>NC_064620.1:386091671-388491671 GCF_023898315.1 Schistocerca nitens
TAGACTTTAATTAATTAACCTTTCAGATAGAGAGGAACGTTTTTATTGAGTGCATCTCAGAGATAACACTAATCACGATTTAGAATATTAGGTGAGCAAAAAGACAATAAACCATTCAATTTCGATGAATCATGTGACACTACTAAAGAAGGAAGAGTTATATTATATGTCATTGTCCTTACACATGTATCTGAAACAAATGTGAACAGTTGCTGTCATATCAATAACTTGATATTTTAAGACAGAGTATGGTCATCAGTGCTGTGAAGATATTAATTAATGATTCCATACATGTATGCAACAGAAGCAATGGGGAAAATCTTTAGGTTGAGGACATTTCGGATTTCCACCAGTTGCCTTTCTCTGTAAACTAATGTCAATGTGTCTTAACAAATTATACTTGTAACAGGGAACCTGAACTCAGAAATTGATTCTGTACCTCTTGTAACAAAACAGTGACTACACTGATATTGTATGTCGAACAAGTGTTTCAAACCAACAATATTATTCAATATGTATTTTTTTCGGAGTCTACTTAAATATTAATTAGTGAAATATTTTGTGTATTAAATTTGTGTAGCACAGATTGATGTGTGGGTTTTGATCACGAAAAATGAAGGCTATTGACATGTATTATTTACACATGTTGAAAATCAATGAAGTATGATTGAACCTAAGCCATCAGTGAGTAAAAGAGTAACAAAATTAATAATGAATCATTTTGTAAAGTCAGGAAGAGTGACTGAAGGTTAAGAAAATATCAGAAATTATAATAATAATTTAAAAGAAGAAGAATGAATTCACAAACTGATACCCAGGATTAATACAATGTCGTTCAAGAAAATTAAGCTACCTTTTTATGTCAGCAAGAGAAAGAGTGAGTCTGTGATGGTTTATTAGAATATTAAGGAATGTAATAAACGATGACATGTGCCATTGGAAAAATTCCAACTTTCACAAAACAAGGCTAGTACACAATTCAAATGTCACAGTAGGACTAATTTCTTTGATGCAGTTACGCTATAACAAGTTTTGATCGCAACTAGATCTGGATAAATTTAAAAAGAGTAGTAAGGGATAATGTTATGTGATTGTCTTAGCTAAACTGTCCCACAGCTTTTGTGAAACCTGTAAGAGAGAGTTGAATTAAATTGGAATAAATTAATCTCCACCAGACACTGAAACATGAATTAGTACTAGTGATTCTCAAAATATATCACTTAGGTTTTGATTTCCTATGTTAAACTGAATGTGTAGCTTAATGACAGGATATTTTCGATTCAAGCTACTGAGGAGTCCACCATCACAGTTATTTTCAGAATCGCCGCTCTCTTCCCTGTGTGATGGGAAATGTGAGGCATGGAAAATCGGCCAGAGCTGTATTATGGTGAGTGAGAATAAGTAAAGAAAGATGCACCGGTGCCAAGCGCCTAGAACAGGCAATGCACAGTATTTCTGCAGGATATGCCAGACACCAGAGTTTCTCCTTAGAAAGCTGTGTACATGGGGAGTGCGCTGCCTAACGGACAGAGTCCTCTTAGAACTACTGTTGTAGAGGGAAACAACGGGAAGTCAAACTTCGTCAAAATCTACAGCTATTAAGATAACATCGTAGGAACTGGAACGCCGACACCCACCCAGGTGATGCCAAACTGAATGTTTAAAGAAATTTAAAGAAAGCTCCTATAGGTTACATAAATAATCTAAGAATGGAGTAGAGAGTGCAACTATGCTAACAGAGATCCAACCATACGGGCAGCGCACAAAATTAGGCAGTGAACGAGAATAAGTCACGCATATTTTGGAGTCCAAAGACTAACAACTTTTTCAACTTGTTAACCACATGAAATTTGAGCAAGGAAAGGAGACCAGCGCATTCTAAGAAAAAATCTCCCTGGGCGGCACTCGCAAGAATTAGTATCTTCCAATCAAAATTTCACAACACCAAACAATGAAGAGCTGAAAGCTTTCCTTGTCGGAAACACGCTGCAGATTGTCACTTTCATTCCAGATTTTGATTTCTGGACTTATAGGCTTCACTCAAAGGCCTCGTCTTAGAAATTTCTGCTGATCAACGATTAGAGGCTTTTACATGGCTGAGTTGAACTTAGTCGCAGGCAGAGGCGAGTTTTTGGCACAGAGCCAATAACTGATTTTGCAGCCACTAAGCCGCCACTTGCAGATTCTAAACGTGGTGAGATATAGCTGTAACAGCAAAGCAAACTGTACGGAAAAGCAAAGTTTCGACAAATATTCAATAGTATCAATCTTCTTTACGAAAACGTATTTGCAACTAGTTCAGCTTGCTTTCAACTCGAGTAACAGATGCACATGCATATCCTACTGTAGCATTCTTTACCTCTATGTACTAATCTACAGCAATCACGGTGCGACCTCTGCCCCCAACGTAAATGTTTCGTTCATATATTGCGTTGACTTTGAATTACCATTCCAGAGCCTTTATCTAAGTTTTCCAAGACATTAGGTTTGTTGATATCAGTTATTGGTAAACCTATTTCTACTGAAATTTGATTACTTAAGAGTAGTAAACTAAGATCATAGAGATCATTGTTTGCTTTAGTAGTCAGATGTATTCTTTAATCACTGATTTTATGAGTGATGGTTTACTTTTATCAAATATTACAGGGCTGAAGTAATTTATTTAATTAAACTACTCAATTAAAGAACTCCACCGACTCAACAGGCAAGGGCTACACACAGGTAAGCTTCCATCAACCGACAGCATTCCGTGATTGAACTTCTGTTGGATTAGATGTTCGTCGTAAAATGAGTTAGGAGCTTTACTTCATTGCCACGCATCTTTATCAGGCTGCGCTGATTATTTACTAACTATCTTAGGTAAATAAATGATGGCTACTCGTCTCATATTTCGTTGCCCACATAAGTTGTGTTATAGTTAATAGCGACGCGAAGAGTTGCAAGCGATTGCCAAATTGAGTTGGACATCATTGCCTCATCCAGTCTGTGGCCTAGAGCTGGTGCCCACTCTTTGACCCACTTGAATATTCTCTACATGGGATATTTTGAAGATGATGAGAGCGTAAGTCAAGCAGTGAAAACGTGGCTGCAAGCACAGGACAAGTGCTTTTACCAACATGGAATACAATTATAATTCTTGTAATAAATGCGTTCTAAGAAAACAATTGTGAGGCACTATTAACTGATCGACCCATCATCATTTTCTGGTTATGTGTGTCACAGTTATATGGAAAACTTGTTTAACTGGACAGTACGTTGGCTGCTCAAGACTGCATGTTCAGTGAAAACATAGTCTCGTAATACCTCTACAACTTTTCACTGAATGTAAGTACTTCAATTACAGGCTCGTGAGAAAGTGATATGCAATTAACAACAATCTTGTTCAGCTTTGCTCTGGTGTCAATGAAAACGATGAACAATCTGCTGCCCGTAACTCAAATAACTGAGTCTCGATGCTATTCTTCCAACCTCCATTTCTTTGGTTCCATTCAAGATTGGACTTTCTGCTGTATTTCACACTCGGCAGTAAATAAAGGAAGATCTGTGTTTAACGTCCTGCCGAACACGAGATTATTGCAAACGAAATGTAAATTCCGCCTGGTGAGCAACATGTGATGATCGAAGAACCCAGGGTGTATTGCTGGTCCATAGTGTTCAACAGGTGCAATACTTCTGCAATGAGACATGTTGTCATTGTCAGCTGCACTGACGAACTGAGCTCCTGAGTCTCAATGGCAGTCATAAACACGACAAGCCTTTCCTGGGCTTGACTGTGGTGCAGATGTTCCTGCATCTCTTTATGAGTTTTCCTCTTGTGAGGCTGGCGTCTGTGTCATCCTCAGTTTGGTGCAGGAGGTGCTTACTTCCGTAGCAGTCCAATGCGTGGTCGGCCTCTTGCTGGAATGTTCCACCTTCTCGTAGCACTGACGAGCCGTCTGCTTCAATCTGTCCCACAGGAGTGGGATGCCGGTGTCCTAACGCAGCAGTTCAGTACTGTGTCTTCTTGGCAGGCATAGGGTGAGCTTCAGCGCTCTGCATCCTCTGTAGCGTTCGATGTGGGTGTCGGCCGCGTTGCCCCACGCCACTGCTGCGTACTCTAACACTGATTGATCAGTGTTAGGTACAGTGTGATGACGTGCCGAGTAGGTAGCGAGGTCGACGGGTTGAGAACAGGGTACAGGACGTGAAGCCGCCGTATTGCTCTGCTCTTGACGTCATGGATGTGCGGCAGCCATATCAATCATTAGTTCAGGGTGTCCCCGAGGTAGAGGCCGGTCTTGGTGACCTGATGCAGATGTGGAGGCAGCAGCTTCTTTTTGAACACCACTGCCTGGTTCTTGGTGGCGTTGTACTTCAGCCGCCATTTGGTTGACCTAGTGCCAAGAGGTCGCAGCAAAGTTCAAGGAGTTTTCTTACTTTATTTCTGCCATGTTCATGCTGTGCGCGAGCACTGCAGTGTCATCAGCATAGAGTGCCAATTCACGCTCGCCACTCATGGAGCATTAGCATTATAGAGCGAGTATAGCAAGGGGCCGAGCATTGACTCCTGTGGCACTACCCATCGTATAGGCTCCTGCGTCAATCTTCCGTCATCAGTGTGGGCATGGAATGTCCGTCCAGTAAGTTAGGAGCGTATCTAGACCCTGTGACATGACAGTACCCCGTGCAAAAAAGAGTTTGTACACGAGGATGTCGGACCACACAGAGTCAAAGGCTCTACTGACATCGAGCAGCACCGCCCCAAGGTACTCTCTCCACTCCAAGGCGTCATTTACCAGCCTCAGCAGCGGGTGGTTGGTGGAATGTCTGCTCCTGAACCCAAACTGCTCGTCAAGGGAATAGACTCTTCTTCCACGTGGCGCACCAGCCTCTTGAAACAGAGACACTCCAACATCTTCGAGAGGGACGGAAGTAGGTAGATGGGTCTTTAGCTGGCGGCCAGGAGAGCATCTTTGTTGGCCTTCAGTACTGCCACCACTTTCTTGTTTTTCTGCACGAAAGTGTAGACTCCAGACCATAGGAAGCTGCTGAATTTGCTTGCCATGCGCTGGTGGACTCCCGCCGGTAGGTTACGTAGCAGGATGTTGTCGACGCTATCAAATCCCCCGTCCTCTAGATGTTCAGCGACAGCAGCTGTTCCACCTCTTCTCTTCAGCGATGGGGGTTCATTACGTCTTCTTCTTTCTTGGTGTCTAGTATGTGGGCAGTTCTTCTTAGGCCCGGTGGATTTGCTCCAGGTCGACGACGCCATCCACGGCTGTGAAATTTACTGTGATAGTGTCTGCTAGTAGATTGGCCTTCTCGCCTGTGCTGCATGAAACGTTCTGGAAGACCTAAGGCGGCGGCATGTGCTGCCGCTAGCGAAGGAAACTCTTCACGACTCGCAAGGCGCTGCCATCTTGTGGACTGAGCGTGGCCACCAGACAAGACCAGTCCTGATTTCTGTGGGCCTCGACTTCCGCTGTGATGACGGTTTAAGGCGGCGTTTGGTGTCCGACTGGCGTGTGATCTGTCACTGTCGGAAAGTCTTCTTCTTCTCTCTGATCGCCTCCACAATGTGAGGTAGGATTTTTCGTGAGTGATCCTGCTGCTGATGCGATCTGGGGCGGTTGCTTTACCAGCTTTTAGAAGTTGGCAATTGAGCAATTATAGTGGGGTATCAGCCCCCACGGCGTCAGGATCCAGTAGGTCATACAGCATGTCGAGAACTTTGTTTTGAAAGGTGCGGCGTCGAGCAGGCAGCACTGTACCCACAACGTGAATCTCATATACCACTGTAACATGGTTCGGCGACAGGGCACGAAGTGTAGTGGCGGACATGTTGCTCAAAGCTTATGAGAATGGCAATGCCAAACATGTCCGGGTGTCCTCGGGAAGTGTAGGTCTTCAGTTTGTACGGCCCCAGCATGATGGCGTCATTTTTCTGGGTGGCGTTCAGGAGGCGACGAAAGTGGATGTTTGTGGTGTGGGTGTTCCACTGCGTGTGCTTAGCATTGAAATCACCCACAGTGAAATGTTGGCCCATTATTGTCAGCTATGCATAGATGTCGGCTACTTGTGGGTTTCCGCTGAGTGGCCAGTTGGCCAGGATGAATGTGAACTGTCTTACAGCTCTGCTGACAGCCACACCATGTGGCTAACGTGGGCAGATATACCACATAATGCTTCAGCAATCTTTTCAAGATTTTAAACATGGCTGCAGCAGCAACTGTTAAAATTCTTCACAATAAAAGGATGACAGCCAAAAACAGCAACTGTTTTTGGCTGTCATCCTTTTATTGCTTCAGCAATCTCCTAATGTAAATGTCGGTGCCACCTCCAGCTGTCAGCCTGTCGTTGCAGTAACAGGAATAGTTTGTGGCCCTCACATTGACCCCAGCCTTGAAGTGAGTTTCGCATTCCCGAAGGAATTGCCGAAACTAACCCTGCTGGGGCAGAAGTCATCTGTGTTAAAGCCACAGACTGTGAGTCCATAGATGTGGTGATCATCCATGATGTTGTTTTGTGGCAACAGCTCTGACCTGGAAGACCACTGGGACTGCTGTCACCAGGACAGGCAGGTGCTGCAGGAGCTCGCTCACCGACTACAGAAGTGATTGGAATTCTGCAGCGTCTTCCCTCGTTGCAGGGGCGGCCACTGGGGCGACCTCCGCGGCTGGGGCAGCACGCTGCCACTGAACAGCGACTGCTGGCTGGTGTGTGACATATTCATTGAGCCCAGCGTGTTGGGGGAGGGGGGTGGGGGGAGACGATCTATGCGCTGTCCACGCCCGCGCAGTGCTACTTACGGAGCGGCTAGTACACCAGCTTCGTCAGCTGACTCATTCTAAGGCGTTGTGCTCTTCTAGTAATCTCGTCCTGTTGTTTTCGCCTCTTGCTGCTGGGAGGGGGAGGGGGCAATGTCTCCACGTTGACGGCATCGCAAAACTCTTGCCTTGTTGCACCCTCGTTGACAGTGCTGCCCTTCCTCTCTGGTTGGTTCAAATGGCTCTGAGCACTATGGGACTTAACATCTGAGGTCATCAGTCCCCTAGAACTTGGAACTACTTAAACCTAACTAACCTAAGGACATCACACATATCCATGACCGAGGCAGGATTCGAACCTGCGACCGTAGCGGTCATGCGGTTCCAGACTGCAGCGTCTAGAACCGCTCGACCACAACGACCGGCTTTCTCTTTGGTTGCTGCTGCGCTTCTTGAACACCTTGCAGTATCAATAGCTCGCCACTTGTTGCTCGCTACAGGTGCAGAACTGTGCCGTACTTTTCTCTTCAGAGTGCATTCTTTACTCTGATGCGGCATCACTCACTTTATTCAGCTGAGAGTCATGAAGCAGTGTTGTGCAACGTGGTTTAGGCCCTGGTACGAGAAACACTGAGCCCACATCCCCATTGCTCGCATGGCTCAATGGTCACTCGTTCCCATGTGACGTGCTGCAACTGGAAGATCTTTCGGTTTTCGATGTTATCTACCAAGACGACACAGAAAAGGATTGTTCCTGCGCTTCATGTGTGAATTCGTCAAATTTGTGGATCGGACGCCGTAGCCTAGCTACTTTAAGGTGGCTGAGTTCCATTCTTCTCAGAAGGCGGCGAATCACCGCTTTCAGGAGTCTGAAGGGGTCCACGTTATTTGTGTAGCAGTGCAGCCCCTCCATCCTTTAACAGGTCCATTAGTTTTCGGTTGCCGTCGATGTTACTGAATTTCTGAAATGGGAACTTGCTGATTCGATCTCTTTGATCTTTTGCATGATGTCCTCTCCATCGGATGACGACTGGCGGAGGTGAAGGTGGCCTCATCTATTGTGACCGCTCAGAGACACTCAAGCAAGCGTCAGCCGATTCCAGGGTACCATAGAATTCGTTTGACATCTGCAGTGGTTGCAGCGGCTCAAGCACTTTGGTCCTGGAAGTATGCCTCCGGCTAGGGACAACGAATCCCTCGTGGACCTTGTCCAGGTTTGAAGCGGATGCTGCGGATACCTTCTGCACGTTCTTCTTTGGCTACCACTTGGTACAGGAGGCCTGAGAGAAGGGTCTTCCTAATCAGAAACAACTCGGTGTTTCCGTAATGGTTGCAAACTCTCCATGCGTTCTTCTTGTGGGGCGCAGCCCGCATCTCGTGGTCGTGCGGTAGCGTTCTCGCTTCCCACGCCCGGGTTCCCGGGTTCGATTCCCGGCGGGGTCAGGGATTTTCTCTGCCTCGTGATGGCTGGGTGTTGTGTGCTGTCCTTAGGTTAGTTAGGTTTAAGTAGTTCTAGGTTCTAGGGGACTTATGACCACAGCAGTTGAGTCCCATAGTGCTCAGAGCCATTTGAACCATTTGTGGGGCGCTGTTAGGGCGACTTACCTTTAAGTACGCCAGTGCCTATGCCACTTCTTGGGTCGTTACTTCTGACTTCGTGGCAGATTGTCTCCTGCGCGGTTGCATGCAGTGCACGCGTTTTCATCTTCGCGGTGGTCGTTGGTCGCGTTTTCCAGGCGGCTACGATGGTTCTTGTGTCTCCCTATTGACGACAGAGCTGGCCATGGTGGGCAGGCGATCCATGTCAGCATTGTACACATCAGCTGAGTGTGTACGATTTCACCGGTCTCTTGTGTTTGGCTGTGTTAACTTTTCGTGTACGCGATCTCTCTGTAACGTAGTGTGAGTGCTGGTTAGTCGTTGGTGGCAGGCAGAATGGTGCCTACGACAGGGGACGCTGTGTCGGACGACAATCCGCCCAAAACACTCTCTTCTACAGCCGAAGCTGTGTCCACACAATGACTTTCCGCTCTTCTGGTAGCATTCTTCTCTTGGTCTGTAGTCGTAGACTGCCCTGTCACACGTCATGGGTTGCATTGGGCTGCCGACAGAGCAAACTCTGCCGAGCGGCGATCCGCTACATCACTCGCTTCCGCGGCCGAACTCACGTCCACATAACGCTGTCTTAACTTCCTTTCAGTGGCCGTCTTGGTGGCCAGATGCATGTGCTGGTCTGCTGTAGGTGGTAGGGGGTGGGTTGGGTCTGCTGACAGAGCAGGCACTGCCGGGTGACGATCCTCAACGTCCTTCGCTCCAGCACAGTGTACCTCTCAGCTCACCATCTCACTAATAACTTGATGCCTTGACTCAGCGCCTGAGGTCGCAGACCGTCTTATATCCCTGCACGCCCTCAGGAGCTCAGTTCGTCAACGCACCTGACGATGACGACATTTCTGAACGCTGTAATATTGAGCCCGTTGGACACTATGGTCTGGTAGTACACCTGTGGACTGTTCTATCAACAAATAAGCCGGGAGAAACGGAAGAATCACAACATTTGATGGATTCACCATGTTTCATGGGAACTTCCGCAGCATTCATCATTACAAATTTAGGGGATTGAGTCCCATTGAAGGTGCACACTAGCAGACAATTTCCATATTGATATATTACGCTTTTGACATCACCTATGAGGCTCATAAGAAGTTCAATGTGTCCAGACTTGTGGGTTAAGGAAATGATGACGTAGTGGGTTAGTGGGTCTTAACCACCTCGGGCAATGGTCAGTATGTATACGTGCAGTCTTGTCATAGCGTTACTTTTGGTGCTGCAAAACTTCTGCGAGATGGTTAGTTTCTTACCTACATACATTCCTGAATGTGGTTTCTCTGGCTTTATTTGTTACGTTCTCATTTTCTCTTAAGCCATATTTGTGTAGTTACTTGTATTTTTTGCTAACAGTCACTTTTATTTATGTTTAATTCCACAAGTCTCAAGCATATTTTACCCATCACCAGGCGTTTACGCATATGAAAAATGGTTACTTAAAGATAAAATGTCTTAATATGGACTAACATAGAATTATTTCGTTCATTGTTCTCTGCTGGAGTGGCTGTTGTGGTGTTTAGGGAGGGATGGTGGTGGGGAGGGGGGGGGGGGGGAGATGCAGTGGGTGGCCAGAAATCGATGGGTAGTGGTGACTTCTGCTGGCATAGAGCTGCTGTGTCTTGTTGATCTGAATCACACCACAGCCTGTCTGGGATGTAGGTAGTTTTCCATCAGTTGTTCCTGTGCTATAATCGTGTGAGACACTTTTTCTATGTCTGCGATCAAGTTACGATACCGGCGTCCGAAATCTTCATTTGCATCGTTGGCACACCGATGGAGTTGTTGCGTAACAATCTACACAGATTGGTACAGACTGGAGAAATGCAACGAATCAACAGTAGCATCATACATTAAATACACAAGACACCCTTTGAAAATCGAAGACTGTTTAGAAATTTTGTACAAAATAGGAAAAAGTAAAAGAATGGATATCACGGAAGAAATAGAAATTTTTGTTCATAATACGAAATATGGAGGTGATATTCTTAGTTAGACAATTGAATTCAGGAACTCAAAATTCTTCAATAGCCTTAAGTCAGTTCTAATACCATAGATTTGAAATGTGCTACTGTGAAACAAACGACCATCAGACTACCAGTATCACGAATATCGCTGTAAAGAAACGATAGTCGATAGCCATCCACACGCTGCGAGGCCATCACACTGAATTAAGTATCTACTGTTTACATATATGAAGAAAAGTTTCTGCAGTGGTTTACGTCCAGCTCAGTGCCAGATTAAACAGTGCAATGGTATAATGTTACATAACAGTTCCACCAGTGTATCAGTGTTGATCAGTGTTGAAAATGAATCTTTGGGACGGCAAAATCGCAAGTGAACAACTAACATATAAAAAGGGTATCACACCATTATCCTATCATAACAACTGATGCAAGACTGTCTGCATCCCACACAGGCTGTGATGCCACTCACAAAAAAAAAGAGACACAGCTCCAGGCCAGCAGAAGACACCACTAGGCATCGACTTCTGGCCACCCACTGCCACCCCTTCCCCCAAATATCCCTATAGCCACTCAAGCACTGAACAGTGGGAAATGAGTTCAATAGTAATTTAGATTAGGAATTTTATCTTTAAATAACAATTTTCTATATGTAAAAGCACCTGATGAGCAAAATATGCTTGAAACATATTGCAATATGTAAAGTTAAACACAAAACAAACAATAGCGACTGGTAGCAGAAAATACAAATAATTATTCCACACATTCACGGTTCCCAAAGTTAGCCAGGGTGGCTACAATTAAGTATTTGTGTGCTTTTACAAGCAGAAATTTCCGGATTAATGCAGTGCATCACTGCAGTGTATGAAAAAGGCCGCTATTCGTGGTATTTTCCATTTCTCTATTTTTACGTTGTAAGAGTAGGTCAGTTGCCCACCGCTAGAAACTTGGAGCTCGGATCAATCGTTGAGAGTTGTCCTAGATAGTTTTCTTGATCATCTCTATCTAATGACCTTTATTTCTATGAGATGTGGGTTCTGCGAGCGTTCCTGCAATTTCATCCTGCCGCCCAAGGAGATTAATAGGAAGAGGAAATCCCAACGAAAATATGAGAGAAAAAGGGTACAAGCACAAGTAGCTAATTATAAACGTATACAACGTCTTCAGTTGAGTGTGCTGATCAATACGTTATCGCATTGAAACAAAAAGATATTACGCAACAGTCCTGACATAGAATGTATAGTAAACCGAAAAAGTTCGCTATCCATCTTATTTTACTATTTGAAAAGAATGAACTATTACAAAGGAAATATGCAAATGACATTATAGGAAAGGACACCCAAGGTTATCAAAGAATATCGCACGAAATACGGATTCCTAGTAGATCAGCTGAGCAAGGTCTTTGAACAACAGTCATAGGTGTATACAGAAACGATTCTAGAAGATATCTCCCGTGTATCGTTGTGTGTCAGCGAGTAATGATTTGATGAGGAAATGATATATCGTGGCAATGTCAATTTCTAACACCAAATAATATAAACAAGACCCAACGTAAGTGCGAAACATAGAGAGTGAAAATCTGATTTAATGTATATTCAGGCCGGTAGATCTATGTCTTGTAGTAACCTTTGACCTGTAAGCATCCACGGTGGTTTTACTGCAGATAAATGTGAGTAGAGCCGTTCTGTAGTACATTTTTATTTATTTTTTGATAACAGCTACCAGTGGTATAGTACTTTAAGAAAATCTACGTCATTCTTGCGAAAGGGTGCTGACATTGCTTTTGCGTGTCCAAACGGCACAGGAACGTAATATCAGCCTGGAGAGTGCTCTTCCCTCAGATCTGACATCTCCAGTAAACATCGAAAAACAACGTTGTTGTTGGGTTATCCGTGTTACACGTAATTACATAGATGACTTCTTGATCTTCCGTCTACCTGATGATGTCACCTTTATGCCAATATCCATTGTAGTTAAGAGCTCTGTATCATGTTGGGATCATACTCCTCGACAGAGGAGCACATGACGAAGGATGCAAAGTGTAGATTTTTAAACTGACACAATGTTCCTTACAGTGATTCAAACCGGGTTTTATTGCTAAAACGTCCTAAGATAGTCTTAGAACTAAAAGTCCATGTTTGTAAGAGTTGTTACTCCTGTTACTTTAAAAACTATACAACCACCTCAAGAATAAACTTGAGTAGGCAGATGTAGCAGGCAAGGAGGTCTTTTGGGAACGCACTGTGACCCTATGTGTCATACTCCTGAGGGCTGGCATCTTGCTGTTGACTGTAAAAACCATACAACTGTGGGAGGAGGAATGGCAAGGGGTGAAGGATAATACGCTGAGTTCAGCGATGCCAACTACGTGGTTGTGGCGTACCTCATATCAGTCACTCCGACAGGGTGAAGTCATCCTGACGCACTTCCGCTTAGGACATTGTCCATTAACGCTTCGCTTACTAGTATGGCGAGAAGATCTCCCAGTCTCATGCCTGTGTAACCTACTTGATTTTCTGTCCTACTTTCAGATTTGGTCTGATATGATCTTCCAATTGATGATGAAGTTTATTTGCACGGAGGCAATTCATACACAGTCTTACAGACTCCTCATTTAGCTCCAAATTTTTCCGTTACTGATGAAGTCCAATGGAAGCTGCAAAATTCATGGACACAAAAGATGTACTAACGTTGTCTGCATCTATGTTTTTATTCATGGGCAGTTGGCACAAAAGCTGAGTCAAAAAGTTTCTCAAAATATGAGAAAGTTTGTAAACTTTCTCCCAGTTGTTCATTATTGTATATTAATTGATGAGATGTAATATGTCCCCATCAGAAGTTTTCATCTGTTTTTTCTTTTGTTATTTTTGTCAACTCCTCTTGTATCAATGGTTTCTTTTGTTATCGTTTAATGATACCTACGCTCTTCATCTCAAAGATCGTTTCAAATACTTCTGTTTAGTGTTCAATATTTTACAGAGTTCCTACAAACGTTTTTGAAACAGTAGCTTTTTGTGGTGGATCTCTTCTTCAAATTCACATTTTCTTTACCTGCTGCCTCTTTTTACCTGCATCATCTTAGCTGTTTACCTAAGTATGTTTGAGAAATAGTTCTCCATTTGCCTTAAATCTGCATTATCTTCATTTTCATGAGACTGAACTTGTTGCTTAATGCATATTTACGATTTTTACCTTTACCAATTTGTTTCTTTATAGTTTTGTACCTACTTTCACTTTGCATTTTACTGTGTATGATCAACTGAATTTCTTATGTCATTTAGCGCCATCTCATTCTATCAGATTTCTTTAGTGGTTGGTAAAGGAATAATCCAGAACAATTTTAGTTTAATTTTATGTTTACCAAGCCCATTGTGTAATTGACTTTTTTCTAATGAAATATTATACTGGCTGACAACTCGGCAGATTGTACTGAATTGCCGGCCGGGGTGGCAGAGCGGTTCTAGGCGCTACAGTCTGGAACCGCGCGACTGCTACGGTCGCAGGTTCGAATCCTGCCTCGGGCATGGATGTGTGTGCTGTCCTTAGGTTAGTTAGGTTTAAGTAATTCTAAGTTCTAGGGGACTGTTGACCTCAGAAGTTAAGTCCCATAGTGCTCAGAGCCATTTGAACCATTTTGTACTGAATTATGTCATCTATCATCCTATGACAGTCAAACCCTTCTGATGAATAAATATTATTCATATCTCGTCATATACATGAAATCATAATCTCCTATTACCATACCACAGGGGGTATTTGTTTCATTTTTCAGCTTCTGTTATTATTATATTAGAATGCTTCTCCTATCTTATCTGAATGTTAGCATGTGGTGCATAGCTCTGAATATTTCAACTGATAATCTTTTGATTATTTTTAAGACAACATTCGCTGTTCTATCAGAAATTCGTCTAATATCTATTATATTCTTTTTATATTTGTTGTCTACAACAGAGCTTCACTGGCGTATACCCCATGCTCTGTCACTCCGTCATAAAACTTGTTTTGATTCTCAATCCATTGATTTTTCCTCA
The DNA here is from genome assembly GCF_023898315.1 of Schistocerca nitens. Taxonomy (NCBI): domain Eukaryota; kingdom Metazoa; phylum Arthropoda; class Insecta; order Orthoptera; family Acrididae; genus Schistocerca; species Schistocerca nitens. Next base: position 386,106,018 of record NC_064620.1, read on the forward strand.
GCCTTTGTGATGTACTTAGCATATTCTGTTGAATGTGATTTAATTCTTGTTTCAACTTACCTGACAAATGAAAGTTGTTGGCAGGTGAAGATTATGTTCAGGACTGGATCTTTGATCTAAAAGAATTTGCTTCGCACAGTAAAGTGCTCTACCGACTCAGCTAGCCAATCACGACTCATGAGTCATTCTTAGAGCTTGATCACCACCAGCACCTCTTGTCCTATCTTATAAACTTCTCAGAAGTTCTTCTGTAAACCTGCGTCCTGTAAACCTGCGTCGGGAGAAAGGATATTGCGTAGAAATAGCTTAGCCGTAGCATAGAGGATTGTTTCCACAATCAGAAAAAGCTCATTCTGTAGCAGTTCCCTTGGATCGTATTACGGAGGTATAACAGTCTCCACTCAGATGGCCGGGCGGGAACGGTCAGGAGGATGTTGTCATCAGGAAAAACAAAACTGGCATTCTACGGGTAGGAGAGCGGAGTGTCAGATGCGTTAATGGGGTAGACTATTAGAGAATATAGAAAGTGAAACAGATAGGTTGAAGTTGTTGTGAAAATTAGTTTAGTTTGTTGGCAGGAAGAACAGGACTTTTAGTCAGGGCAGTGTCGGGTTATCAACATAAAATCAAATAAATACAGGGTGATTCAAAAAGAATACCACAACTTTAGGAATTTAAAACTCTGCAACGACAAAAGGCAGAGCTAAGCACTATCTGTCGGCGAATTAAGGGAGCTATAAAGTTTCATTTAGTTGTACGTTTGTTCGCTTGAGGCGCTGTTGACTAGGCGTCAGCGTCAGTTGATGCTAAGATGGCGACCGCTCAACGGAAAGCTTTTTGTGTTATTGAGTACGGCAGAAGTGAATCGACGACAGTTGTTCAGCGTGCATTTCGAACGAAATATGGTGTTAAACCTCCTGATAGGTGGTGTATTAAACGTTGGTATAAACAGTTTACAGAGAATGGGTGTTTGTGCAAAGGGAAAAGTTCTGGACGGCCGAGAACGAGTGATGAAAATGTAGCACGCATCCAGCAAGCATTTGTTCGCAGCCCAGGAAAATCGACTCGCAGAGCTAGCAGAGAGCTGCAAATTCATATTTCAGCAGGATGGAGCGCCACCACATTGGCACTTATCTGTCCGTAACTACCTGAATGTCAACTACCCGAGGCGATGGATCAGCCGCCAGGCAGCCCGTGACAGAGCACTTCATTACTGGCCTCCAAGAAGCCCTGATCTTACCCCCTGCGATTTTTTCTTATGGGGGTATGTTAAGGATATGGTGTTTCGGCCACCTCTCCCAGCCACCATTGATGATTTGAAACGAGAAATAACAGCAGCTATCCAAACTGTTACGCCTGATATGCTACAGAGAGTGTGGAACGAGTTGGAGTATCGGGTTGATATTGCTCGAGTGTCTGGAGGGTGCCATATTGAACATCTCTGAACTTGTTTTTGAGTGAAAAAAAACCTTTTTAAATACTCTTTGTAATGATGTATAACAGAAGGTTATATTATGTTTCTTTCATTAAATACACATTTTTAAAGTTGTGGTATTCTTTTTGAATCACCCTGTATAATGCAGGAGTAGGCCTTATAATTAATAACAAAAATAGGAATGCGGTAAAGCTATTATGAACAACACAGTGAACTCATTATTGCAGCCAAAATGACCACGAAGCCAACATCTATCACTGTAATACAACTTAATATGGTTACTAGCCTTTCACATAACAGAGAAATTGAAAGAATGTATGGTGGAAAGATCAAGGAAATTGTTCAGATAGTTGAGGTTTAGGAAAATTTAATTGTGATGAGTGACTCAAATTCGATATAAAGAAAAGGAAGAAAAGGAAAAATAGTAGGAGAAGATGGACTGGGGAAGAGAATGGAAGAGGGAGCAACCTGGTAGAACTATGGCTAACACTTGGTTTAAGACTCATAAAAGAAGATTTTATACTTGGAAGAGACATGGGGACATTCAAGGTTTCGGTAATACAGAGATTTCGAAACAATATTTAAAACAGTAACACGTTTCCAGGGACATATTTGGACTCTCACCATAGTTTGTTGGTTATGAACTGCAGATAACAACTGAAGAAACTGTGAAAACGTAGGAATTTAGGAAGATGCGACTTGGATGAATTCTCGGAACGAGAGGTTGATGATAGTTACACAGGGAGCGCTAGGCAGCGTTGGACTGAAACAGGTGAAAGGAAATCAACAGAAGACGAATGGATGAATTTGAGAAAGGAAATAGGAAAGATAGCAGAGGATGACATAGGCAAAAATACAAGGCCTAGTAGGAATCTTTGAATTTGATTGATAAAAGAAGAAAATACAGAAACGCAGCAAGTGAAGCAGGCAAAAGGGGATACAGACACCTCAATAAAATGGCATTTACAGCAAATGGAAGAAAAATAAGCAGGAATGACTCAAAGACAAATGCAAGGCTGTAGAAACATGCATGACGAGGAGTTAGAAAGGTTTCTGGAGATAAGATAAGCAGCTGTAGGAATATCAAGAGTTCAGATGGAACACCAGTACTAAGCAAAGATGGTAAAGCTGGAAGGTGAAAGGAATATATAGAGAGTCTATACAGGGGAAACAAACTTAAGGACAATATTATAGAAAGCGAAGAGGAAGTAGGTGAAGATGAGATAGAAGATATGACACTGCGAGAAGAATTTGGCACAGCAATGTAGCAGCTAAGTGCAAGAAAGTTCCCTGGAATAGACAACTATCTCTCATATTTACTGAGATCGTTAGGAGAGTCAGCCACGACAGTATTGTTCCACCTGGTGTGCAAAATATATGACACAGGCGAAAGACCCCTAAGACGTCAAGGATAATGTAATAATTTAAATTCCAAATGAGGAATGTGCTGACAAGGATGAAAACTATCGAACGAATAGTTTAATAATTCATGGTTGTAATATATAGACAAGAGTCATTTACAGAAGATTGGAAAAACTAGGAGAGGCCGACCTCAGCGAAGATCAGTTTGGGTTCCGTAGAAACGTAGCAACACGCGAGGGAATAGTTACCCTACGTCTTATCATAGAACATGGGTTGAAGACTGGTAAATTCTACTTTTGTAGCATTAGTAGATTTAGAGAAATCTTTAGACGATGTTGAGTTGACTACACTCTTTGAAATTTAGGAACAAAATACACGGAGTAGAAGATTATTCAGAACATGTACATAAACCAGACTGCAGTCGAATGGCATGAGCGGGAAGCTGTAGTTGAGAAGGGAGTGAGACAGAGCTGTACATGTCCCCCAGGTAATTCAACCTGTACACTGGGCAAGCAGTAGAGGAAACCAAAGAAAATTTGTAAATGGAGAAGATGTTCAAGGAGAAGAAATAATAATTTTGCAGTTCGTCGTTGACACTGCAGTTCTGTCTCAGACGGAGAAAGATATGGAACTACAGATGAGAGGAATGGATATTATTTTGAAAAGATTATACGATGGGCATTCAGTAATGCAACACCTTTTCTCTGAAAGTACAGTGGTTTTATTCAGGATTCCAATACGCCATATTACTCCCCACACTTTTGGCTACAAAACCTTATTTTTCAATTTAACCTCCGTTCAGTACGACGGCTTTACGCTACCTTCTTGGGAGGACCTGTATGCCCATGTGGAGCAATCCTACGGTACATACCTCTGAGTACCTCTACTGGTTGACGAATGTATCAGCATTACCAGCAGAGACGTTCAGTTGTGCAGCGACGTGTCTGACTGTGAATTGTCGACCAACTGGAATGGGAGTGTTCGCACTTTCCAACATTGCAGGTGTCACAGCTGTGTATGGCCGGCCGGTATGTGGGAGATCGGACAGGTTCCAGCGAACTTATTTCGATGAAGACAGACGCCTCGCCAGACGATTCACCATGCTTTTGTTCACAGCCAGGTCTCTGTAGGCGTTCTGGAAGAGCCCAAGAAAATCTGCAATGCTCTGGGTTTCCGCAACAGGAGTTCAATGACAGTTCTCTGCTTGGAACACACCTCCGTTACATAAGTCATTTTGAATGCTACGCATAGTGCCACAACTCATCTAAACTTCATGAAACTATAGGTGCTGAAGCGGGACTATTCCACGATGTCTCACAACAAATTCTGCATTTTTTCAACCGAAATCCACCGAGAAAAAATGTGTTACGTTACTTATTAGAACGCCCCTCTTATGATTAACATCAAGAAAATTAAACAAGACTAATGGAATTAGTCGTATTAAATTAGGCAGTGCTCAGGTAAGTAGATTTGGAAATAAGATACAAAAGTAGAAAATAAGTTTTGCTACTTGGGCAGCAAAATAAATGATGGTCGAAGTAGAAGGCATATAAAATGCAGTCTGCCAAAAGCGAGAAAATCATTTCAGCGTAAGAGGAATTCATTAATATCTAATGTCATTTTAAGTGTTGGAAAGTCTGTTATGAAAGTATTTATCTTAAATGTAGCATCACGCTGAAGTGAAACGGGGACGATAAGCAGTTCAGAAAAGAAGAGACTAGAATGTTTTGAAATGTGGTTGTACAGAAGACTCATGAAAATTAGGTGAGAGAGGAAACAAGAAATTTATGACACAACTTGAATAAAAGAAGGGAATGGTTAATAGGACACATGCCGAGGCATTAAGAAGTATAATGAAGAGAAGAGTGAGAGGCAAAAATTCTAGAGGGCAACCAAGAGATGAAAGCAGAAAGTAAGTTCAACGGATGTAGGTTACAGTAGTTATTTAGAGATGATGAGATATGCGAAGGGTCGACGAGGAAGAGACCTGCATCAACGCCGTCTACGGAATGAAGACTGCAAAAACTACAACTTCACGTGTCTTTGTAACTCAAAGTTCTGCAATTTACCATTCCTAAATAAAATGCCAAAGAAGCAGTAGGGTTTCTACCATTTGTGTTCTTGTGCGTTTTCCACAACACGTGTGTCTTGGCGCGCTGGTGTCAATGGGGTTAAGTCCGTTACATGAATGTCCGTGATCCACTACTACCACTAAATCTTAAACCAATTCAGACTCACGATGTAACAGGAAATCACACCCAGAGGTAGGGCGTACCACAAAGCTACCAACCAATGATACACAAGCCTTTCAGGGCCTTATGAATTTGGTAAGACTTGTGAATAGTGCGTAAGCTCTAAAGTTTTAAAATCGCAACGTTCATCAGAGGTCTGAGTAGTTCTGAGTGTCAGGCCGTGCATCGACACTGGCATTTTACATGCTGATCACGTATCAGTACATCCTTTTTGTCAATATTGTCATTTTGCAGTCAGCCTGTGCGTCTTCTAATGCAGTCAAGAATTTATGGTGGTAATCACTGAGTCACAATAAAGTTTGTGGTGCAGTTGGTGAGCAACTCATGCCCATACCTTTCCTACAAAGATATCCATCGAAGTGGTTATCTTACGGGCATAAACAGTTGAATAGCATGGACATATAGACTGAACACAAATCAGCACTGGTTGGTTCCAATAACCCTCATTAAAATGTAATGGAAGGCTCAGCCCACCTGTTCTTGTTAGAGTTATCTTTTCGTGTAGGTATTACAGTCAACACACAGTTTAGACCTCTACAAATACATCAACAATTGTTTGTAAATAATGTTGGTACGAGGTACTCTGACATCAACTAATATCCATTTGTGATACAAAATTTACTATATACACTTTCTCAGTTGAAAATAACGTTGCGATTACAAAAGGCAAGGATATCAGATTGAGGATGGAGTTTAGAGAACTATATGTCAGGTAGTTCACTTAATCCTGCCCATCCCTATTTATTACGTTTTACAGTATGTTAATCTAAATACTCTTCACGGATTTGCCGCTGGATGACGTTGTGCAAATTCCACAATATTTCCTCGGAGCATCTGTTCGACATTTTCAGGTGGTTCAAGCTTGCTGGTGGCTAGCTACCACTGACGGTATCCTCACGTCTACGCCTTGTATGCAGAACAAGCGAATGAAGAATGCGCAGGCTTGGAAATCACCCATGCCCAATGATTTGCAGAAAGATGGCGCCATACTAAAAGACCCTCTGCCGAAAATCGCAGAGCGGCCCTCCTGCGCGTGCGCTGTACGCTGCGTTTACTAACAGTGCGGCCAGACGTCGCTCAGTAAAAAACTATAATAGATCAATGTTATCACGGGTCTGTAATAGAAAAAATATCTTAATTTTTTCGTCGCAATTTAATAGCAGCCAATGCAGCGTTCCAGACGGTGCTCAGTTGGAATCCCGCAGCCCAGTTAATGAGATTATCGGCTGTACGGATATGTATTGCTTTCTTAAGGACGCAATCCCAGAAAGATGATACCGGAGATAAAACTTCCGTCTTTTCATACATCATGCGATGTCCTGTATTCAGACAGTGTTCTGCAATTGCCGACTTTTCCGGTTGACGTAGACGTGTACGACGCTTATGTTCATCGCACCGTTCTTGTACTGTGCTACATGTCTGGTCTATATATGCTGCTCCACATTGAAAAGGAATCTTGTCACACCACGCGTCCTCAGACCAAGACCATCCTTAACCGAACGCAACAGGTTCCTCAGTTTTGCAGATGGTCGAAAAACGCAATTAATATCATATCTTCCGAGGACTCCGGTTTCTCGACGACATGGCACCAATATACAGCAATAAGGGCAAAGTTGTGGGTGTCTTCGTATCTTCATTCTGCTCCATGGACTGAACACGCTTGGGCCTGAACGCATTACGTATTTGTCTCACAGAATAACTGTTTTGTCTGAACACTGCCTTCTAATGTTATACTTCACTCGACAGGCTTTCAGGATCAGACACGTGCTCTATGAACTAACGTACGTGTACACTACCACATTTTACAGGACGATGGCAGCTTGTGGCCTTCAAATATACAGGGTGGTCCATCTGAAGTTTCAGATGAGATTATCTCGAAAACTATACATAGAGTAAAATAGTGGGTAAGACAAGTTCGTAAGCTCAAAGGGGGACATCAAATCATACTACACGTGACCCCTAGCCCCCGCCCCCTTGGGTGGGGCGGGAGGCAACTTTTAAATCTTAAATGGAAACCCCCGTTTTTATTGAAGATTCAGATTCTCCATAAGAATCTAATCAAGTTTTGTCTGAAACATTTTTTAGACCATTGACAGATGGCGCTGAAGTCGAGAAAAATTAAAATTGGGGAAGAACTCCGATTTATTTAGAATGATCCGAGAAGGACGCATCAAATCAATACAAAACGTGCACTAATTCTTTCATTAGGCCAAATTAAGCTATTTTTTACAAAATGTATCCTACCTGCCAGAGTTTTTGATGGAGGGAGGCGGAATGGTATTAAAATCTCGTTAGGGAACTCTTCACAACTGCATTACTCACCCGACCGTGGCGCTACCGTCGCCAATCTGCGAACTATGGCTCAGTATAAAGGTCGGTGCAATGCGCTCGGACGTCACTTCACTTTCAGATTGTGAACCGTAAACATCAACTGCCGAAACTAAATTATTCTTTAGTGAAACATGGCTCACTATCCTCCTATAGAAATTGTTGATATGACGTTAATTTTAGGTGAATGCCACAACAATTACGCTGCAGCTGCGCAATTGTATGCGGATCGTTTCCCAAACAGACGACATCCAAGCGAAAACATTATTCGAAATTGCACTCAACGAGATCGAAATGGTTACAAGCACCGTCTACCTCGTCATCGCGAACACAATGAAAATGATGCTCGTACCCTTACCGTTTTCGCCTGTGTTCAACTGGATCCCGAAATTAGTAGTCGTGTGATTCAGACACAAACTGGAATACCGAAATCAACTGTTTTGAGGATTTTGAAGGAACATAAATAAAATGCGTATCATATCACGCTGATACAGTCATTAACGCCGAAAGATAAGCAAATACGCGTGCATTTCTGCCAATGGGCCTTGTAAATGATAAGACATGACAATGATTTTTTCAGATACGTTATGTTCACCGATGAAGGCACATTCAGAAACAATAGCGAATTAAATCGTCATGATTATCATTATTGGTCCCCTGTCAATCCATACTAGCACAGACCCGTCAATCAATACAAATGGTCGTTAATGGTCTGGTGTGGAATTTTAAACGGTTACTTGATAGGACCGATTTTTTTTTTTTTTTTTTTTTGACCGAAATGTTACTGTTGAATGGTATTTAAAACCTTTCTGCGATGATTTGTTGGAACTAATGGACTATGTTGATTTAGAAACTAGGCAGCGAATGTGGTTCCAACAGGACGGAGCAGCTCCACATTATGCTAAAAATGGACGGTACGTTTCAAATTTACGGTACCCTGACCGGTGGATAAGACCTGGTGGACCAGTTCAGTGGCCTCCACATTCACCAGACCTAGCATCTCCTGATTTTTTCTTGTGGGTTTATTTAAAAAATATTGTTTATGAAAGACAGCCCACAACCCGAAACGATATGGAACAACGCATTCGAAGAGCGTGTGCACCCATACCACGGGATGTGCTGCTCAAAACTGTGGCCAACTTTCGCAGACGATTGACTTTATGCATTGAAGCAAAGGGGGATAACTTTGAAAAATTTCTTCGTAGCTAATTTCATTAATTAAGCACACCAAATTGTGAGAGGCTAGGGGACTCACACTAATGAAGCATCCCAACATATGAGAGGCAAGGGGACTCACACTAATGAAGCATCCCAACATATGAGAGGCAAGGGGACTCACACTAATGAAGCACCCAATGGAAACATCATTCTACTACGTCCATGTCGTTGGGCCTGGGTAACGCTAAAAGTGGGATACAGTACATTTTGTACAAAAATAGCTTAATTTGGCGTAACGAAAGAATTGGTGCACATCTTTTTATCGATTTGATGCGTCTTTCTCGTATAATTCTAAATAAATCAGAGTTCTTCCGCAATTTTACTTTTTTCTCGATTTCAGTGCCATCTGTCAATGGTTTAAAAAAATGTTTCAGACAAAACTTGATTACTTTTTCATGGTTCAAAAAAATGGCTCTGAGCACTATGGGACTCAACTGCTGTGGTCATTAGTCCCCTAGAACTTAGAACTACTTAAACCTAACTAACCTAAGGACATCACACACATCCATGCCCGAGGCAGGATTCGAACCTGCGACCGTAGCAGTCGCACGGTTCCGGACTGCGCACCTAGAACCGCGAGACCACCGCGGCCGGCTTTTTCATGGAGAATCCGAATCTGCAATTAAATATGGGGGTTTCCATTTAAGATTTAAAAGCTGCCACCCGCCTCACCCAAGGAGGCGAGAGCTAGGGGTCTGGTAGTATGATTTGATGTCCCCCTTTGAGCTTACGAACTTGTCTTACCCACCACCCTGTAGATTTGTATGAGATGGCTTGCTGTGTCCCAAGGTTCCATCTGCTTTCCTTCTTACCAAAATATCAAGAAAAGGTAAAGTATCCTTTTTTTCCACTTCCATTTTGAAGTTTATATTCGGATGGAGCGAATTTAAATGCTGAAGAAACGTAGGTAGAGTATCAAGTCCATGTGGTCACACCACAGATGTATCATCCACATAGCGCATAAAACAAGAGAGTTTCAGAGTGGCTGACTTCAGTGCTTTTTCTTCAAAGTTCTCCGTAAAATAATTGGCCACCACAGGAGACAGAGGGCTTCCCAAGGCGACACCATCCACTTCTTACAAAATATTGGTCATGAAATAAGAAGCATGTTGAAGTAAGCGTATCTTTAAATAATGCCACTATGTCCTCCTCAGGCTTGTTGCTAATGAGCACTGAAGAGTCATGCAAGGGCACCTTTGCAAATAATGACACAACATCGAAACTTACTAAGACACCCGACGATTGCAGTCTAAGAGTTTTCTAGTAACCTATGAAATCGTTAGCGTTTCGAATATGATGCTCGCACTTGCCTACGAGAGGTCCCAATAGTGATGCCAGATATTTGGCAAGAAAATAAATAGGATCTCCTATGTTACTTAAAATAGGATGGAGAGGCACCCCATTCTTATGGACCTTGGGTAGGCGAAAGAGTCTAGGAGTATCTGCAGCCTGTTGACGCAAACCCCAAGTGACTTGCGCTGGAATGTAGCTCTTCCTGATGTGTTCCAAAGTCTTTCTCTGGGAGCTACCCGTGGATCACTTTTTAATTTACTGTATGTAGGATCGTCGAGCAGTTTGTATATCTTGCTATTATATTCTGTGCGTAAGAGACGCACAGTAGCATTTCCTTTGTCAGCAGGTAAGATGACGATGTCTTGGTCTCCCCTCAACTCTCGTAGAGCATTTCTTTCAGCTCAGGTAATGCTAAAGTAGGACTTCTTAGGTGGAGCTCGAGTCAAGATGCGGCACGTGTCACGCCTAATCTCTTCGGCAGCATCCTTAGGAAGTTTCGAAACAGCCTGTTCTATTCCACTAACCACATCTCGGATGGGAATGGTCCCCGGTGTAGATGCAAAATTCAGACCTTTCTCTAGCTCCGAAACTGCAGAGTCGTCTAAAGTCTTCTCTGTGAGATTAAACACGCGTCTTCTTGGCAAGAAGTTGCGTTCGTGCTTAGAGTCGATCGCATTTAGTCATTTGACGCACTTTAGCTTGTCGGTCAGTCCAGTCAGTCAGCCAGTGCCTAAGTGGCGCTGTCTACCCAGTTCCAGGATACCGCTGAAAGGTTCGCTGAAATCTTCAGATGGAGTGATAGTAATTGTCTGGACACCAAGCACAATTCCTGACGCATATAGCGCACCATTTCTCTCACAAATTCCGTACTCGCCTGTCGTTTAATTCTAATGGTGGCCCCAGAATTTATACAATGTTAAAATTTGGCAAACGTAGCAATGGTTTGCTTGTCGCGGTGTCTCAGTAAAAATGCAAGGGTGCTTAACATCTACCTCTTTGTCAAACTGACATATGTTTTTCACCATCTCCCCCCCCCCTCCCCTTTTAAAGGTACTAGAACTGACTCTTCAGGCGTGGAAATCACGCATTCGCAATGATTTGCAGATAGATGGCGCCATTCTAAAACGCCCTCTGCCGAAAATCGCAGAGCGGCTCTCCTGCGCGTCCACTGTACGCTATGTTTACTAGCCAGGAAAGCTTGAAGAGTCACAGTATTTTAAAGCATTATTAACTTGTCTTTTACCGAAGTGCTGTTATCCTCATAAAAAACCAGAATTATGTCGTGTTTCCGTTAATATGATAATAACAGAAAAATTCCTTAACGTTTCTTCGTTTGTAGAAACCTATGAAAAACTGTATGTCTACTTGCCAACTTATGTCAATGTATAACTACAAAACAGGTCTCTAATGCAGTTAGCGGATTGAGAGTGATACCAGCATCGTACAGCACACAGGACATTGGTTAGAAGCTGGTGCCAATAGCACTACTAAATTGTTATTTGCAGGTAACGTGTAATCATGCAATACGTAGCTCAATATTATTTAGTGACGATATTAAAACCAGTTAACTGTAATACCCAGAAATAGTTATAACGTCTTAATCCATCTGAGAATCCGTCCATTGGGCCTGAAATTGGATTTTGGCTACATGCTACGTTACTGCTTTCTCCTTCTCCTTCTTCTTCTTCTTCTGTACTTCATGGGTTAAGCATTGAGACTGTTATCTCTTCACACATTATCTGCCCATCTTTCCTTCAGTCTTCCAACATATCTTCTTCCTGTCGGTTTGTAAGCTAAGGCTAGTCTGAAAGTCGTTTACTGTCAATTCTTTATACTTTTTCGTAACAGGTGTTATTGTTTGGTTATTCTGCTTTCAGTTGCCACTGCTTTCAGTTCTTGTCACACTGTTTAGTTTTCTATGTGGTCTGTTCTTTAGTAGACTCTTGTTCTTCTTAGAAATTTCATTTCTGCACTTTGTCCTAACGTTCTTTTTGTACGTGGCCAGCATTCACTCCTATAAAGAAGTGCTGCAAAAGCTTTATTTTTACAAAATTTTGCTCTAGTTTCTTGTCTGGTCTTATTTCTAAATACGTTATGAATGATGCCACATTTATTTCAAAATGTAACCCGTTTTACATTTGGATTTTTATTGCAGTCTAGGCAGCTTAACATCCCAAATAAATGAGGGACAACACCTGCTCTACAATCACATTATCCATAATGATTTTGTATCGGATCGTATCTATACCCCAGAATGCCATCACTTTAGCTTTGGTTTCGGAACTATCAGTACCGTATCGTTTACAAAAGTAATTCAGGTGGTATAGTGCACGTTGTCAGTCGTCTTCTTTTTCTTCCAATATCAAGACATCATGTGCATAGAGTAAAACAGGTAACACGGTGTCTTTTGATATTTTAATACCTTTTCGTATATTTAGGATAATGTCATTACTGAAAATATTAAGGAGAGTGGGTAATATTGGGCACTATGGTCGTACCCCTTATTTATTAAAATTTCTACTCATGTTGTTTCACCTGCATATGCTAAATTTTTGACTCTTTGTATAGTCATCTTATGGCCTTAACTAATTTTACTTTATGATATGTGTAATATAGACTACATACTAGCGCATATATTCTATACGTATATATAATACGTTGCAATAGGGATATAAAACACGATAGTGCTGTGGGTTTCCTTCAGAATGACATTTCCAGGCAGAAATATGCGGTTGTAGTGGCTTTCTCAGAATAATAAAATATCCTTACTTTTAGGTTTGCAGCGTTTTATTACTTTAGACAGGGATATTGCATCACAATAAAACAACAGTGAGTGTAAAAGCAGAGTCCATCCATCTTTAATCCTCCTTGAAATTTCGAAGAATGGCGAAGAACGAATAGGAGAGGTTTAAGATCTGAAAAATAAGATATACCTTATAAGCAACTTTTGTGAACAAATAAATCAAATTTCACCGCTTTACATTAATCTATATTTTACTGTTTCACATAAACATGCACATACAAGCTTTGAATTACTAACATATATCCTCACATTTCGCCTGATAATAGTGCTGATTCATTGTGGCAAATTTTACAAACCACTGAAAACGGCACAAATTTATAAATTTATGTGCTGCTAGCCTTAAGTTTTGATACTAATTGAGCAGCTGCAACAACATAATTTTATTAAATTTACTAATTGAAACAAGTTACTGAGCTCATAGCGCAACCGTTTAAAGACATCACACCTTATAGAAAGAGTATACATAGAGTTTCATGTGTTCTTTTTTACTGTTTTAATTCTCGCATTTATGTAAATTTTATGATTTGATATGATTAGCTCAAAAATTCCAGATACTTTTTAAATTAGGAAATATAGGAAATTCAAAGTGCATGGCTTTCAGGTTAAGACACAACAAACTATAATTTCAAACATTGATTGTGATGCAAATATTCCAACTTCATTGAATGAAGACAAGCGAAGAGGTAACACGTGCATGCTTCATTAGTGGAACGAATGTGCTCTGTGCGGTTTCTGTGCGCAAATTTGTCAGATTGTACTGCATATCTCGTCGTCGTGGGCAACGAATAAAACACTCGTAGATTCGATCATTACTGAACAAACATCTGAGACTCATATTGTATACCTAAAAAATAACATACTATTTTATGTTCAGCATAACACAGACAGATATTTGAAGACAATTTTATCTCTATAGAAACAGGTCTACGGTAATGAAAGTAAGGGACTCTTACAGAACTGTTACGTTAAGATGACGAATTTATGAAAAATGTTTATTGTTGAAATTATTGAAGTTGCAGAAAAGTTGTTATACAAAAAGGAATTTTTCATTGAAGATGTATTTCAGAAAACCGTGTTGAATCATCTATAGCTTATATTACAACAATGGTTCAATTTCTTTACTCCGTGAATCGATCTGATAACTGTTAGACTAGGCAAAAATCGCAATCCCTGTTCGAGAATGCTACCTGCTGCCAAATACAACTTCCACGTTTCAAAAGGTGCTGCTTTGTTACGTCTCCCTATACAGACACACAAGTTCTACGACACTGACAAAAGTCGGGCGATTTTTGTGGTTGTACACACGAAGAAAACTTCCTCACCGCCACGAAGGACTCCCTGGAGAGAGGGAAGAATCCTGCGGCAGTGATGCATAGAGGCCGCTGAGATCTCAGCATGAGTAGCAGCAGCGACCGTTTGATGGACGTGGAGCATTCGTGTAGTGACGTCACCGCATCGTATATCGCCAGCGTCAAATTCTCGCACTGAAACATCACAACAGCACTCACTACTATCTCTTCTCTAAAGTAAGGAGGACAATAACAAAATGTCACAAATGCTTACAAATGATTTAAATATAGTCATCTAAATGTATACCTAAAAAGCCACACTATGGTGCGTGGCGGAGAGAAGTTTGTGAATCACTGTCGCTTCCCACCTTTCATGTTTTAGTCGCGAATGATCCGCGGGAAGAACAATTGCTGGTAAGCTTCCGTGCCAGCTCGAACGTTCGAATTTTACATTCATGGACCTTTCGCGAGATATACATAGAAAGAAGCAATATATGGGTTTACTCTCTTAACCGCCTTTATTTATAAACAAACAATACACCAAACCAGCGGATAACACCAGAAAATACAAATGAGGAAAACAGACCGTTCCATTTAAGCAGACAGAAGGTAAGGTTGATGGGATACGAATACGTGTAGTTGCCCCCGGCTCGATGGCAGGGCGGAAGGCGGAGTGGGCAGGGGTCGACCACACGAGTTCTGGCCACGGCGTCCTCGACATCATCAACCAACCGGAAGGCTATAATAAGGGATAGTAAGGAAGGAGATAGTTATAAGCACGAAATTTCATCGTGTGATGCAACAGTGGTAGGTAGGGGAGACGGAAACTGGAAACAAGGACAATGCAACATCAGGCGCTGCTTCCGCCGGATGCTTGAAATAACTTGAGGGTGTGTTAGCGGTGCAGCAGTCGAGCCAACTACGCCAGGCACATTCCAGCTGAGCCGGGCCTCGCACAAAATCCCAACTAAGTAACTGACGAGACAGGAGCGGTAACGTGGACGTCATTCAGTCTCCGCATGTTCATTCTTTTTTGGAGGGCCCAAAGTCAGAGCCGCGATTTGTCCCATCTCCATAAAGGTAGGCGACTGTCCATCCTTTGACCAGACTATCGCACGAGTCTCGGCTGCTGAGCGAATGAAAAGCGTACGGTTCGACCACGGGTGGATGGGCGCGAAAGAAATAGGCGACCAGTTGCCGCCCCAGAGTGCAGACTTCACGAACACCGGCGCAGGTCAGACGACAGATGTAATCGTCCACAGAGTTACAGATGGAGCATAAAGGAGGGTCCATCAAACCAACCGCGCGTAAATTCTGATTAGTGGAGAATTTTCCACAGTCGACGTAATACCACGTCACTGTAACTGATGTCGGGAGGTACGGCTGATGAAGGTTGCGCCACACCGCCGTCCACCTCGTTAACGGATACTTGATTCAACATTGTTGCAACGGACGCTACGTGGTAATTGAATGTAGAAATAATTTGGACGTGGGGGGAGCGTACATGGGAGGCCAGTGCCAACTTACGTAAGGTCCTGCAAAAAAAGAAGACAGACAGATGCGCAAATAGAGGCGCAATATGTCCTATTGACGCCGGCGGGGAGATGGAGGCCGGCGTGTAAATGTCCAAGAGTTGTCGCGTGAGTGAATTCCCTGTGTCCGATCCTCGGTCATTCGTATAAGCCTCCGGTTCGGCCCAAATCCCCACATACCGCGCACTTCAGATGTAGCGCCCTCCTTCCACTATCCTCTGTTTGCTCGCAGCTATTTAGCTGAGTCCCGCAAGGATTCGGACGAGTAACTATCATTTCGCCGTCAAGGTGCATATATTCACATATTTATATGTTTGGAGTCCAATCTTTCGAACTTAAGCGAAACTGTCTCTTCCTCCGGCACTATGGCGATATTGTGCAGATCTCTGTCCACAGATACGTTGCATGGCTTGAGTAGATGGGTACACCAATTAATTTCAATTTCAATTAATGTCAAGAATATCTGTATATTTCCTCCTTCTTATCCTCATTTCCATTTTCATATCAGCACTGTTTCTCCTGCCCAAGCTGGAATATCCTTCCTAATTCCTTTATCTTCCTTCGTGGCTTGTTAGGCCCGTCCTATTATACCTTGTGTGCCGCACTCGGTACTTCATCTGTCAGAAAAGGAAAACTCCACGGAAAAATCAGTTTTTAATTTTCCTGCGGCCAAAAACGGAATAAAAAGCAAAATGACATCTGTTTTTAATTGCCCTGGGGCCAAAAACCTCAGAAAAAGCAAACTGACATCGATTTATCATTGTCGTGAGACGGAGACAAGACATTGAAAGACGTGCACTTCATTCACCATTCAGTGCTCGTATTTCATATTTCTAATCCCAGCATTCTGGTATTCGGTAATATAATAATTCAGGCCCTGTGAATAATGTCTATGTGTTGCCTAATGTATTTGGCGATCTTTACGGTTTGTCTCACACTGATCTGTGAGAGGAGCTTGGCGCTAGGAATTTTCTTTATTGGTGGGCGGGGGCACCAGTCTTCCTAGCAGCGATGATGGCTTTCCGTTTCCCATTCTTTTTCCGATCGCCAGGGTAGCACGTGGTGTCATTTGAACGTTCAGTAGTGGTCAGAGTTTCTCCTGTTCTCAGTTCCCTCGGGCATGGGTGTGTGTGTTTGTCCTTAGGATAATTTAGGTTAAGTAGTGTGTAAGCTTAGGGACTGATGACCTTAGCAGTTAAGTCCCATACGATTTCACACACATTTGAACATTTGTGTTCTCAGTTCCCCAACCCGCCTGACCAAACTTGTCACTGCTATTTCTGCTCGATTTTAACGTCGCGAGGTCGCCTCCCTGTGAGATTCCGGCCCTCTCAGTTCAGGTGCGCGCCCGTTTTTCGCGGGTGGGCGCCAACCGCCCTCCACAGGTGGATAGTGGACAAAGCGGCAGTAAGGCAGTTCTAGTGTGACCGTGCCAGAGACTGGACGTGCTGCTTCCAGAAGGTGAAGTTGCGGTAAGCATGAGCGCCGACGTGCGCTGCAGATTCGCGCCCTGCGGCCCAGAGGGAACCTAATAGGTCATTTTACTAATGTGCCTTCCTTAAATTACGGTTTACGCAATTTTTCCGGGTTATAAGACTGTAGGTTTTCCTTGTACAGTTGGGCATAATGTGCGCGATGTGTTGCATAATCACAGTAGCTTGCAGTTCGGCACTAAAGTGTATACTTTCATGCTCACTTTTCCGCTTCGTCCGGTAGTAGCTCTGCCAGTTCTCCCGTGCAAAATTTGACTCTGAATTTAGGTCTTCCTAGTTTGAAAACTTGTGCCCTTTGTCCTACGCCACGTGGTGAGTGTCTGGCGCCAATTCATGTTTCGTTAACGTAGTCGGACCGCGAGCCGAAGTTATCTAGGGTGGCCTGTATGAATAGTTGCGCGTCTTTCTGGTTTTATTCCTTTAGTACAGGATGCTACCAAGCGATTGACCCTCAGTAGCACTTTCTTAGTCTTTGGCGGATTCATGGTGGTGGTGGTTGCATGCCTGCTGCAACCCCTTCCTTTAGTAAATTGAACTCCATTTGATAATACGGCGATCGTTCCTAAAATTCCTTTTCTCCTGCTATCGTGGCTTATTATGAACGTTCGTTGGGGCAGGCTCCTGAACTCAGTTCTTTCTCCCTCCCCCCACCCCCATTTGATTGTATAAGTGTTGAATGTTCAACTGTTAAATAAATGAGTCCTTTAATCCTTACAGTCTCCATTTCATTACGTGAAATCACCTTAAGTGCCACAATAGAATAATGCAGAACTATAACGGTTGCTATAAGGTCGTGCAGGTCTCGCGCTTTTAATGATAGGATAAAGATTCAATATCGCGCGCCTGGCACGATCATTGCACGCGTGGTACCGATAATAATAATAATAATTTTCAGTTATCCCCCATTGATAAGCTGGGAAGTGTTCACGGCCCAGTGTGAGTACGTGAGCACTAAATCCACTTGATGTGGTGGAAGTAGTGGCCGCTGTTTTTCCTTGCTAGCTTAGAAAAAAAACATCAAAATTACAGCCCCTACAACAATGGATAGTAACCTGTAAAAATAAAACGAGCTGCCGCTTTTAACATGTTCAATGTGCTGCTCATCATTTTCCGCTACAAGTTGAAATCGATAAATAGCATGCTCCACAACAGACTGGAGTATCTCGGGGCTCACGTTCAGAGTGCGTTGTACGACGTGTGCTTTCAATTCACTGCGTTTGTAACTGGAGCACTGAACACATCTTTCACATAACCTCACAGTCAGAAGTCACACTCGCTAACATCAGGTGATATGGACGGCCAGGCTGTAGGGAAATGACGGCTTATGATTCTAGCATTGCCGAAATGCCTCTCCTGAAGCCGCTTCACGAGCTCTGTAGTGTGCGCAGTAGCGCTGTCTAGCATAAAAATGATCCTACCCACACGTCCACGCTACTGAAGGGTTGGAATGACGATGGAGCACAAAATACTCTCATAGCATTTACCAGTGACGGTGCAGGCAATAGGACCCACAGCACTCATCTTCTTGAAAAAATATGGTTCTATGATAAAAGATGCTGTAACCTGCATCTTTGCAGAATGAAGTGGTACCGGTTGACGTGCGTGCGGATTTTCCGTTCTCCATATTCTGCAGTTCTCTGTATTGACATAGCCTTGGAGATGGAAATGGCCTTCGTGTGTCCACAGAAAGTTCCATGTCCGTTCGTTGTCCACGTCCATCCGAGAAAGAAATTCCAGAGCGAACGTTTCTCTCGCTGGAAGGCCAACAGGAAGCAACTTCTGAACACGGGTGATTTTGTATGGATAGCGACGCAGAATGTTTTGTAGAATTTTATGCACCGTGCTCGCAAGCATGTCCAACGTCCGAGCAGTTGTCCATGCACTACATTTTTGCACACCAGCGCTCGACCCCTTGTGCAGTACTGTGGCAACATCTTCGGCAGACGCCGGATCAATCGATTTACTCCACGTCCCACATTGCACTTCAAAAGAATTTGTCTTTTCGTATTTTGTAATCATTTTCTCCAGACCACTGCTAGAAATCGGAACGATGCCTTTTTTCATACCCCGCAAGGCTACTGTAGAACAGTCACCGCTCTTGTAAAAGGACTTTACCAACAGCGCTCGGTTCTTAATGGAGGCAGTCATTTTGGGTGTCTCGGATGTAAACTGAGGAACAGCCGTGTGGCGCGTGACTATTGGTGTGCCTTTTATAACATTACACCGCCCTCTATTCGTCAAATTTTCGTTAAATTCTTTTTTGGTTACATGTCGTTTCCCTCTGCTTCAATAGTGCGCTGTTTAGCTTTGACGTCATTCTGAGAAGTGCTTCTCTTTCTACAGGGTTCTGAAACTGGAACTTTAATTATGGACACTCTGTACATTAGAAAGATTTTCAAGAGTCTCGATGAGGAAATGTACGTTTTGAAATTCTGACGATTTCAATTTGGCAACTGATCAAAGCAGTTACACCCTTTCTGTGAATTTTATGAAAATGTCAACTTAAGTGTTGGCGACATACCGATATCTGAATAGACCTTCAGGTAAGGACAACCACTGTCATTCTACGTTTTTATGAACGATCAAGTCTGCATAATTCGTCGTAAAATAGCGTAATGGATTATTCTTTCTTCTCTTACAGTTAGGACAAGAAGAACTGATATGTCTCATTATAAGTTCATTGCTGACCAATCCGAACTGATGTTCAAGGCTGGAAAAAAGTATGTGCGGAAGTCTTCCTAAATGATCTGTAATCGATGCGGACCGTGCTCGATACCATAGAAGACGGAGACAGAACGGTAATGGTTTGAAGGGCTGAAAAGGAAAGGCGCTCTGCTTACCTTCAAATGAACTGATAACCTTACTGAAGAATGTTATCTGCCCGGTATCATGTCTGGAAAAAGAGAAGACATAAAATCATCATTTTCCACTTTATATGTGTGTAGTCTGCAACGAAGAGATGTCAGCGATGTACTCGGTAGCACACAAATACAGGGGTCGTATAGCGAGCAAATTTGTGGAAACTTGTTGTCAATTTATTACAGGCCGTTGCCGTAATGTGCTACAACTTTATGTGCCTACAGGAGAGTCTAGCGGTTCTAGGCGCTCAGTCCGCAATCGCGCGACTGCTACGGTCGCAGGTTCGAATCCTGCCTCGGGCATGGATGTGTGTGATGTCCTTAGGTTAGTTAGGTTTAAGTAGTTCTAAGTTCTAGGCGACTGATGACCACAGATGTTAAGTCCCATAGTGCTCAGAGCCATTTGAACCATTTTGAACCTACAGGAGACGTTAACGGGAAACATTATAAGATCTCTCATTTTTAAAAGTACAGACGATTCCAACGAATCTGTCGCAGACGACTTGGATAGTAATTAGCAGCGATGAGTTTTTCGCTTTTACTTTTCTTGGTTTCATGTTATTATAGTAAGGTCACATATTGTTATTACTGCATTGTTTTTTTATTCTTGTCTTTCTTTTTCTTAGTATTTTGCTCACTAACCTTCCTTTGTGTCGACTCTCTAAAGTATAAAACTCCATTACGTCGCTTTATTGCACTCTTAATCTGCTTAACTCATACTGTATCACTGCGTGGATATGTACATTCCTGAGCCAAAACATTACGACCACCTGCTTAATAGCTTGTTTGTCCGTCCTTGGAACGAAATACATCACTGATTCTGCGTATCAGAGATCGACAGTTCGTTGTTAGGTATGTGGCCATATGTGGCATTAGATGTCTACGCACAGATCACGTAATTAGCATAAATAAATGGCAGCAGATTTGCCTACGCAGTGATGGTGGCCGATAGTGACCCAGGTGGGTTCCATAGAATTTACATCAGGCAAATTTGGTCGCCGAGGCATGAACGTGAGTTCACTATAATGTTCCTCAAACCACTATAGGAAGGTTCTGACTTCGAGACACGGACAATTATACTGATGAAAGATGACATCGAGCATGAAGGGATGCAAGCGGTTCGCAGCTGTCGGTGTGTCTTCAATTACTACCACAGGTCCCACGCAAGCGCAGGAAATGTCTCCCATAGCATAATACTACTCGCACCAGCATGAGCCCGCGGCGCACTGTACGTTTCGAGCCGCCGTTTGTGGAGACAAACATCGACCTGGTGTAGCATAAATGTGATTCAGCCGAAGGGCCGACACGTTTCCATTGATCGGCGGTCGAATCCCGAGGGTTCAGTATCCACACTAATCATAATTGACGACGTCGTTTGGGACGACATGTGAACACGTAGCGGTGGTCTGCTGCGGACGTCCATGTTCAACAATGTACGATAACGGTGTGCTCCGAAACACTTGTGCGTGCACCAGCATTGTGTTCTTTCGGCATATATGCCACAGAGTACCATATATCCTACTTTACAGAGCAGACACGCCTCTGAACTCGACGCCTTTCGAAGAGTCATGGACGTCCAACCATTTAGCTCCTAGTGGTAGTTTCACAGTTCTTCTGTCTCTTTCCGTAGATGCTCACGACTGTAGTACGTGCACATCCGACCAGCTTTGCCGTTTTCGAGAACCGTTCACAGGCTCCGGGTAATAATAATCTGTCCTTTGTCAAAGTCTCTTATCTCAGTGGATATCCTCATTTGCAGCCCATATCTTCGCTAGAGAAGAGAAATTTGTTAACGTCGAGTATAGACTTAAGTGTCAGGAAGTCGTTTCTGAAAGTAATTGTATGGAGTGTAGCCATGTATGGAAGTGAAACATGGACGATAACTAGTTTGGACAAGAAGAGAATAGAAGCTTTCGAAATGTGGTGCTACAGAAGAATGTTGAAGATTAGATGGGTAGATCACATAACTAATGAGGAGGTGTTGAATAGGATTGGGGAGAAGAGAAGTTTGTGGCACAACTTGACTAGAAGAAGGGATCGGTTGGTAGGACATGTTTTGAGGCATCAAGGGATCACAAATTTAGCATTGGAGGGCAGCGTGGAGGGTAAAAATCGTAGAGGGAGACCAAGAGATGAATACACTAAGCAGATTCAGAAGGATGTAGGTTGCAGTAGGTACTGGGAGATGAAGAAGCTTGCACAGGATAGAGTAGCATGGAGAGCTGCATCAAACCAGTCTCAGGACTGAAGACCACAACAACAACAACATCTTCGCTAGGGTGATCCCTGTCCGTGTCTGCTCCGCTTATATACATTCGATACCGCGTCACTTGCCCACTTCACCACTAGGCAGAATCGAACCTCTCAGTGGGCAGTGGTCATAATGTTTTGGTTTACCAGCTTATTAACCGGACTGCTGAGGTTTAAGTTTGTACTTCTCTCTGAGATCATGATTTCAGCAGTGGGAACGAAACTTTAGGCAGAGAAAGATGCCGTGGATCACGGCCTAATTCGCATAAAACAAAAATACCAAGAACCGCTCAAGGCCCGAAAGATGCCTTCTGAGACCAGACAAGATAGCATTCGTCATAGCAGATCGGAGAAAGAAGATGTTAATATGGTTGTAGTGAAGTGCAGGAATGATTATGGACATGGCTCGGAACTTATCGCGCTTATAAACGGCATTAATGCCCACATATTACAAGAGGAATAAAACTCAATGAAACAATATGACGACAGAAATGAAATTCTAAATTGAGGTTCTAATGTATACCGAAAAGATAGGTTCAACGATGGTGGTGGAGGCGCGTTTATAGCCATGAACAAATTCAAATGTGAAGTCATTTTGGTGAAGACAAGTTTCAAAGGTGGATCAAACATGGTAATAGATGATTTTATAGACCTCCTGCCTCAGGAGTAGTGTTGCAAAATTGAGAGGAAACGTGGAGAATATTTCGCGTAAATTTCTTGGCCATATTACAGTTTTAGTTGGAGATTTTAACCTATCAGCTATAGACTGGGAGGCTCAAGTGATTAGGATGGGGAGAAGGGACAGAGAACGATACGAAATTGTTCTAAGTGCTTCACCAGAAAATTAACTTGGGAAGTTTATCAGAGAAATCAACTCATGGAGACAATATCTTAGACATGCAGGTGACAAACAGACCCGATTTTTTCGCTTCAGCGTAGAACAGGCTATCAGTGATCAAAAGGCCGTTAAAGCTTCACAGAATACAACTATAAATAAGAATACAAAGACAGGCAGAAAGATCATTCTGCTTAGCAAAAGCGACAAAAAAAAAAAAAAAAAAAAAAAAGATTTCAGATTACCTGAGTGGTCAGCACGAAAATTTCGTCTCCAGTACTAACAACACTGAGTATCAGCGGACAAAGTTCAAGAGCTTTGCAAAGTAAGCTTTCCCGTACCGCACAAAGTTTTGAGGAATGGAAAAGACCCCCAGTGATTCAACAGTCATGTTAGAAAACTGTTACAAAAGCAAAGAGAGTTTCACTGCAAATTTAAACGTAGCTAAGCCCTCACAGACAAACAAAAATTACACAGAATTTGCGTAAGTAGAGCCATGCTTGAAGTGTTCAACGAATTCGAAAATAGCATCCTGTCTTCCGGAGTGACAGAAAATCCCAAGATGGATTGGTCTTACGTCATCAGTGAACGGATCGAAGCGATCTGACCCGAGATTCTGTGACCACAATGGTAGTGAAACGGAGGACAACACAGAAAAGACTGAAAACTAAATGTCTTTTTCCTAAACTGTTTCACAGACAAAGATAGCACTGTGGGACCTACTTTAAATTGTCTCGCGAATGAAAAAACAAGTGATAGCGAAATAAGTGACAAAGGAACCGAAACGGAACTGAAATCGCTCAACAGAGGGAATGCTACTGGACCTGGTGGGATATCATTAGGATTCTACATGGAGTACGCAAAAGAACTTTCCCCTCTTCTAGCACAAGTGTATTGCACATCTTTGGAAGAGCTAAGTGTTCCCGATGATTGAAAAAAGGAAAAAAACACGTGTCAATCCCGTTTTCAAGAAAGGTCGTCGAACAGACGCATAAAACCACGGAACTATAGGCCTGTATCTCTGACGTCGGCCAGTTGTAGAATTTTGAAACACGTTTTATGCTCTCACATTATGATATTTCTGGAGGCCGAAGACCTCCTCAGTAGGAACAAACAAGAGTTTCGAAAATAATCATAGTGTGAAAACCAGCTCGCTCTGTTCGTCCTGACATCCAGAAAGCCGCAGATACAGGCCCCCAGGTAGACGTCCTGCTCCCTGACTTGAATTTTGATGGGAGCATAGTGCACCCATTTTATGCTAATCAGCAATTTAGAATAATAAAGTAATTTTTTTAAATCTGGTATTGTAATTACTCGTACATACATCACCACTGTTCCTTTCGAAATCCATTGTGTTATTTGTAACAGACGTTGTGAGGGACCAAGACAACCGCGAACTAAATGTCGAAATGCCTACCTCCTTCGATACATGTCTGCAAATTGATTATTATTCTTACGGAACGTACACCAATGAAAACTTTCTTTCATAATGAGAACTTACCCAAAACATTATTTCATATGAGACTCTCGAATGGAAATAAGTTATGCTATTAGTTGTAGAAGTCTAGCTGCTCAGGAGGAAGTAAAATGTAATTAGCAAAGTTATAATGGTTCAGATATGTTGCCTTACCGCGCACTTTTATTATCTTCTCAGTATTATGGATATGGAATATTACACTAGGGCTGGAAAGATTACTTTTGTGTGTGTGTGTGTGGGGGGGGGGGGGGGGGTTATTCTTATCTGTCCTCTCTTTCAATTATAGACTATAACTGTACATATTGTTAAAAATGTGTCAGAAGCTTTCTGGCAATCTATGAATCCTAGGCAGTATGACAATTTGTAGTCACTGCTTGATTCTATAATTCTGTTACTGAGTTGGAAACGGTGCAGAGTGCTGTGTTGATTTTTAAAGGTGGTTTGGTCCTTTGTATGGTTCAAATGCAATTCATTTTTTCTGTATGGTTACTGATAAATATAATGATTAATGACTCAAAATCTGTCTAAAAGATTGAAACCACAAAAGCAACCATTTTACCCAACGAATAACATGTAACGGTGGCCCTGAGCGTCTGCTGTGCGGTCTCGGCAGACGATCAATCCTTGTGGTCTCTTCCGATCGCCAACAACAGCTTTCTGCAGTAAGCACTCATTAAGGAGCTAATATAGCGACAAACTGCTAGAAACCATTTTGTCCCAAGAAGTTGTTTGGGGTAATCGAATTTCTGTCCTGTACAAATATTTATAAACGTCTTTCTCGTTGTTTCGACTGTCATATCCTCGATACAGTTATTGACAGTGATTCCGAACCACTGATAGCTTTAGGACCAAAATTTCAAAGGAATGTGAGGGGGATCTTGTAAAAGGATGATACTATAAAAGTTACTGTAAACTGGGTTCCGGTAGTCAATGTCGGTTCACATAATATCTACCTATTTTGTTTTCTACTCTTTGCTTGGTGTGTATTGTGAAGTTATCACTGTGTCTCTTTTTGAAGAAGGCTATTTCTAGGTTTTCTTCGTGTATCATGGGGTACGGTATCACTAACATCTGCAACTGTTCTTCTAGTTTGATATATTTGTAAAGGTCAGTCCACTATTGACGTAAATTTGAACCACAGTTCCCCTATATCCTATAATTAAGAGGGTTTGCAGTTCCCGTTGGACATATGAGACAACTGGTTTCGGGCCTAACTTATTAAACACGTAAAATTATTTAGTTCTCTTTCTAGCCCTGTGCATATTTATGATCACTTGTAACCCAAATAGCCTGTAAGGGTCGGCCGTTGTGCTCGAGCGGTTCTAGGCACTTCAGTCCGGAACCGCGCGACTGCTACGGTCGTAGGTTCGAATACTGCCTCGGGCATGGATGTGTGTGATGTCCTTAAGTTGGTTAGGTTTAAGTAGTTCTAAGTTCTAGGGGACTGTTGACCTCAGATGTTAAGTCCCATAGTCCTCAGAGATATTTGAACCATTTAGTTTGTAAGGAGACCCAGTTAACATTGTAATTTCTTGAACTTTTGAATCGGCATCGAAGACGCTACATCAATTCTATCAAAATGTCGTTCCTGTGCAGGCTCTCATAATTGTTACAGAGATCTCACTACTGTTTGTTACAGGAAAGATTTTTGGAAGAGCCATGCAAATATGTGATTTCATATAAATTCATATTAGAGGCCCACACTTGACCTCAATAATTGATTACGATTGGAGAAACGAACTGATGTTAAATGCTGGAGTCGGTTTCCACAGTGATCTAAAACAGATTTACATGCTGGTTAGAAAAAATGGAATGTTTTGGAAGCACAGTGGATGAGACAGGCACAGCGCTGAGTGCCGGACTAGTCAGGGCCGCTGCTGAGTCCTCCTTAGAAGACCAGCGAAAGTAGGCAGTGATTGTCATATATGGGCTCCGCAGGCATCTTTGTGACACCCCACGACATCGCCATGTAGATGGCCAACACTTAGGACATCCTGTAGCGACCGCTCACAGCAAATGTTATGATGTGGAGTGATGAGGTATTTTAGGCGAAAGGCACTCTTGCAGCCGAACCTATAAACTGGCTTTTGGGGCGGACGCTGGAGATCGCTTATTCTGCAGGTGAAAAGAAGCCCCAAGCTAGGCGCTTCAGAAGTGTGAGACGGCACTGAATGCGTAGCTTCACAAAAAAAAAAAAAAAAAAATTAAGGACATAATACATACGGAGATTGGTACATCTAAACTTTTCCAGAGTGACAAGGAAGTACAACAGTGCAGGAGGGAAACTGCTTCATTAGGCGAGCAGAGTTAGAGGAATAGCGAAGAATGCCTTTTTTTAAGGAGAACGATAGAGAAGAAATTTTTGGTTAGCCAAGTAAAAATTACGCCAGATAAGAGGAACCGCACTATCTGAGAAGCATTTTGATCGGCTAGAGCCTGGGAGAGTCAGAGCACCTAGCGAAAAACGCAGCAATGCGAGGTTTCGTAGTCGGACGCATTCGCACTGGAATCACTTAACTTTTTATTCTTGCGTGTTTGTCATCCTCAAAGCTTGTCGTCTCTCCTCTCGTCTTGGCGCACTTTGCTGCTCCGCCATCGTCGTCAGCTTCAGCCACCCGCTGATCTGATGTGTTTGAAGGAATTTAGAAAATTCTATTAAGATGGCATGGTGGGCACATTCGTGGAGTGGGATGGGGGGGGGGGGAGGGGAGGCAGGGGTGGAGCGGGGGTAAAATAGTGTCCCTAAATTTGTGGACCAGGCGGCAGCAGAAGGCACCAAAGTAAAAAAGTAAAATGTATATTGTTTAGCATGCAAGACTTAACACGGTGTATTTGTGAAGTAAAATACTGTACTAAAAGTTACAAATCGTGACAATCATTGTCGTTATTTTTTCATGTTCTTTAATCCATTGTATCTCAATTTAACCTGTCCACCACCAAAAACATTAACATCCCAACTAGTAATTAATTTACGATATCTGTTTGGTAAAATAATTTTAAATTTACTATCGAGCTCCATACAAATTTTGTCACCATATCTAGTATTTAAAAATCTTCATACTCTAATGTAATATATTTCATTTACTTGTAGCTCGCAAATTTTTTTAAACAAGTTAGATTTTCTAGCATTGTTGATCTTCTTTAGTAGAACCTCCACTTATACAGATAAAATGTTTATTCAGGGACTGGCATGCCACACACTAAAAAGTGGAAAACATTTCATGTCGAACAACTTGCACTTGTTGATATCTATAGAACGAGTTTTCGGCCTACAGCCTTCTGTACATCACCGCATCATGGAATCTATTTCTGAATTAACAGGAGCACTCCTTTAATTCGGATTGAAATACTCCACCCCTTCTGTAGTACAGGTATCGAACCCGCCCAACGATGACGATGAGTCGTACAGAAGCAAGAACAGCAAATGTTTTGTCAAATGTGACCACATGTGACGTACTTAAGACTCCGTCAGATAATGGCCAAAACTCTTCGATCGACGTCCTCACGTATAGTTTTACATAATAAAGTGTCTCCAGACTTGTATATATGTTTGGTATTTGAGTTATTAACTTCATTCAAATTGAGACGTTTTCATCAATTTATTTCGCATGGAAATAGTTGAATATCATTTTTTCTCAATTATTGTTTGTCTAGCTTTTGATATGCAGATAAATGCAGATAATTGCAAAACGTCTATCAATTAAGATTTTTGTTGACCCTTCTCAGCAAGGTACCTTAAGTTTTGGTGGCGCCTTGCCGGGATTCTTTTATATCCGACCTTGAACGTGGCAATTGGAGGAAAAAAGTGCATACACAACTCGGGGAGCCAAGTATCGGTGCCGGATCAGGAATTGTATGCGAAGTGTGATAAGGAGAAACCGCGGCCGTTATTCAGGATGCAAGGAATGAGGCTTCAGGGTGTTGTGTACGAGAAGAAATTAAAGACAGGTTCTAAATGCCAGTCAAAGATACTGACTGCCAATTTTTTCACAGCAAAGAATATGACAGTGGAAGCCATACTGGGACTGGATTTCTGGAAGCAATATAGTGGAATACTGGATTTGAAAAGGTGATTAGCAAAGATAAAAATAAACTGAGAAAAGGTCATATTACAATTTTTGGACTATACGAAACAATAGCTGAGAACAATAATATTAGTCAGGTCCGTTATTCGCGAAAAAAGAAGAATATCTGACGGACGAAAGAAACTACAAGTGAGACTGACCCCAGTTGGATAACAAAATGTACAGGCAACTTAAGGGACACCGCGACAGCACGCCCCACTATTAAAAACCGACGATGTGACAGAAAGGGTAGCCGCGCTGGATTAGCCGAGCGGTCTGGGCCCTGCAGTCATAGACTGTGCTGCTAGTCCCGGAGGAGGTTCGAGTCCTCCCTCGGGCACTGGTGTGTGTGTTTGTCCTTAGGATAATTTACGTTAACTAGTGTGTAAGCTTAGGGAATGATGACCTTAGCAGTTAAGTCCAATAAGATTTCACACACATTTGACCATTTGAACGGAAAGGGTAGCTCCTGTTTTATTAGTTGAAGAGCAAGATAAGAGGGACGTCGTACCACGGGACCATTTGGAGCCGTAATGGAATGAATTAAAGAAGTACAGCTAGATGTTAAAGATAACAACGAATGGGAAGATGTATGGACAAGTGACTCCAATGATGAAGAAACTGAATTCGTGAGTTGTAATTTAGTAGAGAAGAACTTTCCGGTTGACAAACTGTTCAATGCACTGAAAAAGGAAGAAGAGACACGAGGATTAAGATGTGTCGGATGTGATAAGACGTCCGAACATGTTCGTAATTTGGGTGAACGATAGTTGTGTTGATCACAATGACGATGCGACACTTGGCAGGAATAATGAAAGCGATCCGTCGAGTAGTCTGAATATTGGTTCAGAATATCAGAGGTGTGGAAAATGGAATATGCTTATGCTGTTTAAGAATATTCGGAAATGTAAGCAAAAAAAATCAAACATTAAAATATTTAAGGAATAAAAAGCACCATTACATAAAGTCTGTATTCTGTCATCATAAGAGAAATTCTAACAACATAATGTGATAAAGTGTACCCTCTGTCTCGCACAGTATGGTAGCTCGCGGTGTATATATGTAGATGTAGATACAAGGGAAACATGTGACTGACATTTCATGGGATAAACGAACGCGTCAGAAGAAGTCAAAAGGATAGGGACGGAAGTACGAAGAAAAGTAACGTTGGACGACTTTTGATTGTAAGTTCACAAGTGGGGAAGTGCGTGTTGAGGACTAATTGTTACGAGGAAGGATGTTTCATCAAGTTTACGAGACGCGAAGGACGCTGCCGAGTGGTGAGAGGTGATGTGAATTGCAGAAGATGAGGTTTAATAAGTATTAACGAACGCAAGGGACCTGTCATTTACGTATGATTTTCTGTAGAGGATATTTAGAGTGGAGAATGTTTAGGTCAATACGCTGAGTTAAATGAGTATTTTATGTACTAATGAGAATAAGGTGTGACCATTTTAAGCATCCCAGGTTCCGTTAACATGATGTGAACTGTACGAGACGATTACTCTTGTGATTTAATCAAAACCAAAATGAAGATAAAAAGAGGACGAACTACAAGCATGAAATCTTTGATTGATATGGAGACAGACTAAGAATAACGATGGAACGTGGTAATAGGTAAATGGTAAGAGATAAAACAGGAATAGAAAGAGGTAAGGTAAAAAAAAACCTCGTAAATGAATATTGTAGATAGTAGCAGATGGTGGTGCAGGACAGTTTTGTGTATATTGTGAAGAAATAATATGTGTGCTTTTGTTACAAATTTGAAATTTCCCATCTTGAAGGATTCACAATGAATTGAAAAAGGCACTGATTTTCATAAATGAGCTAATGGATGACATTTTAGGACGAGTGTAAGGGTAAGGGTAGGTAAATTAGGAATTTTAGGTGGCCACAGTAGTCTAGAGGTGACGAAAATTACAGCTGGCATGGCTAATAGTGGCGGGGATCACTCAGTGTCAGTGGATCTCTCAGGTATAGCGTGTGCACGTACGCTAAAAAGAAAAATTAAGGAGCCTGTACCCCAGTTTCTACACAAACTGAATCGCATACAATGTCTAATTAATGTGAATTTACGAGATTATATGGACAAAGAAGTCATGGAAATAAGTCTAACCTAAAAATTTAGATAACTGACTGCACTTTATACTGATAATTCGATTTTTTTGAGATTATAAGTAGCTTGATTTTTGTTAAAGAAATAATTTTTAAGGAAGAAGTACAAATTTCATTGATTTAGTTTTGTAAACCTAAGCAGTAAGAAAAATTTTGAAACAGTTAGCATAGATTTCATTGAGTAGCCTTTGTAACTGCATGTAGTTTCATTCTGTTAAAACAATAATTTTGAGGAAATAAGCAGAGATTTAACTTAAGTAATTAGTAATTTTTTAAATTAAGTTTAAAAGAAACAGTATGAGCATGGCATATGCTACTAATATTTGTAAGTATAATGATGATAGTAATTAGTATTTGCCTTATTTAAATTGTGTAACTGATTATTAGTACAACCCTTTTCGAGGTTGCAGGAGCCGCACGAGAACCAGAAATATTAGGGCATTCGCGTATTGAGAAGAGATGCAATTTACTGGATGGGCTTTGAAGTACGAGGAGGTGAAGGACTCACACACCTAGAAACTCGGTCTAGTTTGGTCACATGGCACGTGGCTGTTGTCAAAACCTGCCATTCACCACTATATACCTGCAAACTTATACTCTTACAGCCATTGCTACCAGCAGTACTAAATACTGAGGGTCATTAATGTTTTAGCAAACGAAAAGAATCTGTGACATGAACACCATTTTCAATTACAAACTTTTATATACCTACTCGTTATGTGATTAGAGACATGAATTTGCAGAACACAATGAAGGTCATTTACAGAAATAATTCAAAAGCCAAGATCGCTTAAATACTGTTTACTGGATAACCGGTTTCAACACACTAAAGGTGCCATCATCGCATCTGAATGTAGATTAACATTTATAAACCATTTGAATATAAATGTTAATCTACATGCAGATCGGATAATGGCACATTTAGTGTGTTGAAACTGGTTATCCAGTAAACAGTATTTAAGCGATCTTGGCTTTTGAATTGTTTCTACAACAGAGTGATCGCCCCGCTACGCACTATGTGTTCACTACAAAAAAGGTCATTTGCTTTTTGACAATTTTAACTTTGAATAATAAGTGTGGGCTCAATGAACTTTGGAAAACCGGTACAATATGAACGATACCCCATCGCAATTAGCTTACCTTGCTCGAATTAGAACCCCATTCACATGACAGATTGTGAATGAACAGTGATCGCCGATCTATTTAAACGGTGACAGCTACATCTCGTGTGATGAACTGGTTGTGCCTCGAATCACTGTAAATTCTTGTTTGTGTTTATGTGATGATTTTTCAGCAATAATGTTTCAAATGAACTAGAAGTTTTATGAAAACAGTAATGATTTTATACGTCCAGTGGACAATAAATGAATAAATTCACAGACATGTACTTTAGTCACGACAGTAACACAAGTGTTACCATAGACAAATGATTACTTCACATACTGATATTTTATGAAGTTACATTCAATGAATAGTTTACTGTGAAAATATTATTTAGTCTCATGGTTTGGATGCTATGATCTATGTTTTGTAATTATGAGTTTTGTGTTAGCCAGCTTATCTTCTCATGTATATACATTTTTGATGGCTTAAAGCCATGTGTAGTGTGTGTTTCCTTGTGAGTTGTGATAAAGTATTACATTTTGGCAGTGACTTGTGATGATATTTGTATGTTTATGATATCTGTATGTCTCTTGTATGACTCATGTTTTGATATTATCAAATTTGATTTTTGATAGTATTTCTTAATTAAATAATGATCGTAAGTATCAGATGGTTCAAATCGTTCAAATGGCTCTGAGCACTATGGGACTTAACATCTATGGTCATCAGTCCCCTAGAACTTAGAACTACTTAAACCTAACTAACCTAAGAACATCACACAACACCCAGTCGTCACGAGGCAGAGAAAATCCCTGACCCCGCCGGGAATCGAACCCGGGAACCCGGGTGTGAGAAGCGAGAACGCTACCGCACGACCACGAACTGCGGACGTAAGTATCAGACAATGTAAAGGAATGAACTATTTAATCAGAAAAATGTTTGTGGAGTGAAGGTAGTTGGTTATTGTTTTGGTCACAGGATTGAATGTGTGAGTGTATGGTGCAAACTGTCCACGTGTTGACGAAGCAATTAAATGTCATTACAGCTTGTAGAGCTTTGATATGAAAGCAGATAGAATAAGATTCAGTGACAAAGATTTTGAGGAGTATGAATGAGTGTAATATGGAAAGTTTATGAAACGTAAATGTTTAATTCACCAACAACTCTGATTGATGCATGAGCGTTGGATTGCTCGGGTAAAGCATAAATAAACATATTATACTGGCAACATCCACATTCCAAACAGTGTTTCTTACGAGCACATAAACCCAGTTCCACATAGGAGTCAAATTTTCTTGATGCATCTGTGCTTTGAACACAACGCATTGAAAATTAAAATTTAGGGAAGGAGTTTTCCAGAACAGTCATGCTATATTTGTAAATTTGTATAAATTCCTCTTAGAAGCCCAACCTCGACCTGAATAATTAATACAGCCAGAGAAAGGAACTAATATTAAATGTATGAGTGAGTATCAGTTCCCGTAGTACTCTAAAACAGACTTGCACGCTGTCTGCAGAAAAAGGGAATAGCGCGAGTCCTCCTTGGAAGGGAGACAGTCTCATGCCTCCGACGGGCCGCACTCGCACCTTTGTGACATCCCACGGCGCTGTGCTGATGAACAGTTAAGACATCCTGTAGCTACCGCTCGCGCAAATGCTTTTATGAGGTGGCATGAGCTGGAATTTTTAGTGAAAAACGCTATTGTCTGCCGACCGTAGAAAGCCGACTTTTGGAATGGATAGTGGAGATCGTTATCTTGCAGGTGAGAGCCCCAACCTAGGCCTTTGAAAACCACCAGACGCCGCCGTTGAACTTGTAGCCCTTACAAAAAAACTTTGTATATGGACGTAAAACCTACGGACATTGGTTCATCTCAACTTGTGTGACAAAGAAACATGGCAGTGCCAGAGGAAGCTTTCTCATTTGCTGAGGAGAGAGATGGAAATAGCGAGGAATGAGGAAAATGGTAGAAAAGAAGTCATTGATTAACAAAGTAAAACCTGCCTCATAGATGGAGGCCGGCACTATTCGAGGAGTATTTTCGTCGATTGGACCCAGATAGTCAGATTGAGCATACATCGAAAAACGCGGCAAAGCGGGGTTTCTTTGTCGGACGTCTTCTAACACGAATCACTTCAATTCTTCTTCTTCTTGTGTGTTAACCATATTCAGATCTTGAAACTTCCTGGCAGATTAAAACTGTGTGCCGGACCGAGACTCGAACTCGGGGTAGGAGACGAGGTACTGACAGAAGTAAAGCTGTGAGGACAGGTCGTGAGTGGTGCTTGGGTAGCTCAGTTCAGAAACCAGTATTACACGGACTGTGCATGATGTGTACCTTATCAGGGTAATATAATCACAGATATGTATGAATGCATGGTTTCGCGCCAATATGAATTAATAAAATTTTCTCTTGCTTCAGCCGCGTCAGGTGGTCAAAATCCCATTGGCATTTTAACCACCTGACGCTGCTGGAAACCCAAGAAAATTTTATTAATCACAGATAGTTTTTGCCTCCATTCGCTCAGTTTTAGTGTCAGTTTTAGATACTACATATTTGTAAGGAGACATTTCTCCCAGAAACATAGGAGTTCTGACAACTTGAACATTAGATAAATAATGGAAATGAAACATTTATTCGGCCTCTTTAAATAATTCCACACGAACTGCAGCAGTTTTACATCATTGATAAATACAGGGTCCACACATATTAACGTGACCGCCGCGTGCGTTCGAGGGCAATATGCAATAACGACTAACAACTGGCAGGTAACAGGACTAGCAATGGAGGGTATGTAAATCGTGTCTGGCGGACACCACAGTAAACAGCGTAGCAGTTGCCGTAATACGGAAACGAAGTGGTTTATCTGACGTCCAAACGCCGGCCGAAGTGGCGCTACAGTCTGGAGACGAGCGACCGCTACGGTCGCAGGTTCGAATCCTGCCTCGGGCATGGATGTGTGTGATGTCCTTAGGTTAGTTAGTTTTAATTAGTTCTAAGTTCTGGGCGACTGATGACCTCAGAAGTTAAGTCGCATAGTGCTCTGAGCCATTTGAACCATTTTTTTGACGCCCAAACATTCATGGTCAGTGGCTTTCGGGCCAAGGGTGGAAGTATTTCTGTGTTTAAAGTGCACAAGCATGGCAAAACAGCGCTATCCAAAACCAGTGCGAGGCAACTGGTGCACCACGACCATGGATGTCATGGATGGACGATCGCTGGGGAAATTTGTACAGGCGGGTGGAAGTGCAAGTGTTGAGAAGCTGACCACCCAGATAAACCAAAGTGTTACCAACATTGTCTCCTCAATGAATGTTCAACGAACGTTGCTGAGTATGAATCTGTGCAGCAGGCGCCTGTTTCTTGGGTTCATGCTGAATTCTGTTCATCGTTGACAAAGGAGGTCCACTGAGTGGCGACAGGTAGCCTTTTCAGATTAATCACGTTATAAGCTCCGCTGGGCAGATGGGTGTTGACGTGTACAGAATGAAACGTCTCCAAGGAGAACCTTGTTGTAAGCGTCCAGGCTGGAGTGCATTCCCTGTATGATCTCCTCATTCTGGAAGCCAAATGGATCAACACAAGTATGGATACCCTTGGGGACCACGTCGACCCCTACATGCAGTTTGTTTTTCCTCGGCACAATGGCATCTACCAGCAGGACAATGCAATGCACCGCTCGCATTATATATGTATGGTCCGAAGAACACAAGGATGAGTTTACCGTATTCCCCTGGCTACCGGATTTAGACGCAATCAAGAATCTGTGGGACCACCCAGAACGGGCTGTTAGTGCCATGGATCCTTAAATGAGAAACCTAACACGGCTGGCGACTGCCCTGAAGTCAGCATCGCTCATCATCCCTGTTGGTAGCTTCCAGAACCTGACTGACTCTCTTTCTGTATGTCTTGCCGCGGTCTGCAGTGGGAAAAGTGGTTATTCAGGCTTTTGAGAAGCGGTCACATTAATGTGATTGGACAGTGTAAAAAAGACACGCAATTCCACGTACAAATCGGTATTACTTTTAGGTTACTGGAGATGTTTCATTTAATAAGGCAGGTTCCAGGTTGAGATTCATTGGGAGAGTTCTTAGAAAATGTAGTCCATTAACAAAGGAGGTGGCTTACAAAACACTCGTTCGACCTATACTTCAGTATTGCTCATCAGTGTGGGATCCGTACCAGGTCGTGTTGACAGAGGAGATAGAGAAGATCCAAAGAAGAGCGGCGCGTTTCGTCACAGGGTTATTTGGTAAGCGTGATAGCGTTACGGAGATGTTTAGCAAACTCAAGTGGCAGACTCTGCAAGAGAGGCGCTCTGCATCGCGGTGTAGCTTGCTGTCCAGGTTTCGAGAGGGTGCGTTTCTGGATGAGGTATCTAATATATTGCTTCGCCCTACTTATACCACCCGAGGAGATCACGAATGTAAAATTAGAGAGACAGTCTTTCTTCCCGCGAACCATACGCGAGTGGAACAGGAAAGGGAGGTATTGACAGTGCTACGTAAAGTGCTCGGCTCTGAGCACTATGGGACTTATCTGCTAAAGTCATAAGTCCCCTAGAACTTAGAACTACTTAAACCTAACTAACCTAAGGACATCACACACATCCATGCCCGAGGCAGGATTCGAACCTGCGACCATAGCGGTCGCGCGGTTCCAGACTGTAGCACGTGAAGTGCCATCCGCCACACACCGTTGGGTGACTTGCGGAGTATAAATTTAGATGTAGATGTAGATGTAGAATTTAAAAACGTGATGCGTAGTCTAACCACGTCTGATTGTTAGTAGTTGCGCGTTTGGATTCTGAAGGATTAAAGTTGTAATTCAGTAACGACATCGCAGTAATTAAAATGAATGGAGCCTCTCTCCCTGGACCACAACTGAAAAACTTCTACGTTTCTCCTTATTAACCCTTCTTTTATTCCTTTTACTTTAACTTCTATTTTAACTCTTCTACCTGTCTTCGTGGAGAAGTGATATACAGAGTGGCCAGAAATGGTCTTAAAACTTGTAAGGGTGTTGCAGGGTAGCTTGTGTTGAGAAGTAACTGTTAAGAAAAAAATCGATACGTTGTGCCGTTTCCGAGTAAATTAGCGTTGAAGTTAGAGAAACTGGCCCGCCAGATTCAATTAGTGTCAGTTGTTGTCAAAGCATAGATAACAGCCTTTGGCTCAGTTTCGATCCTTACTACCGTCCCATGTCCAGTTTTTTGTCGGTCTCTTGTTCACTTTTAGAAAACCAAATGAAGAACATTTTGGTGATACCTCTCTGGCGAGCCGCTTGAATTTGCGCGCGCAACGCACTGTTTGGCTGATTTCTAAGCTAAATAACCAGGAAACGGCCCAAAATATAGATTTTTTTCTTAACAATTGTTTCTCAGTACAACTTACCATTCAACACCCTTTCAAACTTTTTAGACTGTTTCTGACTACTGTTTATATTTTATCTTACTGATTACGTACGGATTTCACTACAGAAATTGTTGGCGCAGCACACTACTGCCTTCGCACATTTTTAATTAACTTCCGATTTCACGTAAAATGTCGCCATTTAAAAAAGTAGATTGAATACCAGAATATTAAGTAAAGTTATATACATAGAAGCTGATATGCAACTAATTAAACAGCTACAAATGCAAACCCACATTGGCAACTGAAATTGAAAAAGATATTAAAAAGCACTGGATTTAGAACGGACATAATTACGTGACACTTTTGGGTAGGCATCTCAAAAGACAGGACTTCACGAAACAAATGCGTTAGTAAATGGAAGGAAACGGAGGAAGGAAGAAAAGGAACGACACCCTCGAAGGATGAAGTAAATCTGGGAGGAAGAAAAGTGCTTCGTTGAAAGCAATAAATATAATTCTCTCATCCTACCATATGAACTAAGTATTTGTATAAACAAAATAGCACATACAAATCTTTTACTGGAACTAAGGTGAAAGAAAGATAGAAATGTCTTGGAGTGATATTATAAATTAGCTGCCGAGCTCAAAGCAACGTACCTCCACCATCAGTTTGTCTCCGAACCAACAGTAGAGCAAGAGCTCACTAAATATTGCAAACATGTAGCCGCAGATCTTCCCAGTTTCTCGGGCTCCTTGTGCACTCTGCAACATACACAATGTCAGAGGACCTAAATATGAAATAAAATAACAAAATTTGCCTGTATTTTTGAAAGTAAAATAATATCTGTTTGGAAAAATTTGTATATGTTAGAGAGTATAAGCTGCTTTAAAATGTCGCGGTACAGTGCTTAATTCTCTGCAGTTGCGAATGTAGACAAAAAAGTTCTTAGATATGACTTGGCTGGTCAAAAGCAACTATGATAAACATGTGATATTGTTATGTACACTGAAAACAGAAGGTTGAGTTCTTAGAAATGAGATGGGGAACACACAAAACGGTAACAAATATATAAATGAGATTTTTCTGTGGGGAATATTTATGGGTACTTATGGCATGAAACGTACGTACGAGTGAACTACATAAGTTCCTTTATTCGTTTTTTCCATCTTTCGTACTTATAAAGTCAACCAGAATTTGTCAGGAACAGTTCACAGTTATGCTTACTATATTGACACTAACATAAAAATAACAGTTACACAAAAGAGAAACACTGCCCCGTTTTTTTTTTTTGTTTTTTTTTTTCATGGACGTCAACAGGACCATTAAACACAAAGCAGGTTTCTTGTTATGTTCCAATAGGATCTGATAACTATTCTGCCAAGGGATCGACATCGTTCAAGCTGTCGTCACTCTTCAGTGCCTTGTCGAAATCAGAATCACTCTCCTCATTTCCTTCCTCTTTCTTGTGTACTTGTCATAGCTTTGGACAGAGGCATAACTTTCTGTCCTTTTTGTTTTTGGCCTGTTCCTTTTTTGTTTGGAAGGTTTTCTTTTCCAGCAATAAGTTCACTACTGAAGGTGTCGTCTCTCGTGGCTGGTAGCTGACGTATGAGAACGGCGACAAGCTGTACACCTCTTTGTGTTCAGTAACTGGGCCGTAGGTGACAGTGTATCAGTTTTAGGAGCCAACTGTATCATACGCCGCGCAACAAAATTACTTTTTCGAAATCCTGTAATTGTCTTCCATTCCGACGCATAAGTTTGATTCAGAGGTGCCTACAGTGTCCTTCTGTAACGATGAAAAAGCGTAGAGCCCTGCGGCTCACTCACGGACTCCAAGGCGTTGACACGTGAAAAAAAGGTTACGGATAAGAAATTCATATGAGCTGTAATGTGGGTTAATGATGTCGCATTGGCACCAAAATTTTACCACAATCCTGCCTAGCGCCGTCGTGGACGTGACACCCGATGGGACGGTCGTTACAGGACCTCTTACTCACATTTCACTCCTTCTTTTGATGCATTTGCAGTGGAGGTCAGATTTGCTCATGGGTGGCCGAGGAAAAAGTTTAAAACACAACGCCGGTCAGAATCGCCATGAAAAGACCTCTGGGGGTGCCATAAAAGGGCGTTAATGAAAGTATCCTTTCCATTGGGACGTTGATTGCCACATATTTCGCCGTCGAAAACGGCAGTCGGAGTGCGATTACCAACAGGACGACGTGAATGATCACGAGGGAAGAGGGGGTTGGGGGGGGGGGGGGGGCAACGGGTACGTGAGTAAAACGGCGTTAAACAAGCGCCTCTGTTGAGCATGTTACAAATGTAGTCATCAGCGCCACACATTCAACCACACGGCGGCTCTAGCGAATGAGGGTTAGTCAACCCCTTCGACACTCTTTAGGTGCCGTTTGCCGGCCTTCGGGCGCTAGAGCAGCCCCGGAGCTGAATGTGTTTCGAAGTTCCTGAGAGCTATATTTTAAAGTGTACAACAACGGTGCATCGGTGGCCACGAGGGTGTTGCCGAACTAGGGGATCTTACAGAAACCCTTTGCCGTTTTCACGCACATTTTAATGTTGTCTTCCCATCTTACCCTCCCCCCCCCCCCCCCTCCCCTCACCCGCCGATCACTCCTCAGGAGGGCGCGTTAAAGGAAGGATGAAAAAGCACAAAAAAAGGTTTTCTGCTTCGGATCACGTTTAGATTTCGGTGAGTGGCTTTGAACGGACTCTAATGGTTCCACCCTGTACACCGAAGCAAAATTTGTCGCATTACACTGCAAAGAGGTCACATCACGTTCATAGCGGTTGCAGTCCGAGGATGTGCTTAGAGTAGATTTGAAACGTCCAGGAGCTGGGAGCAGTGCCGAACGTTGTCAAGAACGTCGTCATACTACTCATCGTACTGCTAATTGTCGTTTTCGACCGAAAATTGTGTGGAAACCGAAGTACCAAGGGAAGGAGGGCTTTCACTGACGCCCTTTATGCCATCTCGTAAGGTCTTTTGGTGTCGATTCTGAGTGTCGATGTGTGTGAACTGTTTTCCTCGGCCACCCACAAGCAATTATGTCAAGATATTTTGACTCAAGTATCTTTGAAGCCGCCACATAAGTCGAAAAGCTAGTTCCTTTCTTTTACATCCCTGACTCTTCCCAGAGCGTATTTGCCTTTCTTACACTAGGACTGGAACATTTCTCATTCTCGTTGTATACTGTTTCTTCTAGAGTCACATACTCCAATGAAATATTGAACACAGTGAGAAAATAAATTTTAAATATTTTAATGAAAGTAAATCTGATTCTGAGTGAATGGAAAAAGACGTTTCTCGCCCACGTGCAGCTAGTTTGACTACATTTTGAAATGAGTTACCACTTACCAGAGCTATCTGCACCAACAAAATGCAGAGAACAGAACCGAGGGAGGCGCTCTGAACCAGTAGCATGTTTCCCAGGCAGTCCTGAAGTGACTCAACGTTCCTGTTAAAAAGACACACGGGGAAAACAATTTAATATGTGATGGAGCTTGTATCTGGTTAAATTCAAATTGAGAACAGGATGAGAATGGGATTATTCATCCATACCTCTGATGTCTAACACAGTGCCCACTGAAGACAATAATCGTTAACCTTTGTCACAAAAGAAAACCATTTGAAATGATATATTTTCAAAAGTTGCTGTTCAGTAAGGATGATGTAATGAAACAATGTTTGCAGAGAAGTATATCATAGTTTTTGAAAGACGGCATGGCATATGAATAGTAACAACAATCACAACAATTAACATAAGGACTGGAGTCCTGCATGACCGAGTAAGCGAGCACAAAATATGAGGTGGGGCGAGAACACCGTGACTGGATAGGCTGCCCGCACTAGTTCTAGTGACCGAGCACAGAAGCCGTGACCGAATACGTAGCACGTAGCTTCAAACACATTACTCGTGTCATTATCCGTGTGAGACTGCAGCCAGTACGGGCTTCTCATTTGTGGTGTGTCTCTCTCTGTAATCATGCAGCGCGAGGAGCCAGTGCAGTGAGACGTAAGACTGAAACCAATACTTACACACTGAAGAAACTGGAAGGTCTAAAAAGCCAAGTATGGAGTACATTTCTGTTGGTTGTAGACGAAAACAGTGCGTCTACTGGGTACGTATCGTGCATAAACTGCTCCACATTATTGTGTTTCCAGTCGGGAACCACTCATTTAAAGAAACACAGCTGCAAGAAACCTCACAAAGATACAGCTCCTTCAGGAATACCGGCAGTAATAAAAAATAGCATTACAGCAAAGTGTGTCGCAATGTGTGCTAAAGATATGAGACCTTTTAATGCTGTTTCCGGTGAAGGTTTCAGAGAACTAGGCCAAGAATTAATACATCTAGATGCGCATTATGGAGAAGGTAACGTGGCAGATGTCATGCCACATCCCTCTACTATAAGCAGACACGTCAAAGAACAAGCTGATACAATACGAGACAGCATAATGCCTTCTGTTATTGCGGAAGTTATTAATAAAAAATGTACTGCGATAGTTGATATGTGGACTGATTCGCATAACCAGGTGCACTATTTGACGCTTACAACACATTACATTAACACAGATTGATCTCTTGTGAACAATGTTTTATTTACAACAAAATTCCCGGACGTTAAGAAGGTGGGAGTAAATATTATGAAAGGAATTGAAGAGAGGATGGGTGATTGGGACTTTTCGCCGGACATGTTGCACAGTATTGTTTTTGTCTCGGACCAGGGTGCCAATATAATAAAGGCTTTATAAAATCACTAAAAGAATTCCTTGTGCTGCTCATTGTATAAACACAGCACTTAGCCATACTTTCGATGAAGATAACCTCTTTGTGAATTATGCACCGAACATCGCTTCAACAATAAATACTGCAAAATGCATTGTAAGATACGTTAAGAAAAGTGGCCTCTGCTCGTCTTTGAAATCATCGTTGGAACAAGAGGTCTGCACACGCTGGAACAGCTTGTACACTATGCTGGAATCCTTACACACTCAGTATAACGAAGTTGCTGCTTTGCTGACGGCGCTTACACATTGAAACATTGCGCATTTTCTGAGACCATTTAAAGAGGCTACAGATGAATTAGAAGGCGAGAAAGAACCGACAATCCAGTTATTTTTTCTTTGGTTTCACAAACTGCACCAAATTTGCAGTGTCAATGACACTGACTGTCCGGTGAGTAATTGCTGCAGTTAAAATCACTGTTTCATTATGATACGCAAGAGATTTATAATTAACTAGCGTAATTGATGTGTACTAACAGATATGAATTTTTCAACAGGAGGTACAAAGGATTAAAAATCGAGCCCTGACTTTCGTTTGTGAGAAGATTGTGATCACTTCCAGACATAAAATTGAAATAAATGAAAACCAGGAAATTCTTAACAATGTGCATCAAATTTGTGCTACTTACGCATGTACAACATGCAATCATTTACATAATCGTTTTGCATAGTTAGTGGATAGTGTATTATAGAGAAACGGGAATGTTATAATTCGTATAATATTTCATTAACGTAAAACACCTCGTTTTTACGGGAACGTTTCGTTGATTTCCATATCAGTTCTGTATTACTTGTCTCTTTTGTTTATTGTCATAGATCCTTCAAGCACTGTGTCATCACCAACCAGAAAGAGAGATCGTTTCAAGGAATGGAGGAACAACAGATCATCCGGAGCAGATGGAGTAGATCTCTACATTTTAATGCACACCGGAGATGAGGATGACATCTTAAAGTGGTTGAGCAGACATGAAACAAATCTGCCAGGCCTGGCTGCAAGTGCAAGACGTATTTTATGTATCCCAACAACAAGCGCACCTAGTGAAAGATG
The DNA here is from genome assembly GCF_023898315.1 of Schistocerca nitens. NCBI lineage: Eukaryota > Metazoa > Arthropoda > Insecta > Orthoptera > Acrididae > Schistocerca > Schistocerca nitens. Next base: position 386,148,937 of record NC_064620.1, read on the forward strand.
CTTTAGTAAAGCCGGCATGTTACTAACAAATCGCCGCACTCAATAAAATCCGGAACGCGTTAGTGATTTACTGCTGATCAACACTAACTACAATTTTGTTTCTGTTGCAATCAAGTGAGAAGTATGACAAGTTACTATTGTAAATGTTTAATGTACTTTGTATGCTTTATTTATGAAGGTGGTTGTCTTCTAGATTACAGGGACAACACTTATTTAATGTTTCCTATTAATGAAAGGAAAAATATATCTTCTGTATGGAAATGAGACTCGTCTTCTGTCCGCGATTGTATTGAAATATCATTTTACTTTCCAAGTGCTTTATGAATTTAGCTGTGTCATGTACCCGTTCTTGGAAACGTTACTTTTGTATTAAAAGAGGGAGAGACAGAGATAAATACATTGTGTGTGTGTGTGTGTGTGTGAGAGAGAGAGAGAGAGACGTTGGGTTTGTACAGTACAGTGCAGCGAGCCGGGGCGAGGCGAGGTCAGAAGTCAGTGGTGACCGGTCATGCTCGGTTATCCGTGTGTCCGGAATCCGGACATCAGACATGGGGTGAGTACGTGACCGAGCCGAGTCGTGTGGGGCCGGACACGAGCGTCTCGGTCCCCCCGTCAACAGGCGAGCCGTGACTGGTCATACGTTGAGCGTTGCAGCACTCTAATAAGCACTATGGTGGTGGTGGTGGTGGTGTGTTGGGGCTTATGGGCGCTCAACATCGAGGTCATCAGCGCCCTGACACACCTTAAAAGGAACGAATGTGGACAGACCTAAGAAAACTAAAGCACACACTCAAAGAAAGCAGGAAAAGAAGGAAAATGCTACATAAGAAAGTAAAACCTAAGGAAAGGGGAAACATAGCAACAAGAATGCCACAGGAAATTGTTATTGGCTGGCCACTTACATAAAATATGGGCGAGCTTGTCACACAGTGAGCAAATTAAAATCCTCTCCCTAAAATCTTTGTAAAAACATTTGACAGGGCACAGAACTTTAAAACTTTAGCCACATTCGTCCGAGTGTTGCCTAAAAGAGATGGCAGGTCCGCTGGCAAGTCAGCCGCGACCAGCTGGTCAGAAAATAAAACGCAATCCAATAAAACGTGGCGCACAGTGACCTGGACGCCGTAAGCACCACACATTGGAGGGTCCTCTCGCCGGAGAAGGAAGCCATGCGTCATAGGGCTGTGGCCTATTCGAAGCCGAGTGAGGAGAACCTCGTCCCGTCGATGGGGCTGGAAGGAAGTACACCACACACGCGTTGTGGGCTTGACTATACGGTGCTTATTGTCAGTCACTTCCAGCCACTCATCCTCCCACCGACGCATGACCCGTGAGCTCAACAGCGAGGTGAATGCGTGCAAGCAATATGGGTTGGGTTGGTTGGGGGAAGAGACCAAACAGCGAGGTCGTCGGTCTCATCGGATTAGGGAAGGACCGGGAAGGAAGTCGGCCGTGCCCTTTCAAAGGAACCATCCCGGCATTTCCCTGGAGCGAGTTAGGGAAATCACGGAAAACCTAAATCAGGATGGCCGGACGCGGGATTGAACCGTCGTCCTCCCGTATGCGAGTCCAGTGTTATGCAATATGAATGCAATACGTACAAATGGGATGAAGAAAACCATTTGAAATAGCGTATGTGCAAGATTGGAAGCACTAGGAATTGAAGCTACAATGTCCGAAATTACTTTGATGTGACGTGAAATGAAGTTATTTCTGACTGACGGTGGAGCAACAAGAACATAGGAGGTTTTTAAAATACTAAAAATACTCTCAAACAGTCGCTGAAACATGTATACGAGCTTTTTACTGGTACAACTTCCATGAACAAATACTTAATCTTCTTTTAAAGATTTCTGACGGACAGTGATCCATACTCCCAATTTTTAAGGGTACTTATAATCTGAAGTAACCTCGATCGCTAATCCGGAACACTAAGGATGGAGAATAACAGTAGGACCTAACAGGTTATTTTCGTCTGGTATGGCAGTAAACAAAATACTTTGGAAAGGGTTTCTCTTGTGAAGTTCATGAGATAATTACAGAAATACGACAGCAAAAAATTACCAGAAGACAGTTTCTGTCAATCCACAGTCACTGTTTTCGCTGGCAAAAGTATTGACTCCAGAGGTGGCTTCGATTTGTCAACAGAGAATTGTACAAAAAGCAACAGATACACCCATTACACAACACACGTTAGAGCTTCTCATGACATGAGTAAGTATATTGTGTGCCTACATTAGAGGTGAGTCTCCACAGTTTGTCAGTGGTATACACTGATCAGTCAAAACATTATGACCACTGCCCACCGCGACGTTGGATGCCTGGTGGCGTTGCGGGCACGTGACACGGTAGCAAAAATATTGTTCAAATGGCTCTTAGCACTATGGGACTTAACTTCTGAGGTCATCAGTCCCCTAGAACTTAGAACAACTTAAACCTAACTAACCTAAGGACATCACACACATCCATGCCCGAGGCAGGATTCGAACCTGTTGCCGTAGCGGTCGCGCGCTTTCAGACTGTAACGCCTAGAACCGCTCGACCACTCTGGCCGGCGCAAAAATATGTAAGCGGAGCAGACACGGGCGGGAGATCACCCTTTAGAACATATGGGCTGCAAATGGTGAAAACCACTGGGGTAAGCGACTTTGACAAAGGGCAGATTACTATTACCCAGAGTCTGTGGACGACTATCTCGAAAACGGCGAAGCTGGTCGAATGTTCACCTGCTACTGTCGTGAGCATCTACAAAAAGAAGTAAAAGGACTGTGAAACTAGCACTAGGCGGTAAATGCTTGAACGTCGACGACTCTTCACAGAACGCGTGGTTCGGAGGTTTGTCTACTCTATAAAGTAGGACAGAAGTGCATGTACAAGTGTTTCGGAGCACACCGCTCATTACAAATTGTTGAGATCGGAGCTCCGCAGTAAACCACTCCCATTCGTTCACATATTGACCCAACGACATAGTCAATTACGAATGCACTGGACACGGAACCATCGGGATTCAATGGAAACGTGGAGAGCTCCACCGACGCAGGTTCGTGGGAGCAGTATTGTGCTATGGGAGACATTCTCCTGCGTTCGCATGAGACCTGTAGCAGTAATCGCAAACAGCTGCGAACCCGCTGCTTCCCTTCGTGCTTGTTATCTTCTCCGATAGCGATGTCATCTTTCAGCAATATAAGTGTCCGTGGTTCTTAGCCAGAACCATGCTACAGTGGTTCGAGGAGCATTACAGTGATCTAACGATGACGTCTCGGCGACAAAATTCGCCTAATGTAAATCCTATGGAACCCACCTGGATCGCTATCAGGTCCCACTAACTGCGTACGCAAATCAGCGGTCCGCTATTTAAGCGAATTACATTACCGGTGCGTAGGCACTGATGCCACATACCTCCACAAACCCACCAAGAAACTGTCGGATCCCTGCTACGTAGAATCAGTCATGGATTTCGTTTGAAAGACGGACGAGCGAGCTATTAAGTAGGCGGTTATAATGTTTTGGCTCATATTGTTTATTGATGATGTGTCCATTAGCATGCTGACATCAAATTTCATGATCAGCTACAGAGATTATGACCAGTTTTCCGCACACCATTTCCACATTACGTGGCAGCGTTAAGAGCTTCAGTTCCATGATTCGACAAACGACGTACGCGCACGTCAACACAGGCTTTCAGAGGCACAACCACATACAAATAATTTCTTCTGTATGTGGTTCACCGTTAATACTATCATAAATAGTAGTAACAGGTTTTCAACGCATTTTCGTTAAAAAGTTCTTCAAAAACTTTGATAACACTGGGTGGTAACGCTGAAGCTCCTCCTAATCACGCCGTATTTACGCCTGCCATATTATTTCAACAAGAAGTGGACAGTTCATAAAGGTGCGACTTGTTCTGTAGCTGTATATAATGAATAAGGCGGTATCTAATTAATATTTAATCTATCTGCAACTCCGAGTAATACTCTGCAGAACAATAGCAGAACTCCCTAACAATGTGTTGACTGACAGACCACTCTAGTGAATTATAGACAATACCTCTAATGATACTTCCTGACAGATTAAATCTGCGTTCCCGAACGAGACTCAAACTCAGGATCTCAGCATTTCCCGAGAAAGAGGTCTACCAGCTCAGCTACCCAAGCACGACTCACGACCTGTCCTCACAGATTTACTTCCTCCAGTAGCTCTTCTCCTACCTTGTAAATTGCACAGAAGTTCTGCAAAACTAGCACTCCTGAAAGACAGAATACGGAGGAGACATGGCTTAGAGACAGCCTGGTGGATGTTTCCAGAGTACTTTCCTGCGAAAGGAAAAGGTCCCGAGTTCGAGTCTTGGTCCCGCACAAAGTTGTAATCTGCTAGGAAGTTTCATATCACCGCTCATTCCACTACAGAGTGAAAATTTCTTTCTGAATACCTCTTGTAAATATCCTCGGAGTAGTGAAGCAACTCAAATCACAATATATGCAAGTCCTCTGGTCCAGACTGTATACCATTTAGGTTCCTTTCAGAGTATGCTGATGCATTAGCTCCATATTTGACAATCATATACAATCGTTCACTACACGAAAGATCTCTACCCAAAGACTGGAATGTTGCACAGGTCACACCAATATTCAAGAACGGTAGTAGGAGTAATCCACTAAATAACAGGCCCATATCGTTAACGTCGATATGCAGCAGGATTTTAGAACACATATTGTGTTCGAACATTATGAATTACCTCGAAGGAAACGTTCTATTGACACACAGTCAACATGGGTTTAGAAAACATCGTTTCTGTGAAACACAACTAGCTCTTTATTCACATGAAGTGTTGATAGCTATTGACAAGGGATTTCAGATCGATTCCGTATTCCTGGGTTTCCGCAAGGCTTTTGACACTGTACCACACAATCGGCTCGTAGTGAAACTGAGTGCTTATGGAATATCGTCTCACTTATGTGACTGGATTTGCAATTTCCTGTCAGAGAGGTCACAGTTCGTAGTAACTGACGGAAAGTCATCGAGTAAAACAGAGGTGATTTCAGGCGTTCCCCAAGGTAGTGTTATAGGCCCTTTGCTGTTCCTTACCTGTATAAACGATTTGGGAGACAACCTGAGCAGCCGTCTTCGGTTGTTTGCAGATGACGCTGTCGTTTATCGACTAATAAAGTCGTCAGAAGATCAAAACAAACTGCAAAACGATTTATAAAAAATATCTGAATGACGCGAAAAGTGGCAGTTGACCCTAAATAACGAAAAGTGTGAGGTCATCCACATGAGTGCTAAAAGGAACTCGTTAAACTTCGGTTACACGATAAATCAGTCTAATCTAAAAGCCGTAAATTCAACTAAATACCTAGGTATTACAATTACGAACAACTTAAATTGGAAAGAACACATAGAACATGTTGTGTGGAAGGCTAACCAAAGGCTGCGTTTTATTGGCAGGACACTTAGAAAATGTAACAGACCTACTAAGGAGACTACCTACACTACGCTTGTCCGTCCTCTTTTAGAATACTGCTGCGTGGTGTGGGATCCTTACCTGATAGGACTGGCGGAGTACATCGAAAAAGTTCAGAGAAAGGCAGTACGTTTTGTATTATCGCGAAATATGGGAGAGAGTGTCACAGAAATGATACAGGATTTGGGCTGGAAAACAAAGAAAAGCGTTTTTCGTTGCGACGGAATCTTATCACGAAATTCCAATCACCAGCTCTCTCCTCCGAATGCGAAAATATTTTATTGACTCCGGCCTACAAAGGAAGGAACGATCACCACGATAAAATAAGGGAAATCAGAGCTCGTACGGAAAGATATAGGTGTTCATTGTTTCCGCGCGCTATACGAGATTGGAATAATAGAGAATTGTGAAGGTGGTCCGATGACCCCTCTGCCAGGCACTTAAAAGTGATTTGCAGAGTATGATGTAGATGTAGATGAATGGACTACCTCAAGGCTCAGCCCTAGCTCCGCTACTCTTAGCTTGCATATTGACGACACGTCAACCACTCAGTCCAGGAAGTTTGATTATGCTGATGACTGGACGACAACAACATAGGACAAACAAATCGAGATCACCGAAGATACGTTAACAATAGACTTAAGTACAATGGGACAATACTTTCGTATAGGGGAACTTCAACCGAATCCTAACAGGAAGAAGGAGTGCTGAACTGAAAGAAAAGAAGCAAAATGGAAACAGTGAATGTTCCAAGCTCAAGATGTGCAACATCGAGCGAACGTGTATGGTCCCGGCGTCGTGGTTATGTGGTCACGGTGTTGGACTGCTTAGGGAGAGATCCGTGTTCAAATCTCCCTCGTGCCCCAAATTTCCTTTTTCATAAAATTGTGAACTGTCCGCCCGATTATTGACGTGCCTTTTCACTATATTCAAAAGTATGTGGTGTAAAGAACGTTTGCAACAGCGAGGTGTAAGGAAAGGACCTCCAGACATACAGTACATACGGTACATCCCATTTGTTCCACAGAAGTGCCACGTGTTATGATTCATGCGTTCGGTTTTGGAAGTTTTGACTCTTGAATTCCTCTGATGTAACATAGTTCACACCCGTTTATGTCTTGTGTTCATTTCTGTGTGAGGTCTATGCGGTATCTCGCCCGCTCCCACTAATCGTCACGTTTACTTGTGACGGTAATATATTGTCACCATCTGACTCATATTCCATAACCAATGCATAGTGTGACAATTGTCAAGACTACAGAAGGAGAATAGATACGTCAGTGACTGGACGGAAAGTTCACAACTTTGAGAAAAAGAAAGATGAGTCACGAGAGACGTTTGAATACGTATCTCCCGCTTTGATGGATGACATCGAAAAAATACAAAGAACGGCAGCTCGTTTTGTATTGACGCGAAATAGGGGAGATAATACGTGATTTGGAGTGGCAATCATTAAAACAAAGACTTTTTCGTTGCGACGGGATCTTGTCATGAAATTTTAATCATCACTTTTCTCCTCCGATTGTTAAAACATTCAGTTAGCACCCACCTACATATGGAGAAGTGATCATCATGATAAAATAAGAGAAATCAGGGCTCGTACAGAAAAATTTAAGTACTCGTTTTTCCCGCGGGCCGTTCGAGAGTGGAATGGTACTGAGACAGCTTCAAGGTGGTCCATTGAACGCTCTGTCATGCACTTTATTGTGAGTAGCAGAGTAATCACGTAGATGTAGATGTAGTCCAACACCGTAAACACACAACTACGACGTCGTGGTTCTTGTAGTTCACTCGATGTTGCACATCTTGAGCTTGGACCGTTCACTGTTTCTATTTTGCTTCTTTTTTCGCAGTTCAGTACACCTTCTTCCTGTTTTCATTATTGATCTGTGTCCAGTTTTTGACGGGATATTCACTGGGGCATTCTACCAATAAATCTGAGCGGAGTGCGATAGGATGGAGAGTTTCCATTGCGAGCAGTAACCTGGCCAACAGAGTACTGGACATATTTTTCGAGGGTAACCGCCTGGTCCATAACAAATATCTACTGTATCGTGGAGTTATACTTGACAAAACGTAGTCATTCATACAGCATCTAACAGAGACAGCAGCTAAACCGAGGTCAGGAGGTAATATTCTTCAAAAATTATGTAGTACAACAAAGGGTTTTGTAGCTTTGACCTTACGATCATCTGCTGTTTGCCTTGTCTAAACAGCAGCAGAATATTGCAGCCCTATCTGGATAAGCAGCAGGTTTATCAGACACGGTAGATATGCAACTAAATCAGATATGCAACAAAATCAGATATGTAACTAAATCAAATAATGCGGATTGTTTCTGGCGCAATCAGTTCCACAATTCCAGTATTTTCGCTACCTTCCCTGAGCCGCATACCACCGCCTAACCTGAGAAGAAAGGATAATCTTCTGGAGGAATATAATAAAATCTACAACAGCCAGCAGCTGCCACCTCTAGAAGACATACCAGCTGTCTGAATCAACAGACTCCGCTTCAGAGATGCCCCACTTAGAGTGGCTGGCAACCTGGTAGACGATGGTTTGAATCTCCACGAAGCTTGGGCGCAAGAATGGTATAACAACACTATCACAACTCCGTGGTGACATACTATACAGACGGGGAAAGACTACCATTGTGAAGTGCACCTATGGCTCTTCAAGACAGACTGTCCGGTACACTGTTGAACAGTGCCCCTAAAGTTCGTACCCTGGAATCCCCTTGGACTTCTTGGACGCTACAGCAGATCTGATAAAACTGTATAAATTATATGTCTGTAAATTTGTAAATTGTGTACATAGTTTATTTGTGTTTATAAAGTGATGTGTAATTGCCGTATGATTAATAATGTAAGTAGGCTGTTTGGGTTTTTTTTATTGGTAACGCCACGTAGCGCTCTGTATGAAAATCACTGGCTGTGCTGTGTGCAGCCTGTGGCTGGTTTGCATTGTTGTTTGCTATTGTAGTGTTGGGCAGCTGGGTGTTAACAGCACGTAGCGTTGCGCAGTTGGAGGTGAGCCGCCAGCATTGATGGATGTGGGGAGAGAAACGGCGGAATTTTGAGAGCGGATGATCAGTAGTTAGTGCCTTCAGTAGTATGAATCTTTTATTTAGCTGGCATTAGTCGCGCTCGCTGTGTAGCAGTAGTTCGAGTAATGAAGATTTTTGTGAGGTAAGTGATTTGTGAAAGGTATAGGTTAATGTTAGTCAGGGCCATTCTTTTGTAGGGATTGTTGAAAGTCAGATTGCGTTGCGCTAAAAATATTTTGTCAGTTTAGTGTTGATCAGAATAAGTAAAGAGAGTAATGTCAGAGTACGTTCAGTTCTGCTCAGCTGTTTGAAAATCAAATAATGTAAGAGGTTTATCAGCATAGTAATTCATAAATTTTTCTAAGGGGACGTTTCAATAATAATAATTATAATAACAATATTTAATGTGATGTGAGTGATTTCTGAGCCCAATATAGCTTATGAACTTTCTCCATTGTGAAACATTTTCACACACAGCATTGTACACTATGTGTTTCCAACAGTCATTTAAAACTTTTCATTTTATTCCGCTGAAGAAAAAGCGGTCTGCTCGCATTCTCTCCCATTGCAGAGTCAGGGTCTTTTTAATCAAATAAGAGGCAAACCGGTAGTGCGGAAGAGGGATTCCTTGTTGGTAAGGCTTTTGGTGACGATATCCAGCTCCAGTATTTGACTTACAGCCAGAACCTTTGGTGAGAGATAGAAGCAATTTTTAAATCCTAATGTACATGTAAGCGACATTTCTTTACGCGTATCCAAAGCAAAGTCTGTGACTTGCTCGGCGTGTACCATGTACCTTCGTGGCCTCATAATGAAAGAAGCACAACGGAGCAGTACAAGACAACGAACTTCGTTTTGGGAACACCTATCTAAAATAGTAGAAAATAAAGTACACTGGTGTATGTGAGAAGTGCTGCACTCAATAAGAATAACATGGGTGAATTCAGTCCCTGAAGATATGTGGAACCGAATACAGAACAACAAATTATGAAGATTGCAGAGAGTTGACGCCCACGTAGCGTGCGTGCTTTCTTGTCTGACCAGTGGTCACTGTTGTGCCAAACTGCGCAGATGAAGAGCAGGCTGTATTACGGGTCACCTGTACAAAATAGGAGCAGCTGTTGAGCACATAAATGTGGGTGCTGTGGAGGTGCCGTGGGACCATGACCAGCCAGCGCTAGCTCTGCTGTTAAACGAGTAAACGTGGAGCTGAGGGAGCTCCTCTAGACGGATGAAAAATCTCGTACTAGTACTGTTCCAGCAGCTGCGATGCGGAAATGCGGATAGAGTTCTCATGGCCTATACTACAATAGGACAAGTTAGCAGATCTACTAGAAGGAGACATAAGGCGAGGGGAGGGGGCACCAGCACACACGAGCAAATGCCTGTGGTTATTGGGGTCAGCCAAGACAACGATTTTAGGTTAAATTCAGAATTCAGATAATAGTATGAAAGGAATTTGCACTACTGGCCATTAAAATTGCTACGCCAAGAAGAAATGAAGATGATAAACGGGTATTCATTGGACAAATATATTATACTAGAACTGACATGTGATTACATTTTCAGGCAATTGGGGTGCATAGATCCTGAGAAATCAGTGCCCAGAACAACCACCTCTGGCCGTAATAACGGCCTTGATACACCTGGGCAGTCAGTCAAACAGAGCTTGGATGGCTTGTACAGGTACAGCTGCCCATGTAGCTTCAACACGGTACCACAGTTCATCAAGAGTAGTGACTGGCGTATTGTGACGAGCCAGTTGCTCGGCCACCATTGACCAGACGTTTTAAATTGGTGAGGGATCTGAGAATGTGCTGGCCAGGACAGCAGTCGAACATTTTCTGTATCCAGAAAGGCCCGTACAGGACCTGCAACATGCGGTCGTGCATTATCCTGCTGAAATGTAGGGTTTCGCAGGGATCGCATGAAGGGTAGAGCCACGGGTCGTAACACATTTGAAATGTGACGCCCACTGTTCAAAGTGCCATCAATGCGAATAAGAGATGACCGAGACGTGTAACCAATGGCACCCCATACCATCACGCCGGGTGATACGCCAGTATGGCGATAACGAATACACGCTTCCAATGTGCGTTCAACGCGATGTCGCCAAACACGGATGCGACCATCATGATGCTGTAAACAGAACCTGGGTTTATCCGAAAAAATGACGTTTTGCCATTCGTGCACCCAGGTTCTGCTAACAGTCATTGGATCTCGACCAACGCGAGCAGTAATGTTGCGATACGATAAACCGCAATCGCGATAGGCTACAATCCGACCTTAATCAAAGTCGGAAACGTGATGGTATGCATTTCTCCTCCTTACACGAGGCATCACAGCAACGTTTCACCAGGCAACGCCGGTCAACTGCTGTTTCTGTATGAGAAATCCGTTGGAACTTTCCTCATGTCAGCACGTTGTAGGTGTCGCCACCGGCGCCAACCTTGTGTGAATGCTCTGAAAAACTGATCATTTGCATATCACAGCATCTCCTTCCTGTCGGTTAAATTTCGCGTCTGTTGCACGTCAACTTCGTGGTGTAGCAATTTTAATCGCCAGTAGTGTAGAATAGGACAAGTTAGCAGATCTACTAGCAGGAGACATAAGGGGAAGGGAGATGGCACCAGCACAGAACAAATGCCTGTGGACATTGGGGTCAGCCAAGACAACGATTTTAGGTTAAATTCAGAATTCAGATAATAGCATGAAAGGAATTTAAATTGACAGCGGTTCCCAATTCATTTTATAGTGGTAGAGTCAAAAATGATGTCAACATATTTGGGGAGGGACGGGGCGGGGCAATAAAATGAAGTAAATGTCTTCTACATCTACATCTACATACATACTCAGCAATCCACCATACGGTGCGTGGCGGAGGGTACCTCGTACCACAACTAGCATCTTCTCTCCCTGTTCCACTCCCAAATAGAACGAGGGAAAAATGACTGCCTATATACCTCTGTACGAGCCCAAATCTCTCTTATCTTTGTGGTCTTTCCGGGAAATATAAGTTGGCGGCAGTAAAATTGTATTGCAGTCAGCCTCAAATGCTGGTTCTCTAAATTTCCTCAGTAGCGATTCACGAAAAGAACGCCTCCTTTCCTCCAGAGACCCCCACCCGAGTTCCTGAAGCATTTCCGTAACATTCACGTGATGATCAAACCTATCAGTAACAAATCTAGCAGCCCGCCTTTGAATTGCTTCTATGTCCTCCCTCAATCCGTCCTGATAGGGATCCCAAACGGTCGAGCAGTACTCAAGAATAGGTCGTATTAGTGTTTTATAAGCGGTCTCCTTTACAGATGAACCACATCGTCCCAAAATTCTACCAATGAACCGAAGACGACTATCCGCCTTCCCCACAACTGCCATTACATGCTTGTCCCACTTCATATCGCTCTGCAATGCTACGCCCAAATATTTAATCTACGTGTCTGTGTCAAGCGCTACACTACTAATGGAGTATCAAACATTACGGGATTCTTTTTCCTACTCATCTGCATTAATTTACATTTATCTATATTTAGAGTTAGCTGCCATTCTTTACACCAATCACAAATCCTGTCCAAGTCATCTAGTATCATCCTACAGTCACTCAACGACAACACCACAGCATCATCAGCAAACAGCCGCACATTGCTATTCACCCTATCCAAAAGATCATTTATGTAGATAGAAAACAACAGCGGACCTACCACACTTCCCTGGGGCACTCCAGATGATACCCCCACCTCCGATGAACACTCACCATCGAGGACAACGTACTGGGTTCTATTACTTAAGATATTTGCATGATCTTAGTAATTGAAAAAAAAGACGATTTTATTCTTCTGTCCGAAACCGATAGTAATAAGACTGATTATAAATCAGCTGTATATTCATGTAACTCCAATATGGAGAAAGGAGATGTTACGTTAAGAAAAGAATATAAATACAAAATTGTAGAAATAATTAAATTCTGTGTAGATCAGGGTATAGAAGCATGTGTAAGTAGGCTGTTTAGGTTTTTATGTTGGTAACGCCATGTAGCACTCTATGTGAAAATCACTGACTGTGCTGTGTGCAGTCTGAGGCTGGTCGGCATTGTTGCAATAGTCGCTATTGTAGCGTTGGGCAGTTGGCTGTTAACAGTGCGTAGCGTTGTGCAGTTGGAGGTGAGCCGCCAGCAGTGATGGATGTGGGGAGAGAGATGGCGGAGTTTTGAGAGCGGATGATCTGGACGTGCGTCCATCAGAGACAGTAAATTTGTAAGACTGGATGCCATGAACTGATATATATATTATGACTTTTGAACACTATTAAGGTAAATACATTTGCTAACTATGCCTATCAGTAGTTAGTCCCTTCAGTAGTTTGAATCTTTTATTTAGCTGGCAGTAGTGGCGCTTGCTGTATTGCAGTAGTTCGAGTGTCGAAGATTTTTGTGAGGTAAGTGATTCATGAAATGTATAGGTCACTGTTAGTCAGGGTCAATCTTTTGTAGGGATTTTTGAAAGTCAGATTGCGTTGCGCTAAAAATATTGTGTGTCAGTTTAGTGTTGATCAGAATAAGTAAAGAGCGAAATGTCTGAGTATGTTCACTTCTGCTCAGCTGTTTCAAAACCAAATAACGTAAGGGGTTTACCAGCACAGTAATTGAATAATTTTTCTAAGGGGACGTTTCACATGTGTCTGTGAGTTAATATTGGAAAATGTAAGGCCTCTGATTCTTTATCACACAGGCCTCCAGTGATCAAAGGGAAATTTTCATGAAAAACTTTAAGCCGGCCGAAGTGACCGAGCGGTTCTAGGCGCTACAGTCTGGAACAGCGCGACCGCTACGGTCGCAGGCTCGAATACTGCCTCGGGCATGGATGTGTGTGATGTTCTTAGGTTAGTTGGGTTTAAGTAGTTCTAAGTCCTAGCGGACTGATGACCTGAGAAGGTAAGTCCCATAGTGCTCAGAGCCATTTGAACCAAAAACTTCAATTTATTATTGTGCTGTCTGTCAGGCAGCATGTGGCATAGCGCTGTACATCGCTCTACAGATATCATACGATAGCTAGCTTCATATACTCGTATGTGATGAGTCACTTTTTTGCCACCACAAATGTGTCTTGCATGAGGCAGCCAGCAGATTCAGCCGTGTGTGTGCCGCTACTATGGAAGCAACAAACTATTACATTGGTAGAAGTTAAATTACACCTTTGCCATATGTCAACTTGGATGAAACTCAGTACAGCATTTTGTGGTGTCAATAGCCAACAATAATATTAATTGCAGACTTACATCCAGAGAAATACACAAATTCAACTAAAACACAGAGTTAAGATTTTCTAAATTAATTTTTCCAACATTATGGTTTCTCTTAAATGATGATTATTTTGTTTTGTTTTATTGTTTGAGTGAATGAGGACTAGATGAGGTACATTTGCGACGTTTGAATCTTTCCAACAGTAAGTAACTGCGTGTACAAGAGTGAGAGAACGTGGATATTAATGTTTCTTATGTAAGTCTCATACATCAGGGAAATTATGAATTAGAGAGAAATCAGCTTAAGGTATTTTTAATATTATGACATGTTTCAGTAGTTCAGTCATTTAGAGAGGGAGTTACTTGCTTTAATACTGTAAAAATGTAGCAACTACAAGTTACTGTGAAATTTAGAAGATTTAAACATATTAGAAAGTAATGAAGTCTTCTCGGGTTATTAGCCGAGTCAAGGCGTCGTTCTGCGGCAACGTTTCAACAAGTTTCCTACTTGTCATCTTCAGGTGAGGGTGATAAGTAGGAAACTTGCTGAAACGTTGCAGCACAACGACGCCTTCACTCGGCTGATAACCCGAGAAGACATCGTCGAGATTCGCCGAGAAAGTCTAAATTTGCATATAATGGAAGTTAACTACAAACGTAAATGACGATTATGCAAATTCTTGAATTTTTTCTATGCAAACTGTGATTTTATTCTGAATACCTAAAATTCCGTGTGCCCACATGTGCAACTTTAACCGAGAACTGATAGAGAGAGGTGAACATTTGACAATAGAAAGCTTTGTGTATTTTCTGTATCAGGTCGATGTGGAAACCGTAAACTAGCTACAGAATTGTGATTCTTCTTGTGGAAGTCATATTACCAACTACAAATTGCACAGACTGGGTGGCATAAATTTATACTGGAAGTGACAATTTAATGAAGATTTTTTCAACTTTTTTTGCTCATTTTGTACGCCGTCGAGTCTTACAGCTGTTTTAGTCTAGGAATATTATATGCCATGTCAGAGCAAACTCTAAGTGGAAGAGGGTTATATAACGAACCGCTTCAAAGAGGAAGTAATTATTTATTTGTGGCCATTTTAATATAAATTTATTGAAGGAATCTGACATTAAAGGTGATCCAGAAATGCTGTTAGTAACTTATAATTTAGGATCGGTCATAAATTTCCCTATCAGAGTTGCTCGAGATAGAAATAACCTTGTAGAAAATGTATTCGTACAACAAGCGAACGGTCGCAGGTTCGAATCCTGCCTCGGGCATGGATGTGTGTGATGTCCTTAGGTTAGTTAGCTTTAAGTAGTTCTAAGTTCAAGGGACTGATGACCACAGATGTTAAGTCCCATAGTGCTCAGAGCCATTTGAACAACAAGCGAAAGTTACCTGCCTATTCTGTCGTTATTGGATAGTGTTATCACGACCAAGCAGTTCATTAAGTGTTTTTTTATCCCGAAACCATTCGTAATAGAGCATACGTCCATATGAAGCTTTCTCCTTGAAAAGAGCGTTCTGTTATATCCCTGATGTTGACTATTTCTCATTGGAAACACTGTGTGGGCTATTACATTTCAAATGAGAGAACTGACCTCATATTTTGTCAAAACACTGGTTGTGTGATTTATTGTACAAGAAGCAACTTTCATAAAGTTCTGATTACTAGTTTTTAGTTGCGTTAAATTGTGAACTAGACAAACTGCCTGCTGTGTAAATCAAGAACCTTATATCGGTTTTCAGTGAATTGCAATTCATTTTGAAGTTGAGTGTCTGGTGTGTATACCAATAACACAACAATAATTAGTATGAGTTTTGAAAACATTTATCTCAACTATTATGCATAAATATCATTATAATTAAGTTTACTTTACATAGGTTTGAACCTCTTTTTATTACATAACGATTTCAGTTTTAATTTTCATACAGCCCCTTGTCTGAATTGTGGAAAAAATTATTAAATAATAAATACACACCAAAAATGGTTCAAATGGCTCTGAGCACTATGGGACTTAACATCTATGGTCATCAGTCCCCAGAACTACTTAAATCTAACTAACCTAAGGACTTCACACGCTTCGATGCCCGAGGCAGGATTCGAACCTGCGACCGTAGCAGTCGCGCGGTTCCGGACTGAGCGCCTACAACCGCTCGGCCACCACGGCCGACAAATACACACATCAATAAAAGTTTTGCATCACCTCGGCTCCGAGAGTTCCGGAATCTGTACATAAAATTGGAATAGAGATCAACATAAACATCATTTCCGACATTTTTATACCTCATGAAAACCACAAACTGAATGTTGTACCACCATACAGAGAGACCATCAGAGGTGGTGGTCCAGATTGCTGTACACACCGGTACCTCTAATACCCAGAAGCACGTCCTCTTGCATTGATGCAAACCTGTATTCGTCGTAGCACACTATCCACTAGTTCGTCAAGGCACTGTTGGTCCATATTGTCCCACTCCTCAAGTGGTTGGTGGGTCACGTCGTCCACAAACAACCCTTTTCAATCTATCCCAGGCGTGTTGGATAGGGTTCATGTAAGGAGAATATGCTGGCCACTCTAGTCGAGCGCTGTCGTTATCTAGAAGGAAGTCATTCACAAGACGCGCACGATGGGAGCGCTAATTGTCGACCATGAACACGAATGCCCCACCAGTATGCTGCCGATATGGTTGCACTATCCGTCGGAGGATGGCGTTCACGTATCGTACAGCCACTACGGCACCTTGCATGAATGTGACCGCCAACGGCGTACATCGGCTCCACATAATGCCACCCCAAAACAGCAGGGGATCTCCACCTTGCTGCACTCGCTGGAAAGTGTGTCTAAGGCGTTCAGCCTGACCGGATTGCCTCCAAATACCTCTCCGACGATTGTCTGCTTAAAGGCATAAGCGACACTCATCGGTGAAGAGAACGTGATGCCTGTCCTGAGCGGTCCATTCGGCATGTTGTTGCGCCCATCTGTACCGCGCTGCACGTTGTCGTGGTTGCAAAGATGGACGTCGGGAGTGAAGATGCACATCATGCGGCCTATTGCGCACAGTTTGACTCGTGACAGGACGTCCTGTGGCTGCACAAAAAGCGTTATTCAACATGGTGGCGTTGCTGTCAGGGTTCCTCCGAGCCATAATTCGTAGGTAGCGGTCATCCACTGCAGTAGTAACCCTTGGGCTGTCATCGACAGTTCCTGTCTCTCTGTCTCCCGTCCATGTCCGATCAACATCGCTTTGGTTCACTCCGAGATGCCTGAACACTTCCCTTGTTGAGAGCCCTTCCTGGCACAAAGTAACAACGCTGACGCGATCGAACTGCGTTATTGACCGTCTAGGCATGGTTGAACTACAAACACGAGCCGTGTACCTCTTTCCTGGTGGAATGACTGGAACTGATCGGCTGTCCGACCCCCTCCGTCTAACAGGCGCTACCCATGCATGGTTGTTTACATATTTGGTCAGGTTTAGTGGCATCTCTGAACATTCAAAGGGACTGTGTCTGTGATACAATATCCACAGTCAACGTCTATCTTCAGGAGTTCTGGGAACCGGGATGATGCAAAACGTTTTTTGATGTGTGTATTTACGCTAGCGGTGTAATTTGGTTGCGATGGGTTGCCGCCCGCCGTCCAACATGAAAATAGGGCTCGCAGCGTTCTGTTGCCTAATATGACGAATGCAGCCAGCGGGTTTTTCCGCTGTGTCTATTTACTTTTATTTCTTTTGCAGGCATTCTACTGAAGATACCACAGGAACGTTTACTAATATTTGTTTCAAATCAAATGCTGAACAATTGGCATTAATTTTATTCCCCTTAAAATAGAATTTTTTCGAAAAAATACAAAACGTGATTAAAATTACATTAAATTAAAGTTCTAAACATTATCACCTCAAACTACCCAATGCTATTCTCGTTTATCACTTCATTTTGGAATTTTATTTTGAATGGTTTTTCAGCAACGAATCTCAGATTCGGGCAATTTTATTGATTTACTATAACTTTGACTTTTAAGTACCTGGAAGTGTACCCTTACATCGTCAGTGCACGTAAGGAGAGACTTACATCTCGAGTTGCTCTCTACAACTAACACACTACAATGTACAGAAGGTGCGCAGAAATACGGAAACACAAGATATTACAATGTCTAATAGGGTTTAGGAGACCGTTGTATTCGAAACAGCGTCCAGGCGTCTCAGAATGATTAATACTAATATTGTATGGTTTTCAACGGCATCTTACACCCTTCTTCCTGCAAAGTAATGGCAAGTTCAGTTAAATGTGATGGAATGAAATTGCGATGGAATGCATTTCTCTCCAAAATAGACTGTAAAGGCTCACTAACATTGAGATACGGTAATTCATCCTCGTGCACGCAAAACAAATCACGGATGGCTCGAACTGTGTGAACGGAGGCCCTGTGGTCTTCCGGTCATTGAGACAAGAAGATTGTACGACGGGACAGACCTGGTCAGCCTAAATCGTCACATAAGCCTTGGCAGTAGTGCGACATTGCAGAGTAACCATGGAGCCTATGGAATACCGCGACATGGTTGCCCAAATCGCCACCGAACAGCCATCATGTTTAACTCTCAGGACGTTAACTCGATCAGAAGTTCGAAACAGTGTGAAACAAGACTCATTTGATCAAATAACATTCTTCCATTGCTCCATAATCTAGGTTTTATGGCTTAGGAACACGTTTTCCCGTTACAGGCATTTGCATTACTGATGAGTGCTTTCGTAATCCCAACCCACTATGCCATTCGCCGCTTCTGGAGCCTCGTTTGTGTTGTTTTGATGCTGACAGCGTTCAGAAGTGCGACATTCATTACTGCAGAGAGTTATGCAGCTGTCCTCTTATTTTTCATTACGATCCTTAGTTATAGGCGTACGGCGGTTCTCCGACAAAAACCCTATTGTCGTCCTTAAGTAAACAAAAAGCACAGTTGTCATAGCTACCTTAAATGTTTAATAACTACCACCACCAACATAGGGCACTATTTACAGATTTAAGAAATTGATTAAAATTTTGTCAATGTTTCCCCATTATTCACTAAATACCCTTGTTTTTCAGGACGATACACCACACCAACAAACACGCAGCAGGCCCACGTTTTTACTGAAACGAACGTATCACCCACACTTTGAGTATGTTACGTAAGAATCAGCTCCTCTAACTCTATATGATTATACTGGGCTTGTAAAAACCGAAGATGGTAACTATCTACTGATGAAGGTATGTACTTCGCTAAGATGCCCCACACATGAGCCGCCACCACCAGGATAAGAATAAGAGAGTGGAAGCTACTCACATTATTGAAGAATTATATATATATATATATATATATATATATATATATATATATATATATATATATCTTCCGTTCTACGAACAGTGTACTCCTATTCCTTGCACCATACACTGCAGAGTGCGAGTGCTTGGCTTGATGTCACCAAAGGTCGTGGTTCAAATGGCTCTGAACACTATGGGACTTAACATCTGAGGTTCAAGATTTCCTAGAAGAAAGAACACAACATGTCATTCTTAACGGTTCAAAATCTGCAGATGTAGAGGTAATTTCGGGAGTACCGCAAGGAAGCGTGATAGGACCTTTATTGTTTACAATGTACATAAATGACTTAGTTGACAACATCGGTAGCTCCGTGAGGCTATTTGCAGATGACACGGTTGTCTACAAGAAAGTAGCAACATCAGAAGACTCGTACGTACTCCAGGAAGACCTGCAGAGGATTAATGAATGGTGCGACAGCTGGCAGCTTTCCCTAAACGTAGATAAATGTAATATAATGCGCATACATAGGGGCAGAAATCCATTCCAGTACGATTATGCCATAGGTGGTAAATCATTGGAAGCGGTAACGACCGTAAAATACTTAGGAGTTACTATCCGGAGCGATCTGAAGTGGAATGATCACATAAAACAAATAGTGGGAAAAGCAGGCGCCAGGTTGAGATTCATAGGAAGAATTCTAAGAAAATGTGACTCATCGACGAAAGAAGTAGCTTACAAAACGCTTGTTCGTCCGATTCTTGAGTATTGCTCATCAGTATGGGACCCTTACCAGGTTGGATTAATAGAAGAGATAGACATGATCCGGCGAAAAGCAGCGCGATTCGTCATGGGGACATTTAGTCAGCGCGAGAGCGTTACGGAGATGCTGAACAAGCTCCAGTGGCGGACACTTCAAGAAAGGCGTTACGCAATACGGAGAGGTTTATTATCGAAATTACGAGAGAGCACATTCCGGGAAGAGATGGGCAACATATTACTACCGCCCACATATATCTCGCGTAATGATCACAACGAAAAGATCCGAGAAATTAGAGCAAATACGGAGACTTACAAGCAGTCGTTCTTCCCACGCACAATTCGTGAATGGAACAGGGAAGGGGGGATCAGATAGTGGTACAATAAGTACCCTCCGCCACACACCGTAAGGTGGCTCGCGGAGTATAGATGTAGATGTAGATGTAGGTCATCAGTCCCCTAGAACGTAGAACTACTTAAACCTAACTAACCTAAGGACATCACACACATCCATGCCCGAGGAAGGATTCGAACCTGCGACCGTAGCAGTCGCGCGGTTCCGGACTGAAGCGCCTAGAACCGCTCAGCCACCGCGGCCGGCAAAGGTCGTGGAAACAGGGCGACAATCACTTCTTTATTTAAAACAGAAAAATGCAACATGACCTCTCTAGCGACGTATTCAAAGTGCTTGCGTCCGTACTGCTCTCGCCACAGCTGCCGATTGGTGCTCTCGCCACTGTAGCGCTCTGGTTGGCTGGTTCCGACACGCGCGCGGGGGGCATCGCACCTGGACAAATGGAATATTAATGGCACAGGCCTAACACTGCTATGACCGGCAAGGAGGGCAAGGGGGGGGGGGGTTCCACCTCTCCTCCATCCTTCTCACCAGTCACCAGCCCAGTTCCTTGGGGGCAGATAGGCGAGGTGTCTGAACCTGAAGCCAGCCTCGATGAGCGAGATCTCTCCGTACGAATCTCGATTTAAAAAAAAAATAAAAAATAAGTAAAAAAAAATAAAAAAAAATAAAGTGGTGATGCATTCAACCACTTCCCTTCCACTAGTCCTATGTATTCGAGTAGACCGCATGCAGGAATTTTCATTCCTCCTTGTCACTTGTGTGATAAAAAGATCCAAACACTTGTGCCATGCATCTGCCAGTGCAGTGCGTCCATATGTCCTCCCCAAATCACACACCCTGGTCCCCTCTACTGCCAAATGATACATTTTTCTCATTAGCATGGAATATTTCTTACATTGTCTGCATTTTTTTTTGTGAACGAGTAATGATGGTAGAGCATTTAGGTCTGCCTATTAAGATGTCAGTCCATTCATTTATTTACGCACAAAACTCAGGGAAGAATGTTGTCTGCCATTGCGTAATTTGCTTCTGAATTAAAGTGCCTGAAGGCGTGCTACCGGTTTAGTACAGTCAATGGGGCTCATACAGATAAAGAAAAAAGAGTGGTCTCACTCATTACGGACTGGTTGTGCTACATCAGTCATACATTTTATATGAAAAACAATAAGAAGACGAATTAAAAAGCAATTTATTTTTTATTCAAAAACTTCACAGCGCAGATTAATAAGAGGTGGGTCATCTATTTGTTTTAATATACGAGGGTCGCTCTTTCGTGGATGGCACCGTTTTCCCTATATTCTCACCTTTATCGGGTTCTCCATTAAAAATTCAACCATCGACATATTCGTAGCTGTACGATGCAGTAGTAATATCATCTGTCTTTCCTATCCCAGCCTAACACATTTATTGAAAAACAAAAGACGGAACTTACGATGCTGGATCTCTATCAGTAAAACTATCGTTTTAGATTCCAATTTTGTCGTTGCGGTCATTTTGCAAGACGTATGTGAGAGGAAGTGGTATGCTTTCTCGTAACATTTAGGGGAAGCCGTAAAGAGATCACCTTTCAACCCTCTTTTGCTGCAGTATTGCTCATCCCCCACCCATACCCATTTCCTCAACATGCACGAATCTCCCAATCTTCGATGTATAGGTTTTGTATGTATCTGAAGTTGAAATATGATCGGCCTATAATTGTTAACACATCTTGGTGCTTTGGAAAAATGTCTTTATCATTTTAATCATTTTGTGAGACATGTGTGTGATGCTGTGATCAGTTGAAAACGTGTTTTATAATACACATGATGGACTGTGTCATAACAGTATTATCGATTTTAGCTCCTATTCGACGCTCGCAGCGGTCTAGCAAAAGCTGGTGTCATGGCCAAGGAAGCCTTACTGCTGCACCTTTAGTACACCAGGACTGCACAAAGCAAATCTGAAACGCGACACGTACAATTCGTTCCTGTAAATGATTGTCAATACATATGTCTCTGTACATATCCTAATTCGTTATTCGTATTCCAATGATCATGTACTAGATATACGATGGGAGCGGCATAATGGTATCAGATTCCTAGTTACAGTTACGCGTTTTGCAAGAAATACATAGTCTTTTTTCAAATGGGATATACCAATATAATGCGATTCTAATAGCGTCACAGAACTGGCAACACACACTATTAATTGGATCAGTTTCATTTATGCCATCCCTGTGCTGATCATCCACAGTAAGTTACACACAATTCAGAGCAACTGTCAGAGTACTAGAGGTTGTAAGCTTTATCCACGGTATTGTTCATTTCCCCTCCCCCAACCCCAACCACCAAAGTGCTATTCTAGAGTTGACTGATCATAATATCGTATTCTGACTAAAGCAGGCTTTTACGTGAGGGCTGTGCACTTACATGGAGTGTTGTTTATATTATCAGTAAACAAACTCACCAGTGTGATTCTTGAGTTTCTCCCGGCGTATTTGATAATCAAAATATCCACGGGTGTACTGCCGGTCTACAGTGTCCAACGGGCACAATATTTCGGCGATCATACATGTCGCCATCATCAGGTGAACTGACGGACTGAGCTCCTGTGAACGTGCCGGCACGGAGATCCGTACACATAGGGCGCGCACTATCTCTGACGCAGAGAGTCTACCCCAGGAATTGGAACATCTGAGAACTGTATTTCGAAAAAATGGGTACTCAGAGTGGCAGATTCAACGTGCTCTCCACCCAACCACTACAGCACAACCTGTGGAGATGGATGAAATCACGAGGGAGGAGGTAGGCACTGCGTTTATCCCATATACAGGCGCACTCTCGGGGAAAATTGGCCGCATTTTGAAGAAACACCGGGTCGGAACTGTGTTTTGTCCTCCGAATAAAACTCGTGCACTGGTGGGGAGCGCCAAAGATGACCTCGGTTTGAGGAAGACCGGCGTGTACCAGATTCCGTGTCAATGTGGCAAGTCGTATATTGGTCAGACGATGCGTACCGTCGAGGATCGATGCCGTGAACACCAGAGGCAGACTGATATATCCGAGCAAGTCGGCGGTCGCTGAACATTGTTTGTCGGAAAATCACGCTATGGAGTATGAACGCACGAGGATTCTGGTACAGACGTCGAGATACTGGGACAGCGTTGTTAGAGAGGCCATCGAAATTCGCACCAATGACGACCTCATAAACCGTGACTGTGGCTATAATCTTAGCAAGGCTTGGGAACCAGCGATTGGGTTAATCAAGAGTAAATCGAGCAAAAAAATGGTTCAAATGGCTCTGAGCACTATGGGACTTAACATCTATGGTCATCAGTCCCCTAGAACTTAGAACTACTTAAACCTAACTAACCTAAGGACATCACACACATCCATGCCCGAGGCAGGATTCGAACCTGCGACCGCAGCAGTCGCGCGGTTCCGGACTGAGCGCCTTAACCGCGAGACCACCGCGGCCGGCGTAAATCGAGCAAATGTATAGTTGTGACGACCACGGTGGACAGAGCTATTACACCGACGTCATCTCAGACGCCGTCGCAATCTGTTCCACCGCGCGACCGTGGCGCGGGGCGCGGACGGCGGAATGAGCGTGCCGCGGGCGGAGGGTATTTAAATCGGCCGCAGTTCACCTGATGATGGCGACATGTATGATCGCCGAAATATTGTGCCCGTTGGACACTGTAGACCGGTAGTACACCCGTGGATATTTTGATTAAACTCACCAGTGTTTACACGTAGGTTGGAATTGTAGTGTTGGAGACACAGGTGAGATGCGCAAGTGATTTGAGGCTGTTCACCGGCCGCACTTAAGTCGATCTCTCAACTCTTAGTTTTTCAGTTACTTCCCTTAAAACTCCAGCAAATGAATCTAACATATGCACTCTACTTCCGCTCACTCCATATGCTTCCCGCTAGGTAGTTTCCGGCAGTTAACTTTTCCAGTGACTCTGTAGGGAATATCTAGTCGTATTTTAGTGCAACTGTTTCAATAACATTCAGATCTATTACACCACCAGTCACCGTTTATCGACAGGTTCCCATGTAGTTCGCTAATGCCTTCCTGTAGACAACTCCATCGTCTGCAAAGATGTTACATATAAACGAATACCCACACAAGCGAAGTTTATTTCATTTCAGTATTATCGATTACCCATATATCCCACTCTCACGTGTTGAATGAGTAAATAATGATTGCCTGTATACCTCCATACATACTATAACCCACCATTATGTTTTCAGGAGAAATAAATCGTCTTTCCTGAAGTTTTTTATCTGTTACATATTCGAGTGAAGTATATCAACCTATACGATCCTAGTAGCACCCACATGATGAATTTGCTTCAAGTAACCAGCCACGAACATAAACAGATGTCGACCCCCACGACTGGTAGATGGCAACTCTCTTTGGTAGGGTGTATACAGGGTGAATTACCTGAAGCCTACACCGCATATATTGCAGAAATCGAAAGTGCTATTGATGTGCAGCTTACTCAGGTTGAATTGTTAGCCAATCAACAGATTGTAATAATACTTAGAAGGCGTATATTTTGTGCAAACTGTTTTTAAATGCAACAGTGTCTGTTGACATTAACATGTTAAAAGTAGGGTAAATTAGGATGTCAGTGGTGTTTACTGCAGGATTCTGCTGCAAGTCATTCACGAGATACCCTATTTTGAAAAGTTCTGACACTGACACTTGTACAATACTTGTGGTACCACACACTAAAGAACGAAACAAGTGCATACACTAGTTATTCTGACCAGTAACTAGTCACAGTTTGAACAGTTTGAATATCACAATTTGCATTCAAAATTACCACCGGCAGCAGAAGTACAAGCTTGCAGTCCTGTATGGAATGACTGCTGCACACGTGCTAGAACTTCAGCGGAGATGTCCAAGCATGCTGCAGTAATACGTGTTTGCACATCATCGGCTGTAGTTGGTATGTCCTTGTAGAAACGTCTTTCAGCTTTCCCCACAGAAAAAAGTCTACAGCTGTCAAATCCAGGGACTGGGCTAGCAACGTACAGGTCGTCTGGGTCCAATCCAACGATTTGGAAACAATTTGTCAAGACATGCCGTAGTACGCCGTGCACTATAAGCTGGACAGCCATCATGTTAGTACCACAGGTTTCTCCTAGTCTGCAGAGGAAAGTCTTCTAGCATCTATGGAAGATGGGCTGTTAGAAGATGCATTCAGTGTTCCATATATGAAAGACAGACCTATGAGCTGAAGGGTCACTATCCTACACCACATTTTAACCCTCCATGGACGCTGACATTCCGCCTGGAGAAGCCAGTAGGAATCGTCAACAGACTAACATTGCATGTTTTGGCGGTTTACCTGGGAATAATTGCTAAATATGGTATCATCACTAAACAAGAAAGATGATACATCTTCAGAATCCTGTGTTAATGCCTATGTATAGAAGTTAACACTATTCTCATAACCGTTGTCATGCAGCTGTTGATGGAGAGAGATGTGATAGGGATTGAACCTATTTCGATCGGGAATGCATAGGATACTAGCTGACTCATGCCACTTCCTTGTGCGATAGTGCAGCAGCTAATACGTGGATCACCTGCAACAGCAGCAAGAACATTAATTTCCCTCTCTTTTGCTGTCACTTTTTTCCTTCTCTTACGTTGTCTAGGTGTTACATTACCACTTTTACGTAACTGGTTGAAGAAACTGATTAATAATTGCCAACATGGTCGATATCTATTAGCATCTTGCGGCATACACCGTATAAGAACGAAATGCATTGTTCCTACACTCTCTATACAAGTATGAGCAAGTCGATTTTTCATGCGCTGGTAAATCCCGTCATCCACTCACAACCTACTGCTTGGACTGTCACACAATGACTGACTAATAATTCGCAAAGCACTCAAGGAACACATAAGCACACTTTAAGCAAACAAAACAACATCGTATCTAGCAACTATGCAGGTCGAATGGCACAAAATGTGTAAGTATGGGAACGTTGCACAATACAATATCTCATGAACGACTCGCACTACACTCCTGTAAAAAACACCAATTACATTATAATTTACCCTACTTTTAGACTGTTAATGTCAATAGGCATTGTTCTATGTAAAAAGTGTACATTTGCATGAGAAATACGCTTTCTACGTATTATTACAATCTGTTTACTGGCTAAATGAGCCGCTGACTACCAACCCATTCCGTGAAAACAGCACATCACTAGCACTTTCCACTTGCGTAATATTTGCGATGGAAGTTTTAGGTGATTCACCCTGTACATAAACCCAGCAGTCCACCCATGTTGTTGGTATTCAGCTGCCAAATCGATGTTACTGCTCACCAGTACGTATCATTTAACCACCAATGAGTCTATGCGAGTTACTGGTGGGATAGCACCTGACAATAACTCATGCCTATGCATTCCTGCCTTTGACAGTAGGAGCTTCAGTGCACGAATATTCATTGTGTTTGATGTTGCTACATTAAAGTAAACAGCTCGAGCAGGTATTTCCAAAACATCAAAGTATCATGAACACAAGTGCTTTGTAGAATGTGATAAGCGCTGCAGTGGACAGTCTAAGTCAGTGCTGAGCCGATGTTACGACGCAGTTCGACGATATTGTAAAGTGTATATCGGAATGTAAAGCTCTTATAATGTTGAGTAACGTAGCTGTATAAGTGCGTCAATCGGAAGATCAATGCAACAGGTTTTGGATGCAATATGTGTGGAATTCAAAACATGCAGGAACAATTATTTGTGAAATACTGTTACATAGTGAGTGGGGGGAAGGGAGGAGAGAGTGGATGATGTGCAACGATGATGAGGACTATGTGTTTCCATTTATGTTGTCAGTATGTCAGAGCAGTTTGCGTATGATGTATAAGATTAAACTATAAAAATTAGTAATTTTAAAATTTTTTAGATTTTTACAACTTGCAATATCTGTGTTTAAGGAACACTCACTCATCCAGTAGAACAATGGAATCAGGTGCGTCTAACACAGACAGTCCTATTTAAGTAGAACAATTCTGTGTGTGTGTGTGTTCAAAAATGGTTCAAATGGTTCTGAGCACTATGGGACTTAACATCTGTGGTCATCAGTCCCCTAGAACTTAGAACTACTTAAACCTAACTAACCTAAGGACATCACACACATCCATGCCCGAGGCAGGATTCGAACCTGCGACCGTAGCAGTCGCGCGGTTCCGGACTGCGCGCCTAGAACCGCTAGACCACCGCGGCCGGCTGTGTGTGTGTGTGTGTGTGTGTGTGTGTGTGTGTGTGTGTGTGTGTATGCGTGTGTTTGTGTGTGTGTATGCATGTGTGTGTGTGTGTGTGTGTGTGTGTGTGTGTGTGTGTGTGTGTGTGTGCTACTTCCTAACACCACAATACATTTTTAATGCGTACAGACTTCTGATAGACGCTCATTTTTCATCCATCAAAACTGTTAGCCATATGACAATATTTATCGAATAATTCTTTATGTACATTAAAGTCAACATATATGTAATCCTGCCATGTGGAGCTTTCAGATCACCCAAGAAGGATTCTGCCAGATGGTAGGTAGCCATGCATATCCAATTTGTTAAAAAATCCCGCCTTTACCAAAATCCATAAGCCAATAGTAATCTACACACAAACCATTACAACAGTCCAGGCTGATGCTCCATTTTAACGTCAGCCAATTCTGCTTTATGTGGATTTCTTATATTCCCACTGTCCACTTTACAATTTCTCTTAATATGCCTCTTGATATCACAGTATTGCCTCTGTGTGTGACAAATGGCACAATGTCTTTAGAGCATATAGTCTTACCCCCTATTAAAGTGTTGAAGTGTAATATCATCCTGCTGTCCTACATCTAGTGCATACATTAAGAAACAATGCACCTACTGCCATTTCCGACTATATCTGCTGTGTAATGCTTTTTACTAAAGTAATATGAAATGTGGCTGTAGGCAGCACATTATAATTTATATGTTATGGATGGTTTCGCACAGTGCCAGAATTAGTTTTTTTTGTGCAACAGACACTAATACAGAATCTAATCACTCTTAGCTTAGAGGAGGGTGCGTGTCACAAGGCTATTATTACTAGATCATGTGGAACTCTGCTGGGGGACAAAATTATGTTTTTTTAACCCCATGGAAGACTGTGTACTTCGACAGAATGGTGATATTGTCTGTCGATTATATGTTTCAATACTAAAAAGTCATGAGTCTTCAACAGAGGCGAGGATGCGTTAAAACCACTGTATAATCATAGCTATCATTTTAAAAGCAGACTTTAAAGTGATTGATGAAGGACAAAAACAGGAAAAGAATGCACTTTATAGATAACGCATTATTTTTCCATAATTCCTCTTGACAATGTTGTTGTTGTTGTTGTGGTCTTCATTCCTGAGACTGGTTTGATGCAGCTCTCCATGCTACTGTATCCTGTGCAAGCTTCTTCATCTCCCAGTACCTACTGCAACCTACATCCTTCTGAATCTGCTTAGTGTATTCATCTCTTGGTCTCCCTCTACGATTTTTACCCTCCACGCTGCCCTCCAATGCTAAATTTGTAATCCCTTGATGCCTCAAAACATGTCCTACCAACCGATCCCTTCTTCTAGTCAAGTTGTGCCACAAACTTCTCTTCTCCCCAATCCTATTCAATACCTCCTCATTAGTTACGTGATCCACCCACCTTATCTTCAGCATTCTTCTGTAGCACCACATTTCGAAAGCTTCTATTCTCTTCTTGTCCATACTAGTTATCGTCCATGTTTCACTTCCATACATGGCTACACTCCATACAAATACTTTCAGAAACGACTTCCTGACACTTAAATCTATACTCGATGTTAACAAATTTCTCTTCTTCAGAAACGATTTTCTTGCCATTGCCGGTCTACATTTTATATCCTCTCTACTTCGACCATCATCAGTTATTTTACTCCCTAAATAGCAAAACTCCTTTACTACTTTAAGTGTCTCATTTCCTAATCTAATTCCCTCAGCATCACCCGACTTAATTCGACTACATTCCATTATCCTCGTTTTGCTTTTGTTGATGTTCATCTTATATGCTCCCTTCAAGACACTATCCATTCCGTTCAACTGCTCTTCCAAGTCCTTTGCTGTCTCTGACAGAATTAAAATGTCATCGGCGAACCTCAAAGTTTTTACTTCTTCTCCATGAATTTTAATACCTACTCCGAATTTTTCTTTTGTTTCCTTTACTGCTGGCTCAATATACAGATTGAATAACATCGGGGAGAGGCTACAACCCTGTCTCACTCCTTTCCCAACCACTGCTTCCCTTTCATGCCCCACGACTCTTATAACTGCCATCTGGTTTCTGTACAAATTGTAAATAGCCTTTCGCTCCCTGTATTTTACCCCTGCCACCTTTAGAATTTGAAAGAGAGTATTCCAGTCAACATTGTCAAAAGCTTTCTCTAAGTCTACAAATGCTAGAAACGTAGGTTTGCCTTTTCTTAATCTTTCTTCTAAGATAAGTCGTAAGGTTAGTATTGCCTCACGTGTTCCAACATTTCTACGGAATCCAAACTGATCTTCCCCGAGGTCCGCTTCTACCAGTTTTTCCATTCGTCTGTAAAGAATTCGGGTTAGTATTTTGCAGCTGTGACTTATTAAACTGATAGTTCGGTAATTTTCACATCTGTCAACACCTGCTTTCTTTGGGATTGGAATTATTATGTTCTTCTTGAAGTCTGAGGGTATTTCACCTGTCTCATACATCTTGCTGATCAGATGGTAGAGTTTTGTCAGGACTGGCTCTCCCAAGGCCGTCAGTAGTTCTAATGGAATGTTGTCTACTCCCGGGCCCTTGTTTCGACTCAGGTCTTTCAGTGCTCTGTCAAACTCTTCACGCAGTATCGTATCTCCCATTTCATCTTCATCTACATCCTCTTCCATTTCCATAATATTGTCCTCAAGTACATCGCCCTTGTATAGACCCTCTATATACTCCTTCCACCTTTCTGCTTTCCCTTCTTTGCTCAGAACTGGGTTTCCATCTGAGCTCTTGATGTTCATACAAGTTGTTCTCTTATCTCTTATCTCCAAACTATGCTGTTTGTAGTAGCTAACCCGCACTCCAATTTTTTTATTCATTGTTAAACCTACTCCTGCATTACCTCTATTTGATTTTGTATTTATAACCTTGTAATCACGTGACCAAAAGTCTTGTTCCTCCTGCCACCGAACTTCACTAATTCCCACTATATCTAAATTTAACCTATCCATTTCCCTTTTTAAATTTTCTAACCTACCTGCCCGATTAAGGGATCTGACATTCCACGCTCCGATCCGTAGAACGCCAGTTTTCTTTCTCCTGATAACGACGTCCTCTTGAGTAGTCCCTGCCCGGAGATCCGAATGGGGGACTATTTTACCTCTGGAATATTTTACCCAAGAGGACGCCATCATCATTTAACCATACAGTAAAGCTGCATGCCCTCGGGAAAAATTACGGCTGTAGTTTCCCCTTGCTTTCAGCCGTTCGCAGTACCAGCACAGCAAGGCCGTTTTGGTTAATATTACAAGGCCAGATCAGTCAATCATCCAGACTGTTGCCCCTGCAACTACTGAAAAGGCTGCTGCCCCTCTTCAGGAACCACATGTTTGTCTGGCCTCTCAACAGATACCCCTCCGTTGTGGTTGCACCTACGGTACGGCCATCTGTATCGCTGAGGCACGCAAGCCTCCCCACCAACGGCAAGGTCCATGGTTCATGGGGGGCCTTGACAATGTATAACAAATAAATATCAAAATAATATTATTTCCTGCAAAATGGCAGTTGTTGCCACAAACGATCTTAATGTAGCTGAA
Organism: Schistocerca nitens; assembly: GCF_023898315.1. NCBI lineage: Eukaryota > Metazoa > Arthropoda > Insecta > Orthoptera > Acrididae > Schistocerca > Schistocerca nitens. Next base: position 386,179,944 of record NC_064620.1, read on the forward strand.
AAGGTCTCTGACACACAGCACATGGGAAAGGGAAAGTTAACATTTAACATACGTGGCAATATGTCTGCATAGGAGGAGCAGATTGCAAACAAGTGAGCATTGTCAGAAGCTCTGACAGTCACATGGTACTTTGGTGCTGCTTTCAGAAGATATGATGGAGGATTAATTTTTGTTGCATCCTTTGCAGTAATTATCACCTCTCTTTTCCGACAAATATTATCCACAAGATATTTACTTTTTGTATGATTCACAAACACACAACATGTTCAACCCTTGGACTGTGTGTTCTCCCCAACAGGTCAACCCATCACCACAGTACATGTAGAAACTGATGACTAGATGTCCATTACCAGAACAGCAGAATCCAGCTTCACTTAGTTTGTCAGAATCTTCCTTAATAACTAAAGCTCACCAATTGAAAGATATCAACCTCACACCATATTTTCTATATTTAGAGTGAGCGAACCCAACATCACACACATCATATGTTGAACTGCTACATGATGCTGATCCAGGAGACAAATGAGGATGTATTCCTTTTGGGAAACATTACGAGTATTACATACATAAACACACACACACACACATACACACACACACACACACACACACAAGCAGTCTGGCCCATCACAGATGCACTTTCATAGGTATACCTCCGCAACACCCCAGATATCCACTATGTTACAGAGAGACTTACTTTTGAAGAGGCTGTGGTAAGAATGGGTTCGACCAGTAGGGTAGGCCCTAGTCATATTTTTTCGACTAATCAAAGCAGGGAACACTGCCACCATATTTTTTCTTGACCAATCATGGGGGTATCCTAGACCCTACCCCAAACCAACCGCTTGTGGATTTTTGGTGACTATTCTGAACCCCCAGTGGGGGATCCATCTTCGACCTCTATCCTGGATGTGACCCATGGTGGATTCACCTTCGACTCTTATCCTGTAGGTAACGTGTGGAGAATTCCACATTCGAGACCTATCCCAGTCGTAACACAAGGTGGATCCACCTTTGAGGCCTACCCCGATGTAATTCATAGTGGATCCATCCACTTTTGAACACAATCCTGCACCTAACCTGGATATCCCCCCCTCCCCCCTCTATGCCAAACCAGCATACACGCATACAGAAAACAGTGTACCTGAGCTCGATATTTACAATTGGCTTACATTTACAACCAAATGTAGAATACATTATATGTTCCCTGCTCTGATAGGTTTAGAAAATTGCTGCTTGTGTTAAATGTGGAAACCCCTTTCCTCGTGTACTGTGTGTCAGAGACCTATTTCAGCTACAGTAAGGCTAGATGTTTACAACTTTATTACATAAGCAAACATGTAGAATACGTGATCGTCTCTTGTACGTTTAGTCGAGAAAATTGGTGCTTGCATTAAATGTGGACCTCCTCTTTCCTGATGTGCTGTGTGTCAGAGAAAAAAAAATGGTTCAAATGGCTCTGAGCACTATGGCACTTAACATCTGAGGTCATCAGTCCCCTAGAACTTAGACCTACTTATACCCAACTAACCTAAGGACATCACACACATCCATGCCTGAGGCAGGATTCGAACCTGCGACCGGTGCGGTCGCGCGGCTACAGACTGAAGCGCCTAGAACCGCTCAGCCACAATGGACGGCAAAAATCGCATTGTGTCAGAGACCTGTTTCAGCAACAGTAAGAGCAATTTTGACGGAAACTGCGATTTCGTAGGAAATACTGTTACTTTATTATATACAGGGTGAGTCACCTAACGTTACCGCTGGATATATTTCGTAAACCACATCAAATACTGACAAACCTATTCCACAGACCGAACGTGAGGAGAGGGGCTAGTGTAACTGGTTAATACAAACCATACAAAAATTCACGGAAGTATGTTTTTTAACACAAACCTACGTTTTCTTAAATGGAACCACGTTAGTTTTCTTAGCGCATCTGAACATATAAACAAATACGTAATCAGTACCGTTTGTTGCATTGTAAAATGTTAATTACATCCGGAGATATTGTAACCTAAATTTGACGCTTGAGTACCACTCCTCCGCTGTTCGATCGTGTGTATCGGAGACCACCGAATTACGTAGGGATCCAAAGGGAACGGTGATGGACCTTAGGTACAGAAGAGACTGGAACAGCACATTACGTCCACATGCTAACACCTTTTTATTGGTCTTTTTCACTGACGCACATGTACATTACCATGAGGGGTGAGGTACACGTACACAAGTGGTTTCCGTTTTCAATTACGGAGTGGAAGAGAGTGTGTCCCGACATGTCAGGCCAATAGATGTTCAATGTGGTGACCATCATTTGCTGCACACAATTGCAATCTCTGGCGTAATGAATGTCATTCACGCCGCAGTACATCTGGTGTAATGTCGCCGCAGGCTGCCACAATACGTTGTTTCATATCCTCTGGGGTTGTAGGCACATCACGGTACACATTCTCCTTTAACGTACCCCACAGAAAGAAGTCCAGAGGTGTAAGATCAGGAGAACGGGCTGGCCAATTTATGCGTCCTCCACGTCCTATGAAACGCCCGTCGAACATCCTGTCAAGGGTCAGCCTAGTGTTAATTGCGGAATGTGCAGGTGCACCATCATGCTGATACCACATACGTCGACGCGTTTCCAGTGGGACATTTTCGAGCAACGTTGGCAGATCATTCTGTAGAAACGCGATGTATGTTGCAGTGCTCTCCGATACACACGATCGAACAGCGGAGGAGTGGTACTCAAGCGTCAACTTTAGGTTACAATATCTCCGGATGTAATTAACATTTTACAATGCAACAAACGGCACTGATTACGTATTTGTTTATATGTTCAGATGTGCTAACAAAACTAACGTGGTTCCATTTAAAAAAACGTAGGTTTGTGTTAAAAAACATACTTCCGTGCATTTTTGTATGGTTTGTATGAAACAGTTACACTAGCCCCTCTCCTCACGTTCGGTCTGTTGAATCAGTTCGTCAGTATTTGATGTGGTTTACGAAATATATCCAGCGGTAACGTTAGGTGACTCACTCTGTATATTTTGTACACTGTTAATAGGCATTGAGGAAATAAAGCATTATAGCTAACATTAATTCTGTTCTTGTTTTTTCGTACATCAATCTCTCTTAGGTCTGCTCTTAATATGACAACTATGATTACTCTATGATCTTAATACCTCCCGACTCGCGTTAAAAATGCTTTAAAATCGTTTTGAAACGTATAATTCGCAGACAGTACCAACTTCCTATCAAAACTATTCAGTAATCTAAGGTGTAAAAAAAAACTTAATTTTGTTCTCCAACAGAACATTATTGTTAAAACCTGTGCTACAGTTTCATACAATCTGGTAACAAGAGCTTTGTGATACGTAGTATTGGCATATACTACAGACAGAAAACGGAAATTTTATTCTATTGCCACGTGTAAATTACAGAATAATAGAATGATGTCTACAGCCACATGTCATATTACTGTAGTAAGAAAGCATTACACAGCCCATGTAATCGGAACTGGCAGAAGAAGGTGCACGATTTCTCTATATATACTAGCTACACATATCAGCACTTTAAAAGGGGGTACGTCTATGCATTCTAGTGACTCTGTGCCATTTTCCATACAAGGGAGCAGTATTGTGGTGTCTATAGGCATATTAGGAGTTATTTATTGGAAATGGGCAGTGGGAATGTAAGAAACTCATATAAAGCAATCCACTGCAGCAAATACCACATCCTGCAAACTGATTATTTTCATCACGTTTTGATGCTTGAGGAATATGCTCTGCGATGACTCTTGAGCTGTTAATTTTAACGTAGCAAGGTCAAACACAGTGGGTTTGATGCACTGACTACTGCTGCTAAAGGCAGGGCTGCCGAAACAGAATGAGCTGTACTTAGCCGTCATCTGATGCTCGATACAAATGCCGGTTTGCTGAACAGCCTCTGCCACTGTATTTGATCGAGTCTCAACTTCGCACCCTCCCATACATTCTCAGTTTTTACTATAGCTTTGTGGTCATTGTAACGTGCTATCCAGACATTAACTCACATAGACCAGTTAGTTGTTACGTGATGCATACTGGTGAACAGTAACATTGATTGTGCAGATCAGTAGTGGTACGGTTCGAGCCAGGATTGTGTTGCTATCAGGAGATCGAGCAAAGAGCGAGAGGAAAAGATCCTGTGGAGCGCTGGGACGCTGATGAAACGTAATTAAATTAACAGTCACTTATTGGCGAGAGTTTTGGAATCTCTTTGTCTTCTTCCCAGTGCTGCCCGGCAGCGACTTCGCTGAATCTGCACTGCTTGAAAGTGTGAGATGGCAAGTCAGAGCCTGTCGAGGAACTTGTTGAGCTCAGGACCTGGGGTTGTTGTTAGGAGGGTGTAGTGACCATGCATCTTCACAACCCAACATAGCTGTGGAAGCCTGTCAGAGACTCAGCGCTGTTGATGAGTGAAGCTGTGATTAGGACTTGGTTCCGGAATACTGCATACCCCTGTAGTTGGTTGTCGAGATGGCGTGAAGGTGTAACAGCAACACAAAGACTGCACAAGTGATCCCAGTATATAGCCAGTAAGGCTGTGCTTGTACAGTCCGACGGTGGAGACACAGCAGTTCAGCGCCAAAGTTGAACAGCTTGTGAATGAGGAATCAGTTCTTCATCCACGAAAGATCGGTCAGGCCCCATCCTTACTCAGTCACCATTGTGACTGGCAAGACTGCATTTTGCAGACAAGAAGTCATCTCCATGACCAGGTGGATGTAGATATGCTGCAATGGACTACATGTCGGCTGCAGCTTCAAGACTAGGGTTGTCCAACCAAAAGGTTTGCCTGGGCCACATTGGAAGAAGACAAATATTCTTTAGCTTCACATAATGTACATAACACTAACAATTTCCATTAAGGAAAAAGAAGAACACGTCGGACCAATGAGAGAACTGAATCGTGTGTTGGGAGTTTTAAATTGAAAATATTTAGTTAATCATAAGTCCATATAAGCGAATTTTGTTTCTTTTTCTTTTTTTATATATCACGTCATAAATGCACACTTCTTCGGCCGCGCTGACACTCGCTTTGGGCCACATATGACCCCCTGCTCCCCTCCACCCCCCTGTTGTAGACACTCGTTGAATTCATCAGAGCACCGAGCGTCCTGCAACTTCATAGAGCTGGTCTTCCATCGTTCCTTTATATGAAGTTTGCGTCCTGAAAGATGTTCTTATGACATCTCTAAGTGAAGTTACTACATTTGGCCTCATTACAATAGACTGTTCTGTCTGCTCTGCAACTGTTGTCAAAATGCTGAATCAGTTGTTCTTGGCTTCCCTCTCATATAGTCTCACGAAACGAGCTCTGGGCTTGTTTGTACTTTGGGCCCTTGCATTGACATTCGGTTATGACATAGCTACACACCCCACTGAGAAGTCGGTTTCTACAAAATTTTATTCCTGATCTTACTGCTCTTACTTAATATTCCACTGTAACACATTCCTCCATGCTTTATAAAATTCATCCCAAATGTTCATACTTTCCTACTAGTCTACGTGTCTTATTCTTAATTCTTTTTAAATATTGCATAAATTCACAATCAATTCCTTACTCCTACTTTCGAGTGCTCAGATGTGTGACTCACTGTAACTACTCTGTAGCACCATATATGGCACGATGCAATGTGGACGGCTACAACAGCAGTAGCACATTCGCAAATGGCTTTCATAAAGTCCATGGTATTTCCCAGTGTGGCCTCGGCTGGCTACCGTGGAGTTACACGTCGCCTCCAATGCCTATGGGGCGCCAACCTCACTGACAGGCAGCGTGCCTGTCGCAACAGAGAATGCAGTTGACAGACCACTATTGTTCTGTGCCAGGTATCCATTTGGAGCTGACTGTTTAGTCCACTGTCCGCTGTCAATTACGTCCTATGCCTCGAGTCAGTGTACCAGCTGCCCAAACACATCAGCAGTTCAGTTCAGTGCTATAAGTTGATAGTACCAGCAGTTTCATCCCAGAACTCCATGCCGGCTGACCTTGCCCAGTTCATTATGGTCTTCATCAGCTGTACATTAGCCATTATAAGCTGGCGGTACCAGCACAGTAACATCCCAGGGCTTCAGGCCGCCCCCTACCGTGACCCTTGGGTTCATTACATAGGCACATCCCAGAAAATGTCACAGGAGAGGTATTTCTGTTCTATGTAATTGTGTAGCTATAAATCCTAGGAAATTATAACAATGTTTCGGATTTGTTTATAAACATTTGTTTTTTAAAGTGTCTTTGATCACGTAGTATGAGAATACTTGAGTTTTAACTAGTTGCTTCTTCGCCTTCCTAGAGTTTTTATTCCATACCACATGAATGTTGGAATCTGCATTAAAGCATCTAATGCTCATCAGGCCTACATGAATAGCCGATGTTTTTATTAGAAACTGCACCTTCAAATTTAGTGGCCATGTCATCTCTAACACTTGAGATGGATCCTTGTACTTAGCTAAAAACTTATTTGTTCTTCCTTTTAGTGTGTATGGGTTAGTCTCCTAAACCCACTGACCTACTTGATATTGTGGCAATTTCAACATTCATTGCTCTGTCTCTTCTTTATACTCTAATGCTTTTGTATTAGCTCATTTGATCCTCTGCCAAACTTTTCTTATCCATTTTGCAAACTTCTTCACTGCCACCTCATTAGCACCTAATTCAGGTTTCAGAACCTGAAAAGGAGATGGCATAATTCTACAGTATACAACCTCTTAGGGTGAACCACCTGTATTCCTGTGTTCGTTTGAATTATATGCTGAGGTGAAATGCTGGAAATATGTATGCCAAGTATCATGTTGACTGTTCAAATAATAGGTTAACATCTTTGAAACTGTGTGATGAACCTGTTCAGTATAACAGTTCACTTCTGGGTTGAAAGGACTAGAGCAAAGTTCCCAGAAACGAAGTAGGTGTCACATCTGCTTCTAAAGAAATTATTGTTGGAAGGACTGACTCATCATATAGAAAACTGAAAACAACCTTCGATGAAATTAAAAGAAAGGTTGGTAACATGAAGAGTGCGACGGGAATTTCATTGTTAAATGGAGGGAAGAGGGAAGATAGGTGGAAAGAGTACACTGAAGGCCGTTTTGAGGGGGAATACTGGTCTGATGACGTGATAGAAGAAGAAAGAGGAGTCGGAATAAAAGAGACAAGGGATTAGAATCAGAATTTAAAGGAGCTTTGGAAGACTTAAGATCAAATAAAGCAGAAGTGATAGATAACATTGCATCAGAATTTCTAAAATAATTGGGGGAGGTGGTAACAAAACGGCTTTTGACATTGGTGTGTAGAGTGCAGGACTCGGGTGACATACCATCTGCCTTTTTGGAAAAATATTATCCACGCAATTCCGAAGATAGAAAGAGACGGCAAAAGCCAGAATTATCCCACAATAAGCTTAACAGCTCATGCATCCAAGCTGCTTACAAGAATAGTATACAGAAGAATGGAAAAGGAGACTGAGCATGTGTTAGATGACTATTAGTTTGGCTCTGGGAGAGGTAACGACACCACAGAAGCAATTCTGACGTTGCGGTTGATAATGGGAGCAAGACTAAAGAAAAAATCGAGACATCTTCATAGGATTTGTCTGCCAGGAAAAATTTTTCGAATATGTCAAGTTGTCTTGACGCTCAAAATTCTGAGAAAAATAGGGGTAAGGTATGGGGAAAGACGGCTAATGTACGATGCGCGCAAGAGAAGAGGGAACAATAACAGTGGAAGACAAAGACCGAACTGTTAGGATAAAGGAGGGTGTAATAAAGGGACGTAGACTTTCGCAACTACTGTTCAATCTGTAAATCAAACAAGCAATGAGGGAAATAAAGGAAACGTTCAAGAGTGGAATTAAAATTCAGGGGGAAAGGATATCAATGACAAGATTCGGTGACAACACTACTATCCTCAGTGAAAGTGAATAATTAGACGATACTCTAAATGGAATGAACAGTCTAATGACTACAGAATATGGATTTAGAGTAAGTCGAGGAAAGACGAAAATAATGAGAAGTAGCAGAAATGAGAACATAGAGAAACTTAACATCAGGATTGGTGTCACGAAGTAGAGGAAGTTAAGGTATTCTGTTACCTAGGCAACAAAATAGCCCCTGACAGACGCAGCAAAAAGGACATAAAAAGCAGACTAGCAAGTGCAAAAATGGCATTCCTGGCCAAGAGAAGTTTAGTAGTATTAAACATAGGTCTTAATTTGAGGAAGAAATTTCTGAGAATATACGTTTGGAGCACAGAGAGAATACGAGTATACGTTTGGAGCACAACATTGTATGGCAGCGAAACCAGGAAAGAAGGGAGTCGAAGCTTTTGAGATTTGGTACTACATACGAATGTTGAAAATTAGGTGGGCTGATAAAGTAAGGAATGAGAAGGTTCTCCGTAGAATTGGCGAGAAAACACTGACAAGACGACGTGACTGGATGGTAGGAAAAGACGTATGTTAATATATAATCGAGTAACTGCCATGATACTAGAGGGAACTGTGGATCGTAAAAAGTGTAGAGGGAAACAGAGATTGGAATACACCCAGCAAATAACTGAGGACGTAGCTTTCAGATGCTCCTTTGAGATGAAGAGATAGGCACAGGAGAGGAATTCATGGTGGACTGCATCAAATGTCAGTGTACTGATTAAGAAAATAATGAACTGCAACAGATCCTGCATTTTATTGCACCATCTGATGACTTTTTGGGTACAAAGACAACGTTTGCACTATAAGTACTATCACTATCCTTAATGGTATCATTACCCACCACTAGCCAATGAAATGCACCATTAGCGGCTGTAATTGTTTTTGAAATCTCTATGGTTTCTCATATCCTGGGACATTGCTTCCTGTTGGTAACCTATGCTTGTGGCTGCGGTCGTCACCCAACCTGTCGGTATTGTCTTCTTCCAAAGTACTCAAACTGGCAACCTCAGGCCATTTGGCAGACTCACTTAAGCCATGCCTAAATTATGTAAACTCAAGAGAACCAAAATTTCTCCATCCATATCTGAAATTCGTACTATACTCCTGCGCACCATACAGCGCAAATTATGTATCTGTTGCATGCCAGTGGATCTACCATACATCGGCCATGGCCGATGCAGGGAAGCTCTCTTTAAGTGGAAGAAGCTGCCTGATCCAGCCTGTGACTGCGGGGCTCCATACCAGACTGTTCGCCACATTGTCAGTGAATGCAGGATTCGAGCCTATCACGGCGCCAAAGAGGACTTCCTGCTAGCAACTCCAGATGCAGTGCGCTGGATTGCAGGACTGGATATTCAGTTGTAAAGACAAACTTTAGTTTCTTGTGTGTCAATATGTACATATGTATATGTAATTTAATTTCATGATATGTCTGTATTAGCCATACGCTAAATAAATACCATGCACAACAAAATCCTCTGTAAGTTCATACCTACACTAACCTAGACCAGTTTTCCTGTAACTGCTGGGTCCGCAGCTCGTGGTCGTGCGGTAGCGTTCTCGCTTCCCACGCCCGGGTTCCCGGGTTCGATTCCCGGCGGGGTCAGGGATTTTCTCTGCCTCGTGATGACTGGGTGTTGTGTGCTGTCCTTAGGTTAGTTAGGTTTAAGTAGTTCTAAGTTCTAGGGGACTGATGACCATAGATGTTAAGTCCCATAGTGCTCAGAGCCATTTGAACAATTTTTGTAACTGCTGGTGCGTCATTCCGCGAATTAATCTTTAGTGTATGTGTACGCAGTTTAACTGGTACTACTTTCAGGGCAGCTCCACCTTGCGACATTGTTTCACTAGCAGCTGTCTCCCGTAACGGAAACAGAATCCCACCAAATTCGATCACACGCCGCGAAAGATCAGTTATTGTGCGATGTCTATTCAGAAAACTGAGTCCGAGAATTGCACAGCACCTTCATCAAGATCTGGCAACATCTTCATAAGCTGCAATTCTTCTGGCTTACCCGGTGATATGTTGACGTTTTGAATAATCGGGTCTTCTGTCGGTTGTTCGTGTCGTTCTCGCACGATATTTCGACGGCGTGACTTCATACGCTACTTAAAATTTTCAGCCTCAGAGCTAAAAGTGAGCAGCGTTGTCCCCAATGATTCTACCTCATTGTTACCCGCTCCATGTAACTTACTCGTACATCCCTTCCTATCTAAGAGGTCCAGACTAACAACTGGCACATGTGCGCCCGTGCGTGCCAAGGATTTATGCTTCTTATTCCCTACTATGCCGTCCAGCAACAATCCGTCTCTGCACTTATCCTTGCAGTGTACTGTTTTACTGGTAATGACCTCCGATGGTCAAGACATTCCTGTTTGCTTTTAACGAACGCCTTTTCTTTTGTGCTTCTTCTGTTTACTATTTCTGCAGTCACACACCTTATGTCCAATCTCAGCACTTTCATAGCACTATGGTTGGTGATGTTGCCTCTTCACGTGGCCTGTTTGTCTACGTCTGTAGCATTTAATATCAGAGGAGAAGACACCTCGATCACTCCGCTTTCGAGTCCCAAAATCTATTTCCTCTAACTGTAGAAAAGCTTTATGTTACGTAGAACTGAACTTATACTCAGTGTGATATTAAGGTGTATGACGTGCACTACTACTATGATATCATCACTCGTTTACAAATTATTGTGCAGCGGACGTTGTCACGAAGCTTACAGTACATATTGTGCTATGGAGAAAAATTACCATAGTAATGAAATACTAATTACGTCTAGTTTATGATACTGAGACAAGTTACATTAAAAATTTCTTAAAGTGTGTGTACTTATTGACGACAGGTAGCTGTTGCTCTCTGTACTGCCTTGCCGTGCAGCAATGACCCGTGGAAGCAGAGAAGGGCAGGGTGCGTGTTTGTGTGAGGAGATACCCACGCTCTGGACCGCAACCTGCATGGCAGAAGTGTCTTTTCTTATCACACTACAAGCAAGTAGGAGGGATGCAAGTTCGTGTATGTGCCTGCTGGAATACGTCGCGCTCGTGGAAAGGAGGTGGTTGAACCCCCTCTTTCCCCCTCCCCCCCGCCCCCATTACCGCTTTTTTCTTTTTTTTTTAAATCAAGATACATATGGAGCAATCCCGCTCATAGAGGCTGGCTCCTACTCCTCGCTTATCAGCCCCCTATGCCCTAAGCAGCTGGAGGGGATGGAGAGCCCCTCCTCCTGCCGGCAGGACAGTGTTACGCTTATATCCTTAATGTTCCGTTTGCCCACGTTGGCTGTCCAGCCCCAGGGCATGTCAGAGGCAGCCAACCAGCGCACTCCAGTGACGGGAACTGCAGTCTGTGGCTATAGCGGGAGCAGTGTGGACGGACGTACTTTGAGTACATCGCTATAGGGGTCTTGTCGCGATTTTTCCAGTTGTAAATAAAAACGTAATTGTCGCCCTCCTTCCATGGCTTTGTGATGTAAAAAGACACGCACTCTGCGGCGTCTCGTGCTGCGTAACTGTTCGGAGTACGTACGCTAAATTGTTTTGTTTGTTCTTCAATAACGTGTGCAGCTCACTCTCTCCTATTCTTATCCTGGTGGTAGCGGCGCAAGTGTGGAGCATATTAGCGAAATATATACCTTCCTTGCAGAAACATTAAGATCTTCAGATTTTACAAGTCAAGTATAATCCTATAGCGTTAGGGGAACTGATAGTCACGTTAATTACTAAAAGGGAGAGTGATAAGTTCGTTTTAAGGAAAACCTAGGCCTACTGTGTGTTGTGGTGCGTCTTCCTGAGAAAAAGTGTCCGTTCCCAGGATACGAGAGAACATCATCAAAATTTTAAGGAATTGCATAAAGTTATAATTAGTCTCATAAGTTAGTGTGCTTTCAAGATATGCACTGTGGTGCTAGTTGTCATACATTTGAAGCTGTGTATCTAGTTTGGGTCTTCTTGAAAAAGTAAGTACTTGCGGAAAACTGGACGGAAAGAGTAAAATTTTAAGAAATTTCCTAAAAACTGTAAATAGCATCATATGTTGGTGGGGATAGTAATTAAATATTTAAGGTCACATATCTTATGTGTGTTTCTTGAAAATCGCTAAAACAGCAGCTAAACCCATATTTAAATGTGCCACACTTTCGTCCGTGTTGGAACTTAGCGGATAGTGTTTTTCCGCTTTTCCTGTATGATCTTCAATATGGTGCCTCTTGAAACACGAAACACGTTGGCTCCCTTGGCCACAGAAGCACACCCTACTCGAAAACCAATGATTTGTCCACGTTCGAATTCATTTAACTCAGACGTAATGCACTCACACCTAACAGAACACAGTTCTGACCACGACTGACTCTTGCAAGGTACTGAGAGCATTGTACAGGTGCTGTTAATGGTCAGATACTTGCAGGCTTGGCTAGATCTGCATTTATGTTGAAGGATGCATTTCTCACGGTGTTTGAATATCTTTGTCCACTCCTGCATGTCAAATATACTCATTGTACTTCTCAACATCGTCTGGTCTTACCTGATAACAGCTTGGTGGTGAAGGATAATACTGCGCAATCGGCTGTGAATATCGCCAGCACTGGCATATTCAGATGACAGTTCACTTCCCTTGGCGCCCTCGTTCGCGAACAAGGCCTTTGTATGTTGTTGTTGGTGTATAGTCTCCTGTAGTTTACAACTGTCATGATGTTCAGTTAAATAATCGTCAAGTTGCAAAGTCCTCTTGGAACCCTTTTGCGATGGCGAGTATTGTGTGCCTTCACCTCCATTGCCCAATTCGTCAATGTGCTTTCTTAGAATTATAAGTTGCATACGGAGTTGCTCCATGAGGCAGATATTTAAGCAATCAATTATGGCGTTGAACGCCAGAGCATCTGCTGTGATGTAGGCGCAGATCAACCAACCAACGAGCCAGCCAAACGAGTGGTCCGTCTGGAAGGGCAGTATGATTATCAGAGGAAGTCCCTCGCCTCTCGTAGGGTACGTGAGCCACACAACGGTATCGAGAGCGCCGAATATTATGTATGCTGTCACGAAGCGGCGCAGTGCAGCAGCGAGGACTTGCAGAACAGGGATGTCACTAGGAGTCATGAACTCTCCAAAGTCCTCGCGCACCTGCAAGCAGAAGAGTGTCTTTTACATTCGCTGCATGCGGCGTCCGCTGTTCGATACTATGTAGCAGAATACACTCATGCTCATAAATTAAGGATAATTGCAGAATGTGGTGCCACACAATGTGGCACTACACAAAACTGGCACTAACAGCATAGTCACATAGGGAACACACACGACACAGATCTATAAGTCCAAAGTGTTGATGATAAGTTGAGAAAACCGTCTCGAAACACACGTGCTACAAAATGTCACTGTCTCCTGCACATGTACCCTGACATCAATATGGGATATGATCACCATGCACATGTACACAGGACGCACAACGGGTTGGCGTACTCTGGATCAGATGGTCGAGCAGCTTCTGGGGTATAGCCTCCCATTCTTGCACCAGTGCCTGTCAGAGCTCCTGAATATCCTAGGGGTTTGAAGACGTGCAGCGATGCGTTGACCAAGAGCATCCCAAACGTGCCCGAGGGGGTTTAGGTCTGGAGAACAAGCAGGCCACTTCACTCGCCTGATATATTCTGTTTCCAGGTACTCCTCCACGATGGTAGCTCGGTGGGGCCGTGCGTTATCATCCATCAGGAGGAAGGTGGGACCCACTGCACCCCTGAAAAGGCAGACACATGGGTGCAAAATGACGTCGCGATACACCTGACCTGTTACAGTTCCTCTGTCAAAGACATGGAGGGATGTACCTGCACCAATCATAATCCCACCCCACACCATCAAACCACGACCTCCATACAGGTCCCTTTCAAGTACATTAAGGGGTTGGTATCTGGTTGCTGGTTCACGCCAGATGAAACCCCGGCGAGAATCACTGTTCACACTATACCTGGACTCGTCTGTGAACATAACCTGGGACCATTGTTCCAATGACCATGTACTGTGTTATTGACACCAGGCTTTACGGGCTCTCCTGTAACCAGATGTCAGTGGAATGCACCTTGCAGACCTCCGGGCAAATAAACCACGTATTTTCTGTCATCTGTAGACTGTGTGTCTGGAGACAACAGTTTCAGTGGCTGCGGTAAGGTCCTGAGTTAGGCTACCTGCAGTATTCCGTGGATGTCTGCGGGCACTGATGGTGGGATATCAGTCTTCTTGTGGTCTTGTACGCTGTGGACGTCCCGTACTGTAGCGCCTGGACACGTTTCCTGTCTGCTGGAATCGTTGCCATAATCTTGAGATCACACTTTGTGGCACACGGAGGGCCCGTGCTACGACCAGCTGTGTTTGACCAGCCTCCAGTCCCCTAGTATTCTACCACTCATAATGTCGTCAGTATGTGTTCTTTGAGGCATTTATAACACACAGTCACCATTAGCACGTCTGAAAACGTCTGCACACTTACTCGCTACACCGTATTCTGACATGCACCAACACACCTGTGCGTATGTGAACTGCTGCCAGCGCCATCGTCCGACGACCGCAGGTCAAATGCACTGCATGGTCATACCCCGAAGTGATTTAAACCCGCAAACCGCCCACCAGAACGTTGTTTAACCACCTATCAGCACTATCCTTAATTTATGAGCATGAATGTATTATGGATTTAGAGTTTAAATAGTCAGATTGTAAGTTAGTTACTTATTATAGTTTTCTAAATCCACAAAAAAGAGATGTATGTTTAGATTTCGAGAAACGGCCTAGTAATTGTCTTTATTCGTGCTTGAGAATAATCAAGCAATCGTCCCAATAGCCCACGCATAGAAAGTGCCGAGTAAAAAAACTGAAGCACCCATTAGGGGAGGAACAAACTAAGTGAGACTTCACAGACTGTTAGGACACGTGATGTTATTTTAGTGGTTACAATATCGTTTCCAATTGAAAAAGAGCTAGACAATAAGAGTCAATTTATGAGTGTGCCGTTTCACCTCCTGTGGCTTGGATTCATGCAGTGATTGAAAGGGATGTCATAAAGCCATTTTACGCTCTGCTGAGGGAATATGGCCCACTGGGATGGAGTTGACATCCGAACTGAACCCACGTATGTTCTGTTAGCGACAGATCTGTGGACCTTGCTGGCCATGGTAGTACCTCAAAACCACCCAGACCGTAGACATACATATGTGCATGGACGGGCATTGTCATTCAGCTTGATATCTCAGGCCTATAACAGAAAATTCATTGACTCTTATTACACTCATGCTTATAAATTAAGGATAATGCTGATACATGGTGAAACAACGCTTTGGTGGGCAGTTTGCGGGTTTAAATCACCTCGGAGTATGACCATGCAGTGCATCTGACCTGCGGTCATCGCACGGTGGCGCTGGCAGCAGTCCACATATGCAGAGGTGTTTTGGTGCATATCAAAGTACGGTGCAGCGAGTTAGTATGCAGACGTTTTCAGATGTGCTAATGGTGACTGTGTGTTGAAATGGCTCAAAGAACACATACTGACGACATTATGACGGGTAGAATACTAGGGCGACTGGAGGCTGATCAAACACAGCAGGTCGTAGCACAGGCCCTCCGTGTGCCACAAAGTGTGATCTCAAGATTATGGCAACGATTCCAGCAGACAGGAAACGTGTCCAGGCGCTACAGTACGGGACGTCCACAGCGTACAAGACCACAAGAAGACTGATATCCCACCATCAGTGCCCGCAGACATCCACGGAATACTGCAGGTAGCCTAACTCAGGACCTTACCGCAGCCACTGAAACTGTTGTCTCCAGACACAGAGTCTACAGATGACAGAAAATACGTGGTTTACTTGCCAAGAGATCTGCAAGGTGCATTCCACTGACCCCTGGTCACAGGAGAGCCCGTAAAGCGTGGTATCAAGAACACAGTACATGGTCATTGGAACAGTGATCCCTGGTTATGCTCACGGACGAGTGCAGGTATAGTCTGAACAGTGATTCTTGCCAGATTTTCATCTGGCGTGAACCAGGAACCAGATACCAACCCATTAATTTCCTTGAAAGGGACCTGTATGGAGATTGTGATTTGACGGTGTGGGGTGGGATTATGATTGGTACACATACACCCCTGCATGTCTTGACAGAGGAACTGTAACAGGTCAGGTGTATCGGGACATCATTTTGCACCAGTATGTCCACCTTTCAGGGGTGCAGTGGATACCACGTTCCTCCTGGTGAATGATAACGCCCAGCCCCACCGTGCTCCCATCGTGGAGCAGTACCTTGAAACAAAGGGTATCAGGCGAGTGGAGTGGCCTGCCTGTTCTCCAGACCTAAACCCCTTCGAACACGTCTGGGATGCTCTAGGTCGACGTGTCGCTGCACGTCTTCAGACCCCTAGGACATTCAGGAGCTCCGACAGCACTGGTGCAAGAATGGGAGGCTATACCCCAGCTGCTGCTCGACCACCTGATCCAGAGTATGCCAACCTGTTGTGCGGCCTGTTGACGTGAGCATGGTGATCACATCCTGTATTGATGTCGGGGTACATGCACAGGAAACAGTGGGGTTTTGTAGCACATGTGATTCGTGACGGTTTTCTCAACTTATCACCAATACCGTGGACTTACAGATCTATGCTATTAGCGCCAGTTTTGTGTGGTGTCACGTTGTGTGGCACCACATTTTGCATTTATCCTTAATTTATGAGCGTGAGTGTAGGTACAAGGTGGCTCACAATTGCTATTATACACTTCCAGAGGTTGTTTAGAGGCTTTGTAGTTCAGCTATTAGTTATGATAATATGTACGGAAACCATCTGTGTCCATTTTATCCATGCATATTGTAAACATATACACTCCTGGAAATGGAAAAAAGAACACATTGACACCGGTGTGTCAGACCCACCATACTTGCTCCGGACACTGCGAGAGGGCTGTACAAGCAATGATCACACGCACGGCACAGCGGACACACCAGGAACCGCGGTGTTGGCCGTCGAATGGCGCTAGCTGCGCAGCATTTGTGCACCGCCGCCGTCAGTGTCAGCCAGTTTGCCGTGGCATACGGAGCTCCATCGCAGTCTTTAACACTGGTAGCATGCCGCGACAGCGTGGACGTGAACCGTATGTGCAGTTGACGGACTTTGAGCGAGGGCGTATAGTGGGCATGCGGGAGGCCGGGTGGACGTACCGCCGAATTGCTCAACACGTGGGGCGTGAGGTCTCCACGGTACATCGATGTTGTCGTCAGTGGTCGGCGGAAGGTGCACGTGCCCGTCGACCTGGGACCGGACCGCAGCGACGCACGGATGCACGCCAAGACCGTAGGATCCTACGCAGTGCCGTAGGGGACCGTAACGCCACTTCCCAGCAAATTAGGGACACTGTTGCTCCTGGGGTATCGGCGAGGACCATTCACAACCGTCTCCATGAAGCTGGGCTACGGTCCCGCACACCGTTAGGCCGTCTTCCGCTCACGCCCCAACATCGTGCAGCCCGCCTCCAGTGGTGTCGCGACAGGCGTGAATGGAGGGACGAATGGAGACGTGTCGTCTTCAGCGATGAGAGTCACTTCTGCCTTGGTGCCAATGATGGTCGTATGCGTGTTTGGCGCCGTGCAGGTGAGCGCCACAATCAGGACTGCATACGACCGAGGAACACAGGGCCAACACCCGGCATCATGGTGTGGGGAGCGATCTCCTACACTGGCCGTACACCACTGGTGATCGTCGAGGGGACACTGAATAGTGCACGGTACATCCAAACCGTCATCGAACCCATCGTTCTACCATTCCTAGACCGGCAAGGGAACGTGCTGTTCCAACAGGACAATGCACGTCCGCATGTATCCCGTGCCACCCAACGTGCTCTAGAAGGTGTAAGTCAACTACCCTGGCCAGCAAGATCTCCGGATCTGTCCCCCATTGAGCATGTTTGGGACTGGATGAAGCGTCGTCTCACGCGGTCTGCACGTCCAGCACGAACGCTGGTCCAACTGAGGCGCCAGGTGGAAATGGCATGGCAAGCCGTTCCACAGGACTACATCCAGCATCTCTACGATCGTCTCCATGGGAGAATAGCAGCCTGCATTGCTGCGAAAGGTGGATATACACTGTACTAGTGCCGACATTGTGCATGCTCTGTTGCCTGTGTCTATGTGCCTGTGGTTCTGTCAGTGTGATCATGTGATGTATCTGACCCCAGGAATGTGTCAATAAAGTTTCCCCTTCCTGGGACAATGAATTCACAGTGTTCTTATTTCAATTTCCAGGAGTGTATGGAAATACGTATATATGTATGTATGCTTCATTTCTCCTCCTAAACCACTGGGCTGGTTTCAACTAAGCTTGTTATACGCAGCACGCATTGTCTGCACAGAGCCGGTGTGGTGGTACGCTGTGGTGGTAAAAACCACCTATCAAAGGGATGGGGCTCGGGGTTAAAAAGTAGTGCAGCCCACAAACCTCAAATACTCACATTTCATTCAGCCGGTATTTGAGACTTGCAACAAACAATAAGCATAATTTCTGATCTCTACAAAACTTTTTTTCCCCGACAGCCCCCACAAAATTATGAAAGGAAAAAATTTTATTGCCTACTCCAGCTTTCGATGTTCATGCAGAAAACTTCCACATCAAGCATTATGTTTTAATTTGTTACTTCTTTACTACTAACTGTATTCGCAATATATTTTGCAGATAGTATTCAGATATACCACTCAGTGTACCTGTGAAATCATATCATTGTACAACAAGCTTGAGGTGATATGAAGTCATAAAAACTAAGATGCCTGAAAAACTGTCACATCATACATGACATTTAGATTTCTTACTTCTTTGCTACTAGCTCTATTCGTAACACATTTCACAGACAGTATACAGATATGCGCTCATGTATCTACAAAATTACATCATTGTACGACGCTTGGTTCTGGAGATAAGATGTCAAAATCATTAATCTGTGTGAAAACGGAACTCCAGTGCGAAAATCGCTAGAGATACGGGTGAAATATGAGAATAAATATATGCAAACGACAGGGTGACAGTTATTGAACTATATGAAATAAAATCACCACAACTTCTGAACGGTCTGCGTAAGTAAGTTCAAACTGCACGGTTGGTCGCGGAACACGATGGGAATTAGTATGCGCATGCATGTTTTGGTTTAGCGACGAAGCCCACTTCCATTTGGATAGGTTCGTCAATAAGCAACTTGGAGCAGTTGGGGGACTGAGAAACCTCATTTCGCGATCGAGAAGTGTCTTCATCCCCCAACGGGCGACTGTTTGGTGTACAATGTCCAGTCACGGAATAACCGGTGCGTTATTCCTTGATGGCACGGTGACCAGCGAACGGAACGTGGAAGTTTTGGAAGATGATTTCATCCTTATCATCCAAAACTACCCGGACTTCGACAAGACGTGGTTTATGCAAGACGGAGCTCTACCCCATCGAAGCAGGAGAGTGTTTGATGTCCTAGAGGAACACTCTGGGAAGCGCATTGCGGCTCTGGGGTATTCAGGGGCCACTGGCACGGGCCTCGATTGGCCGCCATACTCTCTGGATCTGAACACATGTGACTCTTTTTTGTGTGGCTGTTTTAAAGACATAGCTCCAAAACCATTGTTGAGCTGAAAACAGACCTTCAGGAGGTCATCCACAGCATCGATGTCCCGACACTTCAGCAGGTCATGCAGAATTTCGCTATTTGTTTGCTCCACATCATCGCCAATGATGGCAGGCATATCGAACATGTCATAACCAAAACCAGAATATCTATAATGACGTTTACTTGTCGAAAAAAGTGTATGAACGCCGTAGTTTGTAACTAATTAACGTTTTTTTCATATAGTTCAGTAATTGTCACTCTGTTTATTAGACACTTGTGAAATATATTTGACACTTGTGTACGTTGGTAAAGTCACGGGTAAAAAGTTGATCTTAAACTCCTGTAAAGATTTCAACAATGTTTGGTTCACATATTAATTACTGTCTGGAAAGAAAAACTGTGGAGTTGAGAACTATCAGCCTCCTATTGTGAGAGGGTGATAATGTGGAAAGAGAAGGAGGAGGAGGAAATGGGCATGGTGACAGGGTGGAGAAATTGACAGAGAGAGGGGAGAGGAGGAGATGGACAGAGAGAGAGGGAGGAAAAGATAGAGGGGGTAGGAAGAGATGGACAGAGGTGGAAGGAGCAGATGGACAAGGAGAGTTTGGAAGAACAAATGTACAAAGAGAAGTGGGACTAGCAGGTCGACAGAGAGAGGAGAGGTGGAAATGGGTAGAGAAATAGAAGAGAAGATGGACAGAAAGAGGGGAGGAGGTGTTGGACAGAGAGAGGGAGAACGAGAGGGGCTGAGAGTGTGGGAGGAGAAGATAGACAAAGAGAGGTGGAAGGAGGAATGAGAGAGAGAGGAGATCTAGAGAGGACAAGAGGAAATTAAAAGGAGAGGCAGAAGATGGAAAATGGGGGAAGGAACAGATGGGCAGAGAGCCCTGGAGGAGATGGACAGATGGTGGAGGGTCGACGGGGTAGACAGAAAGATGGTTCAAATGGCTCTGAGCACTATGGGACTCAACTGCTGTGGTCATAAGTCCCCTAGAACTTAGAACTACTTAAACCTAACTAACCTAAGGACAGCACACAACACCCAGCCATCACGAGGCAGAGAAAATCCCTGACCCCGCCGGGAATCGAACCCGGGAACCCGGGCGTGGGAAGCGAGAACGCTACCGCACGACCACGAGATGCGGGCAGACAGAAAGACAGGCTGAATGAGATGGACAGACAGTGGGGGATGGTGGAGGGAGTGGACAGAGAGAAGGGGGAGATGGAGATGGAGGGGGGCAGAGGCGATAGAGAGAGGGGGAAGGAGATGAACTAATAGAACTGAATTAAATACATACCTTGGCGAGGGCAGGTACTGATATAAAGCAAAACATTAAATTACTTCTTTCTTAACATTCGCGCTAATATTGTCTCACACTGATAAGTACAAAATCTGCTGGTTATGACGACCACGACCTTTGTTACTCGGCAAAAAACTGTGTATGGTATTTCATAATCGCCGCGATGACAACTTGTACAAATCTCTCTTTCTCCTACTACTTCATGATTCCTGACGAGACCTCTCATGCAGCCCAAAAGGTAAACGTTGAATGGAGTCAAATGCGGTGACCAAATGAGAGGTAATATAGTTCTTCTACCTCTCTTCAGATGCTTACCGATGGTAACTGCAAATTATATTAGTCAGTCATCGAGCTGAATCGACATTTATTCACGGATGTTCAATGACACTTTTTCCAAGAAATGGGAGGGACACCATACAGGAATACTATCCAAGAAACATCAATGACTGACTTTAAAATGGGAGTATATTGTATCCTTGGACAATGGAAAGGAGCACTATGCAGATGTTATGCTCTTATGTAAAACTTCATCTACCAAGTCCCATCTACAACCAACGGAGATGTGTAACAGGACTTGTGGAATATCGTTGACATAACAAAAGGAGTCGAAGAGATAGTACACCCTTGGCCAACAGGACTATTTTTCTTAATCTTTGTATTGACGAGATACGATCACATAAGAAGTTCAAATCCTGTTTTCCCTTGTTGCGTTCTACTTTTCCAGTGTTCTTTCATCTTTCTCCCAGGTTGTTTTTCCCTTTCTGCGGGCCATGTTGCCCCTAATTCTTATTCCTTTTGCCTCGAAAGCTTTCTAAATTTAGTATTTTTTTCATAGAAAAGTGTGTTTCAGGTCCTTTTCGTATTTCTGTAATCCTGGCTACTTTTGACGTGTTTTCCAGAAAAAGTAGGAAGACTGTTCTCATTCATTTTGTAGTCCGAAAAAGATTAACCTTTGCTTCCCCATTACTCATGAGATTTGCTGTATATTTTGCTAGATCTGCTCATTACCCTCATTATCCAGCCGTCGCTAGTTTGTAATTAACCTATAATTTTTGTAATAACCCGTCTTCCAAGTATCTCTATTCTGTTCAGCTTATTGTTCGTCACAAAGGAATTATAGATATATATTCTTGTCTTAGTAATATGGTATAGTGTTTTAGTTTTGTGTTTCCAGAAATTCACTTCTTGTCATAGATATTATTTGCCGCATGATATGCTATGTAGATTTTATTAACTCTTACAACTGTTACAAATTTTTATAGTCCGTTCCACTGTAGGGTTTCTCCAAGATAGTTAAATTTACTGCCTCGCACTATTTTACCTATTTGTGTTTCTATTTATTTTGAGGCAATTTCTGTAGTTGTCATTATTTTTTGTTCAATAAAAATTCTGATACCTATTCTCCATTCTTTCCAGAAGATTCATTTGACTAAGTGCTTCGATGCTCTTGAAGCATTTCAAAATCGTCTACAAAACCACACAGTTTATCTTAATTCCATTTGATTTCTTTTACAGAATTATTGCTTCAGTTTTATGATTTTTTGATCCAAATTCCAGATTCTAACATTTTTTTTTTCTAAAACACGGTTAAGCTATGAAGGTGATAAGCCTTCCTTTTGTCTTACCTCAGTTTTTATTTCAAATAACTAAGATATTTCTTCCATAAATTCCAATTTAGATACCGTATTTCTCAGAACGATGTCGATAATTTCGCTTCAACACTAAATTCTACAGTGATTTTATCCATCTTTTCTCTGCTAACAGAATCATATGCTTTCTTGAAATCAATAAATGGTAGTAACACAGGTTAGTTGATTAATATTTAGTGTAATACATTTTGGCATACAAAGGATCTGTTTTACTTTGAAATTCTGAACATACACAGATGGAAAAAAATTGCAAACCAAAAAATAGTTCATATAGACTAAAGAAATTTTGGGAATATGTTTGTCTAGGTAACATATTTGAGAGACTGACTTTGCAAGACGACAGGTTAGTTTAACGGTGTGATCAGCCATTGCAAATGTAAAATGCTGGCACATAAATAACCGGTGGAGCTCCCTAACTCCAAGAATGTTTAATTCAAGCATTCAAACGTCCATGCACTGTGTTGTACAACGCCGCCTGTTAATTTGTGGGCTGGAGATCCGTGCCTGTTACACTTAGTCGGTCAATACATGGACGGTTAATGCTGGTTGTGGATCACGCTGGAGTTTTCATCCGGCGACGTCCCATATATACTCAGTTGGAGACAGATCCGGTGATCGAGCAGGCCAAGGCAACATGTCGACACTCTGTAGAGCATGTTGGGCTACAACAGAGGTGTATGGTCAAGCGTTGTCGCCGGCCGCTGGTGGCCGAGCGGTTCTGGCGCTACAGTCTGGAGCCGCGCGACCGCTACGGTCGCAGGTTCGAATCCTGCCTCGGGCATGGATGTGTGTGTTGTCCTTAGGTTAGTTAGGTTTAAGTAGTTCTAAGTTCTAGGGGACTTATGACCTCAGCAGTTGAGTCCCATAGTGCTCAGAGCCATTTGAACCATTCAAGCGTTGTCCTTGCTGGAAAACTTCTGCTGGTATGCTCTTTATGAATGCCAGCACAATAGGTCGAATCCCACAATGACGTAGAAATTTGCAGTCAGGATGCGTGGGGTAACCAAGAGAGTGCTCCTTGTTTCATATGAAATCGCACCCCAAGCAATAACACCAAGTGTGGCTCCTGTGTGTCTAGCACGCAGACAGACCCTCAACTGGTCTCCTTCTAACCAACACATGGCCATCATGGCATCGAGGAAGAACCAGCTTTCATCAGAAAACACGACAGACCTCCACCCTGTTCTCCGATGTGCTCTCGCTTGACACTACTGAAATCGCAAATGGTGGTGGTTTGAGGTCATTGGAATGCACGCTACAGGCCGTCTGGCTCGAAGCTGTCCTTGAAGTAACCAATTTGTAACAGTCCACTGTGTCTCTATGGTGCTGCAGATGCAGTATGGTGCGGCGGAGCCATACGTAGAATACGATTTTCGTCCTTCTCTGTAGTGCCACGTGTCCGTCCGAAGCCCGGTGTTCTTGCGACTATACAATCTCGTGACCACTGCTGCCAACAATCATGTACAGTACCTACATTCCTGCCAAGTCTTTCTGCAATATCACAGAAGGAACAATCAGCTTCTCGTAGTCCTATTAGATGACCTCGTTCAAACGCAGTCATGTATTTATAATGGGGTCTTTGTCGGGTAAGGGCATTCTTGACTAACATCAGCTCACCAGATCCAGTCTCAAAGGTAACTAACGTTCACGACCGTTGCAGCTCGTAATTACAGTAAACCTGACTTGCATCATCACAGTGGCGCTACTAGCGCCATTCTTATGCGACTGGTGCAAAATCTGAATAGACATAATTTTTCAAATCTACAAACACGCCTACCAACTCTCATTTATGTCATACAGCTCCTCCTTAGTGTTGCGATATTTTCCGTCAGTGTACTTCAGATGTAGACTCTCGCTTTTAGCATTTTTGGTGGTAGTTCATCTTTCTAACCTGTTGTTGTTGTTGTTCAGTCCTGAGATTGGTTTGATGCAGCTCTCCATGCTACTTTATCCTGTGCAAGCTTCTTCACCTCCCAGTACTTACTGCAACCTACATCCTTCTGAATCTGCTTGGTGTATTCATCTCTTGCTCCCTCTACGATTTTTACCCTCCACGCTGACCTCCAGCGTTAAATTTGTGATCCCTTGATGACTCAGAACATGTCCTACCAACCGGTCCATTCTTCTTGTCAAGTTGTGCCACAAACTGTCCATTTCTATTCAATAGCTCCTCATTAGTTATGTGATCTACCCATCTAATCTTCAGCATTCTTCTGTAGCACCACATTTCGAAAACTTCTATTCTCTTCTTGTCCAAACTATTTATCGTCCATGTTTCACTTCCATACATGGCTACACTCCATACAAATACTTTCAGAAACGACTTCCTGACACTTAAATCTATACTCGATGTTAACAAATTTCTCTTCTTCAGAAACGCTTTCCTTCCCATTGCCAGTCTACATTTTATATCCTCTCTACTTCGACCATCATCAGTTATTTTGCTCCCCAAATAGCAAAACTCCTTTACTACTTTAAGTGTCTCATTTCCTAATCTAATTCCCTCAGCATCACCCGCCTTAATTCGACTACATTCCATTAGCCTCGTTTTGCTTTTGTTGATGTTCATCTTATATCCTCCTTTCAAGACACTGTCCATTCCGTTCAACTGCTCTTCCAAGTCTTTTGCTGTCTCTGACAGAATTACAATGTCATCGGCGGACCTCAAAGTTTTTATTTCTTCTCCACGGATTTTAATACCTACACCGAATTTTTCTTGTGTTTCCTTTACTGCTTGTTCAATATACAGATTGAATAACATCGGGGAACTGGTACGTTAATCGTAGATGCAAAGCCCAACAGTTTATAAATTTCATAGTTTGAAAAGGCGCCTGATTTTCTGATGCAACACAGAAGGCGCGCCGCATTAAGTAGTCGAACTGACCTGCTGAGAAAGTTTCTGGAAGTCGCTCTCGCGCCAGGCGACGTGGCACCGGCGATACACGCACGTGCTGCCGGTTTCAAACACACTCACTGTTAGAGTGAAACGGTCGAAATCCCTTGTTCCTTCACGGTAGATTGCAACTACGTCGCAACTGTTGGTATAAGAAACACAGACCACTCCGAGCAGTCTGAGCACGTAGGAGATGCGACAGGACCACGGTCCCGCCCTGGGGTGACAGATGGCACCCGTCCAATGCAACAACCAGAGCAGGTAGTCCAAGCTGGTCACCTGCTCTGCAGCTGCGGCTAGGGACGCCGTAGGCTCCATGTTTCTCGGAAACCAGGACCTCCTGTTCACAGAAGACATCTGTCACCAGATATGCTTAACGTAACGCCAGAAAGGCGCTTATGACATAATATTTGGGTGTCTAGCAACCATAATTCAACTTTTAGACATGCTGCTACATACACACATATCTGAGCAATTTGCAGTACCAAGATAGAATGGCCTTAACTTCGTCCTAATTCGAATGATATACCAGAAATATGTGATAAAGACAGCAAAGCTATGGCACACACATAGGACAAGCAGAACCCTCTCATGTACCAGAAACATGTGATGAAGACGGCAAAGATATGCCGCACACAAAGGACAACCAGTGCCCTCTCATGTGTGACTTCAAATACGAGGGATGGAACTTAAATCTACATCTACATCTACATCCATACTCCGCAAGCCACCTGACGGTGTGTGGCGGAGGGTACCTTGAGTACCTCTATCGGTTCTCCCTTCTACTCCGTCTCGTATTGTTCGTGGAAAGAAGGATTGTCGGTATACCTCTGTGTGGGCTCTAATCTCTCTGATTTTATCCTCATGGTCTCTTCGCGAGATATACGTAGGAATGAGCAATATACTGCTTGACTCCTCGGTGAAGGTATGTTCTCGAAACTTCAACAAAAGCCCGTACCGAGCTACTGAGCGTCTCTCCTGCAGAGTCTTCCACTGGAGTTTATCTATCATCTCTGTAACGCTTTCGCGATTACTAAATGATCCTGTAACGAAGCGCGCTGCTCTCCGTTGGATCTTCTCTATCTCTTCTATCAACCCTATCTGGTACGGATCCCACACTGCTGAGCAGTATTCAAGCAGTGGGCGAACAAGCGTACTGTAACCTACTTCCTTTGTTTTCGGACTGCATTTTCTTAGGATTCTTCCAACGAACTATTTATTCACAACCAATTCACAACCAATACAAAAGACTTACATGTTTGCACCTGTTACTGTCCTTCAAAGTAGTCACCAGCGATGTGTAGAGCCCGTTGCCAGCGATGTGGAAGGAGTAGTATACCGTTAGCAGAGTCTATTCTGTTGATGGTGCGAATGGAGCGGTCTACTGCCAGTCGAATCTTTGGAACAGTTCTGAAGCGAATACCACGAAGTGGTTCCTTCATCTTCGGAATCAAATCAAAGTCACAAGGACTTACGTCCGCGGAGTATGGTGAATGGTACAGTACTTCCCAGTCCCATCGACCGAACAGAGCAGCCACAGCTTGCGCTGTACGCGCCCGCGCATTGTCGTGCAAAATGATGGGTGGGTTGCGCAGAAAGTGTCGCCGCTTCTTTCGCAAAGCTGGTCGCAGGTGATGCTCCAAAAACGAACAGACGAACAGTGCATTGACGGTCTGCCATGGAGGAACGTAATGAGTTGGGGTAACACCATCACAGTCGTACACGAGAATCACCATAACTTTCACCATAATTGGGCTCTGACGCCCTTTCGACTTTCGCGGTGAACCATAATGACGCCATCGTTGGATTGGCGTTTCAGTTTTGGCTTCGTGGCATTCGCTTCAGAACTGTTCTAGAGATTCGACAGGCAGTAGACCGCTATATTCGGACGATCAACAGAACAGGCACTGCTAACGGTATACTACGCCTTCTACATCGCTGGCAACGGGTTCTACACAATGCTGGTGACTACTTTGAAGGACAGCAACAGATGCAAACATGTAACTCTTTCGTATCGATTGTGAATAAATAGTTTCCACTATTTAAGTTCCAACCCTCGTATCAGTGTTACACCAAACTCAGTAAGTGAAAAGCCGTCAGTCGAAGTCGAAACGTAAAAGAATGTGTTCAAATACCTCACCGATATCAAAGGTTTTTTAAGGCAGCAGTCGTCTGATTAGTTTGACTGATCTGGTCTGCCTCCAATTCCTCTCCTGGGCCAACCTCTTCGTCTAAGAGAAACACTTGCATCCAACGGCCTCAGTAATTTGCTGGTTATATTCCATTCTCTGTCTTCCCCCACCATTTTTACGACCTACATATTTCTCTAGTTCGAAGACATTCATTTCCTAATTTCTTAACACACACTCTATCAGTATGAGAGTGAATTCGATCGGGTCAGAAAATCGCCGCCTGATTCGAATGCTTGTAGGAGGACGTGAAGCTTCGTCCTTGATGTTGGCTTCACTATGGTGCACTGCAACAACCATAGCCCTCTTTCAAGAGGATTCGATTCAGTCCGTTGCTGGCTGAGCTAGTGTGACGATTCCGTAGGAAGTCTGAAACAACCCGTAACGTTGCGAGAAAAATAAAAACAACCGCTATAAGAGGCTGTTTTTAGGGCACAGAGTACTGATACTGGTGCAGTCGACTCCAGATGGTGTATTTCAACACCGAACTGCCGAACAACAG
The DNA here is from genome assembly GCF_023898315.1 of Schistocerca nitens. Lineage (NCBI taxonomy): Eukaryota > Metazoa > Arthropoda > Insecta > Orthoptera > Acrididae > Schistocerca > Schistocerca nitens. The sequence goes on from NC_064620.1 coordinate 386,208,044, forward strand.
TGTTGAGGAGTAGGCTATGCAAGCCTACACTGAGAAGAATAGTAGGTACAATTACATTCATGTTCTTCAGAGTTACCTTGCATGCTGACAAATGAAAATATCTGGGATATAGTGACTCGGTAGTTTTTTTTTTCTGAAAAGGCTGCTTTTTGAACTCGCAAACTGACCTTATTGAAGGAGGCTCCCGTATCGTATACTATATTCCACGAAGCACACGCGAAGGCTTTTCAGTACGTGAGGGACTCACACCCTGCTAAAATATCATCGCTAGAGATCATGAATGATTATTTAATCACAGTCATTTGAGACGTTCACATAAGTAGTATGTGCTATTAAATTTATTTAGTTATGAATGTACTTCGCAACGGCCTTGCCTCAGTGGATACACCGGTTCCCGTGAGATCACCGAAGTTAAGCGCTGTCGGGCGTGGCCGGCGCTTGGATGGGTCACCATCCCGCCGCCACGTGCTGTTGCCATTTTTCGGGGTGCACTCAGCCTCGTGATGCCAATTGAGGAGCTACTCGACCGAATGGTAGCGGCTCCGGTCAAAGAAAACCGTCTTAACGACCGGGAGAGCGGTGTGCTGACCCCATGCCCCTCCTATCCGCATCCTCACCTGAGGATGATCCGGCGGTCGGATGGTCCCGATGGGTCGCTTGCGGCCTGTAGACGGAGTTAGAAAATGAATGTACTTCACGTTGTCGCAATTTTCTCCCTCGATATCAAAGACATTCTCTTTTGTCAAAATTTAAACACAATATGTGATCAGCGCCAGAGCGTTGTGCACACTTAGGAAGAGAGTTGCAATGTTCACATCTGCAGCATGTCGTCGGGGAAGTTTATACGGTCTTGAAAAATTCAGTGCAGTGCATATTTCATTGTCATACGTAAAACAAGTCAGAGTGAAATCCTTTGGTGATTCTGCTACCTGCAAAGAGTATCGACCGATGAGGAAAAATCATAGCACTTCATTGTAACCACCCTCACTCCATATCATGATTCTGAAGCATTTTGATCGAGCGATTTGAACTTACCCGAGATGTCCTAAAGGTATCCAATAGAATATTAGTGGAAGACTTAATGTTAGTACGTCTGCTCACCTGTACCTTAATGTCTCAATTTACAGTTTATCCGACGCAAAGTCAACACTCTTATCATCTTACAGACAGTTACAGATATGTAAACCATATTCTATAGATTATCCTCTGTAAAGGGATAAGTACTTTTAAGCATGATTAATTGTAATTAATATTAATTATATTGTATTTTATCGACTAAATAAAAATAGCTTGCAACATAATGAAACTACTTGTATACAGAAGCCGATCACGAGAAAGATCACTCTGGATTTCAGAGAAATGTAGAAACACGCGAGGTCATGGTAAACCTACGATTTATGAGGTTAACTGAAGAAAAGGCAAACCTAAGTTCACAGCGTTTGTAAATTCAGAGAAAGATTATGACTGGATTGACAAAAATACACCCTTTGAAAGCGGTACTACTGGTAAAAAGAGCGAAAAGTGATCTCCAGCTTGTACGGAAACTAGACTACAGCTATAAGAACCATAATGCATGGAACGAAAACAGTTATTGAGGAGCGACTGTGACAAGGCTGTAATTTCTCCTTGATGTTATTCAGTCTGTATAGTGAGCAAGTAGTTAAAATAAAGGCAAATTTGGAAATGGAATTAAAGTTCAATTAGAAGAAATACACTATGTGACTAAAAGTATCCGGACACCCTCAAAAACATACGTTTTTCATATTAGGTGCATCTTGCTGCCACCTTCTGCCAGGTACTCCATATCACAGACCTCAGTAGTCATCAGACATGGTGAGGGAGCAGAATGGGGCACTCCGCAGAACTCACGGACTCCAAACGTGGTCAGGTGATTGTGTGTCACTTGTGTCATACGTCTGTACACGAGATTTCCATACTCCTAAACATCCCTAGGTCCACTGTTACCGATGCGATAGTGAAGTGGAAACGTGAAGGGACACGTACAGCACTAAAGCGTACAGGCCGACCTCGTCTATTGAGTGACAGTGACCGCCGACCGCTGAAGAGGGTTGTACATAAATACATTAATCCTTGTTCCATAGGTCATGAATACATTTAGTAATGGTGTGGAACGTGTCACTTTAACATAAGTTTTTTTAACATAATTTTTTTATTTTTTATTTTTATTTTTTATTTTTTACAGTTACTACTTCATATCTAAGAATCCATCTATTGAGTAGAAGGAGCTGTCATTCAGAAATTCTTTTCATTTGTTTTTAAATGTTGGTTGGCTATCTCTCAGACTTATAATAGTATTTGCAAAATGGCCAAAGATTTTTGTGGCAGTATAATTCACCCCTTTCTGTCCCAAAGTAAGATTTAATCCAGAACAGTGAAGATCATCCTTTCGTCTAGTGTTGTAGCTATGCACTTCGCTGTATTTTTGAATTGAGATGGGTATTAATGTGTAATAGGCAGACATCTATCCAGATCATCACACAGGAATTCCAAATTGCTTCAGGATCCACGGTAAGCACCATGACAGTTAGGCGGGAGGTGAGAAAACTTGGATTTTATGGTCGAGCGGATGCTCATAAGCCACACATCACGACGGTAAATGACAAACGAGAAGTTCATAAAATAAATCTCTACCATAAATACGGCTGTTGGTAAATTATTGCATCAAGAAATATTGAATTTCAGCATCACCGATGGAGGGCGCCACGAACTTGTATGTCATTTTCAGCCAGATGTCTGGATACTTTTGATCACATCGATGACGTAATTCAGTCAAAAACGGTAAAGAATTTGTAAGAGCAATGGATATTATTAATAGTGGTCTTAAAGTAGGTTACAACATGAACATCGACGAAAGTAAGCCACGCTTGATGGAATGTAATGGAATTAAATCAGGCTGACTGAACTGTATTAGGAAATGAGATATTATTATTTTTTTTTAATATGCGACTTAACTTCAGAGGTCATCAGTTCCCTAGAACTTAGAACTACTTAAACCTAACTAACCTAAGGACATCACACACATCCATGCCCGAGGCAGGATTCGAACCTGCGATCGTAGCGGTCGCGTGGTTCCAGACTGTAGCGCCTAGAACCGCTCGGCCACTTCGGCCGGCGAAATGAGATATTAAAGTTATTATATGAGCTGTGCTAATTGGGCAGCAAAGTAACTAACGATGGCCGAATCCGAGGGGATATAAAATGCAGACTGGTAAAAGCAAGAAAAGCGTCCCCGATAAAAAAAAAATAGTTTTCATCAAATATAAATTTAAGCGTTTGTAACTCTCTTCTGAAGGCATTTGTACAGATAGTAGCCTCCACGGAAGTGAATGTTAGACGATAAGCAGCATAAACAAGAAGAGAACAGAAGCTTTGACACCGTAGAATACAGACTTCACGGTGACTGGCCGAAAAGCCTGTCACTAGCCTCTATTGCAGCATGATCAAGCTCAATGACAGATGGTGCACCTCCAGCAGTCAAAGGGTTAACTCATTAGGATTAAACTGCAAAGTCTCCTAGTACGGAGAACAGCACCGAGCACTGGCAGTTAACGCTTGCGAGCGATTTGAGGGCAACGAAGTACGCGCTATTCCTGCCAAATAGCTTGTACCATGCCAATTAACTTAGCTAGGGAATAACTAGGAGTCTCGGCTTCACCGAAGACGTAGAAAATGTATCCGACTGGTGTTTAACAGGCGAGAGATGATGTTGATGTTTGGTTTGCGGGGCGCACACCTGCACGATCATCATCGCCCGTACACATTCCCACTCTGTACGCAGTCCAATCTTGCCACATTCGTGAATGATGATGGAATGATGAGGACGACACAAACACCCAGTCCCCGGGCAGAGAAAATCCCCAACCCGGCCCGAGATCCCGTGATCCAGAGGTAGCAAAGCTAGCCACTAGACCACGAGCTGCATACAACTGACGAGAGAGATTGAGAATAAATTCTCAGGTTCACAGCTCGCGCCGACATCCGCCACTGCCGCCGCTGACGAAAGGTAAACAAACACCGAACCTGGTACCATCAGATCCAGTGTTCACACTTGCTACTGTCCAGGAGATTATGCGCATTCTAGCCCAACCATCGCGCGACGACATTCGACATGCTAGTACAGCCGAAGTCTCCTTGGCTATAATGCATTCCGCTGCTAGGAAAGCCCCTGGTCATGATGGCATTCAAAACCGTGTCCTCCAGAAGTTCACGGATAAAGCTACTGAGTACCTAACACACATAACGAATGCTATACTAAAACACCAACACTTCCCCGCCTTTTGGAAGACGGCCAAGGTCCTGATATTCAGGAAGCCGGGGAAAGACCACAGCCTCCCACATAATTACCGACCCATCAGCCTTCTGAGCTCGCTCAGTAAGATTGTTGAGAAGGTGATTCTCAAACGCATCACTAGGCACTGCATAACAAATGGAATCCTGAGACCGGAGCAATTAGGCTTCAGGAATCACCACTCCACAACACAACAACTCTTACGGGTCGTTGAACATATAACGCATGGCTTCAACACAAACAAAGCAACAGGGGCGGTGTTCCTGGACATCGAAAAGGATTTCGACCGTCTATGGCACAACGGCCCCATTCGCAAACTCAGCGACACGGGATTCCCCGACGGGCTGGTGCGTCTAATACACTCATACCTCACAGACAGGAGTTTCAATACTGACGTGCAGGGAAAACAACAAGCCACGGTATACACGCGGGAGTACCCCAGGGAAGCATCCTAGGGCCCCTACTGTTAAACTTCTACATAAACGATCTCCCAACCACACACAACACAATGAAGGCAATCTACGCGGATGACACAGTCATCCTCACGCAAGATTGGAAACCATCAAACATTACGTCACGCTTACAGACTGCACTCAGAGTGGCTGAGCCTTGGTTGGAGAAATGGCGTGTTAGAGTAAACGTCGACAAGTGCGAAGCCGTTCTGTTCACTAGAAGACCAAAGCAACTGCGCAAACACCGATACTGCAGACCAATAACTCTACATGCACGCCCAATGCGTTTCCGTGAGAAAGTCAAATACCTCGGTGTCTGGCTGGACCGGAAATTACTCTGGGAGGACCACATACAACACATGACCAACCGAGCTAGCGCGAGGCTCAAATAGCTCTACCCTATGCTCAACAGGCGTAGCACAATGAACAGAAGGGTGTCGAGGTCCATGTACATGACACTTATTCGACCCCTGATGACGTACGCAGCTCCTGTCTGGGGATACACTGCGCCTACACGCCTGCGTCGTCTGCAGCTCATACAGAACAAAGTACTCAAAATCATAAGCAATGCTCCACGATACACACGCATCGCGGACCTTCACCGGGAATACCGACTTGAGACTCTCACGGAGGTAATCCACAAACTCACCACAAGACTATACAGAAACTCCAGACATTCGCAGAACCCGTTTGTTCTGAATCTGGGGAACTACGACTACAACCATAGATGGAAACATAAAAGACCAAAAAACATACTTGTAAGGACCTAAGATCTTTGGCGAAGCACACGCAAACACAACGGTACAGGTGAGCCTCTGTTAATCAGACGCCGTTACTGGATATCCAGCTGGAATACGCTGCCGAATAACTCACGCAGGGAAGCCATACCGTACACTGCATGCAGACAAGCTCCACACATCCCCCACACAGTGAGATGATCTATGGCCGATCTCCCACTACTGTATAACGATCTTGATTGTTCCAGGAATGTAGCGGCTGCAGCAACTGGGATACATCGCCATCGCTTGCCACGGTAATGATGCATGATACCCATACTAACAAATCCAACCTTGCATGAACTATCGCAACTAGTAAGCCACTACTACTCTTACTACCCATCCCACTGTCGCAGAGATTTTTTTCCCACGGTACGAGCCTTGGCACTTTTTTCCCTCTGCTCTTCAAATCGCTACCCTCACTCGCGTTTCGTCCACTATCTATCACCTGATAGACCGTGTTAATGCGTTGTCTTAACCAGACGCACGGATAACATCACAGCCCAGCATCCTGTGATCCACTTACTAGATAACTAACATATTTACGGAGGTGACAGTAGAACTTTTGGTTTGGTCACCACGTTGGTGCGGGCGTGGAGGGGCCCCATCTCTATTCTTAACACGCGCGTTCGCGCCACGCCAGCAAGTAATATTCATTTGACACTCAGAACTGCGCTCGTCTCCGTCACGCCTATATTTTTTTTCTGGATTCAACCATGACCTGTAATTAAACATATTCACGATTGTCGGGCCTAATTGAAGAAGAAACAGGAGATGTCCGATCTAACGAAAAGGATTGACCAGCCACTGTAGAGTTATGAATTGTTTTAGCTGTGCACTTCTCTTTAATTGCTCTTTATCGATGCCCATTCAATTTTGGGTATTTTCATCGCGCATTTTAGCGTAATTGATATCTCTGGCCGCAACTTTATTTAATTTGTTTGTATGTTTATCGACCACCAAACATGGTAATCAACCATCTTAGCACTGAAGAACCTTATCATAGTCAGGAATGTGGCTTCACAGTTGTGAAAACTCATTATTAATATTTTACCATTATGTACGTAATTTTGCTAACATGGCTACGTTATGAAATCATACTTAGAGTAAAACTAAATCTTGATAACGAAAATCTAAGATTTTCATTTTTTGCTGACATATAGTTATGCCATAACCTGTACACTAATTTCTGTTGGCGATAACGTTTCCTTTACAGGGAGTGTAGTGGAACCGACATTGAGATCATTGTCTGATTACATCACTGTCCGTACTGCTGCACTCTTCTGAACTTTGCATGTGGAGGACGGTATCTTCCTAGCTTGCAGGCAGTAGGTTCAACACCAAATTCCTAAAACACTCACAGAGCATCCTTGTGCAACTGTGGTAGGAAGATAGATCAGAACCAGTCCCACACGTGTTAGATACAGACATTAGCTATTGTTGTTTTCCAGATGTCAGGAAATACAATTAAAGATTCAGATTTTCAGATAACGGAATAGAGGATGGAGATTTGAACATGAACTTTCTATTCAATTGTAGTAGTTAGTTCGCCTAAAATGCGATTCTATTTCAGTTACAATGTTTTATGTAAGTATGCTAATTACTCCAAAATTAAATGAGAGTAGGTGTTGCCTATATATTTTCGTCACTTACTGTGTGAATACTTTCAACATTTCTACAGATTTGTCATCTAATTTATTAGGGTCAGCAATCCGATGGATGTTTACATACGAAAAATAGTAACAACACTTTAAATTACTGAGTTTTCTTAGTTACCAGTTTTTAGTTCAGCTAATTGTACAAATTCAGAATAACCAAAAAAGTAACAGACAGTAAAGTTAAGTTGAACTAGCCCTTGGTCAATATTATAGGTTTATCGGTACTGTAAACATGTAATATAAGTGACAATATCAAAGATATCACAAATTTGCAACGGAAAAAATTAGGGAGGGGGGGGGGGGGAGGGGGAAGAAAAACGTAACATGTGGAAAGGATCCTCCTGCTTTATCACAGGTACACGAGATAACAATGTCATTCTTCATGGACGTCGCTTGTGGTGTTGGAATCGTTGCCGACATACCGAATGATAAAATTTTGAAGCTTTCTTCATCCCAAAGTGCGCTCTAATCTAGGGACCTGAATGGGAAGTTAGAATAAAGTTTATTCTGGTTGGTATGAAGATAAAAATTCATGTTTTATTTGGAGTATTGATGACACTGTTACACAGTTTCGGCTGTACAGCCATTCTGAAGTGTGACGCAAATATCGTTATGTACCATCGTTATGATCGACAGAAAGTGCAAAATGGCTAAGCAGGGATGGCTAGAGGACAAATGTAAGGATGTAGAGGCTTGTCTCACTAGGGGTAAGATAGATACTGCCTACAGGAAAATTAAAGAGACCTTTGGAGAGAAGAGAACCACTTGTATGAATATCAAGAGCTCAGATGGCAACCCAGTTCTAAGCAAAGAAGGGAAGGCCGAAAGGTGGAAGGAGTATATAGAGGGTTTATACAAGGGCGATGTACTTGAGGACAATATTATGGAAATGGAAGAGGATGTAGATGAAGATGAAATGGGAGATAAGATACTGCGTGAAGAGTTTGACAGAGCACTGAAAGACCTGAGTCGAAACAAGGCCCCGGGAGTAGACAACATTCCATTAGAACTACTGATGGCCTTGGGAGAGCCAGTCATGACAAAACTCTACCATCTGGTGAGCAAGATGTATGAGACAGGCGAAATACCCACAGACTTCAAGAAGAATATAATAATTCCAATCCCAAAGAAAGCAGGTGTTGACAGATGTGAAAATTACCGAACTATCAGTTTAATAAGTCACAGCTGCAAAATACTAACGCGAATTCTTTACAGACGAATGGAAAAACTGGTAGAAGCGGACCTCGGGGAAGATCAGTTTGGATTCCGTAGAAATGTTGGAACACGTGAGGCAATACTAACCTTACGACTTATCTTAGAAGAAAGATTAAGAAAAGGCAAACCTACGTTTCTAGCATTTGTAGACTTGGAGAAAGCTTTTGACAACGTTAACTGGAATACTCTTTTTCAAATTCTGAAGGTGGCAGGGGTAAAATACAGGGAGCGAAAGGCCATTTACAATTTGTACAGAAACCAGATGGCAGTTATAAGAGTCGAGGGGCATGAAAGGGAAGCAGTGGTTGGGAAAGGAGTGAGACAGGGTTGTAGCCTCTCCCCGATGTTATTCAATATGTATATTGAGCAAGCAGTAAAGGAAACAAAAGAAAAATTCGGAGTAGGTATTAAAATTCATGGAGAAGAAGTAAAAACTTTGAGGTTCGCCGATGACATTGTAATTCTGTCAGAGACAGCAAAGGACTTGGAAGAGCAGTTGAACGGAATGGACAGTGTCTTGAAAGGAGGATATAAGATGAACATCAACAAAAGCAAAACGAGGATAATGGAATGTAGTCAAATTAAATCGGGTGATGCTGAGGGGATTAGATTAGGAAATGAGACACTTAAAGTAGTAAAGGAGTTTTGCTATTTAGGGAGTAAAATAAGTGATGATGGTCGAAGTAGAGAGGATATAAAATGTAGACTGGCAATGGCAAGGAAATCGTTTCTGAAGAAGAGAAATTTGTTAACATCGAGTATAGATTTAAGTGTCAGGAAGTCGTTTCTGAAAGTATTTGTATGGAGTGTAGCCATGTATGGAAGTGAAACATGGACGATAAATAGTTTGGACAAGAAGAGAATAGAAGCTTTCGAAATGTGGTGCTACAGAAGAATGCTGAAGATAAGGTGGGTAGATCACGTAACTAATGAGGAGGTATTGAATAGGATTGGGGAGAAGAGAAGTTTGTGGCACAACTTGACTAGAAGAAGGGATCGGTTGGTAGGACATGTTTTGAGGCATCAAGGGATCACAAATTTAGCATTGGAGGGCAGCGTGGAGGGTAAAAATCGTAGAGGGAGACCAAGAGATGAATACACTAAGCAGATTCAGAAGGATGTAGGTTGCAGTAGGTACTGGGAGATGAAGAAGCTTGCACAGGATAGAGTAGCATGGAGAGCTGCATCAAACCAGTCTCAGGACTGAAGACCACAACCACAACAACCATCGTTAAAATATAAATGATCATTAGTTGTTTATTCGACAGAACAAAATTAAAATTAAGGGCTTACTTACTCAAAGGTATATATTTCGATTATAGTCATAATTTATGATGTTAAAATGTAATAAGGTAAGGTAAGGAATGAGGAGGTTCTGCGCAGAATCGGAGAGGAAAGGAATATGTGGAAAAACTAACAAGAAGAAGGAACACGATGATAGGACATCTGTCAAGATAACAGGAACTGACTTCCATGGCACCAGAAGGAGCTGTAGTGGGCAAAAACTGTAGAGGAAGACAGAGATTGGAATACATTCAGAAGATAATTGTGGACGTAGGTTGCAAGTGCTACCCTGAGATGAAGAGGGGAGAAATTCGTGGTGGGCCGCATCAAACCAGTCAGAAGACTGATGTAGTTGGTTAGTTTGGTATGTAATAAAGTGCAATTAGAATTGAAAATTCATCAGTATCCAGTGGGGTATAACCTCATAATTATAGTGAAGTATTTTATTACATTACCTGACTTTAAAATGACACTGAGCATTGCTTGTTTTGCTGTCACGTAACATACCACTAGTCATTGTATTAGTGTACTGGATTAAAAAATTGTGACACCTTGCGGGTGAAAAGTGTAGACATAGAAGGTGTAAGGGGTCCGCAGGCCCTTACTACTAAGTTTGCGCTCACACAGGTCGACAGGGCAACTATCGATTAGTGTGTCGGGTCGCGAGAGCGAGAGTTGAATCAAGTAGTGCTGTGTTGGGTGGGTTCCCGCGAGGCGGGCAGAGAGCTGTTCAGAAGCCAGCAGTGGTTGATACAAATTACCGACAAAGGGAGTGGCCATCGCCGCGGTTTAACCCCTTTGTATTAGTATTATACGGGAAAGTGAAGAAGTTTAATTAACAGAGTGATTTCAGTGATATTTGTGTGCCGTTATTGAGATTCCGCGTCTACCGCGCCGGCATTATTTGGATTACAGTGTTGGATTACAGTGATTGTATTTTGCGTGTGACGATTATGAGTAGCGAGGAAACCTGTGCTGAGATTAGCCGTTATTAACAGTGTATTGACGAAGGCAGTGGCTGTCTCCTTATCTTTGTGTTTTTGGTATGAATATAGGTCTTGATTAGTGAAGCTGTGTTTGTTGTTCTTCTTGCCACCAGACAGTACATTATTACAGTATTTGCGAAGGACAATATGGAATGTAACATCTCCTGAGCAGTCCAATCCGATTGCCAGCCCCATTAGGTACACGGTCACATTAATTAACTACTTAATTTGGGCTGCTATTCAGATCCCGAACGAACAGGCTATAACAATGAATATAAGGGAGTGTTACACCCTTGGCTTACCGTGAAAGGACTAGTGCAATTTTCGGACGAATAGTAAAGAACAATAGATAATTTACCTTGCTTAACGCGAGAAAATTAATTTTTCAATTTGGATCGGGACAGTGCATAAACTTTAAAATCGCGACAAGAACAGTGCATTTTTGAACAATACGAAGTAATAATATCTTACGATTGTGACTAAACTGTTTTTTCTTGCTATATTAAATAGAACAATAGTGTCAATAAACTGTGTTATAATGTGCAAATGCGTAAATCCGCGCGAAAAACTGTGAAAAGTGGACACTAAAGAAAGACACGTGTGAACAGTAAAATAACAAAACGAGCTAAGATTTCGTCACGAAAGTTGTTAAAAAGGTGTTTAGTGGTAGCATTTTGACTGAAATTGCTTTTTGAATAGTGAAAATCGGACAGCTTCGTGTGGACCCATAAACTGTTATGCGGACGACAATGTATGGTGGCGACGCAATTATTGAGTGACGTCACGCAGACCCGTGTAGCAGTTGCACCAAAGAGCTTTGATCCGCGAGGTGATTTCACACGACACCCCACCACGGAGCGGCCGGCTGAGCGACGCGACTTCGAGACACCGAGCGCAGTCCCGGCATCTAGCGGCCAAACTACAAACTACGCCCGCCTGCAGCGCCACGGAGCGGCCGACGGAGAACCACGACGTCTCGCCACGTATCTTCAACTTCACGCAGCTCCAGCGGCAGTACAGCGCCACGCCCACCTCAAACGTCAAAACATCGCGACTCGCGGTAACGTCAGTTGGTGAGTGAGGACGACTGGTTGACATAACATTAAATTGCAGTGTGCAGTCTTCGCGATAAATAAACAGTTTTTAACTGAATCTCACATTAGGAAAAGTGCCCAATTACAGTAATTTCCGAAAAGTTTGTGAAACATACTTTGGAATATTGCATACTTATTTATGCACACTGCGCTGTCTAAATGGTAATTGTTTTTGGGGATTTCACATTTATAGATTTCATGAGTATTGTGATTTATCTTGTTTAGAACATTTTTTTTTTTTACATTAACTGTGTATGTGAAAATTGACATTTGAAGTTGTTGAGTTTTGAGAGTTGTGATGTTCGGTACTCATGCATGTTGTATCATTTTGGGGATTAACTGAAAAGATTGCAGGTACTGTGTGATTAGTTTCATGATAATTAGGAATGTTTTTGGGTTACTAGAGGTTATTTTGTATTACTTGCCTGTGCATTAAAAATAAACCAAACATGTCTACTGAAGATAAGCAGGTCTGTAAGGCAGTAGTTGAAAGGAAAGGGATAGGACAGGAAGACAGAGATGATTCAGGAATTAGTGATTGTGGATTGTCATTAGGAAGCCCAACAGCACATTCAACTAATTATCCCGAGACACCGGGACAAACGACGAGAGCTAGGTTAGTTTCAGAGGATGCCGATAGGTGGTCGATGTTGGTAGACCTGATAAAGAAGAGTTCGCAAGAAACAATAGAATCATTAAAAAGTTTACAAGAAAATAACTCATCGTTAGAGAAGCGTTTACAAGAAACTAACGCATCAGTAGAGAAAGGTTTACAAGAAACGAGAGAATCACTAAAGGTTCTACAAGAAAATAACGCATCATTAAAGGAAGATTTACAAGAAACTATAGCACAAGAGATCAAAACATCGCAGATGAAGATGGAATGTAATTTGAAGAAGGAAATGCAGGAGCTACAAGAACGACTGAAGATGGACATCAACGAGAAAGAGAAGAAGCTACAGGAGAGCATAGACCAAGTCCAGGGAGACGTGGAGAAGGTGGGAGGAAAGTTAACAAAAAAGATAGAAGACGATATTGAAGAAACGAAAGCCAAATTGGGAGAAATAATCAACGAAGTGGAAACAAATTGCAATCATCGAATCGCCGATGTGACGCAGATGCAGAGACAATGCAATGAGGCGGTAAAGGGGATAGGAGATAGGCAGAACCAACTAGCTGTCAATCTGAGAAGTGCTATAGCCGTGCAACGAGAAGAGGATAACAAGAGGGTTGAAATGGAGGTCAAGCAGTTACAACAGGGAGTGCAGCAATTGGAGAGCAAGACAGAAGAAATTGATAAACGAATTAGCAATGCCACCTTAGCCATTGGGGGAGGTAAGGTCGTTACATCGATGAGCAGTGATAATCGGTGCATCCAAAATAATACAGGGCAGAAATTTAGACCGAAAGGAGGGTTGCACCCAATGATATTTAAAGAATGGCTAAAAGGAGTTTTCCCAGCACATCTTAAGGACTCAGACAAGATTCAATTTGCAATAGATAGAATGGAAGGTGAGGCCTTCACTTGGGGAGTCAGGAAGAAGGAAGGGACTACTAGTTATGATCAGTTTGAAGAGGAATTCTTGAAGAAATACTGGTCCACAAGTCATCAATGTGCAGCAATTGAGGACCTACTCCATCGCAAATCACTTAGTACATGGAGGGGAACGCTGAGAGAGTTTGCCGAACATTTGTGGGAATTGAACGAGACCTTGGAACAACCCCTGAGTGATAACGTAATGATATCAGCGATAAAAAGAAGATTGAATCAGAAAATGCAAGAAATGATATCTGGGAGCCTAATTAAAAATAGGGAGGCCCTGATGGAGATACTGGAACAGTTGGAATCTGTTCGATCACAGGGACACAATCAAGCTAATGATCAAAACCGGGGGGGAAGTAATGACCCAAGGAATCATTTTGGTAATTCGTCTAATTATAGAGGAAGAGGTGGCAGTCATAGATACAGGAACCATGGTGGTGAACGTCAATGGAGAAATGATTGGAGAAGGAGTGAAGAACCAAGAGATCATGAGAGAGGATGGGATAGGCGAATGAATGACACGGTGCATATAGAAGAGGTGGAGAGACCGGAAAACTGAATGAACCTCCAGATGAGGTCCGATCGGGAGTGAGAGCTACGAGGACCAGGGTAAACCTACTAAGACACGACAATGGTGGAGACCTAAGAGAAGATCTACTGGAGGAAAGAAGTGGGATTCCCAAAGAACCCATGCTACCCATGATAGGGATCAAGTTATGTGGACTGAATATCGAGGCATTAGTCGATACTGGAAGTGAAGCGTGTGCAATATCCAAAAGGTTATATGAACAGATACTAAAAGTGAATGTTAGCTTGCCTAGTTTCCCAGTGAGTGGAGTGAGAATTGTGAACGCGTTGGGTGCAAGGAGTAAACCTATTAAAGAACAAGTGTTGATTACCTTCGAGATAGAGGGAGAAGAATACGAAGCAACATTTTTGGTGGTGGTCGGATTGAACACATCAATTATTTTAGGGATAGATTGGTTGAATGAAGTTGATGCAGTAGTGAGTTTTGATGAAGGTACTATCAAGGTCAAAGGAAGAAAGGGAGAAGAGAAGAGGTTAAAGTTTGCTGAGGGGAGTGCAATCGAAGAAGAGGAAGAATTCAGAAGAATAAATTTGTGTCATGAAGAGGAACCCACCACGGGATACGGGGAAGAGGAACTAGGAGAAGAAGTGTTGATATACCTTGAGGGACTAGCACGAGAGGATAGATATAAAGAGGATAAGATCAGAAAAAAGTTGGAGGAGATGACACACCTAGATGAGAGGACTAAGAAGAAATTAGCCACAGTATTATACAGGCGTTGTAAAGTATTTTCTCAACGGCCAGGCATCATGAAAGGGGTGGAGTGTAAGCTAAAGATAAAGAACCATAAACGGTTCAATATAAAACAGTATTCCATTCCCCAGGCGAAACGAAGAGCAGTAGATGAAGAAATACAGAGGATGATGGACCTTGGTGTTATAGAAAGGGCCAATAGTCAATACAACAACCCCCTATTTGTCATTGATAAGAAGGATGGAAAGGTGAGGATAGTTTTGGATGCACGAACAGTGAACAAAATCATCAAACCGGAGAGGGACAAACCAGAGACTATAGAAGAACTGAATCAAAAATTCCGAGGAGCAAAGGTGCTTAGTAGTATCGACTTGACTGCTGGTTACTGGCAGATACCATTGGCCACAGAGTCTCGCCAGTATACGGCATTTACTTATGGAGGAAGGTGCTATCAATTTAGAGTGTCGCCATTTGGGCTAAATGTGTCAGTGTCTGAATTTATAAGAGCGATGGATAAGATACTAGGCGAGGAGTTACTTAAGAGGGTCACCGTCTACGTGGATGACCTCTTGATAGCAAGCTAATCATGGGAAGAACATTTGAATAGACTGGATGCAATCTTGGCAGCTTTTGAAACCGCAGAGGTAACTGTAAACCTGGACAAGTCGGAATTTGGCAAATCAAAGATAAAATTTCTGGGCCATATAATATCCGAGGAGGGTATCTATCCTGATCCTAGTAAAATGGAGGCCATTAGAAATTTTCCGACCTCCCATAGTAAGAAACAGTTGCGAGCATTCTTCGGGGTTTGTGAGTTTTATAGGAAATTTGTCAAAGGATCTGTACTTAATGCCCCGAGTATGAGGGAATTGACTAAGGCGAGGATGCCGTGGCATTGGAGTGCAGAGTGCCAAACCGAGTTTGAGAGTATCAAGGAAGCACTATATAGTGCGGATATATTGTACCACCCGGATTTTTCCAAGGATTTTTATTTAGGAGCAGACAGCTCTGACTATGGACTAGGAATTCATTTGTACCAAATAGAGAGGAGCGAAAATGGTGAGAGTGTGAGAACAATAGCGTTCGGTAGCAGAAGTTTAAATGCCTGGGAGAGGAAATATTCGATTACTGAAAGGGAAGCATTGGCAATTGTGTGGGGGTTTAAGTGTTTCTGGTATTATTTGGCCGGGAGGCATGTGAAAGTCGTGACTGACCATAAGGCCCTTACATTTCTGACTGCAAGCAAGTTGAGGCATAGCAGACTAACGCGATGGGCCCTGGCATTACAGGACTATGACTTCGAGATAATTTATGAACCAGGAGCAACACATATAATACCTGATGCTTTATCAAGATTACCAGCGGACTCAAGAGGAATGTTGGTGGACAGGCCGGAAGGAGATGGAGTTAGAATTAACCTGATGAGGGGAGTACAGTATGAAGAGTTCATAAGGAAGTTCCTAAAGAATGTGCACAGGGAACAGAACGAGGACGAGAAATTAAAGACAATTAAAAACAAATACAGGTGTGCAGGAGAGGAAAGAATTCGCACATTTTATTATACTCACAATGGGATAGTTTATAAAAGAAACAGGGAGAGTGAGGAGAACTGGAAACTCTGTGTGCCTGAGCATGTGGTAGAAAAATTAATTTGGTATACGCACTATAGTAATGCGCATTATGGACTGAAGAAGTGCCTGGAAAAGTTGAAATTAGATTGTGCATTCAACAACATGGGAAGGCGTATACGTAAAATACTGAGTACATGTGACATCTGTCAAAAATCTAAAACGACTACAGTACAGCACAAAGGATATATGCATACAATTGTACCAACAGCAATTAAGGACATAGTTGCAGTGGACCTCTTTGGGCCACTTCCTGCCTCACGAGGGAATTACACACAAATCTTAGTAGTGGAAGAACTGGTTTCCAAGTACATAAAATTTTACCCATTGAAGAAAGCTACTAGTAGAGCCATCATTAACCATTTTGAGAAAGACTATTTTCAAAAGGTGTGTATTCCTAAGCGAATTTTGAGTGATAATGGGTCACAGTTCAGATCAAAGGAGTGGACAGGGATGCTGAATGAGCATGGAATAGAGCAAATTGCCATTTCTAGGTATAGGCCAGCTTCTAACCCAGCAGAACGAACAATGAAGGAATTGAACCGTTTGTGCCGAACCTACTGTCATAGGAAGCATGGTTCGTGGAAAGAATATCTGGAAGAGTTTGAGCGGGTTAAGAATCACCTCCCACATGATTCTACAGGGTTTGCACCATGTGAAGTATTGCTCAATCAAGAACCCGATAGTATTTTTCGTGAGTTGGTAGTCTACCCATCAGGAAGTTCATTGACCTGGGAAAGGAAACTGGAGCTGGTGGAATTAAGTATGAAGGAGAAGGCTAGGAAAAGACAGGAAAGACACAACAAGCTAGTGAAACCGATAACTTACCGAGTGGGAGACCTAGTATTAGTAAAGGTTCATGCTAGATCAAAGAAAATAAACTCTGAAATACATAAGTTTAACCACGTTTATAAGGGACCGTACAGGATTATAAAAATTGGTCATCCTAACACTGTGGAGTTGGAATATTCACGGACAAAGAGAGTGCATGGTAAGGAGCATGTGGAAAACATAAAAAGGTACTACTCACACGAGAGCAGAAATAACCCAGATGAGGAAGAGGAACTCGATTAGGGCCAATGTCTGAACTGAGAGTGTTCAAGCTCCTTGAAGTAGTGGCGTAGGACATGGTTAGAACATTTAGCTGTGAAATGGACATTTGAACAAGGGAAGGTTTATTTACATTGTGTTTTGTGATGTATTACAATTAGAATTGCACATTTCATGTCGAAGATTATCTAAGAATGAGTATAAAACCTGTAATAGCTAATTTGTAGTATAGTAATTCATATGTCCTGTGTTTAAGTAATAATTTTTGAGTGTATATGTTATGTGTTTCATTCAATATTGGACTAGAGAGGACTCTTGCTGGTTGATATAAAAATTGTAATTTGGACAATGCCATGTTTATGAGATATATAACCTTATGTAAAAAAATTATTGTGGAGGCAGCCCACTACCGGAGTCGAGGGATTATTTGATGAATTGTAATTCCATTCATTATTTGTATTGTATGTTTTGTTCAAATGTAGCAATGTTTAATTTCCTTTGCCGATTCTTTTTCGCCTGCGGCTCTAAAGAAGTTTTCGAGGGCGGGGATGTAAGGGGTCCGCAGGCCCTTACTACTAAGTTTGCGCTCACACAGGTCGACAGGGCAACTATCGATTAGTGTGTCGGGTCGCGAGAGCGAGAGTTGAATCAAGTAGTGCTGTGTTGGGTGGGTTCCCGCGAGGCGGGCAGAGAGCTGTTCAGAAGCCAGCAGTGGTTGATACAAATTACCGACAAAGGGAGTGGCCATCGCCGCGGTTTAACCCCTTTGTATTAGTATTATACGGGAAAGTGAAGAAGTTTAATTAACAGAGTGATTTCAGTGATATTTGTGTGCCGTTATTGAGATTCCGCGTCTACCGCGCCGGCATTATTTGGATTACAGTGTTGGATTACAGTGATTGTATTTTGCGTGTGACGATTATGAGTAGCGAGGAAACCTGTGCTGAGATTAGCCGTTATTAACAGTGTATTGACGAAGGCAGTGGCTGAGACAGCCACTGCCTTCGTCAATACACTGTTAATAACGGCTAATCTCAGCACAGGTTTCCTCGCTACTCATAATCGTCACACGCAAAATACAATCACTGTAATCCAACACTGTAATCCAAATAATGCCGGCGCGGTAGACGCGGAATCTCAATAACGGCACACAAATATCACTGAAATCACTCTGTTAATTAAACTTCTTCACTTTCCCGTATAATACTAATACAAAGGGGTTAAACCGCGGCGATGGCCACTCCCTTTGTCGGTAATTTGTATCAACCACTGCTGGCTTCTGAACAGCTCTCTGCCCGCCTCGCGGGAACCCACCCAACACAGCACTACTTGATTCAACTCTCGCTCTCGCGACCCGACACACTAATCGATAGTTGCCCTGTCGACCTTTGTGTTTTTGGTATGAATATAGGTCTTGATTAGTGAAGCTGTGTTTGTTGTTCTTCTTGCCACCAGACAGTACATTATTACAGTATTTGCGAAGGACAATATGGAATGTAACATCTCCTGAGCAGTCCAATCCGATTGCCAGCCCCATTAGGTACACGGTCACATTAATTAACTACTTAATTTGGGCTGCTATTCAGATCCCGAACGAACAGGCTTTAACAATGAATATAATGGAGTGTTACAAAGGACAATTTGTTACGCTTCATACCTGATGCTGATTCAGCTGAAGATGATGTAAGGTATCGAAAAATGATTTCCACTGAATTTTATATTGTCCTGTTGTACTCACGGAATATTTTCCACATTATAGCACAGACTGGACCACATCAGAACATATGTCGGTAGATATAGTTTGTCTACTGGTACTGTGTTTAATCTGTAGAGTAAATATCTGAGTGTTGATTGTTCTTCAGCCAATTTGTGGTTTAATATTTGCCATAGAATTGCATTTTTATTGTCCTCTCGTCCATCTGGCTGTCTGTTAAGACACTTTTTTTCAGGAATGGGTAGAGGCATCAAATTGAAATTTATGTCAAATACTAAGGTCTACAGCCTCTTGGCGGTGTAAACAATTTAGGCTTCTAAGTTGATGGAGCCAAAAGATACGGTCACATATCTCACACATTTTGATACTCACAAACTCATTCATCAAAGCAAACTCACTCATACAGATGAAGGGCGTATATATTTGTTGGTCCTGTAGTCTAGCAGGAAAGCATATAATTGCAAACTGAAAGGTAGTGGAATCGAATCTCAGTTAGATCATAGATTTTTTGAGGATTCGTTTTAACCTAGCCTTCAGCTCTCAAAGATGTGAGGAGATGTCAACACGTGGTTTGGATTCTACGTTCTCCAATTGGATAACTTGGGTAGGTCAGGGAAACCCAAGTTGCCGAAGAGGCGTCCAATAGAATACCAGGACACTGAGCCATATAAAGCTATTTTTAGTAGTATTATTATTGTTATTATTAATATTATTATTATCTAAATACATAATTAAGATTGTACAGAACCCTCAGAGCGCAACTCTTGCTCGCACTTGTTCGGTTTTTTTTTTTTTTCATTTCATTTCATTCTAAACTTCATTCTTCAAAACTTTATGCATGAATCCATGTTTGGTAGGCTGTTTTTATTCATATAAGGTAAGGAGTATGCTACGTTTTCAGATACATGATTTCGATTGCTTTGTCTAAATACATACGAAAGTTTTCGAGTCTAATGAAAGATTCTCTATACACTTCCAGACGTATATCCTGGAAGTCTGTGCTGCCACATGCTGTCAGCCTTGGTTGCCATGTTTACGTCATTCCAAGCGACTTTCACTGTATCCCATCAGGAAGCCAACAGCGTCTGTATGGATGAGACATGCATGGAAGCGTTCTTCATAAAAATTATTGAAAAAAGTTACTCACATGTACGTGGGTGCTAAGTTGCTTAACACGAAACCACTAAATCCAGTATTGGAAACAACGTGCAATCTAATTTCTTTAAATAACTATAAGCACTATTGTCATACCGCAAAATATGCGTTTTTGGCTAAATGATTTTTAATATACATTATCAATTGGGCTTGGTGTATACATGTTCACTTGCTGACTGTCTGGTATCCATTCCGACCGATTGCTCGTCATTGTGAGTGTTTGTATGGTGTGTTAATAATAAGTTAAAGTATATGTTCATGAATCTTCGACAGGAGCTCTCACACATGGCTGTGAATTTTCTTAGTAGTGACATGAATTGTGCTCAAACTAACCATTCCACCTAAATTGGATATGCCCTCCTTTTGTTCTTTGTTTTTGAGGAACCATTCATTGAAAAGATATGTAGATGTTGTCAGAATCAGTTTTATTATTTCGTTATATGCGACTACAGTTGCTGAGGATGGATATAATATCTTTATTACTTTGTTATCTTAGTTTTCTTCTGTCTCTGTAGCTCCACCATGTGGAGGAACAGGGCTCGATTCCCTGTACTGCCACGGACTTTTCCGTGATGGGAGGACTGGTACAGGGCGCACTTAGTCTCTTGGGACCAACTGAGGAGCTACTCGAACGATTAGTTGCGGTTCCAAGGTCAAGAAACGGGGAGAGCAGCGTGCTGACCTCATGCCCCTCCATACTGCTTTCGATGACTTCAATGGCAAAGGATGCCATTGCATTGGTCAGGCCCACCTGACACGACTATGGCCAGAATGTGGAATTTGTAAGGGGTCAGCCGCCCTTAGTGCTGAGAAGAATATATCTTTGCCTCACGCAGGTCGCAGTAGTTACTATCCATAGTCGAGCGCCCAGTGCGCCAGTGAGGAGTCAGTGTTGACACTCCGAGCGAGTAAGTAGTTGGCTGCTAAGCGAGCAGGGCGTATTTCGTCAGGACGGCCGACCGCGTTCACAATTGTTAACGGCTGTGTGTGTCACCCAAAGCCGTGGGCCTGACCTCCAGCAAATACGTCGACGTTAATTGAGATATTTGATTGATTTGCTTAAGTGTTAGTTAGTTCGTGCACCGTGAATACGCGTCAACAGCGCCGGACATCCTGATTTGGATTGCAGTGAAGTTTGTGTATTCAGTACCACATGAAGAATTTTGGGAGTGAGAACAATAATAGGCGACCTGTGGTGTACTCCGTCTTCAGGCCACAAGTGGCTCATCGGGACCATCCGACCGCCGTGTCTTCCTCAGTTGAGGATGCGGATAGGAGGGGCGTGTGGTCAGCACACCGCTCTCCCGGTCGTTGTGATGGTTTTCTTTGACCGGAGCCGCTACTATTCGGTCGAGTAGCTTCTCAATTGGCATCACCAGGCTGAGTGCACCCCGAAAAATGGCAACAACGCATGGCGGCTGGATGGTCACCCATCCAAGTGCCGGCCACGCCCGACAGCGCTTAACTTCGGTGATCTCACGAGAACCGGTGTATCCACTGCGGCAAGGCCGTTGCCTCGACCTGTGATGAGTTAACCGTTACTACTTTGTCAGACGAAGGGAGTAACTGCCTCATTCATACTGTTTAGACAAAAGATACAGAACATTAACAACAAAGTATATACCGATTACTGCTACCTGACATCCTAATTAGCTTTGTTGGATTTGGTTCGAAACAACTTCCATGCAAATATTAACCGATCAGCCTTTATGAGTTGCACTCAGTCAAACTACGTTAAACTGTTAGGCTATAATCCACTTGGCAATAGCAATGAGCTTAATAGGGAGTGTTTCAAACTTCACTTTACTTTTTATTATGGCTTCTAGTCTGTGCGGACTTTATGTGGTGTAACTGACAGTGTTAGCTTGCATGCGTGTGATGTGTTTATTGATTATGCGATGTTTATCATGGGAGTGTGCTCAATGGATTTTTTTAAATCCCTGCATAGAGAAAAAAAATATGACAGTCTAATTGCGCTTCATGTGTTGAGATGTTTTGTGAAGTATTTGTGTTTGAATCAAGTAAGGATTTTATGCTTTCCCCACTCCCTCGACTACTGAATCCACTAGTCGAATTGTGCTATTATAGCACAACTAAAAGTGATGTGGGAAGACACGTAGCTTCAAATTGTTTACAAAAATGGTGTGGATATATGTCACTGATCTGTATTACCCACGACTTGGCAGGTCTCTAAATAAAAGTATGTCAATCCCTCACATAACTCACTGTTCCGTTAAAGTGGCCGAACGTTGTTTGTGATTGTGGTAACTTTTTAGGACGTACTTGTAGCTTGTCTCAGAGGTCCCAGCAATGGGCTTATGAGTTATGACATCAGTTCGCAGTGGATGCTACTGACTCTAAACGGCAGCGGTGACGATGGCTGCAGAGATGGTGTGACCACAACTGTAGTGGTGGTTGGTGGCCGTGGGAAGAGAGGAGGTGGATTTGAGTGTGGTGAGGTGGAGCTAGAGAGTGAAGGGAAATGTGTTCGCTGTTTTGTTTAAGCAACGTGTGTGTCCTGATTCGTTGAAAAAACGAACGTTAAGAAAACTATACGTACAGGCAGTCGAACATAGAAACTTGCAGCAACTGTCGCTACTGTACTAGGAGAACTGTGTAATCTTCTAATGTCCTATAGTGTGTTTGGATATACGACAAGCCGAGCGGTCTAAGGCGCTGCAGTCATGGACTGTGTGGCTGATCACGGCGGAGGCTCGAGTCCTCTCTCGGGCATGGGTGTGTGTGTTTGTCCTTACGATAATTTAGGTTAAGTAGGGACTGATGACCTTAGCAGTTAAGTCCCATAAGATTTCACACACATTTGAACGTTTTTTTTTTTTTTTTAATACGCCACTGGGCTACTCGTCGTGTGATGTTGCTGTCTGTAAATGAACTCAGCCCTACTACCCAAGGGCACCAGAGAGGTGGTTCTCAGATGCGGGATTAAAACTCAGGGTGAGTGGAAATCAATGATAATATTGGCTGATGACACTGCTATTTTCTGTGGAACTTAACAGTTATTAAGGGATATATTGACTGGAAGGAACAATCTAATGAGTGCAGAATTTAACCTAGGGGTAAACTGAAGAAAGTTCCTTGTCTGCCTGTGTGCCGTGCAGTTGCGTTCAGTGAGTTAGTGTGTATATAGCACATTGACATTGTCACCTCAAAAGCATCACAGTCAGGTAATTTTCTCTTTTGCGAGGGTCTGTTTGTACTTTTTCAGTTACTCCTCACTGCTTTGTTTATATTTTTGAGCTCTTATACAGTATTTTTTTACACATTACGATGCGGACAGGAACTGTGTTTGCTGTGAGCAGACACAAGGAGAATTGGTTGCTGTCCACAGACAGCTAGAGGCTGTGTTGTTCACAATCGACAAGCTTCTAGCTGCTGCTCAAAGCTGCAGCGACATCAGGGCCGTTGGAATCCCCAGGTGACCTGGTTGTCGCTGGATTTTCTTTGTCATTGGATCTTCTGATACGCAACATCTGACGGGTTTGTCTGAATGGTGAGGACCTTTGGACACACCATCTTTCACCCCTTGTTAATTACGTAGTCTCCGTACAGGCCTTGCAGCCATCTAAGCTACGCAGCGAGTCGTCACGACGAAAATTATAGTTATGACACGGAATGACAGAGTTTGTTTGCCGCTAGCAGTAATAGTTGTGTCACTAGATTTCTTCTGGGACGGTGTGGCACGGAGACGTGGCCAGGGTCGCAGAAGTGAAAGAAACTACTGTAGGCTCTTCCAGAAAAGCATCTGGGCTTCTACACAAGCTTGTTCGCTTTGTTTGTGAGCGCTGGCTGTGGCACCTCGACGTAAAGTCGACCCACGAAGGTGGACCAGTCTTCAGCAGGACAATATAATAAACTCTGATAAGAGCAGTATTTCATTTCAGTACCCTATTCATCCTGACCATTTGAATTATAATGAATTTATGTGAGCTGAGGTATGTAGCAAGGGTAGGAAAACTTATTCACTCGATAATGAGAGACACAGTGGTGGGCTCGTATATCACTGGGCAGAAAGAGGGAACAGGAAGCACAGCTGGCTTCTCATGGTTTAGCAACAGGTACGAGGTGCTACCTTATGTTGTGTAACAACTGAAAAGGCTTCTGACATCAAATGTAACAATTGTGTTACTAAATGTGACACTTCTGCTACTAAATGTAACTGGGTTTTCTCTTTGGATGCTGTCAATTGTCAGGATGAGCATTCTAAAGCATTCTGTCAGGGTGAAAATATTAAATAAATTAACTTTTCTCTCTTAACAACATGTGGGCAGGGTGGGTTCTTCCTTGGCTCGGGTATGAGGTCGAATGAAACATCATTTTTACATAAGAATAACTTTTATTGAAGATTTGTACAACTGTATCTTACGGAATATTCTGGTTCGGAGAGCGGCAGCTGTGTCGTTTGTGAAGTCTTCTGCTGCGGCAGCGGCGGCGGCGGCGGCGTCTGATTACGCGTAGCGGTGTGTATCTCGTGTCGCCGTCTCGCCCAGCTGACGGGAGACGCGCAGCGCGAGGTGGCCGGTTTAATTATTGCGAGCGAAGTCGTGCATCGGATGATACCTTGGGTGTGGCGTCCCAGTGTTTCTCTTCTCTATGCGGCCGCGTGTGTTGTGCGTCGACCAGCGGAGCGGCGCGGCGGGGGAAGGCCAGTGTCCCGGACTCGAACCACGGACTCCCGCTTGCCAGTCTTCGGCTGTCAGGTCTTCATCCCAGCTCACAGGTGACTGCTGAGGTGAGGCCGTCTCCTTCCCGTCCTCACGAGTCACACGGGTACGTCAAAATCAGACTTCAAATACCTTTTAACTTCTGTCTTCTGGTGCCGCGGCTGCTGCTTGCTATTCCATTACAGCGGCGGACTTGGTGCGTCTGTGCATGATGCAGTCTCTTCTCGCATGACGGTCTTCAGCACCGAACTGAAAACGTCTTCGTCTTCTTTGTCTCTCCTCTCCGTCTCCGTCTTCGTCTTCGACTTCATCCCTCTGGCTCACTGCGTCTCGCGTATCTATTCACTTCAGTTTACTGGAGGTGAACGACTTCACGGTCATTGCCTCGTCTGTCACGTTGAAAAGCTTCTCGAAGAATTTTCTTAACGTCGGTCATTGGCTCTTGGGATGTAGGCGAGGGCCTTTGCTCACATACGACAACTGAGAAACACGTGAGCCGGTCGGGCGATGCCCTGACGGCTGAATCGACAGCGCCTGCTTATGTGGAAGTTGCTGACTTCACGGTCATTGTCTCTTCTGTTCTGCTGTTCGGCCCGCTGCTTGCGAGTATGTAACTCTCTAAACTAAACCAAGTTTTTCATTTATATTCTAATTTCTAGTTCACTTTGATTTCACTAATTTATTTACTTAAGTACCACTCAACATTCCTCCACCCTTCGGAGAAATTCGCCCTCGAATTTACCACTCAACATTCCTCCACTCTTCACACGGCAAAAGCACAAGCAATGAATACTCTCGACTTAAAAGATTACACACGCTTCAAAAATGGCTCTGAGCACTATGGGACTCAACTGCTGAGGTCATTAGTCCCCTAGAACTTAGAACTAGTTAAACCTAACTAACCTAAGGACATCACAAACATCCATGCCCGAGGCAGGATTCGAACCTGCGACCGTAGCGGTCTTGCGGTTCCAGACTGCAGCGCCTTTAACCGCACGGCCACTTCGGCCGGCACACGCTTCATATTAAGTATGTGGAAAATACTTTATCACTTTACTAAAGCACTGTACGCTCATAAATCACATAGTTCACACATAAATGGTTGTAATAACTGTAACAAATCTTGGTGACAATGAATAACAAAAATAGATTATTCACTTTGAAAGTTACCTAGCAACACCTGTTTAATCTACCCTATATGAATGTAAGAATATTTATTCTACAGTATTGTTTATTTTAACATGAGTCTGTTTAATAAAGAATGAAGTACAATAAACAAAATTAATACACTAATGCTCAAAAGTAACTACTGAAGTACGCCAGTTAAGAGTGTGGTATCCAATTAACAGCGATTTGATGAAGTAGTATATTATTATTTGGCTTATTTTTTCGTCTTAAATAAAAGAAAACTGTACAAAGCAGAAACACCAACACAAAGGTTCCAGATATACCCGTTCCTAAATTTATACTTTTACTTTTGTTTTCACTTTTTAACTTTAAAACATGTAGCATCATAACATTGCCATCAATTTCGCCTTGCTGTGAGTTTATGAACATATCTAATGGCTTCAGAAGGGAACTGTCAAGGGAGTCATTGACGTAGGATAGGTTTTATGTAGGAAATGCTTGCATGGCGTTTTCTGAAAAAAGCAAACAACATGGTTATGAACCTACCAACCTAGTAAAAACAAAAACAAAGAAAAGAAGGAATACATTGTTAACTACAAGATCTACATGTCTCTACGTTCAACTTTTCTTTCTTAAAAAATAAACCATTATCATTTATTAATTATTTACATATGTATACTACAGTCTACTAAGATTCAACTAGGACATTCGCACTCTTGGTCGAAGATTGTATGGTGCCATGTCTGTATGTTGTGCTGGCGTGGCCACTCTTTTTCCTTTACGGGAACTTCCTCCACCCTTCGGAAAAGCAGACACTATTGTTGAAGGAATTACTTCTGGAGCGCCCTTAAAAGGTTTTAAACGACTTGCATGGACAATGGTAGTTCGGGTGGGCAGTTGCAATTTAACGTTGACTGGTGACGTGATCTCAATAATTTGATAAGGACCTCTGTAGTTTGTTACAAATTTCTTCGTTTTTCCTCTCGCAATATAAGGAGTTGAAAGCATAACCCACTGACCGATTTAGTAATTTGGATATTTACCTTGGGCATTACCTAATCTTTCCTGTCGTTCCAAAGCCTTTGTATTAGATTTTTGAACCTTTTTCCATACATCCTTCATCATTCAACTGAAATCTCTTACTGTTTCTCCGACTTTTCCGTTTTTCTGCCTGATTACATCAAAAGGGGACGGCATTTTTCTGCCATAGACCACTTCATAAGGTGACATGCCAGTTGCTTCATGCGTTTTGGCGTTGTATACCGACACGATTATTGGTAAATACGTATCCCAATTCGAATGTTGTTCGTTAATATAATAACTAAGCATCTTGCCAATTGTCCGATGAACTCTTTCTGTGCGCCCGTTGCACTGAGGGTGTAACGGAGTTGTGCGTAATTTGCGTATTTTTAATAAGTGGCATAGCTGCTTCATTAGTTCAGACATAAAATTAGATCCCTGATCTGTGATAATAGCTTCAGGTACGCCAAATTTAAGTATCCAGTTGTTAACTAAAGCTTGGGCAACTGTATTTGCTTGCTGATCTGGGAGACTCACCATAGCTAGATAGCGTGAAAAGTGATCTATAATTGTAAGGACATACTTATTACCAGCAGGTGTTCTATGAAATGGCCCGTAGAGATCCACTCCGCAGATTTGAAATGGACATGAAGCCTCGGGGAGCCTCTGTAAGGGTATTTTTGAACGAGAAAGTTCAGCTCGTTGAGCGCACGCAATGCAATTACGAACGTACTGCGCAACATCCTGCTTTCTGGTTTGCCACCAAAATCGCTCTGCTACACGTCTTTCGGTTGTCCGCTGTCCACCGTGTCCTGCAAGGATATGGTCGTGGGCCTCTGCCATTATTTCTTGTCTAAGGTGTTGGGGAACAACAATTCGCGGTCCAAGTTTTGTTTGACGGCATAATACACCATCTTCAAAGCAAAATTGTTTTTGAGATGCGTATTTTTTGCATTCTGTATCCTCATCTTGTGCCTTTCTCCAGTCCTCAGTATCTCGGCCTGTTGCTTCCAAAAGTGCTATTTTCCGACTTAGACAATCTGCATTCGTGTGTTTTTTGCCTGGTTTATGGATAACTTCGAAATCCATTTCGGAAAGACATAGGGCCCACCGCGTGAGACGACTAGATGGATCCTTTAATCCAAGCAACCATTTTAAAGCTGCGTGGTCTGTAATGACCTTGAATTTCCTACCATACAAGTAGCATTTAAAGTATTTGATGCCATAAATAACACTTAACAATTCTTTCTCCGTTGTGGAATAATTTCTTTCTGCCGTTGTTAGTTGTCTCGAAGCGTAGGCTATGGGGTGTTCCGTGCCATTAATATTCTGACTCAAAACAACTCCTACTGAATGACCACTTGCGTCACAGGATAAAATAAATTCTTTATTATAATCTGGGTAAGCTAATACTGGACTGTGTGTTAACTTATCTTTAAGGGTTTGAAATGCTGATTCACAATCTTCAGACCAATGAAATTTTGCTCCCTTTTTCAATAATTGGGTTAAGGGTCGGGCAATTTCAGCGAAATTTTGAACATATTTCCGGTAGTACGATGCGAGACCAATGAAACTTTGTACTTCCTTAACGCGTTGTGGTGTTGGGAAGTCCTTAACTGCCGAAATTAATCGAGGATCTGTTTTAATTCCTTTTTCACTAATGACATGCCCTAGGTATGTAACCTCTGTCAATGCAAAAGTACATTTTTCCATATTTAATGTTAATTTAGCTTTTCTAAGTCTCTGAAAAACATTACGCAGACGCACAGCATGTTCATTAATGTCTTTGGAGTATACAATAACATCGTCTAGATATACACAACATTGCTGAGTTTTGAGTCCTCGCAATACTCCATCGAGCAGTCTTTGAAAAGTTGCTGGTGCATTTTTCAAACCGAAAGGCATTCTTTTAAATTGCAGAAAATGCTGTTTTATGCCTATCTGCAGGAGCAACTTCCAATTGATGATATCCGCTACGTAGATCGATTGTTGAAAAGTATTTACTGTTACCCAAACTGTCAATGATATCTGTAATGTTTGGAAGAGGATAAACATCTGAGATAGTTTGTTTGTTAAGGTGTCTGTAGTCACAACAAAATCTATATCGTTTCGTACCGTCGGGAGACTTCTTTGGAATAATTACAATATTTGAATTATAAGGAGAATCAGAATATTCTATAATTCCATCTTTTAGATGCTGTTCTAAAAATTCATCCAGTACTGGCTGTAAGTGATGCGGAACTCTATAAGGCTTCCTATAAACTGGGGGGCTATTTCCTGTTGGGATCCTATGCTGTGTGATATCTGTTGCTGGCAGTGGACCTTCTGCATTAAATAATTCTTGAAACTCAACTAAAACTGCTTCTATCGTGTCTCTATCATTTCCTTTCAAATGCTCAATCTTCTGGCGTAATGCGGTTTTATAGGCGTCTGGTTTCTGACCATCGTTAATATCTGACCAAATGAAATCTTCTTCTTCAAAAGTACTGACTGTAGCTACTAATATTCCCTTATGCAACTCTTTGTCCTCCACTCCGAAATTGTCAATATGTACCGGTACTTTTCTTTCTCCTTCAACGTCTTGAACCCGTACAACACTCCTTCGTACAAAACAATGTGATACATCTAATTCCTCATTTTCCTCTAAAGGCTCTATTAGACATACTGTATCTGTAGGTACTTCGGGGTCAACTGTCATCCAGAAAAGTTTTCCTGAGCCAGATGGTATCTGATCCCGCGAATCAACCTTCAAGGACGTTGCACGCAGTATAGTTGATTTCGCCTTCCGGTTAGGGAAATCTTGCGGCAGAGGGCCCTTTGCAGCGGTGTCACCTAGCTGAAACACTATTCCGCTAAGTTCTACAGTTTGCTGTCTGAGGTCGATTTTAGCGTGATGTTTATTCAGGAAATCCAATCCTAGGATCGCGTCGTACCCGTCAGTTACCTTTGTTACCACTTCTACATCTTCTTGAAATTGTACACCGTGAATATAGAAAATCAATGATGTACATCCTAATGACTTCACTGTACCTCCTCCTACTCCACTCAATCTATACCTTGGAGGGTCATATTTCTTTTCTCCAATACATTCATTACTTACTATTGATACGTTTTGCGCCTGTATCCACTAGTATCCTTGCCTCTTTATCCTGTATGGTAGCAGATAACCAGCATTCCGCCTTCACATTCGCCTTAATGGCATGAAATTTTATTGGGAACGCCTGGCGGCGGCTCCGACATTCCCGTTTGAGTTTAACTGATTCCTATTTCCAATAACTTTCTTAGACCTGCATTCCTTGAATGTGTGACCTATTCTTTGACAATTAGTGTACTGAGGTTGTCTGCAGTTTTTTGCTATATGTCCCTGTCGATCGCACCTAAAACATCGTACTCCTGCTGAAAATACATTTCGCTTCTCCTTGTATCTGGTGGCAATGTCTATTTCTTCGAAAGCTGTCGCCACAGATACAGCTTCCGCTAAATTTTTAGGAAACTCTGCCCTGACACGACGGGACGTTTCAAGAGGTAACCCACGTAAAAATGTATCCAGAGCTCTATTTTCTGCCTCTTGTAAAATAACTTTATTTGCTTCATCACTAGTTGTCAACTGATAGGTGTTAATATTAACTTTTCTAATCCTATCTACAAAGCTTTCTAACGACTCGTTTTGCCTCTGAGTGATAGTGTTTAATTTTTCCCTATAAAATCTACAGCTGTTCTGTTTTTGAAAACGTGTAAGCAATCCTTTCTTCAATTCCTCAAATGTTGGAGCATTCCGTAATTCTTCATGGTATAAGACGTGTGCTTTAGCCTCTCCTAGCAATCTTAACTTTGTCATTTGTAAGAGCTGTTCATCTGACCATGATCCTAACTTTGCAGCTGCTACTAAATCATCAAAAAAGGCTGTTATGTCCTCGCCAGGTTTACCTGAAAAAGGAGTTACTAAGGCTGCTGCTGAGGAATCTAAGGTGGGAGGGATTGAACTGGTTTGCCTAACCTCACTCAACTGTTTAAACAATGCATTATTATCGTTTTTAAGCTGTGCTATCTGATTAACTAAGCTCTGAATAGCTTCCTCAGTAGAAACCGCTTGTGGTGCTGACTCTGACTTTGTACGATTTCGTGTCATCATTTTACAAACTATTAGTTACACAATATTACCATACTGAATTCAAAAGATGTTTAAATATTTTCGACAAACTCTTAAAATTATGAGAGAGAATACGCATCTAAATAAAGAAAATATTACGACTGCTATGCAAACCTCTATCCTTTCACACATTAAACAATACTAACTGTGGACCTTTAGTGACTGTCATTCACACCTCATATTGAGCCAAGGGTTTTTTCTCTGACACCAAATGTAACAACTGAAAAGGCTTCTGACATCAAATGTAACAATTGTGTTACTAAATGTGACACTTCTGCTACTAAATGTAACTGGGTTTTCTCTTTGGATGCTGTCAATTGTCAGGATGAGCATTCTAAAGCATTCTGTCAGGGTGAAAATATTAAATAAATTAACTTTTCTCTCTTAACAACATGTGGGCAGGGTGGGTTCTTCCTTGGTTCGGGTATGAGGTCGAATGAAACATCATTTTTACATAAGAATAACTTTTATTGAAGATTTGTACAACTGTATCTTACGGAATATTCTGGTTCGGAGAGCGGCAGCTGTGTCGTTTGTGAAGTCTTCTGCTGCGGCAGCGGCGGCGGCGGCGGCGTCTGATTACGCGTAGCGGTGTGTATCTCGTGTCGCCGTCTCGCCCAGCTGACGGGAGACGCGCAGCGCGAGGTGGCCGGTTTAATTATTGCGAGCGAAGTCGTGCATCGGATGATACCTTGGGTGTGGCGTCCCAGTGTTTCTCTTCTCTATGCGGCCGCGTGTGTTGTGCGTCGACCAGCGGAGCGGCGCGACGGGGGAAGGCCAGTGTCCCGGACTCGAACCACGGATTCCCGCTTGCCAGTCTTCGGCTGTCAGGTCTTCATCCCAGCTCACAGGTGACTGCTGAGGTGAGGCCGTCTCCTTCCCGTCCTCACGAGTCACACGGGTACGTCAAAATCAGACTTCAAATACCTTTTAACTTCTGTCTTCTGGTGCCGCGGCTGCTGCTTGCTATTCCATTACAGCGGCGGACTTGGTGCGTCTGTGCATGATGCAGTCTCTTCTCGCATGACGGTCTTCAGCACCGAAACTGACTGAAAACGTCTTCGTCTTCTTTGTCTCTCCTCTCCGTCTCCGTCTCCGTCTCCGTCTCCGTCTTCGTCTTCGACTTCATCCCTTTGGCTCACTGCATCTCGCGTATTTATTCACTTCAGTTTACTGGAGGTGAACGACTTCACGGTCATTGCCTCGTCTGTCACGTTGAAAAGCTTCTCGAAGAATTTTCTTAACGTCGGTCATTGGCTCTTGGGATGTAGGCGAGGGCCTTTGCTCACATACGACAACTGAGAAACACTTGAGCCGGTCGGGCGATGCCCTGACGGCTGAATCGACAGCGCCCGCTTATGTGGAAGTTGCTGACTTCACGGTCATTGTCTCTTCTGTTCTGCTGTTCGGCCCGCTGCTTGCGAGTATGTAACTCTCTAAACTAAACCAAGTTTTTCATTTATATTCTAATTTCTAGTTCACTTTGATTTCACTAATTTATTTACTTTAGTACCACTCAACAGTTGTAACACTTCTGAGCCAGCACGGGATGCCTCTCATAATGTGCCAGAGGCCGATTTTCCTGCCCAGTTCGGGCACAGCATTGGGAACTCCTATGTCAGCCAGGTAATTGAGCCCATCAGGGAAATAGCTTGCAGGGCAGGAAAGAACGCCTATGTGCGTTTGGGACGTTTGGTCTTGCTCGTGACATGAAGGCTCTACCAACGGCTATCGAACACACGGGGTGGAAGCAGCTGCAAATACTGGCACTAATAATGCCTGCCACCTGTGTTCCGAGTCCATCCTCGGTTTCTTACGGCGGATGGCTGATTTGATGAAGGCAGCTAGCATCACACACTAAGCTGAATTTTTGTGTCGTCGTACCAAAGGTCGATCGTAATCATGTAGTTTGGAGCAGAGTGGAAGGTCTTATCAAGAGGCTCAGACGACTCTGCGATAGCACTGGACGCGAATTTCTCGATCTCTGCTATCATGTGGGGAATATTAGGTTTCCCGTTAATAGGTCAAGAGTGCTAGTACTGTAGCGGAGTACGTGTGGCATGCACATGGGGAGTTTTCAAGTTAGAGAAAGCCACATATGGGATCAGAAAGAATTGCCTGTCACAGTCAAAGTTCCCTCAACCACAATGAATGCTCTCCCTCGCAGATCAGTTAGAGAAAAAATTAATATGATGTTAGTAAACTGAAGGAACGTCCAAGGAAAGATCCCAGAGTTAGTATCGCTAGTTGAAGGTTATAATGCTCAGATAGTATTAGGAACGAGAATTTAGTTAACGTCGCAAGTGAATAGCAACGAAATCCTAAATTAGACTGAAATATTTAATGTAAGGATAGGTTAGTGGCCAATGGTGGCGGCGACTTTATTGCAGTAAATAATCGAGATTATCACGGATTCCGAATGAGAATTAATCTGGATGAAGTTAAGCAACAAATGTCAGTCAGCACTAGTGATCGGATGCCTTTACAGACCACATGAGTCAGGAAGTGCAGAGCGCTTCAGAACAAAGTTGCACAATATCATTAATAATTTTAACAGAGTGTGACTTCAAACCCGTGCTATCAAAATTGGTACCAGAGACAGGAATATGTGTGACATTAGTCTCAATGTCTTGTACGAAAGTACTTCAAGCAGATAATCAGAGAACCAGATGGTGAAAATAAAGTTTAAGACCTCCTAGCAGCAAACCCAGCTGAATTTACGAATCTGTTAATGTACAGGAAGGTACTAGTGATCATTAGGTTGTGATAGTAACTATGACCACGGGTTTTAGAAATATTGTTAATAAAGTTAAGGGAATATTTTTGCTTAGCAAGAGTGACAGGATACAGATTACAGAGTATCTGAGTAGTCAGTATCCAATACTCAGTGCTGAAGAATAAGATGTGGAGCACAAACGGGAAAAATTCAAAGCGTTGTTGCCGCACGGAGTGGTCGTGTGGTTAGATGCGCCATGTCACGGATTGCGCGGCCCCTGCCGCCAGAGGTTCGAGTCCTCCCTCGTGCATGGGTGTGTGCGTTGTTCTTAGCATTAGTTAGTTTAAGTTCGTTTAAACAGTGTGTAAGTCTAGGGACCGATGACCTCAGCAGTTTGGTACCTTAGGAATTCACACACATTTGACATATTTCAAAGCGCTGTTGAATATGTCTTAGACAAGTATCTTGCGAGTGCTGTTGAATATGCCTTAGACAAGTATCTTGCGAGCAGGATGTTACAGGATGGGAAACCACACCATGATTTAATAACCATGTTAGAAACATAAAGAAAGAGAGTTTCATCACAGCTTCAAGAGAAGTCAAAGCCTAGCTGACAACCGAAAGCTGAACTCAGAGAAAATGAGTTTAAGGAGAGCAGGGTGACAAACGTTCAATGATTTTGAAAGTAAAATGTAGTCAACCGACCTGAGTAAGAATGATAACAGGCTTTGTTCTTACGAGAAATCAGTAAGCGGTTCGAAATCCTCTATTCATCAATTCAGTGGCTGTACTGGCACCGAAATGGTAGGTAACAGAGAGAAAGTCTTTCGAAATTTTTTCACCACGGAAGATAGTAAAACAGCCCCTGTTTTCATCATAGAAATGGCACATAATGAGATACACAATCACGGAACAGAAAAGCAATTACAATCCTTAGTAGTGGAAAGAAATCAGGATTATATAAGATACCTATTAGATCCCACAAAGATTATGCAAAAAACTTCTAGCTGCAGTTTATCGTAGATTTCTGGAGCAATGAAGTGTACCTAGTAACTCGAAGAAAGCGCAGCTCATTCTTTTCAAGAAGGGTCTTAGAACAGATATATCATTGACGCCAATCTGTTGTGTTCTGGAATATGTTTTATTCTCACGTAGTATGATGTATGCGGAGAACGAAAACCTTCTCTATAAAAATCAACATGGATTCCGCAAGCAGAAATCTTACGAAACTCAGCTCGCTTTTTTCCTCCCTGAGACTCATAGTATATCGGCCAAACAGGCAGAAATTTCAGAACCCGATTCAAAGAACATTTAGACTTCTACAGGCTTGATAAATGTAACAAATCAGCGGTAATAATTCACATTAAAGACACAGTCCACTCTTTGAAAACTGAAGACAACCTCGAAATTTTACACAAAATAACAAAAAGTAAAAGAATGGGTATAATCAAAGAAATGAAAATTTTCATACATAATACGAAGTTTCGAGATAACGTTCTTCATGAGATAACCAAATTGAAAAACTCAAAATTTTTCAACAGTCTTAGCCAGTTCTAATTCTATAGATTCAAGATATGTCAATGTAAATAACTGACTAAAAATCTGACAGTACCAAGAATATCGATACAAAACCTCGATAATCGATACAGACCCATATGCCACAAGTCCGTCATCTTGTGTTACGTGCATATTGTTTACATGTATGTCAAAGCAATTTGTGGAGTGAATTACGTTTGAAATCAGTGACAAATTACAATCTGCAATAGCGTAATGTTAATCAACAGTTTCGCCATTACACCAGTAATGCAAGTGAAGCTGCAAGGTAATGAAATCGTAAGTGACCAACTGTCATATAAAAGCCTTTCACGCTATTTTCGTAACACACAACTGATGCAAAACTATCTGCATCCTATACAGGCTGTCATATCATACATAGTCAATCAAAAGGAAT
Source organism: Schistocerca nitens (assembly GCF_023898315.1). Classification (NCBI taxonomy): domain Eukaryota; kingdom Metazoa; phylum Arthropoda; class Insecta; order Orthoptera; family Acrididae; genus Schistocerca; species Schistocerca nitens. The sequence goes on from NC_064620.1 coordinate 386,243,837, forward strand.
AAAACCAGCGGAAGACATCACCGACTTCGATTTCTGGCCATCCACTGCGCCCCCTCCTCCCCCCCCCCCCCCACCAAAATGCCACACCAGCCGCTACAGTCACAAACAAAGGACAAAGAGTTCTATATTGATGTAGTTTAAGATGTATTAAGTAACATTTCTCTGTATTTATGTATATATAAACGTCTGAAGATGAACAAAACTTGTTCGAAATGCGTTGTATTATGTTAGATTAAACATAAAACGAAAAATAAAAAAGTTACTGGTAGCATAAATTACAAATAAATAATTATCTATAGTGCTGTAGACAATGGCTCTCAAGTTGATGGTTTGTTGCTTGACTGCAGAAAAACATTTGACACCGTCCAACACTACCGTTTACTAAGAAATATGACATTAGCCTACCGAGTCTCAGACCAGATTTGCGACTGGATACAAGACTTCCTTACAGATAGAACTCAACAGATCGCTCTTAACGGAACAGAATCTACAGATGCGAAGGTGATTTCTGTGGTAACTGAAGGAAGTGTGATAGGACTGTCACTATTTACAGTGTGTATAAATGATCTAGTAGAAAGAGTCGGAAGCTCTTAAGACTGTTTACAGACGATGCCGTTATCTATAACAAAGTATTAACGTCAGAATCCAGTGTCGATTTCCATAATGACATGCAGAAGATTGACGAATGGCGCAGACTTTAGCAGTTGACTCAGAACGTAAACAAATTAACATTTTGCGCATGCACATTAAAAGAAACCCACTCTGTACAACTATGTTAGTGATGACAAATTGGTGGAAACAATATTAACCGTAAAATATATAGAGGTAATTATCCAGGGCGACGTTAAGTGAAATCGCCATATAAGACAAACAGTAGGAAAAGCTGATGCCAGAATGAGATTAATAGGAAGAAACTTAAGGAAATGTAACTTATCCACGAAGGAAGTGGCTTACAAGACGTTTGTTGGACCGATTCTTGAATGTTGTTCATCGGTATGGGATCCTTACCAGATAGAACTGAGAGAAGAGAGAGAGAGACAGGATCCAAGTAAGAGAGGCACATTTCGTCACAAGATCGTTTAGTTCACGCGAAAGGCTTGCAGGTATGCTCAACAAACTCCAACGGCAAGCTCTACAAGACAGGCGCTTTGCATAGTTCCCGGAAAGAGTCGGACGACATACTGCTTCCTCCCACATACATCCCGCGAAATGACTACATTGAGAAAATTCGGAAAATTACAGCTAATACGGAGGCTTACCGGCAATAACTCTTCCCACGCACCATTCGTGAGTGGAATAGGGGAAGAGAGCAGCCGTTATGGATACTGGAAGTACCATCCACCAAACACCGTCAGGTGGCTTGCATTGTATGAAGAAAATAGATACACAGAAGAGAGACGGAAGTAATGAGGACTAGCATAAATCAGATGAGCGATAAGCTCACCATAAAAATTGGGGACCACGAAGTAGACGAAGTTAAGGACTTCTGCTACATTCGAAGTAAAATGAAACAGAAAGAAGAAGCAAGAAAGGCATTGAAAGTTAGGTAGACTAATAAGACAAGGAATGAGGATGTTATTCGCAGAATTGGCGAAGAAAAGAAGACAATTTGGAAAACATAAGATAATAGAACATATTAATCACGGAATAATATTCATGCTGCTGCAGGGAACTGTCGAGGGTAAAATTCGCAGAGGAAAACAGAATTGGAATAAATCCCACAAATAATGAGGACGTAGGTTTCAAGTGTTATTGTGAGAGTAACGGGTTTGCACAAGATTTTGTGACCGGCCGTATCGAACCAGTCACTAAGCTAATGACTCAAAAAGAAGAAAGCTTAACAAGTTTTATTGTAAAAATTGTATACTTTGGTTAATGGAACATAGAAGGCCAGAATTTTGGGGGACTTTTGCTAAAAATAATACGTACCTGAAAATATTTAGCAATGGTGGTGTCTCTCGAAATGGAATGCAGATTAATCTGCCCCATAAAATACACTCCTGGAAATGAAAAAAGGACACATTGACACCGGTGTGTCAGACCCACCATACTTGCTCCGGACACTGCGAGAGGGCTGTACAAGCAATGATCACACGCACGGCACAGCGGACACACCAGGAACCGCGGTGTTGGCCGTCGAATGGCGCTAGCTGCGCAGCATTTGTGCACCGCCGCCGTCAGTGTCAGCCAGTTTGCCGTGGCATACGGAGCTCCATCGCAGTCTTTAACACTGGTAGCATGCCGCGACAGCGTGGACGTGAACCGTATGTGCAGCTGACGGACTTTGAGCGAGGGCGTATAGTGGGCATGCGGGAGGCCGGGTGGACGTACCGCCGAATTGCTCAACACGTGGGGCGTGAGGTCTCCACAGTACATCGATGTTGTCGCCAGTGGTCGGCGGAAGGTGCACGTGCCCGTCGACCTGGGACCGGACCGCAGCGACGCACGGATGCACGCCAAGACCGTAGGATCCTACGCAGTGCCGTAGGGGACCGCACCGCCACTTCCCAGCAAATTAGGGACACTGTTGCTCCTGGGGTATCGGCGAGGACCATTCGCAACCGTCTCCATGAAGCTGGGCTACGGTCCCGCACACCGTTAGGCCGTCTTCCGCTCACGCCCCAACATCGTGCAGCCCGCCTCCAGTGGTGTCGCGACAGGCGTGAATGGAGGGACGAATGGAGACGTGTCGTCTTCAGCGATGAGAGTCGCTTCTGCCTTGGTGCCAATGATGGTCGTATGTGTGTTTGGCGCCGTGCAGGAGAGCGCCACAATCAGGACTGCATACGACCGAGGCACACAGGGCCAACACCCGGCATCATGGTGTGGGGAGCGATCTCCTACACTGGCCGTACACCACTGGTGATCGTCGAGGGGACACTGAATAGTGCACGGTACATCCAAACCGTCATCGAACCCATCGTTCTACCATTCCTAGACCGGCAAGGGAACTTGCTGTTCCAACAGGACAATGCGCGTCCGCATGTATCCCGTGCCACCCAACGTGCTCTAGAAGGTGTAAGTCAACTACCCTGGCCAGCAAGATCTCCGGATCTGTCCCCCATTGAGCATGTTTGGGACTGGATGAAGCGTCGTCTCACGCGGTCTGCACGTCCAGCACGAACGCTGGTCCAACTGAGGCGCCAGGTGGAAATGGCATGGCAAGCCGTTCCACAGGACTACATCTAGCATCTCTACGATCGTCTCCATAGGAGAATAGCAGCCTGCATTGCTGCGCAAGGTGGATATACACTGTACTAGTGCCGATATTGTGCATGCTCTGTTGCCTGTGTCTACGTGCCTGTGGTTCTGTCAGTGTGATCATGTGATGTATCTGACCGCAGGAATGTGTCAATAAAGTTTCCCCTTCCTGGGACAATGAATTCACGGTGTTCTTATTTCAATTTCCAGGAGTGTAGTTCATATTTAAATGTGAAGACATCTGATCTTTTGAGATGAGAACGCCGTAAAGAGCAAAGTGCGTCAAAGATATCAACGCAACCACTGCCTGACGTCGCGAGACAACTGCTTATCTACGATGTACCATTGACACCTTACAAAAATGTAGCAATTTCTGTACTATTTAAATGTCTAATCCTGTCCTGGAACTAATGTCCCATTGATTTACGTAAAGAACCAGAGACTTATTTTAAAAAGAGATTACTATAGAAGATATTTACATATTTTTTCCACTTCAAGAGTGATAGAACTTTAGTGTCGACAATCTTACTGACTATAATGCCATAAGAAGCAGAAGCAGATAATTATATTTTTCAAACAATAGGAAATTAAGTTATTATGCAAATTACCACATTTTTGTAATTTGCTCTGCTCTGGATAGGAACCCGAGATCGGAAACTTACCGGTTCCGTTCTACGAAGGTTTCAATGCATATGTGTTACACCTCCACACCTGCTGAGGGTAAGAGAAAAGTCTCAGACTTGGTTGTCCTGTTATGCAATAGGACAGGCAGGATGACATGAACTATGTCAGACGATCACCTGAAGTCACTTACCATTGTATGCAAATTTTAATTTCCAAGACTCCTGTAGAAACAGAGGAAGATCTGCTGGCACGAGTTCTGGCTGATGCACTAGCAACTGAAGAGCTTCTAGGTGGGATGGAGACTGTGTACCAGAATACACTTCGTAGGTAAAATGTTTGTAATGACGTTGGTGGTCGCCACATCGAACCACTGTAATAATGCATAAGTACTGATCTGTATGTACAGTATGCAAGATTCTTTTTTGTTTTGGAATAACTCTTAATACAAACGAATGTACTTAAGTGATAAATGTGATAATTCGGTGTTTCGTTACATTTCCTTTCGAATTGTTACCTAATAATTGTACTGCGTCACGTCTAATTCAGTTCTCGAAGCAGAAGTGGATAAGTTAAGCACCTCAACTGAAGCCGTTCTAGAAAGGAAATGGTACATTTCCAGGCACGAGTACTCACTTCGTTCTACAAGTCCTAGAAGTTTGTAACGGGATACGAAGTATTGTCCGAGTGCTGGAGTAATTGTTAGCATACTGGGTCCACACGCCGAGCTTCAAACTTGAAACATAAACCGACAAGCTTTATGTAACGAACCTTAGAAATAGGTTCCCTCGCCGTAAACAATGTCACATTGCGTATGGAATTAAAAAGAAACTTGCATACATTAATGGCCGGTTTCATGTATGGGAAAAGTCAGTTTCAGTATATCTTGTTTTGAGATGCAATCAAACGATCTGAAGAGGGTTACCATTCTAAGTACCCATATTACCATAAATAATTGCGCACACATTGCATTAATTGCTTTAAAAGACCGTTTAAAAAAAAAGAATGACACATTTGCGATGTATTTGTTTCCTGAAAACGTACTTCATTCATAGTTTAATATAATTTAATTTTTTTGTTATTTAAAATCAAATTTGGAGTGATCTAAAACTTTTGTGAATTTTGTAAATTCGAAGCAAAGCAATGTAATTTGCGAACTACACGGTAAATGGGATGTCCAGAGATTCAAAAACTTGCGTTATATTTTCTTTCACACTGAAGCGCCAAAGAAACTGGTATAAGCATGAGTATTAAAATACAAAGATTTGTAAACAGACAGAATACGGCGCTGCGGACGGCAACGCCTATATCACACAAGTGTCTGGCGCAGCTGTTGGAAGATTACTGCTGCTATAATGGCAGGTTATCAATATTTAAGTGAGTTTAAGGGTGATATTATAATCGATGCGCCGGCCGAGGTTCTAGGCGCTACAGTCTGGATCCGCGCGACCGCTACGATCGCAGGTTCGAATCCTGCCTCGGGCATGGTTCAAATGGGTTCAAATGGATCTGAGCTCTGTGGGACTTAACATCTGAGGTCATCAGTCCCCTAGAACTCAGAACTACTTAAACCTAACTAACCTAAGGACATCACATCCATCCATGCCCGAGGCAGGATTCGAACCTGCGAACGTAGCAGCAGCGCGGTTCCGGACTGAAGCGCCTAGAACCGCATGGCCACACCGGCCGGCCACCTGCCTCGGGCATGGTTCTAAGTTCTAGGGGACTGATGACCTCAGATGTTAAGTCCCATAATGCTCACAGCCATTTGAACCATTTTATAGTCGACGCACGAGCGATGGGACACAGCACCTCCGAGGTAGTGACGAAGTGGGGATTTCCCGTACGACCACTTTACGAGTGTGCCGTGAATATCCGGTGACACATCTAACCTCCGACATCACTGTGGCCGGAAAAAGATCCTGCAAGAACGGGATCAACGACGCCTGAAGAGAATAGTTCAACGTGACAGACGTGCAACTCTTTCACAAAGTGCTTCAGATTTCAATGCGTCACGTTCCAAATTGTATCGAGCAGACTGACGTGTGCGGATATGGTGACACTCTCATGAATCTATGGATCCTACAGATCAGCAGAGGACTGTTCAAGCTGGTGGAGGCTGTATAATGGAATGGGGCTCGTGTAGTTGGAGTGATATGGGACCCCTGATACGTCTAGATACGACTCTGATAGGTGACAAGCACGTAAGAATCCTCTCTGATCTCCTGAATCCTTTCATGTCGATTGTGCATTCGAACGGACTTGGGCAATTCCAGGAGGACAATGTGACACCCCACATGTCCATAATTTCTACAGAGTGGCTCCAGGAACACTTTGCTGAGTTTGAACACTTCCGCTGGCCACTAAACTCCCCAGACATGAACATTATTGAGCATGTCTGGGACACCTTGCAACGTGCTATTCAGAAGAGATCTCCACCCTCTCGTGCTCTTACGGATTTATGGACTGCCCTGCAGGATTCATGGTGTCAGCTCCCTCCAGCACTACTCCAGACATTAGTCTAGACCATACCACGTCGTGTTGCGACGCTTCTGCGTGCTCGCAGGGTTCTACGCGATATTTGGCAGGTGTACCAGTTTCTATGGCTCTTCAGTGTATTTTAATAATAAATTCATAGATACAAAAATATACATTTCCCTTGAAAGAAATAGGTGTGTGTATGTGTGTGTGTGTGTGTGTGTGTGTGTGTGTGTGTGTGTGTGTGTGCGTGCGTGTGTGTGTGTTTCACATATGCATACGTGGGCGAAGCCGCTGACAAATTTTAGTTGTATATGAAGTTCATGCGTTACTCCAAAAGTGCAGAACATTACTTCCACTAGTGGCCTTATAACAATCTGAATTCGAAATAAGAACGTATTGACGAAAAACTTCTGTCCAGCACAAAACGTGAATTTTGAAGTATGGCGAACCTGGAAAGAGAACGAACTGGATCAAATATGGACCCATAGATAGAAATCCTGATGAGAAGCTGGTATTTTTGATGGGTTGTTCACTTGGAATGAACGCCTCTCGCTGGCCCGTGCAGGTTCTGAGCTTGTTTCCTGACGGGACAGGGAATCGGAGCAGGGATGATTGCACTTCATGAGGACCCGCGACTATTTAGCATACGGAACGATTCGTGGAAGAAAGCAATAAAAATAAAAATGTGCGGTATGAGTCTTAAAGTTGCTCAGCTTCCCGCGGCTTATCATGGTAAGACAACACGTTTGGTTATACGCGCTTCATCCGACGTTTCTACTAGATTACAAAGTGTCGGAAATGCGTATTACAACCACCAGGTGTAGAAGTATGAAACCGGAATTCGGTTGCAAAAATAAAACGTCTGTTGTTTGAAACTAATAAACAATACTTTATTCAAAATAATCTCCATTGCTATTTATACATTTCTCCCACCTCTCTGGCAGGCTATGAACGCCACGCCAAAAAAAATAAATAAAAAAAATAAATTAAAAAACAGAAACAGTTCTTGTTTTGAAGCGAACCAGTCAGCGAGCCATTTTCGTACATTTTCATGCGAAGTAAAGTGATGTTCAGTGAGAGCATGTCCCAGTGATGCAAATAGATGTAGATGACAATCGGACGGAGCCAAGTCTGGAGAATAGGCCGCGTGCCCTATTATTTCCCAACTGAAGGCCTCGATCTTTTCCCTGACCCGTTTTTCAGCGTGTGATGGGGCGTTATCGTGGTGCAATATGACTGAGTTGCCTGGTCGTTTTTTACGTAATACTCGATTTAAGGCGATCATTTGCTGTTGGTAGCGATCAGTGTTAACGGTTTCACCAGGTTTTAGCACCTGATAATAGATGACACCGTTATGACCCCACAAAACACAGAGCATTGTGTTCTTTCCAGAGCGATTTGGTCTTGTAGAGGATTCGGGCTTGGTTTACGACGCTTAGGATTCTCAAAATGTATCTATTTTTCATCACCTGCAGAATTCGGTGGAGAAACTACTTTCTTTTGTATCTGGCAGGCAGAATTTCACACGTGATCTTTCGATTTGCTTGCTGTGTTTCATTCAGGTCATGCGGAACCCATTTTCCCACTTTCTGCACCTTTCCCATAGCTTTCAACCGAAGACAAACGGCTTTTTGCGTCACATTAAGTCGTTCGTCGAGTTCCTCCTGTTGAGTTTGAGTTTCATTTTCATCCAATAAGGCCTGAAATACCTTATATTTGGTGGTTTCTCCGCGCTCTTCGTTTCTCACCACAAAATCACCACCTTTGAGTTTTCTGAACCACTCAAAACACTGCTTTTTCCCAAGAGTATGATCGCCAAAAGCTTCTACAAGTATTTGATTCGATTCTGCAGCATTTTTCTTCAACTGTTAATATAAAACCAATGCTGTCCACAAACCGTAGCACGTAGGCTCAAAACTCGACATATTTTAGATTTTGTAACAGATATCGATGTATGGAACATGGGTTAGTGTGTGTTGACATTCGTCGTCAACCGTTACAGGTAGTATATGACGCTGCAGAAACGGCCTCACGGGCCCTACACTGACGGTTACCACCATTGATAGGGAAATTCCGCTTTCCCACTTCTACACCTGGTAAAAGCAGTTACGTAATATTAGGAAAAAGTCTTGATTTATCGTCTCCACATTACTTGAATTTCTCAATCAGCAAACATCATTTCATTCAGCAATTACATATCTCAAAATTAATTAATTTCGTGACATACAGATTACAATGATTGTATTAAATGTAGCATTAATCTCTCTGGGGAGGAGGGGATTCTAAAATAGCGCACACGGAAATTGGCGGCAGGCATCTAACGAAATCGAAGTGATATCTCTTCGTGGACTTTTGCGCTAAATAAAGCAAACACCTCCAACTCTTCCCCCGACAAGCTTCATAACACATGCCGTCGCGGTTCGGCAACGGTCTGACGAAGTTAACGAAACGACCGTTGCGTGCATACGAATAAATACGAGTAGTTCTGCTTGCTGAACTTTTTTAAGTTCCAGACTGCTATCTGAGCCTTAATATCCTCTGATGACGTCGCCAGCTTGGGCAACGAAACGTTAGGTGGAGAGAACTGCTTTGGACACAGCCTTATATCCAAAATACAAATATCAGCAATGACGCAAACACCGGCCGTGAGAGCCTATATTATGTGATTAAACTGTGTGAGGTTCCCAGACACAACTTGCGACACAGCCTCAGGCAATACCTCTCTGACTCCTATCAAACTCCATAAATTTTTCCTATGAGACTAGCGTTCTTGCTGGGCTATTACTTCTGGAAGATATTGCCGAGAAATGGCTTAACGACAGCCAGGATGACTGTTATCAAAATAAGCATTTCACCCCACATCTACATCTACAGCTGTACTTCACAAGCCATGTTGCAGTGTGTGGCGGAGGGTACTTAATGTGCCACTGTCACTTTCGTCCTTTCTTATTCCAGTCGTGAATATTTTGCGGGAAGAACGATTGCTGGGAAGCCTTCGTGTGAGCTCGAATCTCCATGAGTTTATCTTCATGGTCTTTTCGCGAGATATACCTAGCAGAAAGCAATATATTTACTGTCACTTCTTGGAATGTACACTCTCAGAGTTTCAACAGTAAAGCACACCGTGATGCAGAACGTCTTTCTCACAGCATCTGCCACTGGAAGTGGTTGATCATCTCTGTGACTCTTTCGCGCTTATTAAACGAACCTGTAACGAAATGCGCTGCTCTTCATATGACCCTCTCTATTTCTTCTATCAACAGTATCCGGTACGGATCCCATTCCGAAAAGCAGTATGCAAGCCACAGTCGAACGATGGTTTGTAAGCTATGTCTTTGCTGAAGCACTATATTTCCTGAGGATTCTTCCAATGAATTTCAATCTGGTATCTGCCTTTCCTGTTTAAGTTTCACACGGTCTTACACTTTAAATCACTCCTAGATACCTTATGGAAGTACTTGCTTCAAATGACTGTTTTGCAATATTGTAATCACATAACACTGGATCTTTCTCTCCATGTACACGCAATACGTTACATTTGTTTATGTTTAGGGTCAATTGCCACTCTATGCACGAAGCGGCTATCCTCTGTAGGTCTTTCTGCGTTTCGCTACAATTTTTCAAGCTTTCCGACTTCTTTGTATACAACAGCATCGTCCGCAAAAAGCCTACTGGAATTTGCGATGTTGTCTGCTATGTCATTTATATATGTTGTGAAAATAATTGACCTTTCACACACCCATTGGGTACGCCCGAAGATAATTTTACCTCAGAAGACTTCTCTCCACTGAGAATGTTATGCTGTGTTATGTTTGCTAGAAACTCTTCAGTCAATCACACAGCTGGTCTGATATTCTGTACGCTCGTATTTTGTTCATTTGGTGGCAAAGCGGAATTCTATCGAATGCCTTACAGCACCCAAGGAACACGGCTTCTATTCGGACTCCGGTATCTTCCGCCTTCTGGGTCTCGTGAGTCAACAGAACGAACTGGGCTTCACTGGACTGTTGCTTTCGGAACCTCTGTTGAGCCCTCCGAAGCGGAGATTTTCGGTCTCCAGAAATGTCATAATACCCGGCCATAGAACATGTCCACAACTCTACAACTGAGCGACGTCAGAGATATAGGCCTACATTTTTGTACGTTTGATTACATTGCAGTTCACATTTAAGTGCTTGGCAGAGGGCTCATGGAATCACTTGTAGACTGTTTCTCGACCCCTGGGGTCTCGAATAACACGTGGAAAAAGCTTTGGTTTCTCTTACTTCAATACGCTTGTCATTTCTTCCAGCATAGGTGGAAGTCAACAAAATATAAAATATTTTGGCTTTTGGAAGAGATAGTTGGTTATCGAAATTTACCGAAAAGGACTCAATGCATAGGAAAAAGCATTTGTTTTTATGATTGCCACACCAATTCGCTTATGATACCCGTAACACTTCCTTCTCTATTTCGCGGTAATACTAAACGAGCTGCCAGTCTTTGCACATTATTAACGTTCTCCGTAAATCCTATGTGGTAAGGATACCATATCGCAAGGAAGTTCTCCAGAACAGGACAGGCAAGCATAGTTTACGCAGTCTCTTAGTAGACTTGTTGCATGTTTTAAGTGTTCTGCCAAAGTCTTTGGTTCACCTTGTCCATAATAATTTCTGTGTAATGTTCCAATTTAAGTTGTTCGCAGGTGGAATCCTTCGTATTTGACGGTTTTCTGTTCCCAATGCATGCTCTACTAACGTCGATTTATGCATCTTTCCCGACTGATAGTTGTCATTGTTCCTTAGATCGGGTGGAAAGAGGCAGATGCAGTTTCTTTTGATGCTTACTCAACAGTGATTAAATGAAGAAACCTCAGATGAATTTGATGCCTTTCGTGTGAAAGGTGAAAAAGTTGCAAAATTTTCAGAGGATGCAATGAAAGGACACACGAATTTCCGTGATGCTTTTACTGTGTGTCTAGACGTTATAAAGTCTTGTATATCACAGTTAAGAGACATTAAAAGCACTCACCCTCAATATGTTGACATCGGAAATAAAAGAGTTAATTGAACCTTTTGATAAGTGAAGCAGACCTGTTTGTCTAGTCTTTAGAGGAATTACGAAACTGGTCACCCCTTTTGCCTATGGAGAATGTGTTTGCAAATAAAATAAAATTCTGTTTTCTGAATGGGGATTAGAGCATTGACACTCAGTATTAATAGGAGATGGAGTTACAGATGTAAAAGTTTTCCCACTATCTGACGCATTTATCTGTTTTGAAGAAAATGTTGTCACAGAGACATCTGAGGCAGAAACCCAGTAATGTGTCACAGACTTCAAGGAATTGCTTGCTGCCCTCCAGGGAAGATGAAACTCAGTTCCACAATTATTGTTTGTAACGGAGCAAATATTTTGTCTGTGACAAATGTGGAACGAATACTAACATTTCTGTTGTGATTTATTCATTGTTGTAATTTATCATTACGATATTTATTATGAATTACACCTTCTTAAAAATGGAATATGTCTAATACAGTAAGAGCATTGCCCACTAAAGGCAAGATTCTGTGTTCGTGTCGCTGTGCAGCACACCGTCTTGATTCGTCAGGAGGTTTCAAAATCGGCGCACATTCCGCTACTCAGAGAACCTCTGGAAGATTTTACAATACTAGCTTTGCAACACTGGCGCATTTATTGCGGAATAATATGTCATTCCTCGTTTTAAAGTTTCTTTGCACCTAGAGTTTGTATCAAATGTGACTTTCGCCACAGCTAACACACTTTAAGAACTTTTACAACAACAAATTCAAGGACTACAATTAATCAGAAATAATTACAGTGTTGATAAGGAAATTCACTTATAGGCATGTTTTTATAAATGTGCTAGATGTGAAGGGGGCGAAGAAGGATATTTAGTCCTGCTAAAGCGATATGGCGTGAACCCTGTAGAAAACGTGCAGTGCATACAATAAACGTGGCAGGACCTTACCCGACTTTTCACTGTGGAGCGCGTCCACCCTAGAAGACTGCTTCCGCTCTACAGCGCGCCTCTCAGTTGCTCAGAGCTATTTGAAACCTCTATTACGTGAGAATTTTTAAATTTAATTCCATCACAGGACCGTCTAGAATCCTTACCGAATTCCTGCCTGAGCAGTAATTACTCTTCAATTGGCCGCTACATTTCTTTGTCGCTTTCCTCTTAGTCAAACGCACGTGACAATTTATCTGTGCTCATGGTTGATACTTAAGTCGCAATTAATGTTCCTACAAATGTTTTAACATCTTCAGCTCCTTTCTTGCCGATGAAAGTGCTAATAAAATTATTTTGCTTGAGAATGTTTTAATTTCATTTCATCATTGGACGGTGTTTAGTTCTTACCGAATTCCTTCCTGAGCAGTAATTACTCTTCAATTGGGCGTTTCATTTCTGTGTGGATTTCTTTTTAGTCAGACGCACGTCACAACTTACCTCTGCTCGTGGCTGATACTTTAACTGCAATTAAAATTCCTACAAATGTTTTAACATCTTCAGCCGCTTTCTTGACAATGTAAGTGGTAATAAAAGTATTGACCCGTTATTACCTTCTGCTATGAACAATCGACTGACTTTCGTAACTGCTCCGTTATCCAATGCGCACTTCGATGGTCTCATTCTAAAGGTCAACGTATCGACTGAGAGGCAAATATTCAGGGCAGAAAAATATATACCGCCAAAAAAAAAAAAAAAAGAACAGTGAAATACCCAGAAGACATGGTCGCCGGTCAATGGAACTTTCTACACCTACAGGGCATCGGTGAGTATGTAAATGATTAGAGTTGCAATTCTCTGTGGTAGGTAAAACAGCTATCAGAATTCTTTAGTGTTGTTCGCATTTAGTGCTGAAACCAAGCCTGATACGGTATGAGCCGTTAGATGTTGAGTGACCACTGTGAAGGACAGGGAGACACCACATGTCTGAGACAGCGTTATCATCACCTGACCGACTCCAAAATGGGAGTCAATGTGGTTCTCCATTTGGCCTTCTGGTCGAATAAAGCAATATGCAAATTTGTTGGACATTTTGAAACGACAGTGGCGCGTTGTTGGACCGCAGGTGGACTTGAGAGCAGTCATACTCGTCATCAAGGTTCCAGTCAACCACATCTGACCACCACAACGGAGGATCGCCATAGTGAGCACCAAGCACATCATAGTGCCTTCATATTGCGCCTACCATCCGAGAACAAGTAATTATCTCCCTACAACATACCATCCAGCATCATCATCCTAGCAGCAGACAAACTAAGGAATTAGCGTCGTATACGTTGGCTGCCACTAACTCCACAGCACAAAGGCTGCATTTGGAAGGGTGCCTTGAACAGGAAGCATAAATTGCTTATGAACAGTGTTGCCTTCCGTCCAGGGAACATTCGCGTTTCTGCTCTCTCCTAGATGACCATCGTCGCCGAGTGTGGCAGCCACTAGGTGAGAGGTCCAAATCGCCAGTTGTTTTGGTGATTCACAGCAGAGTAACTCCTGGCACCATGATGCGGCGAGCCATCAGGTATGACTTCAGGTCACAAGGTCACAGCATAAGGGTACGTCACGGACATTCTGGTCCTTTATGTGTTACTTTTCAAGCGTCAGTTTCGTGGTGCCATTTTTCAACAGGATGGTGCTCTTGCACATATAGCACATGTCTCTATGAACTGCCTGCGTGATTCTGAGGTACTCCTGTGGCCACCAAGATCCCCAGATATGCCCCTGGTGAAGCATTATGACTACAGCTCGAACGTCAACTCTGTCCCAGTGCCTATTTCAAGGATATGAAGGAGTTCCAGCAGCTGTGGGCCAGCTTGCCTCAGGGTAGCATGAAACGGCTATGTGATACCCTTCTCAACCGAATCAATGATGTCAACAGTCTTATCACTGATGTCACCATCCTTAAGGGCGATGTCATTAAGGGGAGGTTGTACCTTCGTAGGGGGCAAAATATCAAACAAAATGTTTTGCTCATAAACATTCCTTGGAGTGTATTTTACTAGAGAAATATGTTTTCTAAGAGCATTTTAGCCATTAAAGGCTTTAAATATTCATTTACTTTAAGGGCAGCACATTTTGCCACGCCCCCTTTTGTCTTCTGTCAACTTCTTGAACTTCAAAAACCTAATTTACAGATTTGTCAAAATATTTCGTGCTCACAGTTGACTGCTCTGTTCGCGCGTTACATTCACTTGTGTTTCCGGAGCGTTTTCTGTGCTTGTTTACATCGGAAAGTTTGGTTTTGTGACAAGGTGCCGCGAATTGGAAGAGTATACAAAAAATGCAAAGAAGGGCTTGGAAGAAACCCGAAAGCAAATGTAGCTAATGATGATAATAGCTTAAATAATAGGGATTTTGACAGTGAGAGTGCTGCAGGCTCTTCTAGGTTAGATTCAACACCAACTTCCTCAGTGATTGCGAGTGATATTTCTGGCAGTGAAAATACGAGTATTAAGACCAGTGCTTTCAGAAGAAAGCTGAACACTGGTTTCAAGTGCAGAATCGTTTGTAAGTACTAAATATAATAATGAACAGACAAGTGGCAATATTGTAATAGATATTGAACTTTTGTCATCTGCCATATCTTCATTTGCAGTTTGTAAAGTTTGTCATGCTACTGACAGTTTATGTTGTTATGAAGATACCACTGCAAGATATGGACTTGCAAGTAAACTGTTTTTGAACTGCAGAAACTGTAGAGATCAGTATTCATATCGTACCAGTAGGAAGATTGACAGTGGGTATGAAACTAATATTAGGTTTGTGTATGGACTGCGTACTATAGGTAAAGGTGAATTAGCTGGTAAGACACTATGTGCAGTCATGAATCTCCCAAGTGGCCCAACATAATTTCAGAAGTATTCGGTACATTATATGAAGCTGCTAAGCATTGTGTTATTGCCTCTATGAAGGCTGCTGTCAATGAGGCAACTGAAATGAATGGTAATTCCACAGCTATTGCTGTGGCTGTTGTTGGGACATGGCAGCGTAGACGGCATACAAGTCTGAATGGCGTAGTAACTAAAACAAGCATGAATAATGGCCGAGTGTTAGATGTAAAGGTACTGAGTAGGTACTGTCACAAGAGTGGATTTATAAAGGACAAAGAAAAACTTAAATCTCATAAGGAAAGTTCTGTATGTAGTGTAAATTGTGAAGGGTCTAGTGGGAACATGGAAGCTGCAGGTGCAGTAAACATTTTTTCCAGGTCAGTTGATATGTTTGGGGTAAGGCATGTAAAATATTTAAGGCACAGGGACAGTAAGCCCTTCAAGAGTTTGGTAGAAGCAAAACCATGTGGAGATGTCAGTGTGGAAAAGCTGGAATGTATCGGGCATGTCCAGAAAAGAAAATTAACCCATCTTCGCAAGTTGAGAAAAGATATGAAAGGTATAAAATTACCAGATGGAAAACCACTATCTGGGAAAGGTAGCCTCACAAACAAGGAGATAGATAGTTTGCAGAACTATTATGGTATGGCAGTTAGAAAGAACTGTGACAGTTTGATGAAAATGAATCAGGATATCTGGGCAACTTATTTTCATAAACTATCAACTGACAAGGAGCCTCGTCATGCCTTGTGCCCAGAAGGACCAACTTCGTGGAGCAAATACAACTGTGCTCTAGCAGCTGGTGAACAGTACAGACATAGGCACTCTTTGCCTATTGAAGTGTACAATGTAATAAAACGAAATTTTAGAAGCTTATCTCATCGAAATATGTTGTGTAAGTGTGTGCATGGAAAAACACAGTACCCAAATGAATAATTTAACAGTGCCATATGGTGTAGAATTCCTAAAACAGTGTTTGTAGGTAAAGACACATGGGATTTTGGTGTTTATGATGTAGTTATTTCTTTTAATGATGGCAATGTGGGAGAGTTATGCTGCTTCTAAAGTTATGCATACAACCTGGGGAAAATATGGTGATGGCATGTTCCGAATTGAATGAAGTTCATGTGAAGAAAGCAGATTATGAAGTGACTATGATAGCTAGAAGGACAAGAATGCAGTCAAGGAATGCTAAGAGAGCCAAGCAGAATGGTATAGGTTGAATTGTAGGGGCGACAGATTGCACCCAAGTCTCACACCCTTTTTAAAGCGACTACTTAGGTCTTGGTCTACTTATCTAAACGCTCCCTATTGATTCGTGTACATATTGTACGTCATCCGCCTTTCCCTGTAGTTTAACCCTGTTGTTCTCAGCATTCTGAACATCTCGTGCCATTTTACATTGTCGAATACTATTTCTAGTTCGACGAACGCTGTGAGCATGCCTTGATTTTATTCGGTCAGAACTACCTATCTAGCGCCTTTCCCTTTCCTAAATCCAAACTGATCCTCATCGAACAGATCTCCAATTCTCTTTTTCATTCTTCTGCATAATATTATTGTCAGCAACTTGGATGTATGGGCTATTAACCTGCTTCTCCGATAACTCTCGCATATATCTGGCCTTGCTACCTTCCGAATCGTGGGGTTATATTTCTACGGAACTCTGATGGTTTGTCGCCAGTTTCATAAATCCTACACACCAACTGAAGTAGTCGTGTGGTTGCCACTTCCGCTAGGGAAATTTCCATGTAATGTTATCTATCCCTTTTGCCCTAGTTGATCTCAAGTCCTCTAGAGCTCTTTTAAATTTTGATTCTGATACTGAGAATCCTATGACTTCCATATCGACTGCAATTCGTTCTTCTATCACGTCACCTGACTAGTTCTACCCCACACAGTTGTTGTCAGTGCACTCTTTCCTTCAGTCATTTATCTCCTCCGCTTTTAAGAGTGAAATTCCCATTGCACAATGTTACTACCACTGATTTTAATTTTATCAAAGGTTGCTTTTACATTTCTTTGTACCGAGTCAGTCCTTTCAATGAGCATTTCCTTTTCGATTTCGTCACATATTTTCTGCAGCCATTTCGACTTGCCTCTCCTGCACTTCCTATTTATTTCGTTCCTAATGGTTTTACGAGGGCTATTCGGAAAGTAAGGAACGATACGTCGCGAAATTGAAACCACAGTGAAAATCAGAACTGTTTTATTTGCAACGGTTAGCTACACGTTCCAGCTACTTCTCTACTCAGTCGCCTCTCAGACTTAGACATCTGCCGTAACGTTGTACCTACTTTTCAATTCTCTCGTTATAGAAAACAGCAGCCAGTGCTTTTCGACAATTTTCTACTCTAGACTGCAGCTCGTTGTCTGTTAACAGAGATGAACCTCAGGGGTAACCAATTACGGGCTGTATTGTGGGTGATCAAACACTTTCCATCGAAAACGCTGCAGAAGCATCTTCATTGTCCCTGCAGAGTGCGGCCAAGAATTGCCATGTAGAACGAAGTGCATGACAGCTATGTTATGTGGATTGCATAGCTTCAGGCGAAATCTTTCGCCAGGCCCCCATACTTGGCGGGAGACACTAATTTCTAGCCATCTTTACATTCTCATTGTGAGCTGCATTGCCCCTGCAGAGTGCGGCCGAGAATTGTCGTGTAGAACTAAGTGAATGGGAGTTATGTTATGTGGATTGCATAGCTTCAGGCAAAATCTTTCGCCAGGCCCCCCATACTTCGCAGGAGACGCTAATTTCTAGTCATCTTTACATTCTCACTGTGAGCTCAGAACTGAAAAGAGTGACATGATGCGATCGACAGGCATACTAGACACAGTGCCCAACGCATCTGTGCAAAGGTTCATCAGATTTTCACTCTATTTTTCCATTTCGCGACCGATCGTTCCTTACTTTCCGAATAACCCTCGTATATTGCTGTATTCATGTATTTCCCTCAACAATTTTGTTCTTTCTTTGATAAATTGAAGTATGTCTCCTGATACACACTGTTTCTTTGCTATTACATTTTCTGTGCCTGTATTTTTATGTCCAAAATATGTGATTGCCCTTTTTAGGGATGTCCACTCCTCCTCAAGTGAGCTACCCACTTTGATATATCTTTGCGAACTGCAAACGCGTCCCATTATTTTTCAGTACTTCAGTAACCCTTTTCCTTCCACATTGATTCTTCTGAACGATTCTCTTAAACGGCAATCTATTCTTCATCATTACTAAATTGTGATCTGAGTCTACATCAACTTCCGAATATGTCTTACATTCCAGAATCTGATTTCAGGACCTCTGTCTGGCCATGGTGTAATTCAGTGGGAAATCTTCTAGTGTCCCTGGGTCTTTACCTAGTATACCTCCTCCTCATGTGATTGTTGAATAGAGTACTCGCCATTACCATGTGAAATTTATTGCAGAACTCAATTGGACACTCTCCTCTGTTGTTCCTACTGCCAAAATCCACATTCTCCCGTAAATCCCTTTTTCTATTGCTTCCCTTACAATGACACTCCAATCTCCCATGACTACGAGTGCTTAACTATCCTCTCCCTTTACAACCTGAACTATCATTTTAATTTCCTCAAATACTTTCTCTACATCTTCATCTTCTGCTTGCGGCGTTGGCGTGTATACCGGAACGATATCGACATTGGTTTTCATAGAATCTGATGACAACCCTACCAGTAAACTGTTTGCTATAGCTTACGCTCTGCCCTGCTTTCCTGTTCATAAAAGGTGGTGTGTTGGGGCTTATGGGCGCTCAACATCGAGGTCATCAGCGCCCTGACACACATTAAAAGGAACGAATGTGGACAGACCTAAGAAAACTAAAGCACACACTCAAAGAAAGCAGGAAAAGAAGGAAAATGCTACATAAGAAAGTAAAACCTAAGGAAAGGGGAAACATAGCAACAAGAATGTCACAGGAAATTGTTATTCGCTGGCCACTTACATAAAATATGGGCGAGCTTGTCACACAGTGAGCAAATTAAAATCCTCTCCCTAAAATCTTTGTAAAAACATTTGACATGGCACAGAACTTTAAAACTTTAGCCACATTCGTCCGAGTGTTGCCTAAAAGAGATGGCAGGTCCGCTGGCAAGTCAGCCGCGACCCGCTGGTCAGAAAATAAAACGCAATGCAATAAAACGTGGCGCACAGTGACCTGGACGCCGCAAGCACCACACATTGGAGGGTCCTCTCGCCGGAGAAGGAAGCCATGCGTCATTGGGCTGTGGCCTATTCGAAGCCGAGTGAGGAGAACCTCGTCCCGTCGATGGGGCTGAAAGGAAGTACACCACACACGCGTTGTGGGCTTGACTATACGGAGCTTATTGTCAGTCACTTCCAGCCACTCATCCTCCCACCGACGCATGACCCGTGAGCTCAACAGCGAGGTGAGTGCGTGCAAGGGGATAGCACACTGAGATACTTGTGGGGCGAGACACGCCTCCTTGGCTGCGAGATCTGCCCTTTCTTTCCCAGCAATGCCAACATGCCCCGGAACCCAGCAGAAAGCTACAACTTTCCCCAGTCGCTGTAGCCGGAGGAGGGCATCATGGATGGTCTGGACAATTTTGTCTGCCGCATACAAACGTTGCAATGAGTGAAGGGCAGTGAGTGAATCGGAACAGACAAGAAATTTAGGAGAGGAAGAATGTCTCGTGTGCTCCAGTGCCCGCAAGATCGCAAACAATTCTGCATCAAAGACAGTAAAAGTCTGAGGCAGTCGGACCTTGAGGACACGATATGGAAAAACAACTGAGCAACCAACGGAATCCCCTTGTTTCGACCCATCCGTAAAAACAGCTACATAGTCGTGGTGCTCAGATGAAATGGCAGAAAATGCTGTATTAAAAACGGTGGCAGGAGTGCAATCTCTCTTGTACTGCAATAAATCTAAAATCACTCCGGGCTTCTTCAGTAACCAGGGTGGCAGTCGGTTAAAACCTTGGATTTGGGGTTGTACAGACTCCACACCGAGGGACTCTAGTACACGTTGCACACGGATCCCAAACGGCAACGTAGCCCGGGGACGGCGGGAAAAAAGGCGGTCCAGAGGTGGATGGGCAACAAGATGGTGAGCAGGCGATCTGGGAGCTGCAAGAAACTTACAAGCCTGGCGCACCAGCAGGAGCTGCCGCCGGATGGTAAGTGGCGGTTCGCCAGACTCAGCACAGAGGCTGGGTACGGGACTGGTCCGATAAGCACCCGTGGCCAGTCGGATCCCAGCATGGTGAACAGCGTCAAGGATCCGCAAATAAGATGGCCTCGCTGACCCATGTACTGTGCACCCATAGTCCAGCCGTGAACGCAGAAAAGCTCCATAAAACTGTAGGAGACGCGCCATGTCCGCTCCCCAAGACCTGTGGCTGAGGCACTTGAGGATGTTCAGTGCCTTCAGCGTTCTGGCTTTCAAGTCACGTAGGTGTGGCAGCCATGACAACCTGTAGTCAAAAATTAGGCCCAGAAACCCTACACTTGGTATACATTTTTCTGCTGCTTTTATGCCGTGAATACTACCCTATATTCGTGTGATATCTTTATCTTCTTTCTATTTCACTTCAATCACCCCCACTAAATGTAGACTGAGTCTTAGCATTTCCCTTTTCAGGTTTTCTAGCTTACCCCCTCGTTCAGACTTTAGACATTCCACCCCCCACCCCCCGTCTCGTAGAACGTTATCCTTCCGTTATTTATTCGATGTTTTCCTCGTGGCCACGTTCCCCTTGGAGATCCTATCCCAGAGGTCTTCATGGGGTACTAGCCCGGCATCTTTTGCCAAAGTCGAGTTCATCGTGACACTTTTTCAATTACAGGCCCAATGTCCTGTGGATACACGTTATGTATCTTTAATGCAGGGCTTTCCATAGCCTTCTACATTCTCATGCCATCGATCGCTGCTGACTCTTCCGCCTTTTAGGGGCAGTTTCTACTCCCAAACGCAAGAGAGTGCCCTGAACCTCTGTCGGTTCCCTCATCCTCTTTGACAAGGCAGTTGGAAGACCGAGGGTGACTTCTTATGTCATAAGTCTTCGGCCGCCTTTCTGATGGTTTTAACTCCAAATTTAAGTAGTGGCAAAGTTCGGACACGGAACACACGGAGATTTGATTACCAGTCAATACCCTGACCCTGGTTTCCAGATAGGAACTATATACCATTTTTCTACGTATAATTCGTTAATTTTAGTTTCACTCTCATCTTGTCTGACTGTATTTCTTGCAAATGTTGGTAGTCTAATGACCAGCTACATACGAAACTAAATTTGGTTGCTTGCCTAATGGTGGTGAGCAATATTCAAAACTATTACCGTTAGGCTTGCGCAGTACGTCACACAGGAGGTGGGGAAGACTATTTCGAACGACTGAAGTGCGCTGGATTACCTCTAAACGTACACACGTGATGTAGAATCCATCGTACGGCGTGTGGCGGATGGCGCGTATCTTAGTAGTAGACTGAGGCTGTCTTCTGGTATCCCCGGTGTGTGCCCGGAAACCGAGAGATTGCGGGATCGAATGTCGCTCGGACCATAGTAATTTTCAGTTTGCCATTAATGTAGCCTCCACCTCTAAACGAAGTTGGTAGTCACCAGGTATGACACGTGGTTCAAATTCCACATTTTGCAGTGCGTCACCTTTTCCGCTTATTGTTGGGGCGTGCAAGCACCAAAGTTGCGTCCCAAAGGAAGACTTGCACTCAGCCATTCAGCCATAGGCATTTACTAAGTTAAGACAATGATGCCTCTGGTGTTTTTGATATACTGCAAGAATGTGAACTTATCAAATTTAGTATTACTTCAGTATCCCAAGTTTGCATACTGTTCCATTCAACTTCGTTTTAATCACTTCACTGAAACTACACAACTATAATACGTTGACAATTAAAGGAGGAACGCAGAACTACACATAAAATTCTATTTTGAAAAACATGACTGTATTATCCTTGAATTTATGTACATATATTTCTTCAACCAAACA
Source organism: Schistocerca nitens (assembly GCF_023898315.1). Classification (NCBI taxonomy): domain Eukaryota; kingdom Metazoa; phylum Arthropoda; class Insecta; order Orthoptera; family Acrididae; genus Schistocerca; species Schistocerca nitens. Next base: position 386,265,963 of record NC_064620.1, read on the forward strand.
TATATCATTATAGCAATTAGTACCAAATTAATGATTCCTGATAATCTGTTGGGGTCAATCTCAGTTATAGGCTATCGCTTCACCAACGACTTACGCAAATGTACTTCTTAGATCCCTAATTTTCATACATAAATTGTCCACAAATCAAAAAAATCAAACGACTCTGAGCACTGTGAGATCTAACGTCTGAGGTCATTAGTCCCCTAGAACTTAGAACTACTTAAACCTAACTAACCTAAGGACATCACACACATCTATGCCCGAGGCAGGATTCGAACCTGCGACCGTAGCGGTCGCGCGGTTCCAGATTGAAGTGCTTAGAACCGCTCGGCCACACCGGCCGGCTGTCCACAAATGAAGGCTTTCTTAGATATGGAACCTAGATAGGTGGCAGACCAGAAACATAAACGCATTTTAAATTTTTATTCTTGTTTAGCCGTTCCAGTTGGGGAACTTGCTTTTATAGAGTAATGCTTTCCTGTAGATAAATATTCATTGCGCTTAGAGTGTATTCCCTTGTTTCTTTGTAGAAAGAGGGGTCGCTTTAATATTCTGTAGGCTTTTAGAACGAATGTATTTCCCTGAAACCTACCAACAAACCGAACGCCACCGCCGGATTTGAATGAGCCATATGTGATTATTCCAATTCTTATTTCGTCACGTTGTAACACCCTAGTATTTGCCTGAGATGAATGACCCCAATTGTGAACCACTGACTCTGTAAGCATAGAGTACTACGTTATGTCGGTTTGTGAAGAGCAGAGTTTTGGATTTCTGAACATTCAGAGCAACCTGCCACGCCTTGCGCAACTTCACTTGTATTACAAAAGTTTGACACTTTCAACATTAAATGTGAAATTTTGTATGTAAAAATGAATATTCAATAAATTAATAACTTTTATTTCACTGAGTTTCATTTCGGTATATTCACTGCGGCATACGGTATGCGCGACTAACAATCATACGGCACTGCGGAGAGACGTTTTGAACATCCCGTACAATACGAATTGCATAGGACCCGACAGACCCCATGGCTACGCTGAAGACATTTCTATGTCTTTCACTGATACTCTATAGAAGATGACATTCTATGTACTGCCTGTGAAGAAATGTTCAAGTAAGTTAGAAATTTTGATTGATGCATATATAACCGTAATTTCGATAGTAGTCTGAGCTGCTACGATGCCTGTAATATTTCTGAAAGTAAAGACGTTTTGTATCCATCTGACTGACTTGATACATGGCTTTCACGATGTCATGCGAGAGACCGATGTTTCCGGAACAATGCTGGTTGGCATGGAGGGGATCATTGTGTTTGTTACATCTCTTCTTTGACGATACTACTTACATCTTCCATTTACTGACTGACATTGAGCTCAAAGATGACTTCTATAGCGCCCTTTTCGCAGAAGAAAGGATTCAGACGAAGAAATGTTTCTCGTGTATTACTATCGATTCAGTGTAACAAAGCTGATACACTTCTTCGCTTCGTGCACACCTCATTTGCTACGCGTTATTCCCTATGTCTTGACAAATTACAAAACTTCTAAAATTATGTGTCATCTTGTTTATAACAGGTGTACGAGTATATCACAATATATAGTATAATATTCACCTCCGTAGCTGAGTTGTCAGCGCGGCTGACTCCCCTGCGGCGGACACTGGTTCGATTCCCGGTACTGCCAGGGACTATATATGTATATATCCATCTGACTGACTTGATACATGGCTAAAAGATACTAGTCTAACGTTTCTAGTGCAAAAAAGTGGGATTATTTCTCAGATGGATCGGAAATAGCAATAGACGACATATAAGATCCATTATTCCTAGAAAAGATATGTGGGTGTTAGTGTGAACAGTAATCGAAATAAAACGTTTTCTCAATAACGACCAGTCTACGTATGATAACAACAATATGACAGAGGGTAGAAAACGAATGTAATGGGTTTCCGAACTGCCTTCAAACATTGAAGCCGAAACGTAACTAATCTAAGAGTACCAAAGAGACATTCTATTTCTGATGAAAACGTACTTTTCACTCGACATGATAATTAACGAGTGCAGCCATATCATTTCAGATTACCTACAAGAGTTTGTATCAGTTTTAGAGCTAAGCCTTCGACCGATATCTGCAAATAAAATGTGTACGATGCAGTATTTTCATTTTCTTGTTTCACTTCTGCGTTTTTATTCTTTTTTCAACCACCTCTGATTAATGTTGTAAAGAAGAGGAAACAGCTACCTGTGATAAAGAGAACAATTACCAACGGTTTTTGAAGGTCACAGAAAACATGAAATATTCCCAGGAGGAAGACCTAGACATAAGATAAATCGTAGAAGTCTAAACTTCTAGCACGAACGGTCATTAGTTCTTGCAAGGATGAACTTTCTGCAGCAACTAATGGTAATTGGTGCGTTTTGGCTCGTTTAAGTGATAGCGCTCTTGGGATGTGAAGTAGTAAAAGTGTGTATTTCACTTTTACAGAAAACGTCTAGTCGAAATAGTTTGCGAGTGAATTGCCGGATGTCGGTGTTCAGCGGGCGCAAAATTTCGGCAAATGACCACGTCGACACCATCAGGTGCGCTGATGAACTGACTGATGTGGGACCGGTGCAGCGTTTTTGTCTCTTCCCCTCTCCCTCCGATCGGCTGCTCCCAGCATCCTCCTGCCCCACTGCTCCTGCCGACCCAGTGTTCTGGCTCAGATTCGCGCCCAGGTGCACGTGCTGTCGGCACTTCTACTGTTCCCCCGCCCGCCCCCGAAGTCAATTCGTTGTCTAGTATCCCGTTTCTCTCCTTCTCCATTCTAATAGTGGGGTCGCACCCCCTCCTAAGTACGTACCCGCTATCAGGTTTATTAGCAGTTCCCTTACTCGGTTCTCTATAGTTCCTTAATGACACTGTCCTAGAATTTGGACGTCTGTGTCAGAACCTTGGTGTGTGTGTGTGTGTGTGTGTGTGTGTGTGTGTGTGTGTGTGTGTATTCTATTCCATGCTGTTCCGTCAGGCAATATTCTGCGAGTGCTGACTTGTTAGGTTACTGAAATCTGGTATAGCGTTGTTGTTTTCTTCAATGATCTTCGACAGTACGCAACGTCTGACCTACGTAAGTCTTACCACATTGGCTGGGTATCTGACAGACCCCGGATCACCGAAGTTCATTGTCATCTTACACACTACCAAGTAGTGCCTGTGTTTTGGTTGGTGGGCAGAAGATCGCCTTCACTTGGTATTTCAGAGGAATTCGTCTTCGCACCACAAAAAGGAATGAATGCAATGGCCGCGTCCTCTTGAGAATCCTCTTTTGGTTCCGCTGGTTGTACAGAGGTTGTAGGACGTAGAGCTCTCCGAATCTGCCACTCCTTGTAGCCATTCTTCCGCAAAACTACCCTCAGATGTTCAAATTCTTCGTTGATGCTTTCGTTGTCAGAGATAGTGCGAGTCCTATGTACCAGTGTTTTGAGCGCGCCGTTCCTCTGAGCCGGATGGTGACAGCTGTCAGCTTATAAGTATAGGTCAATGTGCTGTGGTCCTTTGTGCTCTGTTTCTAACAAGGACATCCATCTCGACTTCCATGGTGAATCTGATGTTCTGCTGTATGGAACTGAAATGTGTCTCTTGCATGTGACCATATGACGAAAGTATCATCTGCATACCAGAAGAAACAGATAGGCTTCCATTGTGCTGATTCCAGGGCTTCGTCCTCGAAATATTTCATATAAACATTGATGACAACAGGTGATAGCGGACTCCACAAGGCTACTCCTTCCGTCTCCTCTTAGTAGCCACCTTCGAAAAGAAAGTAAGTCGATCTCAAGACGTGCCCAAGTTCTTTGAATTCTTGTAAAGGCACTCTGGTAAACAGATAAATAACATCGGATCTCACAATGATGTCTTTATCTTTACGTTTGAAGTTGTTAAGAAGTCCAGAGAAATCAACAGAGTTGCGTGTGTGACGTGAGAACTTCCCGATGTAATGACTGAGCAAATCCCTTAAGCACTTAGCAAATGAGTATGTCGGAGCACCAATGTTTCAGACAATGGAACGTAAAGGAACCCCATCCCTGTGAACCCTCGGCAGTTCATAAAGTCTTTGTGGAACTGATACTCTCGGTCTTAGCTTCTTAGTAACCTCGCCTGACAATCAGGATTCTTTGAGAAGCGCCATTGTCTTCCTCTCCACTCTCTTGGTAAGGTCAGAGTCGATCTACCGGTATGCACTTTCTTCTAGCAGTCCCCTCCTTTTCTCGGTGTAATTCTGGTGAGATAGGACCATAGTTGCGTTACCCTTGTCATTTGGTAAGACTACAATGTCAGGATCTTCTCTTAGTTGCCTTATGACTGCCCTCTCCCTGCTAGAGAAGTTCGGTTTCATAGGTTTTGTTCGCGTGGGAATGCGACAGGTTTCGCGACGTACTTCTTCAGCTGCTTCGGGGAAGTCGTGCTGCTAGCTGTTCTATTTAACTGATGATATCCGTGACAGGTACGGATTTAGGAGTGGGTGCAAAATTCAGTCCTTTCTTGAGAACTGCACCGCATGCTGATCCATTTGCTTGTCCTTGAGATTGATTATAGTCTTGCAGGGAACATCATGAGGTTTCCTCTCAGAAATATCCTCGAATTTCGATGTTTGGCGTCCGGTGACCTTACCTTGTGAGGAATTAGCTGTGGCCCATTTCACGCCATTAATCCATTCCCACGTCCAAGAACTGAAATGGTTGGCCAGCTGTAGGTGTAATTTGTAAAGTAACACGTAACACGTAACAAGGCTAGGCTGGCACGTTTCTTGATTCTTCTGGCTGCTGCTGAGTCAATACGATGCGTTACTTTGGCGAAATTCGTTACTACACGCTCTCACGGCATCTCATAAGAAATGCAAATGCACTCAACAAACGGCTCCTCCGGTGACACAGCTCGTCAAGTCTTTTCATGCTGCGATGCACCTCCTCCCAGCAGAGATATGTGATGTGATTCTTCAGCTTCTTCCGGCGTGCGTTATGTCGAAATAGTTCACAGGTGTACTTTGGAATGTCGGTGTCCAACGTGGTCGTTTGCCGAAATATTGTGCCCTTTGGACACCGACATCCGGCAGTTCACCCGTGAACTACACTCCTGGAAATGGAAAAAAGAACACATTGACACCGGTGTGTCAGACCCACCATACTTGCTCCGGACACTGCGAGAGGGCTGTACAAGCAATGATCACACGCACGGCACAGCGGACACACCAGGAACCGCGGCGTTGGCCGTCGAATGGCGCTAGCTGCGCAGCATTTGTGCACCGCCGCCGTCAGTGTCAGCCAGTTTGCCGTGGCATACGGAGCTCCACCGCAGTCTTTAACACTGGTAGCATGCCGCGACAGCGTGGACGTGAACCGTATGTGCAGTTGACGGACTTTGAGCGAGGGCGTATAGTGGGCATGCGGGAGGCCGGGTGGACGTACCGCCGAATTGCTCAACACGTGGGGCGTGAGGTCTCCACAGTACATCGATGTTGTCGCCAGAGGTCGGCGGAAGGTGCACGTGCCCGTCGACCTGGGACCGGACCGCAGCGACGCACGGATGCACGCCAAGACCGTAGGATCCTACGCAGTGCCGTAGGGGACCGCACCGCCACTTCCCAGCAAATTAGGGACACTGTTGCTCCTGGGGTATCGACGAGGACCATTCGCAACCGTCTCCATGAAGCTGGGCTACGGTCCCGCACACCGGTAGGCCGTCTTCCGCTCACGCCCCAACATCGTGCAGCCCGCCTCCAGTGGTGTCGCGACAGGCGTGAATGGAGGGACGAATGGAGACGTGTCGTCTTCAGCGATGAGAGTCGCTTCTGCCTTGGTGCCAATGATGGTCGTATGCGTGTTTGGCGCCGTGCAGGTGAGCGGCACAATCAGGACTGCATACGACCGAGGTACACAGGGCCAACACCCGGCATCATGGTGTGGGGAGCGATCTCCTACACTGGCCGTACACCACTGGTGATCGTCGAGGGGACACTGAATAGTGCACGGTACATCCAAACCGTCATCGAACCCATCGTTCTACCATTCCTAGACCGGCAAGGGAACTTGCTGTTCCAACAGGACAATGCACGTCCGCATGTATCCCGTGCCACCCAACGTGCTCTAAAAGGTGTAAGTCAACTACCCTGGCCAGCAAGATCTCCGGATCTGTCCCCCATTGAGCATGTTTGGGACTGGATGAAGCGTCGTCTCACGCGGTCTGCACGTCCAGCACGAACGCTGGTCCAACTGAGGCGCCAGGTGGAAATGGCATGGCAAGCCGTTCCACAGGATTACATCCAGCATCTCTACGATCGTCTCCATGGGAGAATAGCAGCCTGCATTGCTGCGAAAGGTGGATATACACTGTACTAGTGCCGACATTGTGCATGCTCTGTTGCCTGTGTCTATGTGCCTGTGGTTCTGTCAGTGTGATCATGTGATGTATCTGACCCCAGGAATGTGTCAATAAAGTTTCCCCTTCCTGGGACAATGAATTCACGGTGTTCTTATTTCAATTTCCAGGAGTGTATTTCGACATGACGTACACTCGTAGAAGCTGAAGAATCACTTCTATTGTTGAAACTTCCTGGCAGATTAAAACTGTGTGCCGGGCCGAGACTCGAACTCGGGACCTTTGCCTTTCGCGGGCAGGAGAGCTTCTGTAAAGTTTGGAAGGTAGGAGACGAGGTACTGGCAGAAGCAAATCTGTGAGGACGGGGTGTGAGTTGTGCTTGGGTAGCTCAGTTGGTAGAGCACTTGCCCGCGAAAGGCAAAGGCGCATTTGGTGACGAATTACTCTGTACGTAGTTGATTTTTATATAAAGGAAATTAGTTTGTAAAAGTTTAATCAGACTTATAATTACGATGCAAGTTCGACTCTACAACAATAAAATAGTTGACCGTAGAACACTTATGGCAACTGATCGTTGTGTCGCCAAGCAAGTCGTTTCATACTTAATGTAAATGGCCGTACATTACTTGCATTATGTCATTGAAATCAGACAATGGAGAAGTTAGTCATTCCCAAAATAAAATTAAGTTTCATTTATAATGGTCCAATTATTATTGGAAAAACGTTGTAAAGAAGACACGTACATCAGCATCGTACTACTAACAGAATAGGAAGAAGAAAACAATCCACTGTCGCTCTTTTCATAGATATAATAATAACAACTTAGTAGAAAAGGGATTACCATCACAGGGGTTTGCTGACGTTAATTTCCTGAAGACTTCGCTTTTTATATGTACAAATGAAAGAAATAGTTTTCTGCTGTTCATTCAGTTTCGCAAAACAATGCAACTGAAATAACATTCAGAATTATTCCATAGGAGCTCATAAGCTGGAATATCTCTTTATATTTTTATTATTTTGTACCTTAAGGACTATTCAATAAGACACATTTTTGTGGTTTTATCAAAACATCTGTTATAACATCGACACACAAGTATATAGAGCTTAGTTTTTTCTTATAATGGGAAAACATTTTTTACACTTGAAGCCAGTTTTTATAATGATCAGATAGGTATACTAAAGTCAGTAGATCATATTATATATCTGAAATTATCAAAAACACCGTACGTAATATCCCGGTAGTTATTAAAAATCCAGAGAACTTAAAAGTTGTCTACAAATGCAAACAGTGTTTCTCCCTAGTACGCTTCCGCAAAAAATACAAAATGCGTTTCTTTTCAGCACTTAGTGAACGGATGTTTTTCCATTGTCTTCCGTGTCATCTCACTGAAAATTTGATCCGCCATCTTGACAGAACTGGAAGAGCCAAGATGAACCCTCAATTGATATAGTCCAACGTATGACAGGAAACAGAAAATGGAAATGGTAATATCGTAATTTTAAAGGCTACATATAAATGTAACAAGGCACTGTGTGTTGATTGTGTTAATAAATGCAAAAAACTTAGAGTGACTGGCGAAACAAATCATACATATTGTGCTTAAAAGTATATATATATATATATCTATTTCTTGTCTCATCTGTTCGCTTAGCGAGATTGGTAGGAAGTTTTGCTTGGGCTTTCGAAGGCGCTTGGTGCAGTCATCTGTTCGCTTAGCGAGATTGGTAGGAAGTTTTGCTTGGGCTTTCGAAGGCGCTTGGTGCAGTCATCTGCAAGTAGTTTCACGTTGGCACCAACGACGCTTTCGCTTGGGTTTTGGGTTCTGAATGTTCTGGCGTAAAGTGAAGTGCTGACGCGCCGGTCAAGAACGTTAAAGTGGAGAGGGCTGTGAAGAACACGTCAGCCAATAATATGCTGACCGACCCCTCTAGGCATAGACAACATTAACCCACCCCCCCTCCCCCCGCTCCACCTGCCGCAGCCATGTTGAAGACCAGCCATTCTACAAGCTGCAGCAGCGACTTAGGAACTGTATTATTTCACTGTATTACGAATTGTATATACTCAAGGGACTTCTTATATGTCTGTCGCCCATTGCTTGCAACAGATCTGTTTTTCCCAAAGTTGGGTATTGTAATTACTTCCTTTTGTAATAAACTTCATTAATACGATTTTCTTGAATTATTTTCTAGCGATCCGGAAAGCAGGTTTCCTAGCCACCCCTCATCGATTAGTAGGCAGGATACAAATTGATGATGAGTCTTCATAAAAAACCCGCGACTTACGGCCATGGAAATTTTCTTTTCTGTTTTGTTGGCGCCCTAAGTCTCCATTGTCTTTTCTTTGCAAAGATGTATTTACTTGCTTTAACAGTATCCCTTATCGTGTTTGCTTATCAGTGTTTACAGGTGGTTATTGCAGAAATTTTCTTTGCTTTTGTACTTCTTTTTATTGCTTGCCTTGTCTGTTTATCGCATTTGCTTCTCCCACTATGAGCAACCCACCTATCGCGCCCCAGCTGTAAGAGTTAGATGCAACGCAGCTAATGCAGATGTTTCAGTTCAGAGCGCACAAATTGAACCAAACTACTAATGCAGTGCAAACAACACCTACAGTGGCTCCAAGTGCTATACTGCTGTTTCGCCAGTTTAATGGAAACGAGGAGGAATGGCTCGAGTGGTTGCAAGAGTTTGAAGCACATGTAATTGCTCACAACATAACAGGTACTGTGAAACTTCCCTATTTATCACCCACAGTAGGAAGTGCAGTTTTTCGAGTCATCCAGAAACTATTCCCTATCACCACTCTGAGTGAACCTTCGTATGATCAGGTTGTAGATTCGCTAACTATTATGACCAACAAGTGAATGTGGTAGCAGCTCAGTACCAATTCTTCAACTGCAAGAAACGGTCAAATGGTTCAAATGGCTCTGAGCACTATGGGACTTAACATCTGAGGTCATCAGTCCCCTAGATTTAGAACTACTTAAACCTAATTAACCTAAGGACATCACACACATCCATGCCCGAGGCAGGATTCGAACCTGCAACCGTAGCAGCAGCGGTGTTCCGCACTGAAGCGCCTAGAACCGCATGGCCACCGCGGCCGGCAACAAACGGTCAGAACAACCTTACAGTGAGTGGGTAACACATTTTCAGGGTACGACGAGGAAATGAAAATGCAAATGTGCTTGTGGTGCTCTATGTTCAGATGTTATGTTGTGTGATGCGATTATGTACAATGTAACTGATGTCAAACTTATAGAACAGTTTGTGAAACAGTCTGATCCATTATTCCAGCATGTAGTGCAAATTATAGATCAGTATGATTCAGGTGCCTTCTCAGGCGATAAATTTAAATAGCTGGCAATTTGTTGGGTAGAGTCGCCCCTTGCTCGCAACTGGCTCATTAGGCAGGTTCAGCTTGCGCACACCGCACTGCATAAACATTTGTCCACACCATGTAAGTAGCTCTCTAAACAAGCAAACAGAATTAAGTCAGCCCTCAGTGCTGTTCTCGGCACAGACACCAAGACTGCCCTTCAAGACAAGCACAGTGTTACGCGTGTGGCAACAAAAGACTTGTACAATCCGTATGTTTGCAACAGAAAAAACTTAAGAATTCTGCCCACTAACAAAAATCTAGTCACAAGGCCCATGTCATACATGCAGTGACTTCAGAGCCTGCTCCTGGCATTAGCAAAATTACCAAGAAAACAGTTTCTTCAGTGTTGTGCCAGTCCAACTAACTTTTTGTACATTTGCACATTAGTGGAAAATGTGTGAAATTTCAGTTGGACACAGGTGCCCCTGTTACATTGCAGAATTGTAAAATAAATGAACTGATGGATGATGATGGAGAGGTTTGTATGGGCGCACGGCGGCAAGGTCTTCAGCGCCCACTCAAAAACAGTTTGAGACAGAAAATACCCAGAACATTAAGATAAAACAGAACGTAAAACATAGGTAACAAAGGTTGGAAAACTATGTCAATACCCACACCGAAGCATGGGACGAAGCATGGCGTCAGGAGTAAAACAGTGTTAGAATCCCTAAGCCTGTCTAAAGCTGGCATGCACCTGGTGGCTTATAATGGACAAGACATTCCTGTCCTCGGAAAATGTACTTTGCCTATCATGGACCGCTCGCGTACATGAAATGTAACTTTCACTGTGCTTCAATCACGCGATTGTTAGAATATGTTTGGCCTTGATTCATTTGATCTGTTTGGTTTTAACATTAAGGATAAAGTGCTGTCAGTGACTGCATTCGATGCATCTTTTCTGAAGATTTAGGCAAAGCTAACAATTTTGTAGCACATATTACCGTGAAACACAATGCTCAGTCGAAATTTTGCCCGGCCAGGATTGTTCCTATTGCATTACAGGACAAAGTCTCTGCTGAACTTAAAGAATTGCGAGATAGTGGAGCTATTGCGCCCAGGAAAGCTAGTCAATGAGTAAGTCCACTGGTTTTGCTCGCCAAACCTTCAGGTCGCATTCATCCCCGAGTTGACTTTAAATCTACAGTCAACCCACAAACTGTGATTGATACTTATCCACTGCCACGCCCAGATGATCTCATGAACAGATTAGGCGCTGGTCGTTACTTTTCGAAAATTGATTTGCACGATGCATGTCTTCAAATACCATTAGATTACGAATCTCAAAAAGTGTGTGTTGTGAATACTCATTTGTTGTTGTTGTTGCGGTCTTCAGTCCTGAGACTGGTTTGATGCAGCTCTCCATGCTATTCTATCCTGTGCAAGCTTCTTCATCTCCCAGTACTTACTGCAACCTACACCCTTCTGAATCTGCTTGGTGTACTCATCTCTTGGTCTCCCACTACAATTTTTACCCTCCACGCTGCCCTCCAATACCAAATTGGTGATCCCTTGATGCCTCAGAACATGTCCTACCAACCGATCCCTTCGTCTAGTCAAGTTGTGCCACAAACTTCTCTTCTCCCCAATCCTATTTAACACCTCCTCATTAGTTATGTGATCTACCCATGTAATCTTCAGCATTCTTCTGTAGCACCACATTTCGAAAGCTTCTATTCTCTTCTTGTCTAAACTATTTATCGTCCATGTTTCACTTCCATACATTGTTACACTCCATACAAATACTTTCAGAAATTACTTCCTCACACTTAAATCTATACTCGATGTTAACAAATTTCTCCTCTTCAGAAACGCTTTCCTTGCCATTGCAAGTCTACATTTTATATCCTCTCTACTTTGACCATCATCAGTTTTTTTGCTCCCCAAATAGCAAAACTCCTTTACTACTATAAGTGTCTCATTTCCTAATCTAATACCCTCAACATCACCCGACTTAATTCGACTACATTCCATTATCCTCGTTTTGCTTTTGTTGATGTTCATCTTATATCCTCCCTTCAGGACACTAACCATTCCGTTCAACTACTCTTCCAAGTTCTTTGCTGTCTCTGACAGAATTACAATGTCATCGGCGAACCTCAAAGTTTTTATTTCTTCTCCATGGATTTTAATACCTGCTCCAAATTTTTCTTTTGTTTCCTTCACTGATTGCTCAATATACCGATTGAATAACATCGGGGAGAGGCTACAACCCTGTCTCACTCCCTTCCCAACCACTGCTTCCCTTTCATGCCCCTCAACTCTTATAACTGCCATTTGGTTTCTGTACAAATTGTAAATAGCCTTTCGCTCCCTGTATTTTACCCCTGCCACCTTCAGAATTTGAAAGAGAGTATTCTAGTCAACATTGTCAAAGGCTTTCTCTATGTCTACAAATGCTAGAAACGTAGGTTTGCCTTTCCTTAATCTAGCTTCTAAGATAAGTCGTAGGATCAGTATTGCCTCACGTGTTCCAATATTTCTACGGAATCTAAGCTGATCTTCCCCAAGGTCGGCTTCTACTAGTTTTTCCATTCGTCTGTAAAGAATTCGCGTTGGTATTTTGCAGCCGTGACTTATTAAACTGATAGTTCGGTAATTTTCACATCTATCAACACCTGCTTTCTTTGGGATTGGAATTATTATATTATTCTTGAAGTCTGAGGGTATTTCGCCTGTCTCATACATCTTGCTCACCAGATGGTACAGTTTTGTCAGGACTGGCTCTCCCAAGGCCGTCAGTAGTTCTAATGGAATGTTGTCTACTCCCGGGGCCTTGTTTCGACTCAGGTCTTTCAGTACTCTGTCAAACTCTTCACGCGGTATCATATCTCCCATTTCATCTTCATTTAGGCTTGCTTAAATATTTACGTTAGCCTTTTTGTAGTTCTTCTGGACCCGCCGTTTTCCAATGGTATTTGGAACAGCTGACTGGTCAAGTACCAAACTGTTCAAACTGTTTGGGCGATATTTTTGTAGCAGTCGTGCACCTCAAGGACACATTGCAAATTTGTGTGCTTTGTTTCGTGTGTTATCTGATGCAGGACTAAAGCGTAAACTGGACAAGTGTGATTTTATTACACCTGAGTTGCAGTATTTAGGTCATGTCATTAACAGTCAAGGTGTACATCCCCTTCAGTCTCATTTGCTAGCCATACGAGATTCACCTGTTCCTCGTAATGACCCAGAATTGCAGTCAGTCTTAGGGAAAGTAAACTATTATATTCGCTTCATACCGAATGCTCCACAAACCACGGCTCCATTGCATCTCTTGCGTCGCAAGAACGTTCCCTTTTTTTGGACACATCGGTGCCAATTAGCTTTTCAAAAACTTAAAAATGCATTGCTCAGTGATCGATGTTTGGTGCACTTTGATCCTGACAAACCCGTTGTATTGCAAGTTGACGCTTCCTCTTACGGAATTGGTGCAGTGCTTTCACACAGAATTGGTGATAAATACAGGCCTATTGCTTTGGCATCAAAAGTGTTGTCCAAAGCTCAGTATGACTATTCACAAATAGAGAAAGAGGCATTAGCTATTTTGTATGGTGTCACCAAACTCCACCTCTATTTGTATGGCAGAAAATTCTACGTAGTAACGGATCACAAGCCATTGCAGTCTTGTTTCCGACGAAGCAGGTTCCTGTCCGAACTGTCAAAAAATTGCAAAGTTGGGCTTTGTTGTCTCAATACCATACGAGATTGTGTATCGTCAGAAGCTCAACACTGTAATGCGGACGCACTTCCACGCCTTCCGATTGGCCCTGATACAGACTTTGACGCTTATGCTGCATCTTGTTGTCACATCGATGCTCAGGATTCTGAATTGCTTCAATCCTTTCATCTCAACTATCGGAAAATTGCATAGGTCGCGGAAGCTAAATTGGATTTTAACATTTTACTAAAATACATTTGCACATCTTGGATACGCTCATTGCATAGCATAAAGAACTATGTAGTGAGCCGAAACTTTGCACATCGGCATAGCCTCTCTGTACAGGAAGGTGTGATTCTTGTTCAGAATGACAGTGGACACTCACGTGTGTTGATCCCTACAGCTTTGCAAAAAGAAGTGTCGCGGTTACTTCAACAAGGACACTGGGGGATTATTCGTACGAAACAGTTTGCACGTCGACACTGTACTTGGCAGGGCATGGACACCCAAATGAACAAATGACATGACAGTGTTAATCACGTTCGGAAAATCAGACCGCTCCGCCACAAAAATTCTCTGCTTGGTCTAAGTCGCAATCACCATGGGAACGTGTGCACATAACTTTGGGACACCTTTTTGAAACACACGTTGGTTTATTGTTGTAGACTGATATAGCAAGTTTCTTTCTGCTGTGCCAATGTACTCGACAACGTCACGTAGCGCAATTCCGGCATTGTCCTCTAGTTTTTGCTTCAAAGGGTTTCCTGAAGTCATAATTTCGGACAACGGACCTCAGTTTACATCAAATGAATCTGAAAGGTCCTGTGAACGCAATGGCATACAGCATCTAACTAGTGCACCATTCCATCCACAGTCAAACGACGAAGCGGAACGTTTCGTCCGAACTGTCAAACAGCAGATGGCCAAAATTCACACCGCTCACACCAGGGTTCAAGCATTGCAACTGTTTCTCGCCTCCTGTCGTTCGCATTCTCGATATGGACCATCGTCAGCAGAACTGCTTCACGGCTGCCGTCATCAGACACTGCTCCACCTGCTCCACCCTCCTCAGCATCCGGCGCCGAAGGAAGGCCGCATGTATTGCTTCGCGCCGCATGATATTGTGTTTTACAGGGCTTTTAACGGCAGAAGACGGTGGGCGCATGGCGAGATCCTTCGTCGACTTGGCGCATGGATGTACCTTATTTCAGGCCCAGACGGATTGCAGCGCCGACACCACAATCAACTTTGCCACTGTCACGTGCACGGTGATACTTCTGTGTCTCTTCCCCCAGATTCACAGATCCCAACGACACTGAGGCCACAGCAGTCGTGAGCAGGTGTCATCACGACACCGCGAGACGACCTCATGGAGACGGAGCCTTCACCTCCTGCGTCTCCTCTCGTCCTACCGATGGAGCTTAACCCGCCAAGGACGCAGCAGCCGATGCCTTCTGCATCTGGTTATGAGCCTCAGGATGTGGTCTCGTACCGTTCTGGTCGTTTTCCGAGGGACGTTTCCGCCAGAGCGAAGGCCGGATGGCTGTGAACGACCGGAAGCTCGACGTCCCATGCAGCCACAGCTTCCGGTCCAGCGCAGCATCCACAGTCCCGCCTACCCCGCCGTTGTCGTGCTCCCTATGCGACGATGGTCCGTCGCTTTGTGGGGGAGGAATGTTCCGGCGTAAAGTCAAGCGCCGGCACGCTGGTCAGGAACGTTAAAGCGGGGAGGGCTGTGAAGAAGACGTCAGCCAATAGTACGCTGACCGAACCCTCTCTAGGACGACACCGAGACAACAACGACCTCCAGGCATAGAGAACATAAACGCCGCTCCACCTGGCCGCAACTTGCTGCAGGACCTGACCATCATTTTATAGGACAATGCTCAAGAACGTACAGTGCAAGCTGTTACTGATTTGTTTGACTGATAGGGCTACTAAGTGCTATACCACCTACTGCACTGCCCTGACTTAAACCGTCGTGAGTTCAACTCGACTTCCAAACTGAAGGAAACACTTCACGGCATTCGCTTCAGAATTGCTATAAATTCGTCAGGCAATAGACCGCGCTGCTCGAACTGTCAACACAACTGGCACTGCTAAGAGTATCCTACGACTTCCACATCACTGGCAACGAGTTATACATAATGCTGGTGACTACTTTGAAGGTCATTAAACTGTGAGCCACGTATCCATTTTGTACAAGCTGTAAATAAATAGTTGCCACTATTTAAGTTTCCAACCCCTGGAGTCACTTCCCCAGTGGAACTCATACCGATGAAGTTAACCTCGGGGTAGGTCTAGGTCGGATATAGTACCGACCCACTGCGTGTTGTGGAGAGGCTCTGCAGTTGGTGTTTAAAGCTTGGGAGAGTTGAAGGAGTTTGGCTGGTGAAGCCAGTGTAATATTTTGTGCAGTTAACGGAGACCATGTGCCAACTTTGTCGTTTAGGCCCCTGTTAATATACGTAGCTGCGACTGTACTTTTCTTTCCAGGGTCGAGCTACGGAATATATGTAGGTTCCGGGATTTTGAAGTAGTCGCGGATTAGACACTGGATTAGCGAAATTGTGTTTTTGGGCGGTCGATTGGTTGTCGTCCTGTGGACAGTTCGGGAGGAAGAAGTGGTTATTTTACTATGATACAGAGTGAGCCGCGGTAAAGAGGGAGGGAGATTTGCATTTGATGATTTTTAGAAAATCGGTAGAAACCTATATCCTGTCCGTGTTGTATGATTGCGACTCGCCCACGGGTAATTGGGTTTATATCTGTTTTTGGGAGTGGTTGGAAGTGACTAATGTGTATCGAGAAGGGAAAGCCACGAAAACATTTTTGGTTGTTGTTTGGATGCCACGATCATACAGCGGATCTAGAATTGGCTCTTGTATATTCGAACTGTTTCACCTTGATATGAGGGATCACACCAGTAGGTTGAGTTGGTAAGTGACTGGAATAGAAAGGAACCATTTCCAAGCAAAACGTAACTAAACAAAGAACTTGGTTAGTAGAAGTGACGAGTGGCCTTATTTAATTTAGGGAATTTTAGTGGATCGCTTTGTTTGAATTGTTAATTAACGTTAACGCAGTAGAGGCGGTGGTGCCTAGGTTTCTTGTTTATATTTTTGTTTGTTCTTGAATTTCCGTTTTTGTGGGGGATGTGTAGTTTTTGTTGGCACTCGATCACTTACGATATTTGAACTTGTATTGAGATACCTAGCCGAATAAAGACAAGTTTCCTTGGGTCAAAAGAAACCTTTACGTGTGGTCACTTATTAGCTGTGTAAATCACGGCGTGTAATTTACTGTGTTGTAATTGCAAGTTTAAGTGTCACCCTAAAAGTGACATGTTTGAAGGATATTTAATTTCAAAGTGCAAGGGAAACTTATTTTGATTGAAATTGAGTGATGAATAATCTCTGAAAACATTATTATTACGTAAAGGTGAGTCATTAGAAACTCTTACAAAACGACGAAAGCAAAGATTTAAGTTTCGGATGTATTACTAGCTTCTTGCGTATAATAATCTCGGGTTGGTATTAGGAAGTTTTGGTTTCAGTGAAAATCACTTAATTGCGTTAGTACACGCAAACTACACAAGAATCCTTTACTAATAAAAGCTAACAAGATTACATTTTCTAAGTGACTGAAAATCAGAATTGAAGTTATTTGAAGTTGTTACGAAAAGTCAGCGATCATACTCACAAAGCTGTAGTGGTTAATCTGGTGAATACATTACGTATCTTTATTTACGTAGCAACGTTAGACTACACAGAAAAAATAGAATTATAGCTTCAGTTATCTGTATCCGGTATAAACTTTGTCCAAAAACAAGTTTAATATGAATTGGTCTTGCAATTCACGTCATATCTGAGACGAATGTTAAAAGTTATTAAAAGATTACGAGGCGGTTCCGGAGAGACTGTTTTTTGTGTTGGAAGGAAGTCGTTGCTTGTGAGCACAACTGCAAGCTGTATTTACGATTTAGCTTGACATAATATAAACAGGTATCTTATTGAAATAAAATGGTTCAAATGGCTCTGAGCACTATGGGACTCAACTGCTGAGGTCATTAGTCCCCTAGAACTTAGAACTAGTTAAACCTAACTAACCTAAGGACATCACAAACATCCATGCCCGAGGCAGGATTTGAACCTGCGACCGTAGCGGTCTTGCGGTTCCAGACTGCAGCGCCTTTAACCGCACGGCTATTGAAATAAATTTGATGTCTTGTTTTGGATGATAGGGAGATAACGTGTGTTGTCGCTGTATTCTCCCAGTCTCGTCATTACTGGTAGATGGCGATTGTCAATGTCATTTGGATATTTCGGTGTATCTACCGGGTGATCAAAAAGTCAGTATAAATTTGAAAACTGAATAAATCACGGAATAATGTAGATAGAGAGGTACAAATTGACACATTAGCTTGGAATGACATGGGGTTTTATTAGAACCAAACAATACAAAAGTTCAAAAAATGTCCGACAGATGGCGCTTCATCTGATCAGAATAGCAATAATTAGCATAACAAAGTAAGACAAAGTAAAGATGATGTTCTTTACAGGAAATGCTCAGTATGTCCACCATCATTCCTCAACAATAGCTGTAGTCGAGGAATAATGTTGTGAACAGCACTGTAAAGCATGTCCGGAGTTATGGTGAGGCATTGGCGTCGGATGTTGTCTTTCAGCATCCCTAGAGATGTCGGTCGATCACGATACACTTGCGACTTCAGGTAACCCCAAAGCCAATAATCGCACGGACTGAGGTCTGGGGACCTGGGAGGCCAAGCATGACGAAAGTGGCGGCTGAGCACACGATCATCACCAAACGACGCGCGCAAGAGATCTTTCACGCGTCTAGCAATACTTTGTTTTCTTTTTTGTTCTAATAAAACCCCATGTTATTCCAAGCATGTGTGTCAATTTTTATCTGTCTATCTACATTATTCCGTGGTTTATTAAGTTTTCAAATTTATACTGACTTTTTGATCACCCGGTATTTGTGGCGTAGTAACATTGCTGTATGACGTCGAATTTTGCGTATAGTGAAAATGCTGAATGTTATTGACTCTGCTGTGTTTTCAGTGTTTATTATCGTTGCAGTTGCTAATCACCAAACGGTTGATCTGTCCTCTATTTGCTGTGTAAGAGTACAACTACTGTACAAAGCTAGGCTTCTAGTGTTTGCAATATGCTCGGCTACTACTGGTATCTTCTGCGATCGGATAGTGATCCACAATCATAACATCGACTTTTAATTAAAAAAAACTGTACCTAATTCCTGCTGTAGTGGTTGACTGGTTCGCTCAAGCAATTTTGCGCGGCGGAAGCCATACATCAGCGGTATCGCGATGTTGGTAGAGTACAATCCCTTGTAGTTTTGAGTTAGATCTTGAGTCCCGCCAGTCGGCGCGTTACAGGGCCTCGGAGAGAAGGACAGACCCCTCCCCCCCCTGCCACCTCTTAGATGGTACGATAAAAAAGAACCCTCACGAATAAGACGTAAAACTACACTACTGGTCATTAAAATTGCTACACCACGAACATGACGTGCTACAGACGCGAAATTTAACCGACAGGAAGAAGATGCTGTGGTATGCAAATGATTAGCTTTTCAGAGCATTCACACAAGGTTGGCGCCGGTGGCGACACCTACGACGTGCTGACATGAGGAAAGTTTCCAACCGATTTCGCATACACAAACAGCAGTTGACCAGCGTTGCCTGGTGAAACGTTGTTGTGATGCCTCGTGCAAGGAGGAGAAATGCGTACCATCACGTTTTCGACTTTGATAAAGGTCGGATTGTAGCCTATCACGATTGCGGTTTATCGTATCGCGACATTGCTGCTCGCGTTGGTCGAGATACAATGACTGTTAGCAGAATATTGAATCGGTGGGTTCAGGAGGGTAATACGGAACGCCGTGTTGGATCCCAACGGCCTAGTACCACTAGCAGTCCAGATGACAGGCATCTTATCCGCATGGCTGGAACGGATCCTGCAGCCACGTCTCGATCCCTGAGTCAACAGATGGGGACGTTTGCAAGACAACAACCATCTGCACGAACAGTTCGACGAAGTTTGCAGCAGCATGGACTATTAGCTCGGAGACCATGGCTGTGGTTACCCTTGACGCTGCATCAAAGACAGGAGCGCCTGCGATGGTGTACTCAACGACGAACCTGTGTGCACGAACGGCAAAACGTCATTTTTTCGGATGAATCCAGGTTCTGTTTACAGCATTATGATGGTCGCATCCGTGTTTGGCGACATCGCGGTGAACGCCCATTGGAAGCGTGTATTCGTCATCGCTATACTGGCGAATCACCCGGCGTGATGGTATGGGGTGCCATTTGTTACACGTCTCGGTCACCTCTTGTTCGCATTGACGGCACTTTGAACAGTGGACGTTACATTTCAGATGTGTTACGACCCGTGGCTCTACCCTTCATTCGATCCCTGCGAAACCCTACATTTCAGCAGGATAATGCACGACCGCATGTTGCAGGTCCTGTACGGGCCTTTCTGGATACAGAAAATGTTCGACTACTGCCCTGTCCAGCACATTCTCCGGATCACTCACCAACTGAAAACGTCTGGTCAATGGTGGCCGAGCAACTGGCTCGTCACAATACGCCAGTCACTACTCTTGATGAACTGTGGTATCGTGTTGAAGGTGCATGGGCAGCTGTACCTGTGCACA
This sequence comes from Schistocerca nitens, assembly GCF_023898315.1. Lineage (NCBI taxonomy): Eukaryota > Metazoa > Arthropoda > Insecta > Orthoptera > Acrididae > Schistocerca > Schistocerca nitens. Next base: position 386,286,058 of record NC_064620.1, read on the forward strand.
CCATCCAAGCTCTGTGTGACTCAATGCCCAGGCGTATCAAGGACATTATTACGGCCAGAGGTGGTTGTTCTGGGTACTGATTTCTCAGGATCTATGCACCCAAATTGCTTGAAAATGTAATCACGTGTCAGTTCTAGTATAATATATTTGTCCAATGAATACCTGTTTACCATCTGCATTTCTCTTGGTGTAGCAATTTTAATGGCCAGTAGTGTAAATCTGTTGTTGGAGCATTGCCGTGCAACACCGTAGGTAGATTGCTGGGAAAGTTAAAAGCTCGCCACAAAGCGACTAAAATTGGGCAGGCCAACAAGATGCGGACGACAGTCATAGGGCAGCCACAGCGACACCAAGGTGGGTCTTCGCGACAGAGAAGTTGACCATGTGTTAGCCACGTATGGTCGATGCAGAGCCAGCAAAGGACAAAAGATTCCCTGCAAGTGGCTTGCATGGATGACTGCCACACACTTGTTGTCTACTTCATAACACGGAGTTTATTTGGTGTACTTAGGGCGCGTCATTCAGTATCCCTGATCGCGAAAACTTTGCAGTGGAAGGCCGATCGTAAATCGGTCTCTGGCAGACCAATCTCCCGAGTTGGTTTACTGGTAGCCTGTTTTGCCAGGCAGTCAGCAAGTTCATTGACCGGTATCTCGACATGTCCTGGGGTCCAAATAAAGGTCATTGACCATCCACTGTTCTCAAGGACATAAAGAGACTCATGGATGGTCATTACTAAAGGATGCCGAGGGAAGGGCTGATGGAGTGCTTGTAGGCTGCTTGGGGAGTCACTACAGATGTCGAAGGACTCACTGGCGGAAGAGCGGATATTCTCAAGGGCACAATAAATGGCCACCAACTCTGCAGTGAAAACACTGCAGCCATCTGTCAAGGAGCGCTGTTCAGTATGTCCAACGTGAGCGTAAGCAAAGCCAACAAGACTGTCGACCATTGATCCATCGGTGTAGACTAATTCTCAGCCTTGGAACTCACTGAGAGGAGAGAAAAATTGCCAGCGGAAGGCCTCGGGTGGAACAGAGTCTTTTGGACCTTGCGATAGGTCCAGCTGAAGCCGTGGCAAAGGTATGGACCATGGAGGTGTACGGAAGTGGACCCACAGGGAAGGTTGTAGGGCGGAAGCGCCCGGTCACGGACGGCAAGGGGATTCCCACTGCTGAACCGCTGTTGTGGGAGATGGATCACTGTTTTAGGGAAAAGCAGGCGGCAATTTTGATGGCGAGAGGATCTATGAATGTGGGTAGAATAATTTGCAAGCTATAGTTGCTGCCGGAGCCGCAATGGAGGAACACCTCTTTCCACAAGAAGGCTGTTTATGGGGCTCGTTTGGAAGACTCCCGTCGCGAGCCGAATTCCACAGTGGTGGATGGGGTCCAGCAGACGCAGTGCAGAGGGCGATGCTGAACCATACATCAGGCTCCCATAGTCAATACAGGCCTGTACGAGGGCTTCGTACAGCTGCAGCAGTGTAGGACGATCAGCACCCCAGTCAGTGTGGCTAAAGCATCAAATAATATTAAGGTGCCACCAGCAATTTTCCTCAAGCTGACGAAGATGGGGAAGCCAAGTTAAGCGGTTGTCGAATATCAGTCCCAAAAAGCGGTAAGTCTCCACTACATCTAGTAACTGGTCATCAAGGTAAAGTTATGGATGGGAATGGACAGTACATCTACATCTACATCTACATCCATACTCCGCAAGCCACCTGACAACGACAGAAGTGTATGACGCAAGTTTTGGCGGCTGAAAACTGTAAGCAGTGATTGAGGGCCCACGACTGTGCCTTCCATATAGTCCGCAGCTCGTGGTCGTGCGGTAGCGTTCTCGCTTCCCGTGCCAGGGTTCCCGGGTTCGATTCCCGGCGGGGTCAGGGATTTTCTGTGTCTCGTGATGACTGGGTGTTGTTTGATGTCCGTAGGTGAGTTAGGTTTCAGTAGTTCTACGTTCTAGGGGACTGATGACCGTAGATGTTAAGTCCCATAGTGCTCAGAGCCATTTGAACCATCTGAACCATATAGTTAGCTGCAGTTGGCATTCAGCCACAACAATAGAAGAGGAACAGAAGGAAATACTAATGCGAGACCACCGATGTCAATCAAAAAGAGATGGACACTCAGGACAGAGCCCCATGGGACACCATTCTCTCGTATATGGGGTGCACTGTGAGACGCACCAATGCGAACTCTGCAAGTGCAGAGGGCAACATGTTTTGTATAAAAATAGGGTGCAGGTCCTGGAGTGCCCACTCATGCAGAGTAGTTAGGATGTGGTGTCGTCAAGTGGTATCATAGGCCTTCGTCATGTCGAAAAGGACGGCAATAACGTGTTGTCACCGGGAAAAGGCCGATCGAATGGCAGAATCCAGTTGCACCAAGTTGTCGATGGTGGAGCGTCCTTGGCGGAAACGGCCCTAGGACAATGCCAGAAGGCCCTGAGACTCAAGGAGCCAGCACAACTACCAGCTCACCATACATTCGTGTTGCTTGCACCGAACGTTGGTGAGGCTGATGGGACGATAACTATCAACATCTAGTGGGTTATTATCAGGCTTTAGGACTGGGACGATGATACTTTCCCACCAGTGCAGCGGGAATTCACCATCACTCCAATGCGGTTGAAGATGGTAAGGATATGGCGCTGGGAACCCGGTGACAGATGTTCCAGCATTTGCGAATGGATGCGGTCTGGGCCAGGAGATGTGTCAGGACAGTCGGCAAGGGCACTGAGAAATTCCGACTCACTGAAGGGTGGTGCGGAGCAAGAGAGGGGTGTTGTCGTTCCACACTCTGTTTGAAGAGATGAAAGGTTGGGTGGTAATTCTCAGACGCAGAGATCCGAGCATAATGCTCAGCAAGACACTCTACGATTGAGCCTTGATTGGCTGATACAACTCCATTTGTGGAAATTCCAGGGACACCTGCAGGGGTCTGGTAACCACAAAGTCGGCAGCGCGTGGTCCAAACTTGAGAGGAGACGTTCCATTGGTGGAGACATACTGTTTCCAGCACTCCTGCTTCCTTCGTTTGATGAGGAGGCGAATCTGATGACGGAGCCGCTTGAAGGCAGTGCGGTTCTCCAGAGATGGGTGGCGCTTATGATGTTGGAGGGCTCACCTACGATTTCTAATGACCACAGTGATTTCCGGCGACCATCAAGGCACGGACTTCCCCCAGGGACAACTGGAGGAACAAGGGATTGCCGATTCAACTGCAGCAATAATAGAATAAGTGATGGTGTGAATCGCCATGTCGATGATGGCATGCAACGGAGATTCAACGGTGGCAGTGGATGTGAAAGTGTCTCTGTCAGCCTTTGGAATCGCCCACCCGAGCAAGCGTCGAGATGAGGGACACTGGGGTAGGAAGAGTGGGAAGTGGTCACTACAACACAAGTCGTCATGTGCTCTCCAGCGGATATGTAGGAGAAGGCCAGGACTACAAACAGACAGATCAATGGCCGAATATGTGCCATGTACCACACTGAAATGTGTAAGGGCACCTGTATTTAGGAGGCAAAGATCGTGTTGAGTTAGTAGGTTCTCAACATTTTTGCCACGGCCAGTAACCTTGGTCCACCTCACAAAGGGTTATGGGCGTTAAAATCATCCAGAAGGGGGGAGTTGCAAAATGAGTGCAGCCAAGACATGGGACAGTGCGTCACCATCTGCAGGAAGGTAGATGTTACAGGTGGTAATTTCCTGTGTTGCCCTCACCCTGACAGCCACAGCTTCTAAAGGTGTGCGAAGGGGATCGTGATCTCTACAGACAGAGGCAATTACAAATATACAAACTCCACCTGACGGTCTGTCACGCGCAGAACGGTTTTTTGTAGTACCACCGATAGCCACGAAGAACGGGGGTTCGCAGTGCGGGAAACCAAGTTTCCTGAAGGACAATGCAAAAAGAAAATGCAACGCTTAACAGTTGTCATAACTCATCGGGGTGCGAGAAAAAAACGCCACAGTTCCACTGGAGAATGAAGCTTTCTGAATTCGGGGAGGGCATGCAGTGACGAAGGAGGCAGGTTACACCTCAGCAATACCTGCTGCCACTGGTTGTATTAGCGTGAAATCTCGTTCAACTGAATAATTATTATGTCCAGTGTGGCCATGTCCAGCACTTTACTGAAACTACGGAAGTGACAAAGTCTTGGGATCAGTTAGCACGCCGCTGTAGTCGAGCTGCTCTCTCAGAAAGGAAAATCTAGTAGCGCACTGTTACGTTTGCTAGAAGGTAACTGTCTCCTTACTCGTGGAAGTGCACTCCCCATTGTATCAGGCTCTACCACCAACGAAACATGAAACAATAGGTGAAGCTCAGATGTGGCGCGTGCCGTTATGTAGCAACAGTTTCAGGCAAATATTGAATGAGTTTGAGTACCTATTACGAAAACTCCTTCTTTCAGTCGGTGAAGACTGGTTCCGCATTTACTAGGTAGACACTGTCTTTATTTCACTGTCTGCCTGAAGTGTCGGTCATTATCGATGCGCTGTAGGCTGACGTGGCGCACAATAGTAATTTCGTAACAAATAGTTTAATTTCACTTATCCCGAATTCTAAGGGCTTATTTAAGTTATGAGAAAATAATTTAATTTGACATCTGTCGAATTCTAAGGTCGTATTTAAGTTATGTGAAGACCGCTTTAGAATATAAATTGAAAACGTGTTCAGTGCAGTGTAAAGAAATGCATAATTTAAGTAGTTTTGGGTAAAAGTCTAGAATAGGGTCAGTGGCGTATCAACGTGATTCGTGTAGCACTTGCCGTGAGATATGATGCGAAGAAAGATAGAGTGTTAGTTGTTTGTATTATTATCCAACAATGTGTTAGGAAGTAATACAAGCGGAAGAAATGGTGAAACATTGCCGTAAACGAGGATTATAAACTTAATTTCTTCTTGTTTTAAGTCAGAGCTATTTAAACTGCGGTAGTATTTGCCAACGAAGGACAGCGCCCCATCCCATGATACGTTTGAAGAAGCAGTGAAATATTTCTTTGCTCTATGTTGCTAAGTAATCGATTTGCACGGGCGCACTGGCTAAATGGATCAACGTTCTTTAATTAAATCATGGAATGAGGTAGGTGGTTCAATGTTTTGTAATCAATTCATGGGAGCAAGTAGGTGGATTACTGTTTATTAATATATCGAGCGTGCGATTCTTATTAATAAACTTTGGTCCACCTACCTGCTCCCATGATTGGGTTAAAAAACATTGATCCACTTCTCAAAGTGGCAGCTTTTGCTGCGGTTTCAAATGATCTCGTCTATGAGTCATTTCTCCACCACATTTGACACATTTTCGTGTCTTTGCAATTAATCCAATACATATGTACTAACGGACGACGCTGAATCACTTACAGCGGTCCAATTAATGGCATTTGCTACCACAATCATGAAACATTTCTCTCTGAACTCAAATACACCGAAAAACAGCAAACTAAACAATAGTTTCAATTTCGGAGCTAGAAATACATTGCCTCTGCTCTCGTCCGTCTGTAACGTTCCCTGGCAGCACACACATTGTTAATAAACTGAAATGACGTTTAATTGTACTATGTACGCCACTATGAAGCAATTCGTATGTACTGTAACTGTTTAACAAAAAATATTATTTCATTTTGTATAAAGGACGTTGGTTATTATTGTAATATTTTCTGTAATAATATTCTCGATGTATTTATGATTGTAATATTTCTATACTCATAATGTAATTACGAAATATGTTAATACCTGCGATGAGAAAATGTAAAATATAGCCACAGAGGAAAATAATGTTGTAAGATTACAAAGAGATATTAATAATCAGCAATAGTATAAATAGCACTACATAATGTGCATTCTTTGTCGTCTTCCTTCGGAGCTGAGAGAGAGAGGAACCTGTGACGTAGCATTATTTATGCATGAGTAGACTTCGTTTGTCTGTATCTGTCTTTAGCCGCCATTAGAGGAGAAATTATAAAGGTGTGTAATTTTAATTATTGGTGTGGTCTAAATACATTATAATTTATCAAAATTGTGTATTACTAATGTAAATTAGCTTGCCCATGTCATCTATAATATTTCTTTAAAGAATTTTCAGCACTTTTAGCGATTGTCGTTGGTGTTGCTGAAAGAGTAAATAACAAAAATATTTAAAACCATTTCTTCCCCATTTTCATCCATTTATTTTACATTATATATATATATACACTCCTGGAAATGTAAAAAAGAACACATTGACACCGGTGTGTCAGACCCACCATACTTGCTCCGGACACTGCGAGAGGGCTGTACAAACAATGATCACACGCACGGCACAGCGGACACACCAGGAACCGCGGTGTTGGCCGTCGAATGGCGCTAGCTGCGCAGCATTTGTGCACCGCCGCCGTCAGTGTCAGCCAGTTTGCCGTGGCATACGGAGCTCCATCGCAGTCTTTAACACTGGTAGCATGCCGCGACAGCGTGGACGTGAACCGTATGTGCAGTTGACGGACTTTGAGCGAGGGCATATAGTGGGCATGCGGGAGGCCGGGTGGACGTACCGCCGAATTGCTCAACACGTGGGGCGTGAGGTCTCCACAGTACATCGATGTTGTCGCCAGTGGTCGGCGGAAGGTGCACGTGCCCGTCGACCTGGGACCGGACCGCAGCGACGCACGGATGCACGCCAAGACCGTAGGATCCTGCGCAGTGCCGTAGGGGACCGCACAGCCACTTCCCAGCAAATTAGGGACACTGTTGCTCCTGGGGTATCGGCGAGGACCATTCGCAACCGTCTCCATGAAGCTGGGCTACGGTCCCGCACACCGTTAGGCAGTCTTCCGCTCACGCTCCAACATCGTGCAGCCCGCCTCCAGTGGTGTCGCGACAGGCGTGAATGGAGGGACGAATGGAGACGTGTCGTCTTCAGCGATGAGAGTCGCTTCTGCCTTGGTGCCAATGATGGTCGTATGCGTGTTTGGCGCCGTGCAGGTGAGCGCCACAATCAGGACTGCATACGACCGAGGCACACAGGGCCAACACCCGGCATCATGGTGTGGGGAGCGATCTCCTACACTGGCCGTACACCACTGGTGATCGTCGAGGGGACACTGAATAGTGCACGGTACATCCAAACCGTCATCGAACCCATCGTTCTACCATTCCTAGACCGGCAAGGGAACTTGCTGTTCCAACAGGACAATGCACGTCCGCATGTATCCCGTGCCACCCAACGTGCTCTAGAAGGTGTAAGTCAACTACCCTGGCCAGCAAGATCTCCGGATCTGTCCCCCATTGAGCATGTTTGGGACTGGATGAAGCGTCGTCTCACGCGGTCTGCACGTCCAGCACGAACGCTGGTCCAACTGAGGCGCCAGGTGGAAATGGCATGGCAAGCCGTTCCACAGGACTACATCCAGCATCTCTACGATCGTCTCCATGGGAGAATAGCAGCCTGCATTGCTGCGAAAGGTAGATATACACTGTACTAGTGCCGACATTGTGCATGCTCTGTTGCCTGTGTCTATGTGCCTGTGGTTCTGTCAGTGTGATCATGTGATGTATCTGACCCCAGGAATGTGTCAATAAAGTTTCCCCTTCCTGGGACAATGAATTCACGGTGTTCTTATTTCAATTTCCAGGAGTGTATATATATATATATATAATGTAAAATGAGTGGATGAAAAATATTTTTGTTATTTACTCTTTCAGTACGAACTTTGTTGTAGAACCCTTTTTTTTACATGTGGTAACAAAAATTCATTTAGACAGAATTAAGCACAATTAAAATTACGTGAACTTTAGCAACCCTCTCATGTTGATAAATTCAAACTAACTGATTAATAACATTTATGACTTTGAAAATTATTTAAATTAAATTTTTTACGTCTTTCGGCCTTGGCACACATTTTCTAAATGCAGTGGGTTTTTAAATATTTACTGAATTCTTTCCCGGCGTTAGCTATGGAACACGAGACTGTCTCTGTTAGTATAAAATGGTTAAATATTGCCAAGCCGACCTGAGCGTTTAATTATCATTGACAAAACACACTTCACTATACGTTTAAGTTATTTGCTTTAGAAATTAAAAGAACCAACAGATTAACAACTTCAACGTTAATTATCCGCCTATGAATGCACAAATGTAAAACCAGTAATAAATTCAGTCAGCCTCAGGATCGCTGTAAAAGAAAAATATTTCGTAATTCACTGCTAATTTTACCTGCTCCCGATTTACGGGTTTTGTTAATTTTATAGCGGAACAATTTTTTTAATGTGCCGACGCTGCAAATCGTTCGGTCGCGGCACAGCCCAGCAACACCAACGATAATTGCTAAAAGTGCTGAAAATTCTTTAAAGAAATATTATAGATGACATGGGCAAGCTAATTTACATTAGTAATACACAATTTTGATAAATTATAATGTATTTGGACCACAACAATAATTAAAATTACACACCTTTATAATTTCTCCTCTAATGGCGGCTAAAGACATATACAGACAAAAGAAGTCTACTCATGCATATAATGCTACGTCACAGGTTCCTCTCTCTCTCAGCTCCGAAGGAAGACGACAAAGAATGCACATTATGTAGTGCTATTTATACTATTGCTGATTATTAATATCTCTTTGTAATCTTACAACATTATTTTCCTCTGTGGCTATATTTTACATTTTCTCATCGCAGGTATTAACATATTTCGTAATTACATTATGAGTATAGAAATATTACAATCATAAATACATCGAGAATATTATTACAGAAAATATTACAATAATAACCAACGTCCTTTATACAAAATGAAATAATATTTTTGTTAAACAATTACAGTACATACGAATTGCTTCATAGCGGCGTACATAGTAAATATTAAACGTCATTTCAGTTTATTAACAGTGTGTGTGCTGCCAGGGAACGTTACACGTCACTGGTTACGTTAAAGAATCACCCAAGTGGCTACGCGAAACTGAAGCGTTGCTAACCTATGAGCAGTAGATAAACACCGCCGTGACTGCCGCTGGCCCTATTTTACGCTTTAGCCATAGTTTTGTGACGTACTGATTGAACATTTTCCCAGGAGTGCACAATACATCCGTGGAATTTCGAATTAAACCTAGCCGCTAGAGTAGTACTTCCAGTCAAGATCGGTTCAGGTTGGATTAGTCAAGTTAAGGGAATCGCAACTATATTTCGAGACGTTGCTAGTGCCTCTATCGAAAATGCGTGAGTTCACACGTCTGAAAGTTGCTGTGCATGCTTTACAGCCCTGCGTTTAAATCTGATTTGTGTTAATTTAGTTTTAAATTTGTGACATTCGATCAGGCAGCTGGCCATTCCTTTTTAATAAAGAATTTTGTATGTACTTAGTAGTTTCTAAGGATTTTCAATTTTGAATTCGATGTTTTTGTTTGATTTGCACCAAGTTGTGCTCATTTAGTTGCAGTGTGTAAACTTTTAGATGGCACACCTCTCCCTAGTCCTGAATCGGTAGAAGTCGGTAAACGTCGGGAGGCTTCGGTAGCCACGCAGTTTCGACTGCTGCCAACATTACGTAGCTGACTGTGTTGTACAAGGTAGCCATTGTCGTCTACTTCGTTATTGTTTAGCGATGTACTGTTCTGCGTGTTTTTATTGTGCAGCTGTGCTGAACATTATCAAAACGAGTGAAGAGGCAGTTGCTGGCCCATCTCGGGAGTCGCCAACAACCCCTACCGGTAGGCCTACGGTTAGAAGGAAACCAGTATTACGTAGCGATGCTGGCAGAATTATATTGCGTGTGATTGAATGCTGCGAAAGGGAAAGGGAGCAGAAAAAATTCCTTCACCCCATTTACAAATCTTCAGAGAGAGCTGCTACATACACAGGACAAAGCATGCATAGCATTGGAAGATTCGAACAGTTTTCGAAGGATCATCCTGGCGTATCACCACAAACGCCTGACAAGAAAACGTGAGTTTCCATTTCAGATATTTTGTTCGCTATCACTTTGAAGGAGCCCCCTATTTCGTCCGAATTACCTTATATTTCATTTTTCCTTCCTACCGTATTGCTTTGTATGGAAACACCACTGGTTACTGTATTATTTCGAAACACATTCATATTACAGTACATTTCCAAATGGTTTGTGAGCGCATAGTAGACAAACATACATACATTCATTTTTATATATACATAGATTTTAATGTACATGACGATTTTAGTTTCGTTTACGAACAACATTTAAAGGGAGTTTTACTTCCAAGCCTTTCGCCTACTTTCGTGTAAGCATGACGCGCAATTTGTAGTGCCAGCACTGCAACTGGTAGGCGTGCCTTGGTTCTCCCCCCTTCCCCCCTCAACGGTTCCTCTCCCCTCGCCTGCCAATGCTTGCCTCCTCCTCTCCCCGCACTCCCAACACAACTCTGCCGTCTTACAGTTAACACACTGTAGTAACTACCGCGCCTTTTGACTTGCACTTTTATTGAACACGTAGTGTGTCTCGAAATTGTGGACAGGTCAGGATGTGGAATGTGATTATCAAATTATAGGTTTTCTGGGGTTTATTTTTTTCTTTCCATATACGTTCGTTCTTCTAACATATTTTATGTTACATCTGTAATTTTCTTTCATGTAGTTCGCATCAGAGGAAATACACTTTTATTTAAATTATTCCCACGTCTTTAACTCTGCTCCTTTAAATTTAACTTCGCCACTGTCAATAGTCTTCTCGCGGTTTTTTTTCTCAAATTCGACTCGCATTGAATTAAAAATAACACAAAAATGGTTTTTTGTGCAGCCTATAGCATTTCCACGGTGATCAAGATACTGTGTACCTGACCTACTGTATAAACAGCACATGTAAAATAGTATCAGTAATGAGTGTAAACTTTGAGAACGAATTGAATGGTGAATAACGCTGTACATTTAATTAACTCTAAACAGCTGGAACCTACGCCACATGATGAAGTCCTAGGGCATTAGTATCTTTCAAAAGACATTTCAAAACTGAACCAGTTTTATCTGGTAGGCTTCTGATACGTTGCTATGATTCTCCAATTTCTTTTCGAGTACATGCCTCCTCTGACAACCTATGTCATGTTTGCGTGAAGAATAACAAATCTCTCTTGATAATGGATGTGCAACTGAGACTAATATTATGCGGCTCATAATAATGTGACGCCTTTTTTTACAATTTTTTGAGTGAAAACACTGTCTCTTTCGAAGTGACTACAAAATTTTCCTTTTTCTTGTTTTCGTCAAGCTAGGAGCAGATCATTCAGTCGTTCATGGCCAAAAATATGACTGACTTAATCCACTCTGAGCACTGCCTTACTTTCTACTTTCCCCGATTAATGAAGGAGGTAGACTGTTGTAGATATCTTACAAGGAAACATGAAAGTAATGTTAGATTTCTATAAAAATGCTGACTGTGGGAAAGGACAGAAACGCAAGGGAGTACCTAAATGTAGCCTTCATGGTCAGAAATCGTTGGTAGCGTCACCGTCTACGACACGATACGGCATTATGATATTGCTATCTTCTTGTTGACCACACACAGTCTTGCGTGACACCTTTGGTGTAAGATATTTGTCCACTTCTCTATACGTCGTATCTTCTAGAAATCATATGGAATTTCACCAGTAGCGCTGCGGTGTTTAGCAATACGACCTCTTAAACGTGAGACAAACGAAGACTTACTAAAGTAAGCAAATTAACTTTCCGCAGTAATCAAGTTTTGGAGCTGATGGTATTGTTACAGTAAGGCACAACACACAACAATCAGTGACCAAATTTAAAGAGAATGCGCTCACACTCGTCGTGGTGTTAAGCTCCCAACATTGATTTAATATAGCTCTCAACGATGTCCCGCTGGACATTGTCAAGCCATGGTCACTTTCTTCACATTCTATCCCCTTTCTAATTAGCTCCATTACGAAATTGACGATTCCTTGATGCCTCATCATATGTCCTATCAAACGATCGCAAGCTTCTTCTCTCCACAAATGGCTCTGAGCACTATGGGAGTTAACATCTGAGGTCATCAGTCCCCTAGAACGTAGAACTACTTAAACCTGACTAACTTAAGGACATCGCAACAATTCATGCCCGAGGCAGGATTCGACCTGCGACCGTCCGCAGCTCGTGGTCGTGCGGTAGCGTTCTCGCTTCCCACGCCCGGGTTCCCGGGTTCGATTCCCGGCGGGGTTAGCGATTTTCTCTGCCTCGTGATGACTGGGTGTTGTGTGATGTCCTTAGGTTAGTTAGGTTTAAGTAGTTCTAAGTTCTAGGGGCTGATGACCATAGCTGTTAAGTCCCATAGTGCTCAGAGCCATTTGAATCATTTTTCGACCTGCGACCGGTTCCAGACTGTAGCGCCTAGAACCGCTCGGCCACCTCGGCCGGCTCTTCTCTCCATATTTCCCATCAGTAACTCCTCATAAAGTGTTCGAATATTCAGCATTGTCCTGTAGCACGACATTCAGAAATATTCTTTTTTCTTTCTATCTGAACTGTTATCACTACTTCCCTGTATGATTAAACTTTAGACAGATAACTTCAGAAGAAATGTCCTAGTATTTATATCTTTATTGGATGCAAGCTTTTCGGAAATTATTTTCTTGCTATTGCCAGTCTGCATTTTATATTATCTCGTTGTTAGCCACCGTAGCGGTCGCGCGGTTCCAGACTGCAGCGTCTAGAGCCGCTTGGCCACACCGGCCGGCCCGAAGTAACAAAAGTCATGTAATACAATCTATTTCCCTCAGTATAGCCTAATGTATTTTGAGTATATTACATTCTTTTCTAAACGATATCCATTATTTTTAGTGTACAGATTGAATAACATTTGAGATAGGCTACAATTCTGTTACGCTCCATTGTCAACCATTTCCTCCCTTTCATGTCCTTCAAATTTACACGGTTTGCTTGTCTCATTAAGACACACAACTAATGAGATTAAAATGTTATGAATAATTCAGACAGAATAAATTTAGCACGCATTAGTAGATACTCTGAACTCTTAATACAACACGTTAATACAAACTTTTTCCATTAGCTAAATACTGTACAGGCTAATACACATGTTCTGGTCATTTAAGGCCAGTTGGGGAACTCTGATGACATTGGCCTATCAGAGTGCTTCGTAAGGGGTAAGCATTATATGAGACGTTACGTGGTGCCACTTTACGGTTTCGTAAAAGAAACCTACAGAAAGTATTGGAAGCCGTCACAAAATATGAAACAATGACGGTCTCGTGAGAATGTTGAAAAAAGCCAGGACGCAGACATGAAAGCTTCTGGAAATTTCAGGAATGTTTACCAATTTCTATATTTATTAAAGCAATAGAAGAGCATGATGCGCTCAGGATTGATTTGAGTAGTGGTTATTTTGTTTCAGGACACGTGAATTGCATGGAGATAAATTTGAAGGATAAATTAAAGCTTCATGAAAGTGTGCCAGCGCGTTGTGAGGGATTCAAAGTACGTTTTCGCAGTACTCGTAACATGTGTCCATTTTTTTGCCAATCGATTCCTGTTAGTGACAGAGGTCTAAAGACCCAGCCTTTACAGCAGACTCAACATGGTACGGGGTAATGGACCTTTCCCTACATATACAGAGGTTTTTAAAGTCAACGCTGCATAAGTACTTACCGTTTTTCCATGTGTTGACCATCGCACCGTGAATAAAGTTGCCGGATTTGTTGGTGTATCGACGTGAACTGTGGAACATGTGACCATTAATGACGTTTTACTCACAGCCTTATAACACAGCGTAAGAACAGTGACCGTTAAAGACAGTAACCCAAGGAGCCGGAGACAGTGACAATCGATACCAAAGGGGCTAAAATTGGTGCCATGAGTTAATTCACGTCACTCTTAAATAGTTCACAAGTGAAAATTACTGAGAAAACAGTATGTATTGAACATATGTAGATCCATACTTCACAAAAGTCCGTTTCTCACAGTGGCGCATAAAGCTGCAAGTTTTCAGTGGGACAAACAACGCAGTTACCGGCAGAAGCTGATTGTAGGGGTTTAGTGCGGAATGACCTGTCACAGTTTTGCTTATTTTCAAATTTAGCTAAGTGTATTTCAGTGTAAGCTTGTGCCCTTATTCAGTTCATAATGAGTTTCCATCATATGCTTATTTTAGCACTCTCGGTGTCCACGTGTTTCCAACTGTTCTTTATTTTGGCTCTGAGCACTATGGGACTAAACAGCTATGGTCATCAGTCCCCTAGAACTACTTAAACCTAACTAACCTAAGGACATCACACAACACCCAGCCATCACGAGGCAGAGAAAATCCCTGACCCCGCCGGGAATCGAACCCGGGAACCCGGGCGTGGGAAGCGAGAACGCTACCGCACGACCACGAGATGCGGGCTGTTCTTTATTTTCATTATGAGATTGCTGTGGACACTGAACGTATACGTCGTTACCTTTTAGAATACTGAAGCAATCTGTCGCGCCACGACTGGCTAGATAAAACTCTCAATCTTAGTTCAGTAGAAAATATCTTGTAGTGATTTTAACTGCGGGTGAAACGGAGCAATCAGCATCCCCGTATTTTGGCATCTACTAGCGACCTCATCATCAATGAGTGATTTGTGCTGAACATACCATATGGAAGATACTTTTAGGTTGGCTTCCTCGCCGAATTGCTTCCATCGAAACCTGCAACAATAGGCGAAGCTGAGATGCGGCGTGAGCCGTTACGCAGCAACAGTCCGAGGCAAATACTGAACGATTTTGAATGCCTATTGAATGCCTACTACGAGAGCTCCTTTCAGTCCCAGAAGACTGGTCCCGAGTTTGCGAGGTAGGCTCTCACTGGCTTTAATTTCAATCTCTGCTTGTACTGTAGCTCATTTGCGATACTCTTTAGGTCGAGGTGACACACACAACAGTAATTTCGTGACACATAGTTTCATTACGCATCTCAGTAATGCTAAGGACATATGTAAGTTATGAAGATACCACTTTAATATAGAAATCGAGAATTTACTCAGTGAAGGTGTAAATGATGTGTCATGTAATAGTTTACGGCGCAGTAAGCAAAATATTTTCCAAGAATACACGACACACCCTACCTCACATACGCCGAAATTAGCATCAGAAGTGCAATTAGTGCATTTACAGTCAAGATCGGTGTAGGATGTATTAGTCCAGTGAAGGTAGTCGTAACAGCTATCTGTCGAAATAGTGCTAGCTACTCTGTCGGAAATGCGTGAATTTACACACTCAGTATCAGTTAGGTTGCATCCTTCATACCGAGAGGTTATAATTAAAGTGCAGCTACCCACAGAGGTCCAGTGTGGACTGTAATGATCGTATAAATATGGGCACCGGAGTCTTCGACGAGATGTTGCATTCGTAAAAAGAGCTCATCAACAGTTACTCGCAATACTTCCGGTGGAAGCTGAGTTACGTGTGCCTGTATACTGTCCTTCACATCAGGTAGAGGCCGAACTTATCCCTGACAACTGAGTACTTTTTAATATCTCCAAAGCCAAAAGTCACATGGAATCAGGTCAGGTGATCTCACAAGTCGTGGATTTGGAAAACCTCTGAAGATAACGCGTTCGTGGTAGGTTGCATTAAATACATCTTTCACTGTGTGAGCGACATGAGGTGTTTTCTCATCTTACATGAAAACTGGCTTCCTCACAACTGCACTCATCCATACCAACAATCACATGCTGTACAATGAGGTCTCGATAACGTGCAAACGTTGCTGTGTACCTGACAGGCGCTTTGGGTATATTCTATTCAAGAAGAAAGGACCGAGTGTAAAGGTGATTGTGAATCCACTTCTCGCAGGCACATAGGGTGCAATGGTTCTTCGTGCACAGCACGTGTTTTAACAGTACCAGCTTTGTGTGTTCACTGCATAGTGTAAAATGTGCCTCGTGTGTGTGTGTGTGTGTGTGTGTGTGTGTGTGGTTTGAGGTTTTCGGGCGCTAAACAGCGTGGTCATCAGCGCCCAAAGGCATAGAAACAGGAACACATGCGGCGAAGGGACGAAGACGGACAGCGAACAAGGAGAACGGCTAAAAGACACAGGCCTGACGCAGTTCCAAATCCTCAAATACAGAGGCAAAACAAGAGGAAAAGAAACGCACTAAAAAGGAAAGGAAACACAAGGAAAAGAGAACAGAAATCGAAGTGAAACAAGTAGGTAATCGTGACTGGCGGACCTCTTACCTAAAACCTGGGTGAGCCAGTCACCCAGCAGCACATTAAAATCCTCTCCCTAAAATGCGAGGCAACAAATTGGACAGGACACAAAACCGTAAGACCTTAGCCACAGTCGTTGCGTCGTCTTGCAAAATAGAGGGCAAATCCGATGGCAAGGAAACCACCGCCCTCTGGTCAGAGAATAAAGGACAGTCAAGTAAAATGTGGCGGACAGTAATCTGGACGCCACAGGCACTGCAGATTGGGGGGGTCCTCCCGCTGGAGTAAAAAACCATGCGTTAAGGGACTGTGCCCGATGCGGAGGCGAGTGAGGAGAACCTCACCCCCCTGCATGACTGGTAGGACGTACGCCATGGCCGCGTGATGGCCTTGACCAAACGCAGCTTATTTTCACCAACTGCCAGCCACTCCTCTTCCCATTGACGCATAACACGAAAACGCAAGAGGGTGGTAACAGCATGGAGGGGGATGGCACATTCAACAACGTGAGGGAGGGAACATGCAGCTTTGGCAGCCACATTCGCCAGTTCGTTTCCCCTAATACCCACGTGCCCCGGCAATGTGCCTCGTCTTTCCATAGAATATTTGCCGGCCACGTATCATCAACTTCGATCAGTGCCAGAAACCAAAGAGCAAATCATGAGGTTTCAGTAGCTGCGCCGTCTGGATCTTTTACGGGAACCAGTCTACAATAAACCGTAAATCTTGTGACACTATACTATCACTAGCACTACCCGGGGCACAGGTTGCATGGTCAGTTACAGCAACAGGAACCTCGTCTATAACTTCCACCGCGATGTGACGCCTTCCTTTTCTAGATGCCGCGCCATGCTCAGCCGCGTTCTCGAATTTTATTGTCATCTTCTTTACACCGTTTAATCATATAAGGTCTCTCCCCACACCTTTGAGTCGGTGATTCTCTCTCAATGCAGCACTGCAATAGCTGCAGTTCACTTAGAACAGTTTCACTAACAGCGCACAGTCTCTCAACTGGGTAGCCGTACTGTTCACTCACGTCACGGCTTGTCAAACGACAGAGTGGATGTCATACCTTCATACAAACAGTGTGCAGCGCCAGATTTGCACCTCGTGCCCAAAATCGGACTAATATTTTTCCAGCGTAAATCGGTTCCGCATTAACGCATTAGCATATCTACCACGTTTCGCGGCCTTACGATAATTACAGTCCACATTGGATCTCCGTGAATGGCTGCACTTTAATTTGACTATCTGGTAGCACTGCGTTGAAATCTGATTTGTGAGGAAGGAGATTTCAGGTTGAGAAATTCGTTTAGGCGGCTTGCCAAACATTTTTAACGAACCATGTTACGTATATAACGTCTCGTGAGAGATTTTGTGTTACGATTCGGTGTTTTTGTTTGATTTGCCTCCAACTTGGCTCATTTACTCGGACCACCTCCACGTCCCTTAGCCTGCACATTTATTGACCACAGAGCGTAACTGGAAGCCGTGGACAGGTCAGGATGCGGTATGTGAATATCAAATTATAACTGTTTGGAGTGTATTTTGTCATTTGAATATCTGTTCATCCTGATCATTATCTTCAGGAGAAATACACTCATTCATCTAAGTTAGTCATAAATATTTAAATATACCATCTGGAAGTGAACGCAGGCACTGGCAATATTCATCTGGTGGTATCTGTGAAATCTAACATCCATTGAATTAAAAATAACATAAGGAATGTGTTTTTGCGCTACTAATAGCATCGTGGTCAAGGTACTTATAGACCTTATAGAAAATAACGTTCAGCATTTATTACTAGTCAGAGTGAAACCTTGAGGACGAATGGAATGGTGTAAGGTACTTTACGTTTAACTTACTGTAAACGGGAGGGAACTTTGTCAGATGGTTAAGCAGTACGGCGCCAGTGTTGTTCAAAAGACATACCAAAACTGAACCAGGTTTATCTGGAAAGTCAAAAAAATGGTTCAAATGGCTCTAAGCACTATGGGACTTAACATCTGAGGTCAACAGTCCCCTAGAACTTAGAACTACTTAAACCTAACCAAACTGAAGCGCCTAGAACGGCTCGGCCACACCGGCCGGCCTATCTGCAAAGTCTTTGGTATGTTGCTTTGTTTCTCCATTTTCATTACAAGTACGTACACGCTCAGAGGACCTGATTTATGCTTGCGGGAAGTTTAACAGACATTTAAAGGAAATGGAAAAAACGTAACGAAGACTTTACAGTTTTAGAAGAAAAATCTTTTCGTAACTTTCGAAGTTACTATAAGGTTCCACTTTTTCTCGTTTTTGTCAAGATACGAGCAATTTGCCCATTCATGCCATTTTAATTGGCGTTCGTATATGAGTAAAATATTTCGACTTTTATGGGCGAAAAGATTACGCCGGACTTAATCCATCTTGAGGATTACTCTTCCTTCGCCGATTGATGTAGGAATTAGTGTCTTGTAGTTATCCTACAAGGAGAGATGATCTGAAAGTTCGGTTTCGTTAAAAGTGCTGACTGTGGGAAACTGCAGAAACACGCGGGAGTATTTAAACAGCCCAAAGCAGGTAACTAAGGGCTTGGTGGATGTCGGAAACGTGCTTCCCTCGCAGAGAATGGGAAAAAAAGCGAAAGTCATCTGCCGCAATAATCAGTCAACAGGAATATTTCTCTAAATTAATAGAATGAGTTTTGATATGGTAAACACAACAAACAACTAATTCAAAGCAGTTGATTCACCGAAGCGTTTATGTCTCGCAATACAATACTGAATTTTAATTTTATTAACCTAAAAATTTTCACCAATGCCAGGAACATTTTTGAAGGTTTTGATCAAGACATTTCCATCCCTAAAATTACAAAAACTTTAATATCTGTCTGTCTCTATGACTGAACTGACTATGTACGTGTTTAAAATTAGCTATTTTTAAGTTTACCTCGTCCCTTTTAGTTGGTACCACTTCAGAGCTACTAGAATGTTCATCATTCATTCGTTATTTCACCAAGCACTTCTTTTTCGTGCGACAAAAAGTTGTCCAACAACGACCAATAAACTACCGCTTGAGGAAAGATCGGTTAATTCAGATATTCGACACGGAGTTGACCGTGTTCCCCATCAAGAACGTGATGCCACTTTCTTCTATAGTTTTCAAATTCTTTTGCATTCTACGGTCGCTTGTATCTACAAGCAATTATTGCACCTGTGTGGAGCTAAGTAATTACAATGCAGTTCTGTACTGAGGAGAAGTAATAGCGAAAGATTATATTATGTTTTGAATCAAGAAGTCATCTCAGACGGAAACCAAGCAGCATTATGAGGTGTGTGATTTCTTATGACTATCTTTTTCAGCTGTCCAAAGTACCTACAGCTCATACGTCTCTCGCTGATACAGTCCTTGAGCTATTGTCCACTTCGTCATGCCCAAGGCCGGTATTACAATATCATACTTCTTTGACAAAGAAATACGATCAAATATTCTTCAAATTTCTTTGACAAAGATCTTTGACGTGGAGCTAAAAAGGGATATTACACTGTCGTCATATTATTCATCAAATTTTAAGGTGGAGGACAACAATTTGTCATTGCAGTTGCTAATATCACAGTTGGATTGTGTGTATTTGGAAGAAAAGCGGTGGAAAAAAGGAAACATAGTTGGGTGAAGCAGTAGATATTACGGCGAGAAAGTAAAAGCATTCAGCAAAATTTGTTACGAGAGCTGCTAGTGTAGAACGTCAAGTCTTATATATGAATTACTTACGAATGGATGAGAGTGTATTTCAGTATTTGCTCAATAAAGTGGCCTCTCATATTACAAAAGAGAATACTCTCTTGAGAAATCCTATATGTGCAGAAGATAGGGAACTGTGACACTGGGATTTCTTGATAAGGGAGAGAGCTACTCTAGTTTAGAACACAGCACTAGAATGTCTTATTGCACATTAACCAAAATAATTCCAGAAACGTGTGGAGCAATTTATAAAGCACTGAAGGGGAATATGTGAAGGTAAACAAATGTTTATCACACTATATGGGCAATAAGAACTGTTTTTATTTTTGAATAATTTAATCAATGGAATTAGTGTTCCAACAACCACAAAATTAATAAAAAGTAGGAAACAGATGAAGTGATTTTTTGCTTGTGGCATCCAGAGTTCAAAAATAAACAAAGTAGAAAGAAAAACTAAGAAAGAATTTTTTACTTTAGACTGTGACCACTTGCTGAAAAGTTGCCTTGATGTTTCAAGATTTAGAGGTGGATGGCTGTAGCTGTGATTGTGGACATGAAATCGCCTGCAGCATATACCACTTGCCCATCAACACACAATTAATAGCATGCACCGTGCCCCCTTGCTCACCCCCCCCCTATTCAAAGCAAGTTTATTAAAAAAAAAAAAAAACCTCCAGAGACATCAAATAGCTGTAGTGACGCCAGTGCGGCAAGTGGTGGCATTTCATGAACAGAAGACGAAAGACTTTTATGATCAAATCTACGCCGAGGCCCTAGATTTGATCATATTTATTTGACGACAGGTGAGATCTGACAAAGATCCCTATTACACCATCAAATTTCTTTGATATAACTATTTGACATATCAACTTTGACAAAGAATTATGATAGTGTAATACCGGCCCAACCGATATGATGAAACGGAACCCACAGCACACTCTCTATAAAGGATATACTGCAGTGAAGGTAGTCTAGTGTGATATGTGCTAACTGTTGTCTCAGACATAATTCCCTGATACCATGTTCCACTTCCAGAAAATAAAAATGGTAGCACTATGTTGTAACTGATATGAAATTTCAACGCTTTTATTGTACCAGTAACAATCATATTTCAAAAACATTTCGTAGCTCTCTGGTATTTGAAAAATACTGTGACATTTTATTTAGTTCTGAAGGTGAGATACGGATTTGGTTTTGTTTTGCTTTAGGGCGCAAAAAACAACTGGGGTCATACGCGCCCAAGTCAAAACTATAGAACACGATGACGGAGAGGAGCTAAGAAACGACTATACGTCAATCCCAACTGACATAATAGAAGACAGCTAAAAACAGGCACGTAGAAAAAGGGCTAAAAAAGACACCAAACAGAAACGGAGGTCCAAAACTAAAAATTAAATGGTCTTCGCCATATTGCTTTGAGAGATAAAAAGTAAAACGCGGTCGACAGCCCGCGCCTCTTTTGCTAAAACGGCCGATAACTCAGACGACAAACCCAAGCGGGAACGTAAATACGGAGAACTCTGCTTTGTGGCCAACTAGGGCAATTATGTTCCGCAAAAAAAATGTACAGAACATGAGACTGGATGCTGTTTGCTACAGAATGTGGAGAAAGGTTGTTCGGAATCGGTTTCCTGGAGGCCTGGGCTGTTCCTTTGGCCAATGTTTGGACAGAGGAAACTAGTGGACAAAGATGATGCAGAAGGTCTCTGCACTCAGGTAGTCAACAACGGAGAGGCAGAGGTGAGATACATTACACCACCATACCATATATATATCCGTTTGCAGCAAAGCCGAAACGGAACTAACTTAAACATTCCATTGACGTTTTGTAAATCAGATGCGAGCGTTTTTTTGCTTACCACTAGTGATCCGCGAGTGACAGCTATTTCACTTCAGATAACCAACAAGAGTTTGTATCAGCTGTAGAGCTAACTCTTAGATTGATACGAGTGAATACAATGTGTACGCTGTAGCGTTTTTTATTTTATTGTTTCTGTTATGATTTTCAGCCAGCGCTGACAAACATCGCAACAATCGGGAAAACAGCTATTTGTGACAAGGAGAACGATTACCAAAGGTTCTTAAAAGTCACAGAGAACATGGCATATTTTGAGTAGAAACTCATGTCGTTATTGACAACAGATAAATCATGGAAGTCAAAACTTCTAGCACGGTCATCAGCACGTGCTACAAAGGACTTTCTCCAGCAACTAAAGGTAATTCACGCATACTTTCTAGTTTAAATGATAGCGCTATGAGGGATGTGAGGTAGTAAGTCTGTGTGTTTCACTTACGCAGAAAACTTTTATTGTATTTTTAGTTGTCTATTTTTCTTGTAAAGGATTGATTAGTTTCTGATGATCTGACAAAGAGAACGTGTGTTGATGTGCAGCAGTTATCGACATTATTTTCTTGTGGGTATAGTGTCTGAGCTGCCGAATTTAGCTGTGAATATGCATTTTACCTTTCTCTAGGGAGATACATGGTAGTTATCTCCAATGGAAACACGCAACGATGCTGTAGTTAAATTATCCTCTAGACACAGGAAACGAATTTCATTATAAGCCTGGAGTCATATCAAGGAAAATTTGAAAATGCCTGCCATTTTAGTGATACTGGAAGTGGTTGCTTGACAGTCTGTAGCACCTGAACAAATATGCACAACCTAATAGTATGTACTTAAAACTAGACGTCTAGAATGTTTAGCTGTCCAGAAATATTGGTCCCGCTTACGAAACGCTATGCTGCAAAATTCCCTGTGATCTCAATAGCAGTTACTGAGTCACGTTATAGTTCTCTACGACATTTCAAACAGGCTGAAGTACGTCACAGCCCATCGGCTACGACATTCAAATGGTTCAAATGGCTCTGAGCACTATGGGACTCAACTGCTGAGGTCATTAGTCCCCTAGAACTTAGAACCAGTTAAACCTAACTAACCTAAGGACATCACAAACATCCATGCCCAAGGCAGGATTCGAACCTGCCACCGTAGCGGTCTTGCGGTTCCAGACTGCAGCGCCTTTAACCGCACGGCCACTTCGGCCGGCGCTACGACATTAATAATCATTGTTTCGGAGCCATTTGTTTTCAACAAACCCTACACAAAACACGACAATTGGCCCATTCGTCTTTATTAAGACTGTATAGGTCGAACATAATAACTGAGACTTCAGTTTATCGTTTCTTTTAGGTAATAGGCGGCAGATAGGCAAAGGACACCCATATACAAAGCAGAAATCTCACATTTTAGTTAATCGTGTTAGATATTATGAAAGATTCGTTTGCAACAAGCATCTGCCTTTGTAATTTTGGCACAGTATATGTCAAATGCATTTGATTTTTAGGGCACTAAACACAATGACCCATGTGTCTGTAACACATTTGACATTTTGGTTATGTGAATCTATTCGTTTAGGAACATATTTTAGGATCTGTAGCTTATCAAAAAAATTAGTAGATGGTTCACATTATTGAAAAAGACCTTATGATGCACATAGGCCGCAAGCGAACTGTACTATAATGTAACAATTAACATCATCAACAACAGTGGGAGCTGCGCATTTATTATTTGAAGACAGTGTCAAAGTTCATACACTCAGACCACTCGGATGAAGTAGTACACAATTCAGCTACTCTGGCGGAGAGCTAATTGAGGCACTGCATTCCTAAAGGTATTAAGAATTTGACGGAAAACAAATGACTTCCGACTATAAAAACAGTCACAGGCCGCATTAGCAGGTTGCTCAGAAGACACTGTATTGATACGCCGTTGAAACAGACAGGAAATGAGCGTGTGTACTTGAATGCCTCGAAGAAGCCGAACCC
The DNA here is from genome assembly GCF_023898315.1 of Schistocerca nitens. NCBI lineage: Eukaryota > Metazoa > Arthropoda > Insecta > Orthoptera > Acrididae > Schistocerca > Schistocerca nitens. Next base: position 386,309,751 of record NC_064620.1, read on the forward strand.
CAATATCTCGCGGCGACAGAATACAAAATTATTAACACTTGTCGTCAAGTGTACATAGATACTTGTGAAACAGATATCAACTGTCGATTGATAATTCAACTGTAGCAGCTCATACACTGCGGCCAGAGCGCCATGATATTCTCCGTTTGTAAAGCTTAATCCAAGTCGTATCATTAGCATGCAGGGAGGCCATCAAACATGGAAAACATAAATACAACTTTAACAAAAGGAGGTACTAAATTCGAGATATGTGAGCCTGTCTGCTGAAGACAGCAAACAGCACCAACTTTTTTTTCTGTTCAAATTCGTGATGGCTATGCAATCTTTGCCATTGATTGTATGACATAAGGGGTGCAAGAGAGCGGGGGGGGGGGGGGGGGGGCGGTGGTCTTCCGTTTGGCTGGAGTCTTCCCACCATCCTAGCTGTCAACAGCAACACTGGAAAAAGTATTTTAAAATTATATAGAACATGTTATTTCTCACCGGGGCGAAGTAGTCAGTCGGCTCCTGATTTTAGTTTAAGCAGTCAGGCAACAATATACAAGATGTTGGAGCATTTAAATACGTATGAGCCACAAATTTGTGTCAGCATAACTAGATGTTCCGTAGAAATCTGCTAATATGCGTTCGTTGGAATTCGTCGCACAAATTTTGATAGTGAGAGCAGACGTCGACCAGATCTCGAGATTTGTATCTTGATATCAACTGTTGGCGCTGGTGATAATGGATAATGCTGTTGAGCACGCTGAATCCAACAGCATCATTATCATCATAATCATCGACTTTTGCGGGAATACGAATACATTTTTGTGTTTTTCGGGTAGCCGAGGAAGTTTACGCTCGAAAATCAACTGATTACATTTCCATAACCTAGAAAGGTATCTTACGCAATAGCGGACTGAACGGTGGACATTGAACTATGCCTTACACAAAAGCCTTATCTCCAGAAAACGCATGTCATCAATGACTGTCAAAGCTTTGCACTTTTGTCCAATGTCTCAATGGTATACCTATGCTCTTTAAAACCCTTCATAAGCCTCTGGCCCATCCAAGTAAGACGTATAATTTCTCTTACGCAGATAAAGGGATTCTCAAAAGAGTACAAACCGGTATTCTTGGATACTAGCATCCTTGCCATGTAATAGAGAGGTGTAAAGCTCTCATCTACTGCTAAATGCCAATTTTTTACCAAACGACTATGTAGCTCAATTGCACATTCCAATGATACCGTACTTATGCGTACTTTTCTGCTCTGTATTTCAGTGTTTCCCACACACATTAAAGCGAAGGTATGATGAGCCATATATTTTTCAGTCGTAGTAGCCTATATGTACTATATGAACAAGCTCTATCGGCACTGCAATACGTAGGTAGAAAACAACGCCGGGCAACGTAGCTTACTCCAGTAATACTGAAATTAGCTGTTCTTATAGATCTTGCCTACACTCAACAACGTAATCTGTGTGACTTGCAATAATCTTTTGTACTAACACAACGACGTCCCGTAAGATTTTATATTCAGCTTCTCTCACTAAAAATTACACTACCGCTCGCTACATCACTATGTACGAAAGGATGGACACTTTTCGCGGTATTATGGGATCAGTGATAGCTATATGGATATTAAATTACAGAAACGCATCTATCAGGGTTCACTTTCGAAAGATGAACTACCACCAAAGCTACTGTCAGTCACCAGAAAAATACTAGATGCGAGAGTCTACTGGGCGTATGAATGATGTATTTAAATTACCAATAACAGCAACCTATGTTGGAGAATACGTTCACAAGGCAAAGATATAATTTTATGCTGTTTATGTCTCGTTGTCAATCAACGATACACTCTATAAGTAGCGCCTTACTACAACAATATCCTTGATTGTATTGAAATTTTGTCGTAATAAACTATTTCGTTATCTCAATCTTTCAGAATTACGTAGACTAACTTTCCCACAACAAGCAAACTTGCTTTCCCTGTCTAAAGATTAATTATCTTTCTTTTCCTTATAAGTCGTTCACTGAAAATACTATTCCTTTTTTTAACTTCTTTCAACTTTGCTTTCACCAATAATCCAGTCTTTCACTTCATTGGCCTTTGGATTTACTTCCGAAAAGATATATTCCAGGTACTAGTCTGCTTTCAAGTAAGCCTTTGATTTTTTTTCTTATAATGGCTTTGGGGGTAAAAGACGAGTTGAGTACCGACTTTTTCAGTTTAAAACTGTTTTCTTTGTTTCCTGCAATAAAATCAACTACGAGTACAAGTCAGCGCTTTATTTTTTGGAGTGCTGGTTATCTATTCACACCCCGCTAAGCGGAAATGTAATTAAAAAAATTAAACAAAAAACCTGAGTGTCACCGCCACTTTGCAGCTATGTGAATTCAAATAATCACACAAAGCTTAACCAATTCAGGCGTTGACTTCCGCGACCCACTAATATTTGTAACTGAAAACACAGCACTCGATGATCTCTTTTAAAAAGAATTAGCATGTTCTCTTTTAAATGGTTCTTGAGTTTGTCGTTTAGGGCCAAATGGAAAAGCTATCACATTCTAAATAAACTTCCGATTGTTTCTCAATAAATAAGTATTGCGGAAGAAAACCATTCTCTTTAATACAGGCTACACATTCAGTGCATCCAACGAGATTTCCGGAATGTACTATATTGCGACGCTCACACCGAATTCACACAATAAATCCTAACCCAAATATTGTGAAGCCACTATTCCTTAGTGCTTCAATACACATATACAACCATAATAATACAATGCAACGCTACTATCCCTTAGTGCGTGCTTTAATCCTCAACCACAAAACAACTAAAAGGCTTCGCGTGTACACTTCTCTTCACATACACCCTACCATTGCGCGGCTATTAAACAGCACAACGCACCATTAGGAGCAACTAATATCACACTTCAATGAATCGGAACTTTTCCTATATCTGGTGAGTCTACAAATCGACGAAATAATAATTTCCTACATAAGCCAATAATCTTCTCAAAATACCTTTCTAAACGACTTAGAACTGCTCTGAAGACATTTGAGTTCTGTCCCCTTTGCAGACTACTTTATGTAACGTACGTATGAGCTGATCTCATCACATTCTTGAGATAATCTCTCTCGAAGCTCACTACTCGAATGATACTTGGATACTACTACTGAAATTCTCAGCGGACAAGCCAAGAACTGTTCTCTGCAAACGAACATATCACGCTAATTCTCGAACAATAAGTGTCTTCTTTGCACTCGTTGGCAAACGTTAGTAGTGGCCAGCTGCATCGTAGTTGTTATCTTAACTGCACGCAGCGATTCAGCAATAGGCTGGGCGTTGTAAACTCACTGACTTGACGGGACACTGATTTCTCGACCGCCAAGTGTCACGTATCTACAACACTTTTACACAAAAATTTAAGAAAACTATATAAACAACTTAATTTCTTCCAGAATGAGATTTTCACTCTGCAGCGGAGTGTGCGCTGATATGAAACTTCCTGGCAAATTAAAACTGTGTGCCCGACCGAGACTCGAACTCGGGACCTTTGCTTTTCACGGGCACATAGTTTTAATCTGCCAGGAAGTTTCATATCAGCGCACACTCCGCTGCAGAGTGAAAATCTCATTCTGGAAACATCCCCCAGGCTGTGGCTAAGCCATGTCTCCGGAGTATCCTTTCTTTCAGGAGTGCTAGTTGTGCAAGGTTCGCAGGAGGGCTTCTGTAAAGTTTGGAAGGTAGGAGACGAGATACTGGCAGAAGTAAAGCTGTGATGACCGGGCGTGAGTCGTGCTTCGGTAGCTCAGATGGTAGAGCACTTGCCCGCGAAAGACAAAGGTCCCGAGTTCGAGTCTCGGTCGGGCACACAGTTTTAATCTGCCAGGAAGTTTCAACTTCATTTCTTCCCTCTTCTGGCACATAAAAAATTGGTAATAAGATAAAGCGATACAAATAAGTGATGTCCTTTATTCTGGCTGAAAACAGTTTTGCGCATTACAGTATCTTATATCAAATATGGTTTAGTGTTTGATATATCTTTAGAATATGTGGGGCGTCTTGCTTACGATATGAAGTTCGTTGAGAAATCCTTAATGGTGTGTCGTAAATATCCAATGTAGAAGTGAATGTTGTTGATAAGTTTTCGGAGGTAATATAAGGAGCTAGCTTCCTTAGGATACTGCCCCTTTTTGTTACAATAATTACTAAAATAGACTTACAGTGAATTCACAGTAACTCGGTGCTGATACATTATACGACCTTTCCTTCGTAGTGGACCACAATCATATACCATTTTACGGAAGAAATTTCCACCATTTGACCGTTACGTGTTCATTTATTTTCCACAATTATGATTCTGGTTTTGTAGGCATTCTCAAGTGCGTTTTGAACTGAAAACGGCCTGCATAAGGGTCAGAGGTGGACCAACACGTTCTTTGTAAGTAGGCTGTTTAGGTTTTTTTGGTAACGCCACCTCTGTATGAAAATCACTGGCTGTGCTGTGTGCAGTCTGTGGCTGCTTTGCATTGTTGTAATACTCAACCATTGTAGTGTTAGGCAGCTGGCTGTGAACAGCGCGTAGCGTTGCGCAGTTGGAAGTGAGCCGCCAGCAGTGGTGGATGTGGGGAGAGAGATGGCGGAGTTTTGAAATTTGTCATGAACTGCTCTCTCTCTCTCTCTCTCTCTCTCTCTCTCTCTCTCTATATATATATATATATATATATATATATATATATATATATATATATGATGATATCAAGGTAAATACATTGTTCTCTATTAATATCTTTCATTTGCTAACTATCCCTATCAGTAGTTAGTGCCTTCCATAGTTTGAATCTTTTATTTAGCTGGCAGTAGTGGCGCTTGCTGTATTGGAGTAGTGGGAGTAACCAAGATTTTTGTGAGGTAAGTGATTTGTGAAAAGTACAGGTTAATGTTAGTCAGGGCCATTCTCTTGTAGAGATTATTTAAAGTCAGATTGCGTTGCGCTAAAAATATTGTGCGTCAGTTTAAGCACAGTCGTGTAAAATTGTTCTAAGGGGATGTTTCATATGGTGACCCTGCCAGGATACCTCACTGGAATCTTCTGATTTTTTTCTTGTAGTTTGTGTAATTAGTGTAGCTTTTGTTTACTGCTAGTGCATAATTGTAGAGAAAATCTCCTTTGTAGTTGCAGTCTTTCATTGTTGTACAGTAAAACAGTTGTGGCATGCATGTAGATTTGCACCAAGTATTTCGCAGCTGCAATTAACTAGATATTATTTTCAGTGTTATGTTAATGTGTTCTCTTATTTTTGCTCTTCAAATTGTGTTTTTCTGTGTTGTCCTGTGAAATACTGTGACAATAATGGCGTGGGAAAAACGTAACACTAGGCTCCAAAGTAAACTGAGAAATGACAGCGAAGACGAAAGCAGTGTGTTAGCGCCACCGAGTAATGAATTAACTGATGTTCAAAGTAGTAATTTGGTAATTGTGCATAGGGAAATGGAGCGGGCGGCAAACAATGGCGTGGACAGTGAAACAATTAGTGAAGAGGGAAGCATTATCGATCGATCGGTCGGCAACAGCTCGCCTCAGGAATCGGTAATGACAGGACACAATTTTGCAAATACTGTAGACTCAGGTTTTGGGTCCTCACCGTTTTCTCAATTGAGTCAAGACACATTTTCTGCTCGTCAAAATGTAAATGTTGCCGGTGCAAATGCAGTGCCGAAAAGCATAGAGGAACCGATTCCAGACACTAACACATTATTATTGCAATTAATGCAGCAAATGAAACAAAATCAGAGACAAACACAGCAACAGTTAGACACAATGGAACAAAATCTTCAAAAGTTAGACACAATGGAACAAAATCTTCAAAAGTTAGACGCAATGGAACAAAATCTTCAAAAGTTAGACTCATTGGAGCAAACTCTTGAACAAACACGTGAGGATTTAACTACTGAGTTACATCACATTGAATCGAAATGTCAAAAAGTCTGTAATGACGTAAAAACACAAATTTGTGAGCATTTCCAACCTATTTTTTCGCGTCATGAAAATGGACTACAGAATCACGAAGCAGCCATAAAAGAACTGCAAACTACTGTTCATGAAAATCATGAGACCTTGCAAGTTAAATTTGACTCAGTTGCATCTACCGATTCGGTTACGCAACTTGCAAAAACTCAGGAAAACTTGAAGGACACAGTAGATTCGATTTCAACACAAATGGACACTCTGAAACTTGGTTCAGAAAAACACACTGAGGAAATGTGTTCACTATCGGAGAAAGTAGCTGAACTTTCGGATCAGGTCACTAACTTATCTACAAAGGTAGATGATAATCTGAATGACACAAAACCGGTAGTCTTTAATGACACAGAAGAGTGCGAACAAATTAGGAAATTCAATCAAAATCAAATCAATATACAGTACAAAAGAGAAATCCGGGAAGTACAAGATCAGTTGGCACAAGTAATACAAGAATTACAAATTTCAGAGGACACTCGCGCTCCAACACGGGAAGAGGGACTTAGAAATACGGAAAAGACGCAAAATAATAACACAGGGCATTTCGGAAGTTATGAAAGAAATTGGCAATGTGCACCGAATTTTGAGATGGAACGGCCGACACGACCTAACAATGACCGATATGCGACTCGCCGACATGATGATTTTGACTATAAGCTGTTCATTACTACACGTAAATTCAAAACATTTAAGAATTCTGGCAACGGCATTCATCCACAAGCGTGGCTCCATCAATTCTCTCATTGTTTTCCTCCCAACTGGTCATTACAGCACAGATTAGAATTTATGTGTGGCTACTTAGAGAATGGACCAGCTGTAAGAATGCGATCGGTCATTCACGATTGTCACAGTGAAGGAGAATTTTACCATGCCTTCCTCTCAGCATATTGGTCTCAAGCCACACAAGACCGAGTAAAACATGGCATCATAATGATGAAACATTTCGAACAATCTGAATTCTCCAGTCTTGTGAAATATTTTGAAGACATGTTGCACAAGAATCAGTACCTGTCAAACCCATACAGCCCCTCAGAACTCATCCGCATTTGCTTAATCAAATTACCTGAACATTTACGACATATTATTTTAGCAGGACGTTGCAAAGAAGACATTGAGGCTTTTCAGGGACTGTTACAAGAACTGGAAATTGACACTGACAATCGGGGAACGCGGGAACAGGAGCACAACAATTACAGGTCACATCTGTCACAATTCCGCGATGACAGAAATAATACACGACAAGGCTATTCTTATAACGTAAATCGCGACCAAAACAGACACCACCCGTATGACAACCGTTGGCAGAGTAGTAATAATTACAGGGAAAGATGACCTCTCCGCGGTAATGACTATTACAGAGACAATCAGAGAAACAGACAATATGGGAACCAAAATAATTATTATTACGGGAGACAGAATAACTTTAGACGCAACGGTCCAGCGCGCAGTTACGATTCAGGGAGAAATTCTCCACCACTTAACCGACAAGAAAGAAACTACAGGAACTACCAACATGACGACAGACGATGTGATCGTAACGACAGACCTGAATTGCATCAGAACTGGCGGGATTTAAACAGGGCAGGGCCCTCTCGTCACGGTGAATTTGTAGAAGTTAGGTCTCCAAATCCCAATAACGACGCGCGCCAACAAAGAGACAATAGGCAATGACTCATACCGCAGGCAGCCACAAAACGTTCGTATGAGACTAACGACGCAGCTGCCATAGCTAGTAATTACGTAAAAATGGAAGACATTAGGGACATCTTACTCCAAGAACACGACGTAAAACATAACAACATTGCATATCCTGTGATTCACATTACAGTAAATGACGTAAAATTTACGGCAGTACTTGACTCTGGCAGTCCCATTTCAGTAATTAGTGAAACAGCCTTTAGCAAATGCAACAAATCGAACGATTGCCCCAGACTTCCGTTACGTAAGATTAAATTACAAGGTGCAATCTTTGGAAAAAGTGTAGATGTACGCCAACAAACCAACTTAGAATTCTTTTGTCAAAGCCACAGTTTCTCTATGAACTTTCTTATTGTTCCATTATTGTCGACGGAAATTATACTGGGAGTAGACTTTTTAAATGAATACAGAGCAATCTTAAGCTTTCACGATGCTGAAATAAGTTTAGAAAAAGAAGGTAAGTCAGTAGCTTTGAAATTTGAAGATTGGCTCTCAAACCATGACGAAGAAATTAATCGGCTTTACCTCCTGTTAGACAACAGTTCGGAATTTTCGACGGAACTTGACACTAACAATCACTCTGCAAGTACTGACAGGGGTGATATCGACGGCGCATTTGATACTAATGAGTTAATTCAGAATAAAATTCAAACAATTGAGAATTGTAATGACAATGATAGACAAGACCTTTTTGAGATTTTACAAGCACATTACACAGTTTTTACTCACAAAACAGGAACAATCAAGGGATTTCAATACCAATTTCGTGTTCGTGAGCATACTAAATTTTGTGTTAGACCATACGTAATTCCGGCGCATTATAGGGACCGTGTTAGAACAGAAGTACAATCTATGCTTGACGAGGGCATTATTGAGCCTGCAGTAAGCTCATACAACAATCCATTACATGTTGTTGAGAAGAAAAATGGATCGATCAGACTTGTCTTAGATTCGAGACAAATCAATACTATCATTATTCCTGAAACAGACAGGCGGCAAACGTTGGAAGAACTTCTTCAAAATTTTAATGGTGTAAACGTGTTGTCTTCCATTGATCTCAGATCCAGCTTTTATCAGATCGAACTTCATCCAGAATGTAGAAAATACACAGCTTTCCTTTGTTTCGGCGTTTTCTATCAGTTTCGGAAACTTCCTTTTGGTTTGAACATTTCTTCAGCAGCATTCATTCGCGGGCTAAATTCCATATTACCTGAGTTCTTAAAACGTCACATCACCTTATATGTGGACGATATTCTAATAGCAGAAGCTTCATGGGAACAACATAATCGCATCCTCAACAGTTTGTTACGTATTTTTGCAGAATCTGGAATTACAGTTAACTTGGAAAAGTCTGAATTCGGTAGGTCAAAGGTGAGGTTTTTGGGACATATTATTTCTTCTGAAGGCATTCAGCCGGATCCTGAAAAGTTAGAAGCAATCAGAGCCATTCCAGTTCCATCCACAAAAAGACAAGTCCGTAGTTTTCTAGGTCTCGTAAATTTTTACCGTCGTTTTCTGAATATGCAAATCCTTGTTACACCAAAACTTTGTTCTCTCACTGGAAAAAATACTATTTGGAATTGGGACGAAGAAGCACACTTGGAATTCAATTCTTTGAAAGAATCTCTACTTAACGCGCCAATACTAGCTCATCCAGATCTGTCACAAGATTTCTGCCTTAGCACGGATTCTTCTAAAGTCGGACTTGGTGCCCATTTATTTCAAGAAGCCATAGAAAATGACACTACTGTTCAGAAAACCATTGCTTTTGCTAGCCGAGTGCTAACAAAATCTGAAAAAAATTATTCCGTTACTGAATTAGAAGCTTTAGCTATCGTTTGGGCATTTAACAAATTCCGTTTCTTTCTTTCTGGTAAGCATGTAAAAGTATACAGTGATCATCGTGCATTACAATTTCTTATGTCTTCAAAATTAAATCATGACAGGTTAAAACGTTGGGCATTGTTTCTGCAAGAATTCCGCTTCACAATAGTCTACATTCCCGGCAAGGAGAACATTGTTGCGGACGCACTGTCACGCGCACCGGCTGGGCTTGAGAAAAGTAACACAGAAGGCAACCTCGAGAAAAATTTCAGTATTCTTTACATTCAGAAAGTCGCCTTTGAAAACTTCATCACCACATCTTTAAAGGACATTGCTCATGAACAAGATAAAGATCCGATTTGGAAAGACATCAAAAGCAAATGGCATGAAAAGACACACACACAGATTCGGCATTATTATCTGGTTAGAAACAACATACTGTTCAGACGCTGCACTGTTGATGACAAGCTATGGGTACTTTGCATTCCTGACGATTTTGTTAATAAGCTCATTTGGTACATTCATTTCAGCTACGCACATTTTGGTCCACGAAAATGTTATCATATTCTTCGAACGACTTGTTATTTTAACAATATGGAAAAGAGAATTCGAAGAGTCTTGTCTATTTGTAAACTTTGTCAAAAGGCGAAACCATCTACTATCTCCCATCGTGCTCCGCTGTTTCCTATCATTCCTTCTAAATTAAAAGAATTTGCTGCTGTTGATCTCTTGGGACCGCTTGTCAGAACATCTAATGGATTTTCGTACGTTCTAGTCGCTGTTGAACTTACTTCAAAATTTGTTTCTTTCACACCGTTACGTAAAGCCACTGGACGGTCTGTATCCAACGCCTTTGTTAAAAATTTCTTACGTGAAGTTGGACACGTTAGTAAAGTCATTTCAGATAACGGACCGCAATTCAGATCTGCTGTTTGGTCACGCATGCTTCGCAACCATAAAATCAAACCTGTTTTTATTTCATTGTACTCACCACATTGTAACCCCTCCGAACGGATTATGAAAGAAATCAATAAGCTTTGCAGACTTTATTGTCACAGAAAGCATCAGCATTGGGACAGATATTTACACCTATTTCAAAACGTGCTGAATGAAATGCCTCATGATTCCACTGCTTTACCACCTACTCTTGTACTGAAGAATGAAGAACCACCGAACAGAATCAGAGAGCTTGTACCTTTCCCGAATACACGTAAACTTCGACACAAAGACATAATTGATTTGGCTATTAAAAATATAAAATCTGCAGCAGACAAAAGGAGAAAACTACACGGTAAAGCAAATGCAAAGAAATTGTATATTGGTCAGAAAGTTCTCATTAAGGCTCATTCATTGTCACATAAGAAGAAACACTTGAGTCACAAATTCTTTCTAGTTTACAATGGACCTTACAGAATCCGACGTATACCACATGATAATTGCGTTGAAGTTGAAACTCTGCGTACTAGGAAGAGTAAAGGTTTACACCACATTTCACATGTAAAACCGTTTATTGAAAGATAATCTGCTTTTTAACTTTGTCTTTGCCATATAACTTTTTACTTTAAATTGCTAGTAAGCTTTGTCAGACTTAGAATCTGTTAACATACAACAATGTTTGAAGTTAAATATCCAATCAAGAACCAAGAGAACTTATTTAAACAGAAATTACGAATGCATTGTTATTGTGAACAGACGACACAGTGTTATTGTGTGTGTGCATTCTTGCTTGTTTGTTGCACGATTACGTAACGACTATAAGGCTCACATACTTAGAACATTTACCAGTACTGTTAATGAGATTTTAATGCAATATTTTGGTTTATTTGAAAATACATTCTGAAATAAAGTGCTTTTTGAGAGATACCAGATGACACAGAGGTTAGTTTATGTGACAGCTACACGATTTTATCACGGCGCTACTAATGAGTGACAATTTACAATGTTGCTTTTGCGGTGTATCTGTTTTATATCTGCACAGCTTTCTGAATTCTTCTGGAAAGAAAAACATGTTTTAGTAGTAACTCTTGTGGTATAGCAACAATGAGACAGCCTTTTTCGTGGCACAACAATACGTTACAGTACAGTACTTTCTTCATCACAACAATAAGCGTAATAACTACGATATCTATACACAAAGCATTTCACTTTTGTTTATCATGGGGTAAGTACATTGACTTCTGCAGAACTTAGCTTTCGGAGGACGATAAATACGAGACTTCCACAGAGAATTATCTTACAACATGACGCACAGTTTAGCGCTACAGTACACGTATTTGAGTGATTAATTTCGCACTTAAAACATTTTTTTTAAGATATTGGAAGTGCAATGATACAAGGGTTTTCCGTGATACATTTCATTCCATTGCTGTAATCTGTAACACCTGAGGGTATAGTTACATTAATCCTCAGGGGGGTACACGCTTACTTTGTGTACCATGTGTTTGGCAAGCACAAGGAACCCTAGCTAATGTGGTATTTGCTTATACAACTTTACACATCGGTACCATATTTCTCTAACACACAAATTACACAGCTATCTGATTATTTACCTGAGAGAAACAAACATTTTTTTACTATATTAGTGACAGATGTTTACGTAATTACACAGTTGAATAATTTCACACTTATGAAATTGTATTTTGTCAGTACTTTGTGAACTGTTCATATTTTTTTCGGAGCCATTGTGGTACTATTAGAGCTTTGAATGATGTATTTGGTATGGGATCATGATTTTTAAAGTACGTTTGAGGTTGATGACACTATTGAAATGAGCAGAGAATTTTTTTAGGTTTTGAAACTATTGGAGGAAGCTACGACGATTTTGAGATTTGACTGAGTTGTTATGATGTTATTTTTACGACGACGATGTGTATTATGCTGTTGCGGTATGTTTATGATCAATAAGATGATGCTATATAAGGAATGTGATTACATGTTTATATGTATGTGAATAATGAATAGAAGGTAGGGACTCTGACTGGTGAAAAAGGATGTTGTAAACCGATAATCGTACTTTAAGAGTTATGAAATGTGTGTAAATGCGTGAATGTATCACAATGGCGGCGAAATTTTTTTGGACACTGTTATATTCATACGATTTTGTTTCTACAGATTTGTAACGCAAATTCTTGACCTACGAAATTTTTATATGAGACTGTCGCTGTAACGAAAACTGCTGTCATAAATGTTTCGTTAAGAAAGGTAAGTGACCGTGAAGTAATTCGTTGTGAGCGGCCAGGTGTGTCAGACGCCTGGAGAAAAAGCCATCATTGCGAGCCCTTTTCAGCGGCACAGGTAGGAAAAAAAAAAGGGAGGCCATTATCCTCGCTATTGACATTCCTTTGTAGAGAGCATCGCAAAAACGGCACGGTCGAACTTGAAAACATATGTTGACACTGTGGAGCTCTTAATTTATGATATTTACAGAAATGCCTAATGAAATGACGAGAAATATTTTTACATCTGCACACCTGATTATGACAAGCGTCTTTCTATGAGAGTTGAGAGAATGTCTACTAACTTATGAAATGTCACATGACTATTGAATGATATTTTTATGCTTTGGTTTGCGTAATTGCTTATTTCATTTGATATCTAGTTTCTAGCTGCACTGCAGCATTGGTTAAAATAAAATTTTATAGATGTACTAATATAAATATTTTCTGTCTACAGATCGAGTAAATAATATTTTTTTCAAAAAAAATGAGGGAGCACAAAAAGACATTTACCTTCACAGGAACTGCAATCATAGTTTTCTTTTCAAGTACTTGTTAATTTCTTTTGTAGAATAAATTGTGATGCATCACTCTAGTGTTAAGATGTGACATAGGTATTAGACATGGCCATTTTTAGTGTAATACTTTTTCTGCTTGAACTTTGTTATGTTTAGGTATAAGTTATTCTGTTTGCCAGGCATAGTGCTACTGAATTTTAATTTGTGTTACTCTGCTAAGCCAGATTTATTTTCTTGTTTGCTGCACATTGCCTTATATTAGTCGTAATATTGCAATTGCTTCGCTAATTTCTAAAATGCTGCTTCCTTTGCAAATATGCACTTTTTTGTCATTGCTGTTTGCGTTAATTGTTTTATGTGCTGCTGCATTGCCTCGTCCCTTAGTTTAGCATCTGAGCTCAGTAGATTTAAGTTAGCTTAAGAGGGGGTAGACTATATAAGAAACTAGTTGTGATGAATGGAAAGAAATGCATTGAAGGTATATGAAAACGTTTTGGGCCAAAATGATTATTGTACAATGATCCGTAATTATTTTGAAAGAAATATGAACAGAGTAGAGAAAGCAGGTATTGATAGGACTTTTTGGAAATAATGAGGAACGAAGGGAGATCTCCGAGAAGTAAAGAAAGTTTTGTTTGCAAAATACTGCAGTAAAAGAAACCCTGTCCTTTCCTTGTGTTATCCCACTATGTGTTTGTGTACCCATGTGTATTTGTTTTCTTCCTGTCTCTGTGTACTGTTTCATAGAATTTTTTTTCTCTTCTAATACTAAGCTACATTCACTATGATGAGGAATACTGTTATCCTCAAATATAATTTGCATTAATGATATGTTATTTTCTTTGTAAAGATGTTTAGACATTATTTATTCTGTTTTGTTTTAATGCTCATGTGTGAAGTTGATATTCCAAAAGTTATTCTGATCTTTCATGTATGTACTTATGTCATAATTCCTGTGACACTGATGTATATGTTATTTCGATTCTTTTGTAAAGCCTGTATTACAAATGTTCTCTGTATTGTTATGTTCTTTAATGATGTATTTTGTACCTTTGTAATTGTATTCTCATGTTATAAAATTGTAATTGTCACCAGTTCATCATATTATTAACTTGTAAGTTACATTTCACTGCACACGTTTCTGTTGGTCATAGTATATGGACAATATGTGAGAAGTAGGGACTGTTAGTGTTTGCACGTGTGTTAATAATTCAGCAAGGGACTGGTTAACAGCATTGCTGGTTCTAAGGACAATTCCAAAAACTTTGTGAGTGCACAAGTGGTGGTTATGGACTTGCTATATTATCCGCAAGACTCTTCAATGGTGATTGTGCACCTGCACAGTCACAACAGATGGCTGCTGGCCATCTCTACAAGGACTACAGTGGGTCTGCACCTCTGGTGGCCCACCAGTACCATTATCTCTACAAGGACTACAGTGGGTCTGCATCTTTGATGACTCACCAGTACCATTATTTCTACAAGGACTGCAGTGGGTCTGCACCTCTGGTGGCCCACCAATACCGTAATCTCTACCAGGACTACAGTGGTTCTGCTCTGTGATGACCTACCCACCAATACTCTTCAAAACTTCGACTGACTCCGCTGTGGGTTTGCTCTGTTGTGGCCCATTACCTGTCAGCATGTCAAGAGTCAGCACTGTCTTTCCGTTGGAAGGACAACGCTACTTCTTCAAGACTGCATGGAAATCCACTACTTCCGTGTGCATTTTCTTTTACTGCTCAGGCTTTGAGAAAAACACTGCAATTTGATGAATGATCAGGACTGTCTTTATGGACTGTGAGAAAATTTTAGCTTTTGACCAACATTGTATCAATAAGTGTGTGCATTTGATTTCTTTGTTATTGTAATTACGATTATGAAAAATTTTAACAAATATGTATTGCCCACTGTCAAAAACCATTTGTAACATTTTTTGTGGGGAGCATGGGGGCTATGTAAGTAGGCTGTTTAGGTTTTTTTGGTAACGCCACCTCTGTATGAAAATCACTGGCTGTGCTGTGTGCAGTCTGTGGCTGCTTTGCATTGTTGTAATACTCAACCATTGTAGTGTTAGGCAGCTGGCTGTGAACAGCGCGTAGCGTTGCGCAGTTGGAGGTGAGCCGCCAGCAGTGGTGGATGTGGGGAGAGAGATGGCGGAGTTTTGAAATTTGTCATGAACTGCTCTCTCTCTCTCTCTCTCTCTCTCTCTCTCTCTCTCTCTCTCTCTCTATATATATATATATATATATATATATATATATATATATATATATATATATATGATGATATCAAGGTAAATACATTGTTCTCTATTAATATCTTTCATTTGCTAACTATCCCTATCAGTAGTTAGTGCCTTCCATAGTTTGAATCTTTTATTTAGCTGGCAGTAGTGGCGCTTGCTGTATTGGAGTAGTGGGAGTAACCAAGATTTTTGTGAGGTAAGTGATTTGTGAAAAGTACAGGTTAATGTTAGTCAGGGCCATTCTCTTGTAGAGATTATTTAAAGTCAGATTGCGTTGCGCTAAAAATATTGTGCGTCAGTTTAAGCACAGTCGTGTAAAATTGTTCTAAGGGGATGTTTCATCTTGACTTGCTTCGTTGGCGAAACTCTTTGTCTCCAATAAACCATCCAATTATTTTAAAATTGTAATCAGTTGTGTATTTGTTGACGTACATCACATCTCCCAATTTCCGTCCCATTCAGATAATTACTTCGTGGTGCCCAGTTCTTTTGTCTTAGAGTGTTTCTATCTTCCACTTCAGATTGTGCGCAGGCGATCTGCCAAAAATGAGCCGAACAGATTGGTCACGTATGACGTCCTCCCTTGTTAGCACTTTCATTGGATGAGGTAGTGAGATTATCAACGACGTATGCTGCTGTATGCACTACTAAGGCAAGCACGAGTGATTCGATTTGGTTGGAGTCGAAGCAATACCCAAATTTCATACTCTTCCTGTAAAACCACAATAGGAGGCTACCATAGAATATTAACAAAAAACTCCCATGTCCATATTATATGATGCACTCATTTCGAAGACACGTTTTTGTTAATTGAATGATAGTCATGGTATGCATGTTTACCGTATTGCGTTAGCTGAATGAAAGAATAATTTTTGTACTACACTTTTTACTGACAGTATTTTAATTAACTTCTCCAGGTATGCTATTTTACCGTCTCCCGAGATAGACAAATTGCGTGTATTAATGAAGAAAATACAAGGGATTGGGATACGGTTTCTCTCCTTTTGAATTCCTTGTCCTGACCACGTTCATCACGGAATATAAAGATATTAAAATAACTGGGGGCTTAACTATCGCACCTACTGGAACATCTTTTGATTGTTACACAGATCCACTGGAAGACGTGCAAAGAGACAGGTGCAACTGTCAGGTACATGGTCAGCGGGTAGATAATTAAGTAGAAGAATGTTCTCAGCGTTACATTTAGACAATGTCAACCTCTTTTCTATACACTGTTGAGTTGTTCCGTTTAATAGCAAAGTAATGCTGATGATCTTAGCTGTAATGAAGAGTAAAAATGTGGTTAGCACCCAGTTTATAGAGTATCACATACTACGGGTGTATTATACTGTGTTCACGTATAAATTAGATTTTAAGGATGAGATTAAAATGTTTTTCAGAATAATGCGATTAATATAATTCAATAGATTTTTCTGTTTTTTATAGCTTCAAGAATGTCTGTGTTCACGCCTATGGAATACATTTCTTGTTCCCACATACTAAGATCTGCAGATGGACGGCGATCGGAGTTCGCACAACGACAGCTTCTCAGTGAGAACGGTTCTCGGAGAATCTGAACAAGGAAAACAAGGCATCTATCGTTATTAAACTCTTTCCGTATACTAGCGACAATTGTGCTTGAATCAAGACAGGCAAGTTCACCGGTGCTGTATGTGTTGCTGTTGTTGTTGTTGTGGTCTTCAGTCCAGAGACTGAGCTGATGCAGCTCTCCATGCTACTCTGTCCTGTGCAAGCCTCTTCGTCTCCAAATAACTACTGCAACCTACGTCCTTCATAATATGGTTAGCGTATTCAGCTCTTGGTCTCCCACTACGATTTTTACCCTCCACGCTTCCCTCTAGTACTAAATTGGTGACCCCTTGATGCCTCAGAACGTGTCCTACCAACCGATCCCTTCGTCTTGTCAAGTTGTACCACAAATTCTTCTTATCCCCAATTCTATTCAGTACCTCCTCATTAGTTACGTGATCTACCCATCTAATCTTCAGCATTCTTCTGTATCACCACATTTCGAAAGTTTTTATTCTCTTCTTGTCTAAACTGTTTATCGTCCATATTTCAGTTCCATACATGGCTACACTCCGTACAGATACTTTCAGAAGAGGCTTCCTGACACTTAAATCTTTACTCTATGTTAACAAATTTCTCTTCTTCAGCAACTCTTTACTTGCCATAGCCAGTTGACATTTTATATCCTTTCTATTTCGGCCATCATCGGTTATTTTGCTCCCCAAATAGCAAAACTCATTTACTACTTCAAATGTCTCCTTTCCTAGTCTAATGCCCTCAGCATCACCTGATTGAATTCGTCTACGTTCCATTATCCTCGCTTTGCTTTTGTTGGTGGTCATCTTATATCCTCCTTTCAAGACACTGTCCATTCCGTTCAACTGCTCTTCCAGGTCCTTTGCTGTGTCTGACAGAATTAGAATGGCGTCGGCAATCCTCAAATTTTTTATTTCTTCTCCATGGATTTTAATTCCTAGTCCAAATTTTTCTTTTGTTTCCTTTACTGCTTGCTCAACATACAGATTGAGCAAAGTCGGGGATAGGCTTCAACCCTGTCTCACTCCTTTCTCAACCTCTACTTCACTTTCGTGACCCTCGACTCTAATAACTGCCATCTGGTTTCTGTACAAATTGTAAACAGCCTTTTGCTCCCTGTATTTTAACCATGCCACCTTCAGAGAATGTCCCAGTCAACATTGTCAAAAGATTTCTCTAGTCTACAAATGCTAGAAACGTATTTTTGCCTTTCTTTAATCTATCTTCTAAGATATGTCGTAGGGTCAGTATTGCCTCGCGTGTTCCAACGTTTCTCTAGAATCCAAACTGATCTTCCTCGAAGTCGGCTTATACTAGTTTTTCGATTCGTCTCCAAAGAATTCGTGTTAGTATTTTGCAGCCGTGACTTATGAAACTGATAATTCACTAATTTTCACAGCTGTGAACACCTGCTTTCTTTGGTATTGGAATTACTATATTCTTCTTGAACTCTGAGGGTATTTCGCCTGTCTCATACATCTTGCTTATCAGGCGGAAGAGTTTTGTCATGGCTGGCTCTCCCGAGACTATCAGTAGTTCTGTTGGAATGTTGTCTACTCCAGGGCCTTGTTTCGACTTAGGTCTTTGAGTGCTCTGTCAAATTCTTCACACAGTATCATATCTCCCACTTCATCTTCATCTACGTCCTCTTCCATTTCCATAATATTGCCCCCAAGTACATAGCCCTCGAATAGACCCTCTATATTCTCCTTCCACCTTTCTGCTTTCCCTTCTTTGCTTAGGACGGGTTTTCCATCTGAGCTCTTGATATTCAAATAGGTGATTCTCTTTTCTCCAAAGGTCTCTTTAATTTTCCTGAAGGCAGGAACTATCTTAACCATTGTGATACATGCTTCTACAACCTTACATTTGTCCTACAGGCCGTCCCTGCTTAGCCATTTTGTACTTCTTGTCCATCTCATTTTTTGTCATGTTTGTATTCCTTTTCGCCTCCTTCATTTACTGCATTTTTATATTTTCTTCTTTCATCAATTAAATTCAATGTCTCTTCTGTTACCCAAGGATTTCTACTGGGCCTCGTCTTTTTACCTACTTGATCCTCTGCTACCTACACTGTTTCATCTCTCGAAGCTACCCATTCTTCTTCTACTGTATTTCTTTCCCCTGTTCTTATCAATTGTTCCCTAATACTCTCTCTGAAACTCTCTAGAATCTCTGGTTCTTTTCAGTTTATTCAGGTCCAATCTCCTTGAACTCACACATTTTTGCAGTTTCTTCAGTTTTAATCTACAGTTCATAACCAATAAATTGTATGTCAGATCCACACCTGCCCCTAGAAATGTCTTACAATTTAAGACCTGGTTCTAAATCTCTCTCTTACCAATATATAATCTATCTGAAATCTTCCAGTGTTTCCACGCCTCTTCCATGTACACATCCTTCTTTCATATCTCCCACTTCATCTTCGTCTACGTCCTCTTCCATTTCCATAATATTGCCCCCAAGTACATAGCCCTTCAATAGACCCTCTATATTCTACAAATATTACGGCTGTAGTTTCCCCTTGCTTTCAGCCGTTCGCAGTACCAGCACAGGAAGATGACAAAGTTATGCTCTATGCAAAATTCTACCAGGCAGCTTCCCCTTCCTTTCCTTACCCCCAGTCCTTATTCACCTACTACTTTTCCTTCACTTCCTTTTCCTACAATCGTATTTTAGTCTCCTATGACTACTACATTTTCGTCTCTCTTTATCTGTATAATTTCCTTTGTCGCATGTCACATTTCTTCAAACTCTTCATCTGCGGAGCTAATTGGCACATAAACCTGTACTACTGTGGTAGGGTGGGATTCGTGCCTATCTTGGCTACAATAAGGCGTTCACTATGCTGTTCATAGTAGCTTATCAGCCTTCCTGTTTTTTGTACATTATTAAACCCACTCCTGCATTACCCATATTTGATTTTGTATTTATAACCCTATATTCCCCTGACCAGAAGTCTTGTTCCTCCTGTCACCGAACTTCACTAATTCCCACTATATCTAACTTTAACCTATCCATTTACCTTTTCAAATTTTCTAACCTATCTGCCCGATAAAGCGATCTGACATTTCACGCTTCGATCCGTAGAACGCCAGTTTTCTTTCTCCTGATAAAGACGTCCTCCTGATTAGTCCCCGCCTGGTGATCCGAGTGGGGGACTATTTTACCTCCGGAATATTTTACGCAAGAGGACGCCATGATCATTTAACCATACAGTAAAGCTGCATGCTCTCGGGAAAAATTACGGCTGTAGTTTCCCCTTGCTTTCAGCCATTCGCAGTACCAGCACAGGAAGATCGTTTTGGTTGATGTTACAAAGCTTGTTCAGTCAATCATACAGACTGTTGCCCCTGCAACTACTGAAAAGGCTGCTGCCTCTCTTCAGGAACCATACGTTTGTCTGGCCTCCCAACAGATACCCCTCCGTTGTGGTTGCACCTTCGGTACGGCTGTCAGTATCGCTGAGGCACGCAAGCCTCCTCACCAACGGCAAGATCTATGGTTCATGGGTGTTTATTGCACCGAATAAATCATCAGCCTTTCATATTACATTTTGTCTCTTACTTATTTCTTATCAATAAATTAATACACCTGAGCATTTCATGACATGATGAAACCTGTAGTTTTATGCCTGTAGTGTAAATTATATTATAGTGTAAATTATATTATAAATTATATTATAAATTATATTATTATATTATTATATTATTATATTATTATATTATAAATTATATTATAAATAACATTTCATAAATGTCTACACACACACACACACACACACACACACAAGCTGAAGTGTTTTCTTTTGTTTTGCTTGATAAGTTTGTCATGTGTATCATCAAAGACTGAAACAAAAGGATCCATTTCAAAGACGGTAAAAAATGGGGAATTGCAATTATTCTCATTTGAAGTTGAATTTCTTGTAAATACCAACCATTTCTTACTTCAGATAGAATGAAGCTCATTGGCTTTACCAGCTCGAATGAAAACTAAATTCAGGCCAAAATTTTCAATGTTGGTCAACGGCGCACTTGGTGGCATGGGGATACGTAGTTAATGTACATACAAAAGATATCATTTTGTAAAAAATCAATCGCACTTAGAATTAGGATGCAGTTTCGACTCTATTATAACAAAATAATTAACCACAGACCGTTTGTGCGGATCGATCGTTGAGTCACCAAGCAAGTCGCTTCCATCTTGATATAAACGGCCAGAAATTACTTGCATTGTACCATTAAAACTGAAGAACAGAGAAGATGTCGTTTCCGAAATTAAACCAGGTTTGATGTACGATGTTGAATTATTATTGGCAAAAATTACAATGAAAACTTGTACATCCGTATCGTGTCGCTGACAGAAAAGGAAGAAGGAACAATCTAACGATGCTCTTTACACAAATAAAATAATTACAACTTCGTAGAACAAAGATTAGCATTGCATGAAACATATAAGGACGTTATTTTCCGATGATTTTACGATTATAAGTGAAGTTTAATTGAAAGAAATATTTTTTTTACTGTTCATCCGTTATAGTTGGTATAGTTGGGCAAACAACTAAATTAAAATAACGTTTGGAATTATTATACATGTATATTTTTCTCACTTGTCAATCTATAATGGGAGAGCAAGTTTTACGCTTTTTACGGTTGAAGCGAGTTCTACAATGAACACTTCAGCTGTAAATAGTTGTGATAGCTACATTGAAGTCAGTAGTGCACATTATATGTGCTGACATGCTAAAGTCTACCGTGCACATTATTCTGGCGGTTATTAGTGCTTCCACATGCAGAGAACTCAGATGCTGTCTATAAATGGGAACGATGTTTTCATCCTAATACGCTCCCGCAGAAAATATGAAAAGGGTTATTTGTCAGCATTAATGAACGTGTTTTGCATAACTGGTGGATCTCACATCCAAAATAATTTTAACTGCAAACACGGCCAATACAAGGAGCTACAAATCAAAAAGATGGATAGTAAGTTTTTCCGTTCACTTCCGTGTCACGTCACTGAAAATTTGATATGCTGTATTGGTAGAACTGGAAGTAACAAGATGAAGCAACTGATATAGTCCGATGTATAGCCGGAAACAGAAGGCCGAAGTAGAAATATCGTAATTTTGAAGGCTTTATGTAAATGTAACAAGGCACTGTGTGTTGACTGTAGTACTAACCACAAAAATATGTGGATGGCTCGCGAAACAAATTACAAATTGTGGTATGAAGTATATTTCTGTATTTCTTGTCTCATCTGTTCGCTTAAACTAACTTAATTTTTAATTCGGTGAAAAAATTGTATAAAATGTGTATGTAATTCATAGAAAGTGTGTATGTATGGTAATCAGCATAACAGCGACTACTTTGTGGAAACTTAAGTCTGTGGTTACTTTGAAGACATTTAGGTATAGGTTCAATAAGGGACAGAGGAACTTCGTGGCACGTCAGAAGATTTGTAGCCAGTGATGGACACTCATACCCTGCTCTGCGTCAACAGAATTGAAATATTCGGATCTGATTGTAACACTAGACCTAGGGCATAACACAAGTCGATCGGTACTCGTAACGAATAAAGGTAATTTTCGGTTGCGTCATTTAGAACATTATCACTAAATTCCATGTCCCTGGTATCCGCTTCACTAGAATTTTCGCAGTACTGTAGCATGATCAGGAAAATTACAAGGTATCTTCTCCTCGTTTTCCCTGAAATATTGTGTCACTACTAAATGTGAGGCTTATCTTCATCCATATTATTTCGCATTTGGAATCTCTGTTACCCTCAGTAGGTATTGTAGTAGTCTACCCCTCTAGGATGTTTTTTGGCCCGCGAAATCCGCATTCCAGAACGTCAGAGATTGGTCTGACCATGTGACCTACAGGTTTCTACTCGGCTCAGAGCCAGAGTAATGCGACCAGTTCTGGGGACGATACATCATAACATTAAAAAGCTCGATCTGGATCCATGTGCGATGCTAGCAGTCTTCACCAGTCCAGCCAGCTTCCTGTAGGAACTGACGATGAACTTTGGACGCGGGCAATAGGCGGCATTGGTGCAAACATGAGGCGAAATTTGCAGCAGACAGCAAGCAGTCGCTCTGTGACCGCCGTTACAGCATTCTCCCCAACCTCGGATGTGGGACCCCAATTGGCGGTCTTCCCCTGATGAAAACTATATCCTTGAGGAACTCTACCAACCGCTGAAAGCTGAAGCCACAACTGATCTGCACACCCGCCCTCTTCAGTTATCAGAAACGTAAAGGAAGTTCGTCCCCAGTCCGACAGGCGTCAACAGTTAACTCTCATGTGATTTTAGTAATGTGGAATGCCTCAAACTGTAAAGTGTAGGTTCAGACAGTCTGTAACCCAGTTGTTATTTCCTCTTAACAGCTAGGTACACAGCACATTAAGTCGTCGTCTCCACGTGCGGCGTATTAGGATGGTAGGAAGTTGCATATCTAGGTTTCTGACTGTGCTTTTGTAGTTCACTTCTTCAGTTACCCGCGCTAGGATGGGTAGGATGCGTGCGGACGTCGGAGGAGCTGGCTGCAGTGAGCCGTCGTTAGGCTGCTGTTTCTGGGTGTAGCGCCAGGGTCAGAGCAGGCATACTACGCCAAAGGTTTGCAACTGTTAGTTATATGGAGCTGCCATGTTACGCGTGTTCCGAGCCGAAAAGAAATCCAACGTATGCTCGATATGTATGAAGGAGGGCCTCATCCGATATGTGGAGGACACCTTGCTTGCGGCTATCGAGCGCGTAGGGTGCAGTCGTCTGCAAGTTGTGGCTCATGTCGGCACTGGCGACATCTTTCTCATGGATTCTGAGGCCATACCCACTTCATACAGGCGGTTGGCGGATATGGTGAACGCAGCTGGCCCCACAGGTGGGTTGCAAAAAGACCTTTAATTTGCAGCATTGTTCCCAGGGGTGGTCCGGGGTACTTTGGTTGGAAGCCGAGTAGAGGGTCTCAAATAAAGGCTTTGTTTACTCTACGACGATCTTGGATGCAAATATCTAGACCTGCATTGTCGAGTGGGTAATTATATGACTTCCCTCGATGGGTCAGGGGTCCACTACACAAAGGAAGCAGAGTTTGTAAGTACTCTGGTAGCAGAGTACTTGCAGAGGACACATGACGGTAGTTAGAGGTACGCGGATAAACATTCGCCAGACGACACGCACGTAGCGAAATGAGGCAACGTTCAGAGTAAAGATACTTCGACTGTCAAAATTTTATCAGTAAATTATCGAAATAATTGTAACTAAGTTCCGGAATATACTGCTATCCAGGAAATTCCTCGCGCTCAGCTTATTTGGGCATCGAGAGCTGCCAGCAATGCGAAGTAGAAAGCTCTGAGATATTTAATGTTTCATGAAATATACATCGATAAGGCAGATTAACGCCATAGGACGTAGAGGGTTCATGGCAGTTGACATAAATATTGTCTCTCCTGAAGTGAAATTTGACTGTGATAGTGAAACTACCCTGTCATGTATCATACGTCTAGGTGAACTCAAGATAATTGTTGGGTGTTTTTACCTGCCACCCTATTCCGTTGTAGTGGTTTTAGAATCATTCAAGGAAAATGTATGGTCAGTAGCACGAAAATAACCAGGCCGTGAAATATTAGTTGGAAGCGACTTTAACCCACTGGGTACAGAATAGGGCGCCTATTGATTCAATGCAAGGAGTACAGACAGACAGTGTTGGGCCTACTTTCGAATACGTTTTCGGTAACTGTCACGAGCAGCTAGTTCGATAGTCCACAACAGATTTGTGCCAGACGTCATTTCGCAACTATCAGGCAATGGAGTGTGAACGTCATATACGTTATCGATCCATGTGACTGCCTTACGAGCTAAACTGCCGGGATATTTATGTAGCGAAGTAATGGCTAATCTTTACCCCCATCTTTAGTCATTACCGCATATGGATTGCTATTACAAAGGTATCAGCGTTTTTCCTTCCGCCGTGCTTGCTTAACGAGTTTGTTATAGTACAGAACTGGTTCGTATAAGCTCTTGGTACCGTCTGTTTCATTCGCCCTAGCCTATCTTTCGTCACATAACGAAAACGAGCCGCGCGGTATTAGCCGAGCGGTCTGAAGCGCTGCAGCCATGGACTGTGCGGCTGATCCCGGCGGAGGTTCGAGTCCTCCCTCGGGCATGGGTGTGTGTGTTTGTCCTTACGATAATTTAGGTTAAGTAGTGTGTAAGCTTAGGGACTGATGACCTTATCAGTTAAGTCCCATAAGATTTCACACACATTTGAACATTTTTGAACGAAAGTGACGTGACCCTGTTCGGCTGCTGTGACCCTCTACGTTCTACTGAAGTTGGCTGCCTGGTTCGCTAGAAACGCCGACTTTGTGTTTTCCCCTGACCCAGTCTAGGTGGCGAAATGTTTTCATTGCGGCCACCTAGTGTCGAAATTACCATAATGTAGCGAGATAGATTCAATATGGGACTTTGAAAATTTTGCCCGTTTTACTGCCCCATACAAGGTAGGGATACAACATATCTTAGACCTTTTAGCTACAAACTGGCTTCACCTTATCGACGGCATCATTATAGAGACAGAACTAATGACAATAATGTCATTATATCAACTAGGATCGCTAAAGTTAATGAATCATTCACAAATGCTGGGCGATTATTTATGCTAGAAAGATTACACACGCAGTTGCTAGCGTCCTACTTAGACAATGAACGTGCATCATTTGTTTCCAATATGACGGACATAGAGGAATTATGGGCGAAGTTAATCGGATTTTAAATCGTGCTCGGGAGAATATGTGCCTAGTAAGTAGATTAATGGCGAAAAGACCCGCAGTGAATTTTGCAAAAATACTGAGCAAACAAAGGGTGTTGCACTCTCGCTTCAAAAGAGAAAGCTGAAAGGACGGTAGGCTAACGTTAGTAGCGATTTGTGTGAATGTGAAAAGATCGATACGCGAAGCAATCGGGTACCACAGCCATACCTTAGCAAAAGATATGGCCGAGAAGCCGAAAAAATGATGGTACTACATAAAACCGGTAAGCGGGTCTAAGACATTTATCTAGTCACTCGTTGACCGGTCTCACCTGGCAGCGGAAGACAGCAAAACTAAAGCCGAAGTTTTAAATTCCGCATATTTGACATTCGCATAGAGCCCTGTCTGGAGAACATAGTAAAAGGCATCCTTGATGTAGAAAAACAACTGAAAGAATGAAAGCAAATAAGTCGATGTGTCAAGATTCAATACTGATTCGATTTTACAGACAGTACTCTACGGTATTGACCTACTTAGCTTGCATTTATCGCGACCCTCCCGCCAAACGCACCAGCTTAGGTGACTCCAATATCTAAGAAGGGCAAAAGAACGGACCCGCCAAATTACAGACCAACATACTTAACATCCGTTTTCTGCAGAATTCTTGAACATATTCTCATTTTGAGTATAATACATTTTCTTGGGACGTGAAGCTTGTGTCAGCGAATCATCGCGGTTTTAGACAGCATAGCTCTTGCAAAACGCAGCTTAGGAATTTCTCACTTGATATCCTGCGAACTATGGATGAAGAGCAACAGGCAAATTCCGTATTCCTAGATTTCCGAAAATCATTTGACACCATGCCTCACTACAGGCTATTAACGAAGATGGAAGGATATGGAATAGGTTCCCTGATTTCTGTGTGTCTCTAAGATACGTTAGGTAACACAATCCAGTGCGCTATCTTCGATGGTGAGTGTTCATGAGAAACCAGGTTACTGTGAGAAGTGCTCCAGGGAAGTGTTATAGCACCGCTGTTATTTCCTATGTAAACATGACTGCAAAAATCAGTGAGCCACTGCAGAATGCAAGCAAAATAAAGTAGCTGTGTCACATGTCCTCTAAACTCCGAAACCGTGTAGGGTAGAGTCGTTTGATTACACAAAGTGAGTTATCGCAAGAGACCACTAGAGAGCAGTGTTCATCATGACAGTCAGTCCAGATGTAAACAAATACCGCGGTACAGCAAATATTACAAAACTAATTGTTAGAGGAGTGACAGTCCCTAAATCTTGTGAATTAAAATTAGTTACAATAAATGACACTTCAGAAGTCTTATCAAACCCATTAATTGAAATGACGAGTTGTGTGTTCGTGATCTGAATTTGAACCCACTTTTCACCAAACATAGCTTGTGTTTATGATGGAGGCTCGACCAGCCACAAAAAGGGACGTAAAATATCGAAAAGTTCTCCTGTATCAGTTTACAAGACCAAATGTCCTAAACTGGAAATAAATGACGATACGTTTAGCACTGCACCGGGAACCCCATGATGCTTATTTTTCTCCTGAGAAGTAATCACGAAATGTATGTAATAAAGTGCAGTACACAAGTGTGAAATGGCATGAAGTAAAGTTGTGGTGATGGACGGGGAGTAGAACCCAGCCACCTGTATCAATTGTTAACTAAGCACGATCAGGCGTCAGGTATTAAATATATTTGCCAATAGCGTGTTAATGGAATCTGAAGCGAAGAGGCAAATGAATTTTGTCTGGCAGAAATTCGAACCCCGCGACTTTCGCTGTTTTCTTAAAGCTACAAGTAGACAAAGAAATAATTATTGTTTCTTCACCAGTAGTGAGAGGTGCACATGTTCGGCTAGAGGCTGGTGGGGTTGGGTTGATTTGGGGGAAGAGACCAAACAGCGAGGTCATCGGTCTCATCGGATTAAGGAAGGATGGGGAAGAAAGTCCGCCGTGCCCTTTTAGAGGCACCATCCCTGCATCCTAAATCAGGATGGCCGGACGCGAGATTGAACAGTCGTCCTCCCGAATGCGAGTCCAGTGTGCTAACCACTGCACCACGTCGCTCAATCAGCCAGAGGTAATTCAACGAATAGTTCTGTGCTGCCTGGGACTCTAACCCGGCACATATTGTCGTCGTCGACCCCACACGAAGAAATGGCAACTATAAAATTTCCTTTCACTAGTAGTAAGGATCGCCATGTTCGTAGGGACCTGCAGGACTTTGTTACCATGAAGAAACAATGAAACAAAGTGAGAGTGTCACCTTGGAGGGTTCAAATCCAGAAAAGAAATTGGAATCGGAACTCGAATCCCAGTCCGGTGTCAAT
The DNA here is from genome assembly GCF_023898315.1 of Schistocerca nitens. NCBI lineage: Eukaryota > Metazoa > Arthropoda > Insecta > Orthoptera > Acrididae > Schistocerca > Schistocerca nitens. Next base: position 386,337,939 of record NC_064620.1, read on the forward strand.
ATTTTCAAAATCTCAAGGTCACTTTAAATAAGAAATGAAGGTCCTATGACCCTACAAGACGACTGGTCAGTGAACTAAAATAACATTACTAGTGTAAGAAAGCTTACTAGAGACAGAGTTTCTGCAAGCAACGGCTTCCGCCTATGACAGTTACAAGTTGTGCAACTCTGTTACAGTCAGTAGCGAATGGACACGTTTAATGTTGATTTGGAATTACGGCAGAGTCATCAGATCTTTACTTGGCGTTACTGGAAGTGAAGAGGGTATGTTTGTGGCTGTTAAAAACTGGTACCCCGTGTGGGAATCGAATCCATACCTTAGCCACTACAAGCTAGCTTCACTCAAACAAACCACTGAATTTCACATGTGTTAGCGTCATGTTTTTGTCATAATGGGATACACAGCACATAGTACGAGAAGTGTCAAAATCCACTTGATCTGTTGTTGTGATTAACCTATTCGTAGTCTAGTAGTCAACATCAACCAGTGCGAAAGCAAAGCCACGATATCAAAACCATTCTTTTCCTTCCTTTTTTTTTTTTTTTTTTTTGAGCCTTATTCTGAAAGTTTACTAAGAGCATCTTTTGACGGAAGATCAGAGACCATTTCGTTCATTTTATAACCAGCTAGCAATAGAAAAATCTTGCAGAAACATGTTTCTGAAAGAGCTCAAGGGGCATATGTCATGGTAAGATCAATTACAGTGCCTTCAGGCAAGGCCGCTTAATACAGACCGGCGTCTGCCAAGTGATCGAGACATATTTCCAGCGAACTATTCTCCACTCGAATTAGCAACTATAACATTATGTAATGTTGCGTATGATTTATACTATGTTTGAGCATGCTCTGTGGCGATTTTGTATGATATGTTGGTAGAAGCTTATTCAATTACGGTCTCATTTTGACTGTATGAGGAGCGTCGTTTATACATAGGGAAACGGAGTATAAAATGGAGAAAATTCTAATATTTGTGACATTGTGTTCTGCTTGTGTTTAATAAAAGGTTGAAAGCTGTGGAGGCAATTCGAAACATCTGTGCCCTGTGTGGAGAGAATGATATCGACAAAGTCAAGTTGTATCATTTCAAGTACGATCGTTTTGAGATAAATTAATCACCACACGGAGGAAGACAAACAGGCGCTGATGAAGGTCGTTTGTGCAATATGCTACTGTGTATCCATTAATTGACAAGTGTGACGGGCGGTTAAATTTCGTGCAATACTTGCCTTCAGTAGCAGTATTGAGATTAAAAGAAAGGAAAAAGGATTACGGTACAACATTTTGTCGAAAACGGGATCACACGCGAAGGAGTATGTTGAACTGGGATGGATGGGGAAGGAAGCAGTCTGTGACCTTTCAAACGATTGAACCTGACATTCGCCGTAATACACTCTAAGGATAATGCTGATACATGGTAAAACAACGCTCTGGTGGGCGGTTTTGCGGGTTTAAATCACCTCAGGGTATGACCATGCGGTGCATTTGACCTGCGGTCGTCGCACGGTGGCGCTGGCAGCAGTCCACATACGCAGAGGTGTGTTTGGTGCATGTCAGAGTACGGTACAGCGAGTAAGTGTCAGATGTTTTCAGACGTGCTGATGGTGACTGTGTGTTGAAAATGGCTCAAAGAACACATATTGATAACGTTATGAGGGGTAGAATCCTAGGGCGACTGGAGGCTGGTCAAACACAGCAGGTCGTAGCACAGGCCCTCCATGTGCCACAAAGTGCGACCTCAAGATTATGGCAACGATTCCAGCAGACAGGAAACGTGTCCAGGCGCTACAGTACGGGACGTCCACAGTGTACAACACCACAAAGAGACCGATATCTCACCATCAGTTCCCGCAGACGGCCACGGAGTACTGCAGGTAGTCTTGCTCGGGACCTTACCGCAGCTACTGGAACAGTTGTCTCCAGACACACAGTCTACAGACGACTGAACAGACATAGTTTTTCGTCCGGAGACCTGCAAGGTGCATTCCACTGACCCCTGGTCACAGGAGAGCCCGTAAAGCCTGGTGCAAAGAACGCATTACATGGTCATTGGAACGGTGGTCCCAGGTTATGTTCAGGGACGAGTCCAGGTACAGGCTGAACAGTGATTCTCACCGGGTTTTCATCTGGCGTGAACCAGGAACCAGATACCACCCCTTAATGTCCTTGAAAGGGACCTGTATGGAGGTCGTGGTTTGATGGTGTGGGGTGGGATTATGATTGGTGCACGTACACCCCTGCATGTCTTTGACAGAGGAACTGTAACTGGTCAGGTGTATCGGGACGTCATTTTACACCAGATGTCCGCCTTTACAGGGGTGCGGTGGGTCCCACCTTCCTCGTGATGGTTGATAACTCACGGCCCCACCGAGCTGCCATCGTGGAGTATCTTGAAACAGAAGATATCAGGCGAAAGGAGTGGCCTGCCTGTTCTCCAGACCTAAACCCCATCGATCACGTCTGGGATTCTCTCGGTCGACGTATCGCTGCACGCCTTCAAACCCCTAGGACAGTTCAGGAGCTCCGACAGGCACTGGTGCAAGAATGGGAGGCTGTACCCCAGCAATTGCTCGACCACTTGACCCAGAGTATGCCAACCCGTTGTGCGGCCTGTGTACGTGTGCATGGTGATCATATCCCATACTGATGTTGGAGTACATGCGCAGGAAACAGTGGCTTTTTGTAGCACATGTGTTTCGGGACGGTTTTCTCAACTTATCACCAATACCGTGGACTTACAGGTCTGTATCGTGTGTGTTCCCTATGTGCCTATGCTATTAGCGCCAGTTTTGTGTAGTTCCACGTTGTGTGGCACCACATTTTGCAATTATCCTTAATTTATGAGCATGAGTGTAGATTTAAGGAGGTCTCCGTAAACATAAATCAGTGTGCCCCGAAAGCGATTTAAAGTACTGTACGGTAACTTCATAAGTATAAAATAGTGGGTAAGCCATAACAAACATTATCTCATATGATGGCTGTATACGTCCACAAAATGTATTGTTTTTGATATACAGGGTGAGTCACCTAACATTACCGCTGGATATATTTCGTAAACCACATCAAATACTGACGAATCGATTCCACAGACCGAACGTGAGGAGAGGGGGTAGTGTAATTGGTTAATGCAAACCATAAAAAAATGCACGGAAGTATGTTTTTTAACACAAATCTACGTTTTTTAAAATGGAACCCCGTTAGTTTTGTTAGCACATCTGAACATATAAACAAATACGTAATCAGTGCCGTTTGTTGCATTGTAAAATGTTAATTACATCCAGAGATATTGTAACCTAAAGTTGACGCTTGAGTACCACTCCTCCGCTGTTTGATCGTGTGTATCGGAGAGCACCGAATTACTTAGGGATCCAAAGGGAACGGTGATGAACCTTAGGTACAGAAGAGACTGGAACAGCACATTATGTCCACATGCTAAAACCTTTTTATTGGTTTTTTTCACTGACGCACATGTACATTACCATGAGGGGTGAGGTAAACGTACACACGTGGTTTCCGTTTTCAATTACGGAGTGGAATAGAGTGTGTCCCGACATGTCAGGCCAATAGATGTTCAATATGGTGGCCATCATTTGCTGCACACAATTGCAATCTCTGGCGTAATGAATGTCGTACACGCCGCAGTGCATCTGGTGTAATGTCGCCGCAGGCTGCCACAATACGTTGTTTCATATCCTCTGGGGTTGTAGGCACATCACGGTACACATTCTCCTTTAACGTACCCCACAGAAAGAAGTCCAGAGGTGTAAGATCAGGAGAACGGGCTGGCCAATTTATGCGTCCTCCACTTCCTATGAAACGCCCGTCGAACATCCTGTCAAGGGTCAGCCTAGTGTTAATTGCGGAATGTGCAGGAGCACCACCATGCTGATACCACATATGTCGACGCGTTTCCAGTGGGACATTTTCGAGCAACGTTGGCAGATCATTCTGTAGAAACGCGCTGTATGTTGCAGCTGTTTGGGCCCTTGCAATGAAGTGAGGACCAATGAGGTGGTCGCCAATGATTCCGCACCATACATTTACAGTCCACGGTCGCTGTCGCTCTACCTGTCTGAGCCAGCGAGGATTGTCCACGGACCAGTAATTCATGTTCCGTAGATACACTGCCCCGTGGTTTGTGAAACCCGCTTCATCGGTAAACAGGTAGAACTACAAAGCATTCTCTGTTAATGCCCATTGATAGAATTGCACTCGATGGTTAAAGTCATCACCATGGAATTGCTGATGTAGCGACACATGAAACGGGTGAAAGCGGTGACGATGCAGTATGCGCATGACACTACTTTGACTCAGTCCAACGGCTCTCGCAATGTCCCGTGTACTCATGTGTAGGTTCATGGCAACAGCAGCTAACACACCAACTGCACCCACTTCTCCTGTGACGGGCCTGTTACGGACCAGTTTGCGTGCTACGACCATACCTGTTACATACAGTTGGCGGTAGATGTTTTGCAATGTGCGGCACGTTGGATGCTCTCTGTCCGGGTACCGTTCTGCATACACCCTGCAGGCTTCAGCTGCATTTCGTCGACACTCGCCATAGATGAGTATCATCTCCGCCTTTTCAGAGTTCGAATACACCATGGTCACAGTTCCTACAACACTACACTATCACAGACGTCTGGTAACACGGTGTACTACAGTTGGTCTGCGTGCGGAGACGAATGCAGAATAACAATAGCAGCAAGCGCTACATGCGGACACTGCGACAGCTAGACCAAACCACAACAGTGCACTACAGCCACACTCGTAAACACGGTCGTCATCGTAAACATGTCCCTGCAGATGCTGTTCGCCGACCGTGGCCCGTGTTTGTTACAACACGCAACTGAACGTCGGAGGTTTCAAGCGTCAACTTTAGGTTACAGTATCTCCGGATGTAATTAACATTTTACAATGCAACAAACGGCACTGATTACGTATTTGTTTATATGTTCAGATGTGCTAACAAAACTAACGTGGTTCCATTTTAAAAAAACGCAGGTTTGTGGTAAAAAACATACTTCCGTGCATTTTTGTATGGTTTGTATGAAACAATTACACTAGCCCCTCTCCTCACGTTCGGTCTGTGGAATCGGTTCGTCAGTATTTGATGTGGTTTACGAAATATATCCAGCGGTAACGTTAGGTGATTCACCCTGTATATCTGGTAGCGCCGGACTGTGTGGCCGAGCGGTTCTAGGCGCTTCAGTCTGGAACCGCGCGACCGCTACGGTCGCAGGTTCGAATCCTGCCTCGGGCATAGATGTGTGTGATGTCCTTAGGTTAGTTAGGTTTAAGTAGTTCTAAGTTCTAGGGGACTGATGACCTCAGATGGTTCAAAATGGTTCAAATGGCTCTGAGCACTATGCGACTTAACTGCTGAGGTCACCAGTCGCCTATAACTTAGAACTAATTAAACCTAACTAACCTAAGGACATCACACACATCCATGTCCGAGGCAGGATTCGAACCTGCGACCGTAGCAGTCACGCGGTTCCAAACTGAAGCGCCTAGAACCGCACGGCCACACCGGCCGGCTGACCTCAGATGTTAAGTCCCATAGTGTTCAGAGCCATTTGAACCATTTGAACATCTGGTGGCAAAAAGAAGGTGTTATGTGCTACGAACTGCTTCACAGGGATATGTACTTCGCAGTTGACTTTGTTGTCAACAAAAGAGATGCCTTGCAGTCGCAGAGTAACAAAAGCGATCTTTTAAACACGGCATCAAGGAGCTTGGTTGGTAAATACGCCTAGCACACGTCTTCTAATATGGCACCCGCTTGTGTTTACATTTCTCACGTCGAATCGATCAATTGCCAAGAAAGTTCGCTTTAGTTTTCTTTTGTTTGTTTTGCTGTTTCGACTGCACTTTAAACGTGGCTGAAATCAGAATCAGAAACTCACTACAGACGTGGGATCGAATGACTGTCTGCACATCTTCAGATACTTTTCGGTAACAAAGTGAAATATATTGTTGACCATTTCTCCGATATTTGTGTCCATTTTGTTCTATAACCCGACGAGAAACGCTGTTAATATGCCCTTCACTAATGTAACTGGTATCTCAGCATAATACCATACAACGAATGGCTGTCTTAATTAAACATAAAGCCTTTTGTCGCACTCAAGTAGCTTTACGAGACTGCAGCATAAATACGACAATGTGTCTATGAGAGTAGTTTTTGAATAAAAAACGCTCAACGGAGTATTCAGTAATACCATTTCATTAATAGATTTCTGTAGTTTCAGTAGCAGTTCCACAGTATTTTAAGTTTCTTATCTCTAGATGTAATGGTTACTGAATGAAGCCACACTCCTTATGATGACAAAACTTCTAAAAATGTCGCTCTGAGCTCTGCATAGCTGTTTGTAGCTCTGTCACAGAAGAGATGCCAGTTTAGGACTGAGAGCTACTGCCTCTTACTCTTCACAGTGCGTCGACATTTTCATGGAGCAAGCAACCAACTGCAGCGTTCATCAACTCATCATTGCCTTTGTGATGACTAATACAGATAATTCACAATGTAAACGAGGAGATTAGTTGTATTTGCTGCGTAAATGAAACCTCCCCTGCCTGTAAACACACATTTGATAAATCGATGGTGCACCAAAGTGGAATTCATACAAAGTCTTCGATTGATATACCATGAAAATATGTCAAGTGCATTTTGCCAGATAATTTTGTTATTCCAGGAAGTAACGAAACTGTAACTGCATCACCAGACATGTTCCAGTATGTTGTCATGTTCCTATCTAGTCGTAGTAGGACGATTATATTTCTAAAGATAATGTCTTTCCTGAGTGGATTAACAGTTTAGGAGTGCATCTTGTCCTTCATTGATGCAACGACTTCGTTTCTATTTTTACGACGTCATGAGTATTCTAGTTCTTATGGTGAACGGGAAAAATATCTACATCTACATGTACACTCTGCAAATCGCATTTAAGTGCCTGGCACAGGGTTCATCGAACCTCCTTCACAATTCTCTATTATTCCAATCTCGTACATCGCGCGGAAAGAACGAACATCTATATCTTTCCGTGCGAGCTCTGATTTCCATAATTTTATCTTGGTGATCGGTTCTCCCTAAGTAAGTTGGCGTCAACCAAATATTTTCGCATTGGGAGGAGAAAGTTGGTGATCGGAATTTCATGTCAAGATTCCTCCGCAACGAAAAACGCCTTTGTTTTAATGAAGTCCATCCCAAATCCTGCAGCATTTCAGTGACACTCTTTCCCCTGTTTCGCGATAGTACAAAACGTTCTGCCCTTCTTTGAACTTTTCGATGCTCTCCGACAATCCTATCTGGGAAGGACCCCACACCTCGTAGCAGTATTCTAAAAGAGGACGCACAAGCGTAGTGTAGGCAGGCTCTTTAGTAGATCTGTTACATTTACTAAGTGTCCTGCCCGTAAAACGCAGTCTTTGGTTTACCTTCCCAACTACATGTTCTATGTGTTCCTTCCAATTTAAGTCGTCTGTAATTGTAATTCCTAGGTATTTAGTTGAATCTACAGTCTTTAAATTTGACTAATTTATCGTGTAACCGAACTTTAACGGATTCCTTTTAGCACTCATGTGGATGACCTCACGCTTTTCGTTATTTAGGGTCAATTGCCAGTTTTCGCACTGTACAGATATCTTTTCTAAATCTAGATATAGAGTTGCGCAGGCCACAAAGTACATACGAAAGACAATAAACGTAATCCACTGAGTTACGGATCTATTTCATTGACATCGATATGTAGCAGGCCGTGTGAACAAATGCTTTATTGCAACGTTATGAAATATCTCGAAATATATTACCTAATGACATCAAACCAGCCTGGATTTGGAAAGCATCGCTCTTGTGAGACACAGCTGGCATTTTATTCACACGACGTACTGCGTACTGGGGCTCTCAGATTCATTCCGTATTTATTGAGTTCCAGAAAGGCTTTGATATCATTCCTCATAAGGGACTTCTAACCAAATTGCTTTCCTATGAACTATCTTCTTACTTGTGCGACTGAATTCGTGATTTCCAGTCTGAAAGGTCACAGTCCGCAGTAACTGATAGGACATCACCGAGTGAAAGGGGACTGATGAGTGTCATTCTAGAAGTAAAGTGATGTGGACCATCTCCTATATCTAATATATAAAACCTGTTTAACAGATTATCAGACCATTTTCTTAGAGTTATGGAAGGTAATGCTGCCGTGTAGTAAGCTCCTCAGAAGAGCAAAGCGAATTGCAAAATGATGTTGAAAATATATCTTGATGATGCAAAACTTGACAATTGACCTTAAGCAATAAAATTGTCTGAGATTCTCCACATGAATGCCAAAACAATTCCGTTGGAGTTCGCTTAACGATAAATGAGTCACGTTTCAAGATTGTCGATTCAACTAAATATCTAGAAGCTACGATCGGAAAAAACTTAAATCGAAACAAACATATGGAAAATATTGTGAGGAAGGAAACCCAAAGTCCTAGTTTTATAGGTAGAATATGTAGACGATGCTCAAATCAATTAAAGTGCCCACTGGTGGATCTTGTACATTCTTTATCTACTCACTAGACATATAACACTCCAGACCACGATTTGCAGTCTCCTTAAACTTTGCCCATAATTCCTCTACATCCGTCTTATTGGAACTAAGTGACGCCAATTCATTGTCTAAATGAGATGTTAACAACTGCCTATCTGCTCTGTCTAGCAAAAACAATCTCTTAGCTTTCTTGACTGATTTATTAACTTTTGTGATCATAGTTGTTATAATGACATCATTCCCATTTCTATGCTGACATTGTTGATAAAGTCCTGCTCTTTTGTAGCTACAATGGCAGAGAAATTTCCATCGCGTGTGGGATGCCGAAATAACTGCTCAAGACAGCTCTAATTCTGGAACCGTCTGCCCATCTGCGCCGTCGCAACAGAACTCGATAATACTCATATGACGATTGTGGTAGTCTATAGGAGTCCTTAATATTAAAAAGTTAGGAGCTAAATTAATAACACTCTGCGCAGACTATACATAAACTCTCAGCACCACGCTCATCTTGGTGAACCTGTTGTCATTTCGGGTTCTCGCTGTCTTAAGCATACTGCACGTTTATAAGCTCTTCAGTATACTCGTACATATGCTTTTCGCTTTTATTGACAAAGCATCAGCAACTGACAAATGTTAATCATAACGAACAGATGAGACATAACTTTCTTTTGGTATATATTGACTCAATAACAGTTTTTTCAAGGATGCCTGGTTCTAGGCATTACTGTCAGAGTTTTGTGTTTCTTGATTCACTTTCTGATCACAGGTCTCTCTCCTTTCGCGTTAGCAGGAACTGCAATTGAAGCTGCGCTACGTACAATCGCTAGTTTAATTTTTAACGGAATTTTGAGACCTCATTTTCTGTTATTTCAACTAGCCTACAAAATTCACTTGATGTATTCATATCATTTACAATATATAACGTGAGAGGTTTTCACATAAGGTGTAAAATAAAGTTATCAACTAATGGTTCTGAGTAGAGGAAAGTCGTTAGACATGGAAATGGCAATTAATCTTATCTTTTTCGATGCATGTTATCTGCCCTAGGCAGCAGCGGAGTAATAGTGGAGAGAGCACAATGCTGTGGTATTCTTGTGGCCATGAGTTAATGTGGTTGCCTGTAAAATGAAGGCTGCTTTGGTTCCTGGTTCCAATTTTTATGAAGGATACATTTTTAACCGTTTGATGATGGAGCTGCAAGCCGTCGGATCGAAAATCAACAAGGATACTTTATTTCATTTTTTATTAAATGCTATATTTCCATAGTACTTGTTTACATCATAGCTAGAGGAATATTGTAGCATTGTGCTCTCCATTATTGCTCCACTGCTCGCTAGGGCAGACAAGATGCATTGTAAAAAATAAGATTAATTGCCATTTCCAGGTCAAATGAATTTCCTCTACTCAAAACCATCAACTGAAAACTTTATTTCACATCTTATGTGAAAATCACTCAGAGTATTTATTGGAAAAGATATGAATACATCAAGTGAATTTTGTAAGCTAATACTGTGTCATCCAGGAAGTAGGTCGTCGGTAACAGGGTTGCTAAACATGTCCTGCACTGTTGCCAAACTTCAGTCATACGTCCAACAAGAAGAACACCAGTGTTGAGCGGTCTAGGGAGTGACTACTGTTCGTGTATCAAAGATGTGGCCGACTATCGCCGAAATATCCAAAGTATATGTAAATGAGACTTATTTGCCTTTCTCTAACTGGATTTAGGGACTAGAAGTCGTCACTAACAATACTCAGATACGCCGACCGCGAACTAAATAACAAAAATCATTAACTGTCACAGTTATTTATGTTTTTCTGTCTTAAGCACACTTAAACTAAAAACGTTTTTAAAACATCTCCAGTAGTTATACCCTAAACGCTATGAGTAAGCAACACATCTTTCACAGGACAGCAATGAAACACAGACCGTTTTTAAGTCCAAAATGAGTAACATGTTACTGATTGCTGCTGATGGTAGGCACAAGCCTCTTACAGATACTTATGTTTTATTAAAATAGGCTTTCGTTGTGAAGAAATCGTGGTAATTTGAATTAGTGCTGTGCATATTTTAATAACGTTGTCCATTATTTTATTGAACACAACAGTAAACAGCGGAGAGAAATTGATCAACAACAGCATATTCCCTAGCTTTATCTAAAAGAGTCTAACAACACTCAGATAGTTTACCGATTCCACACCTGTAGAAACCTAGTGGATCTGAGCTAAAGATGTCGTCAAACCAGATTTGAAGTGCAGTTTTGTCCAGAGAGGAATTTTCTTCACTTTTTCGGTAAGGAGATTGAAAGGTAAACATTTGATGGCATAAGTTCAGCAGAAGTGCGTGAAGGGACAACTTTTCAAACTCATGGATAGTTAGGTAATGAAACGGGCGAAATACGTTATCGTGTAGTATAAAATGTGATGAATTTTTGTAGGTCTTTTTCTTACACTGGGACAGATACTTGTCGGGAAAAAATGATGGCTGCGGTATACTCTCACCTAGGTTAGGTTTTCGTAATTCATAGCACCCTTTTTGAGCCATCAGAGGCAAAATAGTACGTTCACGTGTCTTTTGTTAGGGCTCAGCCATCAATTCTTCTTGAGAAGTAAATATAAATACATCACAACTATGCGCTATTAGGACGCTGTTATGGAATTATGAATGAGTCAACTGATGAGGAACAAGAGAAAATGGATTTATAGTCATCCCTTCGACTTTCGTTGTTTTAAATTCGAATATGCAGTACTACTGCTAGCGACTTCTGAACCTTGGCTATTAAACGCAAACGTCGCACTATGCTTAAATGATCGCACTTCATCACATATGTCTGTTCAAAAATGGCTCTGAGCACTATGGGACTCAACATCTTAGGTCATAAGTCCCCTAGAACTTAGAACTACTTAAACCTAACTAACCTAAGGACATCACACACACCCATGCCCGAGACAGGATTCGAACCTGCGACCGCAGCAGTCCCGCGGTTCCGGACTGCAGCGCCAGAACCGCTAGACCACCGCGGCCGGCCACATATGTCTGTTTCGAGGCTTCTTGACTGTGCAAAATCATTCGTGCCAGAACGACCTTTACTGGATGAAAACATTCTTACTCTGACGTGTACCCAGGCCACACAGTACGAAACTTCAGAGCTGCCTCTGCTGCCTTCATCCCTGTCCTAAACCCAAAACGAATACTGCAGTTTGTAAGTCTTTGTCTCTTTTTTTTATTCGATCTGCAAACGGCCAGAACGAAATTCAGTAATTGAATCATAAGAAAAGCTCTCATCTTAAGCCATCTTACAACATACGTTCAGTATATTGCAGTGTATGTTGGAAATACTGGGTTACTTCACAAGAATGGCTCAGAACAGGCACTAAAGAAACTATTAATGCCAGTAATTTGTGCTTTGTTCGTCAAGACAAACATTACGGAATCATTGAACACGCTGAGGTAAATCTGGAGGTGAAAAACGTACTGAAGAGCGGAACGGCACGCTTTCTCATGTCTTCCTTTTGGTCTGCATCAGAAAGGATACATTTTCCTTGTAGATACACGTTTTGATTCCTATGTGATATCCTAGAATCATATCGTAACTATGACTGAAACAGTTTTCTTTCATAACATCAAACTTTCGTCGTACGAATGATATGGAAAGTATATAATTCAGCTACGTTTTCTGATACATTTCAATCATGGTGACAGAACATGTGTTTCAAAGATTCTCAAGCCATTTTCTACACGAGCAATTGACACATGAGTAATTTTGCCACCACTGTGTTGAAATTTGGCACTTGCATTAGTAGCTATCAAGTTCTCACATTATCCCTCACACGGCATTTCCAAAACAAGCAGATCTGATAAAACCTAGCCGATTACCTAGCGTATCACTTTCAGTTGGCTTACGTTCTCCAAAACTCTGTTGATGATATCGAAAGTGTGCCTGCATCTCCGTAGAAGATGCACTGCGCCGCTTTCAGACGATGTATAGTTCTTTTTCATGGAAAAAGCGTGACATCACACACCGTAGCATAACATTCTGTAAGTGCAGCGAACGCGATTGATAAAATGGTGTAATGGTTAAGGCGGTCAGTTTCTAATCCTCAGGTAGGGGATTCGAGCTCTGTCACGTCCATGAATTTTAATTCGTGGTGAGAGTTGCTAGTTTAGGAGTACAACAAGAATTATTAAGTATTCATAATTTTAAAGTTTTGATAAGTACATAACGGACTTTACGTCTTGCACTGATGTCTCCTTTGTGCTTCCGTCGGTATTGGTGTCCTGAATGCTTGTAAATAAAAGGAACAAAAATTTATGTAATACTTTTTCCTGACAAGAAAAACTAAGTACCTTCTCTTTGATGCCTTCATCGGCATTGACGTCATGCACCATGAGACAAAATAAATTAGTTTCATGTTCACCTCATTCTTTTTGATCAATGATCGTAAAATAATGTAAATCAACTGTCTATTGAACGACTGAAAGGAGTGAAATAGATAGCCTAATTTGTAGTACGACTTGCTCCTCTTTAAAAAATGTAGGTGAAACAAACGAATTGATAAGACAAAAGAATTTTCCTCTTCTTCGAGGGAAAACAAAAAGCTCATTTGTCATAATTAAAATATTCTCCCTAAAAGCACAATAATTCAGTAGACTACCGTGGCCAGTTTCCTCTACAAATGCATTTAGCCACCGGGAAACAGAGGTAACGAGTTGCCGGATGAATTTTTTTCTTCTGTGACAACTCTTCCCATGCATCATGAACTGCTTCTACAGCTAATGATTTTCTTCAGCGAAGCCCATACGTGTTCTTTGGGACTGAGCTCAGAATCTTTGGGAGGCCAGTCCAACCACTCAACGTCTACGTTCATCTGAAACCAGTGTTTTACGCTGTGTGGACAAGAGAAAGGCCACGTTGGAAGATTATTCTGCGTCCCGAGAATCTCTGGCGAACAGAAGGAATCACTACGACCTGTAGTATAACTAGAAAACGGAATTCCAGTGCCACAGAACGCCGGAACCACATGCTAATATCCATCCCCAAACTGTGACAGCAGTTTAGCCACACCTTTGACTCTGATGAAGACAGTGGCTGTTGAATATTGCTCCGTTGGGTCGATGTACTTGGTCTAAAGTATTTGATGCATTAGAAACACCTTCTCGCTCGTAAATGTAGTTTGCTCCCAGTATGAAAGCGGTTTCCCTCTGTACGCCAGTGCGAAGTTTAATCTGGGAGCCTTATGTTGCTCCTTGAATATTCCCTTAACCGCCTATTTTCGTCCGTACCCTCCCCTTCTCGTCGACGAATGGTCGACCTGCTCACACTTACCTGGAGTATGTTCCTAATTTCTGTGCTACGTCTGAAAGGGTCCTCATCACTGCAGTAGAGTGCGCTACTGTCTTGACCTTCTTGGACGTCCAGGGTCACGAAGACGGTTGACGTGGCCTCCCTCCGCCATTCTCTTCTCCCAGAGATGCATTGTAGACTTGCTGTATCCTAGGAACGAGAAATTGCGCTCATACAGTAACCATCTTCAGAAGCGCTACCTTTATGAAATTCCTTCAGCTTTGACATTCCGCAAGTGAGAACTTACGGACAATACAGGAGGAAACGAAGTGCGATATAAGGTGGAGAGCACTTCCTTCGCCACAGAAATCAAATTCATTCCCGATTACATGCCCTAGTATTATTTAGAATCTCGTATAAAAGTATTTAATCTCTATACATAACACGTAGCAACAATAATGATGCTGTTATCAGATATTAAAGGTAAAATGTAGATTCATGTTGTGGTACAGGTCATGTTCCTCTGGCAATCGCATTGTATTCAACTGTGTTACTTCACATACTCCACTATAGTAGTCTGTAACAGCGCTTCAGACGCACAGGAAAGAGAATGTGGTAGGACAGAGGAGTAAGTAAAGCGGGGCGTTTGGAATCTCTTGTTATTGGGTTGGAAAGCTGCCGCTTCTACAAATTTTAATTCGTTGTAAACGAAGAAATGTTAATTTAGGAGGACGACTTCAATTGCAATGTTCGAAGTACCCGTAGTACACTCCTGGAAATTGAAATAAGAACACCGTGAATTCATTGTCCCAGGAAGGGGAAACTTTATTGACACATTCCTGGGGTCAGATACATCACATGATCACACTGACAGAACCACAGGCACATAGACACAGGCAACAGAGCTTGCACAATGTCGGCACTAGTACAGTGTATATCCACCTTTCGCAGCAATGCAGGCTGCTATTCTCCCATGGAGACGATCGTAGAGATGCTGGATGTAGTCCTGTGGAACGGCTTGCCATGCCATTTACACCTGGCGCCTCAGTTGGACCAGCGTTCGTGCTGGACGTGCAGACCGCGTGAGACGACGCTTCATCCAGTCCCAAACATGCTCAATGGGGGACAGATCCGGAGATCTTGCTGGCCAGGGTAGTTGACTTACACCTTCTAGAGCACGTTGGGTGGCACGGGATACATGCGGACGTGCATTGTCCTGTTGGAACAGCAAGTTCCCTTGCCGGTCTAGGAATGGTAGAACGATGGGTTCGATGACGGTTTGGATGTACCGTGCACTATTCAGTGTCCCCTCGACGATCACCAGTGGTGTACGGCCAGTGTAGGAGATCGCTCCACACACCATGATGCCAGGTGTTGGCCCTGTGTGCCTCGGTCGTATGCAGTCCTGATTGTGGCGCTCACCTGCACGGCGCCAAACACGCATACGACCATCATTGGCACCAAGGCAGAAGCGACTCTCATCGCTGAAGACGACACGTCTCCATTCGTCCCTCCATTCACGCCTGTCGCGACACCACTGGAGGCGGGCTGCACGATGTTGGGGCGTGAGCGGAAGACGGCCTAACGGTGTGCGGGACCGTAGCCCAGCTTCATGGAGACGGTTGCGAATGGTCCTCGCCGATACCCCAGGAGCAACAGTGTCCCTAATTTGCTGGGAAGTGGCGGTGCGGTCCCCTACGGCACTGCGTAGGATCCTACGGTCTTGGCGTGCATCCGTGCGTCGCTGCGGTCCGGTCCCAGGTCGACGGGCACGTGCACCTTCCGCCGACCACTGGCGACAACATCGATGTACTGTGGAGACCTCACGCCCCACGTGTTGAGCAATTCGGCGGTACGTCCACCCGGCCTCCCGCATGCCCACTATACGCCCTCGCTCAAAGCCCGTCAACTGCACAAACGGTTCACGTCCACGCTGTCGCGGCATGCTACCAGTGTTAAAGACTGCGATGGAGCTCCGTATGCCACGGCAAACTGGCTGATACTGACGGCGGCGGTGCACAAATGCTGCGCAGCTAGCGCCATTCGACGGCCAACACCGCGGTTCCTGGTGTGTCCGCTGTGCCGTGCGTGTGATCATTGCTTGTACAGCCCTCTCGCAGTGTCCGGAGCAAGTATGGTGGGTCTGACACACCGGTGTCAATGTGTTCTTTTTTCCATTTCGAGGAGTGTATTCTAACCGTTTGTGTGTATGGCTTCCAATGATCGTTGGAGAAAGGCAAGTACAAACGGCCTCCCCCTTTTTCCTTATTATAAATACACCACAATTTGAGGAAGACCTCAGCCTTCGGTTGTTAATCGTTTTGTATTTTTAGCAGTGCCACACTCTTGGATATTTAGCTATGTTTCAACTAATGATTCCAAATGCTACAGGAACAGTACGTGTGATCCCTCTGCCATGCATTTACGTAGATGTAGATATAGATGCAGACAAACTGCAAATGCAGCTATCACGCGAAACGATCGACTTGTTTTTAAACCTTTTCATACTTGGACAATAAGCTTTTCTTTTTCGGTAAATCTGTGAACGTTGCTGCTTAAGATGTTCTAAGATTAAACTGAATTCCTTCACCTACGACAACGTTAAAGTGAATCTTATTAACAGAACTAAATAGCGGTTTGTGAAGCGATTATTGGCCGTATTTTGCCTCATTTCGCTAGTAAGAAGGGAAAAAGCTTACTGATCAGAAAACTGATCTCCTAGAAGGACACGAGGAGTGAAATGAAAGCTCTCATGCTGGGACTTCATGCGATTTTTATTTCAGTGATTACAAGAATAAGTACAGCGTTCAATGAAATTGGTAGTACAAGCACACTGTTGGTGTCAGTATGACGTACCGGTACCTGGGGCCTTAAATGATGCAGGGGCAGTTTAGATCAGGAACAGAGAACTGGAAGCTATGGCACTATTAAATTCTGCAATTCGTCTGCTCTTGCAGTATTGTTATCGAGCACAATAAGTCTAGTATTTTCCGGTGAGAAAGGAAAGTGTTCCACAGTGTTAGAATTTCTGGTTGTAGACTAAGTGTAAGGCATCTGAGTCGGCTGTGAGTTTTGCAACGTTAAAATATTTTTCTACATTCTTGAAGTAGGTACTACAGTTAGAGCAATTCCGCTAAAATGTGAACTTGGTGCACGTAGAATGAGTCTATTGCAATGGGAAACAGTTGATCTTTTGCGATATTTTCTTCCTCGTACTACTCGAACCACGTGACGTCGACCAAGTCATCTGGAGTGAAATATCGCGATATTTAACTGAAGACATTAACATCTCTTGGCTTTGATAGTGGCGTTTGCAGCCAGTTTTAGCATTTTACAAACGTCATTACTAAGCGTAAGTAAATGAGGTAATGCAACACAATTTCTGTTATGAAGTAACTTCTTCATTAGCTAATTTAGTTTCAATGCAATCTACGAGTAATTGCAGATTTGCGATATTTCCGATATTAACTTGAAAACGATTCCCTTGACATTGAAAGAACTAAACAACAACTTGTTACGGTCCAGTTGCCAAAGAATGCCGCAGTCATTTGCTGCAAACTAAATGTTCTACCTGTTTTAGGGCAACTGCTTCTAAAAGTGGCCAAGAAGCATTAAATGTTTCCTTCATGCACGTGAGTGTCAGTAGTAGAATGAGGGAGGTAACCACAGCATTACCAGCTGGGAGACGAGGATGGGTTCGTAGGCTCACTGACTCAGTATGTATACGTTGCCTCCACGCCCTTTGATACATGAACTTCAAATCAAAGCTAATTATTCATTACTGCATTTACAACTGAGTAGCAGAATCTGTTAATAAAATTAATTAAAATTCATTTATTTGATTTAATTCTCCATGGCTCTTAGAAGCCGCCCTCCTTCCCTTCCCCCGTCGGTAATACCAAGGAATGATGTGAAGGAATGGTTTTAAATATTTAAAGCGAGACTTACTCTGGCATATTGCCTTAAAACATATTTTTATGAAGTAGACCGTTTTTATTTTCACTGTTTCTGATGGCATTGAACAAGTAACATTAATAGACAAGTTTTACGTGATAGTGCTATTGAAAGAGTGCTTAAGAAGTCTTGAACGAATTAGATTTAGATGGATGTGAGGTGGATGATGGTGTGGAAGAAACTGGAACTGATTCACCATCTGCGAATGAAGATGAGGTTCAGCCCAACCCATCAGATGCTAAGATCCCAGCGGTGATAAATTCATTGCCAAAAGTGGGCGCGAGGTTGTTACGGAGCCACCTCGAGAATATTGGCGTCCTGTGCGAAATATAGTGCGGGGGAAAACGGGGCTAAGACAAAAAGGAAATATTGAGTCTCCGAAAGAGGCTGTAGAGCACTTTTTGACACATCATGTTATGAATCTAATGAAACTACACTCAAATGAAGGGGCTTCTTGATTAGGTGTTGAACACACCGATGAAGATGAGTTATTTTGTTGTATAGGGCTCTTACTAATCATGGGTTCAAATCATGACAATAAGATACCTATCCAAGATTTATGATCTGTGCTTCAGGGCCGGCATGTGTACTATGACTCAATGAGTCGCACCCGATTTTTCGAATTGGCTAAAATCTTGAGGTTTGACGATAAGGATACAAGATAAATCCTTCGCCAGACTGGCAATTTTGCTTCAAAAAGGGAAATTTCTGAAAGCTTGAATTCTTCATTTCCACTGTATTTCATTCCCAGTCAACACACCACAGTGGATGAGATGATGTTTGTTCCGTGGTCGCTCCCCAGTCAAGGGGTTTCTAAAAGAAAAACCTGGAAAACAATCATTCTAACTAGAATGCTGTCTGATTCTGAGACTCGATATGTGATCTGCATGGGCGTCTGTACAGGAAAGTCTGGAAATGCACAGCATCTAAATGAAATAATGGATTCTGTAAAGAGTCTAATAAAACCCATTGAGAAATCAGGCCGCATTGTTACCACGGATCGGTACTGCACTTCAGTGGAGCTTGCTGAGACTCTGTGGAATGATTTTCACGTCACACTTGTTGGCACTCTGAGGTCGAACAGATGACGCATACCTGAGGAGCTGAAGACAACAAATGGCCACAGTGTACGCTCGTGCATTTTTGTATATACAGACCCTTAGATACAGATGCCACCAGTTACTCTCGCATCGACTCTAGTCCTTGAGAAACCAAAGCGCCTGCTGTTGATGCTTTAGATTTATCTCTCAGAAGAGGTGATTAGTGAAGATTAAAAATGGCTAGCATAATTCCTTTATATAGTCCCACAAAATGAGGCGTGGACACCGTAGACAAGACGGCAAGACATTGCAGCAAGAAGCTTCTACACACTCTCTGATATAGCAGCAATAAATGTGCATTCAGTCTTCCTTCTCAACTTTCCAAATTAGAATAATAATTTGCTAAATCGCAGAAGAGTTTTTCTCACTAACTTAAGTCTTGAATTAATAGGGCCTCAGGTAGATAAACGGGACTGAAATTGTATGGGCTTCAGAAGCCAGTAATAATGGCAATGAAGAACTTGGGTCAGGAGAACTGTACAGGTGAGTGAATGATGTTGATATGGATTCCACTGGATTCAGACTTATTGGTTTAGAACTTCTCTGCCAGGCTATAAAGTTTTCATGTTCATGTGTTAGCTGTAAAAATACGGAATGCATTATTGTTGTTGAATAAAGGAGAGTGGGAATAGCTTGTGATTTTAAATTAATTTGTAATTCGTCGGCTATGAATTTTCATTTTCCTCCTCCAAAAAATCTGACACTGGTACCTATAAAAGCAATTTTAGGTTAGCATATGCTCTGAAATGCCTTGGACAGGGCAGAGAAGGAGGTAATTTATTGTGTGGTTTTCTGAACATGCTTCCACCTTGTGCAAGGTTTGAAAAAATAAATAAAGTTGTGTCTGATGCTATATGCAACACTGCGAGGTTTCTGTGAAGAAAGCAGTGGAGGAACTGATGGAAATAAACCAAAAACAAATAGATCCTGGGGAAGATATTCATGACAGTGAATCTCCTAGAGATGTTACTGGCCTGTATGTGTCTGTAGATGGGACCAGGATGAAAAGGGGTGAAGCATCTCTGTATGGAGTTGCATCTGTAATTGGTATTGACTCAGGTAAAGTTTTAGATGTAGAAATTATGTCTAAATACTGCCACCAGTGTGCAACAAAGAAAATGTCCAACAATAAAGACAGAGAGAAACTGTGGCAAGAAAACCATGCAGTAGCATGCTCTAAAAATTATAGTGGCTCAAGTGGGAACATGGAGGCTGCTGAAGTTGTGAGGACCAGTATGGTGTTAGATATACTAAATACCTTGGTGATGGGGACTTCTCTTCATTCAAAGCTGTAACAGATAAAAATCCTTACAATGCAATAGAAATGTTGGAATGTGTTGGCTACATCCAAAAGACTCTTGGTGGTAGACTTTATCGCTTGCTGAAAGAGAACAAAGGTGAAGTACTTGAGGATGGAAAACCACTAGGAGGAAAAAGGAGACTTACTTTGAAAGAAATTGATTGTTTTCAGTTATTTTATGGGAAAGCTGTCAGGAAAAACACACATAATTTAGAAGCAATGAGGCATGCTATGTGGGCAATTTTTTTTTCATAAACTATCCACTGACCAAACACCAATGCAAAATCTGTGTCCGAAAGGCAATTGGTGTAAGTTCAACTACAGAAATGAGATGTATTCACATAAACACTCATTAACAGAACCTGTCATGAAAGCAGTTAAGCCCATATTCAGGTTTCTTGCAAACCCTGATAAACTGAGAACATGTCTTCACAGAAAGGCACAAAATGCAAATGAAAGCATCAATAATTTAATTTGAATTAGATACTCAAAAAGGAGATTCTGTGGAGTTGAAGTACTCAAAATAGGTGTCTATGATGCAGTTTTATGCTACAATAACGGAGATAATGGCAGAATTGAAGCGCTGAAGAGAGTTGGTATAGATCCTGGTATGTTAACAACAAAAGCATTTCACACCATCGACGAGAGCAGAGTCAAGAAAGCTCACGGGTCAGTGTCTCACTGGCAAATACAGGCCAGGCAGATACGAAGAGGAGAGAATAAAAACATGGAGGATGAAGATTATCAATAAAGAGGACTTTAAAATTGAAGTAAGCTTATCACATGCAGAAATATGAGAAGAATATCTTTGAACCTCATTTTCTCTGTTTGCACACACTTTTTCCAGCGCTTCTGCCATTGATGGTAACATTTCTGGAACTCATCTTCTGTAATATCCTCCAAGACCCTCGTCACAGCTTTTTGGACATCTTGTGTCGTTTGAAAATGGTGTCCCTTGACCGCCGTTTTGACTCTGGGAAATAGAAAAAAGTCGTATGGAGCGATATCTGGTGAATAAGGTGGCTGTGGTAGTACTGAAATTTGTTTTGAGGTTAAAAATTGCTGTACTGACAGAGCAGTATGGGATGGCATATTATCGTGATGCAGAATCCAACTATCAGCAATGTTGGCATGGACAGGGAGACTCTTTTACGAAGTCTTTCTAACATTTCTTTGTAGTAATATTGGTTAACTGTTTGTCCACGAGGTGCCCACTCTTTATGAAAAATTATTCCCTTGGACCAAAAAGCACACAGGCATGTATTTCACTTTTGACTTTGACATGCAAGCTTTTTTGGTCTGGGTGATCCCTTTGAGCACCATTGCGAACTTTGGCGTTTTGTCTCTGGATCATATGAAAAAAAAAAAAAAAAACTTTCATCACCAGTGATAACATGGCTCAACAATTCTGGATTCATTTCCGTTTGCTCTAACAGATCAGCTGCCACATTTTTCTGTGTTTCACGCTGTTGTGGTGTGAGATTTTTGGGGACCATTTTTGCACAAATCTTTTTCATACCAAGATCTTCAGTTATTATTAGACAAACCGTGTCTCGATTGATGTTCAGTTCTTCTGCAAATCATTTTCACGGACAATCTTCGATCAGATCGTACGAGTTCATGCACCCTGGCCAAGTTGACATCTGTACGTGAGGTTGATGGTTGTCCACTGCAGTCTTCATCTTCAACATACGTTCTGCCTTCGCTAAACATTTTATGCCAAGGAAAAACTTGAGCTCTTGAAATAACCTCCTCTCCAAAAGCCTTCTGAAGCTTACCGTAAGTTGTCGTCGCGTTTTCACCCAATTTAATGCAAAAAGAAATGGGATACCATTGCGCAATATTATGCAGTTCCATTTCCGTGACGAGAGGTTCAAATGGCTCTGAGCACTATGGGACTCAACTGCTGAGGTCATTAGTCCCCTAGAACTTAGAACTAGTTAAACCTAACTAACCTAAGGACATCACAAACATCCATGCCCGAGGCAGGATTCGAACCTGCGACCGTAGCGGTCTCGCGGTTCCAGACTGCAGCGCCTTTAACCGCACGGCCACTTCGGCCGGCATGACGAGAGGCACAAACATGTGTTAACTTATTACAACACAACTCATGACTGAGCAGTTGCATCGATGTGCTGCTTGGACTAGAAGCAGCTTATAGAACAAGGTCAAAGATATTGTGCCTATGCAAGCCTGTAGGGTTGCCACATCTTGCAAAGAAAATCAGACTCATTACTTCATTGTCGCACCTCATATACAACTCAAAATAATATATATATATATATATATATATATATATATATATATATATATATATATATATATACAGAGTGGTCATAGTGGCCAAGATGGCCGCCATCTTGGGTTCAGCTCCAAAATTTCAAATGGGAATGTGGTCATGTGACATATCAAACAGATAGAGAATTTCACCAGAAAAACAATTCCGTTGTTATTTTAAACATAGCTTTATTCATTCTTGGGTTATAGACAGTTACATGTGGCAGCAGTGGGACGCTCGGCAGCATGTGTGTTATGTGCCGAAGAGACATTACGCCGATGTTACACAGTCCCGAGAGACCACCAATAGTCATAGGAATGGCTCGATATGTTGTCCATTATGTTGGATTGTTAATGCTATCCTCCAAACTCAGTCCTGATGAACTTTGAGCAGCACATCTGGCTGAATTTCACCACACGCATCAACAATGTGCTGCTTTAGATGATGCAAATCCTGTATTTTCACAGAATAAACCAGTATTTTGACATGACCCCAAAGATAAAAATCCAAAGGAGTCAAATCTGGTGAACGTGGTGGCCACTCCACAGCATCCCTACGACCAATCCACTTTTGAAGAAACTGCACATCCAGGTATGCTCGCGCATTGTGCCCATAATGTGGTGGGGCTCCATCATGCTGGAAGAATTCCGGAAATGTCCCATCCTCCGTTAACAATGAGGGAAACAGGTAACTATTGGCTGTTAATGTACCATCAATAAAAATAGGTCCAACGACTTTGGTTCCCCACAAACCACACCAGACCATCACTTTTTCTGAGTCGACTGTTTTGGAAGCATCAATCCCGCGCAGATTTGTGTTGGACAGGTATCTGTGATTCTGCATGTTCACTTCACCATTGATAAAGAAATTGGCTTCATCACTGAACAGCACCTGATAGGGGAAACGTGGGTTTATCTGCAGGTGCTGTGTCACCCATTCTGCGAACTGTACCCGGCGTTCTGGGTATTCCTCGTTCAGGTGTTGGAGCACCTTAATTTTGTATGGGTGCCATTTGTGTTGCGATAAAATTTGCAGTATGGAGGTACGGCTAACACCACATTCTTGTGACAGGCGACCAGTGTGCGATTTGCAGGGGGGGATGGTGGGGTATTCCCCCCCCCCTTGGCGTCATACCATCCCCTCCTCTGGTGTTAGTTTATGCATCCCAACCTGGGATGTTTATTTCCCGCGCACTGGAGTAAAACTTTACATATAATTTAAATTTGTGGAGCCGAACACTGAAAGTTTTTAGTAAGTCTTACTATTAATACTATTAATAAGTTTCAGTTTTCTAACATCAGAATAAGTACAACATTTCACAAATGTGCTTCTACTGTTTGAATTCCTCTCGTATACCTGTATGTAGATGATTTTGTAAATAAGCTTTACCTATAATGTACTTTTAAAGATATAACAAGGGATGGCTTTTCTGATAGTGCATACGCGTGAATAGTGAGTTTCGGCATTAACATCTATTTATAAATAGCTGTTTAACAATGCGTAACACCACGGTCCAAGCTAGTAACATATATAATTCTACTAACCCCCTAAGACATTCCCCCTCCACTGGTAAAAGCAGAAATCGCACCCTGCAGGCGACGAACTTTTGCCAAATGATGCCAACACGCTCACTGCTGTTGCTTCATCGGTGGCAGATTTTGGTCTACCAGCCTTAGGTTTATCTGCAACAGAACCTGTTGCTTGGAATTTGGCCAAAAGCTTGGCAACTGCACTGTGAGTGGTGGGCTGTCTGGTTGGGTGACGACTGTTGAAATCCTCAGCAGTGATCTGTGTGCTTCTTTCCCCTGATATCAAGATGATTTCAATGCGTTCTTCATGTGTTAAGGACATTTTGTAACCTGTAAATAAGGAAACAATGATTAAAACGTTAGCATGAGTAAACGATACCTAACAGTTAAACACATGTAACATAACAGGCATGGGACAGTCACTTTGCACCGTTTCAGACTCCGTTTTATGACTTCTCAGCACGTAATACGCTGCCAAGCATCCCACCGCTGCCGCAGGTAATTGGCTATAACCCGAGAATGAATAAAGCTATGTTTAAAATAACAATGGCATTGTTTTTCTGGTGAAATTCTCTATCTGTTTGATATGTCACATGACCACATTCCCATTTGACATTTTGGAGTTGAATCCAAGATGGCGGCTTTCAAGATGGCCGCCATGTTGGTGGCATAGCCTATAAAGTTTCCCTCTTCCCGTTCCTCGTGTGTAGGAACTCTGTTTCCTTGTTTGCTACTCCATTTGGATTTTATCAGGGTGTTTCCGGACTTTTGGGCCACCCTGTATACAGGGTGAGTCACCTAACGTTACCGCTGGATATGTTTCGTAAACCACATCAAATACTGACGAACCGATTCCACAGACCGAACGTGAGGAGAGGGGCTAGTGTAATTGTTTAATACAAACCATACGAAAATGCACGGAAGTATGTTTTTTAACACAAACCTACGTTTTTTTAAATGGAACCACGTTAGTTTTGTTAGCACATCTGAACATGTAAACAAATACGTAATCAGTGCCGTTTGTTGCATTGTAAAATTTATTTACATCCGGTGATATTGTAACCTAAAGTTGACGCTTGAAACCTCCGACGTTCAGTTGCGTGTTGCAACAAACACGGGCCACGGTCGGCGAGCCCTCCTGATCTTACACCTCTAGACTTCTTTCTGTGGGGTACGTTAAAGGAGAATGTGTACCGTGATGTGCCTACAACCCCAGAGGATATGAAACAACGTATTGTGGCAGCCTGCGGCGACATTACACCAGATGCACTGCGGCGTGTACGACATTCATTACGCCAGAGA
The DNA here is from genome assembly GCF_023898315.1 of Schistocerca nitens. Classification (NCBI taxonomy): domain Eukaryota; kingdom Metazoa; phylum Arthropoda; class Insecta; order Orthoptera; family Acrididae; genus Schistocerca; species Schistocerca nitens. The sequence goes on from NC_064620.1 coordinate 386,363,221, forward strand.
TTGCAATTGTGTGCAGCAAATGATGGCCACCACATTGAACATCTGTTGGCCTGGCATGTCGGGACACACTCTATTCCACTCCGTAATTGAAAACGGAAACCACGTGTGTACGTGTACCTCACCCCTCATGGTAATGTACATGTGCGTCAGTGAAAAAGACCAATAAAAAGGTGTTAGCATGTGGACGTAATGTGTTGTTCCAGTCTCTTCTGTACCTAAGGTTCATCACCGTTCCCTTTGGATCCCTACGTAATTCGGTGCTCTCCGATACACACGATCGAACAGCGGAGGAGTGGTACTCAAGCGTCAACTTTAGGTTACAATATCTCCGGATGTAATTAACATTTTACAATGCAACAAATGGCACTGATTACGTATTTGTTTATATGTTTAGATGTGCTAACAAAACTAGTGGGGTTCCATTTAAAAAAACGTAGGTTTGTGTTAAAAAACATACTTCCGTGCGTTTTTTTATGGTTTGTATTAACCAGTTACACTAGCCCCTCTCCTCACGTTCGGTCTGTGGAATCGATTCGTCAGTATTTAATGTGGTTTACGAAATATATCCAGCGGTAACGTTAGGTGACTCACCCTGTATATACAGGGTGTTACAAAAAGGTACGACCAAACTTTCAGGACACAATCCTCACACACAAATAAAGAAAAGATGTTATGTGGACATGTGTCCGGAAACGCTTAATTTCCATGTTAGAGCTCATTTTAGTTTCGTCAGTATGTACTGTACTTCCTCGATTCACCGCCAGTTGGCCCAATTGAAGGAAGGTAATGTTGACTTTGGTGTTTGTGTTGACTTGCGACTCATTGCTCTACAGTACTAGCATCAAGCATTCAGTACGTAGCATCAACAGGTTAGTGTTCATCACGAACGTGGTTTTGCAGTCAGTGCAATGTTTACAAATGCGGGGTTGGCGCATTCCCATTTGATGTATGGATTAGCACGGGGCAATAGCCGTGGCGCGGTATGTTTGTATCGAGACAGATTTCCAGAACGAAGGTGTCCCGACAGGAAGATGTTCGAAGCAATTGATCGGCGTCTTAGGGAGCACGGAACATTCCAGCCTATGACTCGCGACTGGGGAAGACCTAGAACGACGAGGACACCTGCAAAGGACGAGGCAATTCTTCGTGCAGTTGAAGATAACCCTAATGTCAGCGTCAGAGAAGTTGCTGCTGTACAAGGTAACGTTGGCCACGTCACTATATGGAGAGTGCTACGGGAGAACCAGTTGTTTCCGTACCATGTACAGCGTGTGCAGGCACTATCAGCAGCTGATTGGCCTCCACGGGTACACTTCTGCGAATGGTTCATCCAACAATGTATCAATCCTCATTTCAGTGCAAATGTTCTCTTTACGGATGAGGCTTCATTCCAACGTGATCAAAGTGTAAATGTTCACAATCAACATGTGTGGGCTGACGAGAATCCGCACGCAATTGTGCAATCACGTCACCAACACAGATTTTCTGTGAACGTTTGGGCAAGCATTGTTGGTGATGTCTTGATTGGGCCCCATGTTCTTCCACCTACGCTCAATGGAGCACATTATCAGGATTTTATACGGTATACTCTACCTGTGCTGCTAGAACATGTGCCTTTACAAGTACGACACAACATGTGGTTCATGCACGATGGAGCTCAAGCACATTTCAGTCGAAGTGTTCGTACGCTTCTCAACAACAGATTCGGTGACCGATGGATTGGTAGAGGCGGACCAATTCCATGGCCTCCACGCTCTCCTGACCTTAACTCACTTGACTTTCATTTATGGGGGCATTTGAAAGCTCTTGTCTACGCAACCCTAGTACCAAATGTAGAGACTCTTCATACTCGTATTGTGGACCGCTGTCATACAATACGCCATTCCCCAGGGCTGCATCAGCGCATCAGGGATTCCACGCGGCGGAGGGTGGATGCATGTATCCTCGCTAACGGAGGACATTTTGAACATTTCCTGTATCAAAGTGTTTGAAGTCACGCTGGTACGTTCTGTTGCTGTGTGTTTCCAATCCATGATTAATGTGATTTGAAGAGAAGTGATAAAATGAGCTCTAACATGGAAAGTAAGCGTTTCCGGACACATGTCCACATAACATATTTTCTTTCTTTGTGTGTGAGGAATGTTTCCTGAAAGTTTGGCCGTACCTTTTTGTAACACCCTATATATATATATATATATATATATATATATATATATATATATATATATATATATATATATATATCGTGCTCCATATGCAGGCTCAAACATTAAAAACAAAAATATACCCAGTGTCTCTAATGAAGACACGAAAAAGTCAACAGGTCTAACATCAGCAGATAAATACAAATGGAAGATGGTGACATACACCAAAAGAAGAAACAAGCCCATAGCTGTACAAGATAGCAAGTTTCTAGTAATAGGAGATTCGTTACTGAAAAACATCACTGTCCCCAACTGCGAAATCGACGTGCGACCTGGGATTAGAGTGCAACAATGTGGCAAACATTTCAAAAATATTGAAAAACAAGCGACTACAGAACAGGACATGGAACGCAAACGAAATTACAAAAGTGTTTTATACGTATTGAAACAAACTCGCTTAAAAGCAGCAGCGAAGATGTGTTAGTGAATGAAACAAGAAACATGATTCATGCAGCAAAAAGTCTTTATGGAGGATCCAGGCTCGTATTTAGCGGAATCGTAGAAGGGAGGTCAGTGAGTGACAAATCCATATCCAAAATAAACAGTGCCGTCAAACAGGAGAGTGATTGTCTTGGTGCTATCTTCAGAGACCCAAACAATTTACCATGTGAAAATTGTCTGGGAAAGGGTGGCACACATTTAAATAGATTAGGTTTGGTAACACTCAGCGGAACGTATGCACATTTTTGTAAAATCATTAGAAACAAGGGAAACTAACATTGTATAGTGGGGGTGAAAAAACTGAAAATCTGATACCCACACAAAAAACATTGATAGCAAAAAGGAATACAGGACAAAAACAAACATAGTACCAGGATATTCAGTTACAAAAATAATGCACCAGAATATACAATACATAAAAAATAAGGTACCCCAATTAGATATGATGCTAAATAAAGAAACTCCTAACATTCTAGCTCTGACAGAACATGGTCTAAAAGTGCATGATACTCTAAATCTTACTGTTGCAAATTACAACGTAACAGCTAGTTCGTGCAGGAGGAATAGAAAGGGAGGTGAAGCTACTACACTAACTAATAACAATATAAACAGAAACCATATAAACAGCCTTGACTTATGTAAAAAATATAACATTGAAAATGTAGTCAAAGTAACAGGCCAAAAAATAGTTTTAAGTAGTTCCTCACTATACATCTTAAACATTTACAGACCACCAAATGGGTGCATAGAAACGTTTATTGAAAACGTAGAAGAGCTCTTAAGTATCATCCTGAGCAAGAACTGTGCACTACTAGGTGACCTAAACATAAACCCGTTTGCAAGCCACCAATGACAATAGGAGCTCCTAAACACAACGAAAACATATGGCTTATACAATGCATTAGCTACACCAACATGTATAACTGCAAACTCTTGTACTCAAATAGCTCATATCTTCACAAATTTAGGGGACTTTCAGTACAAAAGTGAAGTTATAGAAACGGCCCTGTCAGACCATGATGCAATAAAAATATGTCTAAATCATATCACTGCAAATTAAAAGACACAAAAAATATGGGAAGAAAGAAGCTTAAATGAAGAAAACTTAACAGCCCTTGGGATAAAACTTGAAAAAGGAGGATTGGAAAGACTGGATAAACACTGTCCATCAGTGGATCATAAAGTGAATTATTTTATTGACACACTTTCCTATCATCTCAATATTACTTGCCCAGTAATAAAAACTAAAGCCATCACCACAAATAAAAACAAAAAATGGACAACAAAAGGTATTTTGGTCTCTAGGAACAAGATAAAAATGATGCACAGAATATATAAAACTAGCATTGATGAAAACTTTAAAGAGTACTACAGAAAATATAAAAGAATGTATGCTAAAGTACTGCAAGCAGCCAAACGATTAGAAGCAAAAAAGGACATAAATAGTGCTGATAATAAAAGCGAGGCTTGTTGGTCTGTTATACATGCAAATTGCAAACCCTCCAACTCACAGGAACACAGCAAAATACAGTTCATGATTAGCAAAATAACTATAAATGAACAGAATAAAATCATAAATCTCTTTGATGACTATTTTGCCACAGTAGGCCAAACACTAAAAGAAATAACAAAAAATACAATAACACATGGAAAACATTTATAAATCCCCAGGGAAAAACAATGGCACTTTTCCCAGTGACAGAAGAAGAAACACTAGAGATAATTAAAAAAAATCTGAAACAAACAAAGTCATGTGGAACTGATGGAATATCAAGAATAAAAATTAAACACTGTATGCAGGAACTCAAGAAACCTCTTACACAACTAATTAATTCATCATTCCTGGAATAAACTTTTCCAAATGCTTAAAGACAGCACTGATAAAACCAGTACATAAGAAGGGGAATGAATACAATCCAGAAAATTACAGGCCTATAGCTCATTTACCAGTCATATCAAAAATATTTGAATGACCTTACGCACAGAGACTCATTGCTTTTCTGATGGAAAATCAAATAATCAACAAGAATCAGTTTGGCATCCAGAAAGATAAATGCACCAAAGATGCAGTAATAGATCTCACCAGAAATGTCATAACAAACTTGGACTCTCAAAATAAATGTGTAGAAGTATTTGTGGATCTAACAAAGGTATTCGACTGTGTAGACCACAAAACATTATTAGAAATATTATGAGTATATGGCATAAGAGGAAATGCAGGACACTGGATTCTGTCATACCTGACAAACAGGAGCCAATATACTGAAATTACAAGAACTACTGGTGAAAAAATAAGATGTAAAGCAAGAATTCTACATTTCTCTGTGCCACAAGGCTCCATTCTTGGCCCAATACTCTTCATTCTATACACAAATCACATCCCAAATATAACTGGGTATGGTAGTGTAGTTACCTATGCAGATGACACAACTCTTCTGTTCAAGGATAAAGACACAGAAAAGCTAGAAATAAAAGCCAATGTAGAACTAATAACGCCATCCAAAGATTTAGTGAATTAAACCTGCACAACAATATTACTAAAACACTTTGTTTAAACTTCATACTTCAAATCTTTCACAGTGAAGATATCAATGTATGCCTAGATGAATGCATAGCATACAACAGCAAATATACAAAATTCCTTGGGATAATTACCTACAAAAATGTAAACTGCGATATATAAAAGAGAAACTCAGTGCAAACTTATACAGGGTGAAAAGTATTTAAACCAACACACTCTGGGAGGTTGTAGGGGACATCAAAACAAATATTTTTCCCTAATGTCATTTTTTCCTATGACTATTATTTAAACCGGTGGATGCCGTATTACGCTCTCCACTTGTTACAGGCTGTATTACGATCTTCAGTTGTTAGAGGGCATATTATGCTCTTTAGTTGTAGGCAACTGCTGTCCACCAGTGTAGTAGTGCATTGTCTCCGTTTACTAATGGAGCAGTACACCTGGAGGGAGTACCCTGATGTGGTTGGTGGGTACTGCGTAGCGCACCACAGTGGACAAGCTGCACAGCGGGCTTATCAACAACAATATCCTAATTGCCGTATCTCCCATCGAACGACCTTTCCTGCTGTGTACCAACGTCTTCGTGAGACCAGGTCACTTTTCAGATTACCTGGACAGGGAGGCCATCGTGTGGTAAGAATGCTGCAATTTGAGGAAGCTGTCTTGCAGCATGTGGAGCGGGATCCTTCAATCAGCACTCGTGCAATTGCACGTAACATGGGGACAAATCAGATGAATGTAAGTCCTTTGAGAGCAATTGTTACGCCCATTTCACTTACAGCGTGTCCACAACCTGGAACCAGTTGATTATACACGCAGAGCACAGTTTTCGCAGTGGTACCTGGAACAGTGTGAAACGCATCCTACATTTCCATCCTCTGTGTTGTTTACCAATGAAGCAACGTTCAGGCGTGATGGAGTCTTCAACATGCACAATTCTCATGTTTGGAATGAGGATAACCCACGTGCCACAGTAACTAGCACTCATCAAGTGTGGTTCTTCGTTAATGTGTGGGTCGGTGTTGTTGGGGACTGTTTAATTGGGCGTATCTGCTATCTAGACCATTAAATGGCAAGCACTATTACAATTTTCTCCCCAGAGCATTGCCAGAATTGCTGGAAGACATCCCACTCCCTACAAGACAATGCATGTGGTTCCAACATGACGGAGCGCCAGCACATTTCAGTCGTCATGTGCATTGATTCCTGCACCGACGGTTCCCAGAAACGTGGACTGACAGAGATGGTCCTGTACCATGGCCTGCTCAGTCCCCAGATATGTCCCCTCTGGACTCTTTTGTGTGGGGAGACATGCGCAACCTTGCTTACGCAACTCCTGTTGCATTAGAAGAGGATCTGGTTGCCCGGATAGTAGCAGCAGCAGGAACAATTCAGGATACTCCTGGGGTTTTTGCCTGTGTCAGACAGAACATGATCCGACAGTATAACTTTTGTTTACGTGCCAATGGAGGAATTTTCGAGAATCTACTGTAACTGAAATTGGGTTATGTTAATTTGTTGTCTCTTGGTGGTAAAAAAATGGAAAAATGTTTGTTGGTTTAATTAATTTGCCGCCAGAGAAATCTTCCTCTACCGGTTTAAATACTCCTCATAGGAAAAAATGACATTAGGGAAAAATATTTGTTTTGATGTCTCCTACAACCTCCCAGAGTTTGTCGGTTTAAATACTTTTCACCCTGTATGTTCTGCACAAACTCAGCTACATAAAAGATACAATCATTCAGAAAACAATATACTATGCATTAATTCATAAGACATTAAGTTATACCATAATTTTGTGGCAAGGTACCTCAACAACGAACATGAATAAAGCATTTAAATTATAAAAAAAACGCCATAAGAATGATAGCCAACCTTAAATGGAAAGATTCATGTAAACCAGCATTTAAAGCTCACAAAATACTATCATTACCCAGTATATACCTATACGAACTCTTGTGTTGAACAAAATTCAAATATTTTTCCAATACTAGAGATAACAACACACAACACAACCATGACATAAGGAAACGGAACCTCTTCCATGAGCCAACACACAACACCACAAAATACAAAAAAAACATCATATGGTCAACCAAACCCCTTGAAAACTCCCTCCATTCTTGAGAGAAATAAACAATAAAACTACACTCCTGGAAATTGAAATAAGAACACCGTGAATTCATTGTCCCAGGAAGGGGAAACTTTATTGACACATTCCTGGGGTCAGATACATCACATGATCACACTGACAGAACCACAGGCACATAGACACAGGCAACAGAGCATGCACAATGTCGGCACTAGTACAGTGTATATCCATCTTTCGCAGCAATGCAGGCTGCTATTCTCCCATGGAGACGATCGTAGAGATGCTGGATGTAGTCCTGTGGAACGGCTTGCCATGCCATTTCCACCTGGCGCCTCAGTTGGACCAGCGTTCGTGCTGGACGTGCAGACCCCGTGAGACGACGCTTCATCCAGTCCCAAACATGCTCAATGGGGGACAGATCCGGAGATCTTGCTGGCCAGGGTAGTTGACTTACACCTTCTAGAGCACGTTGGGTGGCACGGGATACATGCGGACGTGCATTGTCCTGTTGGAACAGCAAGTTCCCTTGCCGGTCTAGGAATGGTAGAACGATGGGTTCGATGACGGTTTGGATGTACCGTGCACTATTCAGTGTCCCCTCGACGATCACCAGTGGTGTACGGCGAGTGTAGGAGATCGCTCCCCACACCATGATGCCGGGTGTTGGCCCTGTGTGCCTCGGTCGTATGCAGTCCTGATTGTGGCGCTCACCTGCACGGCGCCAAACACGCATACGACCATCATTGGCACCAAGGCAGAAGCGACTCTCATCGCTGAAGACGACACGTCTCCATTCGTCCCTCCATTCACGCCTGTCGCGACACCACTGGAGGCGGGCTGCACGATGTTGGGGCGTGAGCGGAAGACGGCCTAACGGTGTGCGGGACCATAGCCCAGCTTCATGGAGACGGTTGCGAATGGTCCTCGCCGATACCCCAGGAGCAACAGTGTCCCTAATTTGCTGGGAAGTGGCGGTGCGGTCCCCTACGGCACTGCGTAGGATCCTACGGTCTTGGCGTGCATCCGTGCGTCGCTGCGGTCCGGTCCCAGGTCGACGGGCACGTGCACCTTCCGCCGACCACTGGCGACAGCATCGATGTACTGTGGAGACCTCACGCCCCACATGTTGAGCAATTCGGCGGTACGTCCACCCGGCCTCCCGCATGCCCACTATACGCCCTCGCTCAAAGTCCGTCAACTGCACATACGGTTCACGTCCACGCTGTCGCGGCATGCTACCAGTGTTAAAGACTGCGATGGAGCTCCGTATGCCACGGCAAACTGGCTGACACTGACGGCGGCGGTGCACAAATGCTGCGCAGCTAGCGCCATTCAACGGCCAACACCGCGGTTCCTGGTGTGTCCGCTGTGCCGTGCGTGTGATCATTGCTTGCACAGCCCTCTCGCAGTGTCCGGAGCAAGTATGGTGGGTCTGACACACCGGTGTCAATGTGTTCTTTTTTCCATTTCCAGGAGTGTATTTTCAAAAATTGTCTCAAAAATTTTCTGATATAATATTGTTATTACAGTGTTAATGAATTTATGCGCACTACAGTTCAAAACAATTGCAATACCATTCTTGTATTAAAAAAAATTGAACAAAATCTAATTTAATATGAAATAGCCCTAGAATAATTTTGTAGTAAATTATATTTTTGTTAAAAAGTAGAGAGCAAAAACTATGTACCTCTTGGTGCATGAAATGAATATATATCTTGATAGATACAATGTACTTTGTCAAAGGATAAATAAATAATAGGTCAGGTGTGTGCTTTATGCAGGAAGTGGCTACTGGGGTATCACAGTATGTGTGGCATGCAAATGGGGCTTTTTTAGGTTAGAGACACTTTCCCTTGGAATCCAAGACAATTTTCCTGATAAATTAGCCACAATATCCTCAGAGAATGTTCGTCACCACAGACTGGAGATAGAAAAGGTTAACATGATTTTATGAAACTGCTGGAGCATCCAAGGAAAGATCCCACAATAAGTAGCACTAAAATGATGAAATGAGCTTATGGCATCAATGGCTCGTAGGCCCCATCTGGGGAAGTTCGGCTAATAAGTGCAAGGCTTATTTCATTTGACCTCACATTTGGTGACTTACATGCCGGTGATGAGGATGAAATGATGAGGAGGACAACACAACAGCCAGTCCCTGAGCAGAGAAAATTTCCAACCCTGCCAGGCATCAAACCTGGGCGAGCACATTTCCACCCAGATAAACAGGCGGACAGTATCACTTACTGAATGTTATAATGTACAGATAGTAGTAGGAACAGATTGCTTAAAACTGGACATTAATGACAATGAAATCCCAAGTTCATACTGGAATATTTATCATTAGAATATGTTAGTTGTGAATTGTGGTGGAGTTTCTATTGCAGTAAGGAATTCGATAAAATCTGGTGATGTTATCATGGGTTCTGATTGTGAATTAATTTGGGTGAAGCTTAGTATCAAATAATGGTCAAAAATGGTAATCAGATGCTTTTATAATCTGCCGGCATCAAGAGATCTAGTGGTAGAATTCTACAGAGAGAACTTGCAGAATATCATTAGTAATTGTCCTGATCATGCTGTTCTAATGAGGGTGACTTCAACTTGCCAGACATAAGACTGGAAGTGTCATGCTATCAAAACTGGTGCCAGAGACAGGGATTTCTTTGACATTGTTCTGAATGTCATGTCTGAAAATTGCTTTGAGTGATAGTTAGAGAACCAAGTGATGAGAATAATGTGTTAGACATCCTGGCAACAAACAGACCTGAACTTACCGAATCAATTAACTTGGAAGAATGTATCAGCTATCTTAAGGCTGTGATAGCATCTATGAAAATGAGTCTTACAAGGAATGTTAAGAAAGGTAGGAAGATATTTTTGCTCAGCAAGAGTGACAGGATACAAATTTCAGAGCATCTGAGCAGTCAGCACCAAATATTCAGTGATGACAAACAAAAGCAGAATGAAGTGAAAATGAACATAAGGAGAGTAATAAGAAAAGCATTCAAAGACTTTGAAAGTAAAACTTTGTCAACCAATCTGACTAAAACTACATAAAATCGGTAAGTGGGTCAAAATCATATATTCATTCACTCAGTGACCATATTGGCACCAAAACAGTAGCTAACAGGGAGAAGGCTGAAATATTGAATTTGGTCTTTCAAAATTTTTTCTCCACAAAGGATCATTACATGGTCCCTCCTTTCAATCATTGTACAAATATGTAAATGGCAGATATTGAGGTATACTGATCACGGAACAGAAAAACAACTACAATCGGTTGGTTGTGGAAAGGCATGAGGACCAGATAAGATACCAATAAGATACTACGAAGATTACACAAAAGAACTTGGGTATCAATAACAATTACTTTCATTTGATTATTATGACTGTTTTCAATTTCATTTCCTTTGGGTACCATATCATTACCAAAGGCTCTAATTTTGAGTTTAAAATTTCTTTTAAACTTTCAATTTTGCTTTCTGCACAGACTTGCATTGGACTTAAGTTATTGTTTACATTGTTAATACTGTTGCTCAAATATGACTTTATATCCTGAATGTCACTTTTGATGCCCCTATTCCTTTTGTACAGTTTTTCACTAATGTCACTCTTCCCATTTGGAATAATTCTACCAAATGTGTGTTCCACTAATTTTCATGTTGCCTTCCATTTACTCATCAGGAATTAAGCCTTGTTCATACAAATTCCACCAAAATAATTCATATTCTTACCTACTCACTATTCTGAACTTCCTGTTAACCCATTTTTCCAGTGTCTCAAATGCTTAGTAACACTTTTACTTAAAACTTCTTCAGTCTTAATTTCTCTTGCCATCTGTGAATTTTGTCCACCTTTCATGTTGACACACCCACCAGCTATGTTGATATCTGGACTCCAAGCTGGTTCCTCATTGTCCTTCCAGTGTGACTTCTATGTTCCTGGTCTTCTATAGGCAGTAACCATTTCAAAGATTTCAAAATTTTTGATTGGATGTTCTAAAATATGACACGTCCTTGCAGTGTCTTTCAGTGTCTGCATTGTAGATAACTATGTTTCTTTTACTGTTGTTCTGTGCCTATTATCCCAACTGTGTCCACATCATTGAAGATTAAATGCTTACTCACTCAAAGTTTTAAGCCATCATTAACTCTGGTGCAACTGTCAATAAATTGTTCTCTGCTACATTATACTTGAACACTCTGAAGACCTTTAGTTCCTTTTGAAGTGCCAAGTAAGGAACACATCTGCACACTAGGTGTACCATATGGAATGTATCTTACCAATGATTTCTTGACTGTACTTGGTAGCTCATTGTTGGATGTTCATTGTAATCCTGCAGTCTGGATTTATGACAAGTTCTTAAATAATAAGTGCAACAAACTATTTAGTTAATCTGTCTGCTTTGTGTACTATCATACATTACCACATGAAGACCAGCTTAAGGTCTGACACAGCATATCAGTCACAGGAAGACACTTTCAATAAACTATGAAACATTCTGACTGAATGGATGTATACAGTGCAGTTTCACAAATGAGTTCTAATGGATGAATGTTGCTAAGTAGGTTTAGATCACTTTTGTCATTGAACATAATAGATCTACTGACAGCTGACAGCAGTATGTTGATGTTTATGTTTTGTTAGTGAAAATAATTAAGGCATACTTTAACATTGAAGATGTTGACTGATGGACAGCTGAGAACAGATTGAGTTTTACCAAAGACGTTCAAAAATATGTAACATAAATGACCACATGTTTTAACACTAAATGATGTCCTCTGACTGAGTTCAAAATGGGTTTGCACAATTATTTACAGACTTGCATAGGAATAATAGTTAAACTTAGTTATTACATTTCAGTTTATAGTTCTACTAAATGGATATTTAGTGGTGTTGTCAATTCATTGATTCCAAAAATAATTGGACTTAACAATGTGTTAGATGGTCAGAAAAGTAATAAACTTTAAGGTACTGTCTGACTGACATATTGTATACATACTTTATGAATTCCATACTTCCATGTAAAGTTTTCATGTTCATAGTTTTCTTAATTTAGTCAGTATCTTAATTATTGGATTATTTGGATAATAAAGTCACAGTCACGTAGAGAAAAATTAGGGTAACAAATGTGTAATGCCAAATCCCCCCATGACCCATGGACCTTGCCGTTGGTGGGGAGGCTTGCGTGCCTCAGCGATACAGATGGCCGTACCGTAGGTGCAACCACAACGGAGGGGTATCTGTTGAGAGGCCAGACAAACATGTGGTTCCTGAAGAGGGGCAGCAGCCTTTTCAGTAGTTGCAGGGGCAACAATCTGGATGATTGACTGATCTGGCCTTGTAATATTAACCAAAACGGCCTTGCTGTGCTGGTACTGCGAACGGCTGAAAGCAAGGGGAAACTACAGCCGTAATTTTTCCCGAGGACATGCAGCTTTACTGTATGATTAAATGATGATGGCGTCCTCTTGGGTAAAATATTCCGGAGGTAAAATAGTCCCCCATTCGGATCTCCAGGCGGGGACTACTCAAGAGGATGCCGTTATCAGGAGAAAGAAAACTGGCGTTCTACGGATCGGAGCGTGGAATGTCAGGTCCCTTAATCGGGCAGGTAGGTTAGAAAATTTAAAAAGGGAAATGGATAGGTTAAAGTTAGATATAGTGGGAATTAGTGAAGTTCAGTGGCAGGAGGAACAAGACTTCTGGTCAGGTGACTACAGGGTTATAAACACAAAGTCAAATAGGGGTAATGCAGGAGTAGGTTTAATAATGAATAGGAAAATAGGAACGCGGGTAAGCTACTACAAACAGCTTAGTGAACGCATTATTGTGGCCAAGATAGATATACGAAGCCCACACCTACTACAGTAGTACAAGTTTATATGCCAACTAGCTCTGCAGATGACGAAGAAATTGAAGAAATGTATGATGAAATAAAAGAAATTATTCAGATAGTGAAGGGAGACGAAAATTTAATAGTCATGGGTGACTGGAATTCGGTAGTAGGAAAAGGGAGAGAAGGAAACGTAGTAGGTGAATATGGATTGGGGCTAAGAAATAAAAGAGGAAGCCGCCTGGTAGAATTTTGCACAGAGGACAACTTAATCATAGCTAACACTTGGCTCAAGAATCATAAAAGAAGGTTGTATACCTGGAAGAATCCTGGAGATACTAAAAGGTCTCAGATAGATTATATAATGGTAAGACAGAGATTTAGGAACAAGGTTTTAAATTGTAAAACATTTCCAGGCGCAGATGTGGATTCTGACCACAATCTATTGGTTATGAACTGCAGATTGAAACTGAAGAAACTGCAAAAAGGTGGGAATTTAAGGAGATGGGACCTGGATAAACTGAAAGAACCAGAGGTTGTACAGATTTTCAGGGAGAGCATAAGGGAACAATTGACAGGAATGGGGGAAAGAAATACAGTAGAGGAAGAATGGGTAGCTCTGAGGGATGAAGTAGTGAAGGCAGCAGAGGATCGAGTAGGTAAAAAGACGAGGGCTAATAGAAATCCTTGGGTAACAGAAGAAATATTGAATTTAATTGATGAAAGGAGAAAATATAAAAATGCAGTAAATGAAGCAGGCAAAAAGGAATACAAACGTCTCAAAAATGAGATCGACAGGAAGTGCAAAATGGCTAAGCAGGGAGGGCTAGAGGACAAATGTAAGGATGTAGAGGCTTGTCTCACTAGGGGTAAGATAGATACTGCCTACAGGAAAATTAAAGAGACCTTTGGAGAGAAGAGAACCACTTGTATGAATATCAAGAGCTCAGATGGCAACCCAGTTCTAAGCAAAGAAGGGAAGGCAGAAAGGTGGAAGGAGTATATAGAGGGTTTATACAAGGGCAATGTACTTGAGGACAATATTATGGAAATGGAAGAGGATGTAGATGAAGATGAAATGGGAGATAAGATACTGCGTTAAGAGTTTGACAGAGCACTGAAAGACCTGAGTCGAAACAAGGCCCCGGGAGTAGACAACATTCCATTAGAACTACTGATGGCCTTGGGAGAGCCAGTCATGACAAAACTCTACCATCTGGTGAGCAAGATGTATGAGACAGGCGAAATACCCTCAGACTTCAAGAAGAATATAATAATTCCAATCCCAAAGAAAGCAGGTATTGACAGATGTGAAAATTACCGAACTATCAGTTTAATAAGACACAGCTGTAAAATACTAACGCGAATTCTTTACAGACGAATGGAAAAACTGGTAGAAGCGGACCTCAGGGAAGATCAGTTTGGATTCCGTAGAAATGTTGGAACACGTGAGGCAATACTAACCTTAAGACTTATCTTAGAAGAAAGATTAAGAAAAGGCAAACCTACGTTTCTAGCATTTGTAGACTTAGAGAAAGCTTTTGACAACGTTAATTGGAATACTCTCTTTCAATGTCTGAAGGTGGCAGGGGTAAAATACATGGAGCAAAAGGCTATTTACAATTTGTACAGAAACCAGATGGCAGTTATAAGAGTCGAGGGGCATGAAAGGGAAGCAGTGGTTGGGAAAGGAGTGAGACAGGGTTGTAGCCGCTCCCCGATGTTATTCAATCTGTATATTGAGCAAGCAGTAACGGAAACAAAAGAAAAATTCGGAGTAGGTATTAAAATTCATGGAGAAGAAGTAAAAACTTTGAGGTTCGCCGATGACATTGTAATTCTGTCAGAGACAGCAAAGGACTTGGAAGAGAAGTTGAACGGAATGGACAGTGTCTTGAATGGAGGATATAAGATGAACATCAACAAAAGCAAAATGAGGATAATGGAATGTAGTCAAATTAAATCGGGTGATGCTGAGGGGATTAGATTAGGAAATGAGACACTTAAAGTAGTAAAGGAGTTTTGCTATTTAGGGAGCAAAATAACAGATGATGGTTGAAATAGAGAGGATATAAAATGTAGACTGGCAATGGCAAGGAAATCGTTTCTGAAGAAGAGAAATTTGTTAACATCGAGTATAGATTTAAGTGTCAGGAAGTCGTTTCTGAAAGTATTTGTATGGTGTGTAGCCATGTATGGAAGTGAAACATGGACGATAACCAGTTTGGACAAAAAGAGAATAGAAGCTTTTGAAATGTGGTGCTACAGAAGAATGCTGAAGATAAGGTGGGTAGATCACGTAACTAATGAGGAGGTATTGAATATGATTGGGGAGAAGAGAAGTTTGTGGCACAACTTGACTAGAAGAAGGGATCGGTTGGTAGGACATGTTTTGAGGCATCAAGGGATCACAAATTTAGCATTGGAGGGCAGTGTGGAGGGTAAAAATCGTAGAGGGAGACCAAGAGATCAATACACTAAGCAGATTCAGAAGGATGTAGGTTGCAGTAGGTACTGGGAGATGAAGAAGCTTGCACAGGATAAAGTAGCATGGAGAGCTGCATCAAACCAGTCTCAGGACTGAAGACCACAACAACAACAATGCAAAATCTTGGAATGGAACAGGTGTAAGAGCTCAAATGTGGAAAGTAATTGTAGGTCTGGCTTAACGTTAATTGTGAATACCTCTTAAGATAAAGGATTTTCAGAAAAATGAGTGGAATTACTGAAAAGTGTGAAATAAGGCATGTCCACTAAGTTACGTCTTTTTATGCAGAAACTGTTATTAGCTCATACTATTCTGATGACTTATACTAATGAGGGGACTTTAATCACTAATTTGTCTCAAAGAAAAATTTTTACACAAAAGTAAAAATGTCATGAGCATCAATAACCTAGTAGTTCTGAGGTGAACAACAAATTTTACATGAATTACTGCAGGAATAATAATTTGATCTGCTGTGCACTAAGTACACATTTTTATTACTTATATAATTAGATTCTGCTGAAAAAAGAGCAAAAAGTCATTAAAGAAACAGAATGATAGGGAGGGGAATGACTCTATTGGGCCATGTTTCGCCCTCAAAGAAGAATTAAGCGCAACTATGTCATTGGCATTCATAACAAAATGTCTACAAAGTCCATTGCAGTATTCTCTATGTGAGAATTTTGCTCTTTTTGTCATTAAGACTAGGTAATGTAACTAACAATTGATTCTGTTCATACCTAGCAACTACTAAAAGGATAGAAATAATTCAAATCTTAAATATGCTTAAAATTTCTATAGAACACTTATCCAAAATAAAATACACTAATATAGGAGTTTCACAGGGTAGCGTAATTGGACTGATAGTGTTCCTGATGCACATCAGTGAGTGTCCCAATAGTCTTTGCTGATTATGATACACAGTTAGGCTAAATAATATAGTGCCCTACAATACAGGTTCTCAGTGGAAATCGGATACAATAATTAGTGACTCCAGGAAAAATAATGCTCAGAATAGTTTACAAGTTATGACCTGTAATGAAATTTATAATGAACAAATGCTAACATCAATTTTAATCTATTCCACAATAAATTCATACAGATATTTGAAAACAACTTTCCACATAATTAATAAGAAAGTATATTAAACAGCCACGTAAACAATCATGGATTGCTAGACGATTAAAGTATCTTCTGAAAGGAGAAGTGGAGGTCCTGCAGTACATTCACACTACAACAGCTACTAAGAATCACTAAAAAAAGTTTTTCAAAATACAAAAAACATTCACATAATGACAGAAACCAGTAACTCTGACAACAGACTTAAGGTTGTGTGGAATGTAGTGAAACAAGAGAAAGAACAACAAGCAGAGAACAGGATAACTTCACTGCTGAACAGAGTGGAAGGGATATAAGTGATGAGCCACAGGGATAAATATATTTAATAATCATTTCTTAAATATAGTAGAAAGTATAGAAACAAGTGGTCAAGAGAGAAGTCACAACAGTATGATGAAAAACCAACTCTCAAAAAAATTCAGTCATATGTACGTATCACCAACATCTACGATGTAGAAAAAGATAGATTGCTACTTACTGTAAACAAGACATGTCAAGTTGCAGGCAGGTACAATTAAAAGACACTTACATAAAGCTTTTGGCCTTAATGGTCATCAGTAAAATGAAGACACACACCATTCATGCACAGGCAACATACCACATGCACACACAACTTCCAGCTCCAGCATCTTGGGCCGAGTTGGCAGTCATGTGTGCATGACGTGTGCTTGCTTGTGTGTGAATGATGTGTTTCCCTTTTACTGATGAAGGATGTGGCCAGAAGCTTTATTTAAGTGTCTTAACTGTGCCTGTCTGCAACTTGATATTCCTATCTGGAGATTCCGTTGTTTATCACCAACTTCTTCTTCATAAATTAAGAAAATTATGTATCTCTCAAAAATAAAAGCTCATCTGGATTTAATGGTGTTTCTATTAGATTACTGAAAATTTCTTTCCTTATAATAAACTCTTTTGTATCTGAAATAAGTAATGCATAACTAACTGAAGGCAGTTGTACTTAGTAATTCAAACAATGTAGTCTGGGGACATTATTCAAGAAAAAAAATCATGTATGAGGCCCCCAAGGCTCAATCTTCATTCTGCTATTGTTTCTCAAATATTTATATGCTCTTGCATCTACTATACATCAAGGAGAATTAGTCCTTTTTGCAGGTAACACACTTATTGTAATAAAAAAAGCATGCATATAGCAACAAAATAAATAGTAAGTAAGGTTCTTAAAAGTATTATTGACTGGTTTTCTGCAAATGTTTCTCAATGTTAAAAAGACAACATATTCAGTTCTGCATATCTTCGGGTTCTATGTTGACGATAAGTGCGAAGAGGGTTGAAACTCCAAATTTCTTAGGTGTCCTTATTGATAAGAACTTAAACTGGAAAAAGTACAGTCTGTAACTCCTAAAACAACTTACTTCAGCCACGTTTGCATGTATAATTTTTGGAAATATTAAGAAGAGACAAATCAGTAAGTAGAGTTACTTTACATTTTTCATTCACTAGTGTCATATGGAATAATAATGTGAGGTAACATATCTTTAAGAAAGTCTCCATTGCTCAAAAATATGCTGTCAGAACAATATGTGGTGCTCACTCATGATCATCTTGTATACAACCATTAAAGGAATTGGGCATTCTCATTGCTGCTTCACAGTGTATTTATTCCCTCATTATTTTGTTGTAAACAATACACAACAGTTAAAAACACACAATGATGTACATAGTTACAATACCAGAAGGAAACATTACTTTCATTACTCCATGTTTAGGTTGTCTTTAGCACAAAAAGGGGCCCACAACATTGCACCTAAAATTTTTGATAACTTACCCAGTGATATAAGATGTGTGACAGACAGGAAGACAAAATTTGAAAACGAACTGAAAAGTTTCTGCTTGACCGTCCTCTTACTCCACAGAATAATTCCATTTATTGTAATGAGTAAAAGGTGGTGGGCAGGAATTACTAAATCAAATATGTATATTTAATAATAATAATAATAATAATAATAATAATAACAACAAGGAACCGAACACATACACAAACACACACAACCACTGTCTCTGGTTACCAAGGCCAGATGCCACACTGAAAGTTTGGCCTGCCCTCTAAGCATTATGGGACTTATCATCTGAGATCATTAGTCCCCTAGACTTAGAACTACTTAAACCTAACTAACCTAAGGACATCACACACATCCATGCCTGGGGCAGGATTCAAACCTGTGACCATAGCAGCCACAATCTTCCGGACTGAAGTGCCTAGAACCGCTCAGCCACCATGGCTGGCTTGCATGAATGTATTTGTATATGTTGTCTATTTCAGAAGAAGGCCTCCTGGCCAAAAGGTTATATGTTTAGTAGTCTTTTTGTTGTGCCTGTCTGTGACTCAGCATCTGCATTGTATGGTGTGTATCAGTCTATCCTTTCCATAATGTTGCCAGTAATGATTTATGCACACTTAACATAAGGTGGCTGATGACTAGAAAAAATTCCTTTTATGTAATAAAGTATCATTAAATGTTGAACCCTGGACTAGTAATTCTATGAATTAACATGCATTACAAATTGACCCAAATTTAGCTTAATACTATTCTTTTCCTCCAACAATACACAGATAACTGAATAGATAATTTTACTGCTTCAGAAGAGGAAATAAGAATAATCAAATAAAACTTAAAAATTTTAACCAGCATTGCAGACTAATAATGCTTTCAGTTCAGATATTGGTTTTTGAGAGAGACACAGCATCAAACATACACTGTGGTGTCCATGTTAAAAAATAACCAAACCACCTCCAGAATTTGGGCAGTAGACAAATCTTAAATCTAGGTTTCTGATTCTTTCACTGAACAGTACACCTCCAGCTACTTGGTACCTGGCATTCACATAAAGCAGCATGCTAAAAATTACACGGCATGCACAACTAATAAACCTTACTACTTCTACATATAATAAATTGTGTAATAGTTTATATAAAATACCTCCATAGAATAATTCTTCACTAAATAGATATTCCTATTCAAATATTTTCCACAATAATAATAAAAGCCATGAAATGTTGTGGTATTCCATTCAAATTCTACCCCTACCCCCCTGACACAGGCTGTGCTCACGGTATAAATCTTCATCAGCATTGTTAAAACATTTACTGCAAATGGTCAATTGAAGTGATATGAAGTCAAAGACACTAGCAAACTGAATGTCAGCAGTAGGCCTATGTTATGCGCTTGGAATCCTGTCATCACTTTGTAACAGCAAGCACATTATATTCATACCTACACTGAATTCCTAGCTATGGAATTCTTTTCTGGGGAACACTGGAAATGTATCACACTTCTCACAGCTGCACTGTTACTCTTTACATTTATTTTCATGATTCTGTGTAGTGTTTTGGTCTTTTCCTTGCCCTGAATCCTTACTGTCAGTTAGGTGCTCGCTTAAGCAGGTTTATCTCTGCAGCCATTCATTTTCAGTTGTCTCAAAATAAGTGAAAAAAGCAGATACAAAAATATAATTTTTAAATTATTTTATTATTGTTATTATTATTATTATTATTATTATTATTTTTACATAGGTGTTCAGTAAGTGGTGAGTCTCAAAATCCTTAGGTGTAGACTATGTTGATAAATAACCAGTTCAGTGGCTTTACTTTTATGATATCAGAAGAAGGATGTAGAAAGAGAGTTATTCTAAAAGGAAAGAAAAACTACTTCTGTCAATCACTGTCTGTAACACGAGAACAAATGCACTAACTCACTTTACAAACCACAAAAATGAGCTATACAAATAACAACCGAAAATGGTTATTGGGCTCAATATAAAGTTTTGTTTAAACATTGGAGACTAACTACATAAAGCGATTTTACAATCAATTATGCACATAAAAAGTATTATGATTATGGCAAAAACAACTCTGTTGATGATCATGGAACAAGACCTAACTTGAACTTACATTTGCCAAGAAAGGCTAAACATAGAACTTAAAATAATATTTTCTACCAAGAAATAAAATTGTACAGTGAATTGTATCTGGAGAGTGAAAGAACACTAAAACAAACTTATTTCAAAAAGATGTTAAGAAGCACCCGTTAAGCAATACATTTTATGCATTGAAGGGTTAGTCAGATAATACCAAGTAGTAGTTTGGGAAAAATGTATCTCCAGTCAATAATGATCAAACATTTCACATCATTTCACAACATGCTTACACACTGTGGTATTTAATCATGTATTTGTTTTCAGGAAACTTTTACTCCAGTGTTTTGCAATGGGTAGTATTAACATATTATCCTATTTACAAGTTCAACATCTCACCCATTACAGATAGAAGCTGGCAATTAAACAGCAAGTTGAGGTGCAGACAATCAAAACCAAACATCAGTGACATAGATCTGTACTCAACTGAGAAAGAGAGTTTATTGCATGTGTTGTCTGTTAACTGACTGATGTTGATAAATGAATATAGATTGTAGCACTAGTTTTTGACATTACGAAATAATTTCTTTGCAAGAATGTGTAAACAAAATGGTATTGTAAAGCAGAGATAAACTGAACAAGCGTACACTGCTTTTTGCAGACTGTTCTTGTTATTAGGACAGTCAACCAGTTTTCACCATTAGGCTATGCTGATGTAGGTTTTCTGTGGTTTCCATAAATCACTGCAGATGAATGGTGGCATGTTCCTGCTAAAAGGTCACAGCTGTCTGCCCATCCCAAGCTGAAAGTATGTAAATACCTGTACATACACATTATATGTATTTGTTCTTAAACTGCATTACTGTGATGTGTCTTGTAAAAGTGACATATAAAACTAACTATTATTATTACTACTACTGACACTATATCCAATCCACCAGCAGCAATCTCCCAGACAGACAGAGAGAGAGGGGTGGGGGGAGGGGGACGGGAGGGAGGACGGGAGGGAGGGGGTGGGGGAGAGAGAGAGAGAGAGAGAGAGAATCATGATAAATTTAATTTCGCTGAACATTCTGAATTTTATAGCTTTAGTGACTTCTCTGGGTGAGAGGAGATATGGTTGTATAATACCATGCAAATATGAGAGCAAATTTGGTTTGGGCTACCAGTTCATAAATGTTATGAAATTAACAGAAAAGTTTGTGAAAGTGTGTAAGGAAAGAGAACTGGGTGGTGATAGTTAAAGGAGCTGTAAAAAGCCAGGCTGAAAGAAAAAAACATGAAATGCAGTGCTAGGCGTAATCTATACAGAGCTGCAGAATACACAACCATGTTTTAGTTACATCCATTCCTTAAATTTTCAAGTGATTAAGAAATTGGTTTTCTCCAACTGTACTGAGAACCTTTCGGGGGAGCCTTAACTTTATAGAGTACATCCCTAGGTGGCATATCAGAGAATACTCAAAGCAGCTCCTGGCTGTTGATGGGCAGGAGGGAAATACATTACCTTCTGAGGACCCAAAAGATTGGAGAGAAAATTCCATTAACAATTTCACCAATGGCAGGCCTAGCAAGCTATTAGAATAAAATACATGCTTTCAAACATGGAACAACCCTCAGAAAAAAAAACAGAAATAATGGATGATGACCCAGCTATTTCCTAGGACTAAGATTTGGTACATTGAACCTACAGCCAGACAGGGAAGATGGAGGAAGCGGTGGAGTTGATGAACAGGAGGAAAATGAATATGCTACGATTGTCAAAAGCCAGGTGGAAGGGGAAATAAAGCAGGGAATTTAGGAATGGATACAGGCTGTACTGGAGTGGGAATGAGGAACAAGGAAGACATAGAGTGGTAGTAGTTATGAGAAGGGGGTTGGCAGAGGTGAAGAGAACAGGTGACTGGATGATGGATGTCAGAGTGGAGAGAAAAGCAAGTATATGGACCACAAATTGAATTCTCTACTAGAGGGAAGGAGGACCTTGAAGAGGAAATTCAGTGACAAATAATCAGACAGAAGGTCATGGTAATGAGATGAGGAACCATGATAGGTAGAGGATGTTGTGATGGACTTAATCTGGCCAGCAGTAGAGGAAGTCATAAAGACTGTGAAAGGAGGAAAGGCACTTGGACTGGATGAAGCATGTATGCAGATGGAGAGAGAAGCATGCATTTTAGGAGCGCAGTTGTTCTATTGGGTCATGAGAACAGTATGCAAAGAAATGAAGAGCCCTGAACCATAGAAAAAGGAGTCATAGTGTCGAGTTTTAACCCATTCACACTTGGTGGTGCATTAATGAATCATGCAGCATTGTTTCTGATGTACATACTTTGGAAACAGATGGTTGTAGATATTATTCTCTGTCCTTGTTTTAATACACAAAAAACTTGGCACTTTGCATTCAGCATTGTGGTGTTGGTGTATTGTTGTAGTGTATGACTGTCTTCAGGGATCAAACTGTTAGTTTATTTCAGAGAGCAAAATGGCTGCACATTATTACAACAAAAGGTAAGTATACTGCAAAAATCTTATATATTTAGTTCACTATTGTTTGAATTACCTTCGTTAAACTGCATTCCATAAATGTGTAAGATGACATGAGGTTATGCACAAAACTCTGACTGTAAATTTAATGCCATTTAGTTGGGGCACTAATGCGCCACTAGTCCAAAGGGTATACGCTTTGCTGAGATGGCAAGTCTACTTTTTAGCTTCAGTCTTTGTAGCATAATTTGTAAGTCATTGTTTACATCACAGAGCACTTATTATTCTCATTACAGGGGTTGAAGGATAGAAGAGATCTTGGCTTTGTTAGAGGTGTCTGGTATTGAAGATCTAAAAATGGAAAATTCATTAGATCTCTGTTTTGATCCCACTGATGTCAGGGATGACACAGATGAACACAGTGAGGACAAGATTTTGGTGGAAACATTAATAATTTTAACTGCCATGAACTGACAGCAGAATGTGAAGTAAGTGTAAGAGAGGCTAATTAAGATAAAATAATTTATTTCTGTGATACTGAAACTGAAAATCAAGGGATGTACACCCATAAATTGACTGCAGAAGCTAAAGTAACTGTAAAAAATACTGATGAAGATAAAATAATTAGTTCCAGTAAAACAGAACAAGTTAATCTATGGAACCACCTCATTTCACATAAGCAAATGACAAAAATCACTGGTAGAAGATGGTTGGGATCTGAGCTGCCTGAAAGAAATGAAGTGAAAAAGAAGATGGCTGAACGTTGTTACTTGTTTCAGGGACCTAACCATGTTCACAGACCCCTGACTCCACTGAATATATTTGTAAACTTTTTCAGCGATCATTTTATGTCATGCATTGTGAAACAAAGTGTTCTATATGCAATGCAAAAAGGTAGGATGAACTTTGAGTTAGCTGTTGAAGGACTGAAGACTTTCTTTTCAATATTGTTGGTGAGACCATATGCTGTGTGATGTCCTACCTCAAAACCAAGTATACTGGGAGGAAAGTAATGATACACAGAACTACACTCCTGGAAATGGAAAAAAGAACACATTGACACCGGTGTGTCAGACCCACCATACTTGCTCCGGACACTGCGAGAGGGCTGTACAAGCAATGATCACACGCACGGCACAGCGGACGCACCAGGAACCGCGGTGTTGGCCGTCGAATGGCGCTAGCTGCGCAGCATTTGTGCACCGCCGCCGTCAGTGTCAGCCAGTTTGCCGTGGCATACGGAGCTCCATCGCAGTCTTTAACACTGGTAGCATGCCGCGACAGCGTGGACGTGAACCGTATGTGCAGTTGACGGACTTTGAGCGAGGGCGTATAGTGGGCATGCGGGAGGCCGGGTGGACGTACCGCCGAATTGCTCAACACGTGGGGCGTGAGGTCTCCACAGTACATCGATGTTGTCGCCAGTGGTCGGCGGAAGGTGCACGTGCCCGTCGACCTGGGACCGGACCGCAGCGACGCACGGATGCACGCCAAGACCGTAGGATCCTACGCAGTGCCGTAGGGGACCGCACCGCCACTTCCCAGCAAATTAGGGACACTGTTGCTCCTGGGGTATCGGCGAGGACCATTCGCAACCGTCTCCATGAAGCTGGGCTACGGTCCCGCACACCGTTAGGCCGTCTTCCGCTTACGCCCCAACATCGTGCAGCCCGCCTCCAGTGGTGTCGCGACAGGCGTGAATGGAGGGACGAATGGAGACGTGTCGTCTTCAGCGATGAGAGTCGCTTCTGCCTTGGTGCCAATGATGGTCGTATGCGTGTTTGGCGCCGTGCAGGTGAGCGCCACAATCAGGACTGCATACGACCGAGGCACACAGGGCCAACACCCGGCATCATGGTGTGGGGAGCGATCTCCTACACTGGCCGTACACCACTGGTGATCGTCGAGGGGACACTGAATAGTGCGCGGTACATCCAAACCGTCATCGAACCCATCGTTCTACCATTCCTAGACCGGCAAGGGAACTTGCTGTTCCAACAGGACAATGCACGTCCGCATGTATCCTGTGCCACCCAACGTGCTCTAGAAGGTGTAAGTCAACTACCCTGGCCAGCAAGATCTCCGGATCTGTCCCCCATTGAGCATGTTTGGGACTGGATGAAGCGTCGTCTCACGGGGTCTGCACGTCCAGCACGAACGCTGGTCCAACTGAGGCGCCAGGTGGAAATGGCATGGCAAGCCGTTCCACAGGACTACATCCAGCATCTCTACGATCGTCTCCATGGGAGAATAGCAGCCTGCATTGCTGCGAAAGGTGGATATACACTGTACTAGTGCCGACATTGTGCATGCTCTGTTGCCTGTGTCTATGTGCCTGTGGTTCTGTCAGTGTGATCATGTGATGTATCTGACCCCAGGAATGTGTCAATAAAGTTTCCCCTTCCTGGGACAATGAATTCACGGTGTTCTTATTTCAATTTCCAGGAGTGTATGTCATAATATCAGAGTCCATGAGAAGAAATCATTTTGAAGATAACATGTGTAATATCCATCTAAATGATAATAGTAAGCTAGATATGAATGACAGACTCTCAAAGATTTTGCCCTGCTTAGACTACCTGAAGCCATAAGACCATACTTCAGACAGCATGTTTCAAGCAGTTCATTAGGGGCAAACCTGTACATTTTTGATACAAAGTACGCTGCCATAATTTCCGACTAGGTTACCCTCCCAAATTTAAGGTTTATCAAGGCTTGGATGGACTACAAAATAAATGCAAAGAAGATTACGGTTTGTGAGGGAGAATCCTTTACAGTTCACTGGATTTCTGCCTAAGCATGGTTGTGGTGACACTTTCCTCTATCACTGGTTTGCAGACAACTCCTTCCTGTCCTTGAAAATAGTTGATAAATTAACGGGAATTGTACGGGTGTAAGTGGAACCCTTAGAATCAACAGTACTGGAAATTGCCCACTAAAAAGTATAGCCACAAATAAGAAGGAACACAGAGGATCTTATGAAAGGCTGTGTGATAAAAGTTGTCACTTGTTTGTCACTGGAATGACAACTGTGTAGTCATGGCAGTGTCACACTCTGAAGATATAAATCTCATTCAAAGATATTCTGCTTCACTAAAAAAGAAACCTGTTGTTCCTCAACTTCATGTAATGTAGTCTTACTATTACAGTGTGGTTGGAGCAGGTAGAATGGACCAATATGAGAGCTATTGCAGGACAGATATCAGATCCATGAAATGGCAGTAGCCATTTTTTTTATTGGCTTTAGCTGTAGCAATTGAAAATTTATGGCTATTGTACATACATTCTGGGAATGAGGAAATGGATCTTCCTGCATTTAGAAGAAGTGTAACAAGGGATTTCTTAAAAAAAATGTGGGAATCAAAAATGTAAGTCAGAACCATGTGTCACTCCAGTCAATAGTAGAGTCTCTCTGGTGGTTTGTTTCAATGAAAAAAGTCATTTTATTATTCATAAAACCAAAAGAAAGATATATTCTCTCTGTAAACCACACACAACTTACAGGTACACAAAATGTAATGTAGCCTTACATGAAAACTGTTTCTATTCCTTTCATTCTACAAAACTGGATGTTCGGTAGCCAAATGCTTGGTGGTGCATTTCTGCACCAGCCCATATTTTGTAACGTGTGAACAGAAAACAATGAAAATCAGAGTATTCAGGCTATTTTTAGCTTATTGAACCTATTCTAGCAATATGGATCATTTTTCTCAAAAAAAAAAATAAAATAAAATAAAATAAAAATAAAATAAAAAAATAAATGTTCTGAGGACTAATGGGTTAAGAAGATTTTGCAAGGAACTATGCCAAAATTACAGGAGAGTTACTTCAATGTATCATGCTGCCAAATTATTTGAAAAGATTCTGGAAAATAGTGTATGGAAAATAGTAGAAAGTGGGCTGAGAGAGGAACAGAATGTGTTTGGACCAGAAAAGTTGACAATACGTCTACTTTTTGGTGTGGGGCATCTCCAAGAGAGACACTATAAATACTAGGATTTAGTAATGGTCTCTCTGAACACTGAGAAAGTGTGTGACAGTGTGAAAAAGAAGTGAGGAGTGAGAAACACTTCAGAAAAGATGAACTGGCTGGGTGACTACAAAAGAAAAAATATTACTTGGTGAAATGCATGATACACACTGTGCCTTACAATTTCACATCAGTTTCAATTACAGGCCATCTTGACACTGCTAGCATAAAATATGGAAATCAAGTGAAAACTGTGAATATCAACAGAAATTATATTTTCATGTGAATTAAGTGTACCTAAGGAAAATATCTACTGTGACAACTTCACATGTCACACATGCTATTTAAACACGCCATTGCTGACTTGAAAATGTCAGAAAATTACACCATAACACCAGCTTAAGCAAGCAGAAAACATTGAAAACATGAAAACATGTAACAGCAGCAAATTACAATAAAAGATATCGATTAAAAGCAAGTACAAATGTACAAAAATATTTTTCTTCTCTCAGTACATTTTGTGCCACTTTTTTTGTTGTTATTATTTTTTCTCCTGTTTCTTTTCAACTTCATTTCAATGCAGTATTACCTAAAACAACAGTAACATGATACTATTAAAATGTTATAAGATATAGTATCACATCATAAAAATAAACCCCTCATCTGGTGAAAACCACTGCATAAGAAAATATACATAGTCACGTACAATAATATGCAATACAATAGTCACATGATGCTATTGCACTGTCACATGATACGACACAGTCACACGATAAAAACAAAATAATCATTTAGTAAGACCTACATCATATGAAACAGTACATAGGTATGTGATGTTGAAACAGTTATATTATACAATCTAGCTACCATGAATCATTCAGACTGGCAGCAGCAAAAAACTGAAATATCAAATCCACATCAGATATTTGAGAACACAAGTAGTGCAACCATATGAGGAACTGCATACTGTATTGTGGAAGATAATGTCACATGACACTGTTAAAAATCCAATGATAATGCAATGTCATACAACAAACCAATGATTTGGTGAGAACAACACTGCAATAAAAAGTGTACATAGACAAGTAATGCTGAAACATTATAAGAAGCAATAGTACTAAAACCAGAGAGCATAAAAATCAAACAACAACCAAAACAACTCTAATGTCAAGTCCATATCAGAGGTTTGGGATTAAACATGGTGGAACCAACTGAGACACCAAGGCTAAAATCACTTCTAATGGAGCCATACAGAAACTGTAATTATTCATATTATTACAACAAAACTAATCAGTTTCATTAAACTAATTTACCTGTAATGTGAACCTGGCATAGCCCAATACGCTGTTAAGATAGCCCACAATAAAAACCAGTTGTGAAGAAATACATTGTAAGACAGCACAGTGTGTATCGATGCTGTTGACAGTCACCCGAATTTTTTTTTTTTTTAAGTTAGTTTACTTTAGTGTGTTTTTGTTCATAGATCATATTTTACAGTGATATTATAGATGTCATGTTGCGAGCTTTATACAAAACAAATAAAATTGCTTGCAAATTTATCATCAATATAGGAAACTTTTTAAAAGTAATAATAATGGAAACAGACAATCAATAGCAACCAGATGATGATACAGCAAGCACACAGACAAAACAAAACTTTTTGTAATACATAATAATGGTAAACAGTAATGATATACATTAATTTACATACAATCTTGGGGAATAAGGAAAGTAGACAAAGCTATATATGTATGTCATACTGTAGTAACAATGTACTAAGACATTTATACAAACTGACAACTACACTTAGACAATACATTTCTTCTTCTCAATTTTCAATTTTACACTACATCTTTATTTGTTTCATTCTCAGGAAACTGGTTTCCACATGAGGAAGTGTTCTAAACCATTATCAATTTTAAATCTTTCTTTACTGTACAAATGGAAGAGACCTGGGGACATCAGAAGGTTTCAGATTGTTTATATAATGCCAAGACAGATTTTCTGGAATAAGATTTTAAATTTTAAGACATTACCAGGGGAAGATGTTGACTGTGGCCATAATTTATTGGTTATGAACTGTAGATTAAAACTAAATAAATTGCAAAAAATTAGGAAATTAAGGGAATAAGACCTGAATACATTGAAAGAACCAAGGGTTATTGAGAATTTCAGAGGTAATATTAGGTAATGATTAGCTAGAACATGGGAAAGGGAAATGGTAGAAGAGGAATGGGTAACTTTTAAACACGAAATAGTGAAGACATCAGAGAATCAAATAGGTAAAATTAAAAGGTCTGTTAGAGATCAGTGTATAACACAGGAGATAATGAATTAAACAATAGAAACTGCACATTGAAATATTACCAGTGTAAGGAAAAGATAGATTGCTACTTACCATAAAGATGAGCCTACCCAGCTAGCAGCTGTTTCCTAAGTGCCCGATGGATTAATGTCGAGGTCCGGTGTGCCAGTCAGCCTATGGATGGTTTTTAAGACAGTTTTCCATCTACCTCAGCAAATGTGCACTGGTTCCCCTACACTATGTCAGTGATTGCTGCACAAACACCGTTTCCATGTAGACATACACACACACACACACACACACACACACACACACACACACTCTCTCTCTCTCTCTCTCTCTGTCTCTCTCTCTCTCTCTCTACCATTACTCTAACATGCAAACATTTCGGGTTACACTCATCCACTCATCTGGCATGAGACGTTCCTGGGAGGGGGGAGGGGGGAGGGGTGGGGGTTCAACTGGGGCCAAACTGCACCATAACTCTGGGTTCAGTGTGGGGTGGCACTGGGGTGGGTGGACTGCTGTGACCTGTTGTGACCTGTTGTGGGGTTGTGAACCACTGAGGGCTACAGTGGGACAAAATCTCTGTCGTTTCCAGGTCCCCGTTTTAATACAATACAATGTTGTAAAGATGATGCATGAAATTGTAAACAGGCACAACAAAAAGACTCTTACATGTTAGTTTTCTTCAAAAGCCTTCATCAGGAAAGGAAGCACACACATATTCATTCACACAAACGAGCACACCTCATGCACACATGGCCATCTCTGCCCCCCCCCCCCCTCCAGCAGCTTGGATCAGAATCCAACTTTCACATAGATCAGAAGCAGCAATCTGGAGGAGTAGGGACAGGGAAGGGATAGCAGAATATGGGTGCAGTGAAGAGAAGAGCGCTGTCTGGTGAAGCATGCAGGGACTCGACCGCCAACAGGCACAATGTAGGGAGTCTGCGGGGCTAGGAACTGAGGAAGGGGAGGGAGAAGGGAGCAACAGAAAAGTAGGGCCAGGAAGAGGAATGAAGGGCAGGGTGCATTGGCAGAGGGTGGCACTTAAAAAGGGAGGGAGAGACAAATAGCTAGATCAAAGAGTCTCAGTGCCCATCTTGCCAGCTGACTTGATGGATCCTTCAGGCTAGTCTGCCAGCACACATAATGATGATCCATCACAATGTTGAATGATTTATTATATGAATACAGCTAGAACTTGCTCATGACCAAAACAAACACAAGCCACTCTTTCTTGGTTGTACAGTAGACCCTCTAAAACTTGGAGAGTATCATGGAAGTATAAGGTGTCACCTTTTTGGTGCACTAACTTTTGTATCATGGAACACAAGTCATGTTGAGCTGGCTATGGTAAGCATGCAACATTTCAGAAAAGGATGCCCAACTCAGCTTGTGCCTGGACAGGTTTGCCATCAATGATGACATCAGGGAGATTTTGCGACATCTTGTCGACTGTTGCCCCTGGAATATTTTAATCTGTGGTGGTCACACCTCCATATACAGTCATCTCCCTTGGTTTTCTGAGTTAGAAATTCTTCTTGCAGAATGTAAAAACATAAAAATTATTTGCTTAAATGAACACTGGCTTAACTCTAATATAATAAATATTTTAAATAAAATTGAAATTTTCAATGTTGCAAGAAGCTATTGCAGGGAGAAAAAATCTCACAGAGGTTTCTGAATACTCCTGGACTCTTCTATAAGCTATGAAGTGAAAACATATTTTATTTGTTTAAATGAAGATTGCATATTCGAACATAATTGTGTAGAGCTTAAAGACATTAACATGTTAATCATTTCAATTTATAGAATTCCAGGAAGGCCTTTAGTCCCACCATTCTTCTCTAAATTCCAGTGCTTCCTACATAAACTAAAGAAAGAAAAGAAGAAAAAATGTAATAGGAGCAGATTTTAATATAAACACTGGAAATGACAATAAAGAATCAACAACATTTATTGATTCAATTAAAAAGTCTGGTTTTAAACTAAATTTTTCGGTGTTCACCAGAGAAAATATCCACACAGCAACATGCATCTACAACACTGTAACAAATTACTACTTTGATAATGTACATTAATAATGACTAGACTTAGGACTTTCTGAAGACTCAGCCTTGTTAAGTCGTGTTTCGTGGATGGTGATTCAACTAATGACAGCTGTAGTACATTAGTAAACAATTTTCTTGAAGTATTTCATGAAACTTTCCTGCCAAGATCATATTGCAATGAAACATCAAGTAAGATAAGATGGATCACACTAGGAATAAAAATATCCAGTGAGAGGAAAAGGAAGCTACGCAATCAGCTGAAATACAACAAAGATCCTGATTTTGTAAAATATGTTAGAAACTATAAAACTATTTTTAAAAAAGTTGTGAAAGCTTCAAAACAAATTGCAAATAACAAGTTCATTCTAGGGCAGAAAAATAAAACAAGAGGAGGATGGTCTGTAGTTAAGTCTGAATCACAAGAATCACAAACAAGACATTTAAAAAATCAAGCTTAAGGAAAAATTGGTTGTAAATCCAGCTCAGATATCTGAGTATTTCAATGAGTAATTCATAAATGTAGCAAAATCTGATTTAGACATAGCAAATTATTAGCAGGAATTAAATAGTTTCGGGTTGAAAGGCAATACCAATGAATGTCTTAAAAAATTCAACACAATCTCAGCAAAATTTATTGAAAATGTCATACTATCCTTAAAAGACAAAAACTCTACTCTACTGGTTGGGATGCGATACCCACCAAAATAATTAAAGAAGTTTACAACACAATAGCTCATTCTCTCCCTCCCTCCCCCCCCTCTCTCTCTCTCATAATAAACAAATCCTTTGAAGATTACTTCTCTGATTTCTTGAAATACACGGAACTAAAACCATTGTTTAAAAAAGGTTCAAAAGATGATATGTGAAATTATTCCCCCATCTCTATACTCGCTGTCATGTCAAAAATATTTGAAAAAATTGCTGCTTTACAGATACAAAGCTTCATCTCACAGAATGATATCATTTCACATAACCAGTTTGGCTTCCAACAAGGCAAAAAACAGTAGATGAAATAAATGTGTTTATTGAAAAAATTACTTCATTACGAGATAGGAAAGCTAAGGTTGCAAGAATATTCTGTGATCTTACAAAAGCATTCGACTCTGTAAACCATGCTCTGATGCTTTTCAAACTCAGCAGGTATGGAATAAGGGATATTGCTTTGAAATGGTTTGAATCATGTCTCTTGGAGAGTAAACAAAGGGAAGTAATCACATCAACTAGAGCATATTACTTCTCAGGGTGGAAAACTGTGTCACAAGGTGTTCCTCATGGCTGTCATTGGACCTATTTTATTCCTGTTCTATGTAAGTGATTTGCCTCTCAATATAAATACTCATTTAACTTTGTTTGCAGACGATACTTCTGCCCTAATCGAAAATGAAAATTCTGACGATATACCACAGTGTCTCATGAATACGTTAAGTAACTTGGAAACATAGTTCAGTCTAAATGGCTTAAGGCTAAACATTTCAAAAACCCACATGATAGGTTTTAAAACCAAACAGTCAAAAACTGAAGAAATCTGTATCACTCACAACAATCAAAAAATGGAAGAACTTGACTCAGTCAGGTTACTGGGAATAAACTTAGACAGAACTTTGAGTTGGAATTCTCATATAGAATATCTAGCAAATAAATTAAACAGCCTTGCATTTACAAGATGGCGGTGCATATGGATGTAGTGGCAAATCGCTCCGTGAATATCGGTAAATTACCATCAGTGAATTGTATGCTATGTGCAAAAAAAGTGATAAAAGGTGTTAAAATATGTGTAGTGGCACATAAATGGTATCATTCTTGTTGTTTCGTGGAAGCAAATCTCGGTCAACATAGGCCTACATGTGACTGTGGAACTGAGTGCAACGGTCTTGAAACTGCATTTGAAATGTGCAACGCTGGACTGCAAAGTGACTTAAGTAAAGCTAGACAATATGCAGAAATGCTGAAAAGTTTGATCGACTATATGGACCTTCCCACAGATACGCAAACAGGCAAACAAGAGTGTGTATATACTAGGCCTAAGAAAATCTCTCGACCTGTCTTAAATACCAATGTTTTTCGTGTTCCACTAATGAATAAATACGATGTTCTAAGTGCAGACAGCTCAGAATCACGGACAAAAAATCTCAGTGTAACAGGTAACTGCTCGGAAAGATCTGTTGAACAAAAAAGTGCCAGCAGAAACACGTTACCATCAAATACTATTAAACGAAAAAATGGTGTGAGAGCAACTTGTAATAAAACTGAACATGAGACAAAAAAGGAAACAGAAGAAGAAGGAAGAAATATACATATTATCGACGAGTCATGGCAAGGGACTGGCTACAGTCATGTCTGATATGCAGTCCGAATATAAAGTGATTGGAATTTCGAAACCTGGTGCTCCTCTACGAGAAGTGCTGAAAAACTGTGAAAGTTCCGTGAAAAGCGACGTCAACTGTGTCATAATAGGAGGGGGAAACGATGTCTATAAAAATGAAAGCAGCCTTGCTGTAAGAACACTGAAAGAATCGCTAGGAAAAATTTCACAGGCGAAGGTATTTGTTGTAAACATTCCCTACAGACACGACTTAACGGAAGACTCGTGTGTAAACAAAGAAATCATCGCGACAAATCGGAAATTCAGGAAGATTTGTAGCGGTTTTGTGCACACAACTTTCATTGAAGCAACGAGTTCAGTAAGAGAGCATTTTACTAGACATGGACTGCACAGAAACAACCTAGGCAAGAAAGTGCTGGCCAAAGAAATTCTCCAGGTGATAAAGACAGCAGGAGTGGATGCCTATGTAAAAATAACACTACCCGCAACAGGTTTTCTGCCAGTGACAACAGAAAAGAAAAGTGCACCAACAGCATATGAGGAAGAAACATCTGCAGATACACCCTACGATGAAAAAATTACAACTGTGCAAACATGTAAAGCGTCACAGGCACCGGTGGCATTATCAGTAGCAGCAGTGGAAAAGGAAGTAACAGTAGCATCAACAGCAGAAGTTTCACCAGCAACAGTAACTATAGTGCCTCTAAAAGGAGAAATGAGAATTGCAGCAGGAGAAGCAGCATCAAGTGTCACGGGTAGACGGAAAACAGCACCTCCTGTCCGTCTAAATGATTTTTTAGTGGAAGGCAGCAAGATGAAGAAGCCCACGAGATAAGTAGTGTAACAAATTTCATAACACCTCACCAAAACGTTCAATCTAAAATAAGCAACAATTATGATCTTAAAATTTGCTATCTGAATGTTCAAGGACTAATAGATAAAGAATTTATTGTAAACAGTTTTGGACTAGATAAAAAATTTAATATTTTCTGTCTGAGTGAACATTGGGTTACTGAGAGCGTACTTCCAGTTGTCAAACTTGATAACTATACTGTAGCAAATAGTTACTGTAGAAAACTGCATATAAGAGGTGGTGTGGCAATATATATTAATCAGTCATTCAGCTGCTCCATTGTTAAGTTGGACCTACATTATTTATGTGAGGAACAGAACTTTGAAGCCACTGGTATAGTTATGGACAGTCTTAAGTTAGTAATAGTATCCCTTTACAGGTCACCTAAGGGTATCATCAATGTATTTCTAGAAAAATTGGACATGCTGTTAGATGTACTAAGAGGGACCAGATGGTTGCATTATGACATAGTAATTGGTGGAGATCTGAATGCAGATTTTGATATAACAACACATAAACGTACTGTGACTGAGTTGAAAAACCTTCTAAGACAGTGCAATTTGCACTCAATCAATAACAGGCCCACAAGAGATAAAGCATGTCTTGACAATATTTTTGTCAACTTTAAAACTACAGAAGAATCATGTGCTGTTACAGCAGTTCCATTTTCAGATCATGACTCTGTATCTTTAAACTATACAAGTAGGTTCTGTATTGATAATAGTAATATTCCTAAGCCTGTCCCAAAAGTTATAATCACCAGGCCTGTCACATATGACAAAATTGTTCAGCTCTGTAAGTCCCTTGCTGAGAGAGACTGGTTCAACCAATGTCATGGTGACACAAGTTATAGTCTTAGTGCTGATTTGTCAGGGAAACTATTATTTGAGAGATTTTTTAAAACATTTCTGACACAATTTAATGACAACATCCCCATAAAGAAATGCAAATTAACTGACAAAGGCTTTACAAACAGGGCTACAAACAGACAAAATTCATGGTTCACTAAACAATTATCAAATATGAAAAACCAAGTTATGGTGTTGCACAATATATGTAGCAATCAGAAAACAGAACATGCCAGATTAGCCTATATAAAATGCAGGAATGAGTATAAAAAAGCCATCGTGGAAGCCAAAAAAGCACATAATTTCAATACCATTGATAATTCCACAAATAAGTGCAAGGCTGCATGGAAATTAATAAATGGTGTTGCTAAAGATGTAAGAAGCAAAAAAATTAATATAAGTCCCCAAAAATTCAATGATTTCTTTATTAAATCTGTTGAAAATGTAGGAAATACTATAATCAAACCTGATATCAGTTCATCAGAGTTACTTTCTAAAAATGTTTGCAGAACACCAACAGACACAGGTACGTTCATGTTCTCCGAGGTCTCACCTAGTCATGTCCTAAGCATTGTAAAACGGATGAAATCTTCAGACAGTGTAGATATATATGACATATCCTGTAATTTACTAAAGAAAGTAATAGACTATATTGTGTACCCCTTAACATTCTGTATAAATAAATGCATATCTGAAGGATATTTTCCTGAAGAACTGAAAGTGGCTAGGGTAATTCCAATATATAAAAAGGGAGATATGGACTCACCTTCCAGTTACAGACCAATCTCCATAGTCCCAGCTTTTTCTAAAATACTGGAATGTGTAATTTACCAACAGCCATCTGTCTATTTTGAAAAATTAGGAATAATTAGTGAATCTCAGTATGGTTTTAGGAAAAAGTTGTCTACTGTGGATGCTATAGACTTTGTAGTCAAATACTTACATCAAGTGTTTGAGGATAAGGGCTATGCTCAACTCACATTTTGTGATCTAAGCAAAGCTTTTGACTGTGTAAAGCATAGGCCACTCCTAGAAAAACTGGAATTCTATGGCATTAGACATAACAGCCTTAAATTAATAAAATCATATCTTCAGAATCGTAAGCAAGTTGTTTGTGTAGGGAGAGAAATGTCTAGTATAGGGCAAGTCAAGGTAGGTGTTCCGCAGGGATCTGTGCTGGGCCCCTTTTTGTTGCTGATAATGATAAATGATCTGCCGTCATTTATCAAGTCCACCACTGTGTTGTATGCAGATGATACAACATTTCTTCATGCTAGTGAGGATTTCAATAGCCTTAAAACTTGTGCAGCAAAGACAATTGACCAAGCATCCTATTGGTTCAAGGCAAATGGATTCCTGCTGAATGAAAACAAAACACAGCAGATGGTCTGTAGTCTTAGAGACAAGCTTCTGTCAGATGATCCAAGTTATGTCAAATTGTTGGGGGTATACATTGATGATAAATTATCTTGGGGTCAACATGTACAATATATTAGTGGTAAATTGTCAAGAGTTATTTACCTGTTAAGGCGACTTATGGATTGTGTTCCTGAAAAATATGTTAGAACATCCTATTTTTCATTCTTTCAAAGTATAATAACATATGGAATTATTTTGTGGGGGAACTCTAGCTGTGTACATGACATATTAATACTGCAAAAAAAAGCTATTAGGATAATTACTGGTTCTGCATATAAGGCACACTGTAAACCATTGTTCTGTGAACAGAAAATCATGACTGTTATAAACTTGTACATATACTATGTTCTAATTTATACAAAGAAGAAATTACCAGAAACAAAAACCAGAGAAAATGTACACAGCCACAATACAAGAAGGAATAGGTGCCTCTATATTCCTTACCACAGATTGTCAAAGTCACTCAACAGCTACGAAATCATGGGGTACAAATTATTTAATAATCTTCCTCAATCTGTTCAAGAATTACCTGAACAATTATTCAGACAAACAATTCATGACTGGCTAGTCCTCCACCCATTCTATGACATAAGAGAATTTATCAACAGTAATATAATACTATAATGTTAACAAGAAACCTGTTGTTTCTTTCAAACTATTAATTGTGTTTTAGTATGTATATGACGTTGTCTATTGCTGTAATGGCCGAATGACAATAAAATTATTATTATTATTATTATTAATGGAAATTTTACCCTTTGTCACTGATATGGCCACCAGGAAATTAGCATATTATAGCTACTCTCATGTGGCATTATTTTTTGCAGAAACTCTGGGAACGTTACACAAATTTTAAAGTTGCAAAAAAGATTCACCACAACATGTGCTCTGCACAGCTGAGGACATCATGTCAACCATTATTTATAGACATAAAAATATTAACTGTCCCTCTTTACACATCTTTGAGGTGGTTCTTTTCCTACACAGCAGAGCTGATCTATTCAAAAGAAATCATTTTGAACACTCATATGTCACAAGACATAAAGAAAGCTTTATGCTCACCTCTCATGGCTTAAAACTGCATGCTCAGACTCCTCAGTATATAGCCATGAAAATCCACAACAGAATAAAAGGATGTGACATAATGAATATGAAGATAAATATTTTAGAAAGCAAGTTTCATGATTTTCTAATTAAATGGTGCTGGATTCATTATTTTTTGTTTTTGAAATAGATACAAATTATTACAGAATTTTGTTGAAATTGTGTGGTGACATTGAATATCATCTCAGTTCGCATCTTTGTTAAAATGAGTTGGAGGGCAAGTTCTCATTTCCAAAGTTCAGAGAAACTAGTAGTGAGTGTGTATTGACATAATGGAATGAACACTGGGATAGTCATGGAGGAAGGATGGGATAGACATGAAACATATTATATTTAAGATATTAGCTGTCGGAAGCACATTGATGCTTAGTTTCAATGTTGGACGACCTCAGTATATATTTTTAATATACTGTGTTATAAATAGTATAGTTTGCACAAATGACAAGTTGTATTCACTGGGTGAAAGAAGAACATTTATTGATTCAATTAAAAAGTCTGGTTTTAAAGTAAATTTTTCGGTGTTCACCAGAGAAAATATCCACACAGCAACATGCATCTACAACATTGTAACAAATTACTACTTTGATAATGTACATTAATAATGACTAGACTTAGGACTTCATCAGAGACAAGGGTATCTTCAGGACTGTCTTAGGCAAGTGTGACACAATGGGTTATTTTCTACTTACATGCATAAATGATCCGACGGTAATGGTGAGCTGAAATATGCGACCATTCGCTGATTATGTTGTGGTGTACGGGAAGGTGTCGCCGATGAGTGGATACAAAATGACATAGACAAAATTTGTTGTTGTGATGCATGGCAGCTTACCCTAAATGCAGAACAACGTAAGTTAATGCATATGAGTGGAAAAAAAAACACTCCCGTATGTTCAAATACAGCATTATTAGCATGCTGCTCGACAGTCACGCCAGCCAAATATCTAGACGTGACGTTGCAAAGCAATATGAACTTGAAAAAGCAAGTAAGGACGGCACTACAGAACATCGTTTATGGTTACAGTTTCTGTGTTTACACAGTGTCTCTATCTTCACAATACAATGTCCTCAAGACCCAAACAGGCACTGACGATTACAGCTGTAATAAACATTACCAAATAGATTCGTATTCTGCATATATGTATTGACGTCAGTTGTTTGCGACAGGTGAAAATTTGTGCTGGACTGGGACATGAATTCGAATTGCACACTTATCACGAGCCATCATCATTAAACACTTCAGCTATCCAAGCACACCTCCAGTAGCGATCTAAATTTCGAAATATCACGTAGCCACAAACCTTATCCCCCCGCAGTTCGTTGTTCCCACAGTGTATGTTCCTTATGCATGCATGACTGAAGCATATTGTGTTGTGAAAATACACACACTGTATAAACATAGAAATTGTAACTGTTACTGATGTATCCATGCCTTGACGGGCTAAAATGACGATGTGGTATTTGTACCCCTGTACGAGAATCACGAACTGTGCGAGCATAAAGGTTGTGACTACGTGACATACGGAAGTCTGGATAGGTGCTTGAGACGTGACCGCATAGCCGACGTTGTAAGTTCCGAGCCAGTCGCAGAGAGGGACGGACATGTGGCGGAGGCGGACGTTCTTTCGATGCAAACAACGGCTGTGTCGCCGCGTACCACGTTAGCCTGAACTGCTAGCTGCTTCCGCGCTTCAGCTTATTGTTTTGGAATAGATGTAATGAATATTTCGAATTATCGAAGGAAAGGTACGATTATATTTGGATTGGACCGTAATTTTGTACGACCTAAGGCCACTGAAAACAAGATGTGGCTACAGAGAAAAGTAGGGATATTTCCAGATGATATTGTGGGCATTCACTTACCTTTTGTTACAAATGCTGTATTTCTGAAGATGGAAACCACCGAAATACGCTGCTGTATTGTGGAGAGGTTTGCTGGTGTCGTAAAGGTCAATCATTCTGATGGAACAGTTACACGGTTTTGTCTTATGCTGCCTTGGATATTCGTACAGTTAGAATTTTTGAACTTCCGTTTGAGATCCCTGTTGAGGAAATAAATTCTACTCTAAAAGGCTACAGTAAAGTCATATAGAATATTGCAGAAAGGTGGTCGGAACCATACATGTTTCCTGTCCTTAACGAGGTTCGACAAATAAAAATCGAACTTCAGGAGCATAATGCGTCTTTTATAAATGTATGCAGGTATCGTGTTCTTGTAATTTATGATGGACAGCTTCGGACATCCGCGTTGTGCAATTCTACTGAACATATTCGAGTTGAATGTAACAGGCGGCAGAATCCGGGACGCGAAGGGGACTCGAATCAGAATGTAGAATTAGCTTCTGTCCAGGACAAACAGATAATGACTCCATTGAACTTTCATGTGAGCACCACCTGGTCCGCTACCGTTATGGACTGTACTGTATCGCTGTCTGGTGAACATCAGACTGAGCAATCGTCGCAAGAACAGGGTACCGCGTACAAGCTGTTACATGAGGAGAGAATTTTCCCCCGAAATGTAATCGAACCAATCAGACCGTTGGCACACAGCGATGGAGGAACAGAGCAGGAATTACGCGATACGTGAATGATGTGTAACGAAATAAAGAAAAGGGAACAGAGTGGGGTAAGAAATGACCAAGATTCGAATCATGGCGAGGAAATGAATACAGACAATGTACAGACTGTGGACCCGTCTGCGCGGAAAGAAGTGACACGAGGTGATGACGTCACGTCACGCAGGAAGTATGGAGGGCATTCGACGACGGTCTCGCCTTGGAGATCGCCAACGGCGTCGCCTTCGCCATCTCCCAAAAATATGAAACGAAGACGTGCACACCAGGCGGCAGAGAGGCTAGCTCCCTCAATAAGAGACAGGCTGAGACAGATAATCGAATGTGAATAAGAGGTGGACGACCGTACGAAGGAACAGGACACCTACTTGGCGATGTTGCAGACAGACTGTGCTCGAGCAACTGGCACTCGACGTGGACATGACAGGTCCGAATATAAACACGATTTGGCGCAAGACGTAGAATCTCAGACTGGCCAGGAAATGGAAGAAGTTCTGGAAGTGTAACTAAACACGCAGACGGTAATGCAACAAATATCTGAGTGTGATGGAGCATGAAGTTGGGAGCTAAACCGGCTACATTTGTGTTGCTCCCTCTAACGTTTTAAATGTTATTGGAACAAAAGTATGCTGTAACTTTTCTTAACATCAATAAAATACAGAATGACACGAAGGTGACTACTTTAAAAGACTTTTTATATAAATCTGATACGGACATTGCTCTACTTTAGGAACGTAACATTAAAAACCTGTCCTGGATTTCAAGTATTTTTAAATATTGCTCATGAAAAATCATGTGGTACAGCGGTGGAAACATTAATAATTTTAACTGCCATGAACTGACAGCAGAATGTGAAGTAAGTGTAAGAGAGGCTAATTAAGATAAAATAATTTATTTCTGTGATACTGAAACTGAAAATCAAGGGATGTACACCCATAAATTGACTGCAGAAGCTAAAGTAACTGTAAAAAATACTGATGAAGATAAAATAATTAGTTCCAGTAAAACAGAACAAGTTAATCTATGGACATACGTGACATAAACTCCTGTCCAGAATGAGACCGCAGTCGATTCTGTAACTCATCGTTTAGTTTGTAATGGCTATCAGGATATATAGAATGCAGTGAAGAAACAGGTCGCATTCCTTAAACGAAGCGACAGAAGAGAAATTAGCTTAAACAACTTAATTTTCCCAGACGAAGTTTACTTTCCGGAACAGAAACATAACACCATATTATAGTTATTGGGAAATTATGTTAACAATAAACGGCGTGACTGTATACAGGAATACAGAGACTATGTACAGGGAAAATTTACGACATACATACG
The DNA here is from genome assembly GCF_023898315.1 of Schistocerca nitens. Classification (NCBI taxonomy): domain Eukaryota; kingdom Metazoa; phylum Arthropoda; class Insecta; order Orthoptera; family Acrididae; genus Schistocerca; species Schistocerca nitens. Next base: position 386,405,063 of record NC_064620.1, read on the forward strand.
CGGAAAGATCATCACTAAAAAGGAGGCCGTTATAGAACTTTGATGCAACCCATTCTTGAGTAGTGTTCGACTGCCTGGGTGCCCCACCACGTCAGATTAAAGGAAGACACCGAAACAATTGAGAAGCGTTCTGCTAGATTTGTTACTGGTAGATTTGATCATCCACGAGTGATACAGAGATGATTCGTGAACTGAAAGGAGAATCCCTGGATGAAGACGACGTCTTTTCATGCAACACTAGTGAGAAAATTTGAAGAACCGTCATTTGAAGCTGACTACTGAACAACTCTACTGCTACCAACATACATTTGGGTAAGGACAATGAAGTTAAGAGAAATTAGGTGTTGTACAGAGGCATGTAGGTAGTCGCTTTTCCCTCGCTCTATTTGCTAGTGGACTTGGAAACGGAATGCCTATTACTGGCACAGGGTACCTCCTACTACGCAACATATCGTGCCTTGTGGACCATATATGCAGATGTAGAAAAAGCATATTGAATTTCACTTTTACTAATATGTTATACTAGTAATTTTGCATTTGTATCTGAACTCAAAAGGGAAAGTCGAAAATATAAGTTTAATATAAGCAAAGGTAAGTTGCAATTAACCAGAATGAATTTTTCACTCTGCTTTGGAGAGTGCATTTATGTGCCACTTACTGGCAGATTAAAACTGTGTGCCAGACTGGACTTGAACTCGACAACGTTGTCTTTCGTGGGCAAGTGCTCTATCGACCGAGGTACCTAAGCACAATTTATTCCACCCTCACAACTTCACTTCTCTCAATACCTAATCTCTTGCCTTCCAAACTTCACGTACGTTCTCTTGCAGAAGTTGCAGGACTAGCACTAGTGAAAGAAAGGCTATTTCAGAAACATGGCTTAAATAGCCTGAGGACAGTTCCCAGAATGAATTTTTCATTCTGTCAGTAGAGCACTTGCCCCCAAAAATTGCCAAGTTCGTGTCTCGATCCTGCACTCGGTTTTGACGTTCCAGGAAGTTTCATGTAAGTCCACACTCGACTACAGAGTGAAAAATTTCCTGAGTTACCTCTCACCAACCATATATGATGCCCACGAATGTTACTTACATACATCTGCTTCCTAGCTCGATCCCTCACAGAGTGTCCACGTATTGGACAGAATGTGTGCCCGCTTGCTCTGCAGCAGGGTTGACCAGTTTCCTTCCAATGACTGGCCTAGTACTGTGGCAATCGTTTGAACTTCGAAAAATACTGGATGCTGATTTGCTTTTATGTTTGTACATGTTGGAAGTTCGAGCTCCGAAGCAGAAGTCAGTCCTGTTATGTTGCAGTGGTAAGCCAGCTCCTTTATTTCTTTTGGTGCTGTGAGGGTTTTTTGCCTGCCTCCCCTCCCCTTCTGACTTTGCCGTTTCCATCCAGTCTATGTCATTTGAAGACCTTACAACTATATATTTAATTTTGCGGAGATTTACTTCTACACTGCAATAAATGACTATAATTATTCCGAAACTCAAATCCCACTGGCTTCTAAAACACTCTTTGAAAAAAGTGAAGCACGAAGCATGTAAAGGGGGAGGAGAAAAGGAAATGAAACTTTATGGGTTCAGAAGGTATATGATGTTACTGCAGTGATTACAAAATCGAGGAAAACTTACAAAGAACTTGGCAGTATTAGCCGACTTATTAGTATAACGTAACACATCCTGAGATCAGCATCCATGAACTAATTCGATTGGAAAGACTGTCATAAGGCTGTTGTATCCTCTACCGACGCAAGTAGCCCACAATTTTGTAAACGGTCCTGAATATCCTGGATTTTCAGACCAGACACATGTTCTACTGGGACAGATTCGAGGATCTTTCTGACCTTATGGCTCCCATATCATGATGCCAGGAGTAGCACTGCTGTCTGTCTTCAAAACATTGGAAGAATGAGAACCCTTCCCAAGGCCGCTCTACTCGCCAACGATGCACATCCAGAATAGCGTAGAAGCGCGAATCGTCGGTGAACACAGTACGACGCCATTCGTCAGTAGTCAATACTTCTCAGTCACATTACTTCTCCAGAAGCAGCCGTTTGTGTTGTCGTGTTAACGGTAGTCTACAATAATCTCATACCCACGATGCTGGTAGTTTCCCTCCAGCAGTGCCAGATGGCACACAATGGTACAGGGAGTTCCTTACTCGTTCTCGAATTGCAAGGGCAGGTCTGAAGGGATTTCCATCTGCTTGTTCACTATACGGTGATCCCCACTGTGGTGGTGAGGCGTGGACGACTGGAACCTTGATGACAGTATGCCTGCTCTCACGTTGCCCTGCAGTCCAACATCGAGCCACTGTCGCATCCGAATGTCCCACAGATTTGCACGATTCAACCAGCCGATCAAATAGAAACCGACAATCAAACGTATTTCACAATGAGATTTTCACTCTGCAGCGGAGTGTGCGCTGATATGAAACTTCCTGGCAGATTAAAACTGTGTGCCCGACCGAGACTCGAACTCGGGACCTTTGCCTTTCGCGAGCAAGTGCTCTACCACCTGAGCTACCGAAGCACGACTCACGCCCGGTACTCACGGCTTTACTTCTGCCAGTTCCTCGTCTCCTACCTTCCAAACTTTACAGAAGCTCTCCTGCGAACCTTGCAGAACTAGCACTCCTGAAAGAAAGGATATTGCGGAGACATGGCTTAGCCACAGCCTGGGGGATGTTTCCAGAATGAGACTTTCACTCTGCAGCGGAGTGTGCGCTGATATGAAACTTCCTGGCAGATTAAAACTGTGTGCCCGACCGAGACTCGAACTCGGGACCTTTGCCTTTCGCGAGCAAGTGCTCTACCAACTGAGCTACCGAAGCACGACTCACGCCCGGTACTCACGGCTTTACTTCTGCCAGTTCCTCGTCTCCTACCTTCCAAACTTTACAGAAGCTCTCCAGTGAACCTTGCAGAACTAGCACTCCTGAAAGAAAGGATATTGCGGAGACATGGCTTAGCCACAGCCTGGGGGATGTTTCCGCGAAAGGCAAAGGTCCCGAGTTCGAGTCTCGGTCGGGCACACAGTTTTAATCTGCCAGGAAGTTTCAAACGTATTTCAAACTGTCTCACACTAGTACACATCTTCATGACCTTGACGGTGTTCAGCGATGATCCGACGTTGTCAGAGTCCTTGTATACCCTACCAGCCTTTGTAACAACACTAAACGCGAGCAACATTAATGTACTTTGGTGGCCGTTCAACCTATCATTTAGAAGTGGAATGGAAAATGTAAATGAGTGTATGGCATCGCTGGCCGGGAGGCCCCTATTCGGGGAAGTTCGGCCGCCAAGTGTAAGTCTTATTTCATTCGACACCACATTGGGCGACTTGCGCGCCGGTGATGAGAATGAAACGATGATGTAGACAACACAACACCCTGACCCCGAACGGAGAAAATCTCCAAGCCAGCCGGGAATCGAACCCGGGCTCGCTTACATGGGAGGCTAGCACGTTACCACCCAGCTAAGCAAGCGGACATATAGAACTGCAACTATCATCATTTAGACATCTGCCGATAGTGTGTACGTGCCTGTAGTTATATCGACACCTGATAACTTTCCTGTGTGCTTCACTTGTTTTGTCAGGCAGTCTAGATAGCTGCTGCTCTTTCTGTATTATTATCGTTTCACGACCTCGGACGTCTCTCCCTCTACACTGCAAAATTAAATAAATACTAGACGTTCCCTCCCACACTATAGCAATGGCGTAAACAACAATTTAAGAACACCTGTCTTATACCGTCCTGTAAATGACCACATTTTCTGGACCGTTACTAAGAAATTTTTCGCCTAGCAGAAACTGCAGGAAATGAATGATAATTTCTGACTGATGACACTGCAGGAGCCTCCACGAAGATTGCGTTCATCACTCGAACAACAAGCAATCGGGCGTCCCCTGGAAACGACCTAGTCGGCCAATCCTGCAAACACCGGAGCACCAAAACCAAAGATGACAGCATATGCACCGAAAACAACGTGTGCATATGCACCGAAAACAACGTGTGCATATGCACCGAAAACAACGTGTCCGGCTGAAATCCCGCAGGAGTTTCATTGAAACTACTGAAGAGCTCGCCACCAAGCCCGCCGCAAGGCGGCTATCTCTTTGGGAAGAAATGGTGCCACACTCCACAATGGAAGTACTTGAGGAGGGATCTGCAGGATTTCAACTACCTTTTACAACTTGGAGTAACTGGGTGCAAATCAAACCTATTTAAATGGGGTTACAGTGATGGCGACAGGTGTGAATGCGGAGCAGTACAGGACTTGGACCACCTACTGATCTGCCCAGATATGTCTATGACATGCACTAAAGATGATATTTTGAAAGTCAATGACAAAGCAACCTACGTTGCTAATTTTTGGGAAGGGAAGATATAATTGGTGCATCCGGACACGGAAGAAGAAGAACTGATGACAATACACTGAGCAACATTACATCAGTGTTTGCTTCATTTGCAGACTAATTATAGTAGCTATTACGAGTAGTATATTCTTAGCTTTGTTAGCACCTTCAAATACATGTGGAAAGAGCAAAACACTAATACTTATTTTCGCCTGGCAGCACGTCAGGTGTCGAAGTGTAGGCGCACGGGCGCAAAACGGTTAGTCTATTCTGACTGACGTAGTGTAGTTAGTGGCGCAGTTACAGCATGCACAAAATATCATATCGTAAAGTATGAGACGTGTTTGGTGGCACTGTTAGGTGAAAAAACAGCTAGCACGCTGAAGTAGCTATACACATACACACAGCATGGCGTATCACAGCACAAGGCAACGAGTTTCATGTACAGGATGTCCCAGGCGGAATGGTCAGTATTCAGAGGTGTAACAGGAACAAAGAATCGAAGCAAAAGCGTCTAGAAAAGCAAAAGCGTTCTAAAATACGTACGTTAAGAGCATTGAGTACTTCTTCATCCTCGATACTGTGAAAAAAAATTCTTCTTCTGCAAGTTCGGGAGTGTACAGTATGGATCAGAACGAGAAGATATCGTCTAGTAAACATAGGCTTTCTAAAATGGATACCTTAAAAGCGATGAATGCTTGTTCAGTAGAAGAGATATGTTTCACAGTAGCGCAGATGAACAAGTGCTTACGACTGTTAAGGTATGCATTTTAGAGCCTACGCTTGTAGGCTATTTAGCTTCGAACGATTGTGCTTGTCACATCCCTGAATATTGACCATTCTTCGTGGAACATCCTATGTACAATAACTAATAAATATGCAGTAAAGAATGGAATGTGAGAAAGAGAAGTCATATGCTACAGAGATGATTGTTAAAGTGGCTAGGGATGTAGGGCTGTGCAGACCTCGGGAGACCAGGGGGCTGCCTCAGCTCGCCTTTAAGTCGTAGACGCGAAGGGGGCGTGGCCGGCTTGTTGACACCTGGGCGGCAGGTCGATAACGGCCTGACGACTGCCAAGGACTGTCTGGACCCGACCCGCTCCCAGCAGCTGCCAGCACAAAAGGCGCTGCGCGTTTCCGTACATATAACAACAACAACAATAATAATAATAATAATAGTTTCATTCATCATCAAATGGCACACTGCACATGTACAAAGAAACAGTAATGATTGCAGTTACGTGTACAGTACACAAGACACATTCTTCTGAATACGTCATTACAAAATTACAATAAGATGTTTACTGATATCTATTTACATAATTTGACAAAGCATTTGTTGTTCTTCATATAAGTTGGTACTCTTCTAATGTGTAGAAAGGGTCTTTTACTAAAAAAAATTTCTTAAGCTGATGTTTCAGTTTAACTGTAGGAAGAGCCATGACTGCACTAGGCAGTGCATTAGCTAATTTTATACCCGCATACTGAGGCCCCTTTTCGTAAAGTGCTATTCTGTGGCTGCCGATGTAAAATCTTTATTTATTTCTAGTATTGTAGCTGGTGGAAATTCGAATAAGTGTCTGGATGAAGTCTTTTCACAAGCAGTATGGCTTTTAAAATGTATTGGAAAAAAGTTGCGACAAGATTCCCTATATTTTTCTCCACAGATTATTCTCACACACCTTTTATGAAGAATGAGTAGCTTATCTAGATTATCTTTGGTTGTTGTCCCCCAAATTTCAATACTGTAGTTCAAGTGAGAGGAGAAAAGAGCTTTGAATGTAGTCTTTAGGACTAAAGTGTCCTTACAGAACTTCATAATTGTACTGATGGCAAATATATTTTTTTGACAACTTAGTTGCTAGGGAGTCAATTTGTGCGTCCCATTTCAGTTTGCTTTAGATTGTTAGGCCAAGGAGTTTTACACTAGACTCTTTCTTTACCAATTCGTTGCCAACATATAATTTAATTTCATTATTCAAACTACTTAACTCCACCAAACATGTTTTACTGGTGCTTACATTTAAGTGGCTTTCATTAAAAAACTGAACAATTTCTTTTGGCACATTATCACACTCGGCCTCTAGTTCCTTACATGATTCCTTTTTATACACAATGGACGTGTCATCGGCATACAGAACAATTTTGGAATTTATAGTACGTATTTAATATCATTTACATGGATCAAGAACAGAAGGGGGCCCAACACCGAACCCTGGGGCACACCACACTTTATGTAAGTGGTCTCTGATTTGTAGATACCACTTTCCGTTTTAAGCAGAACAAACTGTTTCTATTGCTCAAATAACACTTTATTCGGTCATAAGCAGCGCCTCTAATGCCCATGTTCCATAGCTTGTCTAATAGGATGTCAACATTCACACAATCAAAGGCTTTTTCCAAGTCTAGGTACACACACACACACACACACACACACACACACACACACCGAACTGTGATGGCGGTACTGCCTCCAACGTACTGCCTCTTCTTTTTCAAGCCGGCCGAAGTGGCCGTGCGGTTAAAGGCGCTGCAGTCTTGAGCCGCAAGACCGTTACGGTCGCAGGTTCGAATCCTGCCTCGGGCATGGATGTTTGTGATGTCCTTAGGTTAGTTAGGTTTAACTAGTTCTAAGTTCTAGGGGACTAATGACCTCAGCAGTTGAGTCCCATAGTGCTCCGAGCCATTTGAACCATTTTTTTCTTTTTCATGTCACGTTGCGAAAATTAGGGAAATATCCGCAGAAGCTGCAATAAACTATTCCTCTTTCCCGGAGGCAAATGGGCCTCAGAAAGCATAGACTACAGTCTCATATACAGCGGATGGACAAAAATGCGGAAACTCCGCGAGAGACGCATGCCTGAACATAAATGCAGATGCTAGTCAAGCGTGCAGGTTGCACCACGAACGGCACCTGTATATTGTCATCAGTACGTTCCAAGTGTCAGTATGGTAAGAACACTGTTACGTATAGTTGTGAGTGCATTATGTCTCATGTCTGTGCAGTTAAGCACGGGCAAATTGTGGGTCTCGAATGGTGTGTGCTTCCGTAACCAAGGTAGCCGAAGAGATTGGTGTCCCCGGAAGCACCGTATCACAGATTCGTACCACATACGGTGAAAGCGGAAAAACGTCATCCGCTAAGTCACAACGCAAAGGAAAGTATGTGTTGAACAATCGTGACGGACGGCCATTGAAGAGCATTGTGACGAAAAATAAGAGAAGAATAGCTATAGAAGTTACCACAGAACGGAACGTCGCACTCGCGAACCCTTTCAGCACCAAAATAACAGGAAGGGAGATCCATAAGCAGGGAATTGAAGGGGGGGGGGGGGGGGGGGGGGGGTTGGAATTCCAAAGCCACTCATCAGTGATGAAAATGCCTGTAACAGGAAAAATGTGCTGCTGAAACCATGACAGCAGGACTATGAAGCTGTGAACGAATTTCATTTCGTCAGATGAGTCTTGTTTCACACTGTTTACAATTCCTGGCGACCTTACGTCCCATGAGTGAAACTTTTCCACAGCTGTGTCTGCCTGACTGACCAGTATACTTTACATTGCATGTGATGTTATACACACCACTCTGAGCCAAGGAGTGTAGTTTGTTTTTACAATTTTGATATTCTGTTGGTATTATAAAATGCAGGTCTATAGTTGCGAGACTTCTCACATTATGAGGGTTCACCTTTCCATTTAAATGGATGTTGCCTTGTCACTAAACACTAAGTGTAGAAGAAAACAGCCATCTTCCACCTTGCCAATAACCAAATTACAGAACTTGCTTGTCACCTTTATGAAGAGCTTGCACTAGTTGAATTTTGTATGGTTTCATGTGTAAACGTCGATGCAAGACACGCCAGACGGACATTGGGGGCATGTTGAGTGGTCGAACTGCACGGCGAACGGATTTCTATGAACTCCTTGTGAGACTACGGCGGATGCATTCGACGTATGACTTGCCTTTACACAAACAACCTGTTTCTCGGCATTGTTCATGCCATCGTCTAATGCTCTGTGCTATAGGAGCACCCACACCATACCTAGTACGAAAGTCGAGCTGAACAGTTATTGCTGATCCGCACTGCACAAAACATAGAACGTAAAACGGTTTCTGTTGTCCTGACATAATTTTTACTAGAACTGAAGTGGGTGCACATTGCTGCTACCTAGCGGGAACAATGTAAAACTCGAAATTTTGCTCTTTCCAACATTGTGTTGTTCATGCACATATCTCAAGTAACATAATAGTTATGACTTTTTTTAATCGGATGGTTCTTTTAGATACACCCCGTAATGTGTCAAGTGAACATATGTCAGATTAATGGTCCACATCCCATTTTAGATGAAATGAATAAAATTAATGCGTTACGCGTTTTTTTATTTTAAAGTAATAAATCAGTTACAAATCACATTTAATGTTTTTTTCTCATTCTTACAAACACACTAAAATCAGTTACAATTATATTTAAGGCTTTTTATATTTTCTCATACCACTTATAAATAATATCAATTTTGCATACAATAAAATAACCAAGTAGATGCGACTCCAAGCTAAGGTATTCGCTTTATTTGGCAGTTAAACCCCAGGCTAAGATGTTCATTTTATCTAGCAGTTTAACTCCAGCCTAAGGTATCCACTTTATCTGGCAGTTTAACCTCAGGCTAAGGTACTCACTTTATCTAGCAGTGTAACATTTATAATCTTGTGTTGATAAACCTATCATGTACTGTTTAACAATAGAAAGTATGTGCCATTTGGATTGAATAACATACTGTGTAGTTGTTTCAGCATCATGAATCAACATATATTACTAGTAATCATAATTGATAAACTATGTAAAAGAAGATCTCCACTCCCTTTGCTCTGTACATTAATGTCCTAATTCAAGGTCAAGTAGATTGTATTTTAGCTCGTAGACCAATGAATTTAGTAATATGTTCACCATGTAACTCATTTTATTTGTAATTGGAATGTTGTATCGGTGATTTACAGAGTAATCTGAAGCACCACATCATTTATGTAGATCATTCCTGATATCTTCATTAGTATTATTTGCTGCAAACTTGTTTAGTATACTTTCAGAATGAAACTCTTGAAGATAAGTCTTTGAAATATCTAAAATAGTAATTCCTAATGCTATTGGCTTACAATATACTACATTAAAATTGTTTAATTCGGTTCCTAAAAAATAATGCAGCTTTGAAAATTAGGTTTCAAAAATAGTGCTGCTGCCCATTATCTTCCTTCCCAGGATGTCACCAGTTTTATGTCTCTCATTTTCCATACATTCTGCAATTTTTACCAAACACACTGTTATTCGTAAGTCTGTAAAATCCTTCTCAAAATCATTGCTTGCTCTCATATTTTTCTGCGCGTTAATCTCAATTTATGGTTACATTCAGGGATCTTGTTTAAATGATAAAATCCTATGAACACTTTTAATGTCAATTTACGATGAAAATAATGGTTTTATATTTCTGCAATGAATAACATATTTATTCTTATCGCAGGAACCGGAATTAAATAATCTTTTGTTTGTTACTATCAGATGGCGGTGCTATACTTTTTTATTGACATAAGGTCAAAACTGAATGAAATTCGTAGGTAGTAACAGGATATTGGAGATCTGCTTCTGAAATCCACCCTGTGTCAGAATTGTCTGATATATTTTTGTTATCAGAAGTTATAACCCTTTCTGCAGGAAGCCATAAGATGTTTGACGCTGGTAGATACTGATTAACTGTCCAGCTGTACACGCTATGCATATCAAGACATCTAAAGTACGAGCTGTCAGTTTTATTATCGTAATTAGCCATGAAACTATTGTTTGAAGCAGTATGTGTACCTGAACAATGAATAATACTGTTTCTAATCCCTCTTCCGATAAACTGAAGTTGTTCGATGTCAGTAATAAGCTGAAATTCTGCTCTAATAATTTAGTACATAATTTAGGAAACTTTAAGGAGTACAATAAGCGAGTTTAAGAAGAAAATAATCTCCAACAATGTACCGCTAATGAAGCAAACAAATCGAACAGTTCAGTTCATTTTGCCCCCCCCCCCCCCCCCCCCCCCATGAACCATGGACCTTGCCGTTAGTGGGGAGGCTTGCGTGCCTCAGCGATACAGATGGCTGTACCGTAGGTGCAACCACAACGTAGGGGTATCTGTTGAGAGGCCAGACAAACGTGTGGTTCCTGAAGAGGGGCAGCAGCCTTTTCAGTAGTTGCAGGGGCAACAGTCTGGATGATTGACAGATCTGGCCTTGTAACACTAACCAAAACGGCCTTGCTGTGCTGGTACTGCGAACGGCTGAAAGCAAGGGGAAACTACGGCCATAATTTTTCCCGAGGGCATGCAGGTTTACTGTATGGTTAAATGATGATGGCGTCCTCTTGGGTAAAATATTCCGGAGGTAAAATAGACCCCCATTCGGATCTCCGGGCGGGGACTACTCAAGAGGATGTCGTTATCAGGACAAAGAAAACTGGTGTTCTATGGATCGGAGCGTGGAATGTCAGATGCCTTAATCGGGCAGGTAGGTTAGAAAATTTAAAAAGGGAAATGGATAGGTTAAAGTTAGATATAGTGGGAATTAGTGAAGTTCGTTGGCAGGAGGAACAAGACTTCTGGTCAGGTGACTACAGAGTTATAAACACAAAATCAAATAGGGGTAATGCAGGAGTAGGTTTAATAATGAATAGGAAAATAGGAATGCGGGTAAGCTACTACAAACAGCATAGTGAACGCATTACTGTGGCCAAGATAGATACGACGCCCACGCCTACTACAGTAGAACAAGTTTATATGCCAACTAGCTCTGCAGATGACGAAGAAATTGAAGAAATGTATGATGAAATAAGAGAAATTATTCAGATAGTGAAGGGAGACGAAAATTTAATAGTCATGGGTGACTGGAATACGGTAGTAGGAAAAGGGAGAGAAGGAAACGTAATAGGTGAATATGGATTGGGGCTAAGAAATGAAAGAGGAAGCCGCCTGGTAGAATTTTGCACAGAGCACAACTTAATCATAGCTAACACTTGGTTCAAGAATCATAAAAGAAGGCTGTATACATGGAAGAAGCCTGAAGATATTGACAGGTTTCAGATAGATTATCAAATGGTAAGACAGAGATTTAGGAACCAGGTTTTAAATTGTAAGACATTTCCATGGGCAGATGTGGACTCTGACCACAATCTATTGGTTATGACCTGTAGATTAAAACTGAAGAAACTGCAAATAGTTGGGAATTTAAGGAGATGGGACCAGGATAAACTGAAAGAACCAGAGGTTGTACAGAGTTTCAGGGAGAGCATAAGGGAACAACTAACAGGAATGGGGGAAAGAAATACAGTAGAGGAAGAATGGGTAGCTTTGAGGGATGAAGTAGTGAAGGTAGCAGAGGATCAAGTAGGTAAAAAGACGAGGGCTAGTAGAAATCCTTGGGTAACAGAAGATATATTGAATTTAATTGATAAAAGGAGAAAATATAAAAATGCAGTAAATGAATCAGGCAAAAAGGAATACAAACGTCTCAAAAATGAGATCGACAGGAAGTGCAAAATGGCTAAGCAGGGATAGCTAGAGGACAAATGTAAGGATGTAGAGGCTTATCTCACTAGGGGTAAGATAGATACTGTCTACAGGAAAATTAAAGAGACCTTTGGAGATAAGAGAACCACTTGCATGAATATCAAGAGCTCAGATGGCAACCCAGTTCTAAGCAAAGAAGGGAAAGCAGAAAGGTGGAAGAAGTATACAGAAGGTCTATACAAGGGCGATGTACTTGAGGACAATATTATGGAAACGGAACAGGATGTAGATGAAGATGAAATGGGAGATAAGGTACTGCGTGAAGAGTTTGACAGAGCACTGAAAGACCTGAGTCGAAACAAGGCCCCTGGAGTAGACAACGTTCCATTGGAACTACTGACGGCCTTGGGAGAGGCAGTCCTGACAAAACTCTACCATCTGGTGAGCAAGATGTATGAAACAGGCGAAATACCCTCAGACTTCAAGAATAATATAATAATTCCAATCCCAAAGAAAGCAGGTGTTGACAGATGTGAAAATTACCGAACTATCAGTTTAATAAGACACAGCTGCAAAATACTAACGTGAATTCTTTACAGAAGAATGGAAAAACTAGTAGAAGCCGACCCCGGGGAAGATCAATTTGGATTCCGTAGAAATGTTGGAACACGTGAGGCAATACTGACCCTACGACTCATCTTTGAAGTTAGATTAAGGAAGGGCAAACCTACGTTTCTAGCATTTGTAGACTTAGAAAAAGCTTTTGACAATGTTGACTGGAATACTCTCTTTCAAATTCTGAAGGTGGCAGGGGTAAAATACAGGGAGCAAAAGGCTATTTACAATTTGTACAGAAACCAGATGGCAGTTATAAGAGTCGAAGGGCATGAAAGGGAAGCAGTGGTTGGGAAGGGAGTGAGACAGGGCTGTAGCCTATCCCCGATGTTATTCAATCTGTATACTGAGCAAGCAGTGAAGGAAACAAAAGAAAAATTCGGAGTAGGTATTAAAATCCATGGAGAAGAAATAAAAACTTTGAGGTTCGCTGATGACATTGTAATTGTATCAGAGACAGCAAAGGACTTGGAAGAACAGTTGAACGGAATGGATAGTGTCTTGAAAGGAGGATATAGGATGAACATCAACAAAAGCAAAACGAGGATAATGGAATGTAGTCGAATTAAGTTGGGTAATGCTGAGGGAAGTAGATTAGGAAATGAGACACTTAAAGTAGTAAAGGAGTTTTGCTATTTGGGGAGCAAAATAACTGATGATGGTCGAAGTAGAGAGGATATAAAATGTAGACTTGCAATGGCAAGGAAAGCGTTTCTGAAGATGAGAAATTTGTTAACATCGAGTATAGATTTTAGTGTGAGGAAGTCATTTCTGACAGTATTTGTATGGAGTGTAACCATGTATGGAAGTGAAACATGGACGATAAATAGTTTGGACAAGAAGAAAATAGAAGCTTTTGAAATGTGGTGCTACAGAAGAATGCTGAAGATTAGATGGGTAGATCACATAACTAATGAGGAAGTATTGAATAGGATTGGGGAGAAGAGAAGTTTGTGCCACAACTTGAGTAGAAGAAGGGATCGGTTGGTAGGACATGTTCTGAGGCATCAAGGGATCACCAATTTAGTATTGGAGGGCAGTGCGGAGGGTAAAAATCGTAGAGGGAGACCAAGAGATGAATACACTAAGCAGATTCAGAAGGATGTAGGTTGCAGTAGGTACTGGGAGATGAAGAGGCTTGTACAGGACAGAGTAGCATGGGGAGCTACATCAAACCAGTCTCAGGACTGAAGACCACAACAACAACACAACAGTTCATTTGACTAAAACGATTACAATATCAAAGTGAACCAATTTCTTGATAGTTGTGACTGCAAACATAAATACAAAGATCCACCTACAGGTTTCAGTGAACAGATAAAAAGCACCACCAAATCATGTAAGAATATCTGAAACAATTCATCATTAATACGAATCCAGTGTCTCCTAGATTATATGGCTTACATACATTACATAAAGATGGCATTCCATTACCCCCAGTAATGTCATTTTTTTCTCCCCAACGTTACTTACTAGCCAGATTATATCAACAAAACCGTTTTTAAATCAAAATTTGGTATCAAAAGTCTGTAGCACTTGTTCATAAAATTGAAGCAATACAAATTCCAACCATTTCAAAACTAGTATCGTCTGATGTCAGCAGTTTATTTACAAAAGCTCCTACTAGTAAGTGCATAAATATATTTACAGATCTTTCTGACAAATCCAAAGCAAGTCCTGTATACTCATAATTACATGACACTATCTTTACTACTCTAATGTTGTAAAACAGAATTACTTCCAGTTTCAGAACTCATGTTGCAGTTAGTCTCATGACCTATCAGTGGGTTCTCCTCTTAGTGCTACACTACCTGAAATTTTTATCAACGATTTCGGACAAAATAGATATTTTACTACAACATTTAAAATCCCAACATAAGCAAATTCAGTTCAAAATGGAGCTGGACGCTCTTATATAAATTTCTTGGACTTTATTATAGATATCAGCACTAGGTGACATTTGGTATTTACAGGAAAACAGCAGCTACGTGTACAGTAATCCCTGCAAGATACCACAACAAATAAACTCAAAAACATGCAGCTTTCTATTCGGTGGTGCATCACCTCATATTGTCCCATTATCTGCATGTGCATTTCATACAGAACTACAGACCATCAAACAACCACATGAAGTTGTACAACATGAGAGGGACTCTCCAAGCTTTAATGCATTTTGTGCATTTTCACGGTAAAAGATGTATGGCCCATTTCTCTTTGCTGAGAACAGGAATCACATAGCTCGATATGCTTGAGAACTTTCTTTTCCGACAGATGGAGACTGACTAGAACGATTTCATTTACCAACAGGATGGGGCACTGTCACACTGGCATCTGGAAGTGAAGATATTTTTAAATCAACGAATTACTGTATGATGGATTGGTCGTACTGGACCAAACGATTCAGCCATATATTGCTGGCTCCAAGGTCTCCAGACATGGCTCTATATGATTATTTATTGTGGGCGTTTATAAAAGACTGTGTTTATTTGCCTCTGTTACCAACAACAATGACTGAACTGAGATGCTGCGTAACAGCATATGTGAAAGCTTCAGTGTGGGAACAATCTGAATGACACACTGACATGTGCATCACTTGCAGCTGTTTCCTCTTGTTCTGTTGGTGGGTTTGTTTTATGTATTGGTTCTGGTCCAGATGGCACTGTTGATACTGCTGTTGCTCCCATGGTTTGCGACACTTCACCGCACTTTGTAGGATTATGATTTTCACTTTGTGAAAGTCTCGGCTGTTCTACCCAGAGAGATCCAGAGCCTGGTCACCAGTGGCACCTCTCTCCTTCCTACCACTTGTCCGAGCCCAGTACTGGCCACGCAAATCACTACTTAGACAGAGAGAAAAACCTGGAAGTTTGTGGTAAGGCCTTATGGGACCAAACTGCTGACGTCATCTGTCCCTAAGCTTACACACTACTTAATGTAACTCAAACTAACTTACGCTAAGGACGACACACAGACCCATGCCCGAGGGAGGACTCGAACCTCCAGCGAGGTGAGCCGCGCCGTGGGCCGTGACAAGACGCAATAGGCGGCGCGGCGGACAGAGAGAAATTAAGGCATGTGTTAGTGGCTCAGTCTTTTCGATCACTGATGTAACCCGTATTATCGGCAACAGATACTCATCAGTCTGAGAAGCGTCAAAGCTTTTCATGTTTATAATTAAAGGAGATAATTGTTTTTAAAATCAGTCATTAGTTTATTGCAATATATGAAGTGTGAGGGAGGTGAATTATTGTGTAATTAAGCAACGGTAAAGGGCTATGATTCTTCTCTTTGCAAACTTGGTACACATTGTGCATGAAAGGAATTCTTCTGATTCGTTCTTAGCCGGCCAGCCCGGCGACCAGGTGGACACAGGTAGTGCCCATGGGCGAGCGGCGGTCGCGCGCCTATGTCGGCACGCTTCACAGAGGGCAGGTTCCCAGAGGATTAGCGACAGGCGAAGACGCTGCATACATCAACACGCTGCCGAGGGAAGCCGTCGACATTCGCACGTGTGCCCGAGGCAGCGGAAACTACAAACTTAGAGCGACAAACAGTTTTGTCACGATTCTAGGTAACGCGGACAGAGCGGCGAGTTGAATAGCAACAACACGACTTGCGTGTCCAAGAATCTCAAGTGGCCCGGGGAATTTTGGCCGTTTCCCGCGAGCAGAACATCTGGGAACGTAGCGGCAATACTCAAAGGGAGAAGTCTTGGTTTATTTGTATACTCTGTCTCACACGGGGTATCGCTCTCTTTTCCTCGCGGAATGCGACGGCAAGGAGGGAAAAAATTTTAAAACGGACCTCTTCATTGGCAAGAATCTCATGTTCGCTTTGAAAAATTGTACGCGCTACGTAATTTGCAGAAGGGCGGAAACAAGACGCTGGAGGGGAGCGGCTCTCTCTCTCCAGGTGCGAGGAGCGCACTAGTATTGGGCATTCCGGATATTGCTTCTGAGGAGGCAGGAGTTCACTCTTGACTGCTTCCGATACGTCGCAAAGATTCTCTTATCGCCTGTCATGAGACAATGCACTTAGCATTCGTTGCAAACAGCATAGAGAGCAAAGTCTGTTAGATCCAAGTAGGCGAGCTTCACTCGCTGTGCGAGCTATCAAGAACTTAAGTCAGGATCATTTTGATTTACTACATTTCCGATGACGGTAGTACTATTAGAAGAGTTTTGAACTTTGTTTAATGCAGTTTGACATAGGTTTGCACTTGCAGATGGACGCATATCGTCGTCCAGTAATTATAACTTCCAGTAGCAGGTTTCGCTCACTATTTTCAGCGTAGGGCATGTTAGAAGCTATCAACTACGACGCCGGCAGAGTCTTGATGCAGCCGCACGCAATCGGCCGACTCCACCGCCACGCTGACCATCCTATATGCGACTTAACTTCTGAGGTCATCAGTTGCCTAGAACTTAGAACTAATTAAACCTGACTAACCTAAGGACATCACACACATCCATGCCCGAGGCAGGATTCGAACCTGCGACCGTAGCGGTAGCCCGGTTACAGACTGTAGCGCCTATAACCGCACGGCCACTCCGGCCGGCCATGGTAATACAGAAAACGCCCGCTTTCCTAGCTGTGCATTCTTCTTTCGCTTTCTTCAATTTCTTTGCAATGTGTTAGGTGCTCATAAAGACGCAAGGCACAGTATTCACGGTTTGCCCGTTAAGAGAGTCATATGTTCAGCTGTTTTTTTTTTATTCCTTCCTCATTTAATACACCAGGTCAACCCGTCTCACTTAATTTATTTATATGTTAAATTAGAACGAAGTCATACAATACTCATGTTAAAAGGCAAATACCAGGGCAGGCACCTTATATAATTCACTAGTTGTGAGCTCTTGGTGTCAATTCAGTTCTATTTGTTGTTTTTTTATTTGATACTTTCTGCAGTATCTGGCGACCCAATTTTTTTATTTTTGTTTATCATTATTTAAATCATTTGCGAATGTTTGTTAAATGAATTTGATATAATTTCAATGAACCCCCTTGAAGGCACACGTCAATTATTCTCCAAAAATCTACTTGTGAAGTGTCAAGAAGCAGTATTAAGTGAAGAATCGAGAGACATTCTTCGATTTCAAATAAATCAATCCCTTTTTGACAGCAAAGACAAGATTATTCTTATTACAACGCGCACAAAAATATCCAAGCAGTTGTTCTTCCCGTGCTCTCCAGGCAATTGAATGGGAAGAATCGCTAATGCGTGTCGTAATGCTAAGTATCCACTGCCATGAACTTCACAAAAGATTACTAACTATGTACATAGATGCAGATCTAGAAGAAGACAAAGAAAGTATTTGTGAAAAGTTCAGTCATCTCACTCACCACTCTATTCCTCGGAAAAATTATTGTGAAATGTGACAGGTACTTCCCCTATACATTTTGCAGTTAAGTACCAACGTTTATAGTAACTAACAATGCAAGGAACAGTACATGACACCATGTTAATATCAAGCCTCCCAAAAGACCTGCTTTCTCTCTGAGCTCAATAGTAACAATATTTGTACCAGTAGTAGAGAAGGACTGGGAGGAGCTTACGGGCTCTCAACTCCGAGGTTATCAGCGGATAAGGGATTTATCTGTGGCATTGTTTGAGGACTCGCTCCCATACAGCTAAATGAAGGTAACCGTGATGTAATTCGTACAGGGCTTTTCCCAATAAGAGATCTCCCTGCTGCCGATGTGACGCTGCACCTAAACTATGTGATCAAAAGTATCCGGACACCTGGCTGAAAATGACTTACAAGTTCGTGACGGGATTCAATATGATGTTCACCCACTCTTAGCCTTGATGACAGCTTCCACTCTCGCAGGAATACGTTCAGTCAGGTGCTGGTAGGTTTCTTGGGTAGTCGCAGCCCATTCTTAAAAATGGCTCTGAGCACTATGGGACTTAACTTCTGAGGTCATCAGTCCCCTAGAACTTAGAACTACTTAAACCTAAATAACCTAAGGACATCACACACATCCAGGCCCGAGGCAGGATTCGAACCTGCGACCGTAGCAGTCACGCGGCTCCAGACTGTAGCGCTAGAGCCGCTCGGCCACTCCGGCCGGCAACCCATTCTTACGGAGTGCTGCACTGAGAGGAGGTATCAATGTCTGCCGGCCTTCCAAAACATCACAAAGGTGTTCTGTAGGGTTCAGGTCAGGATTCTATACAGGCCACTACGCCACCGGCCGTGCATTATGAACAGGTGCTCGATCGTGTTGAGAGATGCAATCGCCATCCCCGAAGTACCCTTCAACAGTGGGAAGTAAGAACGTGCTTAAAACATCAATGTAGACCTGTGCAGTGAGAGTACCACGCAAATGAGTGCAGGCCCCTTCGATGAAAAACACGACCACACCATAACACCACCGCCTCCGAATTTTACTGTTGGCACTGGCATATGTTCGCCAGGCATTCGCCGGCTGCGGTGGTCTAGCGGTTCTAGGCGCTCATTCCGAAACCGCGCGACTGCTACGGTCGCAGGTTCGAATCCTGCCTCGGGCATGGATGTGTGTGATGTCCTTAGGTTAGTTAGGTTTAAGTAGTTCTAAGTTCTAGGGGACTGATGACCACAGATGTTAAGTCCCATAGTGCTCAGAGCCATTTTTGAACCAGGCATTCGCCGAACCCACACCCTGCTATCGGATCGCCACACTGTGCACCGTGATTCGTCACTCTACGAACGTTTTTCCACTTTTCAATCGTCCAGTGTTTCCAGTCCTTACACCAAGCGAGGCGTCATTTGGCATTTACCTGCGTGATGTGTGGCTTATGAGCAACCGCTCGACCATGAAATCCAAGTTATCTCACCTCTCGCCTAACTGTCACAGTACTTGCAGTGGATCCTGATACAGTTTGGAATTCCTGTGTGATGGTCTGGATAGATGTTTGCGTATTACACATTACGACCCTCTTCAACTGTCGGCGGTCTCTGTCTGTCAACAGACGAGTTTGGCCTGTACGCTTTTGTGCTGTGCGTGTCCATTCACGTTTCCACTTCACTATTACGTCGGAAACAATGGGCCTAGGGATGTCTAGGAGTGTGGAAATCTCGCGTACAGACGTATGTCATAAGTGACACCCAATGACCTGACCACATTTTAAGTCCGTGAGTTCCTCGGAGTGCCCCATTCTGCTCTCTCACGATGTCTAATGACTACTGAGGTAGCTGATATTGAGTACCTGGCATTAGGTGGCAGCAGAATGCACCTAATGTATGTTTTTAGGGGTGTCCGGATACTTTTGATCACTTAGTGCATTAGTCACAGCAATACAAAATACCCTCTTAACCAACTGTAAAGTCTTGAGACTGTTATCGGATTTATTTTGGATTTATGCAGAGCTTACTGGGCGTCCTTCATAAAAGTGCAGGAGGCTGTTCACAGATACAGTATTTTATTAGCAGTTTAGCATTAGGGACCTGTGGTCCCTGTTGGCTCGTTACACAGTAAATGCGTTACGTTGACTTTATCTTTGTATCTGTATTACTCTGAAAACATCTGTACAACAATACAACAATACTCAAGTTGACAGCACCCACTTTGTGTCCTTTTGGAAAGAAACTTGGTCCATTTACTCTCGGTACTTGATGCTGACAACAGTAATGTCCGGTTCACTCTTTGTCCTCAAACCTGCATTCAGTGCTACTCATTTAACTTCTTTGGTTTATTTTCTTGGCAGTGTTAGCCGTTCCTTAACAGTGATACACAGAAGAAACCAAATAAGTTATAATTACACTATCACACTATAGCGAGCCATTGGGTCCCTTGCTTTCTAACACACAGGAAATCTCTCTGTACAACCTCCAAATATTTGTGGATTGAATTTGGATTCACTAAGTAGTATTGAGTGTGAAGGAAATTTCTGAAATTGTCGCCTTAATTTGGCAGAGCTCACATATTTTAACATGATGCTCACAAAATCTTATTATGATGGAAGTATATTATTGCCAGGATGGTGTGAGAGCCCTAAATGATCCAAAATACAGTTGCTTTGGCACGGATTTCTGACTTCCTTTAATCTGTAAGTGAGTGCTACGCAGGTATTCCACGAATGAGGCTACAACAGAAGCGTTGTTGACGTCTAAAACAGTAATGCAGCCGACGGACTAGCTTAGTAATCTTTCCAAGGTTATAGTTTTCCCTAACAATAACAATGTCAATTAAAGAAGTGTTTCCGACAAAATTGCAGTTTCTTGGGGATAGGAGTAATGGAATTATGCAGCTGTTTTTCTCAAATTTATACATTGCTCTTTGCTGATAGCTAAAAATGATTAAAAGTTATGTGCTTGACCCATACACCACATACATGTGAACAATTCTACGTATCTCTTATGACAACTAATTACAGCACTCGTATTCTAAGAATGCCTAGCCTTTATTTTCTCCGATTTCCGTAATTGTAATATATACGATTAATTTATTGAAACATATTTTTAAGTTCAGAAAGTAACATTGTTATTTCAGTATTCGTCATAAAATACGTGTTTCAAACGACATTCACAGTTTATAAAATTCGCTATCATCACTATGTGTAAACATTTTATATGTATTCTGGTAATATCAGCAGGATCATCACTCAGACTTCCTACAGGCAGTGTTACCTTGCCTTGCTGAATATTATTCTACCTCTGTATCTGGATCTGTCTGCAGAATGGCTTAACATAACTGCGAACCTCGTGCTTAAAAGTTTATCTTGATACGAATGATAAGAGCAATAAACACTAACGTTTGCCAAAATAAAACTCATTGTAGTTGAAATGGTCTCAACAAACACAAATACCATATTTCTGTGGTTGCAGCTTCGCAAGATGAACTTGCATATTATTTCTAAATCTAAATCTCACGTTTCTTTGAAATGTAACTGAGGATGAAAGAAAACAGTTACTGTGACTATCTATACAGAATCCGCCATACAATAACTCGATTCCGTACAGGACATAAATCCGTTTCGAAGATAATAGTCATTTTTGCCGACTTTTCCCCACGTAAAATAACATTTTATCAAGAGCCTTGAGCAGTTGTCTGAGAACTCTGTCGCTGTACAATTGGCTGTGGCCACGTGCTGGGCTTCTTAAGAGTTGCACTGCATGCAACTTTCCTCTGTCCTCGGTTCACACAAATGTTTCCACCATCTGGATTCTCTGTTAAAACTTATTCCTTTTTATGAGACGGAATAATTCTGCAGTCGCCGAAGAAAAGAGAGTAGTTGGTCTCTTCTATCTTGTAAGTAATGAGCCTAACGGTTGGCTTTGGCTGATAATTGTTATCATTGCCCTAAAATTTATAAAATGCCTGCCGTTGCTCATCCAAGACCTAATTACTCGTGTCAATGACCAATAAATTTCTCGGTTTGATTCTCGTGCGATAGGTAATCAACTTATTTCAGTAAAAGGTATGTTACCCAACGAAAATTACTTACCTGAGTTTTAAAAAACTGACGTAGGAAATCATTTCCATTTTGTGGTCTACTTTTCTTCTCACGTTGCTTCGACAAAGTAAAAGTATGAAATAGCGTGGTTAAACTGTCAGTCACACATTTGTTTTACTAAACATCCATTGTATACCTCCAGCCTCGTTGTCGTGAGCTCAGTATCTCGGGAACTGGTTTCTTCTTGTCACATCGGTCTCGCCGGCCGAAGTGGCCGCGCGGTTCTGGCGCTGCAGTCTGGAACCGCGAGACCGCTACGGTCGCAGGTTCGAATCCTGCCTCGGGCATGGATGTGTGTGATGTCCTTAGGTTAGTTAGGTTTAACTAGTTCTAAGTTATAGGGGACTAATGACCTCAGCAGTTGAGTCCCATAGTGCTCAGAGCCATTTGAACCATTTGAACATCGGTCTCCGCGCCGAACGATTCGAAATTACAGCCTCACTGCAACAGTCGCCGGGCTCTGCTTGTGTCTCTATGGTATGTCAATATTTTGAATGCAGAGAAAAAATAACATCACTGCATCAGAATCAACTGAAACGGCGCGAAAAGAGCTAATGGGAATTTCTTTTACTTAGGTACAGTATTCGATTTAACAGGAATTTTTAGCGACATATTTGTCTCAGTACTGGCAGATGTCGACTAGTACAGGGACACCTACATTATTCGGGTAATGTTTTTGAATATGATGAGTCAAAGCTGACACTCCACGAGTTACTCACCTTAATTGCGTACAAATAAGTATCGTTTATCCAGATGAAGGAGAAAATGAAACTGGGTTTATTAGGTTACCTTGTTTAAAACTGTGAGTTACCAAGCCAGTGGCGCTGTGGTTAAGGTACTGGCTGAATTATCGGGAGGTTTAAGTTTCATTCCCATTGTAACATTTATATACATTGGCTGGGTGCAAGCCGTAATGTTGTGCAATGTTGCTAAATCCTGCTGGTGGGTAGCATAGTGCGTCGTGGTGATGAGCTAAAGCACGACTGCTCACGTGGAGACATTGTCATGACGCCTCCCTTGTTGATCGTAGTAAGGCATTCCTTATATAGTAGCGTTGTTTTTCCTGGACTCTGATTGGCCATAAGTAAGCTGCAGAGACGCCACCGGTTTGACAACGAATTGGGTGACAGCCGCATACCCAAGAGCAGTCGTGAGCCAGATGTCACTGTTCGTGGTCTGAGTACAAGTGTGTTTACTGCTCAGGATACTTAATTTAAATAGTTTGTGAGTCATTATTAAAGTCAGTTACATAAGCTCGTTGTCTGCATTCCGACTCGGAGTACGTGAAAATATAACATTATGCAATCATGTAGAAGTGTGTAGCAGGAGGAAACAGTGATCATATCAATAGCTGTGAGTAGTGTTGCATCAAGCATTCCAACTGTGAAATAAATTCCAGGCATTTCATAAAATTTACATACTGGTTAATGGAAAATAGACCTGCACAGTCCTGTAACAATTTCACACAGCCAAATCGTCAACAGAACCACAACTGTGCATGATCTTCTATGAGCTTTAGAAGATGCAAAATGAGCTATCAGAACTGACGTTGTACATGTACACTTGTAGCTTTCACATGTACTGTTAGGTTGCCACTACCAGCCACACTGACGTCCACATTTAACCAGAGTGGTTCCACCATCTGATCCATTCAGATCTAGGTTTAATAACGTTTCCCTAAATTGTTTCAGTCAAATGTTATGAGTGTTCCTTTCAAAGGGGCATATACGATTTTCCCTATCCTTCTTTCTTAAAGGCTTTTCCTCGCTCCCTGTTGGCTCCGAAGTTGATGGAACGTTAAATTACTATCTTCCTTCTTTTTTCATTTGTTTTTTAAAACTTATGTTATAAGAAAACGTTTCAGTAGATAATCCTGCTGTACAAAATCAGCAGTATTCTTAAAAGATTAATCACATTTTCATAAATGATGCATTTAAAAACATCTATACTTCATGTAGATCACCTGTGCAATGATGTGCAAGTTTAGTACACTCACGTATAAAGTTCTCTACTAAAGGAAATTTAAATTTTTATGATAGTAACAATCAGTCCATAACTATTATAATATTTCCTTCTTAGCCATTTTGAGTTTACAGTAACAAAACATGTAATCGCCAAAATATTTATTGCAAATATACTTCATTACTTGCTAGAGACAGGCCTAAAACTTGACATGAGTTCGTAGTCAAATGTAGAACATTGCTGTTCGATACATAAGCAGATTTCAAATGATTTCTCAGGCGGTCAATGTTAGCAAACGTAGCCTGTAGCCCTTGCCAATTTAACCTTATGGGGAGGTACAGCATAGAATGAAAAGGAATGGGAAAGTCCAAAGATAAATGCTAGTTTGGGAGTTTGTTCACGAGTAGATGCTCAGACCTACCAATTTAAAAAGAGGATCCATTTTGGGGAACCACCACATTTTCTTCGCTCTTGTGGCAGACAAGTAAGTGTACAGGAAAGCTCTCTTGAGCTGTCTTGTTTGGTTGTCGAACCGTGTATCTGGATGTGGTAGTGTAACTGGCAGAAGTATTTAATCCACTCTGTTCCAGCTTCGATACTTTAGGTACATGTTTCGTGATCACTTTTGCAATTTTTGTTACTTAATTTCGTGAGAAGGTTCAGTTGTGAGCTACCACCACATGTATCTGGGGCCTGATGCATTAGATATTGTGAACTCGCCCTCTTTGTTAATTTTATTATTTAATAAATGATGTAGTGTGCGGGGAATATTGAGAACATTCCAGTTCCACTTTAAGTGGTGAATCTTTGTGACTGATACCATTGTCTTTACTTGTTAGACTGTCACGCATTTGTGATTCCAAAGTTTGCAGTTGAAATGGCAGTATATGTTGTGTAACTTGAAAGTCTGTCTGCAACGAATACCTGCATGCTGGGAGAACTGTTATATGTTGACTTGCTTTGATTGGATTTATTAACAAAATGTTTGGGACAATGCGTCTTTGACACAATACCACTCGTTGCCCGTTTTGTTCATACTGTGCAAATCTCAGTGGTAGTATGTCGTAACACTGACGGTCTCCAGCTCTCACATGGTATCAATGTATTTGAATGTCACTTATTCTTATCCCATGGCCAAGAACTTTAGTTAATGCCTTAACCATGAGATTGGTTCGATTTACCATGATCAATATATTCTCGTTGTTCCATCTGGATACATGTTGAGGGACCCCTTAATGAATAAGCCACTATGATTTGAAATGATAGGTTAAATTGTTTGTTACTGTTTGTATCTTGAAAATTATACTTGTTAAATGCGTTTTGAACTATTGTCAATAGTGTTCCAAACTTTTGACCTGAATAAATTGTCGTCATTCATGGTAAGAGAATTTACCATCTGTGTAAATTCAACCATACTTTTTCCCATCCACCCACGTGCAGTTACACCCAAAAGATCAGTGCATGTTTCGTATTAATGTTTGGCTTCGAGTTCCTATTATTGGTACTACTTTCTGTCTATGGCCGCTGGATAGCATGGCAAGCGCTCTCTGGCTAATTATCTACAGGCAGTGACAGCCGAGTGGGTGCTGTGAGCAATACATAGGTGGCGATGGTGCTGGTCAGCTACCTGTACAACCCTGGCCGCAAGTTGAGAGTGGGTGTATTTGTGTGAGGTGGCCTGCATGCATGGTAGTTTTGTGAGTCGGCCGTGCTGAGCAGACCTGTGGGACTGGGAACTGTCGCTTATGGATAATTCTCGTGGAGTCGCTATTTTTTTCTTTTCTTTTTTTTTTGCATTTCACACTAACAGAGTTATATTATGTCAATGATGTGTATAAACCTAGTTGTGCCAAGCAGAAACATATACTTAACAGATACTATAATCTCATGTTTGCTGAAACTGACAATATCAAACAGCTACCCACAGACAATGTGCCACTAGGCCGAGTTAATAACTATTGATGTGAGACGACTTCCCACAACGTATAGGATACTGATTTTGTATCGACCGTATGGTATCACTAGGACAGTCGGTTTGATTGATGTTTTTACACATGATTAACTAAGATTTTATATTAATCATGTTCACCATGAGCAGCTTATAATATTAATAGAATAAAACAGGACTCCTTTCTGTTTCTAACACTGAATTGTTTCAGGTTAGCTTTTGTGGTATTTTATTTTACCTTGTGTTTGAAGATGTGAACTGAGTTTCGTGCACCAATATGGATGTTTATAGAAGTTATCAAGTGGCAAGCAACCATGGTCCTTCAGAAGGGAAGATAATGTTCTCAATTTTCATAGTATTTATGATAAACATTTGATCTTCTAGACACAATAAATTTCTGAAGTTGCTTTGTAATGGCTTCATTCTGTACGTTATCGTTATTTTAAGTATAATGTAATTCATTTAAATTTTATTTAATCTGAAGTTTTCATTTAATAAGTTTTTGCTGTTGTTAACACTTTATATTGAAAGCGGTCCATTAATGAACTGCTGCTTGTCCCCAGTTGCACAGATGTGGTCTTAAATTTTGATGCTAATTCATTTAAAAGTTATTTACTCTTAGTCTTTATTGTTATTTTATTGCTGTGTTTGTACTTAGAAACTTTGTCTTTGTGAATTTTTATGAACTGAGACCACCTCAGAACAGCCAGCTACAAACGCCGAACTTATAATTGGAATACTTCCAAAACAAAATGTTGACAACATCTCAGACTACTCATCAAAGACTCAGAGTAAATAAAATTTAAATAAACCTACACCATAACTGAAACAATAGCAGCACACGAAAACGAGTCAGTGCAAGGCAACTTCAGAAATACATTGAGTCTGAAACATGAATTTAACAATTAAGGACATTATCCTACCTTCCGGTGAATCATGGGTGTTTGCCAGTTAAAACTGCCTTCAGCATGCACCTTAGTATGTGAACCTTACTCCACATCTGCACACACAAGACACGCCAAAGTACCATTGAAACTAATGTGAGACTATTCTTTATTTAGAACAGAAAACAACAATATCTTACTCTATCAATAAGACAAGCTACTCATGGTGCACATGACCAGTATAACAGAATCGTAAGTCATAAAACATAAAAACATCTAGCCATCAGACTGTGCAACTGATAACATCTGGTACAAAATCTGTATCCTATACAGTAAACCTAATAGACTTTGGCAGGCCACTTCAAATAATCAGTTACTAGCACAGTCTAGTGACCCACTGACTGTGGGCAGTTGTTAGATATTGCCAGTTTTAGGAAACACTATATTAATTTTTGAAAAATATTATAGGTTTTCTATATACCTCTACCACGTTTCGTCACCTCTAAGGGTGACTTCATCAGAAGGTAAGGTAATCACCTAAAATGAATATGTCAGATTAAATATCTTATCTAATAAAAGTTTACATTAATGTAAACAAGTGTAAAACAAATAGTACTTACATGAAGAACATATCGTCAAAGATGTACAGTGATTTAAGAGCTGGGTTGCTCAAGTCATACATTAAAATATAAGACATAATGTTCTTCAAAAAGTAAAACATCAAAATATAAGTAACATCGGTGTGGTGTGAGGGGACTGACTGTGTGGCAGCTAGTCACGCTGCCAAGTAAATGTAATGTAGGGCGCGCCACAAGCGGGCCACTAGTAACGTGAGCAAAACAATTTAAAGCATTAATTCTGTCTGAAATGGTTTTCTGCACTAAAGTTTTGAACATCTTGGGTTCCTTCGCACTTTGCTTGATGTTAAGAAAGGATTTTATGTAGCTCGGTAGCAGTCCTATTTCCTCAGACTTTTTATTAAACGAGATGGCCATACCTGTGTTTAGGATCTTCTTTCTGATGTCTTTGTACTTTGAGACAGCCTTTGATACATGGGCGGGTAAGATTAGTACAACTTTGAACATGGCTGACGTTTGCAGCAACCTCATACACAAATTTGAAAAATATGTAAAAATCCGCCAACCGGTTGCATAGGTTTTCTATGTACCTTGAGCAGGTTTCGTCAACTCTAAGGGTGACCTATGCAACCGGTTGGCAGATTTTTACATATTTTTCAAATTTGTGTATGCGGTTTGCTGCAAACGTCAGCCATGTTCAAAGTTGCCACTAGAATAAGGTACCTGTCAAGTATTTAATGCTGCTTGGTGCAACTAGTTATATACTCTAAACATCATGGAAATAGTATAAATCATTGTGTCTGACGTGAAAAGAACACTGACACCCTACAACCAATGTCCAGAAGCCACAGGTTCCAGCACCTCAAATCTGCTCAGCGTTGCAGTCCCATAATAACTCATATGCATGTGGGTGGCCTCACAGATATTTGCCCACTATCGACTTGCAGCCAAACCAGTGTTGGCAGCCAACCACCTTCGCCGATATTTGTGGCTTCACTCGCTGTCCCTACACGGAATTTGCACTGAGTGATAACCGCCTTCTCAACCATCGACAGAAAGTAGTGGAGACCTGGGACCCCTAGGCCACATAGTGTCACACTCGACTTCCAGAATAAAAGACGTGCAGAAATAAATATAAACGCTTCTCCAGTTTCTGTGATGCTACCATTCCTGATTTTATGCCCATAGGTTCTACAGTAGACTGTACTGCACACGGATTATTTATGTTCTACAATTAGTTTGACTGTGTACATTTATTGCAGCCTCACAACAATAAAGTAAAGTTCCACATCATCAGGAGTAACAGAAATGACCATGTGTGATCTGAAATGAATTCGGCGAAGCCAAGAGTCTGCCAGGACCTGTATCGTGACAATGTTCTGACGTAGGTCATGACACAAGCGCTGGGTCATGACAGTATCATTATGTAGCAATGCTATGTGGTGCAGTGAAGAAAGGCTGAAGCTCCAACAGATGGGACACCATACGTGACTGTGCAAGTATCCTGGAGTGAAGCTTCGACTACCACTGCCTGCTCGAGATTGCGCCATAACTTAAGTATATTGTGGCAGAGGAATATCCACAGGCTCTTGAGGAACACGTGACCCTCAAATCCAAGATAATCCCTGACAACAGCGCCGCTATAGTTTCTGTGTGTGCTGTTTTTAGCCTATGGTAGTGGGACCTGGTGGGGCCTGCCAGTGTTGAGTCATAAACAGAATGTTTACTGTCAGCACTGAATCCAAACAGGGGATGTACTGCTCCAAAGGAGGAGCTCCTATGGGAGTAAGGAGTGGCAGTCTGCAGGATCACAGACATCATGCCAAAAACAGGAGTGGCTGAGGATGCAGGGGCCAAACCCTGACTATACTCCACAAGCATGTTAGTTGACATTTGCATTACCTGTAGTGCAAGATAACTGTCTTATGGATTGGGTCAAATTCGAATATATCAAACGTCCTGCTAGATGGTGAACATAATATACAAGCTAAGTCGTGGACCTACGCAAACAAGAAGATTTTCTGAAAAACTGACAAATAATAAGGTGTGCATTAAAAATGTTTTTCAGACTGTAGCGCCTAGAACCGCTCGGCCACCCTGGCCAGCGGCTTGAGTTTATCCTGTGCTGACTAATAGCATTATTTCCGTGTTGTTAATGTATTTGTGTGGTCTTTTTTGGGAAGTTTCACTTATGTGCATATGCATATGTCGCAGTTTTTTAGGGACTTATTAGATTTTCCCTTAATCGGAAACGACATATTTTTGTCGTCCGGTGTTCATGAAGAATAGGATGCTCGAATACCACGTTAGAATAACGAAGAAACAGAAAGAAATAAGAGGAATTTAACGAGTTCGCCAAGGCAATTACAGTCGTCCTTGACTTGGTTACAGACGGAGTGACAACGGGAACCAGTATGGCACGTATTCAACTCATCCTGCTCTTGCGGCCAGACATACTTTGATAAACCCATCTGTAGGCCCACTATGTGGAAACAAGTGTATGGAACCAGCAGAGGGCCCTGTTATCGAAGTGTCACCAAGCTGTGTTGACACAGCGGAAACAAGGACCGTTTTGACTCTTCTGCATACTTATGTACTCTCACTGCTTCTGGAGAGTCTAAAGGAGGGTACTGATGACAAGTTTAACGAGAAAGAAACGAGACAACGGGAGTAAGAAAAGCTTCATGACTAATGGACGGTCAGTGGGAAAAGAGCATGAAATTAGAGGTTCAGAATAAAAGGTTTGTTGAACTGGGGACCAGAACAGAGGTAGTAGTTGCAGAAGGCTTCATGACTACTGAATTCATTAGACAGGAAGTGAGTGAAACAAGACACGAAATAAGTGAGACTTGTCACTGGAAAGACGAAGTAACAGGGAGAATCAGCAAAGATCAGGAAGGTCAGCAAGAATTACCTGAGTAACTGGAGATCGAATAAGATTTAACAATACATGATAATTAATTGAAACCCTCAGCTGCTGACAGGTGTTGTTGATATACCTCAATGGGACCAGTTGAAAATGTGTGCCCCGACCGGGACTCGAACCCGGGATCTCCTGCAGTCGCGTTCTTCATCTGTGTCCTCGGTGGCTCAGATGGATAGAGCGTCTGCCATGTAAGCAGGAGATCCTGGGTTCGAGGATGCAGTTTGTGATAGCCAGTTTTCTGATGTATGACGAGTTTAGGAGAGCTTTCCTCAATGAATTTTTGTTGACGATCATACAGGATAGAGTGAAGCTGAGCATCCTCATAACGGAAAACATGATGATGGAAGTCATCGTAAGTGCATTGTATATTTCAAGGAGATAGTTAAGGATAACCAGTAGCTATATGACAGGTGTGATCCGCTGAAATTAATACCGATTTGCGTAACGAAGTTACCCCATCAATTATGACGATAAATCGTGACTTCAGGAAGAAATATGTAAGACGTAAATTCGTTTCAAAGTTTACTAAAGGGTTTGGGCTTTGATCGTGATCCAGATAGTTCCAATTTCGCGAGAATTTCAGGAGGAGACAGTTCTCAAAGTACCAAGCGCTGAAAATGGAGAGTTTGTTGGATGAATTACTCGTGCAATAAGAATTACTGTTGACATGGTTCGCTGAGTCCATGTTCTTATAATGTTCTTAGGTATCATTTTAACGAAATTACACCATACATGAAAGCTGGACCTCCTCCAGATGTAGTAGAAGTACAATCAGCCAGTCCCCACCAAAATGAACGAGACAGAGGAGAAGTTGAAAACCCAGAGGAGCGGCAGGAACAAAGATATGAACCCATGAATGTGAAATGAGGGGAAGTGAGGAAGAAAACAGTGCATTGTATATACACTATGATGGAGTTAAGGAAATATTTTTGAAGGAAACAGAGAAAGTGAAGTGTGCTGAGTGTCCCGTAATTACGTAAATATAGATAATATCATTATTCATTGTAGACTCTGTTGTGTATGAGGCGGAACTATGGGCCTCATGGAAAAAGGGTGACCCGACTGAGTCACGCAATTTGACTCTTAGTCTGATCACGAGGTGTGGCCATTGCACGCACTGATCACGTAAGCTGACGTGAGGATCAATGAACTATACTTGACGGGATGTATCTGGAACATTTTAGGTGATTAGAAGTTAGTAGATAGGAATACAATTAAATACTTAGCTTTAATCCAGCATCGGCAGCGAACGTCGATCTTGACTTTGTACAATAATATTTACAAGTGCAGTTATAGACTGAACTGCGAATACTTCTTTACAATTCTGATTGCTTCACACCCATAGATCAATTGTCAATGCATAAACTGTATGTGGCGCCTGGCTAGGTCGTAGCTACTGACTTAGCTGAAGGCTATGCTAACTAGCGTCTCTGAAAATGAGATATCTGAAGCTATAACAAGTGAACCATTCCTATTAAAGTCGGTTGTAGAGCTGGCCAGTGCGCTAGCTTGTCTTGTAAGACCAGCGGTCGGTCTGCTAGCGTCGACAGTGGCGACTCGCGGGTCCGATGTGTACTGACGGACCGCGGACGATTTGAAGCCTACAATCTAGCAAGTGTGGTGCCTTACGGTGACACCACAGACTCGATTCATAGAAGTCAGGTATCGGCCATTAGTGGAAACGTATCTAATGCCGCAGTGCACTACTACCGCTGTAGAAAACCAAATTATGAAGTGCGGTTCATGGCAAAGGTGTCGATGTTAAACAGCAGTCACAACTGGATTGTACGTGCCAATATTACAAACTTAACGGTTGAGGAAATCCATGGCACAGATTTTCTAAATCACTGTCAGGCTGTGTTCAGCTTGAGGGAAAGCTGTACCATTAACTTTAGATGGAAGTGTAATCATCCTAGCTTTTGAGGATTCTGTAAATGAAGATGATTTGGTACGTGAATCACTCAGTACAATAGTATATTTGACGATACAAGCGAAGCTTTGGTCACATAATATCATTTGATCATGAAAGGAAAATTTCACCACGAAAGAAATGGATGAAGTTGTTAAGGAAGAGATGAAAGATGATGTGGAAGCGTGAGACGAGCATTAAAAATTAGGTGAGGTATTGCAGACCAACAATAGCGTATTTTTCATTTCGCCAGGGACCATTAAGGCGAAACCACACATTACCTTTGATAAATCTTGTTATTCCACATTCAGAATTTGCAGCATCGAACCAGTTTGGACCATTACCATGTACCACATGAAGATTTCAATTGTATATCTCTTGCTGTAGAGCTCGCCTCTGAATATTACGTTTATCCCACTGTGAAGTGCAACAGCGAAAATCGTGATGGCTGCATTTCCAAATGACCTCTTACAGGAAGGATAGTTCGAGAAAGTACTCTTAGACAATACACTGCAATTCTGGTAAATATGGTGGCAAACCATCCTCAAGTGGCGACGGATTAAATCAGCTTTCAGTGTTGAATATGGCGAAATGCTGTACGAAAGAGTTACAGATTTATGTTGCGTATATTTATTTATTTATTTATTTATTTATTTATTTGATTAGCCATCCGTAGACATTTTGCAATGTATGGATGTTGTCAGTTTGGATACAGTGATTTTTGCAGATACATTGACACTTTTATATGCATTTACAGAGTATACGAATACAATGACATTTATCACTTAAATTACATTCAAACAATTAAATATTCACTTATTGCACTTGGCAGCACTGCAGTTGGAAAGTGTTTTTAGGCGACCTTCATGCAATAACGAATAAGGTGTTCCATAGATCAGCTGGGGTGTCTCTTGTAACAGTTCTAAAGAAATGGTTCAAATGGCTCTGAGCACTATGGGACTTAACATCTGAGGTCATCAGTCCCCTACAACTTAGAGCTACTTAAACCTAACTAACCTAAGGACACCACACACATCCATGCCCGAGGCAGGATTCGAACCTGCGACCGAAGCGGTCGCGCGTTCCAGACTGAAGCGGCTAGATCCGCTCGGCCACTACGGCCGGCACAGTTCTAAAGAACAGAACACTACCTGATCGCAAATTGTAATCTTCCCGCCCATCTGAAGGCTCAGGCATGCAGAAGTTGTTGAATCCATGACTGACCTAATCAATAAAGAAGCAATTAAGAGTAAATTTTGGACAAAGGGACGATTGTGCCAACTAGACCTGAAAGTAGGAGGTAAGTTACGGGTGAGATCCCATCGACAATGGAAGAAACTTAGATTATTGTGTAACAAGTTCTTCAGTATCTACACTGGTCCTTTTCATGTCAGGAGCTTTGTGCATGAAGATGCAGACTGAGACTTTATGGATGAATAAGTTAAGTGGCTTGTGCCATATACTGAATCCTAAAATTCTTAAATATTAGATGGTTTGGTAAATTTCGTGAGTGTGGTTCCTTTTTAACTATAGTGAGCATGCATTAAACTATCAGTTAGTATGCATTATTTTTGGCATTCCTTTGTTAGAATACGTATTACGAGAAACAAAGACTGTCCATGTTGTTGATTATCGTAATTGTGTGACCAGTCAGCAGTTTTGTTCATGATGTGAAGTGGTATGGTTGAGAGTATGTAAGAGCAATTCGTGAGTGAATTTCTAAATATGGAACTATGACTAATCAAAATGACTACGAAAGTTAGCTATGTAGGAGCTTATAGATGGACTGAAGATTTATGTAGTTTCGAGCCAAAGGAGCGCTGAGAGTAACGGTAGTGAGATGCACTGATGGATTGTTCCTTTCTCTTAGTTGTTGCCACAGAGGCATGTCCAAGCCAAGAGAACAGTGTACAGTTTTTAATAGATGATGGTGCATAGGATATGTTCTGCTCAAGTAGATTCTGTGGCTTGAGAAATGGGACACCCATATCAGAGGATCTAGGTGTCTTGCTACCACTATTGAAGCAGGTTGTTGATGAGGAATGCCCACGACAAGGGAACAGGTCACAGAACAACTAATCAGGGAAACGAAGACAGAAGGGAGACACTGACCAATGACTGGACAGTCGGAAATATATTATCAGTAACTTGTTTTATACTAACCTGTATCGTTTGCGTATATTCTTTGCATTTGGGTGGTGAGAAATGGTTATAGAAAGCCTGAGTGTTCATGGACAAGGACCACTTCCTTGCATTTGGGTAGTGAGCGATGGTTATAGAAAGCCTGGGTGTTCATGGACAAGGACCACTCAAGTAAAATAGACACTGAAGAATAACTATGCATGTTTTTCTCGAGAGACTCTAAGTTCCACCAGATCAGATGTACAGAAAGATGGTTCATAAATGGTTAACGACATGTCTTGGAGTCATCTGACAAGAACCCGTTTGGTGAATGGAGACATGAAAAATGAAGAGGTGAAATTATACCATCCTTCATATGACACATGATTTGTTATCATGGTAAAAGTAATTTTTAAATGTACACTTGTAAGGAGAATCTCGAGAGTCCAAGGTCGGAGTGGAACTGGCATATTTTTTTTTTTTTTTATTTTCAGATAGACATGTAGAATGTATTAATTAATCATTTCCCTTATGTCCATTTGTGAATCAAACCGCTGAAAGACGATTCTAGGGCAGCTTGTATATAATGACCTACATAAATCAACAAATTTGCTAAATCAATGATTATTTTTTGTCTGAAATGCAATTTGTTTACTGTATTGCCCTGTGTAACTGTTCCTCTGATTGTGCAATCACAAGGCCTGAGATAACATCATTTTGTTTCTGCAAGTTGTTGGCAAGCACTGTATCCTGATGGGTACTATCATTATTTAAAGAATTGTAAGTGTGTGAAGTTATCTAAGTCATGACTTAAGTCAGAGTAGTGATAGAGTAATGATATAGATGCAAATGTCACTAGATAATGCTAACAAGTTATTGGGTACAGGCAGCAGTAGTTACCAATTGGGGAGGTCATCTTGAATGTTGTAAATGGTATTATGTAGAATAAGCACATATGGGTCCCATGATGGTGATGACAGAGAATGAGAACAGTGTTGGTTTAACTGTTCGTTCATTCCTCATTCATATCTATCCCACGTTGTATACTGTGAGATGTTACTTTAAATATCATGTTTCCCTTATGAATCATTTCTGTGTAAAAATACCTTAAGATTGAGATGGTGGCATCCTCCTTATGTAAAGCACCAATGGAGTCCCATGTAAAAATGTTGTACCTAAAACGCATCCATATTTCGTAAAATGTCGTAAAAACGATTGTTTATATGATTGTTAAGATGGCATCCCTTCACATAGCTGTGCTAACGCATGTAATGGAAGAGGCACACCTCTCTGACAGTAACACAGCAGGTCACTGGATCCAGGGACCTATCTCGGTGATGTCATTAACTTCATGCTGAGGGAACCGGCTGCTGAGTAGTTGGGCTACCTGCTCTGTGCTGAAGTCACAGTTTGAGCAGACATCCCCCTGAGTGATGCTTAAGGAAACTGACATACCCCTCACAGCTCCTGGGGAAACCAAGCTCAAAGGCACCTTGTCTTGTACACAGCACTACGAGTATCATGTGATGTGGTGTTCAATGCCCGCATACACCACGGCATGTGTTGGATCCAGTGATCTACAATGG
Source organism: Schistocerca nitens (assembly GCF_023898315.1). Lineage (NCBI taxonomy): Eukaryota > Metazoa > Arthropoda > Insecta > Orthoptera > Acrididae > Schistocerca > Schistocerca nitens. The sequence goes on from NC_064620.1 coordinate 386,440,934, forward strand.
TAGTCTGCCCCTAAAAGAAGAGACTACATGCATCTTCATCTTGTATCAGAGTGACATGACGTCTGCAAGTACATTTATGTGGAGTCCAGGCGAACTGATGGTGGCCTCCCAAGACATTCACTGCCTTTTAAGAGGAGAAGACAGACGAGTTGTGTTTGTCCCATCAACGGCAGATTTCACCTGTGACATATAACGAACTGTTTTGGTCTGGAACACACACACCTACTACAAGTCTACTTCACTCTAGATGACTGTCCTTACGGGACATTCCTAGGATATATGGCCCAAATGGTTGATCCTGTGACTGAGAAGAAAGTCTGCTACCACTGCAACGGGAGGTGATGAGATGAAGCGACATACGAAAATCTCTGGAAATTTGAAGTGAGAAGACGAGGTGATTGGAACTTCCACTAGAGAATATTATTTCGTCAGTGAGAACTTTTAATCCAGTGTTCCTTCTTCGCCACACCTTTAATTCTCTTTTAGAAACATATCCTCCTCCACAAAAGTCCTATATCACCCTCTGTGATTTTAGTGTATGTACCTAGTGGTGAGTAAAATGAAAGGTAGTTTTACAAATGCGACTGTCAAAATATTGTTTCTCGTCTCATTCTGGAAAAACCCATTGTATCCTGCATGAGGCGCAGACTCACCTTATTTATGTGATCATTGCATTGTTGGCACACTTGTATCGATCTTTTACTAGTTACTATTAATTATGTTTATTTATCCAATATTTACCAAATTATTTGCTTTGGGTGTTTTGTTTATACTATTTATTACCTTAATTACATTACATTAGTTGAGCTGCTACCATGAGATGATTCATTTTAGATATTATATGTAATAGACGTCAGTTTATTTTACCCGTGATTGATAATTTGTATATATATATGAGTAGACCTCTTAATTCTAGTACCTTCCTTGACACTGAACATGGAAGGCAGTGTGTAGGTTTCCCCAAAATACTTTTAATCTGCTAGGATTGAGAAATGTCCAGTTACGATCATGATGTTCATAAATAAAGACTATATTTTGCCCCAATGTTAAAGGGTATCTTTTATCTAAAAAACTGTTAAATTTAAGATATTTAGACACCATTAGAGCGGCTGCTCATAAGCCACACATCACGCCAGTAAACGCCAAACGACGCCTCGCTTGGTTTAAGGAGCGTAAGCATTGGACGACTGAATAGTGGCGAAACGTTGTGTGGAGTGACAAATCACGGTACACAATGTGTCGATCCGATGGCAGGATGTGGTTATGGAGAAGCCCGGTGAACGTCATCTGCCAGCGTGTATAGTGCCAACAGTAAAATTCGGAGGCGGTGGTTTTATGGTGTGGTCGTGTTTTCCATAGAGTGGGCTTGCACCCCTTGTTGTTTTGCGTGGCCTAAATTGATGTTTTAAGCACATTCTTGCTTCCCACTGTTGAAGAGCAATTTCGGGATGGCGACTGCATCTTACAACACGATCGAGCACCTGTCCATAATATATGGCCTGTAGCGGAGTGGTTACACGACAGTAACATCCCTATAATGGACTGGCATGCACAGAGTCCTGACCTGAATCCTATAGAACACCTTGGAGATGTTTTGGAACGCCAACTTCGTACTAGACCTCACCGACTGACATCGGTACCTCTCCTCAGTGCAGCACTCTGTGAACAATGGGCTGTCATTCCACAAGAAACCTTCCAGCCCCTGACTGAACGTATGCCTGCGAGAGTGGGAGCTGTCATCAAGGCTAAGGGTAGGCCAACACGATATTGAATTCCATCATTACCGATGGAGGGCGCCTCGAACTTGTAAGTAACTTTCAGCCAGGTGTCCGGATACTTTTGATCACATAGTGTATATGATTCCCTGTACAAACTAAACTTCTATTTAATTCGCCAGCAATGCTCAGAAAATGATTGTTAAATACTGTAAGTATATTTGATTTGTCAGTAACATAAATATTTTTACTATGAACTGACTTTATATCGTCGTCGTTGTGCTACTGACCAAACACTTCCTTCATAACTGACCATATGGTTTTAATTTTATCCTGTGAATTAGCTATTCTATTTGCATACCACATACTCTTTCTTCCTAATACCATTTTTAAGCATCTTACAGTACTGTTTGTAATGAGCTACTGTAGCTAGATTGTGACTGCTTCTAACATTTTGACATAATTCCCACTTTGTTCTACATGATATCCTTATCCCACTAGTCAGCCACCTGGGCTGCCTTTTACTGCTAGTACCGCGTTTAGAACGTTACAATAGAAAGCAACTCTAAAAGAGCATGAGAAATGTGTTAAGGAAAGCATTATATTTGTCATATATGTTATCGGCACTAAAAACATCCTGCCATTCTTTTTCCTTGACGAGGTTTAAAAAACTCTCTATTGCTGTTGGATTAACTTTCCTAAATAGTTTGTAATTATATGTGGCGTTTGTTTGAGTACAAAAGCCTTTTAGTGTTAAAATTTGTGCATCATGGTCTGAAACGCCATTCACCCTTTTACTAACAGAACGCCCCTCTAGTAATGAAGAATGAATAAAAGTATTGTTTGTGGCTGTGCTAATGTTCCCCTACATCCTAGTTGGGAAAAAACACAGTCTTTGTTAGATCATATGAATTTAGGAGTCTTACCAACATCCTTTTTCTTGCACCTTCATATACACAATTTAATTGAAGTCACCATATATAACTAATTTCTTGTAATTCCTATAAAGTGAATCAAGGACACTCTTTAGCTTGAGCAGAAATGCTCTGAAGTCAGAGTTGGGGACCTATAAACAACAACAATTAGAAGTTTAGTTTCACTAAATGCCGTGATACGTCTACGGACTCAAATGGAATACTGTTTTTTATGTACATGGACACTCCCCCTCCCCCCCCCCCAACTACTACAGGAATTCTTCGATGAGTGATCCCACAACCACCCACTACACTGTTACCCATAAACTTTGCCAGCCTCTCATTCCCATTCCTCTTGAGATCTACTCGATCTACTGATAGAAAACTCGATCTACTGATAGACTCAACTAGCACCACTGAAATGTGACTCATGCGCTCTGCCATCAATGCCCTCTCAAGCCCCATGTTAATGTGCCTAACAGCCGCACTAAGATGAGGCCGATCTTGACGCTGAAACAGTTGCACGAAACATACACTAGTACCACCAGTTTGGGTAGCTATCTTTACCTACATCATATTCCCCATCCCTATCAAGACTGTTCCCTGCTCCACCCACTGTCGCTATCTGATCCTCTTTCGTAAGATTTCTACATAACTCCCCTATGCTGTCAGTCACCTGGGCCAACACTGCAGTAGGCTTCACAATGCTGGTGACCTGGTACTCACTCCCCAACACTTCCTGCAACTGCTGGCCCACACCTCTACCGTGCGAACTACCTAGCAGCAGAACCTTCTTCTTTCTGTTAGACTTTGCAACTCACCTAGGCCTCCTAAATGCTGAGGACTGCTGCATGTTCCCTACACCTACAGCTACAATAAGTTCTTCTCCACTCAACTCTGACAGTTGGTAAAATCTATTGGATATATGTAAAGTATAACTATCTGAATACCTCCTCCTCCTAGCTGCCTTGTTGCCAACTGCCAGTTCCAATTCCCCAGCACCCTTCATCCCCCCTCAACCTATCTAGCTCACCCTTTGCGTGTTGTAACTGCACCTGAAGGGCACAGAACTTAGGATCCTGCTCCTTTATCAAATTATTTCTACTACAGATTCTGCATTCCCAGGAGAGGATCTCGCTAGAATGTCCACTGGCTTCCCCACTGCAATCGTCCCAATGAAAACACTTTGAACAAATCCCACACTGTAATCCACTACTCACAAATCTACAATGTAAATTTCATTGTAAATTTTTACATTTAAGTAAATGACTCTGTATAGTTTCAAAACATAATTTTATTTTAAATCTAGATTTAAAATGTTACGTGAATTGCCTTACAAATAATTTTAAAGAGATTAGACAGATGACGTAATTGCAGTATGGCACATATATCGAATTTTTTAAAATGTTATGTAAATTGTCTTAAAAATAATTTTAATGGGATTGGAGGGAAGACATAATAGCAGTGTGGCACATGTACCGAAATTTATCGATTATCAGGCACCACTGTGTAAACAAAGGTGTACTCACTTACCTGTGAAAGTATTACACTAGCCAAGTCGCCACTGCAGCGTCTAGCAAATAGCGAATAGCGTGTGTGGTATTTTATTTGTGAAACGCTGATGTTCTCTTTTGCTTATTACAATTTGACGCAACATCATTGTATGACTTTGAGTGTATGTTACAAGGTACGTCCTAATGTTGCATTAGTGTATGCAGTGATCATTTGAAATCCTCTATGTTTGAACCGACTTCACTTGGTACAGCGTAGATCTGTCGAAACCGGTAGCAGTAATAAAAGAATTACTACTGATCTTAGGAAACTTGATTCTTCAAGAATAATATCACTTTCAGATCGCCCCCAGCGATTGATGCAATGTCAAACATATATGGGGCGAATCACCTATAATTGCTCCGCAAATACTGCGGATATGGAAAAGGGTTATTGACGTACGGTTTCGACAGAATGGATCGATAGTGAGGGTCTCATATCGTTAGCCGATCAACAGACTGCAAAAATACTTAAAAAGTGTATTTTTGTGCAACCATACATTTTTTATACTGGGCAATTTCTGCTGACATAAACAAACTGATAGTAAGGTAAAATAGGATGTCAGCGGGGTTTGTTGCCGGAGTGTAGTGTGAGTCGTTTAGGAGACATCGTATTTTGAAAAGTTTTCACACCGACAGTTGTCTTGCCGTTCAACCTGCATTGTTGCTAGGTATGATGTTGTTACGTTTGCTTACAGTGTCCTTGTGTGTGTTCCTTAAGCGCAATGTGACTTGCTAGTAGGTTAGTGTGTGACAGTTCAAGCAGTAGGTTGTGAATGGATGATGGGATTTACCACTTCAGAAAAAGCTGACATGCCCATCGTGTATGGAGAGTGTAAGAAGAACGCAGTTCGTCCTTGAACGGTGCATACGGCAAGGCATCCCAATAGACATCAACCATATCGTCAATTATTTATCAACATCTTCACCCAATTATGTGAAAGTGGTGGTGTAACACCTAGATAACGTAACGAAAAGAAACAAGTGACGACAGAAGAACGGGAAATTAATGATCTCGCTGCTGTTACAGGTGATCCACATTTTAGCTCCCGCGCAATTGCACTAGAAAATGAAATGCATCAGGCATGTGTCCTAAACATTCTCCACCGTCATATGTTCCAGCCCTATCACATCTCGTCTCATCAAGAGCTGCATGGAAACGACTATGAGAATCATGTTAACATCTGTACAAGGGTATTAACACTGGATATTCCAGATATATCATGTATCTTGTTTAGTGATGAAGCCACATTTAGCAATCATGGAAAGGTAGACCGCCGAAACATGCACTATTGGTCTTTGGACAATCCGTTTTGGCTTCGTTAGGTGGACAGCCAAGAGTCCATGGAATGCAAGTGTGTGGTGTGGGATAGTGAACCATGAGTTCATAGGCCCGTTTTTCATAGACACCAACTGAACGTGCTCAGTATCGTAGTCTTCCAACAGATCACCTTCCGCAGATGCTAGAAGACGTTCCTCTGCAGCCTAGGAGAAACCTGCGGCACCAAAATGATGGCTGTCCAGCCGAGAGCGCACGAAATACCACAGCAACTCTCCACGAATTGTTTCAAAATCGTTGGGATGGATTGGCCGCAGGGGACCTGTATCTTGGCTGGCCAATTTTCCGGATTTGACGCCTGTTGACGTTTTCTGTGGGGAAAGCTGAAAGACGCTGTCCATAGGAACATACTAACTATACCGGATGATAGCCAACGGCCGGTCGATGTGGCCGTGCGGTTCTAGGCGCTTCAGTCTGGAACCGCGTGACCGCTACGGTCGCAGGTTCGAATCCTGCTTCGGGCATGGATGTGTGTGATGTCCTTAGGTTAGTTAGGTTTAATTAGTTCTAAGTTCTAGGCGACTGATGACTTCAGAAGTTAAGTCGCATAGTGCTCAGAGCCATTTGAACCATTTGATAGCCAACGATCAACGATGTACTGCTGCAAACTGTTCGGTCATCTCCGCTGAAATGCTAGCACGTGTGCAGCAGTCGTTCCATACTGGACTGGAGGCGTGTTTTGCCGCTGCCGGTGGTCATTTTGAATACAACACGTGATTGTCCGTTGCCTGGTCAGAATCCACATAACTAGTGTACGCAGTTGTGTTGTTCTTTAGTGTGTGCTACCACAGGTATTGTACAATTGTCAGTTTGGGAACTTTTCAAAATACGAGGTGCATTCAAGTTCTAAGGCCTCCGATTTTTTTTCTAATTAACTACTCACCCGAAATCGATGAAACTGGCGTTAGTTCTCGACGTAATCGCCCTGCAGACGTACACATTTTTCACAACGCTGACGCCATGATTCCATGGCAGCGGCGAAGGCTTCTTTAGGAGTCTGTTTTGACCACTGGAAAATCGCTGAGGCAATAGCAGCACGGCTGGTGAATGTGCGGCCATCGAGAGTGTCTTTCATCGTTGGAAAAAGCCAAAAGTCACTAGGAGCCAGGTCAGGTGAGTAGGGAGCATAAGGAATCACTTCAAAGTTGTTATCACGAAGAAACTGTTGCGTAACGTTAGCTCGATGTGCGGGTGCGTTGTCTTGGTGAAACAGCACACGTGCAGCTCTTCCCGGACGTTTTTGTTGCAGTGCAGGAAAGAATTTGTTCTTCAAAACATTTTCGTAGGATTCACCTGTTACCGTAGTGCCCTTTGGAACGCAATGGGTAAGGATTACGCCCTCGCTGTCCCAGAACATGGACACCATCATTTTTTCAGCACTGGTGGTGACCCGAAATTTTTTTGGTGGTGGTGAATCTGTGTGCTTCCATTGAGCTGACTGGTGCTTTGTTTCTGGATTGAAAAGTGGCATCCACGCTTCATCCATTGTCACAACCGACGAAAAGAAAGTCCCATTCATGCTGTCGTTGCGCGTCAATATTGCTTGGCAACGTGCCACACGGGCAGCCATGTGGTCGTCCGTCAGCATTCGTGGCACCCACCTGGATGACACTTTTCGCATTTTCGGGTCGTCATGCAGGATTGTGTGCACAGAACCCACAGAAATGCCAACTCTGGAGGCGATCTGTTCAACAGTCATTCGGCGATCCCCCAAAACAATTCTCTCCACTTTCTCGATCATGTCGTTAGACCGGCTTGTGCAAGCCCAAGGTTGTTTCGGTTTGTTGTCACACGATGTTCTGCCTTCATTAAACTGTCGCACCCACGAACGCACTTTCGACACATCCATAACTCCATCACCACATGTCCCCAACTGTCGATGAATTTCAATTGGTTTCACACCAAGCAAATTCAGAAAACGAATGATTGCACGCTGTTCAAGTAAGGAAAACGTCGCCATTTTAAGTATTTAAAACAGTTCTCATTCTCGCCGCTGGCGGTAAAATTCCATCTGCCGTTCGGTGCTGCCATCTCTGGGACGTATTGACAATGAACGCGGCCTCATTGTAAAACAATGCGCATGTTTCTATCTCTTTCCAGTCCAGAGAAAAAAAATCGGAGGCCTTAGAACTTGAATGCACCTCGTACGATATTCGGTAAACGACTCGCACTAGAGTCCTGCAACAAACATCACTGACATTCTAATTTACCCTTTTAGTTTGTTAATGTCAATAGGCACTGTTCCATTTTAAAAAGTTCATGTTTGCACAAAAAATACACTTTCTAAGGCTGTTGATTGGCTAATAATACGAGCCTCTAACTACCAATCCATTCTGTGAAAACCGCACATCAATAGCACTTCCCATTTCTGCAATATTTGCGTTGCAGCTTTTAGGTGATTCATCCTGTATATCAATTAAAGTATTAGAAGGTATTTTTGGGAGATATTTGTCTGGAGTGTAGCGTCTTACAAACGTGAAATGTGGGAGATAGGCATTTCAGAACAGAAGAGTTTAGATGCTCTTGAAATACGGTGCTTCAGAATACTGCTGAAAATTAGATGAGTAGATAGAATGACGAAGTGCTGAATCAAATTCTGGAAGAAATAAATGTATGCCATAACTTGACCAAGAGAAGGGAACAGTTGATAGCATACATAGCATTGAGGTATCAAGGAATCTTCAGTTTGATAATGGGAGGATGTGTGTGAGGGAAAAATTTTGGAGAGAGAAATTTAGAGAGATACTTTGGTATTAATTTAGTAAACATGTTCAGGAGGACGAAGTTAGCAGTAGTTATTTTCAGATAAGTAGGTCTCCACAGGATAAACTAGCAGGGCGAGGTGTACCAAACCAATATTCGGACTGAAGGCCACAAAAACAACATATCTTTGTATCACAATGTTCTGAAATTTATCATCCGTCAATAACACGCCGAAAAATCGGTGGGGTTTCTAAGGTTCTTGTTCTTGACCGTTTTCCAAACAACACGACTTGGTGCGGGCGCTAGAGTCGCTGAGGATAAATCCATTGCGTGAGATCCGACGAACCACTGCTACCACTTAATCCTACCGAAAACCGGACTAGCGATATAAGAGGAAATAAGACCTGGATATACAAAGCTACCAATGAAACACAAGCAGCCAGGGCCTGAATAATTTGTGGAAACTCTTGAGTATTGCGCAATTTTGGAGCATTTAGGGTCGCAACGTTCATCATGGGTCTGAGTGATTCCGAATCTCAGAACATCAACAGTGCCACTTTGCATGCTGATCACATACCAAAAAAGCCTTCATTCCAGTATTGCCATTTTGCAGTCAGTCTGTGCGTCTTCTAATGCATTCAAGAATGTTTAGTGGTAGTCGCAGAATCACAATGAAGTTTGCAGTGGCGCTTTGTGAGCAGCCCATTCACATTTCTTCACTACAAAGATATTCGTTGAGATGTTTATCTTAAGGGTACAAACAACTGAGTAGCATGAACATCTGGACTGAATATTGTAAACACTGGTAGGTTCCAATAATCCTCGTTCAAATTTCATTAAGGACTCACCCCACCTGTTCTTAGTAGAGTTAAAGTTTTGTATAGATGCTGAAATCATCATATACCTCAGGCCCGTTCTAAAACATAAATAATTGCTTGTAAATGATGATGGTACGGGACACTCTGCCATTAACTAATCTTTATTTGTGACAGGAAATAGGACATATACAGTGCATCACTTAAAAACATCACTGTCGTTAAAGCAAGGCGAATTCTATCTCTGCTAATTTACTTAACATTGCTCGTTCATATATATTGCGTTTTACATTGTTTTAATGCATTATTAACTTATATTTTTCAAAACTATTTTTTTCTTAATAAACAACCAGAATTATTTCGTGCTACTATTAATATTCTAATATCTGAAAAATGTACTAGTGTTTCCCCATTTTTATAAACTTCTGAAAATCTATGTATCTACTCGAGAGCATATATCAATATATAATTAATAAACAGATCTCTAATGTAGTTTGCATAAGTCCATACCCGCATTGTACAAGACACAGTACGTTAGTTGGGGTCAAGAGTATGGTGCCAATAGGCCTGCTAAATCGTTATTTTCAGGTAAAGTGTAAACACATAATAAGGAGCTCAGTATTGTTTAGTGAAGATATTCAAATAAAGTAAAACAGTAAATTAAAACAGTTATAATATACTAATCCATCTCAGAATCAGTACATTCATCCTGGAGCTGGATTTTGGGGATATTATCTGACATCTTTCAGTACGTTACTATTTTCTTCTTCTTCTTCTTCTTCTACACTTCATGGATTAGACATTGAAATTGTTATGCGTTCACAATATGTCTGTCCCTCTTTTCTTGGTCTTCCAACATATCTTCTTCCTTTCAGTTTGTAATCTAAGGCTAATTTGCAAAGTCGTTTACTGTCCATTCTCTGCATGCGTTCATTACAGATGTTGGGGTGTTTGGTTATTCTGTTTTCAGTTCGCTCTTCTTTACGTTCTTGTCGCACTGTTTCGTTTTCTGTGTAGTTTGTTTTTTAGTAGACTTTTGCTGTTCTTAGAAATTTCATTTCTGTACTTTGTCTTTTAGCTAATGTTGTTTTCGTAGGTACCCACATTTACTCCCATGAAGAAGAGCTGGAAGAGCTATAGTTCTATAAAATTTTACTATCATTCATTTTCTGTTCTTATTTCTAAATACACTATGAAAGTTGCCACATTTATTTCTAACATAATTCTAGCCAATTTTACATTTAGACCTTTATTACTGTTTAGACCAGTTTGACGTCCCATTTAAGTGACAGACGCCACTTTTCCTAAAGTCTCATTGTCAACACCAATTTTTGTGTCAGTACGGACTTTAGCCCCAGAAAGTCATCACTCTAGTCTTGGTTTTAGAACTCTCAATATTCAATTGTTTGCAAAGATAATTCAGATGGAAAAGTACATGTTATTAGTCGTCTTCTTTTTCTTTCGATAGCAAGATATCATCTGCATAGAGTAAAATATTTAACGTCGTGTGTTTTGAAGATAATGTAATTAACATAAATATTAAGGAGAGTGGGTCGTATTGGGTACTCTTGTCGTACTCCTTATTTTTTAAAATTTTTTTCTGTTCTTGTTTCCCCTGAGTTTACTATAATTGTTAATTTTTTGTTCATTAGGTTTCTTATGGCCTTTACTAATTTTACGCTATGGTACGTCTAATATGCATAAATATACAGGGTGTCCATAAAGTCCCTTTACAACTTCAAAATTTTATTACAACGGCAGTTGCTGAAATATTTTAACAAAATTCCTTTTATTGTAATCACTGTTTACTAAAGTTTTTATATATGCTAAGATTTTGTGTTACAGATACTCTATTGATGGGAGGAACTGAACCTCTTTAAAATGGCAACTCCTCAAGAGAAGGCACAATGTGTGTCCTCGTTTATTGAGACAAAATCGAATGTTCAGACTCAACGAAACTTCAGAACGGAGTATGGAAGAAATCCACAATCGTACCCTTCAATCCGTGCATGGCACAAAAAATTTATGGACACAGGGACAATGTTGGATAAAGGGAGGAGCGGGCGGCCAAGAACATCGGAGGAAAATATCGATCGTGTTTTAAACGTCTTGACTCGTTCACCTACGAAGTCCATCCGCACTGCTGCCAGACAGTTGCAACTACCACATTCAACTGTGCATAAGGTCCTCCACAAGAACTTACGGTTCAACACTTACAAAGTGCAACTGTTACAGACCCTTGAGCCAAATGACAAGCCAAAATGGACAGAGTTTGCACTCAACATGCCGGAACGCCTTTCCGAGGATGAAGCATTCCTCAAGCTAGTTTGTTTCAGTGACGAGGTAACTTTTCATGTTTCTGGGACATTCAACACACACAATGTGAAAATCTGGGGATCTGAACACCCCCATATGACTAGAGAGATTCACCGCGATAGTCCAAAAGTTAATGTGTGGTGTGGAATCATGTGCAACCGAATAATTGGTCCATTTTTCTTCAACGAGTCAAAAATTACTGCAGATGTTTACCTCCACCTTCTGACCGAATATGGAGCACCACAACTGATTGACTTACAACCAACTATCATTTTCCAGCAAGATGGTGCACCACCACATTGTGGACTGCATGTTCGTCGGTTCCTCAATGAAATATTTCCAGGCACATGTATTGGGAGGAATGGGCCAGTTTCTTAGCCACCGCACTCGCCACATATCACTCCCTTGGCCTTTTTTTATGGGGGTATGTAAAAGATATCGTGTATCAAACACAGATACAGGACATTGCTGACTTGAATCAAAGGATTCGTAATGCCATTGCCACCACTGATGACCCTATGCTACAGCGAACATGGCAAGAAATCGAGTACCGTCTTGGTGTGGTTCGTGCATATAGAGGTCTATTAAACACTGTCAAAATAACTTTTATAAACACTTATTACAATAAAATAAATTTTGTTAAAATACTTCAACAACTGCCATTGTAATAAAATTTTTAAGTTGTAAAGAGAGTTTATTAACACTCTGTATAATATGCATACTTCAAATATGTTGCGATAAAAATACCAAACAGTTTCATGCTGAGGATTTCATTCAGAAAAGACAATTTCTAGACAGAAATTAGCGGTGGTAGTGGCTTCTACAGAGAAATAAACTATTCTTGTTTCTAGGTTTGCAAATCTGTATTATTTTAGATAAGAATATTACATCACAGTAAAACAGCAGCGAGTACAGAAGCAGGTCCATCCATTTTAATCCTCCTTGAAATTTCGAAGAATGGCGAAGAATGAGTAAGAGAGGTTTAGGATCTGAAAAAGAAGATTTGGCTTGTAAGCATCTATTATAAACAAATAAATCACATTTCACCGCTTGACAGTTGTCTGTATTTTACTGTTTCACATAAATTATACACATATAAGCATTAAATTACTGGCATGTGTCCTCACATAATAGCCTGATAACAGTGCTGATTTGTCGTGGCCCACATTTTACAAACCTCTCAAAACGGTACAAATTTATAAATTTATGTGGTTCACAGCCTGTTGCTGATCTTTACTTTTGATGCTACTTGGGCAGCCGATACATCAAGATAAATGTTTATTAAATCACTTCTTATTCGGCGTCACAATGCTGAGTGTACCTCTTCTACATCTTACTCCTGAGGCTCTGTGAAGGTATTTCACATGCGTTACAGCACAAACTTCGAACGGAGCTGTATTGGCGACTTGACCCTTATGCACTGGTTCCGAGCCCAATGTGCAACCGTAAAAAGACATCTCACGTTAAAGAGCGAGACACAGAGTTTTTTGTATCCTTTTTCACTATCTCATTTCTCTCATTTATTTACAAGGTGTACAACTTTGCTTCCGCCGTTTTTTCCCCAGCATTTGAGACTTTAATGAAACAAGTTGGTTACACATGTATCATTCAAAGTACACTCCTGGAAATGGAAAAAAGAACACATTGACACCGGTGTGTCAGACCCACCATACTTGCTCCGGACACTGCGAGAGGGCTGTACAAGCAATGATCACACGCACGGCACAGCGGACACACCAGGAACCGCGGTGTTGGCCGTCGAATGGCGCTAGCTGCGCAGCATTTGTGCACCGCCGCCGTCAGTATCAGCCAGTTTGCCGTGGCATACGGAGCTCCATCGCAGTCTTTAACACTGGTAGCATGCCGCGACAGCGTGGACGTGAACCGTATGTGCAGTTGACGGACTTTGAGCGAGGGCGTATAGTGGGCATGCGGGAGGCCGGGTGGACGTACCGCCGAATTGCTCAACACGTGGGGCGTGAGGTCTCCACAGTACATCGATGTTGTCGCCAGTGGTCGGCGGAAGGTGCACGTGCCCGTCGACCTGGGACCGGACCGCAGCGACGCACGGATGCACGCCAAGACCGTAGGATCCTACGCAGTGCCGTAGGGGACCGCACCGCCACTTCCCAGCAAATTAGGGACACTGTTGCTCCTGGGGTATCGGCGAGGACCATTCGCAACCGTCTCCATGAAGCTGGGCTACGGTCCCGCACACCGTTAGGCCGTCTTCCGCTCACGCCCCAACATCGTGCAGCCCGCCTCCAGTGGTGTCGCGACAGGCGTGAATGGAGGGACGAATGGAGACGTGTCGTCTTCAGCGATGAGAGTCGCTTCTGCCTTGGTGCCAATGATGGTCATATGCGTGTTTGGCGCCGTGCAGGTGAGCGCCACAATCAGGACTGCATACGACCGAGGCACACAGGGCCAACACCCGGCATCATGTGTGGGGAGCGATCTCCTACACTGGCCGTACACCACTGGTGATCGTCGAGGGGACACTGAATAGTGCACGGTACATCCAAACCGTCATCGAACCCATCGTTCTACCATTCCTAGACCGGCAAGGGAACTTGCTGTTCCAACAGGACAATGCACGTCCGCATGTATCCCGTGCCACCCAACGTGCTCTAGAAGGTGTACGTCAACTACCCCGGCCAGCAAGATCTCCGGATCTGTCCCCCATTGAGCATGTTTGGGACTGGATGAAGCGTCGTCTCACGCGGTCTGCACGTCCAGCACGAACGCTGGTCCAACTGAGGCGCCAGGTGGAAATGGCATGGCAAGCCGTTCCACAGGACTACATCTAGCATCTCTACGATCGTCTCCATGGGAGAATAGCAGCCTGCATTGCTGCGAAAGGTGGATATACACTGTACTAGTGCCGACATTGTGCATGCTCTGTTGCCTGTGTCTATGTGCCTGTGGTTCTGTCAGTGTGATCATGTGATGTATCTGACCCCAGGAATGTGTCAAAAAAGTTTCCCCTTCCTGGGACAATGAATTCACGGTGTTCTTATTTCAATTTCCAGGAGTGTATTTTCCATTGCTGGCCACTATTTTCTCCAATCTTTCGGGCAGTGTACGAATCCCGCGCCGAAAAAATTGTTGATCTTTTGAAACGATCCACGAACTGATCCAATTTGTGACTTCTTCATCACATCGGAAGTGTTGGTCAGCCAGGCCGTGCGCCATTGATCTAAACAGTGATAGTCAGAGGGAGCAATGTCTGGAGAATACGGCGGGTGGGGTAGGACTTCCCATTTTAACGTTTCCAAGTGCGTTTTGACCTCTTTTGCGACGTGGGGTCGAGCGTTGTCGTGCTGCAAAATCACTTTAACGTGCCTCTCGCTGTATTGCGGCGGTTTCTCTTTTAATGCTCTGCTCAGACGCATTAATTGTTTTCGATAACGAGCACCTGTGTTTGTTTCACTTGGTTTTAACACCTCATAGTACACGAAGCCGAGCTGGTCCCACCAAAAGCAGAGCACGATCTTGGAGCCGTGAAAGTTCGGTTTGGCCGTCGACGTGGAAGCATGGCCGGGATATCCCCATGATTTTTTGGGTTTAGGGCTATCGTTATGAACCAACTTTTCGTCTCCGCTCACAGTACGATGCAGAAATCCATTCTGTTTTGCCCTCTGAAGCAACTGTTCACAAACACACAAAAGCCATTCAACGTCTCTTGGTTTCAGCTCACTCGGGATCCGAGTTACTTCTTCTCAATCATTCCCATAGCCTTGAAACGTTTTGAAGTGGCTTGCTGTGTCACTCCCACTAACTGTACCAATTCTTCTTAACTTTGACGCGTGTCTTGACTCAGCAATGTCTCTAATTCCGCATCTTCGAAAACATCCTCTCCTCCACCACCATGCCGGTCTACGACGTTAACGTCACCGTTCTTGAAGCGTTGCAACCACTCACGATACGTTCTTTCACTAACAGCGTCCTTACCATACGTACTTGAGACCATTCGATGAGACTCAGCCTCTGTTTTCTTCATACTGGAACAAAACAGTAACACCTCCCGCAGATGACGAGAATAAGGGTCGTACACTGACACTTTCAATCAAGAACAACTTTATGATGCAGACACAAATCGACTAGCGTTTGAATAAGGTTTGTTGACCGAGGTCCAAGCTAACTGCTTGACGTCTGCGACCTGTTTCTTTCGACCGCTACTTACCGTTGTCGCCACCTATCGGCAAACGGCAGAAGTAAAGTTGTACAACTTGTAATTAAATGGTTTAACATGATTAGTTCAAGAATTCAAACTGGATGACTTTCAGGTTAAGACACAACAGAACGTAATGTCAGACATTGAGTTTCTTTGATGAAACTGAACACGTGTTAACAGGTAAGATATGCACATTTCGTTACTGGAAGGAGTGCGTTCCGTTAAGTCTCTGTGCGTAAATTTGTAAGATCATAATGCTTATCTCGCCATCGTGGACAACGAATAAAACACCTGAAGATTCGATTACTACTGATCAAAGATATCAAATTCGTACTATAAACAGATTCTCGACTGGGTTTTAATCCCCAGAGTTCCGTGGCCGTGGGAGTACGGTAAACTCATCCTGGTAATTTTCGAACCACCCACGAACACTGCGAGCTGTGTACGAATTGCATTGTCCTGCTGGTAGACCCCATCGTACTGAGGAAAAACAAACTGCATTTAGGGGTATATATGGACCCCCAGGAGAGATGCATACTTGTGTTGCTCTATTGTGTCTTCTAAAATGACGAGATCACTCACAGAATGCCACGAATACGTTTTCGAGACCATAACGCTCCCTCCTCCGGCCTGGGCCATTCCGACCATTGTTGCAGGGCGTTTAATTTCAGACGGCCATCTGTCCGATAGAGCATAAATCTCGATTCTCCACCCGTCGCCACTCAGTGGGAGCGCAGTTAGGGTATCGGCAGCCTTTGCCGCTGATGAACAACGGTCAGCATGGGTGCACGAACCAGGCCACTGCTGCAGAGGCCCATAACAACAACGTCCGCTGAACGAGCGTCTGCCGGGCAACACGGGCCCTTGTATTACTAGGCCCGTGTTGCAGAAAAATTCACTTCCGGTCGCGGCAGTCGGGACTGATAAGGCGCGCTGGCGCTGAGCGAGCGCGTGGCGACCGGAAGTTGTGGTTGCGATAAGCGCTACTGGGGTCCAGCTGCGCCGCAGCACGGAGCGTCATTCGCTCTGCGAACGTCCCCTTGGCTCATTTCGGCTTTCGGTTGCTCAGCTGTTTTCTGTCTATTAGCCTGTACGCAGCTCCGCAACCGTATCCACCCCTGTCATCTGTGGTCTGTGATGTACAACAATTTCCTCGGCGTCGGTTCTGGATAGCGCCATTTTGTCATTCGCGGTATTCTTCAACCATGGCGGCACGCGAAGTGTTTACAGACTTAACCGTTTCGGACATCCTTCCACTTTTGGCCCGAAAGCCAATCGTCATGCACTTTTGCTGGCCAGAGTGGCCGATCGGTACTCGGCGCTACAGTCTGGAACTGCGCGACCGCTACGGTCGCAGGTTCTAATCCTGCCTCGGGCATGGATGTGTGTGATGTCCTTAGGTTAGTTAGGTTTAAGTAGTTCTAAGTTCTAGGGGACTGATGACCTCAGAAGTTAAGTCCCATAGTGCTTACAGCCATTTTTGAATCATGCACTTTTATAGGGCAGATAAATAGCTTCGTTTCCACATTATGACAACGATTGCACTGTTTTCCGCGCCCCAACACGCATTATCTACCCACCACTCCTAGTGCTGCCGACTGAGCGATTTTTGCACGTTGACGTCAAGCACAGCCATTTGTCTCGTTAGTGTGAATTGACCGTGTATGCACTTAACATCATTATTCACCAACAACCGTTCTATTTCTCTACTCCGTGATTCGACCTGTTAAAACGGTGAGACTGAGCAAAAATCACAGTCCCTGTTCGGGAGTGATTCCTGCAGCAACAATGCAAGCGATTTCAAAGATGCCATTTCGTTGTGTCTCCCTGTGGCTTACAATTAATTCTGTAACATTATCAAGAGTCGAGGGATTTTTATGGTTGAACACACGAAGAAATATGCTCACCGCCACGAAGGACTCCCTGGAGAGAGGGAAGAATCCTGCAGCACTGATGCACAGCGGCCGCTGAGATCTCAGCATGAGCAGCAGCAGCGACCGTTTGATGGACGTGGAACATTCGTGTAGTGACGTCGCCGCATCGTAAACCGCCAGCGTCAGATTCTCGCACTGAAGCACCAGACCAGCGCTCTCAGTTATCTCTTCGGTAAAGAAAGAAGGACCACATACGACAATAATACTGTGTTACAAATGCATAAAATATTTTAAGTATATTCATCTACATGTACACGCAGAAAGCCACCTTACGGTGTGCAGCGAAGAGTACTGTATATACGCCGGCCGCTGTGACCGAGCAGTTCGAGGCGCTTCAGTCCGGAACCGCGCTGCTGCTACGGTCGCAGGTTAGAATCCTGCCTCGGACATGGATGTGTGTGATGTCCTTAGGTTAGTTCGGTTTAAGTAGTTCTAAGTGTAGGGCACTGATGACCATAGATGTTAAGTCTCATAGTGTTGGACCCATTTGAAACATTTTGAACTCTATGTACCACATTTCCTGTTTCAGTCGCGAATGGACCGCGAGAAGAACAGTGGTTATATAGCTTCTGCATCAGACCGGACCTCTCTCATTTTACACTCGTGGGCCTTTCGCGAGCTATACGTAGAAGGAAGCAATACATTGGTTGAATCTTCTAGGATCGTACGCTCTGGGAATTTAACAAGAAAGCACACCGTGATACAGAACGTACCCTCCTGGAGTTTAAGAGGACACCCTACTGTGAAACAGAACGCCTATGTGGTTTCCGATCTCTCGCAGCGTCTGCCACTGGACCTGGCTCAGCACCTACATGACGAGTTCGCCCTTACTAAATGAAACTGTAACGGAACGCGCTGCTCTTCTTAGGTTCCTCTCACCTCCTCTACCAATTATACCTGGTACGGATCCCAGACTGTCGTGCAGTTTCAAGTGTCGTCGAATGAGGGTTTTGTAAGCAAAAATGGTTCAAATGGCTCTGAGCACTATGGGACTTGACATCTGAGGTTATCAGTCCCCTAGAACTTAGAACTACTTAAACCTAACTAACCTAAGGACATCACACACATCCATGCCCGAGGCAGGATTCGAACCTGCAACCGTAGCGGTAGCACGTTTTCAAACTGAAGTGCCTCGAACCGCTCGGCCACACCGGCCGGCTTTTTGTAAGCTATTTCCTTTCTGCGTGGACGACTCTTTGAGAATTCTTCCAATCAATCTCAGTCTAGCACCTTCCTTACCTGCGGCTACTTTTATATGATTGTTCTATTTTAAATTGTTCTGTATGCGTACTGCTAGATATTTAATGGAGATTACTGCCTCCGACGATTCCTTTGCAAATCTGTAATCTCACAATAAAGTCCCTTTATGCCTATCTGTCGCAGGAAAAATATATCTTCTGAGTTTAACGTCGTGTTCCCAGATTCTAGCAAGATACATCGCATTCTAAAGAACATCTCCAGCAATTGGAGCAACGACAATTGGCTTCAGTCACTTCACATTTCTATATCCCTGAGTATTACATTTTCAGTCTGAAGGACCAGTGATTCATCCGAATCATATATTGTGTTGTCAGTTCTTTCGGCGTTCGAATCCCAGTCCGGCAAAAATTTCAAGCCGGCCGCTGTGACCGAGCAGTTGTAGGCGCTTTAGTCCCGAACCGCACTGCTGCTACGGTCGCAGGTTCGAATCCTACCTCGGGCAAGGATGTGTGTGATATCCTTAGGTTAGTTACGTTTGAGTAGTTCTAAGTTCTATGGGACTGATGACCTCAGATATTAGGTCCTATAGTGCTTAGAGCCATCTGAACCACAAATTTCAGTCTTGCCCACTGAATTAAATCAATGCCCACTGGCAGCCAGTGTCTCTAATTCCTTTGAATTTGAGTCACCTCGGTTCAGCATGTGTCCTCTTGTTTTGTAGGTACAGGATCCACCATGGGCTCTGGTAAGTTGTTCCACTCGTGATGACACCGACACGCATAAGGTGTGAATGGCATGCTGTGTCATAGCCATCCATGCTGCATTCATCTGGTTCCAAAGTTCATCTGTGGTGGTTGGCACTGCAGCCGTCGTTTCACCGTATCCATACATTTTCGATTGGTGACAAGTCAAGGGATCTGGCCGACAAGGGCAAAAGACTTATATCCTCTGGCACGAAGAAGTTACGTATTCGTGCAATACATGTGGTCGTGCATTGTCTTGCTGAAGAATGGCTCTTTGGGTGTCGTCCAGAAAGGGTCTCAGGATATCATTCACTTAGTTCACATTGATCACAGTGCCCAGGACATTCACCAACTGTGATTTGAGGTTGTACCCAATAGCAACCCACATGCAGGGCCTTGAGTTGGCGCTGTATGTCATGTGCGAATGCAGTCACTGTGATGCCACTCCACCTGTCTGTGGCGAATCAAAATTCATCCATCATTTTCAAACAAACAGAAACTGGATTCGTCCGAAAATACTATCTGATGTCATTCCTGTCACCAGTGCCATCGTTCCACACACCATTCCCGTTTCTTACTCGTGCACCCACGTGCTTTGTGACCTACTTGTCCACTACCGTAGTACTCCGGCTGACGACAATGTTGTTGGACGTGGCACTCACTTCCACACCTGCAACATGTAATTACTAATGCTAACACTTGGCAGTCACCACGTTCCCTAATCGCTATATCTAACTCTTCCAAATGTGTGTAATCCGTTTTCAATTTTTCCCAGAAGAAGCGAGTGTTGTTCTGCTTATGATTTTGCTGTCGTGACCCCTCAGCTAGCTGTTTGAATTTTAGTGCATTCCGAAAGGTCTCATGGTAAGTAACGTATGCCTTAGTCTCTCCAGTCAACCGCAAATTGGTCATTGAAAGCAAGTTTCGACAGACCAATCGTCCAATTAAGCTGCAGCTGACACTTAACTGACAAAAGCAGTTGTAACCTCTGTTGCCTTGTCAGAAGAAGGTGATATCAAGTTTGCTTCTGCAGTCTCGATGCAAGGAGAGCGTACTCTCGCTATAGTCCTAACGTCGTCAATTTGTCCTAGTAATTGTTGCTCCTCAGCATGCAGTACCTCTGCGTGGTCCTCGTAATGTTTTAATTCCCCAACTTTCTGTTCAAGTGCTGCTTGTAGCCTAACAATCTGCTCCATCACAGCGGCAATACAATCACTCGTACTAGCGATGTGTTTTCTGTCGACATCCTTTTACTGCTCAAACTATAGGGAAATGCATAGTACGGAAGGGAATGACACCATGTTCACACTAAAAAGTACACAAACACAACTCTAGTTCTCACAGTGTATCATAGTCCACTGCATTCACTATAATATCATGCCAAATGAGCCCAACATCGATAAGTGAAACATATTACTGGAACAGCCTACGTGTATAGCAACTTGTGCCTAGAAAGACTGCAAAATGCGCACCTGACAGGTGTTAAATATAGCTCAGGACAGTTACAATTCAAGAAGACAAGTGATGAGGTTTCCACAAGTGTATAAGAGGTACTATTAGATTAAAATGAATGTTCCCACAGTTCACCATGCTCAACAAATTACGCGATGAAAATGGCTAGTTACAAGGTAAACAAAATGTTTCTCACACATCGTCCTGCATTCTACGGGATGTGGCTGCAAGATGAATGAACCTGCCGTGGTGATGATGGTGATACAGTAACTGGCGGCAGGCGTAGCTGTGTCAGCTGGGAAACCGGTGGTGTGAGACCCATTTGAGGCCGCCAGTTGTCACAGTGATCAGCCACTTCTGATACTAGTTGTCGCGGTGGCTTGAGGCCCGCTTCTTGACATCAGCTGTAGTGGTCACCCCTTGGATCAGGGCTTTTAATAGGAATGGCAGTTGAGGAAGAAACGCTACTGGTGCAGGAGGTTGAAATTAGGAGGTGGTTTGGGTGGCTATCATATGCTCTAAGGTGTCAGTGAAACAGCGTTATCTGGAATCGTATTTATTATTCGTATTTTTATAGTACGTACGGATTGTGTTCTCTGGCACAGCCAAAGGCATGTTGGAAAAAAAGATATTTTTCCAATGGAGTGAGTGATTGACTATTTTGTAAAAAAATTTTGTTTACTTATAGACGCAATCACATTCTGATGACACAGTCATAACCGGTTTCGGCCATACAACGACCATCTGCAGAATCTAAAACAATAAAAAAGAAAATTAATACTAAAACCTAAAAATAAGTGCAATATTTAACCAGGCTTATTAGTAATCTAAATGAATTTATGCGAAATACATATAGTTCATACCTAAAGGCGGCATACACTGAACACAGGTTCAAGAGTTGTCAAACTAGCTATAAAATGTAAAACACCGGTCTTATATAGATACAAAAATTTGTTAGATTTTGTTCACCCCTTTGCGCTAGATGCGCGCGTCCTCTATAAGATAGTCTTTATTTTTTGAAAAGCCTAAATATGACAAATTTACTATTAATATTTAGGTCAAAAGTATATAAAATTTAAAATTACAGAACTCATCGCTAAATCAGTGAAATAACATTTCAGAACAAGGAGAAACGTTGTGCTATCCTCCTGCAGCAGAAAACTACACTCGTCGTCTTGCCCGTGTCGTCCCTACAACGGCCTAAACAGGCAATAGCCGGAAATACAACGCCATCGGGCGTCAGAAATACACTCAACAAGTGCTACTGCTATTTTCTCTATGCAATGTTTTCTCCTTGTTCTGAAATGTTGTTTCACTGATTTAACGATCTGTTATGAAATTTTAAATTTCATGTACATTTGACCTAAATATTAATAGTAATTAATAGTACATTTGTCATATTTAGGCTTTTGAAAAATAAATACTATTTTATAGAGCACGCGCGCATCCATCGCAAAGATTGTGAACAAAATCTAACAATTTTTTATATCTGTATAAGATGGGTGTTTTACATTTTATAGTTAGTTTGACAACGCATGAACCTGTGTTCAGTGTATGCCGCCTTTAGGTATGAACTACTATATGTGTTTCGCATAAATTCAGTTAGAATACCAATAAGCCTGGTTAAGTATTGCACTTACTTTTAGGTTTTAATATAAATTTTCTTTTGTATTGTTTTATAATCTGAAGATGGTCATTGTATGGCCGGGCCGGCCTGGTTGGCCGAGTGGTTCTAGGCAGTACAGTCTGGAATCGCGCGACTGCTATGGTCGCAGGTTCGAATCCTGCCTCAGGCATGGATGTGTGTGATGTCCTTAGGTTAGTTAGGTTTAAGTAGTTCTAAGTTCTAGGGGACTGATGACCTCAGAAGTTAAGTCCCATAGTGTTCAGAGCCATTAGAAACATTGTATGGCCGACACCGGTTATGACTGTGTCATAAGAATGTGATTGCGTCTATAAATAAACAAAAAAGTTTTACAAAGGCATGTTGATTCATACACTCGACTGTGACAAGGAATGTGGACACAGCGCTACGTTGTCTGCGGCCGTTGTGCGGGTCCAGTACCCAGTGGCGATGTAGCGCACGTAGCAGGAACAGGAATATGTAGGAGCAAGTCTACTATGGCTCACCGGCAGCTAGTGCGGCTAATTCCAGCACTCTCAAGGACTGACGTGCCTGTAAGCAGCGGCCAACAGCATACCACGGACGTTGGGTGTGGCGAAGGTAGAAGCCAAATGGTTCAAATGGCTCTGAGCACCATGCGACTTAACTTCTGAGGTCATCAGTCGCCTAGAACTTAGAACTAATTAAACCTAACTAACCTAAGTACATCACACACATCCATGCCCGAGGCCGGATTCGAACCTGCGACCGTAGCGGTCGCTCGGCTCCAGACTGTAGCGCCTAGAACCGCACGGCCACTTCGGCCGGCGAAGGTGGAAGCCCAGGACCCAAATCAGCAACACAGTGTACACCCAGGCACGCAGTACCACCTACAGACCGGGGGAGGCACTCACACGTCTCAGCCAACAGCTGGTAGACAGGTTTTCAGTCACTTCGTACGGCCCTTTACCAGGGGAAGGCCCAATTTGTCTACATCTTTAATAACGGTGGTGACCAAACAACTGTGGCAGCCTGTAGTGGCTAAGTTCCAAACCAGCCGGCTGCCTAGGATTTCGGAGGTGTTGTCTTCTCACGGCAGCAGGCAGCACATCACGATTCGCCAACCAATTTATCCGATAACTAGCCAGACTGTCATTCCGTCAGAATCTGAGGTGCAGCCGGGATGATAAGATACCAGACTGAGGCTTCTAAAACGGTTGTAACTAAGCTCGACATAATGTCATCGCAACCGGCGATGCGGTCATTTACCCTCATTATCCAGAGGTGTCAGCATAGTTGCCTCCACCGTCGTGTAGCAGTTACTGACAGTTCCTCTTACCCTCAAACTTTCCATCGGGATTGTTTCACTTAAGGTATATAGTAAGCAGTACCTTACGTGTAAACCTTTAATTTACCTTTAGGGTAACCTATCATGCATCGTCAGTGTGAGAGAAAAACAAACAGAGCTTCAAGGCCAGAAGCTTAAGTCGTACTGGCTGCAGGAGATGTTAACGGTAGGAGGATGTCCTTGTGCAATGCATCGAAACTGTACCACATACTATACAGAATCCTAAAGGAAGAATGGAAAACAAAAATTTAACCTAACAGCGACCAGGCCCCACAGGTAAGAATATATCATAAAATCAACAGTGGCACCAACTTTGTCGTTACTGCAGACGCTGGAATTTTAGAAACAATAAAATACTAATCCTAATTCATATAGCAAATTTCTTCTAAAGACCTTGATGATGAAAATGAAAGCAAACTTTTCTACAATATCCGACGACTGCAAGACGCTGTATGCCCACCATCGCCAAAATCAATTCGGTGGTTGGCGTAGTGATTTGCGGAGAAAAAAGGAATACCTAACCGATTCAATAAAGAAAGCAAGATGGTAAGCTATGACTGGTTGAATCTATTCTTGCAAAGGCGTCCCATCTTTGTTGTAAGGAACGGCCCCAGGATATATCCACTGTAAGAGGGTTGGGAATGTATCGAGAAAAAGCTGAGAGCTATTGTTCCCTCTTGTTGCACACCTACCCGGAGAACAAGTTGTTTCAGTAGCCTGCGAAAATTTATCTCATGGACGAATGTGGACATCAGCTGAACAATGAACCTGGGAAAGTTATAGCAGTGATAGGTTCCAAAGGCGTCCATCACGTAACTTCCGGAGGAAAAGACGAAACCATATCCCTAACTGCTTGTTGCAGTCCGAAGTGAAATTCTTTCTACCCTACTGCATATTTAAAGGGAAAAGGAAGAAACCTGAATTTTTAAGACCGTATGCCTCCAGGTTCCCACGTCGAAATGAGCGACACGTCTGCAAATGTGAATACAGATGTGTGGTTCCACAGGTACTTCAATTCTGGGAGGGAATCCGACAAAACTTTGCTAATTCTGGACTGGCAAATGTCACACTTTTCTGCTGTCAGTTTTCTTGATTTTGCAGGTGAGAATAAGATTATTCTCTTCTGCCTACTTAGCCGTACTACGCAATACTTGCAACCCCTAGATCGAACTTCTTCGGCTTCCTCAATTTCTCAAAACCGTTTTGGCAAAAGTCCATCAACAATTCGGTTCACAACCATTCAAGTCGTAGAGTTACTTGTCTGCTGTCTGGACAAGTATTGAGTTCTGCATGGCATCGTACTGCAGCTGTTGGAAATGGCGCTTCTTGATTTTCGGCCTGTGGGATTTATCCACATGACCCAGTCAGAATCCCAGACCACGTTTTTCAATAGCCCGCAGAGCAACTGGCGGTATCAGAAGTGCTGCAGGCCAATCCTGAAGACGTGGAGAACAATGAAATAATTCCTCTTTTCATGACAAAAGTCATGTTTCTTAAGCTCCAACTGCTAGACAAACCAAGAGGAAAACGCAAATTTCAGAGACTCTAACAAGCACTCCAAAAAGACAGCAGATGAAAGATAAAGCACAAAAAAATTGATCAAAACGCCATATTCTGTAAAGGAGGAAGTTGAAATCACCAAGCAGCTCATCTTCAAGCAACGAGGAATCTTTACATTTGAGTAACACAAATGGAGAGAATGACAGCGACGACGATATTTGTCTTGCCTGAAAGGCTCCTTTTATAACAAAAAAGACCCAAGTGCAACTGGATCTGATACATTCGATGGAAGAAATGATTGCATGAGGAGTGTGAAAATGTCAGCGACTACTGCAATATTTGTAATCCATGAATCACGTAATCCTGAATAACAAAGGAAAGTCTTAATCCAGCGATAATCAACTGCTGACTGCCAAATTATTCTTGTTGGTACTTTCATAATCAAAATAGATTTGTTACGTTGCGTTATACTTAACTGATTCTCAGATTTTGTTTCCTTCACACAGATACATCTTCCCTCAGTATAGGTGGCATTTTACCCGGCCACCAGGGGAAGATGCCACCTATACACTGATTTCAGTGTCAAATTTTATCTGTCATTTATTAAAATATTTACCGGTTATATTTTCAGCGTAGCTAAATACCGGATCATATCCTAACTCAACGAAATTTCCAGCCGTTTGGACGGGTAGTTCAACCGTTATGGAAGAAAATTCCCTAACTGTGGCATTCCCCCCCCCCCCCCCCCCCAAAAAAAAAAAAAAAAAACGAGGCAGATGAAAAAAAATAAGCAAACTGTTTATTATTTCAAAAATACTCCCCATAATTTTTAATACATTTACGCCTTCACGGATAAATGTTTGTGATAGCGTACACAACCATGATCGTACCCAGCCGTGCACCTCTTCGAAGCGAATCGATGGCCGCAAATGTCTTTCGTGAAGGGGCCAAATCATGGAAATTGCATGGGGAGAGATTGGGAGTCTATGGAGGATGTGTAAGAGCTTCCTAGAAAAACGTCTGCAACATAGTCGAAACAACCTTGGCAACATATGGTTAAGCATTATCCTGTAACAGAAGGATGCCGTCAATCAACATTCCTTGGCATTTGGACTTGATGGAGTGCTAAATTTTTGCAACATATCCGCGTAGCGCTGTGCGTTAATTGCGACACTGTATTCCAGATAATCAACGAACAGCCGGTTGACGGAGGACATCAGGATAATGCATGCCCACATGTTACTATGTTACTCAGGTAGTCGTCTCGACTATGTTCTAGCCGTTTCGCCTGGCAGCTCTTTCACATCCCTCCTTCCGGTCCCGATCTCTCCCCATGCGATTTCCATATTTTTTGGAGCCCTGAAGAAACACATTCGCGGCCGTCGATTTGCTTCGCACGAAGATGTACGCCTGATTATAAACATGGTTCCGCAGTCAACTGTAAACATTATTTCATGGAGACCTAGACGTCTTGCCACACATTCGGATAAATGCATTGACAGTTACGGCGATTACTTTTGGAATAATAAACAGCTCACGTACTTTTATTACATCTGTCTCGTTTTCATTTCACTGCCCATTATATATTACCATTGTTCCTTGTGAACTACAATGTGTTAATTATAACACACTTAATGAGGGAAAAATAAACTGTGAATCAGTAGTCAAAATGCCTGACTGTCAAATATCTACAACTGATTGTGACTGAGCATCACTTTCCATCTGAGGGATTAGTTACACAGAAGATCATTTCATACGATATTATTGAACAAAAATAAGTTATTCTACTGGTTTTAAGAGTTCATCTGCATCAACGGCGTACAGTAAAATGTCATCAGCAAGGTTAGGATGGTTCAGATATGTAGTCTTACCGCGCAATTATTCTTCTTTTCTCTGGTTTAGGGATCTTCACTATTGACCTAATCTATGGCTGCTGAAATTACTTTTGGTCAAGGGGAATTTTCTTACATGGCCTCTCAATTACGAACTTCTAATTTCTTGCCTCTCATGGGCTACAACTATAGGTACTGTTAAGAGTGTGTGAAAACATTTCTCAAAACTTATTAATCCTAGGCAATTTGGTAATTTATATCACAACTCGATTCTAAAATTTCGTTACGGAATTGCAAACGGTCCATGGTCCTGCGTCGTTTTTTAAAGGCAGTTTGTACCTTTGTGTAGTTAAAATTCAATTCTTTTTCTTCTGTACGGTTAGTGATAAACGTAGTGACTGATGACTCAAAATCTTTTCAAAAAATTAAAAGCACCCAACCCACCTTTTTACCCTTATGTCCAGCAAATACGATTAAAACGGCATGGTAGCCGTGTCGACCAGCTCTGCTCTCTTTGTCGAAGACCCATACCCTGTGGCCTCTTTCAGTCGCCAACAACAGCTTTCTGCTTACAAAGTATGTGGTAATTCCGTAACTGATCAGTGAAGAGTTGATTCCTTGAATTACCTTCACGCAGACTTGCACGGGGTACATCTAAAAAGTTGTGATATATATTCCTTGGTTTTATAGATTACCTGTGACTTCTAAAAATGTGTGTTCATGACAAAACTCAGAATCCCACTGAGTCTCTAAATTCACTCATACGGAAACGATGACCTAAAACCATACTTTCATCTGTTACTGTTGTCAGAATTTACAACTTGTGACGCCGTTATTGTATTTAATGATACAAACGTAGGGTGGATGAAGGTATTACAGAGAATGGACTTTAAGATAGGAAATTTCACTCTAGAGGTCTCGAGAAAAATATATTTACAGCGCTTCTCTACATTTGAAAAGTCAATTAAAGACTTGGTAATGGAAAGAAGGTAAGAAATAGGAAACTAGAAGAGAGGCCTTGAAGGATAAGTGATCCTGAGTACAAATCTGGGGCCTTCTGAAGAGCTAACATAAGAAAAAACGTTAAGCTGAATTTTAAATTGCATTTCCCGAAACTTATGTTTTTTTAAAGTTTAAGTATCTTTTCTCAGAATATATGAAGGCTAGAATAATGAAATTTTGTACACTTATGTCAACCCAGAAAATGTTGTCTCAAGAGTAAATTTTGAAATTCTGGGTGTAAGCTGAGATATGGAGCAAAGAGTTTGGAATTTTGCATGAATTTTAAATTATATGTATAGAATTATGATTAAAAATTATTAAAATTCTCTTCTTCGATATATTCGAAACACTTCACAAGTGAAACTGACTATATCAGAATAGGTTAAATAGAGAAAATATTATAGAAATCTCTCGAATGATCTCTGAGAAAAAGATACACATATTACTTTTTGAAAATAAAATTCTTAAATTACACAAAAAGTTATTTATAATATAAGGAACTAAATAGTAAAAGTTCTAAGGTATGTTATAATATGAAGTACATAAATATTTGCTTAGTTGTCAGTATGTGTAGTATCACAAGGTACTGATTTGTTTCTTGTTTAATAGCACTTGATAATGAAATAACGTAGTCCTGAAACATGTTGTGGTAAATACTTTGTATAAGCTACTACAAGTTTGAGATGTGGTGTATAACACTCTTTGTTGTTTTTTTTATGATTTCATTGCTGTGCCCCATATGGGAAGGGGAGGTGTGGCAGCGGCACAGTCCACCGCTCTTCAGCCAAGTCGTACAGTTAATAAAACAGAGGAAACATGAGGCATATAAAAGGCGAGAAAGGGGGACATGAGAACATAGTAAAGGGAGACATTGGGGGCTAAAATATATACATACACAGAGATTGCCATTTGGGGCAGTGAGAAAAAGTACCCATAAAGTTAAAAAACGCCTTGGGCTATATGCTTGTATAAAAGAACAATGAAGTTACACGCACAAGTTAAATGTTGGCCACAGAATAAAAACACTCCAGAACGACGACACTTAAAAACCGCTGTAGGAGATGGAGCACACACGACGAAGAGTAAAACCTGCCAGGGCTGGAGGGGATGGGTTGAAAACAAGGGGGTAGGAGACAGGCGGCACTCTTTGTTGGCAGTTTTCCTACCTCATGGTTTACAAGTACAGGTAGTAATTCCGAGTCTGATCTGCGTAGCGTTTATCTCTTAAGAGTTACATTTATGGTCATCTAACCTAAATGACCCCTTTCGCCTTAATTACATATACAGCTACAGTGAGGGCCATTACTTTGCTTTAAATTCACAGCTGTCTCATTCCTAAGGACTCTGCAGTTCTCAAGGGTGCACCGCTAATAACAGCCTGAAATGTCAAAGCCACTGAAGTTCCTCGTAAAGATAAAATGCTGGGCTCAAAGATCATATTGTGTACAGGGTCAGAGTAAGATAACCAAAGGTGATGATTATGTGGAGCTGCTTAGTTTTGGTGTCAGTTTTAAACACCTTGTATTTGTAAAGAGATATTTTTCCAAGCAGCCTAGAAGCTTCAGCTACTTAAAGATAAGATAAACAATAGAAATGAAACATTACATAAAACTCATTAAATAATTCCACACGAACTGTTGCAGGCTTATATCATTCATAAATATAAAACTAGCAGAAAAATATAAAACTAGCAGTTACCTGTTTACTGAGAGACTTCGACTGAAATTTGAGGTACCAGATACCTCATTCTACCTTTCTCAGCACCTTCAAAAATTTTTGCATGCAAACATATTCTCGCTGCTTCTAGCATGCAACTCATCTCTCACTCCCACAGTCTCCCCTAACTGTACCTCGCTCATTCACACTAGTCCATTGCTTTAAGTCGCTTATACCCAAACTCTGCTACTTGCCCATTCCCATTCACTCATTCACCCCAACTCATTGTCATTATATCTCTTTTTCTCT
This sequence comes from Schistocerca nitens, assembly GCF_023898315.1. Lineage (NCBI taxonomy): Eukaryota > Metazoa > Arthropoda > Insecta > Orthoptera > Acrididae > Schistocerca > Schistocerca nitens. The sequence goes on from NC_064620.1 coordinate 386,471,042, forward strand.
GTAGCTTTCAGTGTCCCTTGTCTCATAGCTACAGTCTCGTTAGTTCTGTCCTGCTAATACTATCCCCTCTCACTGTCTCTGTCTACCTGTTGCTCTCTTTTACTGGTGCTATCTTATTCACTCCTCACCACTGCTGCTGTCTCTTCTTACTGTTAGATACAGTGTCTCTCATTACTGGCTCTCATCCACATCCATTTTCTCATTCTCTTTACTCCTCTGCCACCTGCATTATCTCCATCTTTTCCTAGTACTGTTTCGTCACTGTCAACTATGTCCACTGTCATTGTGTCCCTCTTTTTCTCTCACAAAGCTATCATCTTCCTTCCTCTTCCTATACAACTGGGGTCAAGGGTCACTCCAAAAGAAATGCACACTATTTTTGTAAAAATACAGTTTTCATTCCGCATGTGTGAAAGTTTTACAGTGTGTATATACATCATTCCCACTTGTTTTCAAACTTAGTTCAACCAGTCAACCAGTTCCCGTGAGTGGCGCCATCACAGCATGTCTTCAAGATGGCTGCTACACTTGACGTTCGTCAGAAGCAACGTGCTGTCATAGAATTCCTGTCCTGTGAAAACGAGACAGTGGGAAACATCCAAAAGAGGTTGAAAAGGGTGTATGGAGATGCTGCTGTCGATCGCAGTACAGTTAGTCGGTGGGCAAGCGGGTTACGTGATGAGAGCGGGCACGGCAATATTAAGGATTGTCCTCGCAGCGGCAGGCCTCGTACTGCACACACTCCAGACAATGTGCAGAGAGTTAACGAATTGGTGACTGCTGACAGACGCATCACAGTGAACGAATTGTCACGCTACGTTGGGATAGGGGAAGGAAGTGTTTGAAGAATACTGAAAGTGTTGGCGTTAAAAAAGGTTTGTGCCAGGTGGGTTCCCAGGATGTTGACAGTGGCTCACAAAGAAACAAGAAAAATGTTATGCAGCAAGCTTTTGGAACTGTACGAGAATGGTGGAGATGAATTTCTTGGAAGAATTGTGACAAGTGTTGAAACATGGCTCCATCATTTTTCACCAGAGTCGAGGAAGTAATCAATAGAGTGGCATCATGCAAATTCAATAAAAAAAATGGAAAACCACACCTTCTGCTGAAAAAGTTATGGCTACGGTGTTCTTCAATTCCGAAGGACTCTTGCTTGTGGACAGCATGCCAAGTGGAACCACTATAAATTCTGCTGCATATGTGACGACAATGAAGAAACTTAAGCTCGACTGAGTCGTATTCGACCACGTCGGCAAAAGCAGGATGTTTTGCTGTTGCACGACAATGTACTGCCACATGTCAGTCAAAAAACCATGGAAGCGATCACAAAACTCGGATGGACAACACTGAAACACCCGCCCTACAGTCCTGACCTGGCTCCATGTGACTATCGTCTCTTTGGGAAACAGAAAGACTCTCTTCGTGGAATAAGGTTTGAAGATGATGACTCCCTTGTGCACATTGCTAAACAGTGGCTCCAACAGGTTGGTCCAAAATTTTACTATGCGGGTATACAGGCGCTGGTTCCAAGATGGCGTCCGGCAGTTGAGAGGGATGGAAATTATGTGGAGAAATGAAAATATTGTTCATAAAGGATGTAGCTACACACTGTAAAACTTTCAAACATGTAGAATAAAAGATGAATTTAAAAAAAATAGTGTGCATTTCTTTTGGAGTGACCCTCGTACAACTACTGTCTACTGTCTTCTAGCGTTTACTACTTTTCTGTCTCTTTCCCACATACAATGTCTCGTCTCCATCAGCACAAAAAAGAGCGAATATGCTCGCATGCCAAAATTGTGAAAATTTTTAAAGGTACTGAAGAAGGTAGAATGAGGCAGCTGGTACCCGATTTTCAGTCATTTTAATAGACAGGGGCATATTCGCGTTTTTTGTACTCCAGTAGGAGCATTTTTCCTCCAATTCCATTCTCTTCCCTGCTACAGTAGCGTATGACACTCAAATGAAATGAACTTTATGGATCAGTAAAATTTTAATAGTTTACTTAAGTGAAATTGAAATAACGCAAAATATAATCATGACTCCCAGACTGGATTTTATGCGGACACACATATTATAACATACCTTAGAACTTCTATGCTATGCGATTACGCACCGTCAAAAGTAAAAACCTGCAGCAAATATACATCGTCAAATATAAAACTTTTTCTCAACAGGGGACATTCATGAATTTTATATAATACTTACAGAATGATGATTAAAAAATCATTGCTTCAATACTATAGCAATACGAAGTTCCCAGAACCGTGCTGATAATAACGGAAATACTTTGCTACACATTTCTCCGTGCCACGTCACTTTATGAACTACGCCTTCGTCTGACATCGGCTGTTACATGCGTATTTTACGTGTACAAGTATGACAATTTTGAGCCTCTGTATCTCGGAAATGGATACAGATATCAAGAAAATTCTCAACGTTGTTCGAGACCCGAGTCTTTCGTAAAAATTACAGCCATTTTCTGTGCATAGTCATCCTGGAATATGCTGCCCGCTTCGATCCCCAAAAACATGCTTTTCGAGCGTTTCTCAATAACGGACAAATATTTCCATTTGCCTAAGATGAAGGAAGTGTGTAATATTCAAATTTTTATCCTGCGCTGTAAGATACTTACAGCAAGACGATCCTTCTGTTGAGTACATAAAACGGTCCCTAGCTCAAGGACTATCCAAAACACCTGACCCTACCGTCCTGTCATCGATAGGACCTGAGGTATGAGCTCCAGAAAGGTCTCCTTATCTATGCGGGGCGTTTTGGAACGTAGGTACAGTATGACGACACATACGTATCTATACAAAAACAGTTTCCTGTAATTACAAAAACCTTTATTATTTTCAGATTACTAAAGAAGTTTCATTTAAATTAAAAACTGGTTGCATAAACTAACGACATCTGACTGGTAGGAGCTGTGTTTGGAAACAAAAAGAACGAAGTATTCACTCAGCAATGACATCGCTATAACATGAGTGAATTGAGCCCCCCATTTCTGGACCACAGGTTAAGAATTACTAAGCTTCTCCTTATTGACTTTCGTTATATTCGTTTTACTTTACTTCAACTTCCATTTTAATTTTTCTGTTTGTCTTTCTGGAGAAATAAATAGCTACCGGTATAGATTCTATCTTCCTCATTATGTACGGCTTTCACTACAGAAATTACTAGCACAGCAGAAAACTGTCGTCTATTCCTTTACTCAACTTCCAGTTTTAGGTAAAATACTGACATGTAAAAATGTGGATCTGAATATCGTAATATTACCCAACATTATATTCAAGGAGAACTTCACCTGTTTAAACAGCTACAAATTCGAACCCACATAGGCCACCGAAATTAAGAAATATATTAAAAACACTGAAATTAGAACGGACTTAATAGATAGCACAAAATTTTTTTTAGATAAACGACACGAAAGGCAGCATTGCAGGAAAGAAAGGGGTCGTCAAATGGGAGGACGTGGAACCGGGAAAGAAAGGAACGACAACCTCGAAGTATGAAGCCTAGGCGCAAAGACAATCAAACACAAAGAGGCTTGGCCAAATTGATTTACTGCATCCTCCAAGAGGGTAACTGGAATAAATAAGTAAATATTACATTTAATATGCATTTCTTTTTTAATTTTACATTGCTTTAGGAATGTTGATTGCAAACCGAAAACTTCTGTAATTATCTCACACATTTTAATACTGAGTTCTCTATGAGCGGACAAAAGTGCGAAAGGTGTTATATTGGACGTAATTAAAACAAATCCTACGTCGTACTACATGAACTACACATTACATAAACTCAAAAAGGCACATATATAGTTTTTACTGAAACCAAGATGTAAAAATGAACCAAATGACTTGTGATGTTGTTGCAAAGTAGCTTAAAGGCATAAATCAACTTACCTCTGACATTAGTTTGTCTCCGAACCAACAGTAGAGCAAGAGCTCCCCAAATATTGCAAACATGTAGCCGCACAATTTTCCAGTTTCTCGTGCTCCTTGTGCGCTCTGCAACATCCATACAGTCAGACATCAAAACCGGAAAATTATATGAAAAATATGCAGATATACAGGCAGTAGCTAATGATTCTCTCGCAGAGTGATGTCGATAAGCGAAAAGTAGAAACTAGAAATGCAACTGTATCGTACACTCCTGGAAACTGAAATAAGAACACCGTGAATTCATTGTCCCAGGAAGGGGAAACTTTATTGACACATTCCTGGGGTCAGATACATCACATGATCACACTGACAGAACCACAGGCACATAGACACAGGCAACAGAGCATGCACAATGTCGGCACTAGTACAGTCTATATCCACCTTTCGCAGCAATGCAGGCTGCTATTCTCCCATGGAGACGATCGTAGAGATGCTGGATGTAGTCCTGTGGAACGGCTTGCCATGCCATTTCCACCTGGCGCCTCAGTTGGACCAGCGTTCGTGCTGGACGTGCAGACCGCGTGAGACGACGCTTCATCCAGTCCCAAACATGCTCAATGGGGGACAGATCCGGAGATCTTGCTGGCCAGGGTAGTTGACTTACACCTTCTAGAGCACGTTGGGTGGCACGGGATACATGCGGACGTGCATTGTCCTGTTGGAACAGCAAGTTCCCTTGCCGGTCTAGGAATGGTAGAACGATGGGTTCGATGACGGTTTGGATGTACCGTGCACTATTCAGTGTCCCCCTCGACGATCACCAGTAGTGTACGGCCAGTGTAGGAGATCGCTCCCCACACCATGATGCCGGGTGCTGGCCCTGTGTGCCTCGGTCGTATGCAGTCCTGATTGTGGCGCTCACCTGCACGGCGCCAAACACGCATACGACCATCATTGGCACCAAGGCAGAAGCGACTCTCATCGCTGAAGACGACACGTCTCCATTCGTCCCTCCATTCACGCCTGTCGCGACACCACTGGAGGCGGGCTGCACGATGTTGGGGCGTGAGCGGAAGACGGCCTAACGGTGTGCGGGACCGTAGCCCAGCTTCATGGAGACGGTTGCGAATGGTCCTCGCCGATACCCCAGGAGCAACAGTGTCCCTAATTTGCTGGGAAGTGGCGGTGCGGTCCCCTACGGCACTGCGTAGGATACTACGGTCTCGGCGTGCATCCGTGCGTCGCTGCGGTCCGGTCCCAGGTCGACGGGCACGTGCACCTTCCGCCGACCACTGGCGACAACATCGATGTACTGTGGAGACCTCACGCCCCACGTGTTGAGCAATTCGGCGGTACGTCCACCCGGCCTCCCGCATGCCCACTATACGCCCTCGCTCAAAGTCCGTCAACTGCACATACGGTTCACGTCCACGCTGTCGCGGCATGCTACCAGTGTTAAAGACTGCGATGGAGCTCCGTATGCCACGGCAAACTGGCTGACACTGACGGCGGCGGTGCACAAATGCTGCGCAGCTAGCGCCATTCGACGGCCAACACCGCGGTTCCTGGTGTGTCCGCTGTGCCGTGCGTGTGATCATTGCTTGTACAGCCCTCTCGCAGTGTCCGGAGCAAGTATGGTGGGTCTGACACACCGGTGTCAATGTGTTCTTTTTTCCATTTCCAGGAGTGTATTTTCAAGAAAGTTTCACTCCAGCGGCACTATGTCATTATGAGGAGATGAAAACAACAAACTCTCTTATCCGGACTGAGAAAACCACATAGGAAGTCAATAATTTTTAATTTTAATCTGCTGCATGTTATTGATATTTTGTAGTTGTAGTATAAATATTTCTTTGTGTCTCAATCCAATGATGAGGTAGATAATAGCTCTTCTATTATAATTAGTACTACATAACATGTAACATTTTGTTTGTTAAGAAAACTTGAGATGTAGTGAAACTGCTTTTTTTTTCGAAAGAGCTATGTTATTACCACGTTAATGATCAACTACTGATGATGGAACTACGGAGTAGCCAGTTAGGTGGTTTGCTGACCGTTAGTTAGGCGACGACTATTTTAGTCACCGTCCTGCCCTGCCAGCAAATTTAACAGTTGCTGGGTGCCAGAAGGTTGAAAGCAACAACGATAAAATTATTGAGTTTGAAAACAGACTGTAGGAAAATCGGCTAATAAGTAACCACATATACCGACGGAAAAAAATCGTAGCACCAAGAAGGATCTGTACGACATAAACAAAAGTTGTTTGTCGTGTTTCTACTTCTGAAAGATGATGTCTATTCAAATTCGCAACAGCAGCATAAGAGAGGCACTAATAGCGGCACTATAAGGATGCAAATCACGTTTGCTTTAAAAACACACTGTAACGGTCTTGAGCGTTAGGTTGAAATTGAAAGTGGCGAGTTGATGCTAGTCAAGAATGCCTCCAAGGCATTATCAACACCGCACTGAGTTTGAATGGTTCAAATGGCTCTGAGCACTATGGGACGTAACATCTGAGGTCATCAGTGCCCTAGAACTTTGAACTGCTTAAAACTGACCAACCTAAGGACAACACACACATCCATGCCCGAGGCAGGATTAGAACCTGCGACCGTAGCAGTCGCGCGGTTCCGGACTGAAGCGCCTAGAACAGCTGGGCCACCGCGGCCGGCAATGAGTTTGAACGAGGTCGCGTAATAGAGCTACGAGAAGCTGAATGTTCTTTCTGTGATACTGCAGAAATACTTGTCAGGAATGTAGCCACTATACGTGATTGCTGGGAGCAGTGGTCACCAGAATGTATGGTCGGAAGAAGACCGGGCTCTGAACGTCCACATGGCGCTACCGAAAGGGAAGACCATCGTGTTCGACATACGGCTCTGGCGCATCCTACTGCATCTGCAGCGGCAATTGGAGCAGCAGATGACACAACGAATAGTTAGATATCGGTTACTTCAAGGACAGCTCCAAACCAGACCTCTCGCAGCGTGTATTACACTAACCCCAAACCAACGCGATCAACGGGGAAGCTTGTTGGAGGGCAGGGTGGAATCCTGTTTTGTTTTCTGACGAAACTGGTTCTTCCTTAGCGCCAGTGATGCTCGTGTGGTGGTTAGGAGTCCACTTGCGTGCCTGCAAACAATCTGTGTACGTGTTAGACACACTGGGCGTACACTTGGGATTATGGTCTGGGTGCGATTTCGTGTGACAGTAGGAGCTCTCTCGTGGTTATCCCACACACCCTGACTGTAAATCTGGACGTCCGTTTGGTGATTCGACCTGTTGTGCTACCATCCATGAACAGCATTCCAGGGGATGCTTTCCAACATGATAATGCTCGTCCACATACCGCTATTGAAAAACAACATGCTCTACAGAAAGTCGACACGTTACCTTGGCATGCTCGATCTCCAGATCCGTCTCCAGTCTGGCACAATTGGGACATCATCGGTCAACAACTGGAGCATCGAATAAAATTTTCTCGGGTTGCTTAAAACTACACGAGCTTTCGGAAAGGACTCCTTGGCTATTGTCAAGTGGTATGACTGCCAGTGGGCTATTGGTGCGCCCTTATATACGCTAGCTGCCTGCTGTGGCGTCACTGGTGCCCGTGACATTGCCATATATGGGCATGTTTTGAGTCGGCGTCCGATGTGCCCTCTTCAACAGCGCGATCGCTGGATCCCACGCAGCGCTGAGCTGCAATCCACCGTCTCTATTCAGGGTGTTTGCGGTAATTTTTATTTCAATAGCTTCCTTTATTAAACTGTCCCACGAGCCGTTAGTGCGAGCCACGACAGAGGTATCGTCAAATTTTATGTGGTGACCGTTTTCTAACGCATGCTCAGCTAACACAGATTTCTCTGGATAGCGTAGGTGATAATACCTCTCATGTTCTTTCCTGCGTTGTTCCACTGTGCGCACTGTTTGTCCGATGCACTTCTGGCCACACGCACAAGGTATTTCGTAGGCTCCAGGTGTTTGAGAGCCTACGCTATCCAGAGAAATCTGCGTTAGCTGAGCATGCGTTAGAAAACGGTCACCACATAAAATTTGACGATACCTCTGTCGTGGCTCGCACTAACGGCTTCTGGGACAGTTTAATAAAGGAAGCTGTTGAAATAAAAATTAGCGCAAACACCTTGAATAGAGACGGTGGCTTGCAGCTTAGCGCTACGTAGGATCCAGCGATCGCGCGGTTGAAGAGGGCACCTCGGGCGCCGACTCAAAACATTGACCATATATGGCAATGTCACGGGCACCAGTGACGTCACAGCCGGCAACTAGCGTATATAAGGACGCACCAACAGCCCACTTGACAATGGCCAAGGAGTGTTTGGCCGAAAGCTCGTGTAGTTTTAAGCAATTGACGCGGTTGGAAACCCGAGAACATTTTATTCAATGTTATCGCCGCGCGACTCTGCATTCATACAACTGGAGCGTCGTCTACAACCAGCATTAACCGTCCCTGTATTGACCGACCAAGTGCAACAGGCATGGAACTCCATCTCACAAACTGACATACTGCACCTATACAACAGAATTCGTGCACGTTTGTATCCTTGCAGTCAACATTCTGGCGGTTACACCGGTTGTTAATGTACCAGCATTTCACATTTGCAATAGCGTATCTCGCACTTACATTAACCTGTGATCTTGCAATGTTAATCACTTCAATATTTTGCCTAGACAAACGTATACCGAAACTTCGTTACTCTACGTTAATAATCTTTTGGTGCTGAAATTTTCTTCGTCTACTGTATATTGAAACAAACATTTTCTTGATTAACTAGTATTTTCAGTGAGGAGTTAAACGAATTACCCGGTACATGCCCGAGCGCTTTGCCTGGGTGGATAATAAATAGTGTTCATGTTATGCGGTTCTGTATGCGCGTATATACATGTTTGTGTACATTAAAAATGCCTGTCGATGAGGTCAGTGAGGTGTAGCATAAAATTCACAGTCCGTCTCATCTCTTTGTTGACGGTCAGCTTCAAACATGTCGGCCAGAGGTTTGTCAGCAGCTCGCCGTCTTAGGGCAGTGCATGTCTGTCGGAGAGTGGCCGTCTGTGAAAGTCTCAGAAGATCCACGACGTTCACATAATGCAGCCGGTCATGTAACTTATTCTGTATGCAACCTTTTCAACTGTTCGGTGTCCCTCCATTTATACCTCTGTAAATGGCGGTTTTCATATGTTTCCAGCCACTAGTCAGAAGAAATACTTCACTCCGCCAATGATCGTACCTTTTATTTAAGGTCTTTCCAGTTTGTTGGAGATTCCCTTCTACCCCAACAGTTTGTTGTACCTCAGCTAACCGTCAACAAATACACTTCACGTGAATACCACTTATTATCACGCATCATACGTCGCATATGGAACATAGGCTACGTATAGTATCATTTCAGATAATATGACACAGCACGCGATGTACTAAAAAACGAATTAGTCGTTTCCCTGATGACTGCTATCACTGAGACCGGCCGTTAGAGGATACGGAATGCAGCAGATGTTCCGACTGCCTTGGAACAAGACAGAGTGAGGTGGGCAGATATCGACGAAAGAACTATTTTTATGTCTGCTTTTTGAAAGAGTGACCACCTTGATTCAGATAGGCGTTACACAAGGCAGGTCCCGCACCACAACGTAGGATCTATTAATAACAGAACTTCGCGTAAATTGCTGTATGTTCTCTCTGGTTATTCATGGTTTTGTCATTTCCCCTTATTTATAGTGTACAATTTCATAACGCTTAACCACTGTGTATATAAACTATACTTTGTTATTGATTCCGTGTTTCCATAATGCTTTTCACCATCTTTCATAATGAAATTACTTAAGTCAGAAAATAATTTTGTGCGACTCCTCTAATAAATTAGTTTCATTACACTAATTGTGCTTCATAAAGCAATAATTCGATAGTTCTCTGACTGAAATCAGTCTGTCTTAGTGAGAATCGTTAGTTTCTCATTCTCCAGTAACACATTTGGATTACAAAACTGAACCCTTTTTCCACTTAGATTATGTTTCTTCTGAAGTCTCACTTACACTTCAATAAAATATAGCTGTAGAGAAAAAGTAAATTTTAAATATTTTACGGAAAGTAAATCTCTACTGAAGCGCCAAAGAAACTGGTACAGGCATGCGTATTGGTTCAAATGGCTCTGAGCACTATGGGACTTAACATCTCAGGTCATCAGTCCCCTAGAACTTAGAACTACTTAAACCTAATTAACCTAAGGACATCACACACATCAATGCCCGAGGCAGGATTCGAACCTGCGACCGTAACGGTCGCGCGGTACCAGACTGAAGCGCCTAGAACCGCTCGGCCACCAGAGGCCGGCGGCATGCGTATTCAAACGAAGAGATATGTGAACAGACAGAATACGGTGCTGCGGTCGGCAGCGTCTTTGTAAGACAACAAGTGTCTGGCGCAGTTGTCATATCGGTTACTGGTACTACAATGGCAGGTTATCAAGATTTATGTGAGTTTGAACGTGGTGCCATAGCCGCCGCACGAGCGATGGGATACAGCATCTCCGAGGTAGCGATGAACTGAGGATTTTCCCGTACGACCTTTTCACGAGTGTACCGTGAATATCAGGAATCCGGTAAAACATCATATCTCCGACATCGCTGCGGCCGGAAAAAGATCCTGCAAGAACGGAACCAACGATGACTGAAGAGAATCGTTCAGCGTGACAGAAGTGCAACCCTTCCGCAAATTGCTGCAGATTTCAGTGCTGGGCCACCAACAAGTGTCAGCGTGAGAACCAATCAACGAAACATCATCGATACGGGCTTTCGGAGCCGAAGACCCACTCGTGTACCCTTGATGACTGCACGACACGAAGTGTTACGCCTCCCGTGGGCCCGACAACACCGACATTCCACTGTTGATATTGGAAACATGTTGCCTGGTCGGACGAGACTCGTTTCAAATTGTATCGGATGGATGGGCGTGTACGGGTATGGAGATAACCTCATGAATCCATAGACACTGCATGTCAGCAGGGGACTGTTCAAGCTGGAGGAGGCTCTGTAAATGGTGTGGGACGTGTGCAGTTGGAGTGATGTGGGACTCCTGGTACGTCTAGGTACGACTCTGACAGATGAAAGTGTCTGATCACCTGCAACCATTCGTATCCATTGTGCATTCCAACGGACTTCGCAATTCCAACAGGACAATGCGACACCCCACACGTCAAGAATTGCTACAGAGTGGCTCCAGGAACACTGTTCTGATTTTAAACACTTCCGCTGGCCACCAAACTCCCCAGACATGAACATTACTGAGCATATCTGGGATGCCTTGCAACATGCAGTTCAGAAGAGATCTCCATCCCCTCGTACTCTTACCGATTTATGGACACCCCTGCAGAATTCCTGGCGTCCATTTCCTTCAGCATTACTGCAGATATTAATCTAGTCCATGCCACGTCATGTTGCGGAACATCTGCACGTTCGCATACACGATATTAGGCTGGTGTACCAGTTTCTTTGGCTCTTCAGTGTAATTCTGAGTTAATCGAAAACGATGTGCTGCTAGATTGTCTATATGTTTTGAAGTGACTTATTGGCGTGCAGGACTTACCAGAGCTATCTGGACCAACACAATGCAGAGAATAGAACCGAGGGAGGCACTCTGAATCAGTAGCATGTTGCCGATGCAGTCCTGCAGTGTCACAACGTTCCTGATAACAAGACACACGGGAAAAACAAAACAGTGTAATATCTGATGAAGTGTGTATCTGTTAAATTCAGATTGAAAACAGGCTGAGTATGAAATCATTCGTCCATAAAACTGCCACTGTAGATATTATTCATTAACTTTAATCACAAAAGAGAGCCTTTGGAAATGAAATATTATAAGAAATGTGTTGTTGCGTAAGGATGGTTCAATGAAATAATTTTTCCAGAGAAGTTTATCATTATTGTTGAAACACAGCATAGCACTGACTAGTTACAAGAATTAATATAAGGACACTGGACAATATAAATTTAATATGTACAACTGAGGTGAAGGAAATTGTGTAAAAGAGCGTATGTGCAGGACGTAAAGCACTTGGAACTGAAGCTCCAGAGTCTGAAATCACATTGGTGTGATGTAAGACAAAGTTATTTCTGTCTCATAGTGGAGCAAAAAGAACGACCCGCCAGCGCCTGGCGGATTAACGACGAGGGCCAGTGTGCCGGTCAGCCTGGATGTGGTTTTTAGGCGGTTTTCCACATCCCGCTAGGTGAATACTGGGCTGGTCCCCATGTTCCGCCTCAGTTACACGGCTTGCCACACATTCTCACTATTCCATGGATTACACTCGACACAGACAGTTGGGTTACACTAATTCCGTCCCGGGGGGTATGCGGTGGCGGCAGGAAGGGCATCCGGCCACCCCTTAAGCATTAACATGCCAAATCCGATAACGATGGCTGACCCTGCGTAACTGTGGTACAAGGCTCAAGCGATAGATATTGGAGCAAAAAGAACATGGAAAATATGATTTGCATAATACAGCAAATTGATTCCAACAATATTTAACTTTGCCTGGGTCCGACAACGAGTAGGAGTGTCTTCACCAGAAAAAAAAATTACCTGTGTTTAAAATTTTCTTTCTCACTTCTGTATAGTGGGAGGTAGTCTTGGATACATGGGCTGGTAAAAATGCTACAATTTTAAACATGGCTGTAAGCTAGCAACCATACAAGAATATGATTTGTGTAATGTAGCCAACGTGGAACATATTTAATATATTAAACAAGTGTCTTAAACATCTGCTGAAACTTGTGTACGAGATTTTCCCTAGTGCAACACCTATGAACAAATTTTTGATATTCCTTGAAACAGTGATCTGACAGAAACTGCCTCCTGTGGTGTGCCGGGTTTTGTTTCCCTGTGTTGTCGTTTTTTACCGACTGCGCCAGAAGGCCTTGTAGAGTACTTTGATTAATATCCAGAAAATAGCCTGAAACCTGGTACTTGTAACCTACATTTTACTTGTTCACATTTCAGCTCGCTTTGACTGAAAGATAGTCATACTCGTTACTTTAAATGGAGCAAGGAAAGGCTGGCGATAAATTAAAAGTTCGTTGTTTTAAATAATTACGTATATTCAAAAAATATATTGTTTTACAGGCATGGTACCTTTTATAAAGCATAATATTTTCTGCTTCTCTAGCCGCATTTAGCACAGTTTATTCCATTTGCTGTTAATTACTGCTCTGTAATTAACAGTTGAAAGTACTATTAATTGCTCAGCTAGAAGCGGTAAATCTTTACACAACTTGCCACGCGGATTGATAATATTACGGGCAGTGCACAGACCTCGCTAGAGCGAAACGAAAACGGCTTTTCAAACATTTCAGTTCATTTCTATCAGCTCTACAGTTCTCGGTACCACTCAAAGGTGTCCGTATACAGCCATCCGATGGCTCGCATTCCCGGCTACATATTACATCGCAACACATTTTACCGCGTAGCTGACGGCGACACAGGCTGTTGGCGAAAGACTGAGTGAAAGCACTACGAATTAACCTTGGGGTTGCTTATACACTGATGAGCCAAAACACTATGACCACCTGCTTAATAACATGTTTGTCCGTCTTTGGAACGGAGTACATCACTGATTCTGCGTATCAGGGAGCCGGCAGTTTGTTGGGGGTTTGTGGAGGTATGTGGCATTAGAAGCCTATGCACAGATCATGTAACTCGCGTAAATAAATGGACGCTGATTTGCGTACGCGTTGATGACGCCCAATAGCGACCTAGATGGGTTCCACAGAATTTACATCAGGCGACATCGACACGGGTTTACTAGAATGTTCCTCAAACCACACTAGCACTGTTATGGTTCCGGGACACGGACAATAATACTGCTGAATGATGACATCAGCACTGGAGAAGACAAAAAGTATGAAGGAATGCAGGTGGTTCGCAGCAGTCAGCGTGTCTTTGATTACTGCCACAGGCCCCATGCAAGTGTAGCAGAATGTCTACCATACCATAATACTGCTCCCACCAGCCTGTGTCCGTGGCGCGCTGCACGTTTCGAGCCGCCGTTTACCTCGATGACGGCGTTTGTGGAGACAAGCAGCGACATAGTGTAGCAAAAATCTGATTCACCCGAAGAGCCGACACGTTCCCATTGACCGACAGTCGAACACCGATGGTCCCGTACCCACTGCAATCGTAATTGACGATGTCATTAGATCAACATGTGAACACGTAGGAGCGGTCTGCTGCGATGTACAATGAACGGTGTGCTCTGGTACACTTGTGCGTGCACCAAAATTGTACTCTTTCGGCGGAGATGCCACAGATCCTACTTTACAGAGCATACAAGCCTCGGAACACCACATTCTGTGAAGAGTCGTGGACGTCCAACCATTTAGCGGCTAGTGGTAGTTTCACAGTCTTCTACCTCGTCCGTAGTCCGCTCCAGGTAGCTGAATGGTCAGCGTGACGGATTGCCAGTCCTCTGGGCCGGGATCGATTCCCGGCTGGGTCAGGGAATTTTCTCCGCCCAGAGACTGGGTGTCGTGCTATCATCCTCATCCACTGCACGTCGCCGAAGTGGTGTCAGATTGAAAGACCGGCACCCGGCGAACGGTCTGCCATACGGGGGGCCATAGCCATTCAAATAAATAAAAACCTCGTCCTAGAGGCTCTTCCCCATTTGCAGCCCATATCGTCACTAGGGTGATCCCCTGTCCGTATCTGCTTCGCTTATACACTTTTGTTACCACGTCACGTGCCCTTAACGATAGTAGGTGGAATCCAACGTCGTGATGGGCAGTGGTCATAGTGTTTTGGCTTATCAGTGTATAGCCACGGTGTCGTCCGGAGCGGGCAGCGAAACGGAACAGTCGCTACTACAGCACCAGTCCCTTCCTTTGTTCTCTAAAAGCTCTCACTCTGCATAACAAATGATTTATAACTTCTTCTATTGTAATCGCACCGCCTCTGTAATTTTTCGTATGGTAAAATTATACTTGGAAAATATTTCCCTTTAATCTTACTTTCATAAATATGTAATTATAGTTGTTACGATGTTTTCAGTGGAATCTTGAGTGGACAATATCCTCTTAACTGCATCTTTTGTTACTTTTGTATCTTTGTAAGCTTTAGTAAATGCATTGTTATTTGGTACATGTGCATAGCGCTATTGCCCTTTGGTAACCTCGAATCAGTGACTTCCACTGGTGGGTCCACATGGTGTCCTCGACCGGCACTGTCCCGTCGTCTTGACTGGGCTGCAAGACCAAGGACTGCAAGAATGTCCAGCACTTATAGTTGGTAGTGACATGGCTGTTGTGCATTTGCCTAACCGACGTATCCTAAACACCACTGCCACTGTCAGTGTGGAAATCTGCCTTGCCCTTGCTGCACTAGTCTCTGCAGTACTGCTGAGTTCGTTGCTTCAATAAGCTAACCTGCGTCGCAACATTGCTTCGATATTTTGAATTATTACAGTGACAGTACCCTGCACTCGCCTGCTATCAGTGCTGCAGCAATACACCGCTCGGGCCCACGCTATTATGCCCGAATATCATCGGTATACTACAGCAGTGTGTGTAACGTAGCAAGTTATTACGAGATGGCAGAAAGGCAAGCAGCCGTTTGGTACGGTGGCTGCAGGATGGCTATATTTTTTGTCGCTTTGCTCACAGCGCAGCTGACGTTGCTGCCGTGAGAACTGCATAGCGTTACAGTCAGTCAATACGAAGATTCATACCCCGTACGAATCTGCATAATCCATATTAGTTATTATCCGATTTTGTTCAAATTTGGTACACAGTCTTTTGTTATTAATGGAATGATGCTGGCAAAATTCCATATTTTTATTTATTATAGTTTCGGAGATAAATAAATTACCTAAAACTTCTAAAACCAATGCTTGTTTTTTGAAACCATTTTAGGAACCAATGAAGATTGACTTGCATTATCATTTGAAGCCATTACAAAGTAACCAGTGCATAAAAATCAATTAATTAGAATTTTCTTGTCTAACACGTTAGTCACTCTGCATTACGTAAAACAAAAGTCGGTGAAAATTATTGTGAGAATTATTGAGAGAGTGTATGTGGGACATACGTTAAAACTTAATATGTCATTTTTCATAAAACCTTGTACAAACAGACCGTGGGAAAGTTATGGTGGAACCATGATTCAGATGACCTATGGCGGTGTGAGCTTGCTTTTGTATTAAAGCAGCCAGAATAAAAGTGAGAGGCGGAATAAGTTTATTTATCAGTTTGGAGAATAATTCGTAATTCGTTTATTTTGATTAAACAATATACTAGAAATTGAAGTTTTAATGACGTCAATTACTATCAGATTATTGATTGGATAAGGCAAGTTTTGCCGCAAGAATGACCTGGAAGGAACATTCTGATTGGTCGTTTAGATCAACAGCCAATCAGAATCAAGCTGTTCCCGCTTGGAGAAATATAGGTTAAGTCTTCTGTTCATTGTGTTAACTTGTTCACTAATCATTCAGTACCTTCGGAGTCAATTATCTTCTTGCAGCTAACGTAAATCGCTTCCTTAATCCTTTACAGCAGTGCGTCAGGTACATACAGACAAGATACTAATTCCTTACTTATCGAGTGCACATCACGAGACGTACATCATAAGCTATAACTCTACTCACGACAGTTCTAAGAGGGGTCATAACAATGTACTCTGACAACGTATCTCAAATATAGTCACTGCACTCATCAACGTCGCCTGGTCTTACCTGATGACAGCTTGATGGTGAAGAATAATACCGCGCAATCGGCTATGAATATCGTTAGAATTCGGGTGTTCAGATGACAGCCCACTTCCTTCGGTTCCCTCCTTTAGAAACAAGGCATCTGTATCTTGTTGTTGGTAAATGCTCTTCTGTAGTTTACAACTGTCATGATGTATGGATAAATAGTCCCCGAGTAGTAGAATCCTCTTGGAATCCTCTTGTGATGGCGAGTATTTAGTGCCTTCGCTTTCGTTGCCCAATTCGTCAATGTGCTTTCTTAAAAGAATAAGTTGCATACGGAGTTGTTCCATAACGCAGATATTTAAACAGTCGATCATAGCATTGAACACCACAGCATCCGCTGAGATGTAGGCGCAAATGAGCCAACCGGCGAGCCAGCCAAACGAATGGTCCGTCTGGAAGGGCAGTATGATTATCAGAGGAAGTCCTTCGCCCCTCGTAGGGTACGTGAGCCACGCAAGAGTGTCCACTGCACCCAGTATTATGTAGATTGTCACGAAGCGCCGTAGTGAAGCAGCGAGGTCTCGCAGAACAGGGATGTCGCTAGGAGTCATGAACTCTCCGAAGTCCTCCCGCACCTGCAAGCAAAAGAGTGTCGATTACATGCGCTGCATGCGGCGTCTGTTGTTCGGTACTCGACAGCAGAATACTGTGTACGCTGACAGAAAAGAATCGCAGCACGAAGAAGGAGTTGTGCGACTTAACTGGAAGTTGGTAAGCGCCTTCCTACATCTGAAAGATGACGTCTGTTCAGATTTCGTGCCAGTTGCATAAGAGTGGCGCTAAAAGCGTCACTGTGAGGATGCAAATCAGGTTTACTTTAAATACTCGCTGTAACGGTCGTGAGCTTTAGTTACTTTGGAGATTTGACGTGGTGAGCTGATGTTAGTCAAGAATACGTTTAAGATAACAATGACGTCATTATCAACACCTCACTGAGTTTGAACGACGTCTGTAATGGGGCTACTATAAGCTGGTTGTTCCTTCTGCGATACTGCAGGAAGACTTGGTAAGAATTTTGCCACTATATGTGATTGCTGGCACGGTTGTCACGAGAATGTACAGTCGCACAAAACCTGGCTCTAGATGGCCATGCATTACTACCAAGGCTCGTCATAAGCTATAACTCTACAGTTAAAAGAGTCGACATAAAGTTAAAATCACACAGTTGGCGATTTGTGAGGAACTTGAAATACACTGGAGTCATACATATGAGTCGAAGTCGGCCACAGTATAAAAAAAAAAAAAAAAACAGAACGAGAGACACTTAAAAAACCTCTGTAAGCCATGGAGCACACACGAAGAATAAAAACTCCCAAGAGGGACCTGCCGAGGGACAGGAGTCCTGAGAGGAGGGAAAAAGAGGGGAGAGGAAGGTGCAGTGGAGAAGGGGAAGTTGGAAGGAGTGGGAAGAAAAGAGCAAAAAGGGTGTGTCAGGGGGCACACCAAGAGGCAGGAGATTACCAGTGCAGGAGATGGAAGGCAAGTCAGGAGGGAGTGTAGAGACACATAAGGGGGGCATAGGAAATGGAGGTGGCATAGGAGGGAGGAAAACTGCTGCAGGGACGGGATGAGGAGGGGAGGGAGAGCCCTGAGGAGTAGGAGGGGGAAGGTGGGGTTAGAGTTGGTAGGAGGGGTGGAGATCAGGGCGAAGCTCATCATCTGGGAGGAGTAGGTGCTGGAAACTGTATATGGAAAGGAGGTGGAGGGTGTGGAGATGGAGAGAGGGCGGGACACAACGGTAAAGGCATGGCAACAGGCTGGAGGAGGAGAGGAGTGAAGACACACGTGGGTGGGGGAGATCAAGTTGGTAGGCAATGTACAAGGTGCAGATGTGTTGGAGCAAAAGAAGAAGATGTGGGAAGGGAATGAGGTCATAGAGTATTCACATGGGGGATGGAAGGCAGATATGAAAAGTGAGGGGAAGTGCATGGCGTTCTAGGATTTGGAGGGTTTTATAGGTTATGGGAGGGGCAGAAATCCAATCCACACTGGCGTAACAAAGGATGGGGTGGATTAAGGATTTGTAGGAGTGAAGGATGGTGGAAGGATGCAGTCCCCAGCTGGACAGGAGTTTCAGGAGGTGGAGTCTATTGTGGGCTTTCTGTTGGATCGTAAGGAGATGGGGAGTCCTGGTGAGGTGACAGTCGAGGGTAAGTCCAAGGTATTTCAGGGTAGGAGTGAGATGGATAGAACGACCATAAATGGTGAGGTAAAAATCGTGGAGCCAGAACGAGCGGGTGGTATGACCTATGATGATTGCATGGGTCTTGGTAGTGTTGATGCGAAGAAGCCACTGGTTGCATCAGGTGGTGAACTAGTAGAGGTGGGTTTGAAGGGCACGTTGGGACCGTTGAAGGGTAGGATAAAGGACCAGGAGGTGGTGAGCAGGAGGCAGAGATTTGGGCATATCGACTGTATACAGGAGATAGAGGAGAGTGGAAAGGACAGAGCCTTGGGGCTTGCTGGCAGTGGGATAGAAAGTACAGGAGTTTTTACTGTGGATAGTGACATAGGAGGGACAATGGGAGAGGAAGGAAGCAACAAGACAGACGAAACGGATGGGGAGAGCATAGGTCTGGAGTTTAAAGAGGAGTCCAGGATGCCAGACACGGTCGTGGGCGTTCTGAAGGTCGAGGAAACAGTTGACTTCCTTCAGTTCCCTCCTTTACGAACAAGACAACTGTATCTTGTTGTTGGTAAATGCTCTTCTGTAGTTTACAGCTGTCATAATGTACAGCTAAATAATCCCCAAGTTATAGAGTCCTCTTGGAATCCTCTTGTAATGGCTAGTATTTAGTGCCTTTACTTTCATTGCCCAATTCGTCAATGTGCTTTACACATAAGTTGCATACAGAGTAGCTCCATAACGCAGACCAGAATGTTCGGTGTATGGTTCTGGCGCTTCGTACTGTATCTGCAGCAGGAATTTGAGCAGCAGGTGTCACAGCAGTGACACAAAGAGCTGTTACAATTCGGCTACTTCAAGGACAGCTCCGAGCAAGACATCTTGTAGCATGCATGTCTCTTAACCCAAACCACCGCCATTTGTGACTTCAGAGGTGTCAGTCGAGAGCTCAGGGAGCGCAGGATGGAGGTTTGTTGCGTTTTCTGAGGACAGTTGGTTCTGCCTCGGTGCCAGTGATAGCCATGTGTTCGTTAGGAGGAGGCCAGTTGAAGGTTTGCAAGCAAGCAGTGTGTTAGCGTGGTAGACACACTGGACCTACACTTGGAGTAATGGTCTGGAGTGCGATTTGGTATGACAGCAGGAGCACTCTCGTAGTTATCCCGTACACCCTAACTGCTATTTTGTACGTCACTCTGGTTATTCAACCTGCTGTACTGCCATTTGTGAACAGCATTCCTGGGAAGATGCTCGCACACACATCACTGTTGTAATCCAACATGCTCTATAATGTGTCGATATATTGTCCTGACCTGCTCGATTATCAGATCTGTCTGCAATCGAGCACTTGAGACTTCACCGAACGACAGTTCCAGCATCATCCAGAACCGTGTTAACCGCCACAGCATTGACCGACCAAGTGGAACAGGTGTGTTATCCCACCCCACAAACTGACGTCTGGCATCCTCACAATACAATGCATGTACGTTTGCATGCTTGCATTCCATATTCTGGCGGTTACACAGGTTTTTAATGTACCAGCGTTTCACATTTGCTATGGCTTATCTTGCGCTTACGTTAACTTGTGATCTTGCAATGTTAAACACTTAAATATGTTACCTAGACAAATTGATTACCGAAATTTCATTACCCTACATAATTTAGTTTTTGGAGCGGCGATTTTTTCCGTCAGTGTATTTAGAGCCAAAAAAGTCTCATTGTGAGGTAATTACCTGTTATAGTGCTCTAAACCTATGAAAAATAGATTCGTGTACAGATTTCTAGAAAAATAAACCTGGTAAGAGGATTTATGTGAGAAATATCAAGCAGTCGTCCTAATATTATTCGCATATAAACTGCTTAGCAAGAAAAGTGAAGACCCATAAGGGGAGGGAGAAGCGAAATGAAACTTCACAGGTTGAGGGATATGTGATATTTTTTCAGTGGTAAGAATAAATAGTAAAATTTACGCAGAATAAGCCCACTTATCATTGACGTTTTCTTCCCTCTGACCTGGATTCTTGCAGCGATTCGCTTGAGAAGGGCGTATAAAGCGGCAGTATCCTATTCTGAGACAAGCTGCCCACAACCGCTGTAAACGTTTCTTGATACCCTAAACAATGGCATTGGGACAGAGTTGGCGCCCGAATTGTGAACACGTGTTCTTCTCCACAGGAGAACCTCAACATCGTGCAGACAGTTCATAGACACTCATAGACACACGTGCCATGTGTGCACTAGTTGCCCCGCTGAAAAATAGCACTACGATACTGACACGGGAAAGGTAAAACATGAAGAACTAGGATGTGCGTGTGGTATTGTTGTGCTGTCAGAATTCTCTCATCCAGTTCAACCCGTGACCTGGAGCTATACCCAATGGCTCCTCACATCATGACGCCAGGAATACCCTGTTGGCCCTCCCCAAAACACTGGAAGAATGGGACCTCTCGCAGATAGCCGCCATACTCACCAAGGAGTCTTATGCGGGTGGAGCATAACCGCCATTCAAGGCTGAAAACAATTCGAACCCATTCACCAGCAGTCCATACTTCACGACACCATCCAAAATGCAGCCGTAATTCCCTAGTGCGGCTGCTGCTAGTCTCAGTAAAATGGTACGGGATATCACAGAATGTGGCATGGAGTACATTACTTGTTCTCATAAGGCAGACGCAGATGTGAAAGGGCTACGATGCGTTTGGTGCAGAATACATGTCCACATAACTGCGTCTGACACATCACACATTTCAATTCCTGCTGCGTGTAATTTTAGGGTAAGGGAACGCGAACAGTGCTGTGATACCATAGCTCAACTTCATTTTTAGCACTCCTCGTTTGACGAGCAGATGATGATGATGATGATGTTTGGTTTTTGGGGCGCTCAACTGCGCGGTCATCAGCGCCCGATTTCACGAGCTGTGGACTGCCTTATTGCAAAAGGAGAAAATAGTTGCTTGTATTTCTTCTTCCTCCCACGAAGGCGTTTCTTCATGTAATGGAATAGAAAAAAGTCACATGGGGCTAAATACGGACTATAGGGAGGATGAGGGATGCACTTGACGTTGATTTTTGCAAGATAT
This sequence comes from Schistocerca nitens, assembly GCF_023898315.1. Taxonomy (NCBI): domain Eukaryota; kingdom Metazoa; phylum Arthropoda; class Insecta; order Orthoptera; family Acrididae; genus Schistocerca; species Schistocerca nitens. Next base: position 386,492,892 of record NC_064620.1, read on the forward strand.
TCAGCAACAACATTGGCAATATGCAGCCGCGCATTATCGTGGTGCAGCATCCAGCCTGCTTCACACAAATATAGGATTTGCGCCTGATATGGACTGTTTTGACGACATACCTGTAGTATTGTCGAGTTACTGATGTGTGTGTGTGTGTGTGTGTGTGTGTGTGTGTGTGTGTGTGTGTGTGTGTGTGTGCAGGTACAACATGCTGATAAACCATTCCATGAATATCAAAGAATGAGATGACCATAACTTTCCCAGCAGAAGCAATCAATGGAGATTTCTACACTGAGCTTTGCTATTTGCTCTCAGGGTCAAAATGATGTAGCTAAGTTTCATCAGCGGTGATTACATTTGAAAGAAACTCCGGATCTTCCTCTAACATCAACTTTAACTGCATGCAGACCTGCACGCTAGTGTCCTTTTGTTCGGGAATCAACAGTCTTGGAAACCATCGCGCACAAACACGTGTCATGAGTAATTTTTCTGTCACCAACGCGTGGGTGGTACCCAAAGAAATGTTCAGTATTTCAGAAAGTGATCTTAAGGCAATTCTTTGATACTCTCTCACAATGATAGCAGCAGTATTGGTTTTCTTCCGTAAGAGCAGTAACTGGAGCACTTGGTCCACCTTCCTTTGAAATTGATTGTCTCCCCTCTTTAAACATTTTAAACCACCTTCGAGCTGTCCTGTAGGGGAAAAAAAGACTCTCCATAGGCCTGCTGTAACATTGTGTAGGCCTCAGCTGAAAATTTGTTGAGACGAAAGCAGAATTTCAAGGCCGCATATTGTACATCGCGTGTTACCTCAATTGCAGCGGGAGGAATTAATGAACATGTCTGACCTTGTCTGCCTCTCACAGGCGGGAACCAGGAGTCCCAACAATGAAACTACTACGGCGTGTTTGTTGCACTTTAAGCTAACAGAATATCATAAGATTAAATTTTAGTGCGAGGAATTACAACCATAAAAAATTATGATCATTCTTTATTGTATAGCCCTCGTACATAAACATTCTGGTCGTATCACTACGGTAAGGTGTTTTAATTTCGTGTTTCTATATTCGCCGTTCTTGTTATAGATTTTTCAGTTAAACCATATTCTCTTTCGAGTTTATTAAACAACAGTTGCAAATTTCTTTGATCCATTCCACTGTATGGTTTCTGCAAGAAGTTTAAATTTACTAACTCGTACTGTTCTACCTACTTGTATTTCTATGTATATTTGATCAGGTTTTGTATTTGTCATTAATTTTGATTTTTAAACTAAAATTCTGAGACTGGTTCTATTCGCTGCTCTTTCCAGAATATTCATTTGAGTTACTACATCCCTGAGATTGTCTGAAAGCATTACAAAATAGCCTACAAAAGCCAAATACCAGGTCCTAACATTTTTCTAAAACGTAGTTAAACTGTAAAGATGATAAGTCGCTCTTTTGTGGGACATTAGTTTTTATTTCAAATGGCTGAGACATTTATTCTCCGAATTCCACTTTGGACATCCTATTTGTTAGTTTCACAAATTGTTTGCTAATTTCGATCTAACACCAAATTCTCTAATGACACTGTTTCCCTGTCTACTGAATCAAATGCTTTCTTGAAATTAATAAATGATGCTATTACAGGTTAGGTTAAAATTTATCGCAATATCTTTTGCCACACATAGCTCCTCTTTGCTCCCAAATTCTGAACATAGATCACACATTGGTACGTTAACAGAAAAAACAAAGTGAAAAGTTTATAACTTTCATATTGTGAAACAGGGGATAAATTCTGTGATGCTTCACATTAGAAAAAGGCATATGATTTCCATGAAGCAAATCCCAGCAACCAGATTGTCATTGCCTACGTGGCCAGGTTAATTTCTACATATTATTTTTATTCGACAGATAATTTAGAGGCAATCAAGTTAAAATGAACAGAATGCACACAAGCCGCCACCTTAAATGTTAGAACTGACCTGTTGAGCAAGTTTCTGAAAGTCACGCTCGCGCCAGGCGATGTGGCAGCGGCGGTAGACGCACGTGCTGCCCGTTTCAAACACGCTCACTGTTAGAGTGAAACGATCGAAATCGCTTGTGCCTTCACGGTACATTGCAATTGCGTCGCAAGTGTTGGTATAAGAAACAGCAGCCACTCCGAGAACTCTGAGCACGTAGGAGATGCGACAGGACCACGGGCCGGCCCTGGGGTGACAGATGGCACCAGTCCAGTGCAGCAACCAGAGCAGGTAGTCCAGGCTGGTCGCCTCTTCTGCAGCTGTGGCTAGGGACGCTGCAGGCTCCATGACTCTCGGACACCAGGACCTCCTGTCCACAGAAGACGTATTATCACTACCATTTCTGTCACTAAACATATCCGACGTCACACCAAAGGACGTACACATGGTGGTCCATTGATCGTGACCGGGCCAAATATCTCACGAAATAAGCGTCAAACGAAAAAACTACAAAGAACGAAACTTGTCTAGCTTGAAGGGGGAAACCAGATGGCGCTATGGTTGGCCCGCTAGATGGCGCTACCACAGGTCAAACGGATATCAATAGCGTTTTTTAAAATAGGAACCCCCATTTTTTATTACATGTTCGTGTAGTACGTAAAGAAATATGAATGTCTTACTTGGACCACTTTTTTCGCTTTGTGATAGATGGCGCTGTAATAGTCACAAACATATGGCTCACAATTTTAGACGAACAGTCGGTAACAGGTAGGTTTTTAAAATTACAATACAGAACGTAGGTACGTTTGAACATTTTATTTCGGTTGTTCCAATGTGATACATGTACCTTTGTGAACTTATCATTTCTGATAACACATGCTGTTACAGCGTGATTACCTGTAAATACCACATTAATGCAATAAATGCTCAAAATTATGTCCGTCAACCTCAATGCATTTGGCAATATGTGTAACGACATTCCTCTCAACAGCGAGTAGTTCGCCTTCCGTAATGTTCACACATGCATTGACAATGCGCTGACGCATGTTGTCAGGCTTTGTCGGTGGATCACAGTAGCAAATATCCTTCAAATTTCCCCGCAGAAAGAAATCCGGGGACGTCAGATCCGGTGAACATGCGGGCCATTGTATGGTGCTTCGACGACCAATCCACCTGTCATGAAATATGCTATTCAATACCGCTTCAACCGAACGGGAGCTATGTGCCGGACATCCATCATGTTGGAAGTACATCGCCTTTCTGTCATGCGGTGAAACATCTTGTAGTAACATCGGTAGAACATTACGTAGTAAATCAGCATACATTGCACCATTTAGATTGACATCGATGAAATGGGGGCCAATTATTCTTCCTCCCAGAATGCCGCACCATACATTAACCCGCCAAGGTCGCTGATGTTCCACTTGTCACAGCCATCGTCGATTTTCCGTTGCCCAATAAAGCATATTACGCCGGTTTACGTTACCGCTGTTGGTGATTCACGCTTTGTCGCTATATAGAATGCGTGCAATAAATCTGTCATCGTCCCGTAATTTCTTTTGTGCCCAGTATCAGAACTGTACACGCCGTTCAAAGTCGTCGCCATGCAATTCCTCGTGCATAGAAATATGGCACAGGTGCAATCGATGTTGATGTAGCATTCTCAACACCGACGTTTTTGAGATTCCCGATTCTCGCCCAATTTGTCTGCTACTGATGTGCGGATTAGCCGCGGCAGCAGCTAAAACACCTACTTGGGCATCATCATTTGTTGCCGGTCGTGGCTGACGTTTCACATGTGGCTGAACACTTCCTGTTTCCTTAAAGAACGTAACTATCCAGCGAACGGTCCGGGCACTTGCATGATGTCGTCCAGGATACCGAGCAGCATACATAGCACACTCCCGTTGGGCATTTTGTTCACAATAGCCATACATCAACACGATATCGACCTTTTCCGCAATTGGTAAACGGTCCATTGTAATACGGGTAATGTACCAACCCCCCCATGAACCATGGACCTTGCCGTTGGTGGGGAGGCTTGCGTGCCTCAACGATACATATAGCCGTACCGTAGGTGCAACCACAACGGAGGGGTATCCGTTGTGAGGCCAGACAAACGTGTGGTTCCTGAAGAGGGACAGCAGCCTTTTCAGTAGTTGCAGGGGCAACAGTCTGGATGATTGACTGATCTGGCCTTGTAACACTAACCAAAACGGCCTTGCTGTGCTGGTACTGCGAACGGCTGAAAGCAAGGGGAAACTACAGTCGTAATTTTTCCCGAGGGCATGCAGCTTTACTGTATGGTTAAATGATGATGGCGTCCTCTTGGGTAAAATATTTCGGAGGTAAAATAGTCCCCCATTCGGATAACCGGGCGGGGACTACTCAAGAGGACGTCGTTATCAGGACAAAGAAAACTGGCGTTCTGCGGATCGGAGCGTGGAATGTCAGATCCCTTAATCGGGCAGTCAGGTTAGAAAATCTAAAGAGGGAAATGGATAGGTTAAAGTTAGATATATGGGAATTAGTGAAGTTCGGTGGCAGGAGGAACAAGACTTCTGGTCCGGTGAATACAGGGTTATAAATACAAAATCAAATAGGGGTAATGCAGGAGTAGGTTTAATAATGAATAAAAAAATAGGAGTGCCGGTAAGCTACTACAAACAGCATAGTGAACGTATTATAGTGGCCAAGATAGACACGAAGCCCACGTCTACTACAGTAGTACAAGTTTATATGCCAACTAGCTCTGCAGATGATGAAGAAATTGATGAAATGTATGACAAGATAAAAGAAATTATTCAGGTAGCGAAGGGAGACGAAAATTTAATAGTCATGGGTGACTGGAATTCGAAAGTAGGAAAAGGGAGAGAAGGAAACATAGTAGGTGAATATGGACTGGGGGTAAGAAATGAAAGAGGAAGCCGTCTGGTAGAAATTTGCACAGAGCATAACTTAATCATAGCTAACACTTGGTTCAAGAATCATAAAAGAAGGCTGTATACATGGAAGAATCCTGGAGACACTAAAAGGTATCAGATAGATTATATAATGGTAAGACAGAGATTTAGGAATCAGGTTTTAAATTGTAAGACATTTCCAGGGGCAGATGTGGACTCTGACCACAATCTATTGGTTATGAACTGTAGATTAAAACGGAAAAAATTGCAGAAAAGTGGGGATTTAAGGAGATGGGACCTGGATAAACTGACTAAACCAGAGGTTGTACAGAGTTTCTGGGAGAGCATAACAGAACAATTGACAGGAATGGCGGAAAGAAATACAGTAGAAGAAGAATGGGTAGCTCTGCGGGATGAAGTAGTGAAGGCAGCAGAGGATCAAGTAGGTAAAAAGACGAGGGCTAGTAGAATTCCTTGGGTAACTGAAGAAATATTGAATTTAATTGATGAAAGGAGAAAATATAAAAATGCAGTAAATGAAGCAGGCAAAAGGGAATACAAACGTCTCAAAAATGAGATCGACAGAAAGTGCAAAATGGCTAAGCAGGGATGGCTAGAGGACAAATGTAAGGATGTAGAGGCTTATCTCACTAGGGGTAAGATAGATACTGCCTACAGGAAAATTAAAGAGACTTCGGAGAAAAGAGAGCCACTTGTATGAATATCAAGTGCTCAGATGGAAACCCAGTTCTAAGCAAAGAAGGGAAAGCAGAAAGATGGAAGGAGTATATAGAAGGTCTATAGAAGGGCGATGTACTTGAGGACAATATTATGGAAATGGAAGAGGATGTAGATGAAAATGAAATGGGAGATACGATACTGCGTGAAGAGTTTGACAGAGTACTGAAGGACCTGAGTCGAAACAAGGCCCCGGGAGTAGACAACATTCCGTTAGAACTACTGGTGGCCTTGGGAAAGACAGTCCTGACAAAACGCTACCATCTGGTGAGCAAGATGTACGAGACAGGCGAAATGCCCTCAAACTTCAAGAAGAATATAATAATTCCAATCCCAAAGAAAGCAGGTGTTGACAGATGTGAAAATTACCGAACTATCAGTTTAATAAGTCACAGCTGCAAAATACTAACGCGAATTCTTTACAGACGAATGGAAAAACTGGTAGAAGCCGACCTCAGCGAAGATCAGTTTGGATTCCGTAGAAATGTTGGAACACGTGAGGCGATACTGACCCTACAACTTATCTTAGAAGAAAGATTAAGGAAAGGCAAACCTACGTTTCTAGCATTTGTAGACTTAGAGAAAGCTTTTGACAATGTTGACAGGAATACTCTCTTTCAAATTCTAAAGGTGGCAGGGGTAAAATACAGGGAGCGAAAGGCTATTTACAATTTGTACAGAAACCAGATGGCAGTTATAAGAGTCGAGGGGCACGAAAGGGAAGCAGTGGTTGGGAAGGGAGTGAGACAGGCTTGTAGCCAGTTCCCGATGTTATTCAATCTGTATATTGAGCAAGCAGTAAAGGAAACAAAAGAAAAATTTGGAGTAGGTATTAAAATCCATGGAGAAGAAATAAAAACTTTAAGGTTCGCCAATGACATTGTAATTCTGTCAGAGACAGCAAAGGACTTGGAAGAGCAGTTGAACGGAATGGACAGTGTCTTGAAAGGAGGGTATAAGATGAACATTAACAAAAGCAAAACGAGGATAATGGAATGTAGTCGAATTAAGTCGGGTGATGCTGAGGGAATTAGGTTAGGAAATGAGACACTTAAAGTAGTAAAGGAGTTTTGCTATTTGGGGAGCAAAATAACTGATGATGGTCGAAGTAGAGAGGATATAAAATGTAGACTGGCAATGGCAAAGAAAGCGTTTCTGAAGAAGAGGAATTTGTTATCATCGAGTATAGATTTCAGTGTCAGGAAGTCGTTTCTGAAAGTATTTGTATGGAGTGTAGCCATGTATGGAAGTGAGACATGGACAATAAATAGTTTGGACAAGAAAAGAATAGAAGCTTTCGAAATGTGGTGCTACAGAAGAATGCTGAAGATTAGATGGGGTGATCACATAACTAATGAGGAGGTATTGAATAGAATTTGGGAGAAGAGATGTTTGTGGCACAACTTGACTAGAAGAAGGGTTCGGTTGGTAGGACATGTCCTGAGGCATCAAGGGATCACAAATTTAGCATTGGATGGCAGCGTGGTGGTAAAAATCGTAGAGGGAGACCTAGAGATGAATACACTAAGCAGATTCAGAAGGATGTAAGTTGCAGTAGGTACTGGGAGATGAAGAAGCTTGCACAGGATAGAGTAGCATGGAGAGCTGCATCAGACCAGTCTCAGGACTGAAGACCACAACAACAACAACTATGTACCAAGAAGCAAATACCGTCCGCACTGGCGGAATGTTAGGTGATATCATGTACTTATACGTTTGTGACTATTACAGCGCCACCTATCACAATGTGAAAAAAGTGGTCTAACTAAAACATTCATATTTCTTTACTTACTACACGAATATATATAAAAAAAACGAATTTGATATCCGTTTGACCTATGGCAGCGCCATCTAGCGGGCCAACCATAGCGCCATCTGGTTTCTCCCCTCAAGCTAGACGAGTTTCGTTCTTTGTAGTTTTCCGTTTGATGTTTATTTAGTGAGGTATTTGGCCCGGTCACTATCAATGGACCACCCTGTATACTGAAGTGACAAGTCATGGAATAGAGATATGCACATATTCCGATGGCGGTAGTATCGTGTACGCAAGGTATAAATGGGCTGTACATTTGCGAAGCTGCCATTTGTACTCAGGCGATTCATGTGAAAAAGTTCCCGGCGTGATTATGGTCTCACGACGGGGATTAGCAGACTTTGGACACGCAATGGTAGTTGGAGTTTGGCGTGTGGGACGTTCCGTTACCGAAATCTTTAGGAAACTCAAAATTCCAAGATCCATAGTGTCAAGAGGGAGCCGAGTCAAATTTCAGTGCACTATGTCGGAGCTAAGTGAATTCGACCATGGGAAAACTGTTTGGGCTCATATGAAAGGTGCATAACCAGGGTAGCCGAAATGTTTGGTGTTTCAAGGGACAGCGTATCGAAAAGTTACACCGCACACAGGAAAAGCAGGAAAACATCATGGGCTAAGTGACAACTGAGCCAGGTGCTCGTCGTTCGCGGGAATTTGAACTACCGTGCGGAGCGCTGCTGACCTCTATGGCGCACCGACCGAAGTCGTACAGTGGTCAGCACCCTGGATTCTCATTCGGGAGGACGACGGTCAGATCCCTGTCTAGCCATCCAGATTCACGTTTTCCGTGATTTCCCTAAGTCGCTCCAGGCAAATGCCGGGATGGTTCATTTGAAAAGGGCACCCATCCCCATCCTTCCGTAATCCGAGCTATTGCTCCGTCGCTAATGACCTCACTGCCGACGGAACGTTAAACTCTAATCTCTATCCTCCCCTTTCGCTATGGCGCACCATGGCTGCCGTTTCCTCTGAGATGTGGACGGACTCTGCCAAGGAGAGGAGTTCTTCTAGCGCCGCCGAATAGAGTATAAGAGGCCATCAGCCATTCTTACCAGCCGCGTTTGCGAAGAAGTGTACTTTCTCGTTTAATTACTGACGTCAAGCGTGTTGCATGTGTATGTCGGGCTGACTGGTTTCTTGGCGACGTTGTTAGCAGAAAGCGCGAGGTCGCGTTGTGGTGTTGATTTGGGGGTGGACACCAAACTGCGAGGTCATCGGTCACATTGGATAAGGGAAGGATGGGAAAGGAAGTCGGTCGTGCCCTTTGAAAGGAACCATCACGGCATTTGCCTGAAACGATTTAGGGAAATTACGGAAAACCTAAATCAGTATGGCCGGACGCGGGATTGAACAGTCGTCGAATGCGAGTCCAGAGTAATAACCACTGCGCCTATTCGTTCGGTTGCGAGGTTGCAAAAAGCCAATGTGTTAGTGCCATTCGACGCCTCACATAACAGTCTACCAAGGCAGCTAATGGCAACAGGTGGCGGGACTGTAGGCATCCAGTATGAGCACAGCTTGAGTCTACAGAGTGTTGTTGAACTGCTTAGTCGACGACTAACTCACAACAGTGCTATAGTGCTAGTCGCGTTGATACAAAGCAGAGCAATGGCAACGATAAACAAAGCAAACATTGAGTTACATATACAACAGTTGTCGAACTTCACATTCCGCCAGAAAGCGACCCAAGGAATTTCGCAGAGTGAGAAAGAAGTGGTAGACGAAATATTAGCGTTTCTGCATGATGAGTCAGCGGTGTCGTATACGCTCGACTGTGCGGACAATATATATATGTACAATGACGACGGTACGTGCTTAACAAGTGAAAGTGATACTGGAACAGCCACACAGTTCATCGTCCTTGTCGGACAAGGAGCCAGGAACCCCGTCACCAGTGACACGTAGTAAATGATAATCGTTGTCCAAGGAGTGGTTACTTAATATACACTCCTGGAAATGGAAAAAAGAACACATTGACACCGGTGTGTCAGACCCACCATACTTGCTCCTGACACTGCGAGAGGGCTGTACAAGCAATGATCACACGCACGGCACAGCGGACACACCAGGAACCGCGGTGTTGGCCGTCGAATGGCGCTAGCTGCGCAGCATTTGTGCACCGCCGCCGTCAGTGTCAGCCAGTTTGCCGTGGCATACGGAGCTCCATCGCAGTCTTTAACACTGGTAGCATGCCGCGACAGCGTGGACGTGAACCGTATGTGCAGTTGACGGACTTTGAGCGAGGGCGTATAGTGGGCATGCGGGAGGCCGGGTGGACGTACCGCCGAATTGCTCCACACGTGGGGCGTGAGGTCTCCACAGTACATCGATGTTGTCGCCAGTGGTCGGCGGAAGGTGCACGTGCTTGTCGACCTGGGACCGGACCGCAGCGACGCACGGATGCACGCCAAGACCGTAGGATCCTACGCAGTGCCGTAGGGGACCGCACCGCCACTTCCCAGCAAATTAGGGACACTGTTGCTCCTGGGGTATCGGCGAGGACCATTCGCAACCGTCTCTATGAAGCTGGGCTACGGTCCCGCACACCGTTAGGCCGTCTTCCGCTCACGCCCCAACATCGTGCAGCCCGCCTCCAGTGGTGTCGCGACAGGCGTGAATGGAGGGACGAATGGAGACGTGTCGTCTTCAGCGATGAGAGTCGCTTCTGCCTTGGTGCCAATGATGGTCGTATGCGTGTTTGGCGCCGTGCAGGTGAGCGCCACAATCAGGACTGCATACGACCGAGGCACACAGGGCCAACACCCGGCATCATGGTGTGGGGAGCGATCTCCTACACTGGCCGTACACCACTGGTGATCGTCGAGGGGACACTGAATAGTGCACGGTACATCCAAACCGTCATCGAACCCATCGTTCTACCATTCCTAGACCGGCAAGGGAACTTGCTGTTCCAACAGGACAATGCACGTCCGCATGTATCCCGTGCCACCCAACGTGCTCTAGAAGGTGTAAGTCAACTACCCTGGCCAGCAAGATCTCCGGATCTGTCCCCCATTGAGCATGTTTGGGACTGGATGAAGCGTCGTCTCACGTGGTCTGCACGTCCAGCACGAACGCTGGTCCAACTGAGGCGCCAGGTGGAAATGGCATGGCAAGCCGTTCCACAGGACTACATCCAGCATCTCTACGATCGTCTCCATGGGAGAATAGCAGCCTGCATTGCTGCGAAAGGTGGATATACACTGTACTAGTGCCGACATTGTGCATGCTCTGTTGCCTGTGTCTATGTGCCTGTGGTTCTGTCAGTGTGATCATGTGATGTATCTGACCCCAGGAATGTGTCAATAAAGTTTCCCCTTCCTGGGACAATGAATTCACGGTGTTCTTATTTCAATTTCCAGGAGTGTAATTATGTACATGGAAGATCCACAGCACAGTAAAGAAACAATTATGAACAGATTTAGAATAAGTCCGTAGCAATACGACCGTGTAGTGCATATAAAAGTTACAGACATCCTTGAGAGGACAAAGCGTACTTGTTATAGAAACTGGCGTTTCCGCGTGTCAAGGACGCTCGATACAATTTACAGGATGTGCATGGTAGTGACCTATTACGTTGTACACATCAAACTGCGCACGAGATAGACTGCAATGATTTTAAAGGGAGCTGTGGACAGTTACATATCTTTTAACAGTGCTACAGAACTGGAAAACGTAAAACAGCGAAATTTCAAATAAGAAGTCATCTTGACGATGCACAGCAAACTAAGCTTTCGTCCCAAAAATTTATAGATGAGATAAAAAAACTTATCCCATCGTCCAGTAAGGAACTTGTTTTCAACTCTGACCAATCAGGATTTGAAGAGGAAATGAATGTGAAAGGAACCTTAGAAGTTAGAGGTAGCGAGAGAATTGTATCACGATTAACTAACATCAGTGTCTTAATGTATTCGCATACAGTTGGATGGAAAGTTATTTATTGTCCTGCGAGAAGTTGGAGATGTTCTGCCCTCCTGTCTTTTCTCGTGTGCGTGATTTTGCAAGAGCAGTAGGGAATATTTGCGTCGCAGCAAGCAAGAGTGGGAAAATGGGTGCAAGAGAACTAAAACTATAGCATGAGCACTGCCTTTGGCCAATAACTGTTCAAAATAACCTACTTTTGCTTGATTCCTGGGGTACGTATAAAATTCAAACTCCTTTACAGAAATCAACCCTCCTGAAAAGTGCGTAATATTGCAATTCACACCACCGGGAAGCACTAGAAAAATTCAGCCCCTGAGTGTTTCTTTTTTCCTCGACTATAAAACATATTATCGCACTATCCGCAGCTATGCCTTAAGGGACTGCCAGTTTCTCGTTAAGCTTCGAGACAGGCTGTTTCGCATGCGACAGCATGCCATCAAATTCCACCAGTTCTCTCCATTCCGTTACACAAATATGGTTATTTATGCATTGTTTAAGAGCGAATATCTAGCTGATTGTCTTGCACAGTTTGTTACTCCCAAGAAGTTCACCTATCTTGATGGTGCGGACCTTTGTGACCGCTGTGGCACACCATTTTTCATTCGATGTTGTTAGTGAAAGTTAATGGTTTGCTTTGAACAGTTGATGATATCCTTTTTGTGAAGTGTAATTCATACATCCCATTGAAGTTTGATCACTGCACCTCCTGGACACTCATTTCCTGTCGTCCAGCTGATGCACCTGGTCATTTACTAGCAGCTAATATTTTTTTGTCATAATTAACGCAACACTTTCAAATGAGCCGTACTAAAGATTGAAGTTGCGATCTCGCACTCAAGTGGTATCTTGTTAGTACGATGCTGAATCAATACCAGGAGTGCTTGTCAATCTAGCGGTTCGTTCGGTCAGGTGTGCCTCCGTCTGTTGTCTGCGTGAGGCACAATGTGAAAGTTACGTCTGTGAGATGTGGAGTTGTTTAGATTCTGTTTTATGTAAATAGTTTGTACTTTAATTTTGTTTTATCTAATTTCGCCCGTGGTGAGAGTCTGTGAGAGGGTGACTGTAGACCTGTGAATGAAAAATCTGTTGTCGTTCGTCTGGCTGTGACTGTTTGGTCTAAAGCAGTCATTTCGTCCTTGGTGGGGGTTTTGTCAACGAGTGAGGGTTGGTTATTACTTATAACTGGTGCATATTAGTTAGTGGGGTATATTCGTCGTGTTTAATGCTAACTGGATCGTAAGTAAGAGGCGTCGCAGCGTCAGTGGCAAATAGCGTTAGCACGCAGACCACTGTTTAGTTTCAAATTAAGCTTGTATTTTAAGAATTGGCTCACTTTAATGTGTGTGTAGGAAGACAGAGCTAATCCCCACAGATACTTAAGGTACATTTAATATCGCAGGTAGCGCCGCCGCAGAATAAAGGTGTTAGTGCCTGATAGTTCAAGTAGAACTTGGTGTAAATGGCTATTGCCATCTACTTAATATTAAGCTAAGAACTATCTAATACACGCTATAGAACATGCACTAGTTGTATCACAGAGTTGCGAATGGTCTTGATGGTGGGGTTGTGTTACCAGCAACTGTAATAAATGGTTCAAATGGCTCTGAGCACTATGGGACTCAACTGCTGTGGTCATCAGTTCCCTAGAACTTAGAACTACTTAAACCTAACTAACCTAAGCACATCACACACATCCATGCCCGAGGCAGGATTCGAACCTGCGACCGTAGCAGTCGCACGGTTCCGGACTGCGCGCCTAGAACCGCGAGACCACCGCGGCCGGTTCCAGCAACTGTAATAACTAGAGATATGGTAGAATTACTGTGTGTGATCTAATGAACCTTGTTATTGAACCTTTATGTACGTGTTGCCTCGTGTTGGAGTGTTTCTATGTGGGGCAGAGAGTGCCGATTGGACAGTTTTGAGAGATTGCAAATTTGTTGTGTTTTTAGAAACATCGTCCATAAATCGGAATCACGTTACTGAAGGTACTTGTTTTTGGTGTTTTAGGGTAATGTATATGTTTTAAAGAACATTGAAAACTTTTTAATTAACTTTTTATGTCGTTGTAACTCAATGACGCTTTCATGTTTTATGGTATCATTGAATGTTTGAAATATTTACACCCACCACATCTGCAGCGTTGCCGTGAGTAGTGTGTCAGTTAGAAAAGACCACAATATTTATATAGTTCTCTGTTTCAGAGTAAACTGTTCCTCGTGCCTGGTTGCATTCCACCCACAGCCACTGTAATGTGTTGTGTTTCTGGTCTATCCATATTTTTGTTCAACCCCTGCATATAATATTTGGGAGTCTGACAACCATAATTTAACTTTCAGGTATGCTCCTACATTCCCAAAAATTTTATGTTTCTACTAGACAGAAACACCCCAAATTAATCCTAATTCGAATGGTGTGCCGGAAACATGTGATAAAGACGCCAAAGGTATCGTGCAGACATAGGTCAATCAGTACTCTACCTTGTGTGGTTGGAAATGTCACTTTTATACCAAACCAAGGAAGTAAAAAGCCATCAACCAAAGCAGAAATGTGAAAGCAAATGCTCAAATGCCTCCATCGACGTCAAAAACTGTTTTGGGGAATCAGAGTTCTGATTAATTTGATGTGGCCCACCACAAGTTCCTCCCCATCTCAGAAAAGAACTTCCACCTAACGTCCTCAATTATTTGTTGGATGCATTCCAATTTCTGTCTTCCAAATGGCTCTGAGCAAATGTCACTATGGAACCTAATGTCTGAGGTCATCAGTCCCCTAGAACTTAGAACGACCTAAACCTAACTAACCTAAGGACATCACACACATCCATGTCCGAGGCAGGATTCGAACCTGCGACCATAGCAGTCACGCGGTTCCAGACTAAAGCTCCTAGAACCGCTCGACCACAGCGGCCGGCTTCCGTCTTCCCCTACAAATTTTACGCCCAACAGATCCCTCTAGTACCACGAGTGTGAGCGAATTCGAATGCGTTGGGTAATCGCCGCCTTATCCGACTATTTGTGAGAGGACATTCAGCTTCGTCTGTGGTGTTGGTTTGACTCTGGTGCGCTGTAACAACCGTCGACTTCTTTATAGTGGGTTCGATTCTATACGTTGCCAGCTGAAATAGTATGATATTTCAGGGGGAAGTTTGATACAAATGGCAATGTCGAAAGAAATACAAACAAGCCAGCATAAGAGGGAGTTTTTAGAGCTAGGGTACTAGTCCTTCCTGAGGCAACTTCAACAGAAAATTGCCCAACAACATTTGGTGGAGATTATGCAAGCCCTCATTGAAGAAGAATAGTAGGTACAACTGCATCCATGGCCTGCAGAGTCATTTTGTAGTAATACGGCCTTACCAAAGCTGAATCACTCTGCATTGTTGCCAGATTCATCCTGGGTGTCAGATTCAAGATGGCTGCTATAATGATGCCATGTGCTGTTGTGATATTTCCGCCAAGGTCAAGGTCATTCCCACTACTTCCTCCCACCCCCTTTTCAGGCAATCGGCTGGACCAATCTATGACGTAACAAGATGGTGTCCAGGATTGAGGACTTTGATGTGTTTAACCTCCCACTTCCCTAGACCAGCTGGGTGACTTAAAATGGTGGGAGAGATATCGTTTGTGTTCTGTACGCTACAGTGAAAAGTCCAGAAAAAAAAAAAAACCGAATTCAGACGTTACTATTGTTTGCTAATAGTAGTGGTAATCCCTGTGTTCAATAATTATTCTATAATGTGTGTGATAACAATTACAGTGATCCTGGCTGTCAGTTGACGTACATGGTAAATCACAGTCCGAAAAAAATTTAAATATAAGATACCCATACCGGAAGGTGCAGTTAGATATATAAGTGAGTTGAGACGTTATGACCATACAATCACTGTGGCTAATAATTATAGCTGAGTACAACTGACCAATTATGCTACAGATGTGTATGAATGCAGTTACACTCATTCTGGCTGGGGCAATTGACACTCACAACATATCAGAAGTGTACTCGTATACCCATATTGTAGCTCACATCCCAAAACAAGTGGCTAGCTTTGAAACACAGACCAGGAAACAGTAATCCCTTCTGCAGATTTTTACCCACAATATACTGTCAGGATTGTAGGATGGAATCAAATACGTCTTCATTTAAAAAAAAAAAATTGGGAGGACACCAAATGGTTCAAATGGCTCTGAGCACTATGGGACTCAACTGCTGTGGTCATAAGTCCCCTAGAACTTAGAACTACTTAAACCTAACTAACCTAAGGACAGCACACAACACCCAGCCATCACGAGGCAGAGAAAATCCCTGACCCCGCCGGGAATCGAACCCGGGAACCCGGGCGTGGGAAGCGAGAACGCTACCGCACGACCACGAGATGCGGGCGGAGGACACCATCCATAACATGCGCCGGGAGACGTAGTAGCAGAATAGCAGGATTTGTAGGCAGCCGTTTCACCCAGCGCACAATCTGCAGGATGGCAACCACACAGCCAGAGCAGTTGGTATAGTGAAGCAGCTACAGTGTGCGTGCAGTCTGTCACCCTCACGTGCCTGCACTCTTGCCAGCTATCGCCACCTCCTGCGATGAGTGGCAGGACCTATTGGACCGGTGACAGGTATGTCTTTGTAGTAGCCAGTGCTGATTGGGAAGCCTTTGAAAATCGTTTCTGTCGGCCATTTCTGAATCCAAGCTATCCGTCTGACAACTTACCGATTCACACACCTGCAGTCCCTCCCCAAGACATATTACAGAAAGTCAGATCCAATGAAAGTATGCAGGAATCTTAACACAGGAATTTCTCAGCAGTTTTGCACTAAAAAACCGTTCTGCAACGCCGACGATGTCTGTCTACTCGCTCAAAGACCTGTATGGCACTGGCAACAGAACTGACGGAGGAGCTACCATTTGGGGTGAGTATTTTAGGAGGTGGAAGCTGAAGCCCACTTAAGACAGCAGATGCAGCATTCCAACTGAGCAACACACATGCAAACTATTGTCTGCATATGATATTCATAAGTAACATATTTCAATGAAATAGCTGGAGCACCTACAGACAACATCTTCAGGAAACAACTGCAGAAGTGAAGGCCGCAATAGTCCACTGCAGTGATTAGTTGGAACGACAGCATCGGTACTTATTAATCCACCAATTGCGACCCATATGTACTTGAGTGGTGTCTGTTCTGTGGGACATGCCCGATGGAGGAGACACCATTTGTAATGATGCTGCTCGTGCACACATTTATATAAAGGAGAATGGAGAGAGGAAGGGAAGGGATGGGTGGGAATTCGTGACTTACAGCTGCACAGAACTCTGTGATAATGCAATGGCGAAAGTCGAAAATTTGCACCAGACCAGGACACTGCATTGCGATAAGCTGGAAATTTGAGTGTATGGCGTCTGCCGATGGTCGACGTGGTTCAGCCAGCCGTCCATGAGAAGCAATAAATCCTGATTCAAGTTTTGGTCTGGCACAAATTATCAACTTTCGCCATTGCATTATCACAATGCCCTTTGCGGCTGGAAGTCACCCCACCTGTCCCTGCCCCTTCTTCCCATTCTCTGTTTCGTATAAACAACGGAGACTTGTTCAGCCGTATGACTCAGGAGCTTCCATACTCACGTACTGCACGTTCAGCTTAAATAATCCATGTGCACGTAAGTATGCTTGTCCAGCGGCTACCGGTACTGATCAATAAGAAGACATCACGCTCACGCTTGCTTGTGAACGAGAATTCTCAAGAACCATCGTTTCGCGATTCGCAATATAAGCTGAGTGTTCAAAAGTCACGCGAAGAGTTATCTCATCTGAGGGTGTGCTTTTTATAACTTCTGAACATTGCAGTTAGAATCAGCAAATGGCAAAGGCGTAGCCAGAATATCTGAGCAATCTGTTCCAGGCAGGTGTGTGGTAAATATGGCAGCACATCGCGAGTTAACTGACATTGAACATAGGTTGATATAATCATTGCAAGAAATGTAGATCATAGCATATCAGTTGTCAGATAAAATTAATGGGACACCGAGCTCACCAGTACTTGGGTGGATCTTCAGGATTAGAGACACAATGCTTCCATATGCGCAACAGAACAACCACAAGGGTTTCACTAAATGGATGTCACGTTAACTCTGCAGAGCCTACTGAGGCTACCAACAATCTACTGAGCCGGCCGGTATGGCCGAGTGGTTCTAGGCGCTTCAGTCTGGGACCGCGTGACCGCTACGGTCGCAGGTTCGAATCCTGCCTCGGGCATGGATGTGTGTGATGTCCTTAGGTCGGTTAGGGTTAAGTAGTAGGGGACTGATGACCTCAGATGTTAAGTCCCATAGTGCTCAGAGGCATTTTTGAGCCACTCTACTGAGAGACAGATCACTGCCGACATTCGTGTGGGCGCCAGGAACCTCTTTCTACGAGAGCTGCACAAAGGCAAATCTATTGTGTCGCCTTCAACAGACGACAGTCGCCTATAGTGCGCGTCATATTCGACGGCGGCCGAGTTTAGGGTCGTTCTGCGCATCTGACGTCACAGAACACAGTCAGCCAATGAACAGAAAACGACATTGCCTGAGCTCGACTGCAGTGCAGAGCACGGAGGAGTGTCTTCAGTTTTAGAGAAGTTCAATCATAAATAAAGTAATTGAACAAAAGCAATGTCTTGATAGCAAACTTTCTGTTATAGAAAGTTTGGAAAAAGCATACTTTATACCAAATGCTTCATATTCTATTAATTAATTAAACCAAACAAGCAATAAGCCTCCTAATTCAGGCGGTAGCAAGGAAAGGTGTTTATGTCATTCTCACAAACCGCTTTTTCGCAATAAAGAACTGCGGTAATTGTTTATTTCCTATTGTACTTCGATGAAACATGAGTAATTCATAGTCATGCCAACAGTGTTTGTCGGTATTTTGCGTGATATTTTTGAGTTCTCCAGTAGTTGTAATTAACGACGAGCTGCGTTATAGTTAAGGTATTTGGCTGCTAAGCAGAAGGTTCTGAGTTCAAACCTTATTCGGTGCTTAATATTTTCTTTATTTTAAAACAATATCGAAGTGTCTTACTTCATGAATTTTATTCATTTGAATGTAATTTTTTTTTAAATTTCTAGTGCTTTGTCTCTTCATTATAATCGTAATAAGTTTTCGGTTTTTCTAATTTTGTCCTTGAGTATTTCTTTTCACAGCAATTAAAAACAATGAAAAGGCACACGTACAATATTCATGTTATCTGTTTTGTTTGTATATCTTCTCTTCCACGGTCGCTGTTTTACTATGCATATTGAGATATATTCTTTTGCGACAGTATTTATTAAAAGTATTATTTAGAGCAGAATTCGGCTCGTACGTTGCCGAGCTACTTGATTGTCTGACGCAATTCTTTGCTTCGCTGCTTTGGCAACATCATATTCAATGTTTTCGTCGACTGATCTATGTCATGGCAAGTATTTGCTGTCCGTTGTGACAAACACAAATTTGCGCACTGCGCCTCACTGACAATATATTTTAGTTTGTATGTTTTATTACGTCCACAATTCAGTTTTGTGTACCTCGCCAACTTCGTTTTAATCAAAATGTTTTAGAAAAAAGCGAAATGACTCTGGTATAAATAAAAGTTTTATTACAGTCGCTAAAGATGGAATATTTCCCAATTTATAAACACTGTTTATGTTATAAATGGTGTTCATTTTAACTGGGGACATTGAAATCTCTTGGATACGACACACAGAGCCAAAAGAAATCCTGGTGAAAATTAGTTCCTCTCGGAAGGGGACATCCAATTATAACAAATTTGACCACACATGCGTCGGATTTGGTATCATTGGATGTCCCCCTCAGAGACAAACAAATTTTAATTACAAATTTGTTTGAGCCGATGTGTAGATTTTCAGATATTTCAATGTCTCCAATTAAAATGAACACACTGTATAGTTGGAACCATGAACGACTGCGGTCGATTTAAGGCTCTTTCTATGGTATCGAAATATATTCCTTTTCTGCAACTGTAATAAGCGTCTTATTTAGACCAGAGGCGTTTTTCTCTTTTGAAGCATCTTCGGTGGACAGTATTTTGTCTCCTCCATTGCCAAGTCACCTTTCGTAGTTTTGTGCTGCGCTAACACAATATTCAACGTTTGTGTCGGCTGATCAGTGCTTTAGCAAATAAATGCTGTTTGTGTGTGCCACACTCAAAAATTGTATTTGACATAGCTCAGAGCACTTCACTGATATACAGTATATTCAAGTCCTAATGTTTTTGGAAGTCCACAGTTTCGTTTAATGTATTTTGTCTACTTCCTTTTGATTGATTGAAGTGCTTTAAAATAAAGCCAAACGCGCCTGGTGTAAATAAAACTTTTATTACAGTCGCGAAAGACGGAATATTTCTCAATATTACAGACGACACCTATCTAGTTCTTAAATTCAATGACATATTGTTATACAGTAAATTTTATATGAAATTTAGTTATCTTGTCCACATTTCATTCTCAACATTGTGGCAACTAAAATCGACCATACAGAAAGTATACGCTATGGACTTTTTACCTCTGCAAACTTCAAAATTTCATGCAATGGTTTACTACATTTAATGCTGCACAATAACTGCATTGAACATCGAAACAAAATTAAGTCATTTATGGGGGGAAGGTATCACTCAAGAAGATGTGTAAAAATCAAATTTTTGGGCCAAATAGTTTTTGTGAAATCGAATGATAAGTGTATCAAAGCAGTCGGAACACCATGTGTCTGCACAGGCCAGCAGTGCAGTGACGACAAAATCGCGCACAGCGCGGAATGCGAGGAGCACATCTCTGTAGCAGCGAAAGGGTTAATGCGGCCGTGGTGGCTTTACTTCATAAACTGCGCGCTCCCCCTTAAACGTAAGTTTGCGAACTATACTATACTACGGCGCTGCTTCTCTTGGCGCGTGAGTCGTTTGCAACTGGCAACGCAGCAATCTCCAGCGTCTGGGCGGGCATGCGCGAGCCGCCAAGATAAAAGAATTGAACTATAGTGTCCCTTGCTGACACCTCGACACAGAGCTCAACGGCACGCACAGCCCGCTAACATTATCGCTGGACCGTTCAAGATTAGCCTCGTGTAGCACGTTCTGATGGATCTCTGTTGAAGTTGTATGGAACTGCTGGGCGCGTAACAAAGGGAGATATGCCCCCTAGAGCTGTGAACCCTCTGTGTCAAAGTTGTGTCCAGGCAGGAGGTAATCCAGCTGTGGTCTGGGCTGCGCTCAAATGTCTCAATTAGACCCCACTGCCCAGCTACAGGAACCAATGACAGAAGCACGTTATGTGGACGTTTATGCAGACCACCTGCTTTAGAGTTTGATACAAGGTTGTCTTGCTGGAGGTGCCTTGTTTCAACACATCGTACCACACTTTTACTACACTCAAATATCTTGAAGGACACTGAATTTAAGATCGTGTCTTGGTTTTGGATGTTTCTGTTGAAACACTGATGAGTCAGCAGGCGCCTTTTACGGATCCACTTTTTGTGTGCTACTCCTGGTATCTCTTTCGCAAACGGCCCAGCGTTGCAAGATAAGAGCCAGTTACTGTTTCTCCTTTCCCAAATATCCAGTTGCGTTGATATCCAGCAAAGTGTGCCATCGCTTTTCCCACTGGGATTAACGCCTTTCCCTTTCAGCGGTGAGTTTTTAATCTTTGTTTTTCACAGTGCAGATATGACTCAACCGTGTAATGGTGGCTCCATGTTTACTCTATGATCACGTAAGTGCCGGTTGTTCTTTGGATTAGGTTTCAATTTTTCCAAAGTCTACTTTCTTCCGCATGTGCTTTTAGTGAAGGGTCGACAAAAGCAGCATCAATAACGTTCTCATCTTCTTCATATACTAAAGTTCAGCATGTATTGTATCTGTTCGTATGAGATAGCTAGGCTAAACATTCTCACTAATCTGAGTGCGATAGTCTCCTGTTAATTTACGGTGGATTTTATAGAGCATTTCTTCATGTGGGACGTTAGTTGGTCAATCTGGCGTATCGAACAGGCGTTCTGCAGCGCTCTTATGAACGAGTAAATCCATTTGTTCAATAATAAGGCGCTAGTGTACAGTCCCTATAAACATACCACAACTATGTATCTGGCACGGAGCATACTTTCTTTAAACAGATTTTATCTTTGCAAGATACTGATCTTTATCCATTTGCACGATGCATACGACCAATTACTAAGACAGCTTCGAACAAAATATCGTTCGTGGCATCTATGTGCGAGAATGAACAAAACCTTTACAGGTGTAACGAATGAAAATAATTAGAGATAGACAATATTTACCGTTATTTGGTAAATATTTACCAGACTCATGAATCCATTTCTGTGATTTAGTAACACGGAATAGAGAAACAAACTGATGGACTCCATAATACTCTACAGAATGCATATACTGACGTGTGATACCGGTAGTGGTTGTCTTACTAAAGAGGATCCTCGCAGAACTGAAAAATATATCTAAAGAAATAGAGAAAATCAGTCTTTGTATGGAGGTAGAAATGAAGCAGAATACTTTAATTGACAAGATGTGATAAACAGTGATATATTTAGGCAATGACAAAGAAATGGATCATATTATGCGAATATGTTGTTAGAAATTTCTATGAGACGGAAATGGCGTAGAAGCCTGAAATAATGATAGATACAGAAAGTGGCGTTTCGTAGAGCAGAGGTGTGTGTAAGCAAGATTGGAAATGAACCAGTTGTCGATAACAAAACAGTGACGACTAACTGGTATGACAGGATGTGTATATCAAGTACCCACTGTGGTCTATGGGGCGACTAACTTTGAGGTAGTCTTTGAAATGAGATTTTTCGCAATACTGACGTACTGAAATATGATTATGTAAGTTTGAAGTTCTCTAAAGCTGTAGATACTACGATAATGTGTACCATGCCAGGCAGATAAGATGAAGAAGACTGGACATTTCAGAAAACTGCTATGTCGGATGTCGTACAGACAAACACAGGCCCACTGTGGGGATGTAGATCATCGAACCTCATGAGGTTGGATTAGCTCATGTGACTGCCTCGTTAACCAGCTGCCGGCTCGAAGACACGTGCGAGTACTGCCACCACCTAATTAACTATCATATGAATCCATTAAGTTTAGCGTAGAGATTAGTTTTTTCGTCAAGTAAACGAGTGATTTGTGAGCGACATGTATTCTGTCAGCTTTTCCCATTGTCTCAACATTTAGTTTTTTTGTTTCTTTTTTTCTAATCTCACGTTGTTTGCTGTGCCTCGAGACTCAATTCTTTTGTCATAGCGCGTACTCGTGGACAATGAGTTTCCACATTAACGTTTATTTACGAATAACTGTTTAATCGCAGGTAACACCGTTGGGAGCAACTAGTTGAACTGTAATGGAGCAAATTAAGTAGTAGAATCAGTAGCAATGGGAGCAGAGGGTTCTCACTTTATTTAAACATAGGGTGAAGTGGGGTAAATCCGATCGGGTGGGTAAACCCGACCACCCTCTATTTGTTAGAAACGTCAAAGCGGAGCCATTTCGCACTAGTTTTACCATTTAGAGCATTCGCAATAACGGAAATGTCACCTTGACAGATCTGCAGCATTTGACATTTACACACTCAAAAGAACATAAGTGTGTTTTCGATTGTTTCAATTTAATTTTTGTGCAAATTGCATCACTAGATTTACCTTATTAAATAAAACAATCTCAAAACAAACGATAAGTGATTTTGTAGTGCATTTAGTGACCTATTCAGTGTACGTATCGTTTTTGTTGGAAATTTCGTGTAAATTGTTTCTATCTGTATTAAACGAAAAATGGCATGGAGGGGTAAATCAGACCGCATATTTCTTATAGTTTATGTGTACGGAATTATATATTTATGGAAACAAAGTGAATTTTTGTTTATTTTTAGGAAAATGGTACGACAAAACGCAATCAAAACGATATTCGCTGAGCAGTTGCTGCAATGCAAATGGGAATGTCTTTACGAGCTGTCGCTCGTGATTTTAACATTCCGAGATCGATATTGCTGTTGCACCATCGTGCAATGAAATCATCTGTTTTCAATGAAAATTTACATTAATTTAACTTTCTATACATTTCGTAATCTAAACATTGTTATTTTTTAATACATTTTCTTCATTTTTTGTAAAAAAAATAAATGCTTGTAATTATTTCCCAAAATCCGTTCATTTAGAACTATTTCGGTGCAAAATCAGCCAAACAAATAGGGGATCGGAAAATGGACATTCTTAAAATACGGATATTTAAAAAACTGTTGATGGTATAACAACAATATTTTGCAAACAGTTGCTCCTTTATATTACCTATAACTTAACGCATATAACGTTAAGATCCGACCTCGGATAAGCATTTTATAACCACAAGAAATTACTAGGCCGGATTTACCCCACCTTACCCTATATACTTCATTTTATGAAACACAGTTGGACCGTCTTATTTTTTCACTGTGCAGAGGGTTTAAGCAATTCATCGCACATGCTCATGTGGCAGACATTACATAAACAATCAACAATGGATGCATCGCACGCACGCAACCTAACAAAAATTGGAAATATGTGGTAAGGTCTTATGGGACCACAATGCTGAGGTCATCGGTCCCTAAGCCTACACATTACTTAAACTAACTAAGTCCTAAGGACAACACACACACACTCATGCCCGAGGGAGGACTGTAACCTCCGAGGGGAGGGGAGCTGCACGGACCGTGACAAGGCCCCCCTTAGACCGCGCGGCTACCCCGCACGCAAGCTAACAGTAACAATTATCCCATGTAACCGCCACGCACACCAAAAGCTATCATAACGAAGTATTACAAAACTTATTCCGAAAGCATCTATACATCTTTTCAATGAACGGTTCTTGAAAAACATAAAGAACAAAAGGGGGCATATGCAATTTACATTTAATTGTTACTCTGAGGAAAGCTCACGTCACCGCTATAAAAAATCACAGCCATGCGAGAATTCCTATCACAGTTCTTAAACATATACTTTTGCATATTGTTAACGCAACGCACACACACCTACACGTTGATGGACGATAGATCGAAATAGAGGCCAAGGAAACGTAAGTGTGAGCCACTTATTTCAACCATTTTTACCAAGTGTGCTTGTATGTGTTTCTTCCATACAGATACTGCTAGCTTACTATTAAGAGCTGTGATAGGCTGCAGTGAAAGTCGCCTGGAATAACAAAAGCACGGCAGTAAATCCTGACAATGCGCAATAGCACGGATCTCTAGGACACACGTTCGGGTGCATATGTGGCACTAGCATGAACATTTTTGTCGTTCTTTAGGCAAAGAAACTGAAACCTTGTATTTGAAAGCGTAGCATACAGCGTTTCTTCCCTATTTACATAAAAATAGCCTACCAGACTAATCAATCCTTACATTAAGTTCTATATAAAGAGGATAACAGTGACTTTAAAAGAGATCTGGCATATAGCAAAGCTAGATAGTTTCCATGCCACATGAAATACAGATTTCATGGGTTTTGCGTAATAGCATCTAAACCTTTCGTTTCACGTTTCAAATTACAACCACGTCGATACGTGGGCGCTTTGCAAAAATTGAAGCGCAGCATCAAGTCTAAATGCTCAGGAATCATTCTGTTCAAATATAATGTCCACACACATGTTGCCAAGATTGTTTCGACTCCACTGCAGAAGTTTCACTGGGAATTCCTTACGTCATCCACACAGCCACGACCTCTACCCATGCGATTTCCTAATTTTTGTAGCCGAGTGGAAAGACATTCGTCGATTCGCTTCGGACGAAAAGACGCAAAAATCGTGGTTCCACAGGAGACCGCAAAATTTTTCATGAAGGCACTGACCGTCGTGTCTCACAGTAGGATAAATGTAGGAAAGCGATTGCTTTTGAAGTAATAAACAATACACTTACTTTCTTTCCGTCTGCCTCGTTCTCGATTAACTGCCACTTATAATTACGGATCCATAGTCATCCGAGTCGCCAGGCTCATTGGTGACGATCCTCGTGACGTTTCATCCCTAGTATAAAACAGTGACATATCAGCGTCTAAATCTACATCTTCATGCCTACTCTGCAATTCACACTTATGGATTGTCTTGCAGAGGGTGAATCGAACCATTTTCACGCTATTTCTCTAATGTTCCAGTCTTGAACAGCGCTCGGGAAAAACGAACACTTAAATCTTTCCTTAAGAGCTCTCATTTTTCTTATGTTATTATGATGATAATTTCTCCCCATGTAGCTGGGCTTCAACAAAATATTTCCGTATTCGGAGGAGAAAGATGGAAATTTAAAATTCGTGAAAAAATCTCGCTGCAACGAAAAGCACTTTTCTTTTAATCATTGTCAATCCAACTTACGTATCACATCCATGATACTCTTTCACTTATTTCCCGGTAATACAAAACGAAATGTCCTTCTTTGAACTTTTTCGACATCCTCCTTCAGTCCTGTCTGGTAAAGATCACATGCCGTACAGCAGTACTTTAGCAGAGGGCAGACAAGTATAAGTTAGGTTGTCTCTCCAGTGGATTTGTTACATCGTGTGTTTTGCCAATAAAACGCAGTCTCGGGTAAGCTTTTCCCACAATATTATCCATGTCATCGTTCCAGTCTGTTTGTAATTCTTATCACTAGGTATTTAGATGAACTGAGAGCCTTGAGATTTATGTTATTTATCGCGTAACCGAACTTTTTCGACATCCTCCGTCAGTCCTGTCTGGTCAAGATCACATGCCGTACAGCAGTACTTTAGCAGAGGGCAGACAAGTATAAGTTAGGTTGTCTCTCCAGTGGATTTGTTACATCGTGTGTTTTGCCAATAAAACTCAGTCTCGGGTAAGCTTTTCCCGCAATATTATCCATGTCATCGTTCCAGTCTGTTTGTAATTCTTATCACTAGGTATTTAGATGAATTGACAGCCTTTAGATTTATGTTATTTATCGCGCAACCGAAATTTAATGGAACCCTTTTAGAACTCATGTGGAGGAGCTTACACTTTTCCTTATTCTTCCTTCAGTTTCTACTTTTCGCAGCTTATAGACATTTTGTCTAAATTATTTTGCAACTGGTTTTGATCTTCTGATGATTTTATTGGGCGGCAAATGACAGCATCATCTCCAAAGAATCTAAGATGGCTGCTCAGATTGTCTCTTAAATCATTTACATAGATTAGCAATAGCAGAGGGCCTACAACACTTCCTCGGGGAACGTCAGATATCATTTCTGCTTTACTCGATGAGTTTCCGCCAGTTACTACGATTTCTGACGGGAAATGACAAATCCAGTCGCACAATTGAGATACTCCATAGGCACGCAATTTGATGAGAAGTCGCTTGTGGGGAACGTTATCAAAAGCCTTCTGGACGTCTAGAAATAGGGAATCAATTCGAGATGCCCTGTCGATAAGATCCACTATTTCATGGGAATAAACAGCAAGTGGTATTTCACTACAACGATATTTTATGGTTAAAATGGTTCAAATGTCTCTGAGCACTATGGGACTTAACATCTGAGGTCATCAGTCCCCTAGAACTTAGAACTACTTAAACCTAACTAACTAAGGACATCACACACATCCATGCCCGATGCAGGATTCGAACCTGCGACCGTAGCAGCCGCGCGGTTCCGGGCTCTGGCTCTGAGCACTATGGGACTCAACTGCTGAGGTCATTAGTCCCCTAGAACTTAGAACTAGTTAAACCTAACTAACCTAAGGACATCACAAACATCCATGCCCGAGGCAGGATTCGAACCTGCGACCGTAGCGGTCTTGCGGTTCCAGACTGCAGCGCCTTTAACCGCACGGCCACTTCGGCCGGCTCGCGCGGTTCCGGACTGCAGCGCCTAGAACCGCTCGGCTACCGCGGCCGGCGATATTTTATAAAGCCGTGCTGACTGTATGTCAATAGATCGTCTTCTTAGAGTTGATTCATAATAATATAACATAGTATATATTCCAAATTCCTACAGCATATCGATGTCAGTGATATGGGTCTGTAATTCAGCGGATTACTCCTACTTCCATTTTCAGTTTTGGTACGAACTGTACAGCTTTCCATTCTTTAGGTACGGGTCTTGCATCGAGCGAGTGGTTGTATATGATTGTGTATCTGTCTCTCTAACGTCTGATGTAATTTTTACAAAACTTGGTACACATTACACTTGCTGCATGAAAAAATTACTGTGGGGCCAAGATACTACAAATGTCACTATGGGTGAAAGTAGAGATGGAAAGAGGTGACAAAAAAGCGTAATCAATGGAAATCAGAAGCGGTTACAAACAATGTGGTATTTAAGTGACCTATAGTTTGTACAAAAAGACTATCTGTGTAGTAACATACTTTTATTCCCCTTAGTTGTGGGGGTGAGAATGAAAATGTGTAAAATGACAAACTGCTCGAAAATGATCTGTTGATATTTCATCCTGAATACAGTAGACTTGGAATAGTTTAAAAGTATGAATCCCAGTCAGTGAAGCAACTAGATCGCGACAATGAGCACTACAGCGAGAAAATAATTTTGTCAGCTTAATTAGGAGCTAAAGGTCATCCAAACCGACGAATACTATCGAAACTAGGGGCGCTCAATAGGTAAAGCAACCCTATTGTTTTAGCAGATTAGTTTTATTCGGGATTCCAATACACCATACCTTTTCCCACTATTTGGCTATAAAACCCTGTTCTTCAACAGGATCTCCAGTGAATGCGACGGCCTTACGCCACTGTACTGCGAAGGCCTGTATGTACGCATGGTACCACTCTACTGGTTGACGTCGGCGCCAATGTCCTGCTGCATCAGTAGCCTCCTCATCATCCACGTACTGCTTGCCGCTGAGGGCATCCTTCATTGGGCCAAACTGATGGAAGTTGAAAGGTGCGAGATTCGGGCTCTAGTGTGGATGAGGAAGAACAGTCCAATGAAGTTTGGTGAACTCCTCTCGTCTGCGCAGACTTATGTGAGGCCTTACGTAGTCACGAAGGCGGAGTACTTTTCGTTTGCATTTTTGTGGCGACGAACACTCTGAAGTCCAACATTGCAGAAGTCACAGCTGTGGGCGACCGGCCGGCACGTGGGAGACCGGATAGGTTTGCGCGGTCTTGTTGTGATGACAGACGCCTCACCCGACGACTCACCCTGCTTTGGTGCAGTGCCAGGTCTGGGGTAGACATTCTGCAAGCGCCTATGTAGTGATATCAATTTATAACCGTCCTGCCTTCCAACCTCCAATTCCTTAAACAATCGAACTGCCTGGTATAAAACAGCTTCGAACGTCTCATTGCTTTACGAATGAGTTAACGTTTCAAATATTTGATATGAAAGATGTAAAGTATTTATGGATGAAGATGGTGAAGTTTCTCAGGCATCTCATTGTGTTTGGCGTCATTAACTATGTATCGTGCAACGATATAGTTTTGCAAGTTGCTTCAGTCGTGTTATGGATACTGTCTGCAAAAACAGGGTCATGCCTGATGCTGAAGTTTTACTGCATGAACAGTTAAAATGTGGTAACCGATAAATATTTTTTCTGTCACAATTTTCTGGAGAGTGTCAGCGAGAAAATTTTTTGGAAAGGTTTGGATTATGTAAGAACATCATTGGACTCGGTAAGCGGCCTCATTAAAAAAAATCAATCAGAGTAATTTGTGCGCAGTGAGTTACGCTGTCTGAAGACACATACTCAGCTTATAAGTTGAATACTCGTCCTGTTGCGACGGGGGAGTCTTAACATAAAACTATACCAATAAATTCGTCAAGATCCAATCTGTACTACGCTAGAATGTGTAGAGAGGCCACAGAAATTCAAAGGCCCGCAAATACCTTTAACAGAAAAAAGCTTTAGTGGTAAATGCAGCAAACAGCTTCAGCTCTTCCCAACTACAAGCTCAATAAAACACCTCGTCATGACACGGCAGCGGTGTGCTGAAGTTACGATGCGAATACACTTTTCGGTTTCCTGAGCTTATTTAAGCTTCAAACCTGTTACCTGGTATCTTAGCCTGTATAGTCTCTGATTACGTCTGCATCATTGGGGGACGAAACGTTAGGCAGAGAGAAATGTTCGGAACCACAGCCTAATGCCTGTATAACAAAACTCCGAAGGACGCATATTCCGGCTTCGAAGTACTGCATTGTATGATGCGCAGTGAGGGCCATCCAGCCACGTTCTATGACCCGTAGTCACAGCTTTACTTTAAGCTGTACCTTTCTCTCTTGCACTGAACGTATTTGTTCTGAGGGACTAGCGTTCTTGCGGGGCTATCTCTCCTGAAAGATACTGCGGAGAAATCGCTTAACCACTGCCTAGATGATTGTTTCCAGAACAAATATTTCACTCTGCATCTACTTTTATATGATTACTCTGCAGTTCACACTGAAATGCTTGACAGAGGATTAATAGAATCGCTTCCAGATTATTTCTTAACCGCAGCATTCTCGAATAGCATGTGCAAGAAACGAACACTTAAATCTTTCTGTGCAAGCTTCGATTTCCCTTATTTCATTTCAATTGTTATTTTTTCCTATGTAGGTGGGACTCAACAATATATTTTGGCAATACGAGGAGAACGTTGCTGATTGAAACTTCATGAAAAGATTGCGCCGTAACGAAAATCGCTTTTGTTTTACTGATTGCCGGTCCCATTCGGATCATACGCGTGAAACTATCTCCCCTATTTCACAATAATACAACATGACTTGCCCTTCTTTGAACATTTTCGACCTTCTCCGTCAATCCTGTCTGATCAGGATCCCGTAATGCACATCAGTACTCCAGCAGGCGATG
The DNA here is from genome assembly GCF_023898315.1 of Schistocerca nitens. Classification (NCBI taxonomy): domain Eukaryota; kingdom Metazoa; phylum Arthropoda; class Insecta; order Orthoptera; family Acrididae; genus Schistocerca; species Schistocerca nitens. The sequence goes on from NC_064620.1 coordinate 386,523,008, forward strand.
GATAAGCGTATTGTAGGCAGTCTCCTTAATAGGTTTGTTGCATTTGCTAAGTGTTCGGCCAATAAAACGCAGTCTTTGCTTCGCATTCCCCACAATATTTCCCGTCTCCGGCCATCCTGATTTAGGTTTTCCGTGATTTCCCTAAATCGTTTCAGGCAAATGCCGGGATGGTTCCTTTGAAAGGGCACGGCCGATTTCCTTCCCAATCCTTCCCTAACCCGAGCTTGCGCTCCGTCTCTAATGACCTCGTTGTCGACGGGACGTTAAACACTAACCACCACCACCACCACAATATTTTTCATGTGATGGTTCCAATTTAAGTTGGTCGCAGTTGTAGTTCCTCGAATGAGGTGTTTCCACGGTCTCAGTGCACGATATGCTGCCACCAACGTAGCCGTTTTTCCCGGACGACAGCTGCTCTCTCCAAAAATGGTTCAAATGGCTCTGAGCACTATGGGACTCAACTTCTGAGGTCATCAGTCCCGTAGAACTTAGAACTACTTAAACCTAACTAACCTAAGGACATCACACACATCCATGCCCGAGGTAGGATTCGAACCTGCGACCGTGGCGATCGCGCGGTTCCGTACTGTAGCGCCTAGAACCTCTCGGCCACTCCGGCCGGCCCTGCACTCTCCGCTTGGTGGAAAGAGGAGGATGCAGTTTCCGTCGATGCTGACTCAACAATAATCCAGCAATTAGCCTTAGATGGACTAGATCTATTTTGCGAAAAAAAGTTAAGAAGTTGCAAAACTGAAAGTGGAAGCAACGAAAAGAAGCGTGAATATCCGTGACGTCTTTATCTGAGTCTTGAAATTTTAAAGTCTCTGATATCACAGTTAAGAGATTTTATAAGCATCAGCTCTGATACATTGACACCTGGTACATAAAGTTAATTTATGCTCTTCATCAGAATAGCACACCTGTTTATCTAGTCTCTGGGATAATTAGAGACTTGGTAACTCCTGTCGCATTAGAATTAAATGTACTACTGGACGATGAGTTTGCAAATAGAATAAATTCAGCTTCAGTGGTGAGTATGGTTATGTTTAAAATGAATCGACATTAGAACCTCTTGGAAAGGGTAAAGTAATCAGGAACTTTAAAGGTAACAATGCGCATCGAAATTTAATATTAATAGTATGTAGAGGTACTGATTTAAAGGCTTGTCCACTATACGATGTATTTAATGGTTTTGAAGGAAAGGTGGTCAGAGGTAGTTAAGGCAAAAACTTGGTGCTATGTTGCAGACTCATGGAACAACTTGATGCCATCCAGGGAAGATGTAACTGTTTCACAGTGATCGTTGCTAGTGAAGCAAATATTTTGGCTATGATAAACGCGAAGCGAATACTATTAAGTCTGTTGTGATTTTTTCTTGTCATAATTTGTTATTATGTTCTTTATTATGAATTAGATTCCTAAACATAAAACAAGATGCCTCAAAAGGTAAGAACATTGCCCACGAAAGCCCCGTTGCAGCACACCATTTTGGTGTGTCAGGAAGTTTCAAGTAGCTGCACACTTCGCTACAGAGAGAAACTATCGAAGATTGTGCTGTATTAGCTTTGCCACACTGGTGCATTATTGCCGGATAATGTGTCACAGATAATTCGGAAATATGGTTGCACCTCAGGTTTGTATAAAATAAAATGTATGCCACAGCTAAAACATACGAAGGACTTTTGCAACAACAAATATAAGCGCTACAAATACTTAGAGACAACTACAGTGTTGATAAGCAACTTGACGTTAAGACAATGTTTGTTTAATGGCGCTAAATGTGAGGGGGAAAATCTAGTATATTTAGGGTTTTCTACACTGAGGAGACAAAAGTCAAGCGATAGCGATATGCACATATAAAAAAGGCGCTAGTATAGCATACACAAGGTATAAAAGAGCAGTGCATTTGCGGAGCTCTCATTTGTACTCATCATGTGAAAACGTTTCTGACGTGATTATGCCCCACGACGGGAATTAACAAACTTTGCTAAATGATAGTTGGGGCTAGACGTATGGACAATCGATTTCGGAAATCGTTAGAGAATTCAACATTCCGAGATCCACAGTGTCATGAGGCTGCTGAGAATTCCAAATTTCGGGCAGTACGTCTCACCGCGGACAACGCAGTGGCCAACGGCCTTCACTTAATGGCCGAGAACACCGACGTTTGCGTAGTTGACAGTGCTAAGTGACTAGTAAAACTGCGTGAAATAACAGCAGAAATCAATATGGGACTTATGACGACAGTATGCGTTAGGATACAGCGGCGAAATTGGACGTTAATGGGATATGGTAGCAGACGTTCGATGCGAGTGCCTTTGATAGCAGCACGACGTCGGCTACAGCGTCTCTCCTGGGCTCTTGGCCATATCGGTTAGACCCTAGACGACTGGAAAATCGTGGCCTAATCAGATGAGGGCCGATTTCAGTCGGCAAAAGCTGATGGTAGGCTTAGAGTGTGGCACAAACTCCACGAAGCCATCGGCCAAAATTGTTCTGTGCAAGCAGATGGTGGCTCCACAAATGGTGGGCTGTGTTTACGTTGAATGGACCGGGTCCTCGGGTCCAATTGAACCGATCATTGACTGGAAATGGTTAAGTTCAGCTGTCTGGAAACCATTTGCAACCATTCGTGGACTCAGTGTTCCCAAACAACGATGGAATTTTAATGGATGAACATGCGCCATGTCACCTGGCCACAATTGTTCGAGATTGGTTTGGAGAATATTCTGAACAATTCTAGCGAATGATTTGTCCAGCCAGTTTGCCCAACAGGAATCCAATCGAACATTTGTGGGAGGTAATAGAGGCACAAAATCCTGCACCGGGAACACATTCGCAACTTTGGACGGCTATAGAGGCAACACGGCTCAATACTTCTGCAAGGGACTTCTATCGACTTGTTGAGCCGATGCTGCCCTACGCCGGGCAGAAAAAGATCTGACACGACATTAGAAGGTATCTCATGACTTTTGTAACCTCAGTGCAAGGCGATATGGCGTGGACGCTGTCGAAACAGTGCAGTGCATACAGTGAACGTAGCTGGACCTTACCGGACTTCTCGCTCTGGAGCTCGTCTGCCCCAGACGACTGCTCCTGTTTAACAGCGCGCCTCTCAGTTGCTCACAGCTATTTGAAACCTCTCTTACATGAGAACTTCTTAATTTCATTCCACCACAGGGCCTTGTTTAATCCTTACCGAATTCCTGCCTCAGCATTAATTACTTTTCAATTGGCACCTCCATTTCTTTGTCGGTTTGCTCTCAGTCATACGCACGCCACAACTTCTCTCTGCTCATGGTTGATTCTTAAGCTGCGATTAAAGTCCTTACTAATTTTTTTAACATATTCAGCTCCTTTCTTGACGATGAAGGTGCTAATAAAATCTTTTTACCTGAGAACTTTTTAATTTTATTCCGTCATAGGGCGGTGGTTAGCTCTTACCGATTTCCTGCCTGAGCAGTAATTACTTTTCAATTGCCTGCTTCATTTCTTTGTTTCCTCCGTCACACGCTCGGTACAGTTCATCTTTTCTCATGGCGCATACTTAAGGTGCAATTAAAGTTCCCACAAATGTTTTAACATCTTCAGCTGCTTTCTTGACAATGAACGTGCTAATAAAAATATTGACCCGTTATTAGCTACAGCAATGAGCAATCGACTTGCTTTCGTAACTGCTCCGTTATCCAATACTTTTTTCGTCGGACTCACTCTAAAACAATGTTTCAACTTAAAGGTAAATGTGCAGGCCAGCAAAATACACACTGTCTGACAAAAAAGTGAAGCACCCAGAAGACATGATCTGCTGTCAGTGTAACTTCCTACACATCCACGCCATCGGCAGGTACGTAAATGTTCAGAGCTGCAGCTCTTTGTGGTAGGTATAACAGCTACCAGAATGCATTAGTGTTGTTCATATTTAGTGTTGTTACCTGGCCTGGTAGGCATAAGTCGTTAGATGTTGAGCGACCACTGTGAAGGACTGGGAGTCGTCATATGTCTAAGATAGCGTCATCACCACCTGACCGACTCTGAAATGGGTCTCAGTCTGGGTCTCAGTTTGGCCAGCTGGCCGAATTGTGCAATATCCATATTTTTGGCGCATTTGGATCTGACCGTGACCTGATGTTGTACATCACGGGAAAGTGAGGACACGCATACACATCTTCAAGATTCTGGTCGACCACCACAAAGGAAGATTGCCATACTGTGCACCAATCACATCGTAACTCCGTCACATCTGCACCTATCATCCGAGGACAATTATTCGGACACATTGCACAACTGGTAAGAGACAAGCACCAGCCAAATAGGGAACTGTCGTCGCATGAGTAGTCCGCCATTATCACAACACAACGGCTGTATCTGGACTGGTGCCGTGACCAGTGAGCATAAACCGTTGATGAATGGCGTTCATTTTTGTTAAGAGATGATTTGCGGGTCCGTACTACCCTGGATTACCACCGCGACGAGTACGGCGGCCAACTGGGGCAGGTTCCATTCTTCCAATTTTTTGGAGAGACAGAGGGTAATACCTGACGTCATGGTATGGTGAGCTATCTGGTACCACTTCAGGTCATGGCTGTTATTGTTTGACGAAACTCCGACAACCTAACGGTATATCATGTGTTGCTTCATGTGTTGCCTTTCATACGTCAGAATTGTGATGCGCTTTTTCAACAGCACAGTGCTCGTCCACAATTGGCACTTGTCTCTATGAATGTTGAAGTACCTCTGTGGCCACCAAGGTCCTCAGATCCGTCCCCAATAATAAAACGTTGGACCGGCTCTGGTATCAACTCCGTCTCAGTGCAAGTATCGAGAATTTCAAAGACCAGTTACAAAAGATACAGGGCAGCTTGCCTGATAGTAGTATACAACAGCTTGACGACACTCTTCTCAAACGAACCATTGACGTCAGAATTCTTAATACTGACATCAAAATCTTTATTGGAGATGTCACCAAGCCTCACCCCTATCCCCCTCTCCCTCCTCTCCCCTCTTTCCAGTCATTGATACCGTAGTATTAAAAATGAAAACCCAATCAAAAAATCCAAGATGGTGGAACTAGTCCAACTGTGTTAGTGGGAAATCAAAAACCCTTGCCACCTACACCTACCCTCCCTTTCCCTATCTCCATCCAATGAAATATTAAAGGTGACAGAACTAGTACAATGTTCCGAATTATTTGTCCAAATATTAGGTTTGCGGTATTTCCACACTGAAAATACGGGAACCGCACAAAATAATGTTTTCATTATTACCTATAAAATATCGTCCATGTCCTGGGATGCCAGTCGCATCTGTGAATTTCGCTGGAAGATATATATCACTCACTACGAAATATTAGAACAATTATAAAACATATGCTCCGTAAATAATTTAAAAAACAATTATCGCTTGATAAAGTAAGATAATAAAATCAACTGCTGCTGCATTCCCTCCCCCCCTCCCCCCAACCACCCTGTTGTCTGTCTTAGCTGCCCTACTAGACTTCAAACTTAGATTTCTGTTCCATAGTCTGAGGCACAACAGAGGCTCATATTAATTACACACACACACACACACACACACACACACACGCAAAGACAGTGAGACACAATATCTCCAAAGAAAATGATGGAGTCGATATCCCACAAGTAAATTCTTTTACAAAATTATTAATCATTTATTGAGTAAAAAACACATAGACATGCAGACTGATTATCATAATTGCAAGTGCAATTACAGATTTCTACAAAAATTCTACCAAAATAAATTTGTATTGTTTCTTAAAATACTTAAGATTTCTCACACTTTTCAAGCACAATGGACCTTCAAATGAAGTATTTGCATATTTCGATTATCTGTATTACATATTAAAATGCACAACGCTTGCCTATTGCAGCTACCTATAGAAGCTTTTAGATAAAGCAGTACTCATCAACAACAAAAGTTTGGTTGAACTTTTAAATTAAATATTTCCGTATCTAAACTAGCTGTATAAGTTGTATAAATACATGCAGCTCGTTTATTGTCAGTTCTTAAACAAATCATAGACCAGTTTCATATTTGTACCACGCATTAAATAATCTAAATACGTAAAAATTGCTTGCAAATAACATCCACAAGGCCACTACTGCATATCTAACTTGTAACTTAAAATACACCAAGAATTAACGATAATACAGCCACGTGTAAAACTTCCCGAAATTTTAATGATCCTACCGCATTTTGCAAGCATAATGGACGTGAAATTGAACATTTCCATTTCCACACATGAATCGTCTGCATAACTTATTAGAATACGCGCTGCACACTTACTGACAATATTAAATTCATCTATTGGATTACTGCAGAGCTCACTTACAGCCTAAAGTACACCGAGAATTAGTTAAGTAAACAATGACAGCTTCAAAAAAAGCAGTTCACCATACATCTTGGAATATATAGCAGTATAATAAAGATTATAACGTTACTTCGTGATTAAAATAAGCTTTACAGTCTTACCACCCCTTTGTAACGTGCATCTTTTAGAATGTTGTTGTCCCATTACAGAGCCTTGCGGAGAGAAAGAGAGAGAGAGGAAATTTACTGTACTGTATAAATCAGAGACTGATGATGCTTAATTATTTGTGCACACATGTGTTATGAACTGAATGATTATGAGACAGTAAAGCAGATGAGGAAGATGTGGAAATATCTATCCAGCATTACCCTGCATAATATGAGGTGGAGAATGATGGTCAATGGAGAAAATGATAGTCAGTGGAGAATGATGCTCAACGGAGAGAATTCTGGTCAGTGAAGAGAATTCTGTTCAGTGGGAAGAATTATGGTCAGTGAAAAGTGATGGCTAGTGGAGACTGTTATCGTCAGTGTAGAGAATGATGGTCAGTAGAAAGTGGTCTTCAGTCCTAAGACTGGTTTCATGCAGCTCTCCATGCTTCTCTATCCTTTGCAAGCCTCTTCATCTATGTATAACTACTACAACCTACCACCTTCTTCATTGGACATGCTGTATTCGTCTCTTATTCTCCCTGTATAATTTTTCCCTCCACACTTCCCTACAGAACTAAACTGATAATCCCTTGATGTCTCAGAATGTGTCCTATCAACCTATCCTTTCTTCTAGTCAGGTTGTGCCACAACTTCCATTTCTCCCCAGTTCCACTCAGTACCTCCTCATTAGTTACATGATCTACCCATCTAATCTTCAGCGTTCTTCTGTAGCTTTACATTTCAAAAGCTTCTATTGTGTTCTCGTCAAAACTGTTTATTGCCCGTGTTTCACTTCCAAAAATGTCTGCACTCCATACAAATACTTTCAGAAAAGACTTCCTCAGACTTAAATCCGTATTCCATATTAATAAACTTCTTTTCCTCAGGAACGCTTTTCTTGCCCTTGTCAGTCTACACTTTATATCCTCTCTGTTTCGGCCATCATCAGGTATTTTGTTTTCGAAATAGCACACCTCATCTACTACTTTTAGTGTCTCGTTTCCTTATCAAATTTCCTCAGCATCAACTGATTTAATTCGACTACATTCCAATATCCTTGTTTGGCTTTCGTTGATGTTCGTCTTATATCCTCCTTTCAAGACCCTGTACACAGTGTTCAGCTGCTCTACCAAGTCGACTTCTCTACCAGAATTACAATGTTACCGCCGAATCTCAAAGTTTTTTTCTTCTCCCTGGACTTCAATTTCTATTCCATATTTTTCTTTGGTTTCCTTTACTGCTTGTTCAATGTACAGATTCAATAACATTTGGGATAGGCTACAACCCTGTCTTATTCCTTTCTCAACTATTGCTTTCCTTTCATGCCACTCGACTCTTGTAACTGCCGTCCGGATTCTGAACTAGTTGTAATTGGCATTTCGCTCCCTGTATTTTACCCCTGCGACCTTAAGAATTTAAATGAGAGGAATCCAGTCAACATTGTCAAAAGCTTTCTCTAAGTCTACAAATGGTGATGTAGGTTTGCTTTTCCTTAACTTTTCATCCAAGGTAAGTCATAAGGACAGTACTGCCTCGCGTATTCCTCCATTTCTCCGAAATCTAAACTTACCTTCCCCGAGTTCAGCTTCACCAGTTTTTCCACTCATCTGTAAAGAATTCGTGTTAGTATTTTGCATCCATGACTTATTAAACTGATAATTCCGCAATATTCACATGTATCAGCTCCTGCTTTCTTTGAAATTGGAATCATTACATTCTTCTTGAAGTCTGGGGGTATTTCGCCTGTCTCATACATCCTGCTCACCAGATGGAAGAGTTTTGTTACGGCTGGCTCTGCAAGGCTCTCGGGAGTCCTGCCGGAATGTCGTCCACTCTCGGTGCCTTTTTTCGACTTAGTTCCTTCAGTGCTTTGTCAAATTCTTCTTGCAGGATCATGCCTCCCATCTCATCTTCGTCTATGTCCTCCTCCCGCAACTTTCAGTTTTCTGTTCTTTCGTTAGGACTGCTTTTCCATCTGTGCTCTTTACATTCATATAGCTGCTTCTCCTTTCTCCAAAGGCCGCCTTAATTTTCCTACAGGCGATATCTATCATTTTCCTAGTGACATATGCTTCTAAATCCTTACACTTGTCCTCTAGCATTTCCTGTCAATCTCAGTTTTTAAACGTTTGTATTCCTCTTCTTCCGTTTCATTTGCCGCATTTTTATATTTTCTCCTTTCATTAATTAAATTAATCTCCTGTGTTATGCAATGTATCTCTACGAGGCATCGTCTTTTTACCTATGTAAATAAACTGAAAAATCTTGAATACAGCACGATGGTTCTGGGAAGTCTACTCAAGGAAATGAACTTGGTTACAAAATTCTACAGGAGTTTCATCGTTCGTGTTGTAGGCCATAGGTAGATGTTATCTAAAATTACTTGTATGTATCTGATGTGTACTGCTACAACTTTTTTTAAAATCTTCGATTTTCTTGACGTTTAGAGGAATTTTCCCGGCGTAAGCTAGATTATTAGATAGATGTGGGATGAAGAGAAATGAGCCAGTTTGTTGTTTCTTTAGAAAACAAAATCGCTACTCTACTATGCAGTCTATGAAAGGTTTCGCCCTCACAACTCTTGGTTCTTGACTTTTAAATTGAAATTTGTGATACTTATTCACTGCGAAACAAGATTTTGCTTTGTTAGGAGTTGCTCAGCAAAACAGTTCAGTTGAAAGACCTTTCTTTTTGAAGAACGTTGGCCACCAAGTTTTGAATGTTGCCATATCTTGTTGCGTAACATTCTTTACATTGAATTTAGGCGAATCTGATGACCTTCCAATTACATCTTCATGCTGCTGAGGAGAATGACTCCTGTCCTGAAGTCGAATTTTCCTCTTCATCGTCGGAAAATCTCTGTCGCAATCATTGAAGGATTGGCCACGTTGAGGAAAGTATAGTGTTATTTTTGAAAACCTTCCCATCAAGACAATGGCAAGCTAGAATCGTATTACGGTTTTGTCCCGGACAACCGTCACAGAATAGATGCTGTCTTCCTCCATTGGTGATATATTCTCTATTGTAGTCACCCACAAAAGAGCAAACTTAATCGGGACCTTTGTGACTTTCCCGTTCTATATACGAGTAAAATGATACTTTTCCTGTTTTGAAACTGTGGATGCAAAATTCGTTTAGCCATATCTGACTGTAGTAAAAGACCTCTTGTGCGGGCAAACGAAGTAGGGGAAGATTCTGCATGTAGTCAAAGCACAATGCAGGTACTTTTTATTTCATTTGCTTGTCAGGCGGAAGATGTCCAATTTTTTAAAGAATTTTGAGGCTCTTCCCTCGTGTATAGTTCAGCGGTTTTTACTCGCATTTGACATTCTGTAAGTTTTGTGATGAACATTTCGTATAAAAATTTTGCGTGTGGCTTTGCGAAAAGATAATTTTTATGGTGCCAGAATAATGCACTTGCTTGACATGTATAATACATGAACCTTCTGCCAATATTCCCCAGGAATCGTATTTGAACGAGAGCCAGTTGCTTTACCTCTGTTATCATGACTAGTTTGCTTACGACTTCTCAGATAGCACAGTCGCTCAGCGTGTTTCTTTGTTATCCCAAACAATTAATGGAAGGTGGTACAACATTGTGGTTTGCGGATAATTATTCAACAATACAACATGGTATTTGAAAATGTTTGATTCGATGTTGCGAATCTTTGGCTACTTTTTGTTTGGATATCTTCACCAGACAAGCGTTTCTTACAGCTTTTTCGTGGCAGAATGTCGATTAGTCTTGGAGAAAAATATCTTGCTCGTCCTTTGTATTAAAGTTACCATTGTCTCGGTCAGATTTATAGTTTTTTCTGGCGATGTAGTGGAAAAACAGTTGCGAGGACAAAACACAAAACAACAATACTAGGTAGCAATAAAAGCTTATAAAAATCGAAAAATGAGTATATAGTCAATATTCTTAACAAGGCAATTAAACACAATGTTGATGAATTTCTGCAGCTTGTTCAATGCGCAAACATTAGAATGTACGACAGCATATATGTTGAAAGGTATGTGCTGAGATTCGATCAGGATAGAGCCAGTGAAAAATGTCGATAGATCCCAACCGCAAGGTTGGACGAGTAGTACATCTTCGAGTAGTAAGATCTTTGACAGCTAACAGAGCTAGGTGCACGCGGTTAAAGTTTGAGTAGTGGTGAGGAGATGCGCAGAGACAGCAGACGTGTTTCGAGTCGGAGCTAGATGCCTGCAGGAGGCAGCCGGGTTGTGACAGTATCAAAGTAAGAATTGGCGCTACGCACATAATAAGCTATATATTGAGCGAAACTCGGCACATACCTGGGGAAACTAGAAAGAATAATTAATAAAATAGGTTTTCTTTGATTAAATTGAGAGGCACCCACTTGCCTTTCTCATACTGTGGCATCAAGCAGTCAGGCCTGCAAGATGGGTGGTTTGCCAAGCGAGTGGATTAGCAACATGAATTCTCGTATCTTACGATTTTGTTACAAATTATCCTCCTGCATGAACAATACGCAACGGAAACACGCATCTGACTATAGAACCCTGTCTGCACACTACGCTCTGGCAATACCACACTTACTTTTTGTCTTTGATTTAACGGCTTTTATACAAATTCGGGACATTATGATAACATACAATTTAATGAAATAGGCCACTAATCTCTTTCTTTTCACTATTTGATTTATTCATTAGCACACAAATTCTACAACCTACGACAATATCATAAGAGAATTTCCATACTACGGTCTCGTAATCTATCTACCACAACTGTGCACTCCCTGGATCGGATGGTGGATCTTTTATTATACCTCACACCTCGCCTCTCACAATCATTCTCCAGAAACATTCCTCCAGATCGAGCGATGCAGAAGGAACAGGCATACCCACAAAATCTTCCGAAACTACCTTGCTACTCCCATGCAAAACACACATATTCAAATTACAAGACATACCCAATACAACAATCTGAAATAATACACAAAAACCGTTACAACTTCATCATTTTCCGCTTTCCCACTTCAATCAATATTTAACCCAGTTTCACTCGACACTGCCCCAATTTGTAATTCCAGTTTCCTACTGTGAACTCTGGAGATAAACGCTCGTCTTCCTGTGCAATGCAAGCCAAGTGGCGTTGCTGGAAAAACGGCCGACTCACCTTGATTTTCTCTCAGAGTTTAAATTCAGCGTCACACGGAATGATATTTCTTAAATACTTCAATTTATGATACACACGCAATTCTTAAATATATCAGCTTATTGTACACACGCTATTAATTCTCAAATATTTCAGCTTATGGTACACACGATATTAATTCTTAAATATTTCAGCTTATTGTACCCACGCTAGTATCTCAACTTATAACTACACGTGGCCCCTTTGTGACCGTTGGTTTACTATAATCCCTTTAAAATTACCTGCCTCACTTTGTAATTTTCCCCACAAAAGATCCTAGGAAAGAGAAATGATTAGTTCTAACTACTCTTAAGTATTCCACATCCATACCATGCCTCCACGCTTTCATTACGGAGCACAACAAAACAACAGGTCTTCACAGCAGAAGGTTCAGCGCCAGAGTGCCGAGTCTGAAACATGGCCGTCTTTTCGTTCTCTCGCACCTCTCTCGAAGTGGGAGAAGCACCTTGCTACCTTATTGGTCGGCCACATTTCAAACGCTCAAAAGCTCTGGTAACTTCCATCTCTTTGGTCTCACCAAAGGTACCCAAAGGATCGACTCAAAGATGCTCATATCGATTCACTATCTGTGGTTAGCAGACGACCATACATTCATTCATTTACACCACACAGATCTCACCAAACGGGATGTAGGGATTTATTTTGCGGAAGTGCACATGTGATCAATTAAATAAATAACTTGTCATTCTTTCCCACACTGGTATCCGGCTTCGCTGTATTAATTGAAATTATTGAGTTACTTTTACACAAAAAATGTGTTGTTCTGACAAGAATTTCGTACCTATTCTCAATGTTGGGCGGTACTGTACCCTTTCATCACCGGCTACCCATGCAGAAAAAAATGGCACGGTACTATCCTTGCAATGCGAGGGTAGTTCCGAACATTTTTTTTTTTTTTTTTTTTTTTTTTTTTTTTAAGAAAACTGTATTAAAACAAACGTAGCAATTCATCAAAATAACCAGGAGGAGACCTTAGCCCCTGGTGACCTCAAATAGACGACCAAATTATATTGTACTCTCCACAATCCGGAGTAACGTACACATACAAATATATAACAATCCACATGACAAATAAAACATCACATCATAGAAATGAAAAAATAATATTGAGATAAAAATTTGCTTTAGTTACTGGGATCTTCGTTACTCATGAAATTTTAAATGGCTCACCGTCCAAACACAGAGCAAGTAATCTGACATTCATAAATTGCGCTGTAAAAACCCTTACACAGCAAAGTCTAAATACAAAACAAAATCAACAAAAGAAAAAAAATTTCGTACACTAGTTACACGTAGAATGTCAGGCTCCATACCATTACTGTAAAGTATACCTCAAACCTACAGCGAAATAACTGAGAAGGAAAACAATGAAATATACCACAAGTTACATACTGGTTACGTAATATAGTTCGTCTAAGACATCATGTCATACCTCATTAACTATCCTCACCTAAGCAATTGCCACAGCTACTCGACAGTGAGTTTAACCTTATCCTATATCCATCAGTACAAATACCTGCTGCTGAGCTAGTCAGTCCATCAACTTTGATCAATACACGCAGTAAATAGTTTAACAATAAGTGCTTGAATCCACCAGTAGCTCTCTTATCTTACTCTACTGTTCATTTCTCTGTTGTCACACATATAGACGACAAGAACTTGCATTTCGACTAGCCTTCGTTACACTTTAATGTGAAATATCACCACTGTGATAATAGAAATAAGTGGCTTCAGTCAAAACACCAACAAGATTATTACTATGCACGACATCAAAATACATCAGTTAATTCCGATATTTGTTGTGCAATGCAAATTCTTCTCCCCTGTGACAACCTTACTGATAAATGCTACAAGGGCCGCTACGTTAGTATTACGCCACTGGCTAATAGTTAAAGCATCATTGTACCAAATATTCTAATACACATGCTACGTGAACTTGATAACCCAGAACAAACCAAAAAACAAACACTAACTATTCTAAACACAATTATTAATAAAATACAATTACGCTTGCTGTCCCTTCAGGAATGAAACATATAAAAAAAACATTTACACAATTACAAATACATTATTCCCTATCTTGCGAGTCACACGGAAACATTTCATTCTGTGATTTTCTTGGGGTCAAAAAGTTTGCTGATAGTTTTCCTAGAACCACTGTCTCGGTGTCAAAGCTCTCCCATGGTTACCCGGACGAAAGTCTTTTAGTCACTCAATTCGGCATTTTGAACACGCACTGAACAGTAAACTGTATCTCTCATTAAACACAAATGTCATAGTCACTCTCAGAGTACCATCCACACGAATCTGTTCGTCCAAAAAAAAAATGGCCCTACAACTACTATTACCCACGGTTCTGTCCTTTCAGTTCATGGTGTAATTAAAAGTCGTAAGTTTCAACAAACAGCACTTATTCCCGCGCCAATCCAAGAAATGTCTCCTACTACAGACGCAAATGTCAATGTCCCACTCTAATTGTTCACCAAACGACAACCGTCCTCTAAGTATACCAAGTGTCCCACATGCCATTCACAAAGCACACTTAACAAGTCATTGTCAAAAGTTTATCGATCCCACCATTCAGTGGTCAAGACAAAACAAAACAATCGTCCTGTCTGCTACAGACAAAATCTTTTCCACCACTCACAACGTGGAAACCCAGGCCTTCACTTTCCACATTATGGAAAGTCGCAGTCATCTTGTTTCACGGCTCCACAGTCCAGTACAAGTTAATAGCTGCAGGTAAAAAATGCTCGCCGGGCTCTGTCGCGCCTCGTCCATTCAGCAGTAGCGTCGCTGCGCGTGCCGTTGAGCAGAAAAAAACCACCCGCTGTTGCCTCCGCGGGATACCTTCCCCAGTCATAAGGGTGGCGGATCTCATGAATGGCCAGTGATACGTGCGTGTCGCCCCAGGCCGTTGACCTGCTGTAGCGGGCGCGTGGAGTGTACCTCGTCCCGACAATGGAGTGGGGAGTGCCGCGGCTGTGTCGCCTGTCGTCGTGGTGACGTCAGCTCGGCCCGTTAGCGGTATGGGCGTTACGACACCCAATTAGCCAGATCTTCCGTGCATCTCGCAACATTACAAAAGGAAATTCTTACATTAAAATTATACACCCTAGTTTTCTACACAGACAACATACATTTATCTATCCTTTTTCTATAGACAGCCCACACTCGTGCTATTCATTGTACCTGTCGTCCCTCATACAAAACATGAAAGTGTAAAATAAAACAAAAGGAATAATAAGCAATCTATACCGCTCATAATTACAATACAAAACAGTAAACTACTCTAACATCCTATCACAGTAAAAAATATTAGAAACTGTTGATTCTCACGCTACAATATACAATGAACCTTTTGTGCTTATGACACACTGAAATTAAAATCCCTTGAAAGTGTTCTAACAAAAAAATGAGAAAATAATCTACACAGCTCTCAATTACCTACCACATGTTATTAAATAGTAAACTACTTTAACATCCTAACACAATAAACATTTTAGAAACTGGTGACTTTAAATCTACAACATATAATGCACCTCTGTGCTTGTGACAGACTGAAAATTCGTATCTCTTCACATACTTTACATTTCCTTATATATAACAACGTTTCTAGGACACGTATGACAGATCCTGACCTCACATCAAGGTTCATCCCAACAAACAATAAAACACAATAATCTTTTAGTTATGGATCGGTAGCATCCCCTTTTCAGGAGTGTGCGCATTGATCACACTACTCTACGACTCTCACTCACCAGACATCACATTTTCCCTCTCATTCATTCCATTAACACACTAACAGAATAGGTTTAGAAGTCAGTTAACCTTAACACCACCACACTCACTACAACATACCATACCTTTGCTCCCTTATACTCAACCACATAACACATGAAGCTGTTTCAGAGATAGCATTCCAGTCTCCGAATTCGTCCTTTCACTCTGGCACCTCTCTCCATCGGCTTACCTCTGCATTCACTTTATGCTAAATATCAACTTAGAATCGCGATATTTCATCTAAGAACAAAAATACACAAATTAATCAACCTGCAAAAAAAATAGCTGTACACATTCTTGGTACCGTTTTGATTAGTTATACTGGTACGAGGCTTCAACAACAACAAAAAATATTATTTTTCTCAAATCGCAATTGTTATGCTAAGAATTAGATCTACACCTACATTACATCTTACGTCAGTATTCCACAACGTTCACCTTCTGGGTCTCATACTCCCTTTACGTCCTTTCACATTGTGCAGTTGTCCTCATCTCTTCATTCGTATTTCGGCTCTCCGTCCGTCCATTACTCCATCATTTCCTGGTCTTCCTTCGCCATTGGCATCAATCTCTATCGCAGCATACACAGGCCTCTCTGTAACATACATCTAAGACATCTCCACATTATTCAATTCTACTCACCTTTATTTTACCGCTGCTTCATCACGTCGAATCTCCCTTCATCATTCACACTGCTTCACGTCGATTCTCTCCTCAAAAATTCACCTTTATCCACTACTATTTATCACGTCGCTTCTCTATCTACCATCTTTATTCACTCATTAATCATCACGTCGTTTCTGCTTGATCCTTATTCATACGACAAAAAAAAACACGTACATACACCACTCTGTCGACTCCTGTTCATGACTCATTTGACCAGTCTATTCCGTCATACTTCCTGACATCCCGCCTGAAAATTCTTACGTTCGATTTGACCCTGCACAACGTTACACACCACAAATAAATACACTGACTATCTACCATAAATTGCCTACTTTAGATCTATCCTTAACTTTTCCATAATTTGATGTTAGAAATGTGATGAAGCCCTCGAGATTGTTTTCCTTTGATCGTCTCAATCAGTACAGCATTTTCATGTACAATCCGCCTCACTCTGAATGGTCCACTATACACAATAAAGAATTCGCTAGTTAGGAATCTGTGCTTATACGAAAATTAAATGTGTGCCGAGAATATACAAGCTGGGAGAATTGGGCAGCCCAAGTGTTAGAAACTTAGGTGCAAGTGGCCTCTCTCACTAACACCAGATTCCGAACAACCATACACAGCACTTCATTATAGCTGTCACCACGACAATGACATACTATAGATCAGATGGCATCTAATTTAAAAACTTCGATCACAACGTTTACTTTTTACATTACGTGTTAAGTACCTGCAATAGTCAAATCATACTAATTAAACTGGACTCATTGGCATTACTACATAACATTTCTTTTACTTTACTGTTCGAAATAAAAATTTGCAAATTTTACTGAGATACCAGCCTAACAGATTCCATTACTGCCGTTTTATTCTCTGATCAGAAGTATGGTATTTTCATTCCTACATATTAGTTGAGTTTGTCTGCTACATAGACAATTTTCAGTGCCAGCTGCATGTGTTTTAGAGCAAGATATTAAGGGCTGATATGTTGGATTAGTTTCTCCTATTCTTCAATCTATTACGACATGAAAGAAATCCCCGGATTCCATGCTCTCCTGTCATTCAGATAGTTTCTACCCTCGACACTATCTGACCTGTCTCCGTTCACGATACCGCTCTCATTACCCAAGTGTTGAAATGACGCGGAATCGTCTAAGCCTCTGCCTGCCATCACTATACCTCTGCGCAATTTCACTGGCAACTTCGTTATATGGATCCTAATGAACTCCGCTGGTTCGTATGTCACATCCAAGTACCTGTTTCGTCTGAACATCTCCTGATACCACGACACTGAATCCCTTATGCCACCTTCGTTACGATTTTGCATCATCAATATGCTTAGCGTAACCTGGTCCTGCTTACTTTTCGGCCTGAATTCATTTAAATAGCTACTACAGTCTTTAAGGTCTTCCTGCATTTTCGCTCTAGCCTCGTCCCTCAAATAGTTATACACAAACTTCATGTTGCGGAGCAGTCCCCTCGATGAAGGTAACGAATCTTGAAACTGAGACAGCCTTGGACTATACCCAGTTGGGTCTGCCACCTGTTTTATCTGACACAACCGTTCTTCTGACCCTCCGAATTCGTCTTCCTCTTTCTGCCTATTTTCGCCTTTTGAGTTTATCTCACTCTCCTCCTGCAATCTACCTGGTGGTGTTTCACCTTCGCTTCTGCACGCTAATTGCAACTGTGTCAGTTCTTCACTATGTTTCCTACTTATTTCTAATTGTGCCTCTTCAAACTGTAATGGTGATTGTATCTCATCCTGATCGGCATAAACCTCTCGCTGCGTACTGTCAGAACCTGTCTCGCCTCTTGTACTGATCTTTTCTGCATCTGCACTAATCGTATTCTTTCCGACCACTACCTCTTTGATTCGCTCATCCGGCAAAACGTCCCTATGTTCAGTAGCATCACTCTCTATTGCAAATACTTGTACCTCCAAATTATTAGCTTTTTCTTTCACGGCGTCACATACTTCCTTCACCGCATCCAGATTCTTCTCCCCCTCATCTAACCGATTATTAACTGCGGGCAGACGCTCATCGATAACTGTGTGTAGCTTCCTCATTGCCTCTTTATTTCCCTTATCCATTACCTCCAATCTTTCCTTATTTTCCCTATCTCTCTCCTTATTATCTCTATTGATTGCTTCTAATCTTTCGTTATTTGCTTCCAATTTTTCATTTATCGCTTTAGTCTCCCTACTCATCGCTTCAAATCGTTCCTTATTCTCCCTATCTCTCTCCTCATTCTTCCTATCTCTCTCTTGTAAACTTTCATCCATCCTCTGTAAAAACTGCAGTATCACATCGTTATTTGCTACTGTCGACGCGCTCACCTCGTGCGCCTGAGAAACCGTAGCTTCGCTAAGGGTAGCTGCACTTTCACTCTCTACCTGACCGAGTCCCTGCTCGCCCGCGTCGTTCGGAAAGGCCCCCGATAGTGAACAAAGCCCACTGCACAAAGGCTCCCCTCGCAGAGGTCCACTGAACAATACAGCCTCTTCGGAGTGCCTGCCGTCCCCTCTCATTAACTCACGGTCAACACCTACTTCCCGCTGCACTGCTACATTCACGCCAGAATCGTTATTCTCCATGGTGACTATACTTTTAGCCTGCGACCTAGTTACTACGGACATTACGCAAAAAAATTATGAAACGATCTTCTAGCCTTGTGCGATACTGCAATTAATTACATAAAATAAAATAAAAGATCCTCACCAATCCAGAAAGAAATTGCAAACAGAAAAAACTTTACTTCTTAGCGCTATCACAATATATTCCATCAAAAAATAAAAAAAATTTAACAGCAAACCCTAACAACAAAATATCCTAACAAAAATGATCCCGGCAACAAAATTATCGTGACAAAAACGGAATCCTGGCAGCAAAATAATCCTGGCATCAAATTAAATATCCTAACCAATAAATAATCCTGGCAACAATTATCCTAACAATTAATAGTCCTGGCAGGGTCGAAATTATGAGAGGCACCCACTTGCCTTTCTCATACTGTGGCATCAAGCAGTCAGGCCTGCAAGATGGGTGGTTTGCCAAGCGAGTGGATTAGCAACATGAATTCTCGTATCTTACGATTTTGTTACAAATTATCCTCCTGCATGAACAATACGCAACGGAAACACGCATCTGACTATAGAACCCTGTCTGCACACTACGCTCTGGCAATACCACACTTACTTTTTGTCTTTGATTTAACGGCTTTTATACAAATTCGGGACATTATGATAACATACAATTTAATGAAATAGGCCACTAATCTCTTTCTTTTCACTATTTGATTTATTCATTAGCACACAAATTCTACAACCTACGACAATATCATAAGAGAATTTCCATACTACGGTCTCGTAATCTATCTACCACAACTGTGCACTCCCTGGATCGGATGGTGGATCTTTTATTATACCTCACACCTCGCCTCTCACAATCATTCTCCAGAAACATTCCTCCAGATCGAGCGATGCAGAAGGAACAGGCATACCCACAAAATCTTCCGAAACTACCTTGCTACTCCCATGCAAAACACACATATTCAAATTACAAGACATACCCAATACAACAATCTGAAATAATACACAAAAACCGTTACAACTTCATCATTTTCCGCTTTCCCACTTCAATCAATATTTAACCCAGTTTCACTCGACACTGCCCCAATTTGTAATTCCAGTTTCCTACTGTGAACTCTGGAGATAAACGCTCGTCTTCCTGTGCAATGCAAGCCAAGTGGCGTTGCTGGAAAAACGGCCGACTCACCTTGATTTTCTCTCAGAGTTTAAATTCAGCGTCACACGGAATGATATTTCTTAAATACTTCAATTTATGATACACACGCAATTCTTAAATATATCAGCTTATTGTACACACGCTATTAATTCTCAAATATTTCAGCTTATGGTACACACGATATTAATTCTTAAATATTTCAGCTTATTGTACCCACGCTAGTATCTCAACTTATAACTACACGTGGCCCCTTTGTGACCGTTGGTTTACTATAATCCCTTTAAAATTACCTGCCTCACTTTGTAATTTTCCCCACAAAAGATCCTAGGAAAGAGAAATGATTAGTTCTAACTACTCTTAAGTATTCCACATCCATACCATGCCTCCACGCTTTCATTACGGAGCACAACAAAACAACAGGTCTTCACAGCAGAAGGTTCAGCGCCAGAGTGCCGAGTCTGAAACATGGCCGTCTTTTCGTTCTCTCGCACCTCTCTCGAAGTGGGAGAAGCACCTTGCTACCTTATTGGTCGGCCACATTTCAAACGCTCAAAAGCTCTGGTAACTTCCATCTCTTTGGTCTCACCAAAGGTACCCAAAGGATCGACTCAAAGATGCTCATATCGATTCACTATCTGTGGTTAGCAGACGACCATACATTCATTCATTTACACCACACAGATCTCACCAAACGGGATGTAGGGATTTATTTTGCGGAAGTGCACATGTGATCAATTAAATAAATAACTTGTCATTCTTTCCCACACTGGTATCCGGCTTCGCTGTATTAATTGAAATTATTGAGTTACTTTTACACAAAAAATGTGTTGTTCTGACAAGAATTTCGTACCTATTCTCAATGTTGGGCGGTACTGTACCCTTTCAAAATAATGTCTAAAAGCTAGATAGAAATCTCATTGTTGATGCAATAAGCGTTTTGTGAAACTTTCTCGTAAATCCATGCTACAGAAGTTTTTTTTTTGTTTTTCACATGTGCCTCAAAAGTTTGAACAATAAATATTTTTTTAGATAAAATTAGAGTTTCATCTCACACCTTATGTCGTTCTCCGCATCCTGTACTTGCATTGAACCAAAAGGTACATTAAAGTAAAGTTCCCATGAGTAAAGCTAATAATTTCATTTATCAGAGTAAAATAATCTATATGCCATTGCACAGTTGGCAAATTATTCAGATCAGGACAGAATTTTTATTAAGTAAGAAACAGAGCCCAAATGAGTAAAGTTATCTAGAATGACAATTTTATGCCATTGCACTATGGCTGAGTTGAATATATGTTCTATTATCGGCTAAATGGGATGGAGTGCACGAGCTAAATCAATTTCTCTTGCAAAATCCATCTACAGATAGAGAAATTGTTTCATCTGAGAGTTCTCAAACAGTCCTTAGTAACCTGAGCCAGCAATATTGGTTGCCACACTCAAATCCTGAGGTGACGCCCCCAGTAACAAATGAAGATAAATTTGACCGTTATTTTCGACTACTACAGGAACGTGACGCTAAGAGTGAAGAACAGAACGCAAAGCGTGACAAACAATTTGCGCAATTCCGTGCAGATATTGCGGAACATAACAAAACATTAACGGGACAATTAGACGCCTTGTGTGCTGACAATGCTAAGTGTGCTCAGGAATTGACACACACTATTGAAACATACAAGGAAGCAAATGACAGGAAATTGCTGGATATCATTGAAACTCATAACCGTGACATTACTGACCTTACGAACAGAATCAATGCAGTACTTCCAACAGAGGTTATTGACAAGTTGCAAAAAACTTCTGCTACTCATTCAGAGCAAATACAGGTCTTACAATCATGTACAGAATCCCTGACATCTGACGTCACTCAGCTTGAAACTAAGGTCAGTGAACAGGGTGCACAATTCCAATCACAGTTAGAAAACATTACCGAAAGAATAGCTGCTTTGGAAACGCATGCAGACAATGAATCAGACCACACAACCCCAGTTCGTGTTTCAGAAACAACTGAATACCAAGCCCTGGCAAAATTTAAGAGCAAATAAGTCACTATTAACGAACAGCAAAAAAGAGAACTCAACTCAATTCGGAATACACTTTCTGATATTCAGCAACAATTGCAGGACGACAGCGCGGCTCGTAATTTTGTCCCAGAACACCAGGAAAATAATGGTGCTTATTTACAACAACATCCCCCCTTCGTATCTTTACAGGCTCCATTTTTACAGGATTACCCTCAACAAGGTAGTACCTTCCCAGGCAGTTTTTCCCTACCCCATGATGTTTCTTCCTTTCCCAGCCAGGACAATGTCGATTATAAACACTTCCTTTCAATTAAGAAATTCAAAACGTTCCGGAATAACCCGAACGATTTACATCCGCTTGATTGGATTCAGCAATTTACTTTTGCGTTTCCTCCGAATTGGCCAGTTGCACATCAGTTAGAACTTGTTTGTAGTTTCTTGGAGGGTGAACCTGCAACGAGAATGCGACACGTTGCACGACAATGCTTGTCTTCCCAATCATTCCAACAACAATTTTTGGATGCTTACTGGAATCCCACTTCACAGCGTGCTGTAAAAGATCAGTTGTTAAATATACCACCTTTCCATAACTCACAATTCCGCATCTTGACGCAATATTTTGATTACATGATCCAACAAAACCAACATCTCACAGAACCTTTCCTACCGTCTGCTCTCATTCAGCTCTGTATCTCCAAATTACCTAGATCATTGCGAGTTCCGTTGCTGACAGGGAGTCGCACAGAAAACTTGAACACTTTCCGTGACGTCTTACATCTTCTTGAACTAGACGAAACTCATAATTTACGATCTAGTCAACACTCTTTCGCGGAAACGCAACAGAATAGAGACAATCGTTTCCGTAATAACGGTAGGCAGTTTCCGAATAACAGACCCCAATATGGAAATGCAAGACAGTTTCTTCCACAATCCCAGTATCAGCAGAATGATGTGAATGCCTATTCATCAAAGAATCAAAATTATCACACCTCTCCCTCAATGTCATTCCGCAATGATACCCCACAACATATTCGGCGGTACGGTAACAGTCAGAGAGCCTGGGATAATCAGCGGAATAATTCCAACTCTGCTTCCGTACAAAGAAGCCAAATGTGGCACCAGAACCGCCACCAACCGTATGGAAACAATAATGACTACCAACGACGACAAACCCTCAACCATCCACCAACTCATCAGCACAGTCAACAGAATTTCCCAAATCGTAATCATAATTATGCAAATCAGGACCAGAGACAAACCAGTGACAGCCAACAGAATTACGGCCATGACGGACGTGTACCATTTCATCAACCAAATTCCCGGTTCCACCCCAGATCACATATCAACAATTCATCCGGTCGAACAGTACAGTTGTAGAGGTTCGTCCACCAAACCCACGTAATAATTCAGATATGCAGCGTGAGACAGAATACCAACAACAGCAATTAACTGCTCCGCCTACTGAACGCTCTCTGCAGAGCGGGCGATGCCATGATTCTTCAGAAAATTTAACATCACATGTTATCCGTTGTGATGATATACGAGAGGATCTTCTGCTGGGAAAAACCGAATTGCGACCTATTGTTCATCATCCGGTCATTCATATTTTGATTGGCACACAAAAATTCTCTGCTGTACTTGATTCGGGTTCTCCCGTTTCTGTTATCAGTGAAGCCGCCTTTCAAAAATGCGCTGCTATTTCTACCATTCCAACACTTCTGCTTATGCATACCAAGATCAGTGGTGCTGTTCCTGGCAAGAGTATAGATATCAGACAACAATGTTATCTGGAATTTCAAGTTGACACACACCTTCTTTATGCAACATTTTTAATAGTTCCGCTCCTCACTACAGACGTCATTTTGGGGATCGATTTTTTGAACAAATATAAAGCCATTTTAGATTTTTAAGATAATTTCATTCGTCTCTGTGATGATGAAGTTTGCTTCTTTGTGGACTTTCACAAACAGTTGTCGAAAGCAGAACAAGATATTAACAAAATCAACTTCATTCAGTCTCAGCTCCCGTCGGACGTAACACTGACGTCATTTTTTGTTCCTTACCCACATATGGACAATAATGATATGACTCCAGAGATTAGCGACACTATTGAGGATAAAATCAAGGTCATCAATTCAGCCTCAGTTCAGGAAAAGGAAGGTTTACATGCCATCTTAACTGAATTTTCCCATGTTTTCGCCACAGCTCCAGGCACAATCAAAGATTTTGTATATGAATTTAGAATAAAACCTCACACCCCTTTTGCTGTTCCACCTTATCCGATACCGCTAGTTCACCGTGACAAAGTCAAACAGGAAATCCAATCTATGTTAGCTCACAATATTATTGAACCTGCTACCAGTCCATACAATTCTCCAATACATGTTGTGCCTAAACGGGATGGTTCAATTCGTCTTGTTTTGGATTCAAGGCAAATCAATACTATCAACGTACCAGAAACGGATAGGCCGTTGACATTGGATGAAATCTTACAACACTTTCTCGGTGTATCTATTTTTTCCTCGCTGGACCTCCGAGATAGTTTTTGGCAAATCGAACTACACCCCAATCGTCGTAAATACACAGCTTTTCTTTGCTTCAGTATATGCTAACAGTTTCGCAAACTGCCCTTTGGGTTAACAATCTCATCTGCAGCCTTTATCCGTGGATTAAATACTGTGTTGCCAGCTCCTTTGAAAGACAGGATTACCACCTATGTGGATGATATTCTTATTGCCGTTTATTCCTGGCAAGAGCATAATGAAATATTATCCCAACTTCTTCACTCATTCTCTAGCTTTGGTGTTACAGTAAATTTGGAAAATCTCACTTTGGACAAGCTCAAATCAAATTTTTACGCCATCTCATTTCATCATCCGGAATTCAACCGGACCCTGATAAGCTGAAAGCAATTCATGACATACAGGTTCCCCGTACGAAGAAACAACTTCGCAGCTTTCTTGGAATGATAAACTTTTTTCGCAGGTTCATTAACAGCAAAGCGTTAGATACGCCTACCTTGTGCAAATTAACTGGAAAAAATTCTATATGGCTTTGGGATAATTCTGCTCAGAAGGAATTTGAGACATTAAAACAGTCGCTTATAGATGCACCCCTGTTATCTCACCCTGACCTTACGACTGACTTTTGCATTTCAACAGATTCTTCAAACACAGCCCTCTCTTCCAAGAGTTTATGGAAGGTGAAACTAAAGTACAAAGAAACATCACCTTTGCTAGTCGAGTATTAACTTCTTCTGAAAGAAACTATTCCATCACAGAATTAGAAGCTTTGGCTGTTGTATGGGCATTTTCCAAGTTCAGACCATTTCTTTTCGGTAGACACACCACAGTATATACAGAGCATAGAGCAGTAGAATTTTTGATGTCAGCTAAACTATCCCATGGTCGTTTAGCAAGATGGGCTGTCTTGCTACAAGAATTCTCCTTTTCAATTGTGTATGTACCAGGACCTCAAAACGTCGTTGCTGACGCTTTGTCACGCACTTTAGAAACTGACAACAACGACCCAGCCAACACCTTCTGCCATAACAATTTCAGTTTACTGTATATGCGCCAGGTCGCATTTGAGAATTTTGTTTCCGATGCCCTACACAATATTGTGTCAGAACAAGATAAAGATTCCATCTGGAAAGACGTGAAACAACAATGGCGCGATGTTAATAATACCTCTCTACGACAGTATTACCTTATACACAACAATATTCTGTTCCGCCGTATCAAACCAGATACGACAACGTGGCTAGTTAGTATCCCTGAAGACTTAATTAACAAACTGATTTGGTATGTTCACCTTAGCTATTCGCATTATGGACCGCGCAAATGTTATCAGCTGCTTAAATAAACATCTTACTTTTTCAATATGGAAAAACGTATTCGCCAAGTCCTTGCAAAGTGCAGACTTTGTCAAAAAGCTAAACCACCTACAGTATCCTTTGCTGCTCAGACATTCCCCATCATACCTTTACGTCTTCGTCAGCTGGCGGCCGTTGATTTATTTGGCCCGATTCCTACTGCAAATAGAGGTTACGCCTATGTTTTTGTCTGTGCGGAATTAACTTCTAAATTCGTCACTTTCACCCCATTACGTAAAGCTACGGCCGGCACTGTTTCACATGGTTTTGCTAAACATTTCCTGGAAGAAGTGGGTCATATAACATCCGTAATATCCGACAATGGGCCGCAGTTCCGTTCGCGCATTTGGCGACGTACTCTTCAGAATCACAAAATTTCCCCCATTTTCATTTCCAGGTACCACACATCTTCCAACCCAGCAGAAAGGTTAATGAAGGAGTTGGTGAAATTATTTAAGATCTTTTGTCATGAAAAACACAATGACTGGGATAAATACCTCCACATGTTTCAGGATGTAATAAATTCGTTACCAAATTCTATTGTCTCCACATCTGGTTTTGGTTCAAATGGCTCTGAGCACTATGGGATTTAACATCTATGGTCATCAGTCCCCTAGAACTTAGAACTACTTAAACCTAACTAACCTAAGAACATCACACAACACCCAGTCATCATGAGGTAGAGAAAATCCCTGACCATCTGGTTTTAAAGAACCAACATCCACCTGACAAGATTACAGAACTCATACATTTCCCACAGCCTCGCTGCCTAAGGCATCACGACATTATTCAAATTGCGTTGCAGAATATTAAACGAGCTGCTGACCAACGGCTGCGCCGATTGAAGTCAACAAAGAGAAATGTTTCTTTTCAAGTAGGAGATGAAGTCTGGTCCGCTCCCACAGGCTATCCAATAAAGCCCGCAATCTCAGTCAGAAATTCTTTCTGTTATATAAGGGTCCATATCGTGTCGTCCGTATAGCACATCCTGATGCAATTGAAGTACAAACCCTACATACAAAGAAATCACGTGGTGTGCATCACATCACAAACTGCAAACATTTTATTGAATAGACAATATGCTTTCTTTGGGAACTTTCTAAATCTTATTTCTTACATTTACTTCTGTAATCCCAGCTATATACATCCAGCTAGTTTGTTCACATTATTTCTCCCTGGCCCGAGTACAGTTAGCGAGCGCGTAGCGCGTCGCTGCAACTGTTGCCTGGGAACCACATTAGCGACAGGTGGTCGGCCACTTAGTTTTTTTTCTTGAGCCCCAGTCAACTACCTCAGGAGGGTAGAACTTTTTTCTTTCTCACGTTCATCGGCCTGCGTCGTGCGCTTTTCTTTTACAGAGCGCGAACATTCTAACCGTATACAAACTTCAAATAACACCACCTCTGTTTTGCTCTGGCAATGTGATAAAGACAAGAGTTCGGAGACATCTTTTTTCTGGAGACACCCTTTTTTAATGTTACCTGTTTTCTTCCCTGAGATTTACAGATTTATTACGTATCGTAATAAACTGAGATTTTTTTCTGTACATTACTAATAAACTACGTTATTTTTTTCTGTGGGACTCATTTCATGCTGGCGTTCGAAGTTGACATTACAGTGGAGTATTTTGGTCATCATTCATCAATTTGATGTTGATACTTACTATGTGACAATTTTGCTCTTATTATTTTTTTTTGTTGGTCGCTCACCACTGTTACTTTGCGATGTTTACATGGAATTATTACATAATGACACTGCTTGTATGAAGATTTTGTCGTAACAAAGGCTACTTTGTATGTTGATGTTGAGCTAGTGGTAACAATCTTCCTGAAGTTTATGTAGGGTCTTAGTGCTTAAGGTTGTATTACGTGTATTGAATATAAGTACTGACTATGAGGATATGAAGATGAGACTAATGTTCTCGATGAATTTTATGTATTTGAAGAAAATGAGGGTTTATAAGAGTTTTTGAGATGATATTGGAAGTTTATGTGGAGAATGAGGTATTGTTAGATTTAAGTTGCATTTTTTTTTTTTTTTTTGAGACTCTGGGATCTTGGACGCAACAAGTGATGATTAGCAAATACTGTGTGCTGAAGTTACGACGACAGAAATATGAAGTGTGAGCGATGTGGTTTTGCATTTACTAGGAATGTCAAAAATGGTTATATGACGAGTTTCAGGTTTCACTTTCATACTATTTAACAGTTAATTTCATTTCACATCTTTTATCAACAAGTATCAACGATTTTATGATGTACCAAGTTTACCAGAATTTACCTCCGTCAGAATACTTCCATTTTACGTTGCCAGTACAGATGGTGTATTAATGTTCTAGTCACCATGGGCAATCGAATATTCAGGTATTTTCATGATGAGTACAATATGAGTAATATGTTCACACATCGTTTATTCTATTATTCAGTTTCTCTTTACGGCAGTAACTTTTGAGAATAAGACCATTCGCGTTTCTGAAAACTTAACATTTTGTGTCTCCAATTTTAAACTGCTTATTAATGCTCAACTATTTTTCAGATGATATTAATGCAATAATGTGATAACTTGGGATTACTAGAGGCCAATTGCAATTGTTTTTGGACTCGTTATTGAGGATCTACTGAGGACTTAAGTCATGCCACACTACAGCATTTTTTTTATTAATCCTTTTTTTTCATACTACAGCACCAAAAGTATTACACTTATTGCCTTTTACGATGTCTCTGTACTACCTTATATGTTGCTTCTTCTCTTATCATGTGTTTTTCATGCCAAGATAAAAACAGCTGTTTCTATCTCATTGCTTATCATGTGTGTTATGTGTGACTTTCTGTGTTTCTGCACTTTTATTAATTTTTTTTTTTTTGTAAGATAAGCTATTTCAGGATTAGAGTAATGTTATGTCTTATGATTCGTGCTGAAATCTTGTTATGTGTTGGCCTGCTAATATTGCCTTATGCTTTCTACTGAAATTTTGTTGTGTTGGCCTAATAATTTTGCCTTATGCTTTCTGCTGCAATTTTGTTCTGTGTTGGCCTTATATTTTTGCTTTATTATCTGCAATATGCTTTCTGCTGAAATTTTGTTCTGTGTTGGCCTGATATTTTTACTTTATTATCTGCAATATGCTTTCTGCTGAAATTTTGTTCTGTGTTGGCATGCTAATTTGCTTTATTATCTGACGTTAACTTCTTGCATTTCATTACAGCTATTTTCATACTTTGTCTACATATTTATTGTTCGTATTTGTGCTACAGTGCTTATGGATCTTTTAATCAATGCTTTTGCCTTTGTACTTTGTGATGTTGATTTTGTGGCCACATACTATACATATATGCTTCTATTTATGCACACTTCTGTTTTGTCACACTGCTACTTGCTGACACATGACAGTACCTCTCCTTGACTGAGCTCAGTGTGTTGTCCATTCCTAATGCCTGTTCCCTAAGTGTGTTATTTTCATGCTATATCAATATAAGATTACCGTGTTTTTATTTCCATGATACTCATGTCTTTTGGTGCACCATAAATACCATTATTTTCAGCTACAGTAATTAGTAAGCTATTTATTGTCTCTGTGTGTTATTTATATAACTAACTTTGCTTTTTTTTTCCTCACACATGATGTCCATGTTTGACATGATTTTAACATTAACACGTGGTAACACATTACCGATTTGTTCTACACAACAAGACTAATTGGGGTAGAGGGTCGGTTGTTCTTTAACTGACACACCATGTGGCGTTGGTGCCCCGTATCCTTGAGTTCTGTAGAACTCATTCTTCCTTTCTGAGTTCTCAGTCTACTCTTCTTTCTGTTCTAATTTTTTTCTGTTGTTTTTGTCAGATATCCGTGTACCAGTTCTCTGTTAAGTAAAATCACTATTTGTAATGCCCCGTTTCATTGTACTTAGGATTTAAAATCCACGATTTAGAGGACCAACTATATGAACAAATAAAAGGAGGGACTGTTTGTAATGCCCCATTTCATGGTACTAAGGATTTAATATACAAGGCTTCGAGAATTACGTTTATGTTAAAAAGGAAAGGAAGCTTTTCAATACTAATTTGTAGGATGGAATTGATGTTTCCGAATGTGAGACATTTGGAAGTGTTTGCACTGTGAATATTTTATTGAAATACCTATGTGAAAACTATTTAATAATGTACGTTTATGGTGAAAAGAAAGGAAGCTTCTGAATACAAATTTTTGGGATAGAATTGTTCTTACTGTTTCATAATGAGAGGCTTATATTGTATGATGTAAATGGAAGGTTTAATTTGTCTGATGTGACTATGAAGTCAAATTACTGAGTAGGACTTTACCTAAACTTGTACTGTTGAATCTTGTAAGGAATTTCTTCATGAACATTCATTACTGCTGCAATTGAGCAGCATGACTTTTCTAAATTTGACAAAACTAGTATGTAAGGAGAATGTATGAAATTTGTTAATCATTGCTGCAATTGAGCAGCATGACTTTCTTGCACTTCAGTTGACATTGTATGTAAGACGATTAGGCACAATTTATTCCCACTATATTTGTGCAGGATCACTTTACTGCACTTTATCAAAAAATAGTATGCAAGCATGTTTTACTACCTTTTAAGTCCGCCCCCAGTAGCTGAGTGGTCAGCGTGACTGTATGTCAATCCTAAGGGCCCGGGTTCGATTCCCGGCTGGGTCGGAGATTTTCTCCGCTCAGGGACTGGGTGTTGTGTTGTCCTAATCATCATCATTTCATCCCCATCGACGCGCAGGTCGCCGAAGTGGCGTCAATTCGAAAGACCTGCACCAGGCGAACAGTCTGCCCGACGGGAGGCCCTAGCCACACGACATTTCGTTTCATTTCACTACCTTTTAAAGGAATTTTTTTGTACATAGATTTTATTCAAATCAAGACTATACTTGCTAGAGAGTTGGTAACATTAGTGTTATCTTTAAATATTAATTTCTTGTTACCTTAAAGATATATAACACATTCTTTATGCAGCAAATGTCCATTGCATACAGTTCTTGTATATTACTTTAAATATTAATTTCTTGTTAACTTAAATGTAGATAACACATTTTTTCAGTAAATGTCCACTGCCTATTGTATATTGCTTTTAATATTATAACAGACACTGAATTGTCACCTGAAAGATTACTAGATGTAAGTTTAAGAGAATGTGACAAAAGCCAGTGTGGGCTACCTGTTCATGTCAAATGTCTTACTATAAGTAATTGAAGTTAACGATGTTAAGAGTACGTCAGTGTGGACTGCCACCTGACGTAACATGATTTCTATGACTGATAATTGTAACTGAATGTCAGTAGATGTTGTCATCTGACTTGACATATATTTCACACTCGATACTACCATGGCTTAGGGTTTGTAATCACCTGAGACCTCTGTTACAGGGTGAGTTATCCCTGATTTAACAGGCAATCGGTTGCTCAGTGTGTCCCATTACCTGATGCCTTTTATTCTTTACATTTCTTGTACTACAGATCACTATTGGTGTCAGTGTGTTCCATCACCTGACGTGACATGCTGTGTACATGGACATCATCGGCGGCTCAGTGTGTCCCATCGCCTGATGCCCACTATTCTTCACATTTCTTGTACTACAGATCACTATTGAGGTCAGTGTGTTCTATCACCTGACGTGACAAGATAGTACAATGTACATTAGTAGTGATTCAGTGTGTCCCATCACCTGAATTCTTCCCATTTCTTGTACTACAGCTCACTATTGGAGTCAGTGTGTTACATCACCTGACGTGACATGCTGTGTACATGGACCTAATCGGTTGCTCAGTGTGTCCCATCGCCTGAGGCCACATATTTCTATTTTCTTGCACTACAGCTCAATAATAAGTCAGTGTGGTCTCCCACCTGATGTGACCTGTCCTGTACAATTGACCTAATTTAGGGCTCAGGGCATCTGATCTCCCAAGGCCGTTTATTCACTATTATCAAAGACAGTCGAATGTATCTGAGGTTTACTCCAAGATAGTGATGGTAACTGAAAGTCGGTTTATGCTGTCACGTAACGTGACAAAGATGAAATAGTTAAGCCTACTATTAATTAAAGTATCTTATTGCATATTTTATGTATTTTTTCTCATATTCTATATAACTATCAGGTAAATTTGGATATGATTTGAGGTATTTTCCCTCATATTTCTATACTTCTATGTGGTAACATTCAAGTTTATATGGTGTAACTATTAGGTAAACTTTGATATTTTTCGAGGGATTTTTCCATATATTTGTATGTTTCCATTTTGTAACACTTAGTATTGTGTGACATTGATGATTCACTTGTATTTCGCTATTTTCGTATTTTTTATCACATTCTAGATAACTGTTAGGTAGAGTTTCATGTTATGTCAGGTATGTTCCCTCATATTTCTCTGCTTCTATTTGGTAACATTTGGTATTATGTAACAAGGTATTTCAGTTTTGCACATTTCGATGTTCTTTGAGCCACTGTGACTTGCAAACCTGGACTGTTGGTAAAGTTTGATTTGATACACCTCACTTAATACCCTATATGTCTGATGTTTTTGTCCTATAAAGAGATGTTTTGGTTTTGTACATTTTGATGTTCTTTGTTTCACTGTGAATAGCAAATCACATGGTATTATACATTTTACTTAACATCCTAGGTTTATTGATCAATTTCATTGCTCTGTAATACTCTTTTCATGAGAATACAATGTATATTTTATATTGTATCTACCATTGTAATTTTTTTACGAATTTCGTGGAGAAATCTGTGCTAACTGCACACATTCCCCCACAAAATTCTGGTCCATCGGACCAGAGGGTTATGAAAGGTATGTGCTGAGATTCGATCAGGATAGAGCCAGTGAAAAATGTCGATAGTTCCCAACTGCAAGGTTGGACGAGTATTACATCTCCGAGTAGTAAGATCTTTGACAGCTAACAGAGCTAGGTGCACGCGGTTAAAGTTTGAGTAGTGGTGAGGAGATGTGCAGAGACAGCAGACGTGTTTCGAGTTGGAGCTAGATGCCTGCAGGAGGCAGCCGGGTTGTGACAGCATCAAAGTAAGAATTGGCGCTACACACATAATAAGCTATATATTGAGCGAAACTCGGCACATACCTGGGGAAACTAGAAAGAATAATTAATAAAATAGGTTTTCTTTGATTAAATAATGTCTAAAAGCTAGATAGAAATCTTATTGTTGATGCAATAAGCGTTTTGTGAAACTTTCTCGTAAATCCATGCTATAGAAGTTTTTTTTTGTTTTTCACATGTGCCTTAAAAGTTTGAACAATAAATATTTTTTTAGATAAAATTAGAGTTTCATCTCACACCTATTGTCATTCTCCGCATCCTGTGCTTGCATTGAACCAAAAGGTACATTAAAGTAAAGTTCCCATGAGTAAAGCTAATAATTTCATTTATCAGAGTAAAATAATCTATATGCCATTGCACAGTTGGCAAATTATTCAGATCAGGACAGAATTTTTATTAAGTAACAAACAGAGCCAAAATGAGTAAAGTTATCTAGAATGACAATTTTATGCCATTGCACTACGGCTGAGTTGAATATATGTTTTGTTATCGGCTAAACGGGAAGGAGTGCACGAGCTAAGTCCACAGACGCAGTCAGATGCAGGTTGGTGACTTTCATTTATTTTTTACCACTAAATTTTCATGCAGTCAGTTAAAATTCAGTTCAGTTAAATACGCGGTCAGATGCAAGTTTTATTAAAGACTAAAGCAGTCACATGCAGTTCAGTCTAGTTTAAATAGAGAATTTTTATTAACAACACTTTCAATGTGCGAACAGTTCAGGTGTTTCATAAACAGACTAAAAACTTCTTTGCAGTGGTTTCCAGGTGTCGAGCTTAACAAGTTTTCCACTATGGTTTATATGCACCTTTCCGGTCCGCTTTGAGTTTCTAATCGCGATCTGTTTATGTTTAGCAGGATTTCGAGCACCTTTGCTTTGTTTTTTTTTCCGAAGAAACAGAAAACTTACTTAACGTGCTATCCTTCCCGAGAAAGACATATTTATTTAACAGAACCAAACGTTAACACAGTACACAAGTGCGAAACTGTAAAAATGCCGCTAGAACACAAATGACACACTAGTAGTGATTGTTGCATCAGCCACAACAAAAGTAGAACAGAATAGGGGGAACAGTGCAGTAGACAGAGTCCAGCATCAGTGAGTGATTCATTCTGAAAACTGACTATCTCTCAAAGATGACTCCTTTTCAAAATAAATTCTACGTTTCTTCTCTACTACAAGGCCCTGCGACGATGAGATCTGACTCATTTTCATGAGGAGTCGTTGAACCGACGCTCAGAAAATCTGCATCCATGAAAGAATCATTTTTTGAAGAGTTAGAGATGACCCCTTTTCAAAATGACCGTTTCGATTATAGCGTGTCGTATATTCACATTTATATCTGATAGACAGTTAAATGAGAAGGCGTGTGTTCATTTTTACTACGGCGGTAATTCGAAGCCGCAGCTCCGCGATCTATCACAGAGATAACTATTCACAACAGTTTACTATAAGATTAATTTCGTTCTTTAGCCTTGTGCCACCAGATAAGACAAACAATTATTGTATCAGCTTGTGAATACGTCAACACATTATAACACAAGCGAGGAGGAACTCAAGCTCAGCGCATACAGCAAATGAGACATTCTCCTGGTTATGGAATTTCTTAAATTTTAAGGATTTATTTTCCACAGGCATATCCACTGTGAGGAGCAACACAGGGGATGCTCTGTTAATCGCTATTTGGATTGAGGAACGTAGGATAAAAATGCTCTGCACCTACAAGTTTTGAGAATAATTGCGAGAAATGAAGATGTTCTTGACCCAGAGTTAGTGCTGTTTTCCTCCTGAGAGAATGGTAATCAGTCTACATGTTTCTGAATCTGACCGGTGACACTGGAGAAGTGAAGGGGTGCGACAATTTTATTTTCCTCTGGCTTGTGCTGCTTCAGGTATATGGTGACTCTGCCTCTCATATTTAGGCATGTCCTGAAGCTTTACAAGAAAACAATACATCAAAGTTATAATACCCACGAATGTCATCACGCAAGTGATATCTACATGTATACTGTGCATGTGTCTTGTAATTTCTCTCGCAAGCCAGAATTGACTGTGTGGTGCATGACGGTCCAGGATTTGGTAATGATCCTGTCAATGGTCCAGGGCGTCATGACGGCGACGGCCGATGTGTGGTCTTGTGAAGCATTTCTTTATGGTTCCAAAATTCCTGAGCAAAAGATTACGAAATAGGTAAGTTATCGTGTGGCGATACCAGACAAGAATGATATGCAATGGGAAATAATTTCTTCTAGAAACGCATCTGCATTAATATTAGTGCATTCATATTTCATCTCCTCATCAAGAGGTGGGAATTTCGATATTTTGTTAACTGTTTGCTACAGCACACCATCTACATGTCATACTTAATATCAGCAATCAGACCATCTGATAAGCGCTTTATGCAAGTGTAATTTGTAACACTTTTGTATGAATTGACACTTTGGTATCGTCTTCTCCACAATCAGCGTCCACCCTGAGAATTTAGGGCGGAAAATTGCGTCATGTTTTATGTTGCCAAAATGTGGCTGAAGCATCTACTGATTCACACATCGCTATATTGTCATCAAGCACTTCTGCAACAATAAGAAACACGTTCGATCAGCAATGTGTCTGAGTGTAAACTGTAGAAATACTTTCTATATGAATTATCACCTATGTATCAAGTTCTCCACAATTGGGCTCCAGCCCTGAGCGATTATCGCTGAAAATGGTGTCATAGACTGTACCTCAAAATCCACATTATCTATATGAATGCTAGGCATCCCGTCAGATACCTGGCTAGGCCTCTGTATTTTTAAAACAAACGACGATGAGGACATATACAAGTGTTGAACGTAAATAAATACACACACACACACACACAGAGAGAGAGAGAGAGAGAGAGAGAGAGAGAGAGAGAGAGGGAGAGATGCATGTTATATACATCTGCAGTGGACTGACAAGGCTCGGTTATAACGTGACTTTTATTCACACCTAATGGACTGGGCTCAGTCATATGCACTTCCATAAGATGCAGTTGGTTCAAAAACCCTGGCAAAAAAAGCAAAACGTCAGATAAGCCAAGTATAGAGTGTAAACGTATAACACACACAGAGAGGAATACGTGTTATTTCCGTTTTCGATAATCGGCAATTGGCAAGTTGGCCTCATTCTGGTTAGACATATGAACAGAGAATGGACTGGGCTCGTTCATGGGAATTTCCATCTCACTGACTATGTTCAACAATCGTGTGAAAAGAAACAAGCATAAAATCCTTGACATAATCCGAGCTTGTGCTCCGTCTCTAGTGAACTCAGTGTCAAAAGGGTGATAAACCCAACCTTCCTTCCTGCCTACCTTCTTCCTTCCTTCCTTCTTCTTTCCCCTCCAGACCACTGACAATTTCTTTCAGGAGGTCTAAGATGTCATAGCCCATCAGTGACGATGGCATGCTGTCATCTGTAACAACAGAAAGTCATTATATCATGCATGGTCAAAACACACGTACACATGAAGTGTTGTCGATACATACCTGTACTGTCTTCGACCAGGCGAGGGCACTTGATCCCGTCATCACCAGATCAATCGAATGAAGTCTTCGTAGCTGATGCTGTCGATAATCAGTCTAAAACTGGAGTGGATTCAGTTGATGCAACTGTACCTTACACCTACTTACTTGGGGGTGGGTGAAGAGGGAATGCAAGTTGCACATGTAACCAGTGGGGTAGCTCCCTACCATTTTTCAGCCAAAAGGAGTTGAGGAGTGGGGGATCCTGTTAAATAAGGTAAAATGCCACCAAAATTGCAGGGGCGTTCTTAGAAAGCAAGACTCTGGAACCATACAGTGCCACCAGAACACCAGGCTAGTCACAATAGGGTATAAAATTAAAGTAAGTTGTTACATGGTTTTGGCAACCAGAAACTATTAAAAGTATCTGCCAGCCATCAAAGTGAAAAACTGTAACAAGATTCTCAGAATCATATGTGGTAGCTAGAACCCTGGGTAGTCATAACTGCGTAATAAATTACTGATAAGACGCACGGTTTTAGTGACATGAAAATTACGAAAAGCGTCTGTCAACTGTCAGAAAGAAAAAGTATAGTGATATCGAAAAACTTCTAGTATGTATTTCAAAGTTACTACATGTTGGCAAGGATAAGGTTGGATGCTGGTGATACAGCACACATGCTTCGCATAGTATATTTCATGTGGCAACTGTTCATAATAATACAGGATACCTAGCTGCTCTGAGCCCTAGGGTGGATGACTAAAAAGGTAGAGTATCGTGGTGAACAGGAGAGCTGAGCTCTGTGGCAAAGGCACAGATTCCATAGACCTGTTGTGCCTTTTCTCTCGCCAAGCTGTTCCTGAGCGTTCTTCTCATTTCCCACTATTCCGGCAATGTCTGCTGCTCCCCCGGTCAATGATCCAATATATAGAGGTTCCAACAGCAGAGTAATTAGGAATGGAATCATTCCACTAGGTGTCCTAAGTGTTGATAGAACCCTAGGCATTTTAATCAGTTCTCTTCTTACTCTTTTTCTTACACCTGCTTTCTGCTTCAGGACAGTTGTGGCCACTGATGGCATGGATTTGATGGGGCTTTTTAAACATCCCACAGGTTTTTTCTACTTTAGTGCACAAGAAGCAGCATTTATAACTTGTCAGAAATTTATTACCGAACCCAATTTAAGATGAGTGCGCATTGCTTTGTCAATTGCAAACTCTGCACTGAGTTACTCTACACCAATGTCTTATCGTTATTGTATCTGCTGCTTAGCTTTATCGACTAAAATTCGATCTGTAACATGACATACTGCCTGTCTATTATTTGCTGCACATGTGTTCCAACAAATTAATCGCCTTGTCATGTGCTAGCCATTTTTGAAGCTTTTTTCATGGCGCACAGCAGTTATATGTAGAGATGTGTAACTTTACACGTAGCTTCTAGAGAACACTGACACCACCTCTGACATACTTCCTCCCATTCATATTATGCTACTACACAGACTGAAGTTTGCACCTTGTTACATACAAAATCACTCGCATTTACCCAATTGTTGTGCAATGATGGGAAACCAAACCATCTAATTAAAGCTTGTTTCCTCGACGTGTTGTTGCATGCTCTATGAGAAACATGTCCAGTGAAGATCTTCTTTGCAGTCCTTCTATGTAAAAATGCTGGCTATTTCACCTCCTTTTCCATCCTTTGAAAGTAAGTTTTAGGGTTTGTTCATTGCGCTTTTGAAAACTGTAAATATTTCTGTCAGCCAGCTTAGTAGGTATTATTTCTTGAATTCCATCTTGCGCTTTGAAATATGTAGTAAATCACCTACATCAAATTTCTATTGGTGTGGATCTATCACTTTAATACTATGGTTAACGTTATTTAGATGCTGATTACCATGAGCATCCATTGGTTTCATTTTTGTTGTCTGATGTATAGCTCAATTATTTGTGGACGAGTATCTAGCCTCTGTATGAACCTCGAAGAGTAAACCACATCCACATACGCTTTTATGTCGCATTTTAGTTTTATGATACTTACTTTTATGAGGCAGAATATCAAATAATGATGTATTTTGTACCACTGTTCTGCTGTCTTGAAATACCTATTATGAAACTCGCCACCAAGGTTGCTCTGGAGATTGTCTGGGTAACGATTTTTACCCGGTTGCAGCAACTGCCATAACATCTACGAAGTTGCCTTTCCTGTTTTGTTTTCGTAGGTAATGCCCAAGCGAGTTTTGAATATGCACCAATAACCATGAAAATATATCTGAAACTTTCATACTCATATCATAAGTCATCCAAGCCTCATATTATAACACATGTACTTGGAAATGTTTTTCGTGCTTGTTTGCTCAGAAACGACTGATATGATTTCATTGCAGTGGCCAACGCGATCAGCAGTCTTAGTCATTCTGGTACTTCATTGAGGCCGTAAAAATCTATATATTGCAGAGATCGGATGTTCATTTTTTTAAAGTGAATGCGCATACCTTTGCTGATGCTACGTTCAGCAGCTAATATCAGTTTCATAATGTTCTTACTTTTCACACTGTTTGAGTATTTTTGCCCTCTATTGGCTTTCGTATGCACATCAATCAAATGTAACATTTCACCACACATTTCCAGAACACTCGGTAAATAATACTTGAGTTTGGAATGTATTGAGAACATTAGGTTCAGTGAATTGAGTATTGTTTCAGCTTCTCTACCATCAACTTGTATTGTGTGCTTAGCTAAACTCATAAGCTATGTGTCCAGCATATACAGTTTTCCACTACTGATTCAATATATTTTATCTATCTGAGTACTGTTGTGTCAGTTAATGAAATCGGTAGTAGCTTCTTCTTCTTCTTTTTCCGCTTTCGAAGTTGTTTAGGAGATTCAGTAACAGGTTTAAAAATTTCTCTGAGAGACTGATCTTGTTCCAATCTTCCTAACCTTACGAACTGTAAACTATGTCAAAGAACTTTACGTGCCATGATGACTTTGTTATGCTGACATGCTCTTGCGTACTAAACTAGCTTCGAGATTGTACGCTACTTATAAAGTTTTGTGGGGTTTTCTCATATTTTTCAAGTTTTTTCGTTATAGTTGACTTTTGCATTTAATATTTCGGTTGACTTTGAAACGTATACAATATCCTGGATATTTATGGCATGTATGGTTTTTTAACCTCCAGGCAGCTTTGCAGTCGTTGTATTCGTATGGATCACAATGGCTATACTATTGCTACCACCTCGAGCATTTATACCTCTAAGCCTTTCCTTAATCTTGCGATAACTGGATGGACATACGTATGTCACTCTTACATTATTAGGAAGGAGAGTTCCATTCCCCTTCTGCTGGTTTTCAACAGTATTACAGGACCAGTCAGTTACTACAAAGTCCTTGTGGTGAGAGTATTTCGCCCAACTGGCCATGGTGATAACTATACGCTAACTTTAGCATAAAAGGGATTTTTGTAGTGAAAAAAAACCACGAATAGGTAGTTCCTAATTTTTGTTTATGTAGCCTTACATATTGTGTTGTGCATGCTTAAATAAGAATGTAGTCCTGTCATTACATCTGGCATGGTTGGTTCACATATATTTGCACGTATTGATGCACTGCACACATCATTATGTTGAGTGTGATTTCTTCCAATGGATGCAGAGTTTGGTGTGTTAATTCCATGTAATTTGTCCATATTTGTTCGTATAATCTTTCACGCATGGCTGCATGCTTAGTCGTTTGTTTAGAGCATATCAGATTGCGTAACTGACATAGATTATATTTTTAGACCATACGTTATAATTTTAAACATTTGCTCTTCCAGACGAGTCTATTCTCTCCCGTTTAAGTTTAACCGCCCATGGGAAGTCTTCTGCGGAAATTGTATGAGCACTTCCGTGGAACACGGTAGCAATTTGCAATGAAGCATCACACAGACGATCCCACTCATCCAGGGATAATATGATTTTCATGTCACTATATCGAGGATTTTCAAATGACAACACTGGGTAGAACTTGTGATCCATCTCAATCCCAGACTAACATATTTAAAATTACTGCTCTTTAAACGTATGTTGAATTAAATAACATTAGTTTCACTTTGCCTCATCTGCATGGAAAAGACGAAAATACTATTAATGAGTTACGCATACACAGAGCGGTTCAGAAAAATGTAGACACTCTTTGATAGTCAACATTAATGGACACATACTGTTACAGTTCTTGCACGGGGGAGAGGGACAGGTTATTTTGTGTGTTCAGTGTGACCCCCATTAGCAGCCAAACATCGTCGATGCCGCGAACTGCTGACCGAACTATGGCTGTCAGTGTTACCGGTGTGATAGTCGAACATGACGCCTCAATGGTTTTTCGTAGCTCGTTCAGTGTAGCTGGCTTCTGTTGATAAACTTAATTTTTCAAAGTCCCATAGGAAAAAAGTCAAGAGGTGTAAGGACTGGAGACCTTGGTTAGGCCGGTATTACACTATCAAATTTCTTTGTCAAAGATTTGATCAAAGATGTGATCCAATATTCCGTCCAATATATTTGACAAAGATCTTTGACGTAGCGCTAGAAGGGGTATTACACTGTCATCAAATTTTTCGTCAAAGTTCAAGATGGCTGACAACAACTTGTTATTAACTGCAGCAGTTGTACGTACCCCAATTGCATTGTGTGCACATGCAGAAAAGAAGTGGGGGAAAAAATGGAACCATAGATACGAGGTTGGCAGTCTTAAAAGTCCTGGGATTACAACTTGATAATAAATTCAGTTGGGAGGAGCACACCACAGAACTGCAGAAAGGCCTTAACAAATCTGTATTTGCAATTCGAGTGTTAGCAGACATAGGCAACATAAAAATGAAAAAGCATGCATACTTTGCCTACTTTCATTCCATAATGTCATATGGGATAATATTTTGGGATAAATCTTGAAGTCAAACAAAAGTTTTCAGAGTCCAAAAGCGTGTAATACGTATTATTTGTGGAGTAAATTCACGGACGTCCTGCAGAAACCTCTTCAAAGAACTGCGTATACTAACTACTGCCTCTCAGTATATTTACTTCTTAATGAAATTTGTCGTAAATAATATATCTCTTTTTCCAACAAACAACTCAGTTCATACGTACAATATCAGGAACAAAAATGATCTGCACAAAGACTTAAAAGCACTTACTTTAGTTCAAAAAGGGGTCCACTACTCAGGAACACTCATCTTCAATAATTTGCCAGGAAACATAAAAAATTTAGTTAGAAATAAAGATCAGTTTAAAAGGAGCCTGAAAGACTTACTACTGGCCAACTCCTTCTACTCCATTGGCGAAATTTTTAATAGAAACAAATGATGTATTGTATTTATTAATACTATTAGTATTGTTATTTCAGCTTAAAGAAAATCGACATGTTCCACATCCACGAGGATCTCCTCAGCACGGATCTATGGAACGAAAAACTAATCTAATCTGGGTGAAGCCGTGGGTTTTACGACGACACGATAAAAGTATTCAACAAAACTTGTTATGTGAGCTTACAATGGAAGACGTCAAGTCGTACATCAATTACTTAAGAATGGATGAGCATACATTTCTGTATGTGCTCAATGAAGTGTATCCTCATATCACAAAGCAGAATATTCACTTAAGAACTGCTACATCTTCAGAAGACAGGTTCACTGTAACACTCCGATTCCTTGACACAGGAGAGGGTTATTTTATGTTAGGTAAGGTAGGTTAAGTTAGGTCAGGTCTCCAATCTTCGTAATCTATTTTGTATTCAGGGTGCCTCACGTTGTAA
Organism: Schistocerca nitens; assembly: GCF_023898315.1. Taxonomy (NCBI): domain Eukaryota; kingdom Metazoa; phylum Arthropoda; class Insecta; order Orthoptera; family Acrididae; genus Schistocerca; species Schistocerca nitens. The sequence goes on from NC_064620.1 coordinate 386,565,144, forward strand.
AGTGCCTCATCAGCTTCAGACATCTCTATTAATTTTGTAGTTGTCAGCACACACCAATTGTATTTACTGGCAATGGTTATAAAAACACTACAGACGACAGAACGCTGCAGCGATGCTAGCGCTCCATGTGGTAACATGTCACATTGCAGTGAACAGAAGACAAGCGGTTTCTTTGATCAAATATACAGCGAGGCCCTAGATTTGATCAAATATTGGACGACATTTGACAAAGTCCCTATTACACTATCAAATATCTTTGACAAAGATATTGGACAAAGAAATTTGATAGTGTAATACCGGCCTTAGTACTGAACAGCTCCTCTTTGACCTGTCAATGGTCCAAGTAGATTTTCATTCAAGTGGGCTCTGACATCTCTGTGATTGTGAGGCGGAGCGCCATCTTGTTGTAAGTAAAATTTTTCATTTCCGAACACCTCTCAGATGGTATATAATATCGATGTTAGCAGCATATGGAGATACACCTCATCAGTTCTGGTAACTTCAAGGAAGAATGGGCCAATCAGACCGCGCGAGGACAGACCATACCACTCATCAACAACCGGTAGATTAACACGTTTGTCCACGTGACCGTGAGGATTTTCAGGAGCCCAGTACACACAGTTGTGGCGGTTCACTATACCGTTCAGTGTAAATTGTGCCTCGTCAGACCAAATAACCACGCCTGCAAACCGTCTATCCTCGCGAAGAATGTCTTCAGACAACTCGCAGTACTCCACCCTTAGATCCAGGTCGTCCTATTTCATAGTGTCTAGTGATCTTGGAACGTACACTTTCCAATTTACATCCATCAGAATTCGTTATACACTTGATCGGCTTACCCCGCTTTCACGTGCACCCTGCTTCACAGACTTTTTAGATGAACTAGTAAAATGTTGCAACACAGCAACGCCGGAAGATGGACTTGTTAATGCTTTCGGCAGTTCCTTATGCACATCCTTAACAGGACCGTCGGCTTCAAACTTATCCCGAATAGGACATTTTGTTGTACGTGTTGGTGGCTGAGTTCTGTACACATTATGCCATTGCCGTTGTACCTCCATCATGTTTTCGTACTTTCAGTGCCATTTCAATATAGTCTTGCGTTGCTCAGATGACAGTCTTAAATCATTCATCGCTGAACTGTCATGTGCTGGAAAACACGCTCAGATATCTGTTGAGAAAACAGTGGACTATGCTACAGCGCAAAATTGCAACGATATGTCATTTTGTTCCAAAGATATTAACTACAAAGAATGTCTATATTTTTCTGAGCACCTCTGTATTCACGACTACATTCTTCTTCTATCATCATGGTCATCATCACCAATATTTACAAGAATATGTTGGCTGTATCGAGGAGGGGAGTCACAGTCTTGCGGCATGTTTCGACGTGTTTCCCTTTTGAGCCATTTTAAATGGCTGCCAAGCTAAGACTTAGCGCCTCAGCGCGGCTTGCGCATGTTCACACACAACGCGTGAAGCACACTTCATAACAGTGTGACCAACTGCTACACTAATAGAGTTCTGTACTTATAAAAAAATAGACCTTACTTTTGGGACTACCCTCGTAATAGTATACACAGCAGTGCCACAGACGCTCTCTGGTTCCTTACATACATTTACACACTTCGATGCGCCGAAGGTCAAATTATAATGGCGAACAGCAGTACAATCGAATCAAACAGCTTCGGCTAAACGAGTGGTGGTAGCGGTGGTGCATAAATCGGAAACTGTGTGTACTGCTGCGATATATTGGATGTCGATTTCTGCTCGACGAGCATGGCGCATATAGCCGCAACTCGAAATTTGCAATTTGCACCTCCTGCTCCGATATATCAGGCAGCGTTGATTTCTGTTCCGATGCCAAAATAAAAGAAGCTGAAAGTATTTGCGAAAACATATACACAACAAGCAATAATTATGTACAATGAGGATAATGAGGAATAGGCTAATACATTCAACTGCGCAAGCCAGGAATTTTTTGGTTTGTCTGGAGGTGGCGGTGGTGGCGAGTCTCTTTCATTATGGAATACAGAACACAAATAAGGAGTGCATCTCATGAAGGTTAGCATGTCTGGAGGAGTGGTCTGAGTAAGCGATTGCAGTGCCAAGGAAATTGGAATAACAATTTTCGGGGAAAGGCAGCCACTATAAATAATAACAATTGTCATAGGGTCATAAAGATAGATAGATTATATAATGGTAAGACAGAGATTTAGGAACCAGGTTTTAAATTGTAAGACATTTCCAGGGGCAGATGTGGATTCTGACCACAATGTATTGGTTATGAACTGCAGATTCAAACTGAAGAAACTGCAAAAAGGTGGGAATTTAAGGAGATGGGACCTGGATAAACTGAAAGAACCAGAGGTTGTACAGAGTTTCAGGGAGAGCATAAGGGAACAATTGACAGGAATGGGGGAAAGAAATACAGTAGAAGAAGAATGGGTAGCTTTGAGGGATGAAGTAGTGAAGGCAGCAGAGGATCAAGTAGGTAAAAAGACGAGGGCTAGTAGAAATCCTTGGGTAACAGAAGAAATATTGAATTTAATTGATGAAAGGAGAAAATATAAAAATGCAGTAAATGAAGCAGGCAAAAGGGAATACAAACGTCTCAAAAATGAAATCAACAGAAAGTGCAAAATGGTTAAGCAGGGATGGCTAGAGGACAAATGTAAGGATGTAGAGGCTTGTCTCACTAAGGGTAAGATAGATACTGCCTACAGGAAAATTAAAGAGACCTTTGGAGAGAAGAGAACCACTTGTATGAATATCAAGAGCTCAGATGGCAACCCAGTTCTAAGCAAAGAAGGGAAGGCAGAAAGGTGGAAGGAGTATATATAGGGTTTATACAAGGGCGATGTACTTGAGGACAGTATTATGGAAATGGAAGAGGATGTAGATGAAGATGAAATGGGAGATAAGATACTGCGTGAAGAGTTTGCCAGAGCACTGAAAGACCTGAGTCGAAACAAGGCCCCGGGAGTAGACAACATTCCATTGGAACTACTGATGGCCTTGGGAGAGCCAGTCATGACAAAACTCTACCATCTGGTGAGCAAGATGTATGAGACAGGCGAAATACCCACAGACTTCAAGAAGAATATAATAATTCCAATCCCAAAGAAAGCAGGTGTTGACAAATGTGAAAATTACCAAACTATCAGTTTAATAAGTCACAGCTGCAAAATACTAACGCGAATTCTTTACAGACGAATGGAAAAACTGGTAGAAGCGAACCTCGGGGAAGATCAGTTTGGATTCCGTAGAAATGTTGGAACTCGTGAGGCAATACTAACCTTACGACTTACCTTAGAAGAAAGAGTAAGAAAAGGCAAACCTACGTTTCTAACATTTGTAGACTTAGAGAAAGCTTTTGACAACGTTAACTGGAATACTCTCTTTCAAATTCTGAAGGTGGCAGGGGTAAAATACAGGGAGCGAAAGGCTATTTACAATTTGTACAGAAACCAGATGGCAGTTATAAGAGTCGAGGGGCATGAAAGGGAAGCAGGGGTTGGGAAAGGAGTGAGACAGGGTTGTAGCCTCTCCCCATGTTATTCAATCTGTATATTGAGCAAGCAGTAAAGGAAACAAAAGAAAAATTTGGAGTAGGTATTAAAATTCATGGAGAAGAAGTAAAAACTTTGAGGTTCGCCGATGACATTGTAATTCTGTCAGAGACAGCAAAGGACTTGGAAGAGCAGTTGAACGGAATGGACAGTGTCTTGAAAGGAGGATATAAGATGAACATCAACAAAAACAAAACGAGGATAATGGAATGTAGTCAAATTAAATCGGGGGATGCTGAGGGGATTAGATTAGGAAATGAGACACTTAAAGTAGTAAAGGAGTTTTGCTATTTGGGGAGTAAAATAACTGATGATGGTCGAAGTAGACAGGATATAAAATGTAGACTGGCAATGCCAAGGAAAGCGTTTCTGAAGAAGAGAAATTTGTTAACATCGAGTATAGATTTAAGTGTCAGGAAGTCGTTTCTGAAAGTATTTGTATGGAGTGTAGCCATGTATGGAAGTGAAACATGGACGATAAATAGTTTGGACAAGAAGAGAATAGAAGCTTTCGAAATGTGGTGTTACAGAAGAGTGCTGAAGATAAGGTGGGTAGATCACGTAACTAATGAGGAGGTATTGAATAGGATTGGGGAGAAGAGAAGTTTGTGGCACAACTTGACTAGAAGAAGGGATCGGTTGGTAGGACATGTTTTGAGGCATCAAGGGATCACAAATTTAGCATTGGAGGGCAGCGTGGAGGGTAAAAATCGTAGAGGGAGACCAAGAGATGAATACGCAAAGCAGATTCAGAAGGATGTAGGTTGCAGTAGGTACTGGGAGATGAAGAAGCTTGCACAGGATAGAGTAGCATGGAGAGCTGCATCAAACCAGTCTCAGGACTGAAGACCACAACAACAACAACAAGGGTCATAAATTATATGTGGGTGAAAAGGACTTATACTAATTTGGCTTCATCTGAGATAAGTCTGGCAACCAAGCGTAATGTAACCAAATATCAAGACGGTTACACCGTGTAGCCTACTTCTCAGTTTTCAGGTAATCATGTTGTATTATTCTATGAGCATAACGTTAGATATTTAGTAAGATTATTGTCAACGATGTTTGCGTGATTGTAAAATTGGAATCGTGTATTTAAATGATTTGTTTTGTATCTGCTTATGTCGTGGGAAATCGTAGTGACACCATAGTCTATGTATTAAACTGCGGTAACACGATGAAGGCAGAATCTTCGGTGCTGACACCATGCAGAGAACTGACTAATATTGATCACCAGCCGTAGGCCATCGGGCATTAGAATGTTTTGTCGGCGTGTGTTATCGCCCTCTTCCTAATAAAATAAAAGTATTTACTTGCATGTCGATGTCGCATGCGATGTCGCATGCTATAGGTTTATTTATCAATTGTAGTTTTGGAGTTTGTTTCGACACTCCACACATGAGCGATTTGCCAAGCCATTTCAGTCGGTATTATGAAAGCCACTGTTTCGCAGAGTACTGCTATGGAAAATGAACGGTTATGTTTATAAGTAGTTGCAGTTGATTTCTGTATCCGGTAGAATACATACAAAATATAAATTTAAAGTAAACGAGATATTATAATTTATTAAACTTGTTTTGAAATGCTTTTCTTGAAAACTGTAAGTTACTTTACAGAATGTATTATATTTTTTACCCACGCCAAATTAGTTTTACGTTTATTAGTTCTCAGTTACTGTTTTATTCATTAGTCTTATTGTTTAACCGCAGTTATTTACACAATTTGCTCAACGTGTTTTAGAGATGTTATCAATAGCAGCATTACTGATTACCGTAACTCATGTTATAAATTGTATGAAGAAGAATTACATTATAGGAAATAACAAGGGACCTGAGTATAGCTGTATAACAGATTTGCCTGAATATTTAATCTAAAACGTCTTCTTAACATAACAGCAGGTACGTATGTCATTCTCTCTAGTAGTTAAAAACCTTCATAATGCGTATAATTATTTCATAAATAACTAAAAATCTTAAGATGGAGCCCATTGTGTCGCCACTATTACTATGAAGTTCTTATCAATTCTACTTCAATAGCACAAGCTGCAAAATGCCTATCACTTACAAAATCGGAAGGTTCATTTTGTATTACATCTTAATATAAATGGCAACTTCGGCTTCTACTTCACTTCCCAGACTAGATCTTGGTCCTTGGATAACTATAAATTCTAAAGTAAAGTTCTTACTCAACTTTGGCTAAGCGAAACGAAACAAAATTCCAAACCTACGTTTGATGAACAGAGAAACGAGTCGCAGTCATATTGCAACACACCGCTGCTAACCAGCCAGGCAGCCATACTGTGTGTACGAATCCCCCGAGATCCATCAGATTGCATCGTATTTCCATGCGACAGCGATCATCGTCAGATCGCTGCAATTTGACCACAAACGGCTGCCCACGCCAAGGATCGCTGCGATCGGTCGCTCGTGTGTGGGGTCCTTAAACATAATAAAAAAAATGGACGATCAGTGTAGTAAATGGAAACGTAATGGTAATTAGTTCAATCCTAGTTCTTGTCCTGATCGCATATTATCAACATCGAAGTTATTATAAAAACTACACTCTAATAACATCGTTGAAAGTGAGAAATCACTCATTTACCTATCAAGAAAACTGATGTGAACGTTACGTTATTCGCTCTTGAATCGGATTTTATTATAAGAAGATTGATTTTTCGTGACTGACTTTTGCTGAGAGTACTGGAATTATTGAAGTTCCAACTGAATCGGTAATCAAAAATGGTTCAAATGGCTCTGATCACTATGGGACTTAACATCTGAGGTCATCAGTCCCCTAGACCTAGAACTACTTAAACCTAACTAACCTAAGGACATCACACACATCCATGCCCGAGACAGGATTCGAACCTGCGACCGTAGCAGCAGCGCGGTTCCGGACTGAAGTGTCTAGAGCCGCTCTTCCACAACGGCCGGCTCAAAAATTCAAACAATTTTCTACATTGCATAAATATGGAATTAGATTCTTCGACGTGAGGCAATCGGCCGAAGAAACGTCTTCAATACCAGACATACCACTCATTATCTTCATAAGTCGTTTGGGTTTTCCTAGCATTTCATAAATAATTTATCATAGCGCCCACCCCCACAGTCGTGTGATCGATTTGAAATCGCATGTTCGATGCTCCCTGCGGCTTCGATAGGCAACCATTCTTGGAAATTACCTGAAGTTTATTCGATGGGTCCAATTCACATTCACAAACAACACAAGTGTTCTGTATAGTGTCAGGAAAACAGCCTGACTTTTCGGTGTGACTGGGGATTATTATAATTCATATAATACTTTATAATATGCGCAGACACTGGAATTCACAGTAAACTGAACATTAATAAAACCGCGAACTGCTGGTTGTTGGTGTTGTGGTCTTCAGTCCTGAGACTGGTTTGATGCAGCTCTCCATGCTACTCTATCCTGTGCAAGCTTCTTCATCTCCCAGTACCTACTGCAGCCTACATCCTTCTGAATCTGCTTAGTGTATTCATCTCTTGGTCTCCCTCTATGATTTTTACCCACCACGCTGCCCTCCAATACTAAATTGGTGATCCCTCGATGTCTCAGAACATGTCCTACCAACCGATTCCTTCTTCTAGTCAAGTTGTGCCACAAGCTCCTCTTCTCCCCAGTTCTATTCAATACCTCCTCATTTGTGATGTCATACAGTAAAGCTGCACGCCCTCGGGAAAAATTACGGCTGTAGTTTCCCCTTGCTTTCAGCCGTTCGCAGTACCAGAACAGCAAGGCCATTTTGGTTATTGTTACAAGGCCAGATCAGTCAATCATCCAGACTGTTGCCCCTGCAAATACTGAAAAGGCTGCTGCCCCTCTTCAGGAACCACATGTTTGTCAGGCCTCTCAACAGATACCCCTCCGTTGTGGTTGCACCTACGGCACGGCTATCTGTATCGTTGAGGCACGCAAGCCTCCCCACCAGCGGCAAGGTCCATGGTTCATGGGGGTAAGTGATGATTTACTCGCGACCCTTTCCGCTGGGTTAATACAGCATCTTCAGGTAGATAGTAGTGTCGCATATATTAGCATGAAGGGACGAACCCAACCTTCGTTGTAAACAATCCCATGAAGAGGAGAACTGGTCAATAAATAATAATGGACAGAACATTGTAATATTCGCCCCAACGAGCTGCTGGTTATTATTTGTTGACCACTTCCCCTCTTCTTGGGGTTAGATTCTGTTTCTACGAACGTTGGGGGCGTCTCTGTATGCTAATCTACATGACACTACTACCCACCTGACGATACTGCCTTAACGCAGCGAAACCGATAGTGAATAAATCATCAATTAACAGCTGCTTGTGGTTTCACTCAAGTTCAATTTACCTTTGTTAAACTGTTTCATATAGAGAATAGACCCGAGTTGGAGATTAATAGTAATTATGTCGGAAGAAGCGCAGTGGATATGATTGGATGACCTTTGTGGGCCAGAATACTAAACCAGAATAAGAGCACAGATCTGAGTTTTGAATTAATAGTAATCATGTCGGATGACAGCATAGTGAATGTGAATGGATGACTCTTGTGGGCCACAATACTAAACCACAATATCAGAATAAAAAAAATGGTTCAAATGGCTCTGAGCACTATGGGACTTAACATCTGTGGTCATCAGTCCCCTAGAACTTAGAACTACTTAAACCTAACTAACCTAAGGACATGACAGACATCCATGCCCGAGGCAGGATTCGAACCTGCGACCGTAGCAGTAACGCGGTTCCGGACTGACCGCCTAGAATCGCCGGCCGAAGTGGCCGTGCGGTTAAAGGCGCTGCAGTCTGGAACCGCAAGACCGCTACGGTCGCAGGTTCGAATCCTGCCTCGGGCATGGTTGTTTGTGATGTCCTTAGGTTAGTTAGGTTTAACTAGTTCTAAGTTCTAGGGGACTAATGACCTCAGCAGTTGAGTCCCATAGTGCTCAGAGCCATTTGAACCATTTGACCGCCTAGAACCGCATGGCCACCGCGGCCGGCCTATCAGAATAGATCGGTATTTTTGATTAAGAATAATCATGTCGTATGGCAGTGTAGTGAATATAAGTTGATGACATTTGAGGGCTAAAATACTGAACCAGAATATCAGAATAGATCCGAGTCTTGAATTAATAGTAATAATTTTGGATGACAGCGTAGTAGATATGCGTGGATGACCTTTGTGGGCCAGAACACCAAACCACAATAGGAGAATAGATCTGAGTTTTGAATTAATAGGTATCATGGCGGATGGCAGTATAATGAATGTACGAGTAAATGGATGACTCTTATGGGCCACAATACTAAACCAGAATAGATCAGAATTTTGAATTAATAGTGATCATGTCGGATGGCAGTTTAGTGAATATGTATTGGATGACCTATGTGGGCCAGATTGCTACGTGTATTACTATGAGTATAGATCCAAGTTTTGAATTAAGAGTAATCGTGTATGATGACAGCATATAGGATATGGATGGATGACTCTCGTGGGCCACAATACTAAACCACAATATCAGAACAGATCCGAGATTTCAATTAATAGTAATCATGTTAGATGTCAGCGTAGTGGATACGAATGGACAACCTTTGTGGACCATAATGCTAAAACAGAATATAAGCATTTTAAAGACCTTTCATTTAGAGATAAAGACCAAATATATTATATAGCCAGATTAAAGACTTCAAATGAAGAAACGGATCGGAGAATAGAGACTCTGTGTTTAGAGAAAAAGCCTGAATTAACTAGCTTAACGGCTGTTCATCAAACTAAGTTTACATTCGGCGCTGTGGCTGACGAGAGCGACTGTAAGGCATTACTCATTTACTGTTGCTGCCGTCAGCGACACGCCAAGCGTCTACCTACTTTGTTGGAAGAGTACTCAGATTATGAAAACGCATTCCTGGGTTGAGGACAAACGAAAAAGCATATTCTTAATTGTACTCGGCAGAGCAGAAGTAGGAAAGTCGTTCTTTGGGAGGAAATTAGTAAAAGTAATATTGCTGTCGGCAAGAGATTGTGGACCAAACTGACTGTGTACGTAATGAATTATGAGCATATATTACGTTGACGCCTCTGCTGGGGACGCCAAACACGCAATATTTGCCAGTGCGGAGACGCCAGTAATCACTAATCGTGTAGAAGAAGAACGCAGAGAAATAGAGTAATTAAAAGCATAAATATATGAAAACTGTAAAGCATTAAGCACGTTAGAGGACAGTAATAACAGAGAGTGCTCACACTGTGGTAAGTTAGAATCACGGAATAGAAAAGGCAGCTTTGCGAAGACGAGCAGAACGGACACAGGCCCGTTTGGCGTTTGTAGAAAGTGTGTAAATGGGTCTCGGACTTCACAGCATCTACGAGCCCTTATACCAAGGATAGTATTATTAATGTACTAAAGAATGACGACGAATTCGTTTTAATTGTTCGAACAGTACGACCGAATCAACAGAATCTGGAACAAAGAAAAACGGTTCGCTGTGTTTGCACCAACATACAGAGGGTAAAGTGCATTTGCCAAATGAATGGTGGAAGGAATTTAGTTTACCTAACAGTACTCATATCCCTGATTGGTACCCCAGTTTCAAACCAGAAGGAGAACTACACCCAATAACATTTTTGATGGCTTTAGATTTTCTTGGCGAATCTCGAAGATGAATTTTTCGCGTCGGCTGTCAACTTAGTTTGCACCAACACTACATAAGATAGTTAATTCATGATTTTTCTCTTAACTCTGCGCCTGAAGACCACAGGTGGGAAACTTGTTGAAAAGTTGCCGTAGAACGACTCCTCGACTCGGCTAATAACCCGAGAAGACTTCACCATTTTTGAGGACTGTTAAGGGAGTTTTGCCGTCTAAATGAGACAACAGCAATAAAATAGTTTGTGATCGGATATTCAGAGGCTGAAGCAGCCGAATGGATGGTACTTCATAAACACGATTTTAAGAATTGGTGAAATTTTGTACAACAATTTAAGGACAAATAAGGAACAACTTTTCAAAACGCATTATGTCCACTGGTGGACAGAATTGAGATTGATATGAAATTCGGTATTTTATTACCCGCTCCACACACTCCTGCCATCAGATTGTGTCCAAACGCATTTTAACACCTTCAAAAACAGCGCTGAAAAGAAGCAGATCCAACAAATATCATTTTTTCCTCTAGTATGATTGAATCAAACTGCATTAAGTCCAACAATTGCTTTTATTTTGCTTTTTTAAGCTATGTTGGCTACAACCAAAGACTGGTGGACTTAAGCGAAACCCTTTAACTGACCAACAATGACCAGTTAATATTCGTTTTTAGTACTACAGCGTTGTTGTGTATAAACGGTTTATTATTCTGCGTGTTAGAATTGTAGGAGTCAGACGTAAAAACTTTGTTGTGCTAAGATGGAAAGTAATATAGCGAGTGAGTGTGTGACTGTTGGAGAGGAAATGAATCCTGGAACGAGAAAACGAATGAAGAGCAAATCAAAAAGAGAATTAGAATATGCAAAAAGGTAAGAGTAGAGAGTAATAAAATTACTGTTTTTGCAAAGTTTTACAAATTAATCTATTTGTACTTACCTATATAAGTATTTCTCTTGTAATTTTTTACTGTCTGATATCTGGATAAGGATCCTTATCTCGTGAGCATCGAACCTCCTTTCCATCATAAAGTAGAACGCTTTTGCTGTTTTACGATTCCTGTTGACAGTCAACACAAAACTAAAAGGGTAGTGTTTGCTGAACCAGACAAGAAGGAACAAGATAAAAGGCTTTCCTTCCTTCTCAATGTGAGCAGTCCTAAGCGCAGGAGAGTACGGAATGATCCGAAAAATAAAAAACTGCTCTAACAGAGAAGTATCATGTAAGTAAACAATCGTCAAATTCATGATTTATTACTCTGATAAAATGTGTTAGAGGAATAATATTGTAATTGCTTCCTTTAATGCTTTTCAGGTTTATTCGAAAGATGGTAGGATTCCTATGTGTGCTGCTTTCTTCAGGAACCTTTTGGTATCGGCCAAAGAAGATTGCATACCATATCTTACGGCCTTGAAACAGGTGAAGGAGTGCTTGACAAGAGAAGAGAAGACCATAAAGCTGGAAAGTGTAGTGCAAAAAGGAAAAAGGTAACTCAATTCCTTTCACATCTACAAGCAAGGGAGAGTCACTACTCCAGAAGTAAGAGCCAGCGCCTTTATCTCCAAGTGACCTGAGTATAAACAAACTTTTCCTCATGTATAACAATTCAGTCAGATCTGATTTGAAAGTGAAGAAAACATTTTATACGAAAATGTTGAATACAAAATTTAATCTAGGTTTCGGAACTTCAACAAGCGATACCTGTAGCTTCTGCCATAGAATGTATCACCAAATGAAAACTGCTACAGACATCAACACAAAGAATAAGCTAATGATTCAACTCACGTCACATAAATTAAGAGCTAGAGCTTGTCACAAATTAATGAAGCAAACGTATGACTGTAGCCTGAAATTTTCCTTTGATTTACAGCAGGTACAACCTGTCCCAAAATTATCTATTGGTAAGGCTTACTATGCAAGACAGAGATCTCTGTACTCCTTTTGTGTAACAAAAATGGCAGGTACAGAACCTACGTTTTACATTTCGAATGAAACGCAAGCACGTAGAGGGTCACAAGAAATTTCCTCGGCCATCACAGATTTCTTAAAGAAATTGACCATTGACACATGTCACATTTCTTAGATTGTTCGCGGATGAATGTGCTGGCCAAACGAAAATCAGCACATTATTCATGAAATTGCTTTCTGGTCATTAATATAATCTCCAGTGCATGTCGCTGATGTACTTCTCTGCTTTCCAGTTCGTGGACATTCCTTTTTACCTCCTGAGAGAGTATGTGGGCGAGCAGAAAAGAAACTTCGTAAAATTTCAGAAATATTGAATCCAAACACGTGCCAAGATGTTTATGCAGAAGTGGGCGAAACAAGGATTTTAGGGACATGCTGGGAAGTATTTGATTTCAGGGAACTAAGTACAATTTTGAGGCCTGTAGATGGGATCAATGATCTGAATAGGATCCATTTCAAGAAATGCGTGGTAGGTGAAAGGGTAACTGATGTGAAAATCAAGACGCGCATCACCTACTATTCTGATGATCCCTCAAAGCGCTTTCTGCCATTAGGCAAACGTGGATAAAACTGCAACAAAGTATCAAATATCTCCAAAGTATCATCAGTGAAGAGGTTTAAAATGGTTCAAATGGCTCTGAGCACTATGGGACTTAACATCTATGGTCATCAGTCCCCTAGAACTTAGAACTACTTAAACCTAACTAACCTAAGGACATCACACATCCATGCCCGAGGCAGGATTCGAACCTGCGACCGTAGCAGTCGCGCGGCTCCGGACTGAGCGCCTAGAACCGCTAGACCACCGCGGCCGGCCGATGAGGTTTAAACAAGAAAAGCAACACGATGAGGGAAAACTACTAAGCCTCAGATAAGGAAATAACTGGAGAGAAAATGAAATACTCGATTTTTTCACTCGGACTACAGCCTTCCACGTAACGAACTTGTAGCCCAAGATACTATTTGTGATTTTTTAGAAGAGGAGCCTGGTTTGGGGAAAATATTCTGAACTTTGTTATTGCAAATGAAGCACATTTTCGTTTTTTTCCTACTTCTCGTGTTAAAATGTTTTACTGAATGCTAAAAAATGTATTTTTCAACACTAAAAAGTATTTTTACCAGTTCGATGTCACTTAAAACTGATCAGAACCCATTATGTCCAAAATAGCTTACATCAAAAGGCAGATTGTCCAACAGAACACAACAAAATGCATTTTGTCCATCACTAAAGTGCTCATAGCTTGAAAGTACACTACTGGCATTAAAATTGCTACACCAAGAAGAAATGCAGATGATAAATGGGTATTCATTGGACAAATATATTATACTGGAACTGAAATGTGGTTATATTTTCACGCAATTTAGGCCCTTAGATCCCGAGAAATCAGTACCCAGAACAACCACCTCTGGTCGTAATAACGGCCTTGATACGCCTGGGCATTGAGTCAAACAGAGCTTGGATGGCGTGTACAGGTACAGCTGCCCATGCAGCTTCAACACGATACCACAGTTCATCAAGAGTAGTGACTGGCGTATAGTGACGAGCCAGTTGCTCGGCCACCATTGACCATACGTTTTCAATTGGTGACAGATCTGGAGAATGTGCTGGCCAGGGCAGCAGTCAAACATTTTCTGTATCCAGAAAGGCCCGTACAGGACCTGCAACATGCGGCCGTGCATCATCCTGCTGAAATGTAAAGTTTCACAGGGATCGAATGGAGGGTAGAAAAACGGTTCAAATGGCTCTGAGCACTATGGGACTTAACATCTTAGGTCATCAGTCCCCTCGAACTTAGAACTACTTAAACCTAACTAACCTAAGGACATCACACACATCCATGCCCGAGGCAGGATTCGAACCTGCGACCGTAGCAGTCCCGCGGTTCCGGATTGCAGCGCCTAGAACCGCCCGGCCACCGCGGCCGGCGAATGGAGGGTAGAGCCACAGGTCGTTAACACATCTGATATGTAACATCCACTGTTCAAAGTTCCGTTAATGCGAACAAGAGGTGTCCGAGACGTGTAACCAATGGCACCCCATACCATCACGCCGGGTGATACGCCAGTATGGCGATGACGAATACACGCATCCAGCGCATCAGCGCGATATCGCCAAACACGGATGCGACCATCATGATGCTGTAACCAGACCCTGGATTCATCAGAAAAAAATGACGTTTTGCCATTCGTGCACCCAGGTTCGTCGTTGAGTACACCATCGCAGGCGCTCCTGTCTGTGATGCAGCGTCAAGGGTAACCGCAGCCATGGTCTACAAGCTGATAGTCCATGCTGCTGCAAACGTCGTCGAACTGTTCGTGCAGATACAGATGGTTGTTGTCTTGCAAACGTCCCCATCTGTTGACTCAGATATAGAGACGTGGCTGCACGATCCGTTACAGCCATACGGATAAGATGCCTGTCATCTCGACTGCTAGTGATACGAGGCCGTTGGGATCCAGCACGGCATTCCGTATTACCCTCCTGAACCCACCGATTCCATATTCTGCTAACAGTCATTGGATCTCGACCAACGCCAGTAGCAATATCGCTATACGATAAATCGCATTCGCGATAGGCTACAATCTGACCTTTAACAAAGTCGGAAACGTGATGGTACGCATTTCTCCTCCTTACACGAGGCATCACAACAACGTTTCACCATGCAACGCCGGTCAACTGCTGTTTGTGTATGAGAAATCGGTTGGAAAATTTCCTCCTGTCAGCACGTTGTAGGTGCTATGAATCCTATGAAAAGCTAATCATTTGCATATCACAGGATCTTCTTCCTGTCGGTTAAATTTCGCGTCTGTAGCACGTCATCTTCGTGGTGTAGCAATTTTAATGGCCAGTAGTGTATAAAAAGCAATTTCCTTGTTTTGATCAACAGTCCTACCTGAGTATGTGGAGTAAATTTCGAAAAAATTAATCGAATATTTTTGGAGGTATACGTTTTTCGCTTCTCCTGAAAAATTTATTTTTTGGGACATAATACGTTTTGAAAAGTGACTCCTCAAAAAAAATGTCAGAAGGATAGCAGCAGAAGCCTACACCAGAGCTACTAGATCCAGACTCGTACAATGGACAATGAAGAAGGTTTAGAAATACTTCGAATGGTATTTAAGTAAGAGTGAACTGATAACGAATAATTTTACGGGTGTTAGCTTTTATTCACACGAGATATCTTTTGAGAGCAAAGTAGCCAACTTTCGGAACATGTTACAAGAAAGTATAATAGAAACAGAGCTTACGACAAGCCATTAATGTAACGCGGTGCCCGTTCAAAGCGTAACAAGGGATCAATGAACAAGGGACGAAGGCAGGAGGTTGAACAACGCGACCGAGAAACAGTTCGATTAAATGATTCGAAGACGGGCAAAATAAGAAGTTTATTTAATTGCGATCACGTTCGTGAGTTTCGTTTACTCTGCACCAGGAAAAAGATGCATAAGCATAATCGACAGTGTCCCGTCTTTCATGTGCGGAAGAAATATAAGGTACATTGGTCCGATAAGTACCTCAAATGATGAGTTTATCCCCTTTAGAAATAGTAGGTAAACGCATAATATGGGAACCATTATTATCGGCACCACCTAGTCTCCGGTGAAATAAGCAGATTTGCAGGTGTACGCTGAAGTAGTACGTAACAAGTTAATTCGAGACTGTAACATCAGTATACTAAGGGATCAATCCACCAAAACTGGGACTTAGTCTTAAGTAAATCGCATCTAAGAAGTTATAAAAATGGGAAGGAATGCGAAAAGTTCTTTTTGCTCATGTGAAGGGCCGTTAGTAGTGGGACGGATCCCTCATCCAAAATCCTTGTTGCTGAAAGAGCCAGTATCAGGTCTATATGGTGTAGACCAAATTAAACCATTTCTCAAAAAATAAGAGTGCGGAGCATAACCCTTGCAGAAGTTGTAATTCTGTTATTCAGACATTTAAGTCATTTGATCACCACTAGTTATAAAATTTTAACAATCTAAGCAATTAACGGAAGGAACGATAGAGGACAACTATGAAAGAAAGGAAAAATGATCCACAAGCCATTAATCGGAAGTGAGTGTTATCTGTTAAACTGTAAAGAATTAGAATGGAGCTGTGTGATTCCAAAGCAAATGCAGAAGCGAAGTCTAGTTCATAATGTAAGGAATGACTAAAGAGCCTGTTGTGGGAAATACATATACGTGGAATTAGTTGATTTAGCAAAACAGACAACTTATCTTTAACCCTTTCGGTCACGAATTATTTTTTTCCCTGAAAAAAATCATGGCTTTGCCATCCAGTCCTTCGAATTAAATTATGATTTTTCAGATGTATAAAATATTCCGAGGTGACCCCCAAGGGGGGATACAACACATCCCCAAATGAGGACATTGTGTTCAAGTGGGTGCAGTATAAGTCGAAAACTCAAAGTATTTTATTTGATTTTAATTTCATCAAAATACATAAATTACACAAAGCTTACTTAATGATTATAAACATAAACTATGGTTTTATCCTTGTGACGAATGATAATCAAAGAAACAATTTTTTTTCTATCCAGACATAAGTGAATGTGTGAATGTTACATTTTACACAATAAAATTTGGTTTTGCCTTTGCAAGCTGGTTTCTTGCACCTATCAAGCGATTGCTTGTCACTGACCACTGGAAGATGCTCAACGTTGTCCAAACAAAGATCAGCTTCGGGATGAACTTCCACACTTCAAATGGTTCAAATGGCTCTGAGCACTATGGGACTCAACTGCTGAGGTTATTAGTCCCCTAGAACTTAGAACTAGTTAAACCTAACTAACCTAAGGACATCACACACATCCATGCCCGAGGCAGGATTCGAACCTGCGACCGTAGCGGTCTCGCGGTTCCAGACTGCAGCGCCAGAACCGCGCGGCCACTTCGGCCGGCGAACTTCCACACTGACTCGTTTTGAAGTAACTGGCATTGGACTCTCACTAGTGGGACACCCCCTTTTCCTGGCAGCTGGCTTATCTATTTTTGTCAGTTTGTTGACCACACTTGCCCTAAAATGAAGCAAATCAAGTGTCTTATTTTTAGGAACACCTAACTCTCATACGTTTTTCTTGTACTGTGCCAATGCATTTACACATGCAATATCAATTGCAGGAACAAACATGGCAGTCGAAAATAGTGTTCGGTTTCTAAAGCAGCTAACTGCAAGTTGTCTTCTGGTTCAAAGCCCTCTAAATGCCCAATAGGCGTGGCTGTCGCCATGCCAAGTCCAGACCCAAAACACGTGAACACACTTCAGATTTACCCATCTGGACATTCGAGGCTGCCTTTCAGGCTGTTAAGATTAGAATGGGTATTTTGCTTATTCAGCTTTAGGTTGTCTGCGCTGTAACAAATTCGTAAGCAACAATAACATTCTCGCTGCCGATGCATTGTCATTTGGATGGGAAGCGTGTTTCGTGATTATCTCAGTATCACTTACCATAGCCCACCCCGTTAGCCGTGCGGTCTAACGCACTGCTTTCCGCGCGGGAAGGCGTGCCGGTCTCTGGCACGAATCCGACCGGAGGATTAGTGTCGAGGTCGGATGTGCCGGGCAATCTGTGGATGGTTTTTAAGGCGGTTTTTCATCTGCCTTGGCGAATGCGGGCTGGTTCCCCTAATACCACGTCAGTTACACTATGGCGGCGATTGCTATGCAAACACTGTCTCCACGTATTCGTAAACCATCATAAATCTACCACGCAAACATTGGTGTTACACTTGTCTGGTGTGAAACGTTCCCAGGGCGGGGAATAGGGGGGAGGGGTGTCCACTGGAGCCGAACCGCACAATAACCCTGGGTTCGGTGTGGGGCGGCGGGGTGAGGTGAGTGGACTACTGTAGCCTGTTGTGGGGTTGTGTACCACTGCGGGCTACGGCTGGAACGAAGCCTCTCCCTCGATTCTATGTCCCCATGTCAATACAAAACAATACAATACAATCACTTATCATGCAGTTAGCGGGCTTTGCGTTTAAGCTACTCAGCTTACAGTATACTGTATGGTATAAAACGTTTAACATTACTTCCATCATTGTACTCCTGTTTAAAATATTGCCAGGATAATCGGATAGTTCGTCGATTTCAGATGAATTAAGGAGCTCTTTAACTACTTCTTCTGTAAGTGGCCTTCGTCTGTCTTAGACTCGAGGCTTTTTGAAATCACTGTGAGATGACTAAAAAGATAGCGAAATAATGTCCCAAATTTCTATGCTATTACAACCTTTCAATCACAATGTCCTCATTTGGAGACATGTATAAAGTTATAAATATGTCATTACCTTTCGTTCTCAAAGACAACTTTAGTTTTCACCTACAATAATGCACCTTTCTACGCACAAATAAATTTTTTACCTAAACTCAGAAGATATTAACTGGCTGATGGAAGGTACAAATATTACTGGGAAGCGTCCTTGTGACAGTGTGCATTCAGTTTTATGTTGTGGTATCACAGATTGACAGAAGATGTTGACTCCGTTCTCAAATAAACTCTCTGCTTGTGACAATATGAGTACAACAATCACAAATGGTAAAATTTAACGAATTTTAATATACTAAGCATTTATTTAGTATGTTATACGAGGACGCCATGACCGAAAGGGTTAAGCACAGAGTCGGAAAATGTAGGGAGCAAATAATTCATAATAATAATATTTCAAGCAGAGGGGACAGTAAAGCCTCGTAAGCACCTGCCGGACTTCAGTCTGTGTATAATGAGAGTTGAGCAGAAAGGTAATAAGGACTACGGGCACCCTGTACGTAAGTGTCCTCGAGAAGGTAGTCATAGTGCCTTTAACAGAGGTTTGCGAAGATACTATGAGACAGAACACCTAAACTGACACTATTCACATGCTTTTGACAATCATGTTTTGAGACAACCTCCATGTCGTAAGAGACATGCCAAAGAGGTGCAATACCACACCGAGTCTGGGCTAAGTGTACGCGCAATTTGTCGCGTTCTGCCCTTAGAAGTTGATTCTCATTTTTGTGTAGGAGACACTCTGATATTGTAGGGAGCAGAGTTCCATGATATCGATTCTTAATTTTCGTTTATTTAATCTCATAGTTTAATTAAAAGGAGATGTTGAATTATGAGACCTCATGCATGGTAAATCACATTACGAATTATCGGAACCGAAGTAGGTGAAATGCAGGTAAAGAAGCAACTGTTCAAATTGGCAAAACGGAAAAGAGGGTACCATAGAAGCTAAAATGATGTATTTTAATGGAATATCTCAATGAAATTGATTAGTTACAGTTATTTCGCCAGACTAGGGACCCAGGCAAAACCAAAAATTGTAATTACATGTTCCGACATTCTAAAAATTAAGGAAAACCTTATAATATGAAAGAGTATGTAATTATTAATAGTAAACCCGGCGTTGCCCGGATATTTATTCACCCCAGTTTTATGTCAGTTCATCCCCTTTTCCCCTCATCTCTCTTGTCCATTTAGGCCTATCTCGCCCCTCTATCCACCTCCTCCTTCCGCCCATCCATCTCTTTTTCCATCTCCTCCATCTGCCCCCCTCTCTCACAGCACTTCCTCCTCCTCTCCCTCTCCATCCATCTTTCCGTCTCTGTCCACCTCCTCCTCCGATTTTTCTAATAGTACATCAAATTCACAATAACACAACTAATTTATGTATTTATTACAATGTTCCATTAGTCAATCACCACCTTCCCCCTTTCTCTGTTTACCTGCTGCCCCCTCTCGCTTTTAATCTGCTTCTCTCACTTCTCTGGATGCACCTCCTCCCCCCTCCTGCCCCCATCAAGTTCTAAAAAAAAAAAAAAAAATGGCTCTGAGTACTATGGGACTTAACATCTGAGATCATCAGTTCCCTAGAACTTAGAACTACTTAACTAACCTAAGGACAGCACACACATCAATGCCCGAGGCAGGATTCGAACCTGCGACCGCAGCGGTCGCGCGGTTCCAGACTGAAGCGCCTAGAACCGCTCGGCCACACCAGCCAGCTTCAAGTTCTTTTCTCTCTGTATATCTCCTCCTCTGCCTCCGTCATGCCATCTCCTCTTTCCCCGTCTGTGAAAATATATATATATATATCTGCCAACTTTCATGCTGATTGACGAAACGATGTTGAATTTATGTAGGCCAACCCTCCGCCATCCAGCATACGTTGGCTTTTATAAATGCCTTCACCACGAAAACATACATACATGAGCCAACTCCCAAGCTGATGAGTCAAACGGTGTGTAATTCTGTTGTAAGGTACCCTCCGCGATACACCGTATGAAATTTCACGTAGACGGTGACGTTCCCCTTGTTTTGAAGATCAAATGTATAAAATTTCATCAAGATCTGAGCAACACTGTGGCTTTTGTTGAAATCCGTAAGTAAAGTACCCTCCACCATGCACTGAACGAAGTTTTATGTAGACAGCGACCTTCCTCTTGGTTTGGGAAATAGAGATTCATTTTTATACACCCCGCTCGCTCTGTGCCGACTTAGCTGCGAAAGATAAATAATAGATTCGAACAACAGATGATTTATGTCATATGAGGGACAACATAGCTATTAAATAATAGCAACGAGATTACGAGAGTAGTCACTTTCAGTATTACGTAAAATAACGTTATACCTTGTAAATTATCACGACACAAAATGAAGATGATAAGCAATGTGGGACTTCCTTCCTTTTGCGTTTGAAACTCTCGGAGAACTCCTGTGTGGTGAGGAGAGTGGGAGGGGGCAGCAAAGGGAGCCTCAATTTGTTTTGCCGACCCGGGCCTCTTACAGGTTTAGTGCGCCACTGCTCGTAGGAAACCCCACGGTAGGAAACCCCGTGACACCATTATATCGATATTAGATAAATAAGTAAAAAGAGAATGTCTTACTACTAGATAATGGAGTAACATGAAAGCTTATAACTAAAGGGAATATTGACAATGCAACTGGAATAACTTCGTTAATTAACAGGTTGTCAGTGGTTGTTGCGGCGTTAGTTAAAATGAAGACTGAAGCCAAGTTAAAATAAGGATAATAGATGCTAAAGGGTACCGACTTGACAGTGAATGCGGAACCGTCGTGTGTGTGTGTGTGTGTGTGTGTGTGTGTGTGTGTGTCAGAAAGAAATATTGTGATCTTTAAGACGAGTGATACAAGTTCGAGAAGCAAATAAAGTTAAGCTGACAGATATATCGAACGTTGTACTCGAAAGTGTGTGATGATATGAAACACAGTGTTTCTGAGCGCGGCTTAATAATCACTATTGAGAAGCAAGAGGTTGTCATGTCTTAAAAAGGGCGAAAGCGGATGGTATTAGTCTTATAACTTGCCAAAGTGAGCTAGCGAGTGGGGGCTTTAGTGTAACCAAATATCAATATGGTTACACCATGTTTTCCACCGCTCAGTTTGAAGTTGTGCTTGTGTGTACTCTACCAGCATAACGTTAGATATTTAAAAACTTTTTTGTCAGTGTTATCCATGTGTTTGTAAAATTGAAATTGTGTTTATAATTTTTTTTATCTGTTTCACGTCGTGGACAGCGCACTAATATGACGACGGCAGTTCCTTCGGTGCAGCCGCCAAGCTGAGAGTTGACAGCCATTGTCCATCAGGCGATGGCCATCGCGCGGTACAAGATCCTGCCGGTGTATGTTATCGCCCTCTGATTCATATTAAAAAAAAAAAACTTTTTCATCAGTGTAAGCTACGAAAATTTATGCTGGCAGTGACAAGAAATTAATTTTTTATAATGTTTATTGCATTCTTATCTCTGGCACTTCAATAGGAGGGAAGGAAGATTAATGCCTCA
Organism: Schistocerca nitens; assembly: GCF_023898315.1. Taxonomy (NCBI): domain Eukaryota; kingdom Metazoa; phylum Arthropoda; class Insecta; order Orthoptera; family Acrididae; genus Schistocerca; species Schistocerca nitens. The sequence continues at coordinate 386,587,113 of NC_064620.1, forward strand.
GTTTATGATGAGGGCATTAGCCAGTGAGTTATATCTTAAAATGGACAAAGAAGGTGTCCCAGCGGAAAGCCAGATCACACAAAAAGTTGATTTATCACACAAAATTATTTCATTGAGCCACGGAAGTTATTAGATATAAAATTACCAGAAAAATTTCAAGTAAATGATAAAACTAATGCAACCCATGTATCCACGCAAGATAGTATCAACGTAACCTGAGTGATACTTTGTTTCAGGTATCTATAATGTGTGATTTCTACTTGTCAGTACAGCAACGACTTGCAGGTATTATGTGTAAAAGTAATTTTAGTACTCTAGGGTTTCTACCCATTATTATTTATTTAGTGATCTTTTCCTCCTCCCCCTCTCTGTGTCCACCTCTTGCTCTCTTTGTCTATCACCTCCCATCTCTTCATCTCTTCCTCTCCCTCTCCCTCTCCCTCTCCCTCTCCACCCTCCTCCCTCTCTCTGTACATCTCCTACTGCCCCTTCTCCCTATCCATCTTCTACTGGCCGCCTCTCCCTATCCACCTCCTCCCCATCTCTCATTGTCCATGCCCTGCTGAACCCTGTCTCCTGTCCCCTATTACTGTCCATCTCCTCCTTCCCATCTCTTCCTCTCCCTCTCCACCCTTCCCCCTCTCTCTGTACATCTCCTACTGCCCCTTCTCCCTATCCATCTTCTACTGGCCACCTCTCCCTATCCATCTCCTCCCCACCTCTCATTGTCTATCCCCTGCTGAACCCTGTCTCCTGTCCCCTATTAATCTCCTCCTTCCCATCTCTTCCTCTCTTCCTCTCCCTCTTCACCCTCCCCCTTCTCTCTGTACATCTCCTCCTGCCCCTTCTCCCAACCCATCTTCTACTGGCCGCCTCTCCCGATCCACCTCCTCCCCACCTCTCATTGTCCATCCCCTGCTGAACCCTGTCTCCTGTCCCCTATTACTGTCCATCCCTCGTGCCCCTCTGTTCGCAAAGTTTATGGACCTTTCCCTTTTGCAAAGGAAACTGTGTCAGGATTGGCATATCTGGACATGCTACAAAATTGGTCGTTTCGCCAACTTCACGAAGATAACATTATTTCAGATTTATACCTGAAGATGCTCCGCCATATTTTCACCTTGAGATACGGCGTTATCCTAACCACATCCCACAACGTTGGACGGGAAGAAGTGGACAGCAAGATCTTGTCCGTTGTTGTTGACCTCCCAGGTCACCGGACTTCACACCTTGCAATTTTTTTCTGTGGGGATACATAAAAACCAGAGTCTTTGCCCCACCCACGGTAGATATTCTCAAAGAACAGAGAAATCACATTGTTGAAGCTGTTGATGCAATACACAGGAATCCATTGATTAATGTGGAATGAAATGGACTACCGTTCTGATGTTTCTCTAGCAATGCATGATGCTCATGTTGACTGTATGCTATAGCATCTTTGCGAATATAAATCTTTGAACTTTCCTCTATTCAGTGACATGCACAATATATATCTTTCATAGTTTCTCTGTAATAAACAATTGTAATCTATTCCTTCTTTTTGAATCACACTGTATATTCCTCAAGACTTCGCATGCATATGTGTTCCACAAACTTATTATTTCCTCCTCTTTGTGTCCATCCACTTCTCAGTCCACCTCTCACTCCAGTCTCTCTCTATGTCATCCTCCCCACCTCTATGACCGAGCGAGGTGGCGCAGTGGTTAGACACTGGACTCGCATTCGGGAGGACGACAGTTCAATCCCACGTCCGGCCATCCTGATTTAGGTTTTCCGTGATTTCCCTAAATCGCTCCAGGCAAATGCTGGGATGGTTCCTTTCCAAGGGCACGGCCGACTTCCTTCCCCGTCCTTCCCTAATCCGATGAGACCGATGACCTCGCTGTGTGGTCTCCTTCCCCAAAACAACCAACCCACCCACCTCTATGCATCCATTTTCCTCATCTCTGTATATCCTCTGTATGACCATCTCATCCTCACCCCTCTGTTCAATTCCTCCTCCTCCCTTCTCTGTCTCCCTGTATAGTCCTCATCGCAGTCTCTTCCCAGCACTTCCGTGCTCTCCTCTCTCCCTGTCCTCTTCTTCCTCCCTCTCTCCCCGTCTCCCCGTCTCCCCCTCTCCGCCCACCCCCTCTCCTCCTCCCCCTCTCTCTGCCCTTCTGCCAGCCAGAGTGGCCGAGCAGTTCTAGGCACTTCAGTCTGGAACCGTGCGACCGCTATGGTCGCAGGTTCGAATCCTGCCTTGGGCGTGAATGTGTGTGATGTCCTTAGGTTAGTTAGGTTTAAGTAATTCGAAGTCTGGGGAACTGATGACCTCAGATGGTAAGTCCCATAGTGCTCAGAGCCATTTGAACCTCTCCTGCTCTCTCTGTCCTCTCCTCCTCCACCTCTCTCTCCATTTCCCTTAGGCCCCATCTTTCCATCCCTTCCTGCCTCTCTCTTGATCTATGCCATCATCTACCCATCTCATCCTTCCCCTACCGATGCCCATACACACATGTAATCCCTGTAAATCAGGTCGATAAGGCAGGCTGATACTACCCCCACAACATGCCTGTCATCAAAGACATCTACATGTCAGGAGCCAGAAAACCGTTTATTGCACCTGACATGTTAGCTATCCTGCAAAACAGGTCGATAAGGAGGACCAATACTACTCCCACACAATAAACCCAATAAACCTGTCATGCAAGGCAACCTATACGGCAGGGGCTGAAAAAACACGTTTTATGGTATATCTTTGTTCCTATTGGAGCTAGGAAGTTATAAACTCCACAGTGCTGTTACTTCTGACGTTTTTCTGCTTGTGTGCCCAATCTGGTTGACATAAATTCAGGGGCTTGGGAGGAGATCCCAGATATACATACAAACTGCGTTATCTGTGTACACTTTTATTCACATTTCAAAGCTGCCTGTTCACATAATTCCATTTCCTTCTGGGCCACATACAAAGTATGTTTTGCCATCTGAGAAATATGTTCATACTTCTATAGAAAACTAGTAATTTATTTATGAAGCTCCTTCTGTTTTATTATACCTGCATGAAGAAATTTTGGGTCTGTATTTTTTGATAGCATTATTGTGAATGTTAATATTGTTAAGGCTGGGTGCTATCGGTGTAGCATATACACAAAGCTATATGTTTTTGTATACCAGGGAATTTTAGTTGAACAAATAAATAAGTCAATTTTTTCTCAGCTATATGCCAGCAGACTGTAGGAGAACCTCTACATTTATGACATAGAATGTGAAGAATTCAAATTTAGCAACAGTTCCCTCTTATTAACTTCATCTAGATTGAGTACTGGTAAAACTTATTCAAGCAGTTTTGTAGACACAGAATTCATTACACACTCTCTTGTATAAGGGACAACCGCAGCCATAAGTACTCGTAGATATCTCAAATAATAACCACTTGGCTACTCTTGTAAATTACTTGTTTAACTACTGCTTTCGTAACCTAGAAGCCACATCATCAGGTTAAATATGGTGAATCATGATATTAAAGTTGCAATATGGACAGGACCAAATATTCCTCGTCTGTGAATAAATTTATTCATAGATAAGGAATGTTACTTACAGAATTCATTGCTCATATCAGTTGTTAGGTGGAAGGCAACGTGTTCTTGTTGCGACTCCTTTGAAGTGTCACACCATTTTACATGTGGTTTCGTCGATATGATTGATTAATTACGTACTTCTGGGTGGTCATGTGGGGTTTTTCTATTTTATGCATAAAAGGAAACACTAACTCGGGTAAACACTCAGACGTACACCACTGATAAATCAGTCTGTTCGTCGCTGCTCAAGCTAGATAATATGTGATCCATAGTTGAAACCCCTGGACTCGTTGGAATTTACACACACCTATGCCTGATGATGAGGTTTACCTCAAATGCACTAATCTCTAACCGTTAAGCGCAACTGAGAAAAGATGAGAATGGGTTCAAATGGCTCTGAGCACTATGGGACTTAACATCTAAGGTCATCAGTCCCCTAGAACTTAGAACTACTTAAACCTAACTAACCTAAGGACATCACACACATCCATGCCCGAGGCAGGATTCAAACCTGCGACCGTAGCGGTTGCGCGGTTCCAGACTGTAGCGCCTAGAACCGCTCGGCCACTCCGGCCGGCCGATGAGAATGGGAAGAGAGGAAGTCAGAAAATATAGTAAATGATCTCGTTCATTACAGACAGAAATAAATGGAAGTATCTTCATTGGAAAAAGTACTTGCAGACGCTGAGTCGAATTCCACTGCACCCACAGAGAAAAATTTCTTCCGTGACAGTCCTCCAAAAATGGCAGACCCTGTCGTGAAGAAATTGTCAACAGAGAAAAAGCTTGTAGCATGTCTGACGATGTGACGCTACAGATATGAATCCAGCGGAAGTAAACGTTCACGCATTCACTATTTGAGGCATGTCTAAAGTTCAGCTACAGTTTATGTAACTGCTAGACATGTTAAAACTGTGTATGCCGTATTCGAATCTTTTTTGGCGAAGGATGAGTAAATATCTTCTTAGGAAAAAACATAGAAGCTGGAACAAGTTATTCATTGTGGGACCGAGAAAGTGTCAAACTGAAGCCTTAAGTTTAGCCAACGAAAAAGTGTGGGCCTTATGCTCGGAAAGCTCATATCGACGATGTTTCGTTGACACTTGTACACGGCCGAAAACTGAAATCTGCAGCAATTTGCGGAAGGATCTGTCACGTTGCCATCAACAAGTGTCAGCGTGCGAACCATTCAACGAAACATCATCGAAATGGGCTTCGTAGCTGAAGGCCCACTCGTGTACCCTTGATGACTGCACGGCACATAGCTTTACGCCTCGCCTGAGCAGAGCACCGACATTGGTCTGTTGATAACTGGAAACATGTTGTCTGGTCGGACGAGTCTCGTTTAAAGTTGTATCGAGTGGATGGACGTGTACAGGTATGGAGGCAACCTCATGAAACATTGGACCTTGCATGCCAGCAGGGGAAGGGTGGGGGTGGGGGTGGGGGGGGGGAACTTTTCAAGCTGGCGGAGACCCTGTAATGGTGTGGGACTTCCGCAGTTGACAGGCGACATGAACGTAAGCATCCTGTCTGATCACCTGCATTCATTCATGTCCATTGTGCTTTCCGACGGACTTGGGCAATTCCAGCAGGACAATGCGACACCCCATACGTCCAGAATTGCTACGGAGTGGCTCCAGAAACACTCTCCTGAGTTTAAACATTTCCGCTGGCCACCAACCTCCACAGACATGAACATTTTTGAGCATATCTCAGATGCCTTGCAACGTGCTATTCAGAAGAGATCTCTGCCCCCTCGTACTCTTACGGATTTATGGACAGCATTGCAGGAGTCATGGTGTCAGTTCCCTCCAGCACTACTTCAGACATTAGTCACGATATTAGACAGTTCTACTACTTTCTCTGGTTCTCGGTGTAGATATGTGGTCTCACACTGTCAAGTTCTTTGTAAATTTGACTATTTTCCAATCGTTGTAATAAGATCACATACACTATCAACCCGTGAAGTTTCATTTTTTTTTTTTTTGTTTTCTTTCTCCCTTGTAGGAGCTTTACTTTTTTTCTTTGTCAAGCACTCTAATTTAAAACAAGTCAATAAATTAATTACTGATTTTAAACACACAAAATAATATTTTCATAATTATTGAACATTAAAATAAACAACTGCCACATCGATTTATAATGGGTAACGATCTGACAAAATTTGTATGTGTAATCGGTCAGGTTTATCAGTATCAAGAAGTGGTGCTTAACTGAAGTCTGTTTCTTCATTCACTAGCTGTCCAGGATGTTTCATGTAGTGCCTTATGATCTCTAGTATTTTCTTGACGTCTACCAGTTTCTGTCCACTGTGCCCAGATTGCAGTATTTTTACATATACTACACAACTACGTCTCATGTCTAGACAGTGCTGCGTAAAGGTGGAGACCGTTCTCTAGAGCTGCCAGCCTCTCCAGAGCTATGTACGTCTGTTGCACACTGGTCAGCCAGTTTTTCCTGTATGAGTCACACTCTTTGCAACTGATCTCAAATGGTTCAAACGGCTGTAAGCACTATGAGACTTAACATCTCAGTCCCCTAAGAACTACTTAAACCTAATTAACCTAAAAACGTCGCACACATCCATGCCCGAGGCAGGATTCGAACCTGCGACCGTAGCAGCAGTGCGGCTCTGTACTGAAGCGCCTAGAACCGCTCGGTCACATCGGCCGACTCTGCATTTGTCATCAAGGTACTTTGCTAGGTTGTGGTGGCTCCACAATGGTGTGGGTTGTGTTTACATGGAATGGACTGGGTCCGCTGGCCCAGCTAAACCGGTCACTGACTGAAAATAGTTACTTCGACTACTTGGAGACCATTTGCAGTAATCCATGGACTTAACGTTCCCAAACAACGATGGAATTTTTATGGATCACAATGTGCCACGTCACCGGGGCACAATTGTTTGCGACTGGTTTGGAGAACATTCATTGAATGAATGATATGACATATCGCCCGACATGAATACCATCGAAATTTATGGCCGACCTGAGTGTCCGAGCGGTTCTAGGCGCTACAGTCTGGAACCGCACGACCGCTACGGTCGCAGGTTCGAATCCTGCCTCGGGCATGAATGTGTGTGATGTCCTTAGGTTAGTTAGGTGTAAGTAGTTCTAAGTTCTAGGGACTGATGACCTGAGATGTTAAGTCCCATTCTGCTCACAGCCATTTGAACCATTTCTGAACATTTATGAGACATAATCGAGAGGTCAGTCCGTGCACAAAATCCTGCGCCGGCAATACTTTCACAAATACGGATGGCTACAGAGGCACCATGGCTCAATATTTCTGAAAGGGACTTCTAACGAATTGCTGAGTCGATGCCTTGTCGAACTGCTGCACTTTGCCGGGCAAAAGGAGATCCGACACGACATGAGGAGGTATTCCATGACTTCTGTCACCTCACTGTTCACCTCACCTACCGTATTACATGGTTAACTTTCCAGCTGTATCCCTTTGTTGCTAAAGGGCTCCGAATTTTAGCGTGTAACGTGGCTGTGTGCAACTTGAAAAAAGTCGGTTCGTGAGAAACAGTATACTGTAATAGAATTTTTAACCGCAACCTCTCCTTGAGCCTGACAAGGTCAGACAACGCATAAGCGCAACAACAAACTGACACCTTGGTTTCATTCTCGTCATTCATGCTCCATAAGTATCGACTTGGGCCGATCCGGTTTTAACCTGTTTCCAAAACGTAAAGAATACTGTCGAGGATTTAAGTTTGATAGCGATAAAGCGGCGCAAGGAGAGGTGAGGTTTTGGCTCCGTCAACAGAGCCAAACATTCTACAGTGACAGTATCAACAAACTGGTCTCTCGTTGGAAGAATTGTGTTCGTCGCCAGGGTATGTTATGAACCAAATATGTAGACATGAAGAATAAACGTGTAGAATGTTAATGAAGTTAGTTTATAAATAAAAAAAATAAAATAAAATAAAGCAGAAGAAGGCTATGAGCTAGCTCTCGCACATAACATGTTCTTTATCCTTGTAGATTTCTTAGCTGTTTACCTGTGGAACAAACAGTATATCGAACGTAGTAAAGACAGAAGAAACGTTCGCTTGGATGACAGGGTTTTGAATCTGGCACGAGAGGCTGACGACAGTGAAGCGCCGGAGCCTGGGGCGGCGCATGCGCAGAAGGTCGGCGCCGGTGGTCCAGGCGCCACGGTCACCCCGCCTGCCTCCGCCCCCCCCCACCCCCACCCCGCCGTGAGATCGATGCGGACGCCGTCGGCGGCGCCGGCCGAGCCCCGTCAGTCGCTCGGGCAGCGGCCCAGCATCCGGCGGGGGGACCACAGCGCCGCGGCGCCTTCTTCGGCGGCCCACTGCCAGCCCACAGAGGTACGCCGTCGCACTTACGTAAGCTGACCGGTGCCTGCCACCTGGAACGTGACACCTGCGCTAACCGTGCCATGTTGTCGAAACAAAATGCTCCTACTCCTATTCTATGACTACTACTACTTGCACACACATACTTCGCATGCCACTGTACAGTACTCCGCGATGGGTACACGGAACCAACATTATCGATTTTCCTTCTTAATTCATTCTCGTACTGAGCCAGGGAATAATGACTGTCTATATGGCAATTTTTTCGCCCTCAATCCCTCCTGTCTTAATTCCATGGTACCTTCTTGATATACACACTGTTACTGTTAAAAAATCTGGGATATTGCAGAAGATAATGCAATAAGGAACATATGGACGGAAATCTGAAATATTCTACAGCACTATGCACTTCCTACGCATTCGATAGAGTACACGAAACACTAGGATACTGTTGTTTGGAAAACGTTTAATCACAGTAGAATAGAATCAAATACTGGAAACCGAACCCGTGGTTTCGCTATGAAACATTGTCGTACCGAATCATTACTATTCATCCGAAAATTATAGCTGTCATTTCGAACGTGGCTAAGATAAAAAATGGCAACTAGATAATGTATTGTGTTCTGTAGTCTTCTTCACCGGAAACTGCAATAGTCCTGTCACGGTCGCCAACATGAACCACTCTCGATTAATATGATCTCGTTTGTTATTAACCGAAATAGCTAGCTTTAATTTTGATGTGACCGTATCCTAATATTTAAATACTGATCGGATTTAGTTAGTTAGGGAGTCGTTTCTAATTAGAGTGCGGCTGCTCGACAGTGTTCACACAACGATAAAGGGTTTTGCTATAACCAATGCTAATATGTTTTATAACGTTTGATTGTATATTCTGTTTAGACACAATATGAGGCAGACAACTTTCGTGTCACACTTGTAGTTACTGTTAATCCCTTCACAGGTCACACGCTACACCCGTGGTTAACACACACAACCCTCACTGCAGTCCAGTGGGTGATTGGCGCTGTTGACACGAACGCGAATATACGGCACGCTGAAGGCCTTTGCAAAATACTTGTCAGGAATATCTTAGATCACAAATCGGTAATGTTTTGCTGAGAGTCAACTCACGGCGATGGGGACCCACCCAGCCGGTAGGATACAACGCGCAGCTCACAGTTCCGCCCAGACTCTTGACACAACTCACGTAGCGTAACGGCGCTTGACAATCGACTTTGCCTAACATCGACTTGTAAGAGGCAAAAATGTTATAGTGTGCAACGACGAACCATGTTTTGTTTCATTCTCCGTAAGATTCTGCACCCTCCTTCGATTGTTCAAATGGCTCTGAGCACTATGGGACTCAAATGCTGAGGTCATTAGTCCCCTAGAACTTAGAACTAGTTAAACCTAACTAACCTAAGGACATCACAAACATCCATGCCCGAGGCAGGATTCAAACCTGCGACCGTAGCGGTCTCGCGGTTCCAGACTGCAGCGCCTTTAACCGCACGGCCACTTCGGCCGGCTCCTTCGATTGTATCAAGCGCTGTAGTGATGCGGTCAATAAGATCATGTACTGTTCCTACCGGTACTGAGTACACAGGGGACTTCAGATAACTCCAGCGGAGAAAAGTCAAAAGGAGCGAGCTCAGGGTAATGTACAGGCCAAGGGACTGGGAACCCTTTTCCAATTACTCTCTGCCTGAAACCGTCTGTGAGACATGCCACAGGTCGACGATCAAAGGGTGCTGCATCACCACCATTCCGATATCTAAAACTAGCGAACAGTTGCAAGGCCACCTGCTCCACTAGTTCAGACAAGACATTCTCCACAAAGCTCAAATATCATGTATCTCGTAAGTGACCCGATAAGGTGTGGGGTCCAGTAAGGTTGATCTCCGAGAATTCCTGCTCTGATGTTCATTGAAAATCTCACCTCTCGTGTAGGTAGTGCGTAGATTTTCAACAGCCTAGTGGTGGCTACAGAAACTTTATTTCACAATTTCCGGGTACAGCTTCCTAATATCAAAACTTTCGAAATTTTATCCTCTACAATCTCTCAAATGTTTAGAATGACATTCAGTAACTCCTTGCGCACTATGATGGCAGTCTAACGGTCACACACTTTCTTCGAACAGATGTTCTCCAAATTTACCCAACAGAGTTTCGCGAGTATTACGTCCTCATTCCTCCAAGGATTCCTATTCACGTCCCCGAGAACTACTGTTACACTACCGTAGGGGCTATACCTCTCCCGGTCCGGTCAGTTCGTTCGATATCTGTCATACCTACTTCATAAGGTCTTCAAACATTGGAACAATACCCTAGAACTGCTCGCACTAGCGTCTTGTGTGCAATTTCCTTTACAGATCCATTGCGTTTTCCAGCATTACTTCTAAATACTGGGTGGTTATAATTAAAGTAGACTTAATGACAGAGTACTGAAATTATGGTTTGGAAGCGGAACTTGATAAATATTCTAATGCGTTAATGCGGAACAGATTTATGCTGAAAAAATTGTCCCAATGTTGGCCACCAGGTGCAAATGTGACGCTGTGAATGCAAGAAAGACGTATATAAACGTTTCCATATGTAATGGATTATGAATGGGATGTGGGCAGAAAAGGTCAAACAAGTGAGAACGACATAATAATGAGTTTATTATCAAAGATCTCTTACAGAATTTGTTCGATATGAGCACCGGAGGCGCCGACGAGATGCTGTACAGTGCCAGATTGGCACCTGGTAGCCAAAATTGGAACTAAGTTTTTCCAGTGTAAAACGGCTGCACATAAAAGCATTAGTGTATCCACCAAGTTTCGCTGCCGTACGATAATTATCTCTGTGAATAGCTGCAATCTAATTATAAACGCCTGGTACACATGCGATGCGATGTGCCCAAGATGTTCACCACCAAGCTTGTAATCAGACACTATCGAGTTCTTTACCTTCGTTGTAAGCGTTATCTTGCGTTTATCCACATTTAAACAGAACTGACATTCATGACAGCGTCCTGTTCGTATACTCGTAACTCTGAGTGTGCTGTTTTGCGAGAAAGGTAGGTGAGCCAGACCCGGATAGAATCCGGGCTGCGGATTAACAACCGTTGACTGATACACTGGTCATCCTGAGGGAGTTTTATGCCGTTCGTCACGCTCGTTTAGGCAAATGATGGGCTGGTCCCCACTTTCTACCTCAGGAAGCAGACAAGCGCACAAGACTTCCCTCCCTTTGGTATCCGACGACTGGGCGACAGGGAGGGCATCCGACCGTAAAGTTAAATAAAATACTATGCAATGTATTCGTAAATTGTGAATAAGGTATTGTAAGAGCTGTATGGTTTACTACAGACACACGAAAACTTGGAGGACCGGAATTCGAAACGGATTCCCCGTTTATCGCGAGCGGTCACCTTAACCACTTCGGTTATCCAAGCACGCCTCCCAGACCGGAAAACTAATGAGGAAAACATTGTTTCTGCCTATGCGGGAATCACACCAACGGTCTGCGAGCACTATGGGATGTAGAGACTATGACATATGGCAGTTTAAATCGGATGGCGAGGCGTACACGGATAGCCGAAGATGTTAAGGCGACTGCTCGCGATAAGTGGGAAATCTGGTTTAGAGTAGCGGTCTACCACAAGCTTTCATGTGTCTGTATTCAACAATACAGCAATGTACTATCATATTCACTGTTTGCCAATACATTTCATAATTTATCACGACAGTAAATCGTCAGCAGTGTCTGTTCCTTCAGACATATGCACATACACTGTCAAATACGGTGTCTACTGCACTACCGGTGTTGAAGAAAATTCATTTATCAAAAACTCGAGAAGAGTGGAGCTCATACAAGTCACTGAAAACTCTAAAGAAAAGATGAAAACATTCATTATAGCAAGGGGAAATACTGCTGAAGTACTTCTACAGTTCTTACGATCTTCCAAGGACGAAATTTTTCTCTACATAACATCGTCAGCTAACAAACTTGCAGCCCTGTTTATCCTATCTAATAATTTGTTTGTATGTATTTAGAACGTTGGAGGCCCTATTTCACTTCCTGGAGGCACAAACGGCATTAATTTCGTTTCCGTGGAAGTAAGATTAATGTCTCGTCTTCAGCGCGGTCGTTAGAGATGGAACACAAGCTCAGATTCGAAAGGATGGGGAAGGAAACTGGCCATGCCCTTTACAAAGGAACCACACCAGCATTTTCCTGGAGCGATTTAGGGAAATTACGGAAAACCTGGGTGGCCGGAGGTGTGCTACCACTACACCTCGTCGCTTGGTAACGTAAAAAATTCCAAGCTTCACTGTGGTTTGTAGTCCATGTTAAACTGTACGTCCCCTTTAATTGGCTGGTTAAGTCAACTTCCAAGGTCGTATCAGTGCAAGGGCACAACAAATCCGGTAGTGCCGTATTGGAGTTCAGTTCCATCTCATATTTCCGAACATAATTTCTCCTAGGTATCTGTGTGATATGACTAACTAGAGGTGACTCATTAACCTGTACATTTTGTGATTACAGAACATTACGTGTCTCTTCATTAATAACTACCTTCATGTCTTCATACTAAGATGATTTTTGGTCAAGATCTAATTAAGCGTAACATTTATGAAGGAAAAATGTCTTTGTAGACAGCCTTGTCATCTACGGGAAGTCTGACACTGTAATATTAATTGGTTGATTGGGCCGGCCGGTGAGGCCGTGCGGTTCTAGGCGCTACAGTCTGAAACCGCACGACCGCTACGGTCGCAGGTTCGAATCCTGCCTCGGGCATGGATGTATGTGATGTCCTTAGATTAGTTAGGTTTAAGTAGTTCTAAGTTCTAGGGGACTGATGACCTCAGAAGTTAAGTACCATAGTGCTCAGAGCCATTTGAACCATATTTTAGTTGATTGGTTGATTCGCGAGAGGAGACCAAACAGCGTTGTCATCGGTCCCATCGGATTAGGGACGAATAGGGAAGTTGGCCGGGACCTTTCAAAGGAACCGTCCCGGCATTTGCCTGAAGCGCTTTAGGGAGATCACTGGAAACCAAAATGGTTATGACCGGTCGCGGGTTGGAACGGGCGTCCTCCCAAGTGCGAGTCCAGCGTGTTAACCACTACGCCACCTCGCTCTGTAATAATTAATTACTTCCGCTAATTAACGAGTGTATAAAGTGAACAATAATGGTCTTACTAATCTTCCCTGTCTGCCTCTCGAGGTAAATCACCATTTGGGTAACGTTGGTAGACATCTCATAGGACAAATTTTCTTTAGAAGATGTCGGTGCAGTGAGAAATATCTTGAAACAAAACCAAGAAAAAATGTAATTTCGTTTTACAAAACGAATACTCCAAGAACCATTTGGTATCATCAGAGTGCCCATCGAGAAGGAAATGCGATGGTGAGTCATATTGTACTAAAAAATAGGAGACCACTACTAGATGTCTACACATTCCTCAACAATTAAACGTGACCAAGAGGTCACAGGAAGGAACGTGAGATACTAGTTTACTCATGCGCCACCCGTCACTTAAGTGGAAACACACTGTCTTGGCACTGCTGGTGTAAGAAGTAGTTCACATGGGAAAAACGACTCGTGTCAAACACAGCTTGCTCCATTCGTACACGACATCTAGCGAACAGAAGATGCAGGTAGACAGGTAGATTCAGTCCTCCAAGGTTTTCGAAAGGCTTTCAACACCGAATTACATCGTTGACAACTAAGCAAGACACCATCTTACGTAGGGTCTTCTCAAATATGAGGGGCATTTGATCCAATGGTTCAAATGGCTCTGGGCACTATGGGACTTAACATCTGAGGTCATCAGTCCCCTAGAACTTAGAACTACTTAAACCTAACTAACCTAAGGACATCACACACATCCATGCCCGAGGCAGGATTCGAACCTGCGACCGTAGTGGTCGCGCGAGGCATTTGATCAGCAGACGCCAGTAAGTTATACTGGAAGGCGAATGTTCCACATAAACTAAATCTATCAACTGTCTCTTTCCTTCCACGTATTGAAATTGTGTTCCAAGTCTCGAGTTTGAGTCACAGAAATGTAGTTTCGATTAATGTTTTTACCTTTTCGCTTCTTTCTCTTCGAGTAATGATGTTTTATTGTCAAGGATTAATGAAGGTAATATCTGAATGTACGTCTCTAGAGGGTGGGGGCGACACGGCGACCTTCGATGCAATATTCAGAGTGGTAGAAGTAAGGTGCGCATCTAAATGCTGAAATAGCGGACATCATCTGAAATACGAAAATGTTCTCATTGCATGTTAAATACGGGATGTGCCTGACGAAAGATAATTTCGCGCTTATGTCGGTTGGGAAATTTTCTTGGACCAATTTGCGGTGAGAGGGGGTGGGGGGGGGGGGAGGAGAGTTTTGTACTCATAGAGTAGTGCACCTAGCAACATAAAATGTTTTTGGGCGGTACTTCAATCCAATAACTGATACTGATACTGTTAATTCTTCGGGTATAGAATTTTATGAAGAGAAAAATGCTATAAAGTGGTATAACTATTTATACAACATTTACTGAAAAGTTAAACCTTACTCGTCGGTCGTACTTCATTGTGTACCTTGAAACAGAAGAACGTCTTTTACGATGGAACACGTAATACTTTCAACTGTATGGAGTTTATTTAAAGTTTTAACGAATTTACCTGTCTTGAAAATGAAAAGTTGTATCAAAATGTATTTAACTTGCAACTGGTCTGCGATAATACTTCACTCACTGATCACCAGTGTTTATTAGAGTAATATCGTGACAAACAGACGATTAAATATAATGTTGACAAGATTTTCTCCATTGCAAAGTTCTTCCTAGGTATATAATCATATTGCACCTTATAGAATGTTTTCAGATTTGGGTAAACCTTAATATTCGGGAGAAATTTTTTTTTTGTTCATAAAAAGACTGCAGCACATAAGAAATGAATGCGACATTTAAAAATGAAATAAGAAAACGTATTGAACTTCTGTTCAAGAGCTGGCTATAGAGAGAAGTCCGAAAAGTGTACCAAAGTACAACAAATTCCCCTACATGGAAAATGAAAACAGACGAAAAATGAAAAACACAATTATTAGAATTTAAAAACGGGACCCTGGGATGGAAGCAGTAGGGCAAATGTGCGTATTAAAATGGCAGAAGAGAGAAGTAAATCGGGAGTCTTAATTTACTTTCCTTTGTGATGTCACTTGTGAATGATAATTGCGGGCTGTGACTTCATGACACATTGGTGTCAAATAGAACATGCCGACGGTTCTTGGAGCCAGTACCCTGTCACAACTGCTCCTGGAAGTGTACTTCTAGGCTTATGTTTATGTCTATGTCTATGTCTAATTATAAAGCCTCTTTCCATGTTCCCAATATATTTGACAACATACCTATGAAGTGAATTTTGAACATGCGGAATTTTCTAACTTACTTCTTTTTTAGGACGTGTCATAATTTATGACTCACTGTAGTGTTTATACCTAAAATTATTTCGACATTTGAATATAACTCTTTGAATGTTAGATCGCGTCGTTATGAAACACTGAAACAGCTATAAAGCCGACGTTATAACCGTTTTTGCAGCGGTACCAGTGAAAAAACTGGCGGAACGTGGAATTACAGCTGTTTTAGCGTTTCATAGTACGTGTCATAACATCCAAGAGGATTTTATTCAAATTGAAACTGTTCATAGGAGCCTCTACACCTATATTTTAATTTTTACTTTTTAAAAGTATTCGGCACCTTTCGCCGTAATACAGGGTAGTGACCATCTAAAAGTTATTCTTTTGGCAGCGTTCCTGAGCGCATTTCGTTTCATATTTCTGTCTTCCTCGTTCATGGAAACGTCGTCGGCCTTACGAAGCAACCCAAGAAAAATAGCTTCTTGCTGTAATATCCTATTGTACGTCTCGTTAATGGTCGATGTGTGCATAGTACCTCATTTCGTGCATACGTTAAAAACGGTTATCGGATCTCATATTTTGATATTTAAGTGAATGCACTGGATTCTATAGTACCCATTTTATCGTGTAGCGCCTTCGTGTACTTACATCGCCTTCGGTCCAATCTATTTACTAATAAACTTACCTTGTGTGATCTTATTCACTGATGACAATTTGGACTTTTAGAATCTTCTTCCTAGATGATTAATAAAAGTATCTGAAAATCGCTCGAAGATTCTATAAGTAGAATCTGTGACTATTTCATTTTCTTGTATGTAATGTTTCTTACTACGAGTAAAATTATGTTGCAACAATTAAATGAATTCAGTGTTCTATTAGGCTGGTAACAGTTTGTATTTAAGGGGATGATAACATCGGAAATATGTGAATAGATATATTCGGAATGTAAAGAAACGAAGTGAGACGTGTCGACCATAACTATTCCTATTACTTGATTGATTAGCGCCATACTATTGCCACTTGAGTGATTGATTTCAGAGATGTGTGTTTCGCTGGGAATTTGGTTGAGTATACTTACGCTGGGATGTTGTTTGAGTTTGACTACTGGTATAAATGGATATTTTATCTAGTGAATTTTTAACTGTGGTTTGTTTGGATTCATCACCATGTAATTTTCCTGTTCTACTCTTCTAATGGCAGAACAAAAATACTTTTTGAAACTCGTGTTTCAATATTAATTAGTATTATTTCGTAGGTTCACTAAAAAACTCTCATTGCGCTTCCTGCGAAAACCGCTAAAGTTTTGTCAATGTATTACTGTTCACTATCACTGATTGCTAACATCTTTAAATATTACAGCTGTTGTTCATCGCTTCATCCTTTCCTCTTTAACTGTCTGTAGGAACTTGGGAAGTACATGGCTCGTTTCATTGTATTCCAGATCGCTGCGTCAGCTGGTATTTTCAACGATACATTTCTTTCTTTCAACCACTTAATATCTAGTGCCAGATCTATGTTGAATTTAGCGCCCTTATTCAGCAGCTCCGTTTCGTCTTATTAAATTTTATGTAGGTGTCGGAAAGTACTGGTCATCTGCGTTTGACGTAATTATTTACGATTGTTAGTCTATAAAGTTTGTTTTCTTGTTTTTTTCTCTTTATTCGGAATATATTTTGTACCGATTGGCCGTTTTCTTCTTTAATGGCCTCTCATACTAAGCCAAGTATCGTGTTTCCAGCTGGCACAACCGCTGTTTATCTATTCTCAGTTTCACTTCTCAGTCAGAATTTTTATAGCTTATCGATAGCTAAACTGGCGCTTTCAAATAGTGCCTGACGTCATCTTAAAATTACATATTCCTTATCCATTACGTGTTCTGTAATACTGTTGTAATGTCACGTCGACGTATGATGTTGGTTAGTGTACAGCGACACAGAATTGTAGGGAAGATAGCGTAGGTATCGATGTGCCCGATATTGTTGCTAGCACTCGCTTAGTAAATCCGGTATTTAGAGAAAGACATTTTTATGCAACATCAAGAGCTGTTGATGGAATAGCCTTTATTTCCTACCAGTTTCTGTAGAAAAATTGTTATAGAATTCTGAACGACATCATCACTACTATGAAATTATACAATGCCTTTTTTATCATAATAATAATAATAATAATAATAATAACGGATCTAGTAGTCTAGTGGTTAAGCCCTTGCTTACAAACCGGAAGGTCATGGAATAGAATCGCGGTCGGACAACGGAGTATTGCAACCTGCATCTCACCTAGCCTTGACTACTCAGTTATGTGAAGATTCACAGGGAGCGACACGTGATCCGAATTCAGTGTGTGAATATTGGTAAAGGGAAAGAGAAAGTATCCTGATATCGGGTACCGTTTTTAAATTTAAGATCACCAGTACACAAGATGTCTTTAAATTATGGAAAATGTGCTGTACTATCACTAGGGAGAATTTAAATACCGCCATTGCAAAAAAATACAATTTTTTACTCACTCTGCAATAACAGTACCAACAATTAAAACATAATTTTTACCCCCAGAAATATTGGTTCCTGATTCCGGGTTTTTCTGGTTTCCTAATTATGGTTGTAAATAAGCACTAAAATTTAATGAGTTATTAACATAGCCTTATTCGCACCACATGTTTGTTTCAGAAATAAGGAGTGTTGCATAATTGTTGGTTCTCTGCAAACATTTAAGACATTACAAGAAAAATTTTCAGACTTTGTACTTTTTGATACAGTTGTCACATTTAAAATGTTTCATCTTCGACACTTGTACAAAGCTCATAACGCCAGTGAAAGCAACCGATGCACTTCATCCAGGTCTCTTTAGAAGTGTCAGTTAATCGCAGTAAATGCACTCCTCGCCCTCTTCTTATTTAGCTGATGAGTCTTTCTCCATCATTTCATCAACGCTTGAATCGGAGCCTTCCTCATCATTATCATGCTATTTCGTGGCTCTCTGGTTCTTTTTTCGAGGAGCTTCGTTTACACAGCCCCAGATGTTGAAGGTCGATCAGATGCATCACATGAAACTTCTGTAATAGTTTTCGTTGAATGTGGGGTCTTCCCTGTACACTTGGTACTTGCTTTCTTTTGCCCTTTAGACAGGGACTGCTCCAAAACCTTTCCAAGGGCGACTGCGTCAACACTGCTACTTTATGTGCTCTTGGTTTTGGGTTGATGGTGGAAGCAGAGGACACGAGCTGATTTCAAAAGTGGAAACCGCATTTTCTTCCATGTCAGTAACTGCAGTCGACAAAGGCCCTGCTGTAGCTTCTGAGGTCTTCTCAGCATATGCTGCAGATTGCTGAGGAGTAAAATCCATAGACGAAAAACCCAGATGGTAACAAAGATACATCTCACATTTTTGAAACCATTTGCCGCCACTTCTATTGTTGGGGGTCTGTGGTATGCTCAACCTATCTAAGGCCCAACGTCTTTGTCACAGGAAAAGTGACATACGAAACAAAATTCAGAACATCTGTTTGTATAAACTCATCCCAAATTTCGTGTACCCGAAATAGTGCAAGCTTTTATTACCCGGGGCCGAGCGGTTCTAGGTGTTACAGTCTGGAATCGCGCGATCGCTACGGTCGCAGGTTCGAATCCTGCCTCGGGCATGGATGTGTGTGATGTCCTTAGGTTAGTTAAGTTTAAGTAGTTGTAAGTACTAGGGGACTGATGACCTCAGAAGTTAAGTCCCACAGTGCTCAGAGCCACTTTTTATAACCCGGTATTAGAGACCATCCCTTACTTCTATTTAGGCACAACATAACCCTTAAGTGAGCGGTAGACGACATTTGTATCAATTAGATAAGAAAGAGCACGCTTCAAACTACTGTCTCATATGAAATACTTTGGAAGTACGTCTTACCTGGTTCGAGGAAGGACTTCCAACTGAACTTTGTAGAAAATCTTTATCTTGAACACAATGCAAAAATAGCTGTGGAGAACGAAACATGAACAGCACAGGCACCAAACTCACAATGGCGTGTCAGAATGACTTCCACTACTGGTTGTCGGAGCGAGCTAGTGATTGCAATACCAAGCAAGGGAGATATTTAGCTATCCAGAATTAGGCACACACACGAAATATGGGCACTTTACACGTTAGGTTCCCTTCCTTGCGTGGATTAGTGGTCTAAGTTAAGGACGCTTTAGTCGTCGAAGTGGTGTCCAATTGCAAAACGTGCACTACGCCATTGAGCCACACGGAATTATTATTATAACCATAATATAGGACTAATAATACCAACCAGTCAATTAAATCTGTGGTGCAGTTGTCAAGTGCAATGGATAGCTGTTACTGTCGCTCCTTTGGCGATTTTAATCAGTCCTGAGGCTGTAAATGCATGCAGTTCACTCCAGTGGACACTCTTTACTGGTGCGGTGCCCTGCGTGCATTTACAACCTCAGGATTGATTAAGATCACCAAAGAAGCAACATTAACAGCCGGTCACTGCACTGGGCACTGCACCACAGGGTTAAAATGCACTATGAGAGGGTTTACAGAGAAGTATCACTATATCGTCGCATATAAACTGAGATTTTGTGGAACTGATGATAAACCCAACTAATGGATAGCGTCGTATCTAACCCAAAAAGATTTCAGAACTTTGTACTTAACGATTCAATCAATGTAAGCCAGGCTCAGTCTTAGGTCCACTATTATTTCCGCATATATAAACGACTTTCTATGAAATATACAACGGGCAGAATAAGTTCTTTTGCAGATTATATTAGTATTGTAATCAGAACGAACATAGAAACAGCAACAGAAGAAATGAGAAGTAATCTTCCTAAAAGTTTTATTGAGTGGTTAAATTTAAAAAAAGACGCAACATATTTAATATTTAGCTCTGCACATCTAGAGGTACAAGAGCAATGATAAAAATCCATGATTAAACTCATTCATGCGGTAATAACCCCCCCCCCTATCTCTCCCTCCCTCCCTCCCTCCCACCCCCCCTCCCTCCTCTCAACACACAAACACAATTTCTTTAAAGAACAGAAGTCACTTGTATGAGCTGCTTCAAATGTCAAATTACTTTACGAACACGTTTATGTGCTAAGCTAGTTTTCACTGATCTCAGTGAGTATAATGTATTATCTCCTAAACCATGTATAGTACAATGATATAATTTTTCAGGGACATCATTGATTTATGTGGGCACTGGCTACAAAATGTGTTGAAAGTAGAGTTAGTACCAACCAGCTAATAAATTTAAAATATCCTTAATATTACGCAGGTTTCTTCGGTCGCTGTCAACTTTAATAAAATCCTTTCTCTACAATAAAATGCAATTGAAAGAAGAACTGACATCGTGACATACTTTCAAGATGACGTGTTGTTATTTTAATTTCGTTTTAGATTGTGATGTGGTACATTATCCGAAAAGTATGTGTTCAGATTGCGTAAGGCCTTCTTCCTCTGCGAGACAGAACCAGACAGAAAACTGAGTTTTTTTTTCTGTCTAGGTTAAAACAGTACCGCCCATTTGCAAATGAGAGCAATGCTAAAATAAAAACAGCGTAAATGTAGTAAGCTATAATTTTTTTCCTTGTCACTATTTAATGGAAAGGTCCTAGTGACAAAAAGCTGCAAAAGGGTTGGAACGTATGTCCAAGTTTGTTGCAAGTCAGAGGGTGCTCTCATTCTCAAATATTGGGTGAATAAAGTCTGAGTAATTTACGCGCCTTGAGCTACACTGCCTTAAGCTTTTGCCTACCAATTTTATTTCAAAAACATTAATGTTTGGTAATTTTAATTAATGTCTTAGTCAGTAGTAAGTTTTCCAGGGAGTTGGGAGGGGGAGGGGGATAGTACACATAAGATTATTCGTAAGTATCTCCAGGGTTTCAGAAGACGACATCGCAGAAACTACAAGACATAATTGAAATAGACACACATCAGTGGACAGGGCATCTCGTCAAGTTCGTTAACGCACACTGCAGTTGCTCAATATGTGCTTCTATTGTCATGTGGCAAACATCGATTCGTCCGTGCAAGTCGTTAAAAAGATGTGTCCGGGAAGGCGCGAATGTAGCCCGCTTTGCGAATCCGGTAATTGGGTTGACTACCTGCAGGTGCGAACTAATTTTATGTAACGATACGGAGACGAGGTGTAACAATGAAACTCGAGAACGGCATAACCTACAAGTGAAATCTGTAATTATAAATATTATGCTAACCGTTAGTAGGCTTCCCTTTACCAGCGGGACGTTGAAATATTGCAATAACGTGCACCTGTTCTCTGATAACCTGTCGTGGGACATATTTGTCGCGACGGTAGTCACAGGATTAAGACATGTACACAGTTTCTAACTTTAATACCTGATTTACTGTTTTAAACCCTTATCGTAAGATTATGCCTCCTAATGAATAGATTATCAGCGCTGAAGTCGGTGAGTATTTATTTGAGATACTGAAAATCAAATTTTTGTTGCCCCTGAAAGCTATGAGATAGGCAACCTGCAACTCGTAACCGACTTGTAATGCCTGCAACAGAAGCTGTAGTCTGCAACCTGTAGCTCTTATGTAATAGGTTCGTGACATAACTTACTCGTGCTTGCGTAACCAGGGTTTTGCGAGAATACAGAGAGTCGCTGCGTTTTGCTTACTAATTTCATTTAAATGGATAAATTGTTGACATCGTTTACTTCACTACATCAGTCTTAAAATAATTGAAAATGGTATAGCTGTTATTAATTTGTTGCGGAAAGATGAAATTACGCAGGTTTCTTCGGTCGCTGTCAACTTTAATAAAATCCTTTCTCTACAATAAAATGCAATTGAAAGAAGAACTGACATCGTGACATACTTTCAAGATGACGTGTTGTTATGTTAATTTCGTTTTAGATTGTGATGTGGTACATTATCCGAAAAGTATGTGTTCAGATTGCGTAAGGCCTTCTTCCTCTGCGAGACAGAACCAGACAGAAAACTGAGTTTTTTTTTCTGTCTAGGTTAAAACAGTACCGCCCATTTGCAAATGAGAGCAATGCTAAAATAAAAACAGCGTAAATGTAGTAAGCTATAATTTTTTTCCTTGTCACTATTTAATGGAAAGGTCCTAGTGACAAAAAGCTGCAAAAGGGTTGGAACGTATGTCCAAGTTTGTTGCAAGTCAGAGGGTGCTCTCATTCTCAAATATTGGGTGAATAAAGTCTGAGTAATTTACGCGCCTTGAGCTACACTGCCTTAAGCTTTTGCCTACCAATTTTATTTCAAAAACATTAATGTTTGGTAATTTTAATTAATGTCTTAGTCAGTAGTAAGTTTTCCAGGGAGTTGGGAGGGGGAGGGGGATAGTACACATAAGATTATTCGTAAGTATCTCCAGGGTTTCAGAAGACGACATCGCAGAAACTACAAGACATAATTGAAATAGACACACATCAGTGGACAGGGCATCTCGTCAAGTTCGTTAACGCACACTGCAGTTGCTCAATATGTGCTTCTATTGTCATGAGGCAAACATCGATTCGTCCGTGCAAGTCGTTAAAAAGATGTGTCCGGGAAGGCGCGAATGTAGCCCACTTTGCGAATCCGGTAATTGGGTTGACTACCTGCAGGTGCGAACTAATTTTATGTAACGATACGGAGACGAGGTGTAACAATGAAACTCGAGAACGGCATAACCTACAAGTGAAATCTGTAATTATAAATATTATGCTAACCGTTAGTAGGCTTCCCTTTACCAGCGGGACGTTGAAATATTGCAATAACGTGCACCTGTTCTCTGATAACCTGTCGTGGGACATATTTGTCGCGACGGTAGTCAAAGGATTAAGACATGTACACAGTTTCTAACTTTAATACCTGATTTACTGTTTTAAACCCTTATCGTAAGATTATGCCTCCTAATGAATAGATTATCAGCGCTGAAGTCGGTGAGTATTTATTTGAGATACTGAAAATCAAATTTTTGTTGCCCCTGAAAGCTATGAGATAGGCAACCTGCAACTCGTAACCGACTTGTAATGCCTGCAACAGAAGCTGTAGTCTGCAACCTGTAGCTCTTATGTAATAGGTTCGTGACATAACTTACTCGTGCTTGCGTAACCAGGGTTTTGCGAGAATACAGAGAGTCGCTGCGTTTTGCTTACTAATTTCATTTAAATGGATAAATTGTTGACATCGTTTACTTCACTACATCAGTCTTAAAATAATAGAAAATGGTATAGCTGTTATTAATTTGTTGCGGAAAGATGAAATTACGCAGGTTTCTTCGGTCGCTGTCAACTTTAATAAAATCCTTTCTCTACAATAAAATGTAATTGAAAGAAGAACTGACATCGTGACATACTTTCAAGATGACGTGTTATGTTAATTTCGTTTTAGATTGTGATGTGGTACATTATCCGAAAAGTATGTGTTCAGATTGCGTAAGGCCTTCTTCCTCTGCGAGACAGAACCAGACAGAAAACTGAGTTTTTTTTTCTGTCTAGGTTAAAACAGTACCGCCCATTTGCAAATGTATTCACTGAAACGATCACTGAACTATGACCATATACTGACTGACTGACTGATGCATCATCGCCCAGCCCAAACCACTAAGGACAGAAACTTGAAATTTGGAGAAGGTGTGGATTTTACACTACAGGCGTTGTTTAACAAGGAATTTTTCGAAGTTTCAATCCTAAAGGGGTGAAATAGGGATGATTTTTTTTTTTAAATATCGCTATTAAGCCAATGTTGAAGCTAGAGCCACGAAAATTAGGATTTGGTTTCTCGGTCAGAAATAGAGAAATACATGTTTCAGCATTTTTGGAAATTTAACACTATTGGAGGTGAAATAGGGAGTGATTTTTTTTAAATATATCGCTACTAAAGGAATACTAAAGTATACTTAAAGCTACATCTATGAACACTTTTACTTGACTTCTTAGTTATAAATAAGAAATAGGTGTTTCAGATTTTTTGGAAATTGAACCCATAGGGGTTAGAAGGGGTATGAGATTTTTTATAAAAATATTTTACTATGAAAGCATTATTAAAGCTACATCTATGAAAATTTAAATTTGACTTCTCAGTTAGACATATTTCACTGTTTTTGGAAATTCAGTCCATATGGGGATGTCAGGTCAGTCTGATTCACTGACTCATCATCGCCCAGCCCAAACCGCTAAGGACAGAGACTGGAAGTTTAGAGAGGGTGTGGAGATTATACTGTAGGCATCGTTTATGAAGAGGTCGTCCGAAATTCCAGTTCTAAAGGGGTGAAAGAGGGAATGAAAGGCTTTTTGAAAGTATGTCGCTATTAAGCTATTTTGAAGCTAGAACTACGAAAATTGGTATTTGGTTTCTCAGTCCGAAAATAGAAAATTCGCGTTTCAGCATTTTTTTGAAATTCAACCACTAAGGGTGTAAAACAGTGAGTGCAAGTTGTTTTGAAAATAAATAACTACTAAAGAATTTTTAAGGCTACATCTATGGCAACAGGTGTTTCACTTCTCGGATTGAAATAAAAAACGTTTTAGTGTTTCAGGAAATTCAAGAAGGGGTGCCATAGAGCATGAAAATTTTTAAGAAAGTATTTCGATACATTAAAAAATTCTTAACCAAATTTTTTTTTTTAAATTGGTAGTTCACTACTCGTTAGGTATAAAGAAATATTTGTTAGGGGATGAAAGTTGCTATGGAACTATCTCCACAAGGATGCAAAAGGCATCATTAACATAAACTCTGGATTCCAGCTATCACAATCGCTTTTTGGTCATCGGAAAAGGCCATGTTTGTATGGCCATAACTAGTGTGAAAAGCTTATAGGATGTTGCAGTTTGTAAACAACATAAAAATTCGATTAAATAAAAACAAAAAAACTCTGAAGACCATATGGTCTACGCGAGCGAAACAGTGGGCGCTAAGCTAGGCGGCTGCTGAAGCCCCCAAGAGTTGTCTTTTTCTCTATATCATCTCAGTAGAAATGGGTTCCTGACGCCGCACTTTAATGTCGTCAGCAGTTTGACTCAGCAGACCATTGATCGTCCAGTATGTCTCTACGGAGGCGACGTGATGATCGTCCAACACTTGCAATCGTCCAGTGGGGGCTGTTCACGCGTGTGGAAACATTGTCTCTGGCATATTGAAGTACCAGCCTAGACATCGTTGAGTTCGGGATCACGAATTCTTGTGTTACCTCCGATACGCTTTGATCCACCTCCGAAATCAATTCGCGAGGTGATACCATGTTTACTACACGCCTGTCTGTAATATACTGCTAAGTTACCCTCCATATACTCGCGACATACCCAGCTTCTAGCCGAAACATTCGGCCTACGTACACAGCACACATTACAACGAGACAAACATTCTCGTCAGTTACAAGACTGCCAAGAGGACCACGTAGCATTCGGGTTTTTGTACTTTCTTTTATATGCGAGGATCATTCCAAAAGTTTTGCACACTGTAAAACAGACCTGAAGAAAATAATTTACTTTACAAAATTACAGACGTTCAATATAATCCCCGTTATTGCTTATGACAGTTTCCCAACGTTTAGGCAACTTCTGTGGGTTTTCGGAAATTCCTGTTACAAATTTCTACGACTTGTAGAGGTGGGTGAATGCATAATATTTTGAAGTTACCGTTTTCACTCTACGACGGTTTCAATTCATTTGTTTAAATGGTCCACATCTCCTTGATCAAAGGAAGTTGGTGTGATGCAAAACAGATATTAGGTAACAGTTCGAAAGGGAACATTACGAAACGTCCACTTATCACTGAAGCACAACTACTTGTACCACCACGTAAACATAATGTATTTACATTGTTCAAAAACTAAAAAGAACTCAGCATGCTGTACGTACAGAACAGTACTGGTGCATTACAACAACGGCTCGATGTCGTGACGACCAACATCGTTCAGACATCGTACCTACGTACCATGCTCTGGTACACACTCTCCATCCCACCTGGTCTCTCTTCAGCTTCTAGTGCAGGGGCCAGAACTCGTGCCAGCAGATCTTCCTCTGTCTCTACATGCGTCTCGTAAATTAAACTTTGCATAAGACCCCACAGCAAGCAGACCATAGGAGTTAAATCCGGCGATCGCGGTGCCTACGTGATTGGACCACCTTGGCCTGTCCATCTTTCACCATATCTTGTGTTGAGACGTCTCCTAACCGCACATGAGTAGTGAAGTGGTGCACCATCATGCTCAAAAAACATTTCCTGACGGACATTCAGCGGCACGTCGTCATCCAATCTACTCTATTGTATACCAGGACAAGAAACTCGGACTTTTCTCTCTCCCTCGGCAGACATGGACGCGTTAAACATCTGAATTGAAACCCATTGTAGAATTGAAACTTAATTTCCGAACATGGGATCCTATTCAACGGGTCACCTCACTGGAAGCTTCATCAAATGTATCAAAACGTTTTCCACGGAATTATTCTTTCAACTTGGGAAACAAATTAAAGTCTGATGGGCTCATATCAGGACTGTAGGGTGGATGGGGAAGTATTTCCCATCCATATGCCGTCTTACATTATCGTGAAAAATGAGGACACCAGCTGCAAGCATGTCAGGCCTTCTTTCACGAATTTTCGGGCGCAAAACATATTACAAAAACTGATTGTAGTACGCGCCTGTTACAAACGACCTCTGGGACACTATTGTAGGCGGCGAAATTTTTTTCGGGCGTGGAGAGTCGGTAATTTTCCGTTGTTATGACTGAGACTTCAGTCCTGGCTCAAAATCCCACAGCCTGGTTTGATCAAGTGAACAATTCTTTCCAGAAACTGTTCTCCTCCTGTTTGATAACATTCAAGCAATTCCTCTGGGACTCTTCTGTGACCCGCTTTCTGCTCTTCACTCAGATCATGCGGAACGCACTTGGCAGCAATTCTTCTTGTCTTTAAGTTTTCCGTTATGATCTTCAACATTTCGCGGCCCTCTCAGCAACTGTGTAAATAATAATTTTAATTTTAATAAATAACAGCCTCAGTTGCACCGTTTGCCTAGAATGTACCTAGGTTTCAGTTGGGATAACCCAACCTTCTTCAGAATAACAGTAACTATCGTTTGTCCATAGTGGACATTGTCAAGCTAAAACTAAAAATCCTTAAATTATCGTCAGACTATAAAACTTACCTGGAACTGCCTCGGCCCCACTTCGAGACCGCGATGCAGCAGCCACGAGTGCTGTACTGGATTTTTAGTTTTAGCTTGACGATGTCCACTATGGACAAACGGTAGTTACTGTTATTCTGAAGAAGGTTGGGTTATCCCGACTGAAACCTAGGTAAATTCTAGGCAAACAGTGCAACTGAGGCTGTTAATTATTAAAATTAAAATTAATAATTTCCGTTATGACTCTGTTAATTGAAGTGCCCGGCGTTCTGGCCTCATATGGAATTTCCACATATGTGTTTCGTCCCTCCTCTCTCAAATGTCATTACCAATAAGGTGAGAGGTGTAGTCTGTTGCAGTTGATGCCTTTCCACTTTTTAGGTCGTTCTCAGCGTTTACCCGACCATCACGAAAACGAGTAGGCTACCGTGATACTGTGCTGCCTCAGAGTGTTGTAAATTTCCGTTGGTTCTTTCCACGGAGGGATCCGATTTTTATGTAGGAACGCTGGTCACTACGTGTAATCCAACCGGACTAGTTTTCAGCGTACATTTTAAAAACGAATTACTCGCGAAGCAGCCACATGGACCAGAAAACACATAAGACTATCACACCTAATATATGAAAGTATCTGTTCTTTCGGACATGTACGAAAGAACAGATACCATCTTGATATAGTTAAGGCTAGCCGGCCATTGACCTTCTTCTGTGCTGGATGCACACGCATTGCCCGAACTCTTACGGGACTCGGTAAGATTGTCTGCAGCGAGTAATGAGTGTAATTGGCAGGGGCACTACAAATGTAGTGTGTGGACATTAAGTTGGGAATGTGGGTCTCACGGGGAGCGTGCAAGGGATAAATCCGTGCAGTCACACTATCCTCTATGCCTCAGATGGATAGTGCCATCTAAGCAGGAGATCCCGGGTTCGAGTCCCGGTCGGGGCACAAATTTTCAACTGTCTTCGTTGATGTATATCAACGCCTGTCGACAGCTTAGGGTCTTGATTAATTTAATTGTCATTTCATGTCACACCTAAAGTCTCGCTCACAGCTAACACGAATTTCAGCTTGATCATGCCACCGTTGCGCTCTAGCATGCCCAGTGTACCGGATTTTTGAAATGACCTTCGTAGGTCCTATGTAACGTACTTGATGTTGAGAACTCGACATCAGTCATCAAAATCAGTTCGATGCAACTCTAAAAAGTTCTCGAGAAATAGGACTTTGAAGTTTTCGGCCTGTCTTTTAATGTTTTAAAGGACAGGTCAATTTTTATCGTCGGGTCGTGTGACTGTGTAGTAGAAGAGTTGCATTGAACTGTTTTGGAGCATTAACATTTGATTTTTGAACTTCACGTATCATAAAAAAATTTAAAAATTTCGATTTCCATGTGGTCCCCTTGTGAGTGTTCTTCAGGAAATTGGCGGAACGATTTCTAAAACAAGACCCCTGCCGATTCCCTTCCCCATCCTTGTTCAAGCGATCTAGTTCTTAGTCATTAATGAACTGACACTTAGAACCTGGACACACAAAATGCAGTGTGTTTGGTAGCCAATGGTAGTATCAGCTTTAACCTGTTGCAATACTCTTTACGGTCCCCATGGACAACCAGTACGAATAGATAACGACACCCTGCCGATCGTTTCCTAAGATCCTTGTAAAATCTGCCATTTTCAAAACATTAATAACACCGGATATAATTTGCTAAATACATTGTTTCCTAATATGTGTTTTTCTTGGATATAAGCCTCTCTGACCTGTCTAAATACTGTTGTAAAATAAGCACTTAACCACAATAAGACTAGAAAAGTTTAAAAAACTCATAGAATAACCAGTTGAGGTCAATACGGAGCAGGAGAGTGGCGGAAATCGTCACGCAATTTTAGTCTGCCAGGAAGTTTCTAATCGGTGCGCCTCAAGAGCAGAGTCAAAAATCATTCATTCGAGCAATTCTTCTTTCGAATGCGAGGACACTACTTTAATCATCGAGGTACCCTGCAAGGTTGGAAGTAGATTACAATAAGCACATTTCTTGTACTCCTGTTTGTGGCCAGACACCACGATGTAGTTTCTTAGTTACCTGTTACACTGTGCACTAAGGTGGAAAAAGCCATGGGTTCCTCCCAATACGAATCGGGCTTCCTTTTGTTCGGCGTTGAGCAGCAACTCGATGTGGCATGGACTCTACAAGGCGTTAGAAGTCCTCTGCAGAAATACTGAGCAATGTTGCCTCTATAGCCAGCCATAATTGAGAAAGTATTGCGGGGACAGAATCTTGTGGACGAACGGCCCTGTCGATTACGCCCCATAAATGTCCGATACCATTCACGTGAGGCGATCTAAGTGGCTAGATCATTCGCTCGAATTGTCCAGAATGTTATTCAAACCAACAGCGAACAGTTGTGGCCCAGTACCATGGCGCATTGTCATCCATGAAAACTATATCGTTGTTTGGGACATAAAGCCCCGGAATGGCTGCAAGTGGTCTTCAGGTAGCCGGACATATACATTTCCAGTCAATGATCGGTTCAGTGGAACCAGAGGACCCGGTCCATTCCATGCAAACGGAACACACAACACTGTGGAGCCATCACCACCTTGCTTAGAGCCTTGTTGACAATTTGGGTCCAAGGCTTCGTGGGGTCTGCCTAGCATCAGCTCTTACCAACTGAAATTTGGGTTCATCTGACCCGTCCACGTTTTCCAGTTGTCTAAGGTCCTACTGATATGGCCACGAGTCCAGGATAGGGCCTCAGGCGATATCGTGCTATTAGGAAAGGCACTCGCATAGCTCATTAATGGCAAATTTCGCTGCACTGTCTTAGCGGATTCGTTCGTCGTACGTTCCACACTGATTTCTGCGGTTATTTCGTACAGTGTTGCTTGTCTGTTAGCACTGACAACGCTACGCAGATGTCGCTTCTCTCGGTAGTTAAATGAAGGCCGTTGGCCCTGTGTTGTCCGTGGCGAGAGGTACTGCCTGAAATTTGGTATTCTCGGCACGCTTTTGACGCTGCGGATCTCCGAATATGAAATTCCCTAATTATTTCCGAAATGAAAAGTCCCATATGTCTAGCTCTAACTACCAGGCTGCGATCAAAGCCTGTTAATTCCCGTCGTGCGGCTATAATCACGGTGGAGACCTTTTCAAATGAATCACCTGAGTACAGTCCGCCCCCGGTAGCTGAGTCGTCAGCGCTACAGAATGTCAATCCTAAAGGCCCGGGTTCGATCCCCGGCTGGGTCGGGGATTTTATCCTCTCAGGGACTGGGTGTTGTCCTAATCATCATCATTTCATCCCCATCGACGGGCAAGTTGCCGAAGTAGAGATTCGTGGTGCTGTAAAAAGAGCGATGCGCGAAGCATACAATCACTACCACCGTCATACCTTAGCAAAAGATCTTGCTGAAAACCCAAGGAAATTCTGGTCTTACGTAAAATCGGTAAGCGGGTCGAAGGCTTCCATCCAGTCACTCACTCATCAGTCTGGCCTGGCAACGGAAGACAGCAAAACGAAAGCTTAAATTTTAAATTTAGCATTTGAGAAATCTTTCACGCAGGAGGATCGTACAAACATACCGCCGTTTGAGTCTCGTACAGCTTCCCCTATGGAAGACACAGTGATAAACATCCCTGGGGTTGTGAAGCAGCTGAATGGGTTGACAATAAATAAGTCGCCAGGTCCTGATGGGATTCCAATTCGGTTTTACAGAGAGTACTCTACTGCATTGGCTCCTTACTTAGCTTGCATTTGCACTCCCGAGCGACTGGAAAAAGCGCAGGTGACGCCTGTATATAAGAAGGGTAGAAGGACGGATCCTCAAAATTACAGACCAATCTCCTTAACATCGGTATGTTGCAGAATTCTCGAACACATTCTCAGTTTGAATATAATGAATTTCCTTGAGACAGAGAAGTTGCTGTCCATGCATCAGGATGGCTTTAGAAAGCATCGCTCCTGCGAAACGCAACTCGACCTTTTTTCACACATCTTGCGAACCATGAATGAGGGGTATCAGACGGATGCCATATTCCTTGACTTCCGGAAAGCGTTTGACTCGGTGCCCCACTGCAGACTGCTAACTAAGGTACGAGTATATGGGATTGGTTCCCAAATATGTGAGTGAGTCGAAGAATTCTTAAGTAATAGAACGCAGTACGTTGTCCTCGATGGTTAGTGTTCATCGGAGGTGAGGGTATCATCTGGAGTGCTTCAGGGAAGTGTGGTAGGTCCGCTGTTGCTTTCTATCTACATAAATGATCTTTTGGATAGGGTGGATAGCAATGTGCGGCTGTTTGCTGATGATGCTGTGGTTTATGGGAAAGTGTCGTCGTTGAGTGACTGTGGGAGGATACAAGATGACTTGGACAGGATTTGTGATTGGTGTAAAGAATGGCAGCTAACTCTAAATATAGATAAACGTAAATTAATGCAAATGAATAGGAAAAAGAATCCCGTAATGTTTGAATGCTCCATTAGTAGTGTAACGCTCGACACAGTCACGTCGATTAAATATTTGGGCGTAACATTGCAGAGCGATATGAAGTGGGACAAGCATCTAATGGCAGTTGTGGGGAAGGCGGATAGTCGTCTTCGGTTCACTGGTAGAATTTTGGAAAGACGTTGTTCACCTGTAAAGGAGACCGCTTATAAAACACTAATAAGACCTATTCTTGAGTACTGCTCGAGCATTTGGGATCCCTATCAGGTCGGATTGAGGGAGGACATAGAAGCAATTCAGAGGCGGGCTGCTAGGTTTGTTACTGGTAGGTTTGATCATCATGCGAGTGTTACGGAAATGCTTCAGGAACTCGGGTGGGAGTCTCTGGAGGAAAGGAGGCGTTCTTTTCGTGAATCGCTACTGAGAAAATTTAGAGAACCAGCAATTGAGGCTGACCGCAGTACAATTTCACTGCCGCCAACTTATATTTCGCGGAAAGACCACAAAGATAAGATAAGAGAAATTAGGGCTCATACAGAGGAATATAGGCAGTCATTTTTCCCTCGTTCGGTTTTGGGAGTTGAACAGGGAGAGAAGATGCTAGTTGTGGTAGGAGGTACCCTCCGCCACGCACCGTATGGTGGATTGCGGAGTATGTATGTAGAGTGGATATAGAAATCGAAAGACTTGCACCCGGCGAACAGTGTACCCGACAGGAGGCTCTAGTCACACGACACTTACTTACCTGAGTACGAATGACAGCCCCACCAGTGGATTGCCGTTTTATACCTTGTGTAGGCTATACTACCGCCATCAGTATATTTGCATATCGGTAGCCCGTGACTTGTCACTTCAGTGTATACCTCCCAATAAGGAAAAGAAAAACATTTACAGCAATAACATGAAGAGCATGCATCTCAGTTTTGAAAACAGACTGTATTTTCTGCCGTTGCCATCATAGAGTTGCGCAATCGTATGGTTTTATTGCCTGGGCAGGAAGTAAGAGTGCACTGTAGGCTAATGCAGGCCGCCACGGAGACCCTAGGGACGGTCGCGCTGATGGCTCGTCCCAGTTGGAGGGTCAGCCGCTGGCACGCGATCCGGTGCGGTTAGTTCAACGGTGGTTTCATTGGCCGAGTTGAAATGAACGCCGTGTGCTGGGGAATATTGTTCAGATCGTTCAAATGGCTCTGAGCACTACGGGACTTAACATCTGAGGTCATCAGTCCCCTAGACGTAGAACTACTTAAACCTAACTAACCTAAGGACATCACACACATCTATCCCCGAGGCAGGATTCCAACCTGCGACCGTAACAGCAGTACGGTTCCGAACTGAAGCACCTAGAACCGCTCTGCCACACTGGCCGGCTGAATACTGTTAGTCTCATTGTAATGTTAGAGCTAATTCGCAGCTCGTATTATTGACGGGACCGCTTACATAATAATAGATGGGTACCACTAGTACTTAAATAACATAAGACGAGAACTCCCTTAATTTCATACGTGTGTTATTTGACAATTCGAGTGGCTCAACAACTCATGTACCACAGCTGTAATAAGCGATGAACCAGGACTGCGACTGAAAATTAGTATATACTAGGAAGCATTATGGATGTGTGTAATGTCCTTAGGTTAGTTAGGTTTACGTAGTTCTAAGTTCTAGGGGACTGATGACCTCAGCTGTTAAGTCCCATAGTGCTCAGAGCTATTTGAACCATTAGGAGGCATTAATTAGCCCACCAGTGGAACTCCGACAAACAGATTCTGGTTCGTGCAGCATCAAACCATCGTACACTACTCTCCCTCACGGGACTAAACTAAGCTGTAAATTGTTACAATGATTGAGCGATGTTAATCGTTGCAATGTCGGTAGAGAAGAAGGGCTGTACCACAATAATAATATCAGGAAGAATAAACAATTGTCTCTTGATTTAAATACACTGTCCACTGATCTAATTGTGTAGCTTGCTAGACAGGAGTTGGCCAGATCGGGATAGCATCCGAGCAGCGGATTAATGACCGTTGTTCTCGTACTGTCTGAAGTGGGTGTGGTTTTTAGGCGGTTTTCCATGCTCGTTTATGCAAATACTGAGCTCCCCCTACCCCCGACTCAAAAAATACGACGCTCAAACATTTGAAATACCATGATACTTCGAACAAATTTGACACGACAAGCAGACAGATGGCGTGCACGGTTTCCTTAGTTTGATTGACGAATGTGGTGAAAGGAAGGGCTTCTAGCCACAGAGGTGAAATAAAATTAACTTTTTTTTTTTTTTAGTTTTGACAGCGTGTCATCTGCAAAATACGCATGAAGAAAATTTGTGTACTTTAGAAGTACTTTGTCGTGGGTGTGTTATTGTACTCACATTTGATATCATTTTGTGTGGTGGATATCTACTGTATTTCTGCTGCTTTTGTATGTTTTCACACTGTTGGATATTTGCGGTTGCCCAAACAGCGGACTCCGTACGATAGTGTGCACACCAGGAAAAAGAGAATTGAAATATATTGTGCATCAAAAGTTTACATTTACTTAAGGATAACTCACAACCATTTTGCAACGAAATCATGTA
This sequence comes from Schistocerca nitens, assembly GCF_023898315.1. Lineage (NCBI taxonomy): Eukaryota > Metazoa > Arthropoda > Insecta > Orthoptera > Acrididae > Schistocerca > Schistocerca nitens. The sequence continues at coordinate 386,621,531 of NC_064620.1, forward strand.
AAAAGAATTAACTAATATTGGTCACCAGAATCAAGGAAGAAAGACTAAAAATTATCGTCCCGTTGACAAAGAGGTCATCAGCGCCGGGCAGCTGCTCGCTTTGCGGGAGGAAGAGGGAGCACATTGGCCTCTTCTTTTCTAAAGCTCCAGCCTGGGATTTGCCTTAAGCAATTTAAGGAAACCACGGAAAACCTAAACCTGGACCGCAGGACGGGGATTTAAACCGCTGATGTCTCAAATGCGAATCCATGCTGATCGTCAATTTTCACAGGTTAACGAAGACGTTGATCTAGAACATGTTACAGTATGAACGTGTTCTGGCGTTTAGAAAGGCACTATAAGTTCCAGGCGTGCAAGAGAGAGGAACGCGAACCATATGAAGCGATAATGGAACAAAATGGCGTGCTACAAGGCCTGTGGGCGGTAGTATACCGGCTTGTGGCTGCAGACAATAGGCCGGAGATTCATTTGTCGAGAGGTAAACATTACAATCTGTTCCTACTCCTCTGACTGCATGAGCACTCAGCACAAGATTTTCACCAACAACCTCCCCATAGAATCGTCCTTCACACAAAGGGACGTATCTAACGATCGCTGCTATTTTAGTGGCAAATAATATTCACAAATTGAAAGGACTGCCATCAAAATAACAATTATCCAAACATCCCTCCGCACGTAGTGCATAACATACAGAGTGAACATTAACAAACCAACAAACTGCAGGGACGAACTCCTGACTAGAAATGGAGAAAAAAAGGGTCCTATGAATATGTGTCTGGGGATGCATCGTTGCCACGTTAGATGGCGCAGACGAATGACAGTTGCTTGGACCATGTGCCGTGCGTTCCTTTTGTGTTGCAGGCTGTGTGATTGACGCAGCGTAATGTAGGCAGCAGAATGGTCCGGTACACATGTTGGGAACAAGTCGAGATGTTTGTGTGCAACCAAGCAAATGGATACGGTAGAGTTGCAGAATCCGGACCTCCAAATCTGGCGTACGCGATGAACGTTTGTCTGCCTGAAAGGACCCATGATCACACGAAGGCCCAAAAAGGGCTTGAAATGTTGTGTAGCGTGTTTGGTGTCCGTGAGGGTACTTGTTTTGGCATAGCCGTGCTGCCACTTGACCGTTTCCACCTGAGCCTGCACCACACAAGGAACACACGGCACATGGTCAGAGGAGCTTTCATTGGTCAGCACCATCTACCGTAGCAACGATGCATTTCCGTACATATGTTCATAGCATCTTCTTTCCTCCATTTGCAGTCAGGAACCCGTCCTTGCAGTTCGTCAGTTTTATTGATGTTCACCCTGTATAACCCCAGATCTCTCTCTCTCTCTCTCTCTCTCTCTCTCTCTCTCTCTCTCTCTCTGCCTCTCTCCCTCCTTCTCCGTCTCTTTCTTTTTCTTTCTATCTGTATCTATCTATGTGTGTATCTATCTCTCTAGCCACCTCGTCTCAGAAAGACACTGAAAATCATTAAGCAAAATTTAGAACTTTTTAATTTTTAATACACTCCTGGAAATGGAAAAAAGAACACATTGACACCGGTGTGTCAGACCCACCATACTTGCTCCGGACACTGCGAGAGGATTGTACAAGCAATGATCACACGCACGGCACAGCGGACACACCAGGACCCGCGGTGTTGGCCGTCGAATGGCGCTAGCTGCGCAGCATTTGTGCACCGCCGCCGTCAGTGTCAGCCAGTTTGCCGTGGCATACGGAGCTCCATCGCAGTCTTAACACTGGTAGCATGCCGCGACAGCGTGGACGTGAACCGTATGTGCAGTTGACGGACTTTGAGCGAGGGCGTATAGTGGGCATGCGGGAGGCCGGGTGGACGTACCGCCGAATTGCTCAACACGTGGGGCGTGAGGTCTCCACAGTACATCGATGTTGTCGCCAGTGGTCGGCGGAAGGTGCACGTGCCCGTCGACCTGGGACCGGACCGCAGCGACGCACGGATGCACGCCAAGACCGTAGGATCCTACGCAGTGCCGTAGGGGACCGCACCGCCACTTCCCAGCAAATTAGGGACACTGTTGCTCCTGGGGTATCGGCGAGGACCATTCGCAACCGTCTCCATGAAGCTGGGCTACGGTCCCGCACACCGTTAGGCCGTCTACCGCTCACGCCCCAACATCGTGCAGCCCGCCTCCAGTGGTGTCGCGACAGGCGTGAATGGAGGGACGAATGGAGACGTGTCGTCTTCAGCGATGAGAGTCGCTTCTGCCTTGGTGCCAATGATGGTCGTATGCGTGTTTGGCGCCGTGCAGGTGAGCGCCACAATCAGGACTGCATACGACCGAGGCACACAGGGCCAACACCCGGCATCATGGTGTGGGGAGCGATCTCCTACACTGGCCGTACACCACTGGTGATCGTCGAGGGGACACTGAATAGTGCACGGTACATCCAAACCGTCATCGAACCAATCGTTCTACCATTCCTAGACCGGCAAGGGAACTTGCTGTTCCAACAGGACAATGCACGTCCGCATGTATCTCGTGCCACCCAACGTGCTCTAGAAGGTGTAAGTCAACTACCCTGGCCAGCAAGATCTCCGGATCTGTCCCCCATTGAGCATGTTTGGGACTGGATGAAGCGTCGTCTCACGCGGTCTGCACGTCCAGCACGAACGCTGGTCCAACTGAGGCGCCAGGTGGAAATGGCATGGCAAGCCGTTCCACAGGACTACATCCAGCATCTCTACGATCGTCTCCATGGGAGAATAGCAGCCTGAATTGCTGCGAAAGGTGGATATACACTGTACTAGTGCCGACATTGTGCATGCTCTGTTGCCTGTGTCTATGTGCCTGTGGTTCTGTCAGTGTGATCATGTGATGTATCTGACCCCAGGAATGTGTCAATAAAGTTTCCCCTTCCTGGGACAATGAATTCACGGTGTTCTTATTTCAATTTCCAGGAGTGTATGTCTGCTAAACAAAATACCACGCATTTATTGTATGATGTGTTCCTGAATTTTTGCGATAAAATTATATTAGAATCTATACATTTGCAACGGTGTCCCAATGAACAACGACAACAAGACAGCCATTAACGTAACTGCCTCAGATTTATATACGCATCGCGTGTGAAATTCCATTCATTATATGGTTCTCTAGAGTTTTTAAAAATTGCCATGCACTACACCCCGATGTCGCAAATATCGTGCCTGTAGCACCTAATGACAAGTCACCGCCACTGTAGTCTCTTCTTGGCCTAATTCGAAGTTTTTCCCACGACCCCCCTCTCTCTGTCTCTCTCTCTCTCTCTCTCTCTCTCTCAGACAAACACACACACACACACACACACACACTCCCCGTAACATATCTCCACGCTCGGGGGACATTGCAGCGAACGACCTTCTCAAAGATTCATCGCGGGTCAAATTGCTTTATACAGCCCAGTCAATTTAGAACTGTATCCCCGGAACACACACAAACAGCTGCTGTTAAGATTTAATCCTCTTCTGATTCTGGTCACAACGATAAACGACGGCGACTTTCTGAACTACCAGGTACTACGACAGTTAATATGAGTAAGAACATCTTCAAGAAAAATTATTAACATCAATTAGAAATATACCACACAAATGTTTTAAGTGTAACAATGAATGGCACAAAAAATAAATACCGTTACAAATTTCATAGTGTATGTGTACAGGCGAATATACAGGTATTTACGAGGGGCGTTCAATAAGTAATACAACACATTTTGTTCTGAAACCAGGTTTGTTTTATTCAGGATTTCGATACAGCACATTATTCCCCTCTCCTTTGACTATAACTTATATTCAAACATCTTCGTTCAGTGCGAGGGCCTTACGCAACATCACTCGGATTGCCTATATACCCGCGTGGTACCACTCTACTTGTCGTCGTCGGAGCCAACGTCTTCCTGCATCAGTAACCATCATTGGCTTAAAGAAATGGAAGTCGGAAGGTGCGAGACCGGGTTATAGTGTGGATGAGGAAGAACAGTCTAATGAAGTTTTGTTAGCTCCCCTCGGATGCGCAGACTTGTGTGAGGCCTTGAATTGTCATGCAGAAGCCGACAGCTGTGGCCGAGAGGTTCTAGGCGCTTCAGTCCGTAACCACGCGGCTGCTACGGTTGCAGGTTCGAATCCTGCCTCGGGCATGGATGTGTGTGATGTCCTTAGGTTAGTTAGGTTTAAGTAGTGCCAAGTTTAGGGGACTGATGACCTCAGATGTTAAGTCCCATAGTGCTTAGAGCCATTTGAACTATTTGCCATGGAGAAGAACTTGTTCGTTTGCATTTTTGTGGCGACGAACACGCTGAAGTTATTTCTTCAGTCTCCTGGCGGTATGGCAGTGCATCCAGAACTGATGTTTGCATCATGAGGGAGAGCATCAAACAGAAAAACGCCTTCAGAGTCCCAGAAGGCCGTCGTCACGACTTTACCGGCGGAGGGTGCAGCTTTGAACTTTTTCTTTGGAGGAGAGGAGGCGTAGCACCACTCCATGTATTGCCGTTTCGTTTCTGGATCGAAATGATGAACCCATGTTTCATCGTCTATGACGATGTTCGACAAGAAATTGGCACCATCAGTCTCGTAACCCGCAAGCAACTCCGTACAGATCGTTCTTTGTCCTCTGTGTAGTCCTGTGTTAGGCGGCGTGGAACCAAGCAGGCACACACCTTTGAGTACCCCAGCTAGTGAACGAGTGTGTCAGCACTACCAACAGAGACTTACAATTGTGCAGTGAAGTGTTTGACTGTGATCCGTCGTTCACCTCGAGTGAGAGTGTCCACACGTTCCAACATTGCAGGAGTCACAGCTGAGTGCGGCCAGCCAGCACGCGGGAGATATTGCCCGACCTTCTTGCGATGATGACAGACACCGTGCTTTCATTCACTGCAAGGTCTCCGTAGACATTCTGCAAGTGGTTATGAATATCTACGATGCTCTTGTTTTCTGCCAAAAGAAGCTCAGTCAATACTTCTGCTTGGGACGCACCTCCGTAATAGACACCACTACGTATAGCGCCGCCACCAATAGGAACTTCGTGAAACTAAAACGTGTGTATTCCATGATGTCCCACAACAATTTCGCATTTTTTTCAACCTAAACTGGCCGAGAAAAATTTTTTGTTCAATTACTTATAGAACTCCCGTCGTATAAGTCACACACTACCTTTCATTATACAGGATGTTTATAAATGAATATCGGGGTTTTAACGCTTTATAATATTTATTAAATAAACTTACAGTTATAAATGATATGTCAAATGAAAGAGCAACTCAAACATTTTTACCAAGAATCTTATAAATGGTGCGCCACCTCACTGGTATAGCGAAGTACGCGATTGGTTGAACTTCACTGTACCCAAGCGCTAGATGGGCCTCAAGGGGCCCAATGGCAGGGCTTGCTTTGCATGGCTTCCACGTCCACCCGACATAACGCCATGCGATGTTTTCCTTTGGGGCTTCATAAAGGATCGTGAGTACGTGCCCCCGCTACCAATAGAGCTCCCTGAATTAAGAAACCGAATTGAAGCAGCTGTTGCTACAATCACTGAAGACACATTTATCAACGTTTGGGAAGATCTCGGCTATAGACTTGATGTGTAGCGTGTGACAAACTGGACATTTATAGTTCTTGGTAAAACTGTTTGAGTTGCTCTTTCATTTGACATAACATTTATAACTGTAAGTTTAATATAATAAATATTATAAAGCGTTAAAACCTCGATATTCATTTATAAACACCCTGTACAATAGCACTTGGTACACGATTAAATTCTTTTTCATATCAGTGAAATTCTTTACTTCTTCATGCAGGTTTTCCAATTCATGTAATTACACTGATGATGATGATAATTATTAAATGACGTCAGCCAGACAATTTCTCCAATGTTATACACGGCCATATTAGTTCTCTTCTCAGTTTACATTCTTGCGATTTTTTGCACGGCGATTGCGTCAAGTCAAAGAGCAAAAGCGCAGTTTCGTTCTGTTTATCATAAGTTCAAAAACCAGACACACGAAGTTCCATTATTGTAGCCCATATGTAGCTCTCGAATATATGAGCTAAAGGTGGAGACAATTTTGCACAAAATCAGCACATTTTTAGGATACCCACTTTCTCTCTTATGAATCATAGATCGTTCTTACGGAATATGACATCCAACCGGTTAAACACTAGTGAATATGCAGATTCCCTATCGCAGGTTTCCAAACAGCAGTCGGCCACTTCCCTCAGTGTCCACTATAAGCATACATATTATGAAGTATCGCGCTCCATCCGGCTCTGTTCCTGATTGTGTCGCTGCTGCCGCTCTCACAGCAGCACCTCGTCAGATGCTGCCATCTCTTCAAGCAAGATGGAGTGTGCCGATCTTTGGACGGGCTGCCGCACACGCCAACGTGCTCCAGCTGGCCGAGACCACCTACTACACAGAGGTCATATGCCGCCTCCCCAGTACCGCCTTCGCTGTTGAGCCCGTTATGAAATAAAGGGATTGTTCCACCAGTGCTCTTTCTCTGGCGGCCTGACACCTGACACCACGCAACTACAGCCACGCTCATGGTGGCAAATTTCTGACATCCTGCCTATCACAGATAGACTCACCACCAGCCACAGTAGAGGTCACACCCCCGATTCCACAAGTACTTCAGTGTATTTCATCACCTCTTCAACAAACAGTTACACAGCTAAACCCGCTGCTTGCATGACAGACTGACGACAGTTGTTGCTAGTGTTAAGAACGCGTGCGTAGTGCCCAATTTTCCCCACGAATGCTGCTTCGCGGCGATCGGTGAGAACGCTGCGAGCCGAACACAATTCTCTTGTAGCATCCTCGTGGCGATATGGCCACCTTGGCTGCCGTAGCACACTTTGTACCAACTCATGAGAGGAAATGACGCTGCGAGCTCACGTATTTCAGTCGATAGTCAGCATCGAGCCCATGTCTTCTTCGAAAACTTGATGGAGAACGCACGTCCTTCGCATGTGGTCAGGTTGGCTTCTGATAGCACGCATCCCGTCGCGGCTCCAACTCGAATCTGTATCTACAGTCATTTCCCCCGTATTCCTCGTACTTCTCTACGTTATTCTTGCTGCGATCACACAGTAGCTGTCATGTCTTCCTCGCAAAATCATCAACATTTCGTCGCTTGTGGAGGCATCGTGTGACAGTTAATTCCCTGCTCGCATGCACTCACCACATTCAACATGAGCAAATCATTTGTGGCTTCAGTAATTACACGCTACTGCACCTCCAAACTAAAGGACGCAATCTGTGTTAAGAACCTCTGCTCCAGTTAGTATCCACCTTCCACATCATTTCACACCTCATGTATGCTCCAGATCCAAAACCAGCTTAGAGGAAGCCCTTAAACATGGAGCAAAAGTGCTGCTGAATGGGAATACGTATATGATGTGAAAGCACGCTCTTCTATTTGTTGACGATCAAGTTACAACAGCTGGAGATAAGAACGACGCGAGCTACAAGTTGCGGAAGCTGAAGCGGGAATACAAACAAAAGGCATTGATAGCTGAATATTTAGCAGAAAGAGGAATGAATATAGAAGTCCTAGACACTAAATTGACCTAAATCAAAGGATATAACATTTACGAGACTTGGAAATATCAATGTCATCCAGCAGTAGAAAAGCACAATTGATATAAATAAATAAAAGGGAAACAGCAGAAAGACAACTCGAGTCTGTTCTCTGCAGTTGCAATACAACAACACAGGCGATGCAAATCACCTATAAATTCATTATTGAGAGTATTGCTATACACGGGAGCTGAATAAGGGGCAGAGAGGCTGCTGACACTGGAAATTGACTTTTGAATAAGAAACAGTCGCATGGATCAGTTGGTGAACAGATTGTGGAGTGAAAGAAAGCATTTTGTGTGTGTGTGTGTGTGTGTGTGTGTGAAAAAATGTGTGTGAAATCTTACGGGACTCAACTGCTAAGGTCATCAGTCCCTAAGCTTACACACTACTTAACCTAAATTATCCTAAGGACAAACACACACACCCATGCCCGAGGGAGGACTCGAACCTCCGCCGGGACCAGCCACATAATCCATGACTGCAGCGACTAGACCGCTCGGCTAATCCCGCGCGGCATTTTTTTTGTGTGTTGTTCAGCACACTTTTGAGGCACAGGAATACTGTTTTGCTAAAGATAATTGTACTCTGTGAGAAGTCACGCATATGTTCGTGTGTACAATAAAATGTATGTATATTATGACAGGAAAAAGAAACCAAACCAAAAATCAAGAAACGGTTCTTAGACCCAGTCTACCACCGTTGATCACGGCAAAGTTTCCGGACGCTAATTAAATTCAGAGAACCGCAAAGGTCACAGCAAAATGATCTGCACAATCTCAGAGATCACATAAGATCACGCATTAATGTTTTGCCAGGAGAATTAAACCATTCGTTTTGTTTTTACTCTTAATATATCTCAGCACATTACAGTTCATGTTGCCTTCATGGAAACCCATCGTGGACTCCTAGTGAGCTGTCTTAACAGTTTGCGCCTGCACGCTCAGAACGCGCATTTGATTGGCCCGTCATTTTCCTGCAATGGTTCAAATGGCTCTGAGCACTATGGGACTTAACTTTTAAGGTCATCAGTCCCCTAGAACTTAGAACTACTTAAACCTAACTAACCGAAGCACATCACACACATCCATGCCCATCAGTACAACGTAAGAAGCATGGCTGAAGAAGCGTATTACTATTTAAACAATATACTCCTATATAAATAAAGTCTCGTAGATGAATCTCTGCTGTCTGTATTTGTTCGAGCACGAAACGGCCTCCACTCACCGCACCGTTCTCTCGTTCTGAGACCATCTCTCGTGTGAAGCAATATTTATGCTAATCCCCCTATCTTACAGTGACATGAATCTTCCGACACTGACGTGGAGAACACGGCAAGTGCCATAACCCGATTTCCCAGTAACTTCGCTCAGTGGAAGAGAAGTCAAAATAAGCGAACACGAGTCTCGCCTTATACATAGATACTCGACGGTTTCTGAAAAACCGACAGTCAAAGTTTTCGAGATCCTATGTCTACCGTTTAATGTGTGATATCCGCAGCCGAAATAGTGGAACAGTGGTTAGTGTCGTGGCCTCTTAATTTTGGCCCCGTTGTCGAAACCCGACTATTACTTTTATTTCTGTTTTTCATTTATATACCCTTGTCTGGATAAGATTACCACACGAATCTTTTCCAATGTATACTGATACATCGTCGTCCTTATTCGTCTAAGAACTGAATGTCAGATGAATGAATTTAAAAAATGAGAAAATAATTTGAAATTGGTTTGATGAAATTTCTGTAGTGTAACTTGGATTGGTAATCAGTTACAAGAGCCAGTTTTCGGAAAAGTGATCCATTACGCATAGTATGCCGAGAAATAATTGCCAACGCGCGAGATCTTCACCAGTGTTAACTGTTTCTTTCCCGAATGAGAACGTTAGGAGATATTTCACTGTGACAAACCTATCTTCGGGCGACGCTCATGGCATTTGGAATATCTGTGTTTCGAACGCACAGCGTCTTTGTTTAGTAATCAAACTCGTCCTCGTTTCCCGGATCCAAACCCGCCACAGCTTAAATTTTTATTAATATTAAGTATCGGCGGTGAAAGACTTCCGGTATAAGATGTCACCCTCACTCTGCCAGCGGCCTTGTCAAAAAGGGCAGAGGAGCTTACAGAGGTTCAGAGCACTCTCTTGTCCTTGGGGTGGGAAACTGCCCCTAAAGGTGGAAGCATCGGCAATGATCAATGGCATGAGGATGCAGAAATCAATGGAAACCACCGCATTAATGACACATAATGTGTAGCCATAGGACATGTGGCCTGTAAATGAAAAAGTGTCATTCATGATCTTTCCGTTGGCAAAAGATTCCGGAATAGTCCCCCATTCGGATCTCCAGGAGGGAACTGCGAAGGGGGAGGTGACCATTAGAAAAAGTTTGAATAACCAACGAAAGGATAACGTTCTGCGAGTCGGGGTCTGGAATGTTAGAAGCTTGAGCGTGGTAGGGAAGCTAGAAAATCTGGAGAGGGAAATGCAAAGGCTCTAGATATAGTAGAGGTCAGTGAAGTTAAATGAAAAGAAGACAAAGTTTTCTGGTCAGATGAGTATAGTGTAATAACAGTTGCAGCGGAAAATGCTATGACAGGAGTAAGATTCGTTATGAATGGGAAGGTAGGACAGAGTGTGTTCCTGTGAACAGTTCAGTGATAGGGTTGTTCTTATCAGAATCGACAGCAAACCAACACAGAAATCGATATTTCAGTACATGCTGACGTCGTAAACTGAATATGAAGAGATAGAGAGAGTATATGAGGATACCGAAAGGGTAATACAGTATGTAAAGGAAGATGAAAATCTAATAGTCATGGGGGACTGAAATGCAGTTGTAGTGGAAAGAGAAGAAGAAGAAGTTACAGGAGAATATGGGCTTGGAACAAGGAATGAGAGAGGAAGAAGACTAATTGAGCTCTGTAATAAATTTCAGCTAGTAATGGCGAATACTTTGTTCACGAATCACGAGAGGAGGAGGTATACACGGAAAAGACCGGGTTGTACGGGAAGATTTCAGTTAGATTACATCATGGTTAGACAAAGATTTCGAAAACAGATACTGGACTGTAAGGCGTTCGCAGGACCAGATATAGACTCAGATCACAAAGTAGTAGTGATGAAGAGTAGATTAAGAGATTAGTCATGAAGAATCAATAAGCAAAGACGTGGGATACGGAAGTGTAAAGGGATGAAGAGATACGCTTGACCTTCTCTAAGGCTATAGATACTGCAATAAGGAGTAGCTCAGTAGGTAGTACAGTTGAAGAGGAATGGACATCTCTAAAAAGTGCAATCACAGAAGTTGGATAGAAAAACATAGTACAAAGAAGGCAACGGCGAAGAAGCCATGGGTAAAATAAGAAATACTTCAATTGATCGATGAAAGAAGAAAGCAGAAAAATGTTCAGGAAAACTCTGAAATACAGAAACACAAGTCGCCGAGGAATGAAATAAATAGGAAGTGCAGGGAAGCTAAGACGAGATGGCTGCATGAAAAATGTGAATAAATCGAAAAAGAAATGACTGCTGGAAGGACTGACTCAGCATATATGAAAGTCAAAACCACCTTCGGTGAAATTAAAAGAAAGGGTGGTAGCATTAAGAGTGCAAAGGGAATTCCTCTATTAAATGCAGTGGAGAGAGCGGATAGCTGAAAAAGAGTACGTTGGAGGCCTCTATGAGGGGGAAGATCTGTCTGATGTGATAGAAGAAGAAACAGGAGTCAATGTAGAAGAGATAGGAGATCCAGAATTAGAATCTATATTTAAGTGAGCTTTGGAAGGCGTAAGATCAATTAAGGCAAAAGGGATAGGTAACATTCCATCAGAATTTCTAAAAACATTGGGGGACGTGCCAACAAAACTGCTATTTACATTTGGTGTGTAAAATGAGTCTGGTGACATACCATCTGACTTTCGGAAAAATATCATCCACACAATTTCGAACACACCAAGAGTCGACATGTACGAGACTGCACAATCAACTTAACAGTTCATGCATCCAAATTCCTTACAAGAATAGTGTATAGAAGAACGGAGAAGAAAATTGATGTGTTAGATGATAACCAATTTGGCTTTCGGATTTGTCGACCTGGAAAAACAGTTCGACTATGTCAAATGGTGCAAGACGTTCGAAATTCTGAGAAAAATAGGGGTAACCTATATGGAAAGACAAATAATATAAATTATATAGAAGAGCTGTGAGGGAAGAGCAAGAATAAAATGTTCGGATTAAAAAGGGTTAAGAGGCGTAGTCTTTCGCCCCTACTAATCAGTCTATATATCGAAGGAGCAATCACAGAAATAAAAGAAATGCTCAGAAATGGGTTTAAAATAAGGGTGAAAGGATATCAATGATAAGATTCGGTGAAGTCACTGATATCCCTAGTGAAAGCGAAGAAGAATTATAAGATCTGCTGAATGGAATGAACAGTCTTATGAGTACAGAATATGGGTTGAGAGTAAATCGAAGAAAAACGAAAGAAATGAGAAGTAACAGAAATGAGAACAGTGAGGAACTTGGCACCGCCACTGGTGATCACAATTGGTGAAGTTAAGGAGTTCTGCTATCTAGGCAACAAAATAACCCATGGCAGATTTAGCAAGGAGGACGTAAAAAGCTTACAAGCATTGGCAAAAAGTGCATTCCTGTCCAGGAGAAGTTAACTAGTGTCAAACATAGGCCTTAACTTGAGGAAGAAATTTCTGGGAATCTGCGTTTGGAGCATAGCATTGTATGACACTCAAACATGAACTGTAGGAAAACCGGGAAAGAAGAGAATCTAAATATCTGAGATGTGGTGCTACAGAAGAATGCTGAAAACTAGGAAGACTGATTGCCGGCCGAAGCGGGCGAGCGGTTCTAGGCGCTGCAGTCTGGAACCGCGTGACCGCTACGGTCGCAGGTTCGAATCCTGCCTCGGGCATGGATGTGTGTGATGTCCTTAGGTTAGTTAGGTTTAAGTAGTTCTAAGTTATAGGGGACTGATGACCTCCGCAGTTAAGTCCCATAGTGCTCAGAGCCATTTGAACCATTTGAACAAATGCAAACAGTTACAGCTGACTCGCGATATAGTTAGCCAACATCCGCTTACCTTGAAGGGGAAGATAAGGGAAGTGATGGAGACGCAGTCGACTCTAGATAGTTCGAAGTTGAAATTGCTCACAAATAGTTCGAATAATTGAGAGTTCATTTTGACGAAGACGTGACTGAGCAAGGCGGAGTAGAGTCTTCTTCCCGCTAAATATGCTCTGGGAAATCTGACCCTGTTTGTCTACTTACCGTCATATCAACTAATTGAGGACATAGGTGTAAGTGATACTGGAAGATGAAGAGCTTGGCACAGGAGAAGAATTCGAAGTATGTAACATCAAACCAGTCAGAAGACTGATGACCTAAAAAAAAAGCGCCCTATTGCACCTCCACTAGCTTGCTAATTCACCCCATTTTAATCCCATAAATAAGGTCTAGGATCATATTGAACATTGGGTGAAACGAAGCAGCCATTGCTTTTGCGGTTTGGTAGTTCTACTGGAGCTAATCATCAGTTTGCAGCTACAGTTGGATACGGCATTCCTGAAGAAAACTTGGGGACACTCTTTCTCTCCAAACTGAAGACTTTATCAAGGCTGAAGGCAGTGTAACGTGTTATTGACGTGATATACCTATGTGGTACAAATTTTTGTCCGGTGACGTACCTATAATATTAACAGTAAAGCGCCGGCCGCGGTGGTCTCGCGGTTCTAGGCGCGCAGTCCGGAACCGTGCGACTGCTACGGTCGCAGGTTCGTATCCTGCCTCGGGCATGGATGTGTGTGATGTCCTTAGGTTAGTTAGGTTTAAGTAGTTCTAAGTTCTAGGGGACTAATGACCACAGCAGTTGAGTCCCATAGTGCTCAGAGCCATTTGAACCATTAACAGTAATTCGGTACTTCAACAAATGCGTCTCCTAAAGTTCACTCATTTTATTCTAAGTCCCGCAGGTGAGAGCTAAACCAGAGCACATTCTGAAGACGTAGTAATTGCTGTCGTCTAAATTGCGCAGTCACGCAGAAGGTACAAAAATCAAAAAACTAGAAACTTTATGAGAGACAATACTGGGCATCAGCACTGGCAAGCTGTTTACTGAGGAATTTTGTAATAAGTGAAGAGAGTCTAGTCTACGATGCGTCGTAACTTCTCGGGAGAAGCTACTGGCTAGTCTTAAGGAGGCACGTTCGTAATCCACCATGTGAAGATGGTGATTCACTACAGCAGCCAATTCAATATTGTTGTTTGGGCACTTTACAAATACACTCATGGACTGTAATCTGTTCTGTGAACCTGGAAAAAAGTTTTTCGAAAAAAGTTGTTCCGAAATGATAAATTTCTTCGCTAAGATGCAATGAAGAACTGGTGGTGATATTAATGTGATAAACTATGGAACAATAAGCAAATTTTAAGAATTCCTCATCATTTACAGGCACACGGTGTTCGTAGACATTAATAACTGTCAGCAGTAAGGAAACAAATGAAGTTTACAAATTGCTGCAGGTTGAGGACGATAGACTGGAGTGCTAATAAAAAGACGTTAGTCACTTTCTGGGCCATGAGCTTGGGTAATCAAACGATAAATACTCGAGGTATATGAATGTCAGTGATGTAGCACATAACATTTTTTCATTTTCCTTTTCTGCTGTGGCTAAAGTCTCTAAACGGCAATTGGAACAGAATTCCATCGACAAACAGAAAACGGATCTGTGTGAAACGACTCGTCCGATTTTCGGCAGATAATCTGGATTAACTTCAAATGTGTGAAAAGTTACTTTTTTTAAAAAAACAAAGAATGAGGGCACTAGAAACTTTTAATGATCGTCCATCAATCGGATGGTAATTTTTGGGAGATCCGTTTTTCGGAAGATCTGTCTGAGAGCATGAGGTTTCACTTTGAACTTTCTACCATTCCGACCACCTATGACACAGCAACAAACACACACACAATCATTGCTGTCGCTGGGAAGACAGGTCGGTTACAGGTCAGTCAGTGACTATACTGGCATCAGCTAACCAACAGTCATATGATTATGTACTTTATTTTCTTTCAAAATGAAAATCACGTTGCTAATAAATGAAGTCTGTTGTTGAAGATGTGAAATACAAAGAAAATCCAATTATCTGGCCACTTTATATGGAATTTGTGGGAATTAACTAGGCACTAAACGTTTGATATTACAGCTTTAATAATAACGTGACGGTAACAGAAATTTGCGCACATGTAACTTCCTTGACATTAAAATTCCAACACCTCGGAGAAGGCACGAAGCTAACGACAAACTGGCGTGGAATATACTATGATCATAAAGTTTATGGCGGTTGTGGGCCCAAACACGAAGAAATTAGCACAACATTTGAAATGTTACGAGTCGTTACTAATAATACCAAAAATACCATATTCTTACGAGAATAAAGATTGCTGATAAAATAACAAATGATTACTCTAAGTGTTTTTTCTCTACAGACTGTGCAATAATGAAGGCCAAATATAGAAATTCAGTAACTGACTGATGTCAGCGGATCAGTTTTGAATAATTCATCAAATAAATTGTTGAAAACTATTTTATTATATAAGCCACGTGAGCTCACTGTGCAATTTTAAGTATGTTCGTTTTAATTATCGTTTCGATCTTCCATGATGATTAAAGAAACTTATCTCAAGCCTTAACGGAAGGCATGCTATTATGATAAGTCAGCAAATATTGGCACAGATATTTGACTGAAAGTTGTCATATTGTACACAAATTGTTATTCTGACCATTATTATATACAACAGAGATAACATTGTTGGGTACAGTCAAGTCTACTTCAGGTTACTTCCAGTTTAGTAAGGAGTAAGTCTGTTGTTGTCTAAGTGATTTTACAGTACTTTACGCAAAATACAGACCATTCCAAACAGCACTTTATCTGGTATTTCACCGTTTTTATTACATCTTGATATTCAAGACACAATACTCTTGAAGTCATCTGGCGCTGATTCCAACATATCAATGATGGTGCGAATGACACAGGTTTTTACTTATTACTTTAGGCCGCATTCGAACCACAGATTCAATCAAAGCCTCCCACCGCACCCCCCCCCCCCCCGAACCCCCGAACCCCCCACCCACTCAACCACCTCGCCCCATGTGTGTGACATCATGGGGATTGTGCTACGATGTGTACATGCGCTTAGTTAACAAGGTCTCCGACAAGTCAAGACCTGCTGACGTTTCCAAACTTGTAGGTGTCATATTTCCCGTACTACTGAGATGTGGACTATACATTAGACTGGCAAGAAGAATTTGAGAGCCGGCAGGGGTGGCCGAGCGGTTCTAGGCGCTACAGTCTGGAACCGCACGAATGCTCCGGTCGCAGGTTCGAATCCTTCCTCGGGCATGGATGTGTGTGATGTCCTTAGGTTAGTTAGGTTTAAGCAGTTCTAAGTTCTAGGGGACTGATGACCACAGAAGTTAAGTCCCATAGTGCTCAGAGCCATTTGAACCATTTTTGAGCAATTTGAGAAGGAACGGTCTGCAATGTTAAAGAAAGAAATGTGTGGCGTATTTAACAGTTATTTACGTGGTAAGCTCTCCAGGAAGAGATGCCTGGTATTTCGCAGAAACTCTACGCAGATGACATAGCTAACGGACCTGGAATAGTGCAATATTTTGCTGAATTTTTAACAAAATGGCTATGTATGTTCACCTAACATCAAACCATGACTTCTATATGCAAGAAGACTACCAAGAAAACAGCACTGTGACTTTGAATAATGAGAAGACAGTTGGAACAGACAGTTTAATGCGTATGAGTTCCAAGTGTGCTTTGCACCAAGTGGGTAGAAAGATCGAACCAGTCAGGTTTTGGTATTAAGTGTACCTTAACCTCTAAGTTATACCAGTAATGCCAGTAAGTGAGCCATATGTGTTTTGTACTGCTATAGAACAAATCCTTATGTATTCTGACAAATAATACGGGCAATCTTTGGTTCCTTTAAAGATATCTCACGTTCGATGCAAAGATGGAATTTTCATCTGTGATCGAAGATTGAATCTTTCTCTGTGTAGAACCTTTTCCAAAGACATTACTACTTTTGCGACCCATAGTAGTATTGCTAGCCTTTCACCTGCTGACTAGAATTCTTTTCCCTATAATCTGCCTTGGAGATTATGTGCGATGGTGTGTGTGTGTGTGTGTGTGTGTGTGTGTGTGTGTGTGTGTGTGTGTGTGATGTAGAAATAAGACTGTGCTACTTAATTTGAGGGCCCATGGCGCCTTTCAGCAAGTGCGTAACAAAGATAGGACTATAGCCGGGTTTTGGCATAGAAGAAATTTTTGTGTATTTTGACAAATCCTCCGCACAACTTAATTATAGGATCATTTCTTCGACACCTCGTAATTATCTCCCATTGCAACACAGAAGTTTTGAATTTGTCTCAAAGGTGCCTACGACTTCCGCTGCAATGATGTAAATGTGTGGCACCCTGTGACGCCACCCTTGGGCTCGGCGACACTTCAAACAGCAAAGGCCAGAGTTCAGAAGTTCACATGAGTTGTGAGGGAGGGAGGGGGAAATGTCACATTGATACTAAATTTCACCAAAATTTTGCCCAACGCCACCGAAGACGTGTCAACGATGGTAAGGTCGTCAGTCTCCCTCTTGCCTACGCCTCATTCCCACTTTGGAGGCCGCTGTGATGGAGGCCAGAACCGCGACGCCAAGCTTTGAAATCACGCGGTTTTGTCATGGGTGGCGGAGGAAAAAGTTTCAGACATACCGCTGTTAAGAATCCACACGAAAAGGTCTCATGGAGCGTTGATTCCCACACATTTCGCGGTCGAGAGTCCATGTCTTGCTATATCATTTCCAACACTGTTCGCCCCCGGTAGCTGCGTGATCAGAGCGACGGAATGTCATACCTAACGGCCGGGTTCGATTCCCGGCTGGGTCGGAGATTTTCTCCGCTCAGAGACTGGGTGTTATTTTGTCCGTATCATCATTTCATCCCCATCGACACGCAAGTCGCCGAAGTGGCGTCAACTCGAAAGCCTTGCACCAGGCGAACGGTCTACCCGACGGGGGGCCCTAGCCACACGGCATTTCCATTTATTTTTTCCAACACTGAACTGTTTATTCAATCATGCCTTTATTTCTGTAAGTTGTCCATTTAGTTTCTTGGAACGCTACTAACTTAGTTTTCTATCTTGACATCTTCTGAATGAAATTCACATCTAAAAACTTATTACTGTCCGATCTCCTACATTCAAAGTTCTTAATGGTTGCCATTCATTTAGTCAAGCGACCCAACATTCTTGTCCTTATTCGTGCCAACCTGTTTTCTCCGACTTTCGCAGGAGATATTTGATTTCTCTCCTATTTTTCGTATCTGAGGGGCTTTCCCCGCTCTGACACCAGTTTGTACGCCCTCCTTGGCTTTCACAAATACATCGTTAAGTTCATTTTCACGTGAAATTAAACAGTGCAGTTTCCTTCAACGTATATTTCTGAGAACTGCCGTCACTGTTTGCAACGCCTCTCTTACTGAACTCTGAAACTGTCTAGACCAATGATTTCCTTATTGTCATGAGTACATGTTAGTAATGTATACGTAAGTGTAAAAAGGAACAGAAACGAGGCGATTGTATAACATTAACAGTCTGGTATTTGCTACAGTTGATGACATGGTTAGTCAAAACTGAAATAATGATATAGCTGCAGATGGCTCTAAGCACTATGGGACTTAACATCTGAGGTCATCAGTCCCCTAGACTTAGAACTACTTAAACCTAACTAACCTTAGGACATCACACACATCCATGCCCGAGGCAGGATTCGAACCTGCGAGCGTAGCCGCAGCGCGGTTCCGGACTGAAGCGCCTAGAACCGTTCGGCCACAGCGGCAGGCATAGCTGTAGACTGCTGCCAAACCAGTTGCAGGTATAAATTTTTATCTATAGGCCTACAGCAAAGGGATTCTCCATTGTCCTATTACATTAATTCTGATTGCTGTGATAATTCACAGAAGCTACCCAAATACAATGTACAATAGAATTAAAGGATCAATTTTTCGAAACCCCCTAATTCTCTCCCATTGTTACGCGTAAGTTTAAAATTTGCTTCAAATCTGCTGTTGTAACAGCGACCGGAACGGTTGGGGGGTTGCCGAGAACGAAAGCGCGGCGGGACCAAACGGGAGCGGCCCGCGAACAAACAAACGAACGGGAAAGGACAGACACGGACAACGACGGACGACCGAGCAAGACCTTGTGAACAACACCACACAAGAAGCAATGGGGTCACTAGCGAAACCTCAAGAATCGACAACGTCCACTTTCACATGGAAAGAAAGTAAAGTAAACACGCTGTCTGTAGGCGAGATGTCGATAGACTCACGTGAATATCAGACTTCAGGCGCTTAAATACATGATAGAGACGTTACTATTGGCAGCTGGGACCACGTGCTGCACAGTGGCGCCCTCACATTATACGCGGGCCAGGAGCGCGCGCAGCCACTGCTTACGACACGACGGCCGCAGAGACCTCCAGTGGTAATCGAGGTCCATGCCGTCTAGCGCGGATTCGAAACCCGCGGCGCTCGGTACCAGAACTGCCATAACCTTCCTCCGCAAAGGTGAAAAAGCGTGGCGCCCTTCGACGTCATCTTCGCTCTCGACGACGCTTCAAACAGCAAAGTGTCGACACATACGAATAAAAGGCCAGACCTCACTTCACGTGACGTGTGAAATGGGTTCATGATGTCCCACTGGCATCAAATTTCACCACAATTCCTTCAAACGCCGCACTGGATATGTCACACGATGGAAGGTGGTCATACCCCGTCTTACTCACATTTCACTCCCCTTCTTTTCACGTCTTGGTGTTGGAGATCCGAATCGAACCAGCATTGAAATAACGCAGTTTCCGTATGACGGGCTGAAGAAAACATTTCAGACACACCGCTTTCGACGCCTCAGGGAGAGGGGCCTAAATGGTGTCAATGACACCACCCCTTTCTTTGGGGTGTTGATCTTACAATTCTGTTGCGCACTTTAATATCAGTTAAACATACTAGAATGATAACGCTAGAGCAATTGGTCTGGAATGGGGCAGTAATTCTTGTAGGTCAATAAAGACATGAAGAACATGAAAAATGTTCAGAAGGGTGTTGGTTATGTAACCACTCACTAAATCGGTCAACACGCGCCCGATCCAGCGTGCAGATCTCTCAGAAGTTCTGTCGTTTTAACAATCTCAGGAAGTGCAGCGTCAGCACCGTGATTCGAAGTACTGTACATCCACCAATAGATGAATATTCCCAGCAGTCAACTACCGAATCTCCTCCAAATCCACCAACCAACTTCTGTGCGCTTCAACTTCTTTCACACACTAAACACTCTTATTTGCATAATGAAAAACAGCTGCATCAAGAAAGAGCTCGGGCACTAGCGGTGCTGTCTAATGTGACCGATGGAAGTATAGGGACACAGCCTTGCTCTCACAAGGGAACCTCCCCATCGCATCCCCCTCAGATTTAGTTATAAGTTGGCACAATGGATAGGCCTTGAAAAACTGAACACAGATCAACCGAGGAAACAGGAAGAAGTTGCGTGGAACTACGAAAAAAAATAAGCAAAATATACAAACTGAGTAGTCCATGCGCAAGATATGCAACATCAAGGATAGTGTGAACTCAGGAGCGCCGTGGTCCCGTGGTTAGCGTGAGCAGCTGCGGAACGAGATGTCCTTGGTTTACGTCTTCCCTCACGTGAAAGTTTAATTTTTTATTTTCAAGAATTATTATCTGTCCGTCCGTCCGATGCGAGGTAACTGCGCTCTAGTATGGGGACGTTACACCTAAACAAACATCGAAACACGACGTCAGTCGACTACAGCGCACGGAAGAGAGAGTATTCCTGCTAACGTGGCTCCCTGGCTGGCAGTTGACTGTTCGCTACTTTGGACGAGAGTGCATTAAATACGTGAGATGTATTCCGTGGGCAACATGAATCCAGCAAATATAGCTCGCGATTTCAACAACAAGGTCAATGAATATTTGCTTGTGGAGGAATCGGTTGACCTATGACCTTGCGATCAAATGTTTTCGGTTCCCATTGGAGGCACGTCCTTTCGTCTACTAATCGCACGGTTTTGCGCTGCGGTCGCAAAACACAGACACTAAACTTATTACAGTGAACAGAGACGTCAATGAATGAACGGACAGATCATAACTTTGCGAAAATAAAGAAAGTAAACTTTTCACTCGAGAGAAGACTTGAACCAAGGACCTCTCGTTCCGCAGCTGCTCACGCTAACCACGGGACCACGGCGCTCCTGAGCTCATGTTATCCTTGATGTCGCCTATATTGCACATGGACTACTCAGTTTGTATATTTTGCTTATTTTTTCATAGTTCCACACAACTTCCTGTTTTCTCGTTTGATCTGTGTTCAATTTTTCAAGGCCTATCCACTGTGCCAACTTATAACTAAATCTGAGGGGGGTGCGATGGGGAGGTTCCCTTGTCAGTATTGTTAATATTAAATAATATAGAAACCTCATAATGACACTTGACGTTTTATAACGCAGATTACGTTGATATATAGTACAGACCTCACAATGACACTTCACATGGAAGTACTATTACTCGTATTTGTAATCAGTTTCTTTGTAACAGTATGTAATTATAAAATACATTGCATACATATTTTTTATTTATTTAGTCGATAGATTGCTGTAGTAGTTGGCAGAAGAGCCAACACCGTGTTACTAGAGGAGGCCGAAATGCACGCGTTTTAGCTCACGCAGCTTGGCGTGAGGAGGGAAGAACTATACTGACGTGAGGTCTGGAACATGACAAGGAATTAGAATTCAGAAAGCGGACGTAATTAGTTTGATACTTAACTTTAATCCATTAATGATGAACGTCGCTCTTGGCGGTACATGATTCACAATGTTATCTGTTCAGAATACATTCTTGAAGAATATGGCGCCTTGCTAGGTCGTAGCAAATGACGTAGCTGAAGGCTATGCTAAACTGTCGTCTCTGCAAATGAGAGCGTATGTAGGCAGTGAACCACCGCTAGCAAAGTCGGCTGTACAACTGGGGCGAGTGCTAGGGAGTCTCTCTAGACTAGACCTGCCGTGAGGCGGCGCTCCGTCTGCAATCACTGATAGTGGCGACACGCGGGTCCGACGTATACTAACGGACCGCGGCCGATTTAAAGGCTACCACCTAGCAAGTGTGGTGTCTAGTTGTGACACCACAATTGCCATCAAAAGTAATGGGAATTAAGCCTGTTCACTAATCCACCAACACAAAACGCCATGTCACCGGACAACAAGGTCGTTCCTAATGACTGTTGCTAGTCAAGTCAAACTTCCTTGAGTCCATTCCTCGATCACAGTTGTCAAATATATATTCCTACATGTAATTCGGTTGGAATGAATAAAAATGTACAACTTTATGCGGGGACTGTATGTACAACGTGTACCTAGAATCTACTTTGACGCACTTCCTGACATGCCCATTTATGGGGACAGTACGTAAACATTTTCTGAATCAGCTCTATATTTCGTGCAGGCCACAGTACCGATGGTTGGCTGTTTCTTCGTACAGCCTTCACTAAATGTTTGGTCGTTAACTTGGCGCGGCACATCCTGGCGGTTTAAGGATGCATAATTGCATTTGTTTCCTTCATGGTATGCCAGTATTTCTTGAGTTAACACTGAACTTCACGCTTCATAGCCAACTATAATTTACGCCCGATCTAGAGACGTCCAGCGGCCGGAATCGTACGTATAATGATGAAGCGGAAACCCAGAACTAAGAAATAATGAAATCTTACTTTACACAACGAACTAGCGATTCGCTCTGGCTTTGCAAGGGAACCTGTAAGTACGAAGGGTGTTCAATAAGTAATGTAACACTTTTTCTTCTCGGCCTATTTCGGTTGAAAAGATGCAAAATTTGCTGTCGTCATCGTGGAATATTCTCGCTTCAGCTCTTACAGGTTCATGAATTTCCAATTAGTGGCGGCGCTTTACGTAACCTTCAAAATGACGTCTGTAACGGAGGTGCATTCCAAGCACAGAGCTGTCATAGAGTTTCTTTAGGCGGAAAACCAGAGCACAGCAGACATTAGCAGCCGTTTGCATAATGTCTAAAGAGACCGGGAGGTGAACAAAAGCATGCTGAGTCGTTGGGCGAGGCGTCTGTCATTATCGCGAAAAGGTCGCCCAAAACCGTCCGATCTCCCGTGTGCTGGCCGGTCGCACACAGCTGTGACTCCTGCAATCTAGTGATGTGCGGACACTCTGAGTCAGGTGATCGACGGATCTCAATCAAACATCTCGATGCACAACTGGACGTCTTTGTTGATAGTGATGGCACACTCTTCCACATCCCACGTCCGGCCATCCTGATCTAGGTTTTCCGTGATTTCCCCAGATCGCTCCAGGCAAATGCCGGGATGGTTACATTCAAAGGGCACGGCCGAATTCCTTCCCCTTCCTTCCCTGGTCCGATGAGACCGATGACCTCGTAGTTTGGTCTCTTCCCCCAAACAACCCAACCACTCTTCCACCAGCTGCGTACTCAGAGATGTGTGCACGCTGGGTTCCCCACCGCCTAGCAGAAACCATAAAGGGCAACGAAGGACCGTCTGCGCGGAACTGTTTACGGTTTACCAGGCTGATCGTGACAATTTTTTGTCTAACATTGCCGCATGTGATTAAAAATTGGTTCATCACTTCGAACGGGAAATCCAACTATGGGGATGTCGTGAGGGAAAGCGCGGCGGGACCCACGGAGCGGCCCGCGAACAACACAAACGGGAGAGAACGGACACAACCACGAAGGACAACCGAGCGAGACCTTACGAACAACAAGCAAGAAACAACGGCGTCACAAGAAAACCACACGAATCAACCACTTCCACTCGTATACGGAACAAAGTAACGTAAATACGCTGTCTGAGGCGAGATGTCGACAGACGCACGCAACGATTAGACTGACTGGTGGAGCTTTTTTTTTTTTTTGCCTTTATTGTATTTCAATTCCCCATCGGGGCGGGCTGGCAGCAGCATATGCGCTGCTCTTCAGCCGAAAGACGTAGAACAAACAATAGGAGACATTTAAAAATAACAAAGGAGAGAATATGGTGAGCATAGATATAAAAAAAGGGGGAACATCATGGAAGGCAATAGACAAAAAAACGGGGTGACTGTAAAATGGAGATAAAAAACTGTTTAAAAGTAGCACACACAAAAAGCCACACACTGCGACAATTAAAAGAACACAAGGCACAGTATGACTGGAGCATAAAAGGTATCGACGGATGGCGTAACACATAACAAACACTGACGGCGAACCTCAAGGCAGTACACAATTAAAATCACACCTCTTGACGCACAGGAGAAACAGCACTAAACACAACACTGACGTGGCACACTGACGATGATCAAAACAGAGGATCTGCCCGGCGCAAGGAGATGAGGGAGACCGGAAGAAGGGAGGGAGGGGAAGAGATGGAGATGAGCGGGGGGCATGCTGAAGAGGGCCATGTAGGGAGGGGTGTGGGAAGGAAAGAGGCAAGTATGGGGTGCAGGGTCTCAGGGGAGCGGGGGAAGGAGGAAAATCCGCTCTGGGAGAAGGAGGGAAGAGGAAAAAGGGGACCCGGGGGGGGGGGGGCGGGAACAAGGCCAGTTTATAGTTGGAAGGAAGGGTAGATGTCACGGCGAAGTTCGTCATCCGGGAGGGGGAGGCGTTGGAAATTGCCCTGATGAAGGAGATGGAGGGTGTGGAGGTGGAGAGAAGGATGGATACAGCGATAGAGGCGCGGCAACGGCCGGGGGGTGGAGAGGAAGGAGGAAACCAGAGGGTGGGCGGGATCAAGCCTGCGGACAATGTAAAGGATGTGGAGATGTTGGAGGAACAGGAGGAGGTGGGGGAAGGGGATCAGTTCATACAGGAGCCGTGTGGTGGAAGGAAGGCGGATACGGAAGGCAAGGCGGAGCGCATGGCGTTCAAGGATTTGGAGGGCCTTGTAAAAGCAGGTGGGGGCGGAGATCCAGGCAACACTGGCATAACATAGGATAGGACGGATGAGGGATTTGTAGGTGTGGAGGATGGTAGAAGGATGCAATCCCCATGTCCGGCCAGACAGGAGTTTCAGAAGACGGAGGCGGGAATGGGCTTTCTGCTGGACGGTCTGGAGATGAGGGGTCCAGGTGAGGTGTCAGTCGAGGGTGAGGCCAAGGTATTGCAGGGTGGGGGTGAGCTGGATGGGACGACCATAGAGGGTGAGGTAGAAATCATGGAGGCGAAAGGAGCGAATGGTGCGGCCTATGATGATTGCCTGAGTTTTGGAGGGGTTGAGACGGAGAAACCACTGGTTACACCAAGTGGTGAACTGGTGAAGGTGGGTTTGGAGGGTACGTTGAGACCGTTGAAGGGTAGGATAGAGAGCCAGGAAGGCGGTGTCATCAGCATACTGGAGAAAGTGGACTGGTGGGGGTGGCTTGGGCATATCAGCTGTATACAAGAGATAAAGGAGAGGGGAGAGGACAGAACCCTGGGGGACGCCAGCCGTGGGATAAAAGATACGGGAGTTGGTGTTGTGGAGGGTGACATAGGAAGGACGGTGCGAGAGGAAGGAAGCGATCGGATGGACAAAATTGATAGGCAGGGCATAGGTTTGGAGTTTAAAGAGGAGACCGGGGTGCCATACACGGTCATAGGCATTTTGGAGGTCAAGGGAAACAAAAATGGCGGAGCGACGGGAGTTGAGCTGGGGGGACAGAAGGTGAACAAGGTTGAGGAGTTGGTCTTCAGCAGAGAAGGAGGGTCGGAAGCCACACTGGGTAAGGGGGAGGAGGTGGTGTTGAGCAAGGTGCTGATGGATACGGTGGGAGAGGATGGATTCAACGACCTTACTGAAGATGGAGGTGAGGCAGATGGGACGATAGGAAGAGCCGGCAGAAGGGGTTTTGTTGGGTTTGAAGAGGACGCGGGAGGTCTTCCACAGGTCAGGGTAGAAGCCAGTAGAGAGGATGACATTATAGAGATGGGCGAGGACAGTCAGGAAGGAATAGGGGCTTTCTTGAAGGTGACGGTAGGTGACACAGTCGTGACCAGGGGCCGTGTTGCGTTTGGACCGGAGGATAAGTTTAATGTCTTGTGCTGTGATGGGAGTGTTTATGTCGGAGGGGGGCAACTGCCCCAAATACTGGAGACTAGGAGCAAGAGGAGCGACCGAGGTATCGGCACGTTCCATGACGGTGGAGGAAAGAGAATTATCAAAGTGGGGATCATCGGGGATAGAGAAGACCTCGGAAAGGTGGGAAGCGAAGTGGTTGGCCTTACTGAGGTTGTCAGGAAGGGGGCGATCGTTATGGAGAAGAGGGTAGTGGGGAGTGGAAAGGGAACCAGTAAGGCGATGGAAGGCGAACCAGTACTTGGAAGAGTTGATAGGGAGGGTGGCGTTGAGTCGTGTGCAGGTCTGGCGCCAGTCTCAGCGTTTCGTTGCTGTAATAAGGTTCCGTACGTGTAGCTGTATTTGCTGGTGGCGTTGGAGTGGATCCCTGTCACGAGTGCGCAGGAAGGAGTGACAGAGGCGGCAGGATTCACGGAGGAGGAGGACTGCCCGTGGAGGGAGAGTGGGATGGTGGGGGTGGATGGTTTTAGTAGGAACATGGGCCCCCACGGCGTCAGTAATTACCTTCTGAAGAAAGGACGAGGCGTGGATGATGTCGTCAGGATGGTGATAGGAAAGAGGGTGGCTTTCGACCTGGGTGGAGATGGAGTCCTGGTAGGCATCCCAGTTGGCACGGTGATATTCATGGACGACCTTGGGAGGGGGAGCAGGGTGCGGAGCCGGAGGGGGGCGGCGAGCAGACGTTATGGTGAGAAGGACAGGGAGGTGATCGCTACCTGTGGGGTCAAGGACGGCGACAGCGATACACCCAAGGAGGTTGGTGTAGGCAATGACAATATCGGGGGTGGTGTCAGTTTCGGGTCAGGTGTGCTGGGGAAGGGGAACAAGGTCACCTTGGATTGTGGAGAGGAACTGATGCCACCGCCGAAGGGCAGCAGGAGTGCGGCTATGGATGTTGAGGTCGGCGGCAATCACATAGGTGGAGAAGGTGTGGTCAATGTGCGAGATGAAGTCATAGGGAAGAGGAGCAGTGGAGCGGACATACATGGTGGCACAGGTAATGGTGAGGGAGGGGAAGAAGACGCTAAGGATAAGGTGTTCAGTGGGGTCATTGAGGAGAGGTTGTGACCGGACGGGGATATGCTTAAGGTGGCCAATCGCGACTCCACCCTGCGCACGAGGACCAGGAGCGTCAGTGGGGTGGAAGATATAGGGAGAGGTGAATAGAATGGTGGGGCTGGAGAAAGGTTTCGTTCAAGAGGAAGGTGTCGACCTGGTGGTGGGAGAGGGTGTGCATGAGGAGGTATTTGTTGGAAGGAGCGAATGTTCTGGAAGAGGATGCAATACTCATGCCGTGCTATGGCGGGAAGGAGGGGGGGGGGGGGAAGAGAGGGAAGGGAAGAGACTTAAACTAGGGTGTTGAGGCGGGTGAAGGTGAAGTGGGCTTGGTTGTGGGAGTAAGTGGCGAAGGTGTTCAGGTGGAAAACGGAGCGAGCGGCAAGGGAGATTTGTTGGAAGGTGTGGGGTTGCTGAAAAGGGTGAATGTTTTGGAGTACAACGGTAAGGAACTGGATGATGTCCTCGGCCATGGGGGGTGGGCAGAGGGAATTGTTGGGATGGACAGGGGGATCGACGGGATGAACTGGGACTGGAAGATCAGGGGTGGCTGGAGGGGGTTTAGCTTTACACCTGTGGGAGTAGGTGGGATGGGAGCCATTGCAGGTATTACAGGAAGGAGGAGCAGCGAGGTTGGGGCAGTTCTTAAGAAAGTGGGAGGCCTTGCAATGGGGACAGGTGGGGGGGCGGGGGTTGCAGTTGGGAGTCAGGTGGTCATTGTACATCAGGCACCGCTGCCAACAGTAGGATTGGGGAGGGGATTTGGAGGATTCAACAGGGTGGCGACGGTGGTATATCAGGGCACCCTGGGTGAGGAGATGGTCAATGGATGGGGCGGACTCAGAGAATACCCACATGAGGTAGGTGGGACCGGAGGCATTGTGGATACGGTGGGCAGAGCGGATTTCCAAGTCTGGGTGGGAATTCAGTTCTGCGAACACTTCATCCTCCTAGATCACCGGGCTAAGCTTGGTGATCACAGCGGTGTAGGTGGGGGGGGGGGCGCGACGGGGCGGCTGGGGCTGACGAGGAGTGGAAGGAGAAAGGAAGGGTGTCAGAGAGGCGTGGGGGCCAAACATAACTCGTGGGAGTTTCCGCAGGAGGTCTGTGTGAAAGGATGGGGACGGGGACTTGATAAGGACGGAGTCCCTGTGGGGAATGAGTTCGGAGATGGGAGCACCAGGTAAGTACTTTCGTATCTCCATGGTGAGGGTACGAGTGTCGAGGAACTTCGGATCGGGAGTTGACAGGACAAAGGTGTGGAGGGTGGGGGCCGAGGTATGGGTGGCAGGAGGAGGGGTGGTGTCCATGGAGACGGCAGGGGGAGGGGGAGTGGTGTTGACTTTTTGTGGGAAGTGGCGGGAGCAGAGTCGGTAATGTCGCGCTTTTGGGGTTTTTTGGAGACTGGAGGCTGGGAGGAAGGGAGAGGGGCGGGGAAGAGAGGGAGGTGGCGGGTGGCAGATCCCTGTGGCGTAGTGGAGGTGCCGGGAGATGCAGCTGGTTCAGTGGTGGCGACGGTGGCTCGGCGCGACGTGATGCGTACGGGAGATGCAGATGACGAAGCGACGGGGTGGGTGAGAGAGGGGAAGCCGACCACCTGAGGAGCGGCAGCAGAGGCGGCAACAGAGGCGTACGTGAGGGCGGGGGTAGTAGTGGGAGCTGTTGAGGGTGTGGAGGCTGGAGGAAGGGTGTTGAGGTGTGGGTATACAGCAGGAGAGGAGATAGGGGGATGGGTAAGTGGGGGAAGGGGAGGGGAAGTGTAAGGAGGGAGGCCAGGGGCGGCACTCCAGGAAGTGACTGTGGGAGAGGGGGAGGGGGAGGTGTAGATGACAGTAGAGGTGAGAGTACTCATTGCAGACGAACGGCGACGGACAGACGGACGGACGGGCAGCAGGCGGCGGCGGCGGCGGCGGCGGCGGCGGCGGCGGCGGCGATGGTCGGTGACGAACAGACAGACGGACAGCAGGCAGTAGCGGCGGCGGCGGCGGCGGTGGCGGCAGCGGTTACGGCGACGGCGACGGACAGCGAGCAGGCAGGCGGACGGACGGACGGACGGACGAACAGCTACAGCAGCAAGCGGCGGGCGGGCAGACAGACAGACAGACACAATCTTCGAAGACGGAGATTCCACCCTGAGAGTAGCCCAGGCTTTGCAATCTGACGCTTTCGAAGGAGTGGATCCAACCCTCTAGATGCTGGTGGAGCGAGAAATAGGCGCTTAAATACATGATCTGGGACGCCGCTATTGGCCGCTGGGACCACGTGTTCCACCATGGCGCCCTCACATTAAACGTGGGCCAGGAGGCGCGCGCCGCCATGGCTTACGGCGCGACGGTGCAGAGACCTCTAGGGGTCTTCGACGTCCATGCCGTCTGGCGCAGATTCAAAACCCGCGGCGCGCGGTAGCAGAAAAACAGCACCTCTACTCTTAGGAAAAAGCTCAAATCGGCATCCTCAGCTGGTAAAGTCGTGGCGACAGTCTTCTTGGACTTTGAAGGGGTTATTCTGTTTGATATCCTCCGAACTCTCAAGTAAGTACAACGAAAACCCAGTCCAAAGTTGCAAATTTTACTTTTTTATTCACCCAATGAAAAAAAAATTTGCAACTTTGGACTGGGTTTTTCGTTGTACTTATTAACAGAAGTTGCTGACTCACAGCTACTCAAGCATGTTCTAATGTCGTGAACTCTGAAGTGTTATGTGCTACCCTAAGGAAATTAAAGAATTGAGTTCAGCGTGCTAGTCGACACGAAAATGCAAACGCACTTTTCTGCGCGCCAGAGAGGAGCTTACAAAACGTCATTGGACTGTTCTTCTGTATCCACTCTACAACTCGGGTCTCGCACCTTCTGACTTGCACCTGTTTGGCGCGCGAAGGGGGCACTTCGCGGGAAGCAATTCGTGGATAATGGGGAGGTTATTGGCGCAGCAACGCGTCGTCTCCGACGTCGAGTAGTAGAGTGGCACCATGTGCGTATACAGGCCCTCTCAGTAAGGTGGTGTAACATCGTTGCATTGAACGGAGATTAGGGTAAAAAATAGTGTTTTGTAGTCAAAAGACTGGGGAATAACATGGTGTAGTGTAATCATGAATAAAACCAATTTGCTTTCGGAAGAGAACGCCACTGGTGTCTACGGCCGAACGATTTCTTTATAATGTGCAGTGAGATACAGAAACTTTCCTATTAGTCAGAACCGTAATTACAGTAATTACTGAGATTAGGCATAACAAACAGACAAAAAAACACGGCAGATGGCTGTAATTCACATCTGTCATAGTTATAGATAAACACATGAGTGTTGTTTGCAATCTAGAATTAAGATCCAAAGCAAGATTGTTATCAATTTTTTTAAAAGTTGAATTAACCTTTTTCTCATAATGAATAAGAGAAATAAATCTGTTAATTAGAGTGAAATCTATATGACTCCGTTCTTTGCAGCGATCTTTGAATATAGAAAATGGAGAAAAGAGCAGCAGTCAATGCGAAACCGGCGTTTTATTACAGGAGATACTAAAATGACCGACTTCGCTATCGATTGCCGTTCTTTTTTCCGTTGTCACTAAATCTGTTATTTGCAATTCATCATCATCATTACCATCCATAATAGATCGTCTGCTGCATAAAGGCCTCCTCTAAACTTGCCCATGCTCTTCCAAGTCATCAACCATGTTATTTCTGCATTTTTTTCTAATGTCTCTTGAAAAATGGAAAGTACTTCTTCGACCTTCCTACTGTCCATTCGCCTGCGTACATGTACGACCTAACTCAGTTCCATATCCATGAAAGTCATCTCTCTCACTCCAGTCTGTTCGTTGATTCACTTTTCTTCCCTTGGACTTTACAACATAGCGGTTTCCACTGCTCGCTGAGCAACCGCAAGTTTTGAATGGTTTTCACGTTTAAAATCCATGTCTCATTGCCGTAAGTCAAAATTGGTAATAACCACTGATTGTAAACTTTTCTCTTCCACAGAATAAGCTTTGTTTTGAAACCACTACTTCGTTTACTAAAAGCGTTCTAGATAATATTTGCTCTTTTGTTTATTTCTTTTGTTGTCCATTGCCTTCAGGTGCCCTCACAAATACGAAAATATTCAACTCTTTCTATAATTCCATTATTAAGGCACATAATTTTCTGTTCGATGTGTTCACCTTACATTATTTTAGTCTTTTTCTGTCCTACTTTCAACTTGCTGAACTAAATTTTTCCAGTCGTTGTGGAAGTTTATCTGCACTAAGGGAAAACAATAATAAATGTCATCAACAACAAGAAGGTGGTTCACATAAGTTCCAACAGCACACATTTCTTCTACTTTTTCCCAGTTTATGGATGTGATAAATTGTTTAGGAGAACTGAGAACAGCTTTCGTCTGGCCCCTCTTTTAATTCTGGATTTCAAGCCAGACGTGGTTTTGTTAAATTCTGTGAATTATTTCATATTTCTATTGTTAAAGACCCCCCTTTAATTCTGTATCTCTGTCCAGACGCTCAGTTGAAGACATTTCTATGTAATTTTGATAAATTAGTAAATTCATTCATATTGTTAACTTTAAACACACATATGGTCTTGAACAGTTGCATTGTTGTATCGAAAAATTCCTTTCCTTTACTCTCTTCGTACCAACAGTATCTTTTACTGTTTGTACAGGATAGGCAAGACAAAACTGGCCTGGTAAATATTTATAATAAGAATTAGTCTGGTCCTTGTCAACGAACGTCACGGAAGATGTTGGTGTCGATGGAGAGCTGTGCTAGATTTATCAGACTGTGAGACTTCTGTAGCAGCTCTGTATGAGGAATAAAGGGAATAATGTTTTCAGCGTTCTACGGTACCTCTTTCATTGCTTGAGGATTATAACATTCCGTTTATTGTTACTATAACAATTCGCCGGTAATGTTACTCCCAAAGTAGGAATTTTAATGTCCGTGGTCGAGTGTAATGGATAAAGTATTGGACTATGTTACGTTAGTCAGAAAATTAAGTAAGTTCAGTAGTGAGCAGTAGCCGAACTAGTAGGAATCGAACCACGGTGCTGGTAGTTGTAAAGTAAACTGTAATATTGTAAATGAAAAGACGGCAGCCAGCCTAATTAGGTAAAGTGGTACTAAGTGGTTATACTGTTCACTAATAAAGTTAACTACAATAAATACCTTAACATCGTGCTGAAATCTGTTTATCAAACTGGACGCTATAAGTAGCATAATGTAGCCAGTAATGGAACAGTGGTTTGTCATGAGTAACGCAATGGAATCTTACAACGTTTCGGCAACAAACTACCTCTCAATAACACTTAATATCTGAACATAAAGTAAGAAAGCTAGTGTGTATTACACAGTGTCATTACCTAAGGGAGAAGCACAACTAATGTGGGCACGAGAAGTTTCTATACGTTAAGTATTGAAAAACACTGACATACAGTTGGTTTTAAATAGTTACGTTAATTGTTTTATTTAGTAGCATTTACTTCTTTGTACCAAACAGAGAACAAAAACATGTTGTCCCAGAATATGCTAGCGTGAACAGTTGTAGCCTGTTAATTTTTAGAGCACATAAATGCCTCTGAAACTGTAATTAAACTTAATTAGTACTGTCATTGTAATAATGTTTATAATATTGGCAAAATCTTTAGGATGGGACCCAGAAACTATTCTAATATTTTACTGAGATATAACAAAACACTTCTGATAAGACGAAAGGGGAAAACTCTTCTAAACACAGAAACATGAATATAAACACTTTAACAAATCTGTGAAGCAGGTATTCATTAATTGGCACTTAAACTGCAATTACCAATAACTATTCAAAATGATCGCTGTCCTATTTAGATATTTTTAATGCTGAACATTAAAGTAAAGTAATAAGTTCTTTCCTTTGCATCTTTAGTTATGGAGAAACTTTAACGCTTCATTGCTGAAAATTATTCGTGGGGTATTTCAGAAACAAAACTGATTGAAATCTTAAGAAATCTACTACTCCACAAATCTCACTATGCACTGATACAGCAAGAAATTATTATGTAGTCCAGTAACTAAGCATTCTTGGTAATTACATCACTAGTAAAAGGATCCTGTCTAGGTAAAATGATAGTTCAATACAAGGTTCTCAATACGAAGTTAAACGAAATATGATTATTATTTGCATATAAAGCAAATAACTGACCCATGCAAGATTACAGTTATCAGTTTACATCCTGAGATGAAAGTGGTGGTTGTAGCGACATTCCGTGACTAACATAAAGGCTCTTGATATGTAAAAGGCTCCACAAATTATCTTTTTGGCGCCGGATTTTTGTGATTCAGAGCGAACCAATAAATGCCTTGAATAATTAGCCAGTAATCTTCCACATACGAGAAATTGTTGTTCAAAATAGCTGCTCTCCTTCCTCCTTCGGCATCCTCGATATGAACGGTTTGCATGCTAGCCACCGCCTCTTGCCTGCCAAGACTACTGGCGGTCCTACCGCCAGATCCTCCTATTCTGTACCTGCCAAGCGAGTCTCGTTGCTTAGGGACTTCCTTCCCCGTTTTACATCACTACAATTCTATGTGCCCTATGCATGAACCAGTTTTACAGATATTGTTTTAGCATAATAGCTTTTAAATAGAAAGTAGATTTGAAAAGTATATGCTCAGATTAATAAGAGCAAAACATTTACATATAAGTTGCACCAAAGAACCTGGTGTCACATTAAGTATTTGAAAACAAAGAAATTATGACTATGTAGGTACAGTCGATACTGTATAAAAGTCTTAAAATCTGACCATTCGGTTTTCACCGTAAATAAAAATCGCCTGGAAAGAAATCAGGCGACCAAGGAGGCCAGGAGATTGCAATGCCTCTGCTGATTGTCCACTCCTCACCGAACACCTCATGCACTCTTGACAAGGTTGGCAAAACGATGCGTGCTATTTCCCCTTCTTGCTGAAAATAACCTTACAGTTGTTCATCTTCTGTGAGTTGATCCATGTATGGGTGAAACAGTTTCTGGATGTAACGGTTAGCATTAATAGTTTGGTAAAAGAATCATTTTACCTTGTGGACACCAGATATTGTGCACGAAACACCAATCTTCAGATCATGCAACGGCTCTTCATAGTGCTGATGGGGGTTTTCTGATGCATAATGACGCATTTTCTGTGAGTTCGCTTACCATGACGGTCTGAACCAGGCCCCTTCTTAAAGAAAAACTCAGGACCCAGAAATCCTGATTAGACTTCCTTCGGAAACCACCAGTAGAACTCAAAACGCCAAAATTTGTATGGACGCTTTAACTTATGCACAACAGTAAATTTTTCAGGGTACAGATGTAGTTCCTATTTGATAACGTTTCGACACGACGGTCTCTTAATTCTCACTTTCACAGATAAACGACGTTGGGATTTCGTCAGATTTTGTTCCCGGTTTTCCCGCACTTGAGTAATTTTTTTCTGGTGTTCGTATACTTTTCGGAATAGTTGTGGTGTCTATTCACAACAGAGCACGTTTCGTACAGTGTTACCATTGAGTTTTACATTGCAAACTTTGCTGGAGCTGTTGCCAGAACACTTCGAGTCTTAAACTCTTGCGTAAACATTGTCACACACGTTTTCCATGAATTGTGCTTCGCGTAATACTCGACAATGAACAAGCACTGTTTTAAGGTGAGTGATCTTTAGTAGTGCACATAACTGCTGACTAAACCTGTGTCCTCCTTTCACTCACTCAAACGTGATACTTCCGGTGGTGTGGTACTCGCGTAATAACTGGGCTACCAAGTAGACAAGAGTAAGCACTCTTTACTACGAGTAGCATAACACAGAAAACACACAAGATTTCTGAAGGTAGCACAATTCGGCTGCAAAGGTATTTCTCAGTTCTTTCGGTCAGTTGAAATAAGTAACAACACTTGACAAGCAACTGTTCAGTTCTTTTGTGATTTACAAAAAGAAATAACACTTGTCAAGATATCACAGTTACTAAGGGAGTTACAGAAAGAGGTAATAACTCCTTTGAATGCACTCTGTTCTGGCTCGCGTCTGGGTCGAGTTTGAACTGCTATCGGATCGATGCTACTGCGAGCTCTGCTCATGCTCTGATGGATGAGCCGCTTGGGGACATTGGCGCGAAGCCTAGAGCGTAAGTGAAGCTTGGAGGGAAAGCATGTGCTCTGACTGATGAGCCACAGTGGCACGGCCAGTGCAAAGCCCAGAGCCCAGGCTGCATGATTATTTGATGTGTTCTGACAAATGAACCACAGGAGCACAACCAGCATAAAGTCCAGGGCATAAGCAAACAATGCTCTGCCTATCGTTGCAGCATCTTACATAGATGAATGTCTGTCGGAGAACAAGACCTGACTGCAGCGTTGTGGTAGTCGAAGCGCTCTCTGAAAATGGCGAGACTAGCCTGCTGTGGCGGCTGCAACGGCAGAGAGCGGCAACCTGCAGGTCGTAGGTGTAAGTCTGATAGCCTAAGCGTGAGGCAAATGGTCATGGACATAACAACCCTTCCTCCTTATGGAAAATTGTTGGAGACATCTTGGCGGCAGCTGAGGGTCCTGCATCCCCTTCCCCCTTAGGGGAAAAGAAGGCAGAGCCATTGTGACATCAGCTGCAGACCCTGCATCCTCTTTCGCTTGTGGGGAGAGAAGGCAGTGACGAAAGCTGGCATCATTGACAACTCGAGGTAATAGGGCAGTGGCGTCAGCCAGATGCTAGAGATCACAGTGTTGATAGGTGTCCATATCAAAGAGGTGCCATTCCTTGGGTGATAGGGAGCCATTGGCAACTGTGACCTGTACAGTTGAATCTCTGTCCTGAGGTTGTGAGGTGGCATCCAAGTAGGCTGGGGCCAGCCCAATCGATGCAAACAGCAGGGTCAATGAGGACAGGAAACTCATGAGCAAGCCTGAAAAAATAAAACAAACACAGGAGAGTTTATTGAGGGAGGAGCGATGGCACATGGCAGAAGAGAAGCGCAGGAACCATGCAGTAGGATGTGGAAAATGATTAAAGTGTCCAGAGACTGAAAAGCAGAGTGTGGCGGCCAAATCGCCTGCGCAAGGAGAGGAAGAATGCTTGCAGTGTACCTGGAGGGCTGAGAGGCATGTGTAGCATCTTTTAAGGTGTAGAGGAATAGCACCTTGTAAGGATGGCACATTCGAATGGAAGGTTGTGTGGATGCATGAGTGAGCATGCATGAGCAAGAGTTGGCATGTACATGAGTGTTGATGCATGCGCAACTGTGACTGCTTAGCATAATGTGGGTGTGTGCACAAGTGTGGAATTTAGACTTATAGATGTACAGGATTACGAATAGATAGTGGAGGATGTGATGTGCAGAAGCATGGAAAGAAGAGGGTGGAGCACTGGAGGACTCCATTGCATGCGAAGCTGCCAGGGGAAGTGACGCATGTGCACTGGGGGAAAAGGGAAGAGTGTTGGAAGAGATCATTGTGTGTTAAGCTGCCAGAGAACATGTAGCTTGGAAAGAAGAGGAACACACATTGGAGGATATTGCATACAAAGCCGCCGGAGGGGGTTGTGAGTGCACAAGTTGTGGGCTGAGATTAGAGCGGCAGTTTCCCGCCGCAGAGCACGTTGCTGGCGGTTGCTATGGGAACGTGGCGAGCGGCTAGCGTTACGCGGTCTTGGTAAAACCCGACCGGACGGTAGGCAGAGGCGCGTATGACCGTGTTTGTGCGCATGGAGAAATTTATACGCCAGAGAAAAGTTGATAAAAAAAACTAAGAGTGACACGGAGGTGCGAGTTGGCACTCGTGGATAGAAAAATATGTAAAACTAAATTATCTAGACGCGCCACAAAAATATATAATAGTTTAAAAGTTATGGTTGTCTTAAAAATTGTAAACTTATGAAAGTTCAAAAGTAATGCTTTGGCCGATTAATATGAACAAAGTGTCTACGGATGCGGCTAGCAGAGCTGCATCGAGCAATCATAGCCGATTTACCATAGTGTGTACCATTTTTGAACGAGAGGTTGGAATGTGGGATTCGACTGAGAGAAACAGTGTTTTTGATGATAAATAAATTTAAAGAGACGAAACTAGCTGCAGCATTCTAAAGTTTAAACAGGTAGATGAGTAATTAAGTATGTATTTTTATTTATTTATGTTTAGTATCAAAAGTGGCAACGGCCTTGCCACAGTGGATACACCGGTTCCCGTGCGATCACCGAAGTTAAGCGCTGTCGGGCGTGGCCGGCGCTTGGATGGGTCACCATCCCGCCGCCACGTGCTGTTGCCATTTTTCGGGGTGCACTCAGCCTCGTGATGCCAATTGAGGAGCTACTCGACCGAATAGTAGCGGCTCCGGTCAAAGAAAACCGTCTTAACGACCGGGAGAGCGGTGTGCTGACCCCATGCCCCTCCTATCCGCATCCTCACCTGAGGATGATACGGCGGTCGGATGGTCCCGATGGGTCGCTTGCGGCCTGTAGACGGAGTTAGTTAAAGTTTTTTTTTAAAGTTTAGTATCAAAAGTACGGGAAAAGCAATATCACACCACAAGAACATTATTTGTGAAAAAATGGCGGCAGATACAAAAAATTGGACGTTAAATTGTTATTGCACGGAGATTTTCCATATTTTTCAATGTATCATATATGTTTTTGTGTGTAGTTTTAGAATATTCGCAATTCTTTTTGTCAAACATTCTTTGAGTTAGGCGTCGTTTCGAGGGTGCAGAGGGCGGTCATCTTTGATGACGGGGGAGTTGGTTCTGAGCGACGCTAAGAGCAGGACGTGCCGAGAATCTGAGGCTAGTAGTGGGTTGGTAGCCACGTTCGGGGACAAGTTTGTATGTAGCGACGTTCGAAAGCGATCAAGTGGAGCGCAGTATAGTTGTTTAGGACAGCAGACAAGAGTGTATTTTGTGAATTGTGAACAGACTGTTGAGTGCCATGAAAGCGGCATATGAATTGTATAGTGAAGTGTTGTAACATCAATTGTTAAAGGCCGCGCTTATGTAAAAGCCCCTCAGACTGCATTTTAAGTGTTTAGTGAATGTATTGAAAAATATAGTCCGCTCCGATAGTTGAGTGGTCAGCGTGACGGATTGACGTCCTAAGGGCCCGGGTTCGATTTCCGGCTGGGGCAGGGATTTTCTCCGCTCAGGGGTTGGGTGTTGTGCGGTCTTCATCGTTATTTCTTCCCCATCCGGTGCGCAGGTCGCCCAATGTGGCGACGAATGTAATAAGACCTGCACCAAGGCGGCCAGACCTGCCCCGCAAGGGGCCACTCGGCCATTGACGCCAAACGCTCATTTCCATTGAAAAGTAATAAATAACTACTTGTTCAAATTATAAATTAACGTGAATGACTCAATAATTTAAATTTCGCCGCAGTACCTGCCTGCGTTGTTTTTTTATATTTTATTTCAGCTTAAAAACTGAGTTTACGACAGGTGTGAGCTGGCATCCTGTAACGAAAATCTTAGCCAAACATTGAGACCAGCCACATCTCTGGGCCGCTCAATGATATACACTCCTGGAAATTGAAATAAGAACACCGTGAATTCATTGTCCCAGGAAGGGGAAACTTTATTAACACATTCCTGGGGTCAGATACATCACATGATCACACTGACAGAACCACAGGCACATAGACACAGGCAACAGAGCATGCACAATGTCGGCACTAGTACAGTGTATATCCACCTTTCGCAGCAATGCAGGCTGCTATTCTCCCATGGAGACGATCGTAGAGATGCTGGATGTAGTCCTGTGGAACGGCTTGCCATGCCATTTCCACCTGGCGCCTCGGTTGGACCAGCGTTCGTGCTGGACGTGCAGACCGCGTGAGACGACGCTTCATCCAGTCCCAAACATGCTCAATGGGGGACAGATCCGGAGATCTTGCTGGCCAGGGTAGTTGACTTACACCTTCTAGAGCACGTTGGGTGGCACGGGATACATGCGGACGTGCATTGTTCTGTTGGAACAGCAAGTTCCCTTGCCGGTCTAGGAATGGTACAACGATGGGTTCGATGACGGTTTGGATGTACCGTGCACTATTCAGTGTCCCCTCGACGATAACCAGTGGTGTACGGCCAGTGTAGGAGATCGCTCCCCACACCATGATGCCGGGTGTTGGTCCTGTGTGCCTCGGTCGTATGCAGTCCTGATTGTGGCGCTCACCTGCACGGCGCCAAACACGCATACGACCATCATTGGCACCAAGGCAGAAGCGACTCTCATCGCTAAAGACGGCACGTCTCCATTCGTCCCTCCATTCACGCCTGTCGCGACACCACTGGAGGCGGGCTGCACGATGTTGGGGCGTGAGCGGAAGACGGCCTAACGGTGTGCGGGACCGTAGCCCAGCTTCATGGAGACGGTTGCGAATGGTCCTCGCCGATACCCCAGGAGCAACAGTGTCCCTAATTTACTGGGAAGTGGCGGTGCGGTCCCCTATGGCACTGCGTAGGATCCTACGGTCTTGGCGTGCATCCGTGCGTCGCTGCGGTCCGGTCCCAGGTCGACGGGCACGTGCACCTTCCGCCGACCACTGGCGACAACATCGATGTACTGTGGAGACCTCACGCCCCACGTGTTGAGCAATTCGGCGGTATGTCCACCCGGCCTCCCGCATGCCCACTATACGCCCTCGCTCAAAGTCCGTCAACTGCACATACGGTTCACGTCCACGCTGTCGCGGCATGCTACCAGTGTTAAAGACTGCGATGGAGCTCCGTATGCCACGGCAAACTGGCTGACACTGACGGCGGCGGTGCACAAATGCTGCGCAGCTAGCGCCATTCGACGGCCAACACCGCGGTTCCTGGTGTGTCCGCTGTGCCGTGCGTGTGATCATTGCTTGTACAGCCCTCTCGCAGTGTCCGGAGCAAGTATGGTGGGTCTGACACACCGGTGTCAATGTGTTCTTTTTTCCATTTCCAGGAGTGTATATTCGTGCCATAGCACATGGAGGCTCGAGCCAAGCTATCCAAACTTCAATGTGTACTGGCCAGTACTGTTGTATGGTGTACGGGGTTGGTCCAAGGACAAAGAAGTGCAGTTAAAACCACTGGAATATTGACGAGTCTGCTATTCTAGTAGTGTGGCAGACGTGGTAAGCTCCGGTGGTGCTGTCTGGTCGTGGTTGACCTTGGAAGTGTTCTGGCGCCATAGTGATGCTGGTCAGCTTCACTAGGGCCCCACATGGAGGTAGCTGCATGGAGAAATGTACATGCTGCAACCAGTACCAGAAAGCGTGAATGATGGATGCCACGTTGGAGATGATGACAGTAGTGAGAGTCACCTCCATTAGTGCACCAACGATGTGTAAAGAGCACTCTGGAGTACCACCTACGTGAGGAACAGGGAAAAGTTATGCCAATTGCCTGTAAACGTGGGCACCGTATGATGCTGTCGCAATGACGCTCTAGGGAAGAGGGTCGCCCGTGACTACAGTCTGTGGAGCAGCAGATGTAGCTTCTGGCGTGGCTGGAGGAAGTGGTAACTGGAAGGCGAAGCAGACTGGATGCTATGATGACATACCTGATGCTCGTCGCCAAATGATGTGTCTGGTGGTGTGGTGCATGTGGAACAACTAGGCTATCAGGTAGACAACAACAAGTGCGCTTTGTTAAGAGTGGCATAACACAGAAAACACACAATATATCAGAAGGTAGTGAGACGCCCTGGTAAACCCGCAAGACAGGACAGGTAGTTTAAGTTGTGGATAGGGGCCAAAATAAGCGGCTGTCAGTTCCACCCGAACATACAACCTTTCATTTGATCAAACATTACAGGATCCAAGAAAATTTTTAAAAAATACACAGCTTTAATTTTGGAACTTAATTAGTGGCTGAATGCGCCGTACAATCTCATACCTTAAGGGCAAGACCACTTTAATTTAAAAAACGGCTGAAAGCCAATAACTTAAAGCTCAACCAAAATCAGAAATTTAAAAGGCCAAGCCTTATCTTAAAACAATTCCTTAATTAGGCTGAGGGCCCAAAGAATCTGACACTTTAAGGGCAAAACAACTTAAATTCAAAATCGGCTGAAGGCCCAACACTTAAGACTCAATAACATTAATTTTTAAAAAATGCCTAAGGCTTTACGTAAAACAGTTCTTAAATTAGGCTGAAGGCCCAAACCATCTGACGCCTTAAGGGCAAAACAACCTTAATCTAAAAATCGGCTAGAAGCCATACAAGTACAAACAACAAGAAGAAATAAGAAAAGGCAGTACACCAAAGGGTGCTCAGAAGTTCCGAGGGTCGGCCTGGAATTCAAACACTAAAGCTCGCTTAGGTGAGACTGGCAGTCGGTCCAACCCTTGTCGATCCGACGACAACCCAACCGACAGACAGTCAACGGACCCACCGACAAGCTAACCTCTGCTCCACGCCATCGACCAACTGCCAGGCCCGGAAACGGTGAAAGGACCAAATATACATCGGCCGATGAACTACCAACCGAACGACCAACCAACAGTCATTCCGCTCCAATCTCGCTCCGTCGGACAGTTCATGTGTGTCGCCAGCCGTCGGCGAGCACTGGCTGTCGGTGCCTCACCGGCGCTCCGTCCCCGACTTCACTGCTGCTGCGTCCCGACTGCACTGCTGGTCTGTCTCCAACTGACTGCCAGACACACGACGACCCGGAAATACTATCGGTCGCTCCAGAGATGGTACGACAGTGCACTTATCGATACGCGCTGCTGCTGCCGCTCACGGAAAAGAATGGCAGGAATTTGTGGCGCCAATAAATGGAATAAGAAAACGAAGCGGCAGTACCGTAATAGGAGATGACAAACAATAAATGGGATAAATTCGAGCTGTGCACGGCTCAGGTAGCATAACTAGGCTACAATGATATTTTCTAGTTCTTTGGGTCAGTTACAAGAATAAATCATTGCTCAAGTACCCACAGTTCTTTAGGGAGTTACAAGAACGTGTAACACTCGGCAGACCTTTGAATATATTGTCCTGGCTGGTGTCTGGGTCGACGTTGGAACTGGTATCGGATGGCAGTGCTCATATTCCGATGAATGAGACGCATAGACAGTGTAAAGCCTGGAGCATGAGCGTAGCTCTGAGGCCGAGTGTGTGCTGCAACTGATGAGCCACATGGGAAGAGCTGGTGTAAACGCGGGACCGTACGCTAAGTGGTTGTTTCCGCACTGAAGATTGGATTGCAGGGGTGCAGGTGGAATAAAGGCCAGAACGTAATTGAATGCTGCTGTGCCAGTTGTTGACGAGTTTAAATAGGCAGGTGGATGAATTTGTGTTGAGAGTGTGACTTGATGGCAGAGCCAGCAACGTGACTGTGGTTTCATGTGCCTGCTGCAGGCTAGACCCGTGGGGGACTGGAGTGTGGGCCGCGTGGGATTAGCCGAACGGTCTTGGGCGCTGCAGTCTTGGACTGTGCGGCTGGTCCCGGCGGAGGTTCGAGTCCTCCTTCGGGCATGGGTGTGTGTGTGTATTTGTCCTTAGGATAGTTTACATTAAGTAGTGTCTAAGCTTAGGGACTGATGACCTTAGCAGTTAAGTCCCATAAGATTTCATACATATTTGAACATTTTTGACTTGAGTGTGGGAAATCGCCAGTTGTAGGTGTATGCCTGGTGGCCTAAGTGGTCGGCGAACAGGGTTGGACATGGCAAAACGTAAATATACGGCGAAGTACTCGACACAGAGTACGCGGGAGACGTGCTTACGCAGACGTTTGACAGCAACCGATGGGTGCATCGAAATCATGGTTTCCAGCGTTTCCTATGATAGGCAATTGTCCTGATAATTAACATTTGT
The DNA here is from genome assembly GCF_023898315.1 of Schistocerca nitens. Classification (NCBI taxonomy): domain Eukaryota; kingdom Metazoa; phylum Arthropoda; class Insecta; order Orthoptera; family Acrididae; genus Schistocerca; species Schistocerca nitens. Next base: position 386,664,165 of record NC_064620.1, read on the forward strand.
CAGTGCCACGTCAGGCTCTTAAATATTGTGAATTTTCAGATTTTTCCGGCGAACTGAATGTTCAAACAAATTTGCGGCTTGCAACTCGTCGTCGTTTAATTTATCCCACGATATTTCGAGTGCGCAACTGCTAATTATCTTCAGGTGAGCCTTCGAAGACTGACGAAGACTTGCTCCTTTCCGCAACATTTAGCGCGCTGCGAGTATTCCGCGCATGCGTCAAAAACCGGGTTGACAAACGGACCACACTTCCCGGTGGCAGCCCCCGTCGACGATGGAATCGTGGAACTCAGCTGGCATTACCACTTGCCGCGGCCGTTGGCGCACTTTGTCGTCTTCGATTAGAAGAAATAGTGGAGATGATGGGGTTCCATGTACAGTCAAACTGGTATCCATTATCATGTGTCATCAGTTTTTCCGTGATAGTGGCTAATGGAACCCCATCGTCTGCAAGATTTGTTCTAATCGAAGACGACAAAGCGCGACAACGCCCGCGGCGAACGACAACACAGAAGACAGCTGAGTTCCGCGGTTCCAGTTGCTAGGGCGCTGCCGCTGGAAGTGTAGGCCGTCTTTTAACTTGATTCTCACACATGAGCGGAATACTCGCAGCGCGCTATATACTGCGGAACGAAACAAGATTTCGTCAGATCAGCTCCAACTGAGGTTTTTGCGGGTTTCCCTTAGTCGTAAGGCGAATGCCTGAGATGTCGACTTTAATTCCAAATAAATTCCGTATTAGAAGACATAAGATAAAATCCCCTCCCAGGCCCACTGCAGCAAATAAACAAGTCACAACAGAACCTTAGACCCAATAGAGCAGACCTCTCAGTGATCCGTCCGCCTCGCTCAGAGACGGGAATGGAAAAAAAAAGACTTCGCCAGTCTTCGATGGCTTACCTGAAGATGATCGGAAGGTACCCATTCGAAATAGCGTGGGACGAATTAAACGACGACCGGCTGCAAGCTTGAAATTTGTTTGATCAATTTTTCTTTTGCCCACCCCTGGCACTAGCCCTTTCATTATGTCAGTAAAATTTACATTATCTGGGATGCTGAACTTGTTGCGTAATCTGAACTGACATCTTTCGTTATTATTAAATAAATTCTCATGCTCTACGTATCTAACTTCCTTCCTGATAAGTTTTGTCTGTTGTTACTCTGCAGCTTGCGAAAAAATTCTAAAATGGTTTAGAACCGTCATATCATATAAAATTTCTGTATTCCTTGGAAGTTAATACAAAAAATGAGGATTCACTTTATTTGAGTAAGTCTACTGTTCGTTAAGGAAACAGGAAGATGTCGGCCATGGCCCGTTCCTAGTGACTGTAACGAAATGTACGAAATGTAAATACAGAATGTTACAAAAAGGCACGGCCAAACTTTCAGGAAACATTCCTACCACACAAATAAAGAAATGATGTTATGTGGACATGTGTCCGGAAACGCTTAATTTCCATGTTAGAGCTCATTTTAGTTTCGTCAGTATGTACTTTACTTCCTCGATTCACCACCAGTTGGCCCAATTGAAGGAAGGTAATGTTGACTTCGGTGCTTGTGTTGACATGCGACTCATTGCTCCACAGTACTAGCATCAAGTACATCAGTACGTAGCATCAACAGGTTAGTGTTCATCACGAACGTGGTTTTGCAGTCAGTGCAATGTTTACAAATGCGGAGTTGGCAGATGCCCATTTGATGTATGGATTAGCACGGGGCAATAGCCGTGGCGCGGTACGATTGTATCGAGACAGATTTCCAGAACGAAGGTGTCCCGACAGGAAGACGTTCGAAGCAATTGATCGGCGTCTTAAGAAGCACGGAACATTCCAGCCTATGACTCGCGACTGGGGAAGACCTAGAACGACGAGGACAGACACCTGCAATGGACGAGGCAATTCTTCGTGCAGTTGACGATAACCCTAATGTCAGCGTAAGAGAAGTTGCTGCTGTAGAAGGTAACGTTGACCACGTCACTGTATGGAGAGTGCTACGGGATAACCAGTTGTTTCCGTACCACGTACAGCGTGTGCAGGCACTATCAGCAGCTGATTGGCCTCCACGGGTGCTTCTAGTTATTGACGAAGCAACATTTTACAAGACTTTCGACCTGGCGGTGTCACGTACACCGATAAGAAATTTTGGTCTTATGTCAAAGCGGTACGTGGATCAAAACAAAATGTCTAGAGACTCTGTGACCAAAATGGTACTGAAACAGACTAAAGTTCGAAATACTAAATGTCTTTTTCCAAAGCTGTTTCACAGAGGAAGACTGCACTGTAGTTCCTTCTCTAGATTGTCGCACAGATGACAAAATGGTAGATATCGAAATAGACGACAGAGGGATAGAAAAACAATTAAAATCGCTCAAAAGAGGAAAGACCGCTGGACCTGATGGGATACCATCAGCGTACGCGAAGGAACTTGCCCCCCTTCTTGCAGCCGTGTACCGTAGGTCTCTAGAAGAGCGTAGCGTTCCAAAGGATTGGAAAAGGGCACAGGTCATCCCCGTTTTCAACAAGGGACGTCGAACAGATGTGCGGAACTATAGACCTAAATTTCTAACATCGATCAGTTGTAGAATTTTGGAACACGTATTATGTTCGAGTATAATGACTTTTCTGGAGACTAGAAATCTACTCTGTAGGAATCAGCATGGGTTTCGAAAAAGACGATCATGTGAAACCCAGCTCGCGCTATTCGTCCAAGAGACTCAGAGGGCCATAGACACGGGTTCCCAGGTACATGCCGTGTTTCTTCCGCAAGGCGTTCGATACAGTTCCCCACAGTCGTTTAATGAACAAAGTAAGAGCATATGGACAATCAGACCAATTGTGTGATTGGATTGAAGAGTTCCTAGATAACAGAACGCAGCATGTCATTCTCAATGGAGAGAAGTCTTATGAAGTAAGAGTGATTTCAGGTGTGCCCCAGGGGAGTGTCGTAGGACCGTTGATATTCACAATATACATAAATGACCTTGTGGATAACATCGGGAGTTCACTGAGGCTTTTTGCGGATGATGCTGTGGTATATCAAGAGGTTGTAACAATGGAAAATTGTACTGAAATGCAGGAGGATCTGCAACGAATTGACGCATGGTGCAGGGAATGGCAACTGAATCTCAATGTAGACAAGTGTAATGTGCTGCTAATACATAGAAAGAAAGATCCTGTATCATTTAGCTACAATATAGCAGGTCAGCAACTGGAAGCAGTTAATTCCATAAATTATCTGGGAGTAGGCAGTAAGAGTGATTTAAAATGAAATGATCATATAAAGTTGATCGTCGGTAAAGCAGATGCCAGACTGAGATTTATTGGAAGAATCCTAAGGAAATGCAATCCGAAAACAAAGGAAGTAGGTTACAGTACATTTGTTCGCCCACTGCTTGAATACTGCTCACCAGTGTGGGATCCGTACTAGATACGGTTGATAGAAGAGATAGAGAAGATCCAACGGAGAGCTGCGCGCTTCGTTAGAGGATTATTTTGTAATCGCGAAAGCGTTACGGAGATGATAGATAAACTCCAGTGGAAGACTCTGCAAGAGAGACGCTCAGTAGCTCGGTACGGGCTTTTGTTGAAGTTTCGAGAACATACCTTCATCGAGGAGTCAAGCAGTAAATTGCTCCCTCCTACGTATATCTCGCGAAGAGACCATGAGGATAAAATCAGAGCCCACACAGAGGCATACTCAAAGTACCCTCCGCCACACACCATTAGGTGACTTGCGGAGTATGGATGTAGATGTAGATGTAGATAAGCCAAAACATTACGACCACTGCCTACCGCGACGTCGGACGCCGCCTTGGTGGCGCTGCGGGCACGTGGCGAGGTAATAAGAGTACACTGATCAGCCAGAACATTATGAGCACCGACCTACACCAACCCTCAAAGAAACTCGTATAGGAGTCAGAATACGGCGCTGCGGTCGGCAACACCTACATAAGACTAGTGTCTGGTGCAATTCTTAGGTAGGTTACTGCTGCTACTGTGGCAGGTTGTCAAGATGTAAGTGCGTTTGAACGTAGTGTTATAGCTGGCGCACAAGCGATGGGACACAGCATCTCCAAGATAGCGATGAAGTGGAGATTTTGCCATATGACCATTTCACGTGTGTACCGTGAATATCAGGAATCCGGTAAAACATCAAATCTCCGACATCGCTGGGGCCGGAAAAAGACCCTGCAAGAACGGGGCCAACGACGACTGAATTGAATAGTCGAACGTGATAGAAGTGCAGCCCTTCCGCAAATTTCTGCAGATTTCAATGGTAGGCCATCAACAAGTGTCAGCGTCCGAACCATTCAACGAAACATCGTCGATACGGGCTTTCGGAGCCGAAGGCCCACTTGTGTACCCTTGATGACTTCTCGACACAAAGTTTTACGCTTCGTTTGGGCCCGTCACTACCGACGTTGGACTTTTGATGACTGGAAACATGTTGCCTGGTCGGACGAGTCTCGTTTCAAATTGTATAGAGGGGATGGACGTGTACGGAGACAACCTAATGAATGCATGGACCCTGCATGTCGGCAGGGGACTGTTCAAGCTGTTGGAGACTCTGTAATGGTGTGAGGCGTGTGCAGTTGGAGTGATATGGGACCCTGATATGTCTAGATACGACTGACAGGTGACACGTACGTAATCATCCTTACTTAATCAAATGGCTCTGAGCACTACGGGACTTAACATCTGAGGTCATCAGCCCCCTAGAACTTAGAACTACTTAATCCTAACTAACCTAAGGACAGCACACACATCCATGCCCGAGGCAGGATTCGAACCTGCGACCGTAGCAGTGGCGCGGTTCCGGACTGAAGCGCTCAGAACCGCTCGGCCACCACGGCCGGCAAGCATCCTTACTGATCACCTGCATCCATTCATGTCCTTTGTGCATTCCGACGGACGTGGGCAACTCCAGCAGGACAACGCGACACCCCACACGTCCAGAACTACTACACAGTGGCTCCAGGAACACTTCCGCTGGCCATCAGACTCCCCATACATGAACGTTATTGAGCATATCTGGGATGCCTTGCAACGCGCTGTTCAGAAGAGATCTCCACCCCTTCGTACTGGTACGGATTTGTGGACAGCCTTGCAGGATTCATGGTGTCAGTTCCCTCCAACATTAGTCGAGTCCGTCCCACGTCGTGTTGCGGCACTTCTGTGTGCTCGCGGGGCCCTACACGATATTAGGCACTTGTACCAGTTTTTTGGCTTTTCAGTGTATTATCGATATACACCCGTTCAGGCAATAGCAGCGTCACCTGGCGAGGAATGACAGCTAATCAGACACTCGCACAGTGCATGTAGTATCAGTGAGCATGCAATTCCTATCTAGAACGGGGAAGGCGAACAACCTAATCGAGGGTAGATTTTCATGGCCCGGAGGCTCGGCAGGAGCATTTCGGAAACTGCAGGATTTGTCGGGTGTTCGAGGAGTGCCGTGGTGGGTTTCTTCAACACATGGCGAAACCAAAGTGAAACGTCATACAGAAGTCAAGGGGTTGGACGGCCACCCCTCATTACAGATGTCGGACGTCGCAGGCTGGGCAGATTGGTGAAACAGGACAGGCGGCGAACTGTGGCGAATCTAACATCAGACTTCAATGTTGGGTAGAGTACAATTGTGTCTGAGCACACCGTGCACCGAATGCTCCTAAAGATGGGAGTCTGCAGCCGATGAGCCACGTCTGTGCCAAAGTGAAGACTACGACATCTCCAACTTCGACTGAAATGGGTACATGACCATCGGCAATTGGTGCAGTGGCAGAGGGTTGCATAGTCAGATGAGTCCCTATACTTGGTTCATCGTGCAGATGGGAGGGCGCGAATCCGTCGTCTTCTGGGGCAACAGCTCTTTGACACCTGCACTGCAGGAAGGAGACAAGCTGGCGGCGGCTCCATTATGCTCTGCGAAACATTCACGTGGGCATCTATGGGTCCAGGGGAGCTGGTACAAGGCACCAGGACGGCCAAGGACACTGTTTGCAGACCACGTACACCCCTTCATACGATCATACTTCCCAACATCAGATGCGGTTTTAAACGAGATTTTGCACCATTTCACAAGGCGAGGAGTGTGATCGAGCTGTTTGAGGAACACAGTGGTGAGTTCCAATTGATTTGCTGACTCCCATCTCGCCAGATCTGAACCCAATCGAATACATCTAGGATGTGATTTTCAGAACTCGTCGCTCCCTCCGCGGAATTTACGGGAATTAAGTGACTTGGGTTTGCAGGTGTGGTGCCATGTTCCTCCAGCGACACACCAAGTCGTCATTGCGTCTAGGCCACGAAGAATCGCCGCTGTTATCCGTGCCAAAGGACCACCTAGCGCCTATTAGGTAGGTGGTCGTAATGTACTGGCTGATAGGTGTACACAGGATGTTACAAAAAGGTACGGCCAAACTTTCAGGAAACATTCCTCACACACAAAGAAAGAAAATGTGATGTGGAAATGTGTCCGGAAACGCTTACTTTCTATGTTAGAGCTCATTTTATTACTTCTCTTCAAATCACATTAATCATGGAATGTAAACACACAGCAACAGAACGTACCAGCGTGACTTCAAACACTTTGTTACATGAAATGTTCAAAATGTCCTCCGTTAGCGAGGATACATGCATCCATCCTCCGTCGTATGGAATCCCTGATGCGCTGATGCAGCCCTGGAGAATGGCGTATTGTACCACAGCCGTCCACAATACGAGCACGAAGAGTCTCTACATTTGGTACCGGGGTTGCGTAGACAAGAGCTTTCAAATGCCCCCATAAATGAAAGCCAAGAGGGTTGAGGTCAGGAGAGCGTGGAGGCCATGGAATTGGTCCGCCTCTACCAATCCATCGGTCACCGAGTCTGTTGTTGAGAAGCGTACGAACACTTGGACTGAAATGTGCAGGAGCTCCATCGTGCATGAACCACATGTTGTGTCGTACTTGTAAAGGCACATGTTCTAGCAGCACAGGTAGAGTATCCCGTATGAAATCATAACGTGCTCCATTGAGCTTAGGTGGAAGAAACTAAAATGAGCTCTAATATGGAAATTAAGCGTTTCCGGACACATGTCCACATAACATCTTTTCTTTATTTGTGTGTGAGGAATATTTCCTGAAAGTTTGGCCGTACTTTTTTGTAACACCCTGTATAAGCGGAGCAGACACGGACAGGGGATCACTCTAGACATGGGCTGCAAATGGGGAAATCCATTGCGATAAGCGACTTTGACAAAGGGAAAATTACGAAGATACTGAAAATGAATACCTCGAAACCGACGAAGCCAGTCAAATGTTCACGTCCTACTGCCGTGAGCATTTACGGAAAGAGGTAGATGGACAGTGAAACTACCACAAGGCACTAAATGGTTGTGCGTCCACAACTCTTCACAGAATGTTAGGTTCGGAGACTTGTCTGCTCGTTAAAATATTAGAGATGGAGACGTGTGGCATCTCTGCCGGACGAGCGCAATGCTGGTGCACGCACAAGTACTTCGGAGCACACCATTGTACATTGTTGAACACTGGAGCTCCGGAGCAGACCACCCCTTACGTTTTCACATATCGATACACGGACATAGTCAATTACGATTGCAGTGGGCACAGGACCCTCAGGATTCGACCGCCGATAAGTGGAAACGTGTCGGTTCTTCGGGTGAATCACATGTTTGCTACACTAGGTGGATGATCGTCTCCACAGACGCCGTTATCAAGGAGAACGGCAGCTCGAAACGTGCGGCGCGCCACGGACGTAGGCTGGAGAGAGCAGTTTTGTGGTTTGTGAGACATTCTCCTGTGGTTGTATGGGACCTGTGGTAGTAATCGAAGACACGCTGACAGCTGCGAACCGTCTGCATCCCTTCATGCTTTGTGTCTTCCCCGACGGCTTGTCTTGGAGCCAGAATCGTGCTAGGGTGGTTTCAGGAGCATTATAGTGAACTCATGTTTATGTCTTGGCGACCAAATTCGCCTGATGTAAATCCCATGAAACCCACCTGGGTCGCTATCGGGTGCCATCACAGCGTATGCAAATCAGCGGTCCGTCATTTACGCGAATTGCGTGCCCTGTGCTAGACATCTAATGCCACGTGGTTTCACACACCTACCACCAAACTGTCGGATTCCTGATACGCAGAATCTGTGATATATTTCGTTCCAAAGACGGACAAACAAGTTGTTACACAGGTGGTCATAATGTTTTGGCTACCAGTGTATGTGTGGGTGAAGGGGAAGAGAGGGTACTGGCAGCATGGCTGTCCCCTTAAGCCGTTATAGTGTCACTGAAAACAGGTATAAAGCGGAATTTAAAGAAAGGTTGAAAGATGCTTACGAAGGATTACAAGAAATACACTCCTGGAAATGGAAAAAAGAACACATTGACACCGGTGTGTCAGACCCACCATACTTGCTCCGGACACTGCGAGAGGGCTGTACAAGCAATGATCACACGCACGGCACAGCGGACACACCAGGAACCGCGGTGTTGGCCGTCGAATGGCGCTAGCTGCGCAGCATTTGTGCACCGCCGCCGTCAGTGTCAGCCAGTTTGCCGTGGCATACGGAGCTCCATCGCAGTCTTTAACACTGGTAGCATGCCGCGACAGCGTGGACGTGAACCGTATGTGCAGTTGACGGACTTTGAGCGAGGGCGTATAGTGGGCATGCGGGAGGCCGGGTGGACGTACCGCCGAATTGCTCAACACGTGGGGCGTGAGGTCTCCACAGTACATCGATGTTGTCGCCAGTGGTCGGCGGAAGGTGCACGTGCCCGTCGACCTGGGACCGGACCGCAGCGACGCACGGATGCACGCCAAGACCGTAGGATCCTACGCAGTGCCGTAGGGGACCGCACCGCCACTTCCCAGCAAATTAGGGACACTGTTGCTCCTGGGGTATCGGCGAGGACCATTCGCAACCGTCTCCATGAAGCTGGGCTACGGTCCCGCACACCGTTAGGCCGTCTTCCGCTCACGCCCCAACATCGTGCAGCCCGCCTCCAGTGGTGTCGCGACAGGCGTGAATGGAGGGACGAATGGAGACGTGTCGTCATCAGCGATGAGAGTCGCTTCTGCCTTGGTGCCAATGATGGTCGTATGCGTGTTTGGCGCCGTGCAGGTGAGCGCCACAATCAGGACTGCATACGACCGAGGCACACAGGGCCAACACCCGGCATCATGGTGTGGGGAGCGATCTCCTACACTGGCCGTACACCACTGGTGATCGTCGAGGGGACACTGAATAGTGCACGGTACATCCAAACCGTCATCGAACCCATCGCTCTACCATTCCTAGACCGGCAAGGGAACTTGCTGTTCCAACAGGACAATGCACGTCCGCATGTATCCCGTGCCACCCAACGTGCTCTAGAAGGTGTAAGTCAACTACCCTGGCCAGCAAGATCTCCGGATCTGTCCCCCATTGAGCATGTTTGGGACTGGATGAAGCGTCGTCTCACGCGGTCTGCACGTCCAGCACGAACGCTGGTCCAACTGAGGCGCCAGGTGGAAATGGCATGGCAAGCCGTTCCACAGGACTACATCCAGCATCTCTACGAACGTCTCCATGGGAGAATAGCAGCCTGCATTGCTGCGAAAGGTGGATATACACTGTACTAGTGCCGACATTGTGCATGCTCTGTTGCCTGTGTCTATGTGCCTGTGGTTCTGTCAGTGTGATCATGTGATGTATCTGACCCCAGGAATGTGTCAATAAAGTTTCCCCTTCCTGGGACAATGAATTCACGGTGTTCTTATTTCAATTTCCAGGAGTGTAGATTTCAGAGTACCTGAGCGGTCAAGATGAAACGTTAATCCCTGAGACTGAAAATGTGAGCATAAATAGTCCAAGTTGAGTACTGTACGACACGCCGTAGAGAGGTACTTGAAGAGCAAAACAGAGTGACTGCAAAGACTCTGCGTGGTGCGACAGTCGAGTTAGGAAACTGCCATACAGGAAAGACTGCAGGACTAATAGATACACATAAATAGAGCGAAGCCAAAATTAGCATAAGGAGAGACATGCGCGAAGCGTTAAACCAATTATACAGCAAAATTCTACTTGCCAATCTGATAGTAAATCGTAAGAAGATCTCAGGTAACTGGATAAAATCCATTTTTCCAGACACTGTGACCGTAATGGGATCAAAACAGAAGATGACACAGACACGGATGAAACGTTAAATTCCTATTTTTCAAAATTGCTTCACTGAGGACTATCGTATAGCGATTCTTACTTTTAAATCGTCGCACTTAAGAGTCTAAATAACTGTGTTAGTCAAGAGTCTAAATAACTGACCCTGTAATAGAAAAGTAACTTAAATCGCTCAACAAAGAATGGGCCACTGGATCTGAGGGGATATCAATACGACAGCATGCGAAATAACTTGCTCCATTTATAGCAGCAGTGCACCGTAGGCCGCTGGAGGAACAAAGCGTACCTAGTGATTGGAAGAATTCACACGTAATTCCCGTTTTCAAGAAAAGGCGTTGAACAGGCTCACAAAATTATACGCCTAGATGCTAAACGTCACCTCGCTCTGCTTGTCCACGAGACCCAGAAGACAGGAGATAGTGGCACCTAGGTTGATGCCGTATTCCTTGAATTCAAAGGACGTTAGATATGGAACCAGACCTTCAGCTGGCCAGCAAAATAAGAGCGTACAGAATTTCAGGCCAACTATGTGATTGGATTGAAGAGTTGCTAGCAAACAGAACAAAGCAGGTCATTCTTACCGGAGGTAAAGTTCTTCAAATATAAAAGTAATTTCGGGGAGTAACCCAAGGGAATTTTGTAGAACAATTACATGCCACATTATATCCTAGTGGCTAAAATCTGAAGTTTCAAGAGGTTGTTCGCGGACGTTGCAGTTTTAGGGAATATACAGAGAAGTCGCAACTCTGTAAAATTGTACGGAAATGCAGGAAGAGGATCGTCGCTTGGTGTAGGGATTGGCAGTTGAGCCTAAACTTAACAAATGTACGTAAAGCGCATAATACGTGGTAAGCCTCGTTACTGTATGATTACACGCTTGAGAACTACAACTGGAGGAAGTCACACCCATTATACACTCCTGGAAATTGAAATAAGAACACCGTGAATTCATTGTCCCAGGAAGGGGAAACTTTATTGACACATTCCTGGGGTCAGACACATCACATGATCACACTGACAGAACCACAGGCACATAGACACAGGCAACAGAGCATGCACAATGTCGGCACTAGTACAGTGTATATCCACCTTTCGCAGCAATGCAGGCTGCTATTCTCCCATGGAGACGATCGTAGAGATGCTGGATGTAGTCCTGTGGAACGGCTTGCCATGCCATTTCCACCTGGCGCCTCAGTTGGAGCAGCGTTCGTGCTGGACGTGCAGACCGCGTGAGACGACGCTTCATCCAGTCCCAAACATGCTCAATGGGGGACAGATCCGGAGATCTTACTGGCCAGGGTAGTTGACTTACATCTTCTATAGCACGTTGGGTGGCACGGGATACATGCGGAAGTGCATTGTCCTGTTGGAACAGCAAGTTCCCTTGCCGGTCTAGGAATGGTAGAACGATGGGTTCGATGACGGTTTGGATGTACCGTGCACTATTCAGTGTCCCCTCGACGATCACCAGTGGTGTACGGCCAGTGTAGGAGATCGCTCCCCACACCATGATGCCGGGTATTGGCCCTGTGTGCCTCGGTCGTATGCAGTCCTGATTGTGGCGCTCACCTGCACGGCGCCAAACACGCATACGACCATCATTGGCACCAAGGCAGAAGCGACTCTCATCGCTGAAGACGACACGTCTCCATTCGTCCCTCCATTCACGCCTGTCGCGACACCACTGGAGGCGGGCTGCACGATGTTGGGGCGTGAGCGGAAGACGGCCTAACGGTGTGCGGGACCGTAGCCCAGCTTCATGGAGACGGTTGCGAATGGTCCTCGCCGATACCCCAGGAGCAACAGTGTCCCTAATTTGCTGGGAAGTGGCGGTGCGGTCCCCTACGGCACTGCGTAGGATCCTACGGTCTTGGCGTGCATCCGTGCGTCGCTGCGGTCCGGTCCCAGGTCGACGGGCACGTGCACCTTCCGCCGACCACTGGCGACAACATCGATGTACTGTGGAGACCTCACGCCCCACGTGTTGAGCAATTCGGCGGTACGTCCACCCGGCCTCCCGCATGCCCACTATACGCCCTCGCTCAAAGTCCGTCAACTGCACATACGGTTCACGTCCACGCTGTCGCGGCATGCTACCAGTGTTAAAGACTGCGATGGAGCTCCGTATGCCACGGCAAACTGGCTGACACTGACGGCGGCGGTGCACAAATGCTGCGCAGCTAGCGCCATTCGACGGCCAACACCGCGGATGGTGGGTCTGACACACCGGTGTCAATGTGTTCTTTTTTCCATTTCCAGGAGTGTATATGTCAGTATACGTGCTGAATTATTTAAATTGGAAAGACCACATACAACTAAGAGAAGGTAAGGCAGATGCCAGACTGAGACACATCGGAAGATTCCTCAGGAAGTGTAATGATAATTAAATGAAGACCCTAAGCTGCCGACAGGCGTTGATATACATCAGCGGGGACAGCTGAAAATGTGTACCCCCACCGAGACGCGAACCCGGGATCTCCTACTTACATGGCATCCATCTGAGTCACCGAGAGCACAGAGGATAGTGCGCTGCAGCGACCTATCCCTTGCACGCTCCCCGTGAGACCCATATTCCCAACATAATGTGCACACACTACATTCGTAGTGCCCTTGCCTATTACACTCATTACTCACGGCAGACAATCTGACCGAGTCCCGTAAGAGTTCGGGCAGTACGTGTGCATCCACACAGAAGAAGGTCAATGGCCGGTTAGCCTTAACTATATGGAAATGGTATTTGCTCTGTCGGACATGTCCGAAAGAACAGATACCATCGTTAACTATGAATTGGTCGATGAGGACAGGCTGTGGACTGGAGCATTTCCATCTGCCATAAAAGAATACTTTGCGAAACACGTACTGCTTCTGAAAATTTTAGGGAAGAAAGAAACTGATAACTAGACCGGTAAGAATCCGTACGAACCATGGTTTAATAACTTTCTGCTTACGTCTGTAATCAGATGTAAGGGGCCTATTTGTAGGCTATAGTCTTAAATTGCGGTGTATATTCTTTTTGTTGTGATGTCTTCTTTCAGACGTTGTTTCCTACTTGTACCAAGTTGTTGGCGTTATGGAAAGTGGCACGTCCTGAACAAGACAACAATATCTGCTAAACTGGCACATGGTTAAGCTACCGAAGGCCATTGGCACTTTTGACCACAAAAACCTTCTGAAACTAACCATTAGAAACATGAGGAGTAGGAAATGACTGGTTCCGATCATATCTGGGAAACGAGACGGTAGAGATAGTATGAGTCTCGAGTGAAGGAAAGTGATAAGTAAAACATTTAACAAGCCCTGTGGCGAGTGGCGGGAACATCTAATGCACCCACAGTCATTATGGAACATACTCGTTTTGGTGGTTCAGGTGTTAACGTTGTCGGGAGGCAGAATATTGCATGGGCGTACTGACCTCACTTTATTGTGATACTGTACCTTTTCGCTAAGTGCGTCTTTCAGGGGTCATTCGGCCCTGACTTCATTTCTAAGGATGACAATGCACAACCGCATCGATCACTGCAAATGGAGGACTTCTTGGAATGAGAGTATATACGGCGAAATGACTGGTCTGCCCGTTCCCCGACTTAAATCCCATCGAGCACGTGTGGGATACGTTGGGAAGACGTATTGCAGCACGTCTTCATGAACTAACGATCATCGAAACAGTTATCAGCCGCGTTGGTGGAAGAATGGAACGCCATACTACAAGAACTCGTTGCCAACCTTGTAGCCGGCATGGGAGTGTGTTGCTGAGCATGCGTTACCATCCGTGGTGATCACACGCCATATTAAGAGCCATGTTCCGCCTTTTGCAACTTCCAACGGACCGTCATAGATGAGGGTGACTTCAGTGTAGTTTCTGTTCGTCTCATTGTGTACTTCTTTCAGTTACCGTCTGTACTATACTGTAGTAGTCCTTTGTATCTTCAGTATGTTGAAGTTTCATCGAGCTATATTGGTTTGCAATGGCACTTCATGCGAATCTTACTTTCGTTTTTAAGTTTTGTCACCTATGTACATTGATGTAACAGCTTCTAACAATACCATCACTTGCAAAGTAGGTTAGAAATCAGATTAATAATGTTGCTCACGCAGCATATGTTCGCTTTATCGGGCAACAACAAAGTTATTGACTGTGGATGGTATCGTCAGAATGGAAATAATGAAGTCACTGTAAAAAAGTCATTAATTTTGGCACTTATCTTGAATTAATTAGCACGTAGATTTCGTCGAAGTTGTTATGGCTCATCTTGTTGATTCTAGGGTGATTCCACTTTGACTGCTAGAAGGTCCAGATCTGTATTTTAGCAATATTTGAAGACCTGACAAATGGGGTTTTCGGGAAGTTCTTAATGATGAAACAATTCCAGATCAGAACAATGGTATGGTACAAATAATTTTTGACTTGGTGTTCACGATCCACATTTTTACTAAACTTCTTGTAAATTCACATATACTACTTCTTAATTGTCACATCATCAAGAAAACAGTTTTGTATCAATCTTCATACATTTAATTTCCACTTTACAAAGCGAAATAACAACTTAACTTCTGCAAAGTGAGACAAAGACTGCTCTGTGCGCATTCGCGCCAAAACGGCTACAAGTAAGTCAAAGATTATGGCCGTCTCACATAAATGAATACACACAAGAACCATATCACTGTAATATATCGATACATCGGAGTACCTATACATTAATAAAACCAAATGTGAATATTGTCACCAAAATATGTTTGTTACTTCGCAGAAAAGTAGTACGATATTACTGGTATCGAGAACTGGGGTTGGAGTGCCGTAATGGTCACGTAAATAAAGAACCATTACAAGCTCTTCATTCATATCTCATTAAATGTAGACAATAAGTCGTCAGAGGTTGTAATAAACATAACACTTTTGTGGATGACTATTCACTGTTACTTGAAGTGGGATGAGCACAAAAAGACGCTACCAAATGGAATGCCATTACTTACGAGGTGCGGCTAGAAAAAAACCGGACTGATGCTGGAAAAAACATTTATTTACAATTATTTACAATTTCATGTTATCTCCTTCAATGTACTCTCCTCCTCGGTCTCTACACCGCTCCATACGAATTTTCCACTGTTCATAGCAATGCTGCAGATCATTTTCGGTAAGTTCATACATTACTTCCGTCGCTTTTTCTTTTACTGCTTCAACAGTCTCAAATCTAGTTCCTTTCAAAGCTGACTTGACTTTAGGGAAAAGAAAAAAGTCACAGGGGGCCAAATCAGGTGAGTAGGGTGGATGATCTAAGATGGGAATGTTGTGTTTTGCCAAAAACGTCTTCACTGACAACGCACTGTGAGCTGGGGCATTGTCTTGGTGAAGGATCCATGACTTTTTTCTCCACAAATCGTTCCGTTTTCTCCGTACTCGCTCACGTAGGGTAGCCAGGACGCTAATGTAGTAATGCTGATTCACTGTTTGTCCCTCTGGTACCCAATCAATGTGCACAATCCCTTTGATGTCAAAAAAAAACAATCATCATTGCCTTGAATTTCGATTTTGACATTCGTGCTTTTTTTTGTCGTGGAGAACCAGGAGTTTTCCAATGCATCGATTGGCGTTTAGTTTCGGGATCGTAAGTAAAAAACCACGATTCATCGCAAGTAATAACATTTTGTAAGAAGGTGGGATCACTTTCAATGTTTTCCAGGATGTCAGAACAAATCATTCTTCGGCGTTCCTTCTGTTCAATTGTGAGACACTTTGGAACCATTTTTGAACACACTTTGTTCATGTTGAAACTTTCATGAAGAATCTGCCTAACACTTTCCTTGTCAACTCCTGTTAACTCAGACACTGCTCTGATTGTTAAACGGCGATCTTGTCGAACAAGTTTACCGATTTTTTCAATGTTTGCATCAGTTTTTGCTGACAATGGTCTGCCAGTGCGAGTGTCATCACTGGTGTCTTCGCGGCCATCTTTAAATCGTTTAAACCACTCAAACACTTGTGTTCGCGATAAACAATCATCGCCGTACACTTGTTGTAACATTACAAACGTTTCACTTGCAGATTTTCCTAGTTTGAAACAAAATTTGATGTTAACACGCTGTTCTTTCTGTACACTCAACATTTTCCGACGCACAGACAAAACGTCAACTACTTAAAACAGACGCCACGGGCAGACTGAGTGCAGGAGGCAGATGAAACTCGAGCAGTAGGCGGAGCGAGAGTCACGTGACAGGCCACGCGACTTTCAGCCTTATTGCATTTGTTTTATTGTTTCACCAGTACTAGTCCGATTTTTTTCTAGCCACACCTCGTATGTAAGCTTAACAGTATCTGACTCCAAATTGTACAATAAACTGACCAAAGAAATCAAAGAAATAGCTTAAACTATTTTTTGAAAAAGCAGTTGAAGCATACTTCTTAAATAATACATACAAAACAATAGCGGATTACATATTAGGGATTGGTAAAGAAAGTTAGTTTGGTAACATTAATTCACAATATTCTTTTACAGTATAATGCACAATACTGGAAAATCGTATGCTCAAGATCTGTGATGGGACACGTTAACAACTGCTTAAGCTCAACATTTTTACTATGGAAGGATGTTGACTAAGTGCTGCAAACGGACAAATGAAACACATACAAAATATAATGAAGAGAGAGGGGTTTCGCCACAGTTCTGTTAGCCGAAATGACGAGTGTATAGTGAGTGCCCTGTTTGTGGTTACTAATGACGAAGTGTGTAACGTTAGATATTTGGAATTAATTAGGCCTCCAGAAATAAATTTTCACTCTGCAGAGGCGTGGGCAGTGATATGAAACGTCATGGCAAATTAAAACTGCGCACTGGACCGGGCCACGAACTAGGGACCTTTGGCTTTTACGGACAACGGCTCTGCCAACTAAGCTACCCAACCACGACACAAGATCACTTCTCACAGTTGTACTTCCGCCAGTACCCTGCTCTCTTGCCTTCCAGTCTTCACAGAAGGCAAGGGTACTGAGTTCAATCTCGGTCCTTCACACAGTTTTAATTTCCCAGCTAGACCTGTAAGCAATTATATAATTGCAAAATTGTTGATTTTGAGAGGTGTTTTGTGCTTGTGTTAAGCTGGCTTCAGTGACATCATTGTTCAATTATCTGTGGCTGTAAAACAAGTCACTGACTACTTTCGCTGCTGCCGACCAGTCCCATAGGCTGCCACACTGCTGCGCAGAAGCTCCTGGCAGGCGTCAGCTTGAAACTGTTGCGGTTTGCGAAATGCCAGTTGGAAACTGGCTCGTCTTTCGAGAGCGCCGGAAGGCTGCAAGTTTCGACGTTTATGTAGCGGAACGGAACGGAAAGGTCCGGTGCCAGGCGTCGCGAGTGCGAAGAGCGCGCCGCACGTGCTGGAGTGCGTCTCAAGGCGTCGCCTTATCTGCGCACGCCGCTAAAAGTGGATGCCCCAGTCTGGCGGCACGTTGCCATGAGTCTCCTCCAACATCCAGCCGATCACTCAACTGCTGAAACTCTGATTCCTCCAGCAAGAAATTGCTGCGCTAATTTGTTTTCGTTGATATTACTCGTTCTCCAGAACGGTCCGGCACACAGTTTTAATCTGCCAGGAAGTTTCATTACTCGTTCTTCTTTCTGGAGTGACAGTTAGGTTACGAAATCCTGGAGCTAAATATACAAGGTGCACCACGCACATCTACATTTACATCTACATATGAACTCTGCTACCTACGTACATTTCGTGGTGGAGGCAACATTTTTTAAATTCTTGTTTTACCAAATTGAGCCGCAAATCTCCAAGGTCATGGAACGCGTCACTACGTGAAATTAGAACATAGAAGTAATAACAGATAAAATCAAATCTTTGTGAACCCAAAAAAGAGAAGCCATAAGTTCATGTAAACGCTGTCAACAATATAACGCAGGAAACAGCTTTATTTTTCTGGGAACTCCCTAGAGGGAATACATGGAGTGACGCATGAGAGAACTCTTCAGTTTCGTTTTGAAAGCGGCTGGATTACTGCTAAGATTTTTGAATTCTGTGGTAGCTTATTGAAAATGGATGCAGCAGTGTACTGTACACCTTTCTGCAAAAGAGTCAAGGAAGTGCGATCCAAATGCAGATAGGATTTCTGTCTAATATTAACTGAGTGAGAGCTGCTAATTCTTGGGAATAAGTTGATATTGTTAACAGAATCGCAGTAATTCTTTAGTGCGATTCTGGTAACAATATCAACTTATTCCCAAGAATCCGAAGAATTAGCACATTTAGTTAAATATATACAAGGTGAAGCGAAATTCGCACGTTCAGGCTTCGCAGCGCGACTTCTCACATGCTAGCGATAAAAAAGGGCCTGTCACAAAATTTCGTCCGGCGAGTACATCCGGCAGAAAAAGAACGTTAAAGAGTGGCAATCTGGCAACACTGTAACCAAATGTATAGTAACTGCCTCTGTCAAGACGTTATTGTTGTGTTGTACAGTTGGTGCAGTGGACAGAGTTTTGGGTTAGCATGCAGGAGGTCGAGGGTACGATCCTGGGTTCAACCATATGTTTTTTATTTGGTAAATGTAGTCCAAGTGGTACGGTATCTTACATCTTAATTGTCAACAGCGATTGCAGCGGGTCCTCTGGAAAAAAATTTGCACTTACATACGACAATCGTAGAAATGGAACATTCGTCAGCTTTGAAAGATGCCCTTTCCATGTCATGGGCTCCAATTTATTCGCACCCTCCTCTAAAGGCCACATAGATTAGTACCAACTATTATTCTTACCTCGTTCAGATCCATTACATTTCGTTAGGGCTTTACGTTACCAGTAAGACCAGCAACGTGCTTTGCAAATAATGTCCAAACTCGGTTGCTATTTGTATGTGTTGCCACCATGGCCCCATTAATTGTTTGAACTATCTATTTCTTATTTGTCTAACCGCGTATTTGTTGTGTTCAACGTTACAAAATGTTCTACATTTAGAGTACATGTGACATAAGAATCGGTGTCTATTACAGTATGAAATGTCAGAATGAAATTAGCAGATAAAGAAAAAAATCCATCCCAACCCAGGACAGAGCCCTCGACCTCCTGCATGGTAACCCAAAACTCTGTCCACTGCGCCAACTGCGCATCGGGATGAAAAGGTTTTGTCAGATGTAGTTACCATACGTGTTGTTAGTGTTGCCAGATTGCCACTCTTTAACGTCCTTTTTCAGCCAGATATACTTACTCGCCGCACGAAATTTTGGGAAGAGCATTTTTTTATCGCTGGCTCGTGAGGAGTCGCGCTGCGAAGCCCGAGTGCGCGAATTTCGCTTCATCCTATATATATATATATATATATATATATATATATATATATATATATATATATATATATATATATATATATGTGTGTGTGTGTGTGTGTGTGTGTGTGTGTGTGTTTGCCTCTGTAAGTATTTATTGCGGTAGGTCACCATCATCACAAGAGACGTTACACTGTCTGCGGAGCTATTAACGAAGTTTGTTGTGTTATTATCCAAAGAGTTACAGCAAAAAGATACAATTTTTTAAATGGAACAATAGTTGTTTCTATCTTGCACTGGAATCAGTAACACCAGCTGTTATTTTTTTATTTATTTACATGTCAAGTTCCGTAGGACCAAATTGAGGAGCAAATCTCCAAGGTCATGGAACGTGTCAGTACATGAACTTACAACATAAAAGTAATAACAGATAAAAATAAATGTTCATGAACCTGAAAGAAAATCAGTCCAATGAGAATCAGCTTAATTTTTCAAGGAACTCCTCGACAGAATAGAAGGAGTGACCCATGAGGAAACTCTTCAGTTTCGATTTGAAAGCGCGTGGATTACTGCTAAGATTTTTGAATTCGAATGGCAGCTTATTGAAAATGGATGCAGCGGTATACTGCACACCTTTTTGCACAAGAGATACGGAAGTCCGATCCAAATGGAGGTTTGATTTCTGCCGAGTATACGTCAATTTAAATTACATTCCTATCACTTTTAGTTTGGGAGCTACAACCCTTCAAAGTTTCAGGGGCAGATATCACACACACTGCGCATAACGCAATACGCCTTATAAATGTGATGCGGCCGAGTTGTAACGTCGCCGGTGTCACGGAGCGGGAAGCTCCCTCGATGGGCTGCTAGACTGACGACTGCCGCCGCACACGGCTGTATACCCGGCAGTTCGAGCCACACATGCAAACGGGGCTCAATATACCACAGTTACTGACATCGGATGAAGGTGGCATACACGAACAACGAGTACGTTGACATGTTGCTGATGCTCGGCGACTGCCGACACGATGCCACTGAAGCAGCCATGGCGTACGCCGTGATTTATCCTAGGCGAAGAACTCCGGCAGCCATTACGACTTAGGGAAACAGGCAGCTCGATAATGCGCAGCAGTAACAGACGAAGAACTGCAAGAAGTGAGGAGACGAAGGTGTTTGTTTTAGCTGCAGTACACCACGATCCTCATGTCAGCGTACGAGCCGTTGCTGCAGTCGCTAGTGTCAGTCTCACATCTGTGTGGCGTACAGTACACGGCCACAGGTTTCACCCGTGCCGCCTGTCACTGACCCAGGAGCTGCATGGGATCGATTTGCGTGCGAGAGTTACATTCTGTGAATGGGCCATGCGTAATTTCACGCTGGAGTCTTTACAGGGTTATGTTCTCTGATGAGTCCACGTTCACAAATTGTGGTGCAGTGAATTGCCATAACGTGCACTACTGGGCCGCAGACAATCCTCGGTGGGTACGACCTGTCGACCGTCAACGCAGGTGGTCTATTAATGTATGGTGTGGAATCCTTGGGTATGAAATCATCAGTCCACACCACATCCCAGGTACACTGACAGGTGAGTTATATCGCGCGTTTATAGTCGACAGTTTGGGTGGCCTCGTTGAACATGTGAGTCTACACACGAGAGTCCATCTGTGGATGCAACACGATGGTCACCCAGCCCATTCTGCACGTGCTGTTGTGGAAGAACTAAACAACAAGTTTGCAGGAAGGTGGTTGGGGCGCCATGGTCCTCATTCATGACCCGCAAGGTCGCCCGATTTAACACCATTAGATTTCCTTTTGTGGGGATATCTAAAGGATCGTGTTTATCTGACTGAGCCCACATCCCCAGATGATCTAAAACGGCGCATTGAGGACGCATGTTGCTCTGTGACACCGGCGATTCTTTGGAAGGCGCAATGCAGAAACATGGACACACATTTGAACATCTCATTTAAATCAACTTCCCACCGTCAGAACATCCATCACCCACCACACAGCCATGTGTCATGCACTGCGTGTGGTATCTGCCCCTGAAACTTTGAAGGGTTGTAGCTCCCAAACTAAAAGTGATAGGAACGTAATTTAAATTGAGTGTACACAGATGGTGTTACTGATTCCAGTGCAAGATAGAAACAACTATTGTTCCATTTAAAAAATTGTATCTTTTTGCTGTAACTCTTTGGGTAATAACACAATAAACTACGTTAATAGCTCCGCAGACAGTGTAACGTTTCTTATGGTGACCTACCGCAACAAATATTTCCATCGTCTATTACTTCGTAACTTACAGAGGCAAACACATTTAGTGAAACACCCTCTATATGTGTGTGTGTGTGTGTGTGTTAAAAATAGGAACATAAAAACACTTGCGTGTACAAATGCAACATTGTGTCAAAATTTGTGAATACTACCTCCTCCCAAAATATGGAAAGTGAAACCTTTGCAGTAGAAGAGACCTATTTCATACTATCGAAGATGAACACGTGGCTATAGCCCTTGCGGTATGCATTCTAGACCGCGTGTTTACTAGGCATTTTTTCTTGTTTCGGTGTAAGAAACCTGTTCCTAAAGCTTATAGGTTTTTTTTTTAACGCCCTGTATATAGGAACTCCTGTAGGTATATTAAAGCATGCACGTATTCGACAGCGACATTGTATGAAAATTTGAAAATTTGGAAATTTATGGTAAGTTCCTATGGGACCAAATTGCTGAGGTCATCGGTCCCTAGGCTTGCACACTAATTAAACTAACTTACGCTAAGGACAACACACACACTCATGCCCGAGGGAGGACTCTAACCTCCGACGGGGGGCTGGGGGGTGGCGGGGGGTAACGGGCAAGGGGCAAGACGCCTAAGACCACGCGGCTACCCGCGCGGCCAAAATTTGAAAGGAATAGGTGAAGAATTTTCGGAGATTTAGAATTTTAAACAACTGACATGAGGTTTTTCTAACAACGTACCCCCTGTAATATTAAATAAGTATCTATATAATGCATGACGCTACAATTTAAATGCCGGCCGGAGTGGCCGTGCGGTTCTAGGTGCTACAGTCTGGAACCGCGCGACAGCTACGGTCACAGGTTCGAATTCTGCCTCGGGCATGGATGTCCTTAGGTTAGTTATGTTTAATTAGTTCTAAGTTCAAGGCGACTGATGACCTCAGAAGTTAAGTTGCATAGTGCTCAGAGCCATTTTTTTTTACAATATAAATATAAAAACGCGTATGTTTTGGAATGCAAGATGATGTCGAAATTTCAAAGCAATCGGTGAAGAACTTTCGGAGATATACGACGAACATTTACATTTGTATTTATACAGATTGCTAAGTATGCCTAAAATATAGTTTTGGCTATGTAGCTATTTCAGGTTTCTGCGATACATATCAAATATCATGCAATTTAAATACGAAGCGTACAGTTGACAGAATAAAAAGAGGACTTAAAGAATGTTAGCCATTAAACCCACAAAGGCCTATACAATCCGATCAAAACCATCCGGACTCGTACACTACCGCTCAATAATTTCAATACATCCTTGAAATGACATCTAGTTCTCTGTAGATGAAGTCTAATACCGTGGATACGGTTGAGGAAGCAAATGAAAAGTACAACAGTTGTACACGTGCATGATTTTTGTTTGTGGCCATCGAGATACAATAGTATCCAACAAACAATGTTGTGTACATAAACGTTATGTACCTATCTGATATGTTTGTTTACCTATTTGCCGACGGACGGCGCATTTGGTGCACCTGTGTTGTTCCCCGTAGTGATGTGAAGACCGCATCGAACGACAAGCATTGCTACGATACGCAACATGTGGTTCCCGCACGTCAGTTCCTTGTGACATTGAAGTGTGCACATCGCTAGTATGGCTCCACGAGTGGAGATATCCATAGAAAAACGTGCTGCAATTATAGCACTCAGCCAAGCAGGTTTATCTATTCGCCAAATTGCGAAACAGTGTGGTGTGTCTATAGGGGGAGTTCAATACACCCTTCACCGCCAGAAGGCAACAGGTAGCAATAAGGACATACCATGACCAGGACGGCCTTGTAAAACAACTGAAGGTGATGATAAATATATCAGAATTACTAGTAAGGTAAATAGATTCAAAACAACGCACCAAATTCGTGCATAATTGGTAGAAATGAACATGACAGTAATATCTGTTGCAACAGTAAAAAAGAGACAGACTGAAGCCGGCTTGAAAGGATTTGTCACAGCAAGAAAACCCCTTCTAAGGCCCATAAATAAACAGAAGAGACTTGAATGGTCTAGAAAACATCGTAATTGGACATCGGAAGAGTGGAAGAAGGTGTTATTCACCGATGAATCGAAGTTCGAGGGTTTTGGAACCAGAAGGAGAAAATTGGTTCGCCGATTTGTAGGGGAAAGGGTAGTCCAGGAGTGTGTTCTACCTGCAGTTAAACACGGTGCAGTTCTATTATGGTTCCGGGATGTTGGCGACACTGTGAGAATAGAAGAATGTATGAATCAGAAGCAGTACTACGGCATACTTCAGCATCATGCAATACGAAGTGGATTGCGATTAATAGGGAAAGGGTTCACCTTACAACAGGATAATGACCCAAATCATCGGTCGGCATACTGTACGAACTACATTGCATCAAAGGAAAAACAGAAAGTACTGAATGATATGGTACGGCCGTCCTAAAGCACCGATTGTAATCCCATTGAAATGGCCTGGGTTGAAGTGGTCAGACATATCAGGCAAGTTAATATATCCAGCAAGGAACAAAGCTGGAATATTGTTAAGGTTGTGTGGAATCATATAGATTCACGATACCTACAAAAACTGATTGGCTGCATGCCTCCAGTTTGTGAGGCAGTCATTAAATCAAAAGGATACTTTGAAGAAAGTAAAATATAATGATTTTGATTGTATTACATATATGGAAGTTAATATAATTATATAATGTGTGAAATAACATTTGATTTGTGTTGTAAATCTGAAATACCAGGGTGTATTGAAATTAATGAGCGGTAGTGTATTAGTGTCCATTAACATGGTGTATGTCCACCCTTCGCCTTTATGACGGCTTGACCTCCACTGACGACACTTTCAGTGAGGTGACTGGATGTCTGTGGAGGAATGTCAGCCCATTCTTACCCAGAGAAGGTAGTCATGTTGGACGCTGGGGTAGAGCGAAGTCGACGTTCTGACTCATCCCAAAGATGTTCCGCTGGGTTCAAGCCAGGACTCTGAGCAGGCCAATCAGTTTCAGAAATGTTGACAAACCATTGCGTCACATATACTGCTGTAGAACAGCGTTCATTGTCATGCTGACACCATCACCGTCCCTGAACTGTTCCTCTACTGTACGCATTACACAACGCTGTAAAACATGTTCATTTCCTTCTACATTTAGCGTTTTCTTAGGGAACCACACTCCATACTTCACTGTTGGCATTGCACATGATGGCAGATTGCGTTCTCCAAGCATTCGTGAAGCCCAAATCGTTCCACCGAATTACTGCACGCTGCAGCGTGATTCATCATTCCGAATCACTCGCTTCCTGTGATTCATTGTCCAGTGGCTTCGCTCTTCGCACCACCTCATGTGTCACTACGCATTGACTACAGATACGTGTGGTTTATGAGGACCTGCTCTAGCATAGTACCCCATTCTTTTTAACTCCCCACATACATTCATTGTACGAGGGCAGTTCAATAAGTAATGCAACACATTTTCTTTCTCGGCCAATTTTGGTTGAAAAAACCGGAAATTTCTTGTGGAATATTTTCAAACATTCCCGCTTCGTCTCATATAGTTTCATTGACTTCCGACAGGTGGCAGCGCTGTACGGAGCTGTTAAAATGGCGTCTGTAACGGATGTGCGTTGCAAACAACAGGCAGTGATCGATTTTCGTTTGGCGGAAAACCAGGGCATCTCAGATATTCATAGGCGCTTGCAGAATGTCTACGGTGATCTGGCAGTGGACAAAAGCACGGCGAGTCGTTGGGCAAAGCGTGTGTCATCATCGCCGCAAGGTCAAGCAAGACTGTCTGATCTCCCGCGTGCGGGCCGGCCGTGCACAGCCGTGACTCCTGCAATGGCGGAACGTGCGAACACACTCGTTCGAGATGATCGACGGATCACCATCAAACAACTCAGTGCTCAATTTGACATCTCTGTTGGTAGTGCTGTCACAATTGTTCACGAGTTGGGATATTCAAAGGTTTGTTCCCGCTGGGTCCCTCGTTGTCTAACCGAACACCATAAAGAGCAAAGGAGAACCATCTGTGCGGAATTGCTTGCTCGTCATGTGGCTGAGGGTGACAATTTCTTGTCAAAG
The DNA here is from genome assembly GCF_023898315.1 of Schistocerca nitens. Taxonomy (NCBI): domain Eukaryota; kingdom Metazoa; phylum Arthropoda; class Insecta; order Orthoptera; family Acrididae; genus Schistocerca; species Schistocerca nitens. Next base: position 386,689,916 of record NC_064620.1, read on the forward strand.
ATTGTTACAGGCGATGAAACATGGGCTCATCAATGGAGTGGCGCCACACCCACTCCCCTACCAAGAAAAAGTTTAAAGCCATACCCTCAGCCGGTAAAGTCACGGTTACAGTCTTCTGGGACGCTGAAGGGGTTATTCTGTTCGATGTCCTTCCCCATGGTCAAACGATCAACTCTGAAGTGTATTGTGCTACTCTTCAGAAATTGAAGAAACGACTTCAGCGTGTTCGTAGGCACAAAAATCAGAACGAACTTCTCCTTCTTCATGACAACGCAAGACCTCACACAAGTCTTCGCACCCGAGAGGAGCTCACAAAACTTCAGTGGACTGTTCTTCCTCATGCACGCTACAGCCCCGATCTCGCACCGTCGGATTTCCATATGTTTGGCCCAATGAAGGACGCAATCCGTGGGACGCACTACGCGGATGATGAAGAAGTTATTGATGCAGTACGACGTTGGCTCCGACATTGACCAGTGGAATGGTACCGTGCAGGCATACAGGCCCTCATTTCAAGGTGGCGTAAGGCCATAGCATTGAATGGAGATTACGTTGAAAAATAGTGTTGTGTAGCTAAAAGCTTGGGGAATAACCTGGTGTATTTCAATGCTGAATAAAACAACCCCTGTTTCAGAAAAAAAAAGTGTTGCATTACTTATTGAACTGCCCTCGTACTAACTGGAACACCGGTAGCAAGCACTTCGGACTCGCTGATTTAATGCAATTTTTAAAACCACCGTCGAACGGAGTGGCCACGCGGTTTGAGACGCCATGTCACGGATTACGTGGCCCCTCCCGCAGGGGGTTCGAGGCCTCCCTCGGGAATGGGTGTGTGTGTTGTTCTTAGCATAAGTTAGTTTAAGCTGGTTTAAGTAGTGTGTAAGTCTAGGGACCGATGACCTCAGCTGTTTGGTCCCTTAGGATTTCACACATTTGAACATTACAACCAACCTACGTCATGCTCGACGGTACCTGTCCGTCAGTACATGAGAGCTGCGTGGTCTTGGTTTACTTGTGACTGTGCCTTCACATTTCCACTCCAGTCACACCACCAACAGTAGACTTGGGCAGCTTTAAAGGGGTTGAAATCTCCCTGAAGGATTTTTTACTCGGGTGACATACAGTGAGTAGTCCTCGTTCGAAGTCACTGAGCTATCCTACGCAACCCATTTTGATGTTACTGCTTCTCTACTCGTATTAACAACGCAGAATTACCCGCCTCCTTACGTACATCCTCCCGTGACAACTATTCAATTCCAGATACAACTAATCAGTCCCAGATTGCATAGGGGTGTCTATACAGTTCTGATCAGATAATGTAGTTTCCCTTCATGCAACAGTCTAGATCATAACCACTACACCACGGTGATTGTGCCAGTGTGGTGCAAGCTGGTGCTATACAAGACTTACTTCACATCCATACTAATTTACGGCTCAGAGACTTGGACTATTACTAGAAGAGAGGAGAGTAGGATACAATCCAGTGAAATGAAGTTTCTGAGAAGTATGCTAGGGAAGACGAGGAGATGTTAGGAAGGAAATTGGAGTGGAGAAGTTGACTAAGAAAATTGAAAAGAGTAGATTAAAGTGGTTTGGGCTTGTGAAGAGGATGGGAGAGGGAAGAATACCAAGAAGAATGATGGAGTTCAATATTGAGGGCAAGAGGTCAAGAGGAAGACCGGGAACAAGATGGATTGATACAATAATGATAAATTTAAGGAGGAGAAACCTGCTATGGAACCAAATTGTGGAAGAAGAATGATGGAAAGACCGAGTAAAGTGGCGAAGTACCATTGATACCCCAACCCGATCAGATGTTAGAGGGGAAACGAAAATGATGAATGTAGTTTCCCTACAGAGCTCGCCCGCATAAGGGCATTGTTCAGAGGAAAGGATATCCTACGCAGTAGATTAATAGGGCGCTATCATTTAATCCCAAAAGCGAGGAAGCAGATAAAAAGGTGAGCACACCGGGAAAATCCCTAGGTATTCTTTTCTTTGTTGGAAGTATATCATTGAAGACAGGCAGAATTCTCTGGAAATGTTAAAGTGCTTTTTGGCCCATCAACAAAGATTGCAGACCTCTTTGGATGAGTAAGGAACGATTTGTTATAGCGGAACGTTGGAAATTGCAGAATACCTTGTCATTGTGGTAGAGCTGACACAGGCTGTGTGGAAGAACGCTGTGCCGAACATCAACGCTGCACTCATCTTTTACAACCAATCAAATCTGCTATTGCTGAACATTGTATCTCCACCTGACAAACAATGATTTATGATATATTAATATTATTTTGACCACAGAACTTCTTTTCGGGACTCCGTTGTAAAAATGCTCATGGCGGATATCTGAACAAACGTGACACCGGTTACCAGTTGAATAATTCGTGGGACCCCATCATTTCAGCAGTTTGTTCCAAACGAAGACGACAGAGTACGCCGATGGCACTGGCGAGAGACGACTCTGAGTTTCGCATTTTCTTCAGCGAGGGCGCTTCCCGCCGGATAGTGCGGTAAGTCAGTCATCTCGATCGTAATGCATAGGCGGAATACACACAACACGCTAACAACATATGCCATATGTCAACATTGCCAAGATATTTGCCTCTCCAACGTAATACAAATCCCTTGAAATCCTAGAAAGATATGCAGTCCACTTCGCCTTCCGCATCCGCCTACCTTCGTATCCTATGCCAGCTCGTCCATTTCCCACACCTTCTTCTCTTCTTCGGATCTAATACATTAACTGCAAAACCCAGTCCCGGCACCCAATACATCCATATCTCACAGTCCATGCACATCCATGTCTTGTCCATCCTCTCATGCCAGTACTTCAACAAACTCCCATAACCCGACGATGAAGTTCGTCCTGAGATAAACCCTTCTTTCCGGCCTTAGTAATAACGCCCCATCTCACTCGATCCTTTCGCTTCCCTCCTTCTTCCTTCTCTTCCTTCAGTGAATTTATTAGCTACCTGCGGTTTCTCAAAGCTCCACAGTATATTCATCATTCCACCTCCATCATGAACCTGATGATTTTAATGCACCTGCAGCACTATTATCACAATAATTATTTTATAACGAAGGTTTCTGTCGAGGTGGTAACATCGGTCCCCGTCACGAAAGTTAAGAGCTGTTGATCTTGACTAGCACTTGGATAGATAACCGTCCAGGCATGACGAGCGCTTTTGACAAGCGGGATGCACTCATCCCTTGTGTAACGAAAACACAATGGATGACCATATGCCCCTCCATGTCCGCATCCAGTGACGTCTATCAGCTGAGCACGGAGGTCGGTTGGTACCATTGGGACGTACTTTTTTAAATTGTTTTATGACTGCAATATAAAATCATTTAAAAACTTTCGACTGAAGAGTGGTTTTATTCGCTGGTAGCCCGCTCCTTCGTGGAGAACTGAAATTAAAACAAAGAAAAAGAAGTCTTCTTTCGTCTTCGACGGCTCACCTGAAGATGACTGAAAGTTGCGCAGTCGAAACATCGTGGAGTGTAGTAAACAATGATTCCTGGAAGCGCGTAATTCCTCTGAATATTAAGTTTGCCGAGAAAAGTTTAAAAGTCTCATATATCTAAATGCAAGTAATGCTCATTTTTATTCATTCCTGTTGCGCCTGAAATGAAGGTCTGTACTAAGATATAACCATGCAATAGCAGAGAGATGTGGTTTGACTTAACGGACGATTCGGATAGATCCGGCTAGTAGAGGCAGGTGCGTCGAACAGACTAGCCTGGCGTGCGGGTGAAAGAGGAAAAATAAGCGCTCCTGGTCATCGCCACGTGGAATAACACAGCCTGCGTGACGTGCGGTTTTATTGCCAGTGCTGCTTGCGACACTTTAAAACGGATACCCGGTAGAAGGTACGAAGCGAGGCAGTGCTATGGTTAAGAAATCTGAGTTGTATTCAGTAGAAGGCGGTTCAAATCCCCATCCATTCATCCCGGTTTAATTTGTTTTTCATAAACTGACCGATAATGGCCGAGTGCTCAAATATTTTTACGACGCTATACCTCACACACCACGGCTGAGCAAAAAATTGGAAACAGTGGGAAAGAGGTTTTGACAATTTACAACTGTAAATAAGTAAATGAAGCCTAGGACGAATACACCCCTGAATAGACGCACGTGGGGAAGGAATGCAGCGTCGCTATAACGTCGACCGGTGAGTTACTCTGTTCAGAGGATTGGACGTCAGTACGCCCATGCAACATGATACCTCACCATCCCACAACGCCTGGGCCACCAAAACGATCGTGGTAAGCAATGCTAGACGTACGATCTTGTAGTGAGAGGTGGGAACACCTTATGCACCCACGACACCGTACATTCGCCTCTCAGCATTATAGTGACGCTGTACTCCTTACCCAAGTGCATATTTTAGGAGTGTATTCGGCTGAACTTCATTTTTATGAATGACAATGCGCGACCGAATCGAATTTCGCTGTTTGAGGAGCTGTTGGAACGAGAGGATATTCGCCGAAGGGACTGACCTGCTCGTTCCCGAACTTAAACCCTAGCGAGCACACGTAGAATACGTTAGGGAGACTTATTCCAGCACGCCCACATGCACCATGACCATTCAGAAGTTTTCAGCCGTGCTAGTAGAAGAACTCCATAAGAGTTGCTTACCAACCTTGTCGCCAGCATGGGAGGACATTGGGAATCATCCACTGTCTTCCGTGGTGATCACACACCCTATTAAGAACCACGCCTCGAATGGTTCAAATGGCTCTGAGCACTATGGGACTTAACATCTATGGTCATCAGTCCCCTAGAACTTAGAACTACTTAAACCTAACTAACCTAAGTACAGCACACAACACCCAGCCATCACGAGGCAGAGAAAATCCCTGACCCCGCCGGGAATCGAACCCGGGAACCCGGGCGTGGGAAGCGAGAACGCTACCGCACGACCACGAGATGCGGGCAACCACGCCTCGCTTTTTGTAATATCCGTCATAAATCGCAGTGTGTTCAGTGTAATTATTGTCTTTGAATAAAAGTTTGATTTCTGTTCGTCTTGTTGGCTATTTATTTCAGTCACCTTCGGTACTACGGGGTGTTCAAAAAGTCTCTCCGCAGTGCCGTATGATTGTTAGCCGCGCGTGCAGTATGATTGTTCGCCTGCCAGGGTTACTTCCCTTCAAGTGGACTCTCCCAACATTCCACGTTTCGTTTATCTCAGCCAGCGTTAGTAAAATCGTTGGTGTGTGTCGTTACGTGTTGACGTGAACGTTGAAGTTTAGTTCCTTTGTTCGTTTGTTTCGTTTTTGTCACTGTTAAAATGCAAACCATTGAAGTACAGGGTCTAGTGAAGCAGTGGATACAACCCGTCGGCTTTGACCAGTGACGTCATACATTACTCATAGATAGTAATGTCTTCACTTCGAGCCATAGATAATAAAACAGTTCTGTGTTCCAGATATGCGCTATCATTGTACATTAAAATAATTGAATGTGATTTAAAAAGAGATCGCTACATATTACTAAAAATATTTTATTGTGCATTTATTAAATTAATTGGTTGTTTCTAATTCATTCGGTACTTAATTTCATTCTTAGTGATATTGAGGTAATTTGGACTATTAGTTTCTTATTTTAGAACAATTTTTAGTATCTCATTTCCGTTTGTAGGTATGGATTTAACTGATGATTTACGAGAGGCTATGGGCGAAGACGTGTTGGCCACAATTTGTTTTTTGCAAATGTGTGGTCTCATTGCTGAGTATGTTCGATGTCGTGAGTGCGGCGAACATATGCGCCTCACAAGTGTATCAAGACGCCGTACTCGAGACTTATTCGTGTGGCGCTGCAGCAAAGATCGGTTGTGGCGGCCCATTAGACGAGGGACGTGGTTCGAAAAATCTAAGCTCGCCTTGAGAGACATTATGAAAATCACGTACTGTTGGTGTTTGAGATATCTGTACTAGCAATATTGAAGGCAAAACGGCCGACACCACTGAAATTTGTAACCAATACTTCAGTTGACCTCTACACTGACACTACGTATTCGAAAAAAACGACATATGTAGCATAGATGAGATTTACCAATATATGTCAACTGGAGAGCAGGATACAAATGTTGTATATAGCTTTATAGTTCAAGTAAAGAATGTATACTATTAGCATCGAAGGCAAAAAAACAGTACCCCATAGTGAAGTACGGGATACAGATTGTATAGGTGTCGTCTTGTTGCCTCTTCATGTAGTTCAACTGAGGTACAAGTTGCAAATGTAACGTACGTCCATTTCCACGTTTTCGTTAGCAGTGTACATACACTCCTGGAAATTGAAATAAGAACACCGTGAATTCATTGTCCCAGGAAGGGGAAACTTTATTGACACATTCCTGGGGTCAGATACATCACATGATCACACTGACAGAACCACAGGCACATAGACACAGGCAACAGAGCATGCACAATGTCGGCACTAGTACAGTGTATATCCACCTTTCGCAGCAATGCAGGCTGCTATTCTCCCATGGAGACGATCGTAGAGATGCTGGATGTAGTCCTGTGGAACGGCTTGCCATGCCATTTCCACCAGTTGGACCAGCGTTCGTGCTGGACGTGCAGACCGCGTGAGACGACGCTTCATCCAGTCCCAAACATGCTCAATGGGGGACAGATCCGGAGATCTTGCTGGCCAGGGTAGTTGACTTACACCTTCTAGAGCACGTTGGGTGGCACGGGATACATGCGGACGTGCATTGTCCTGTTGGAACAGCAAGTTCCCTTGCCGGTCTAGGAATGGTAGAACGATGGGTTCGATGACGGTTTGGATGTACCGTGCACTATTCAGTGTCCCCTCGACGATCACCAGTGGTGTACGGCCAGTGTAGGAGATCGCTCCCCACACCATGATGCCGGGTGTTGGCCCTGTGTGCCTCGGTCGTATGCAGTCCTGATTGTGGCGCTCACCTGCACGGCGCCAAACACGCATACGACCATCATTGGCACCAAGGCAGAAGCGACTCTCATCGCTGAAGACGACACGTCTCCATTCGTCCCTCCATTCACGCCTGTCGCGACACCACTGGAGGCGGGCTGCACGATGTTGGGGCGTGAGCGGAAGACGGCCTAACGGTGTGCGGGACCGTAGCCCAGCTTCATGGAGACGGTTGCGAATGGTCCTCGCCGATACCCCAGGAGCAACAGTGTCCCTAATTTGCTGGGAAGTGGCGGTGCGGTCCCCTACGGCACTGCGTAGGATCCTACGGTCTTGGCGTGCATCCGTGCGTCGCTGCGGTCCGGTCCCAGGTCGACGGGCACGTGCACCTTCCGCCGACCACTGGCGACAACATCGATGTACTGTGGAGACCTCACGTCCCACGTGTTGAGCAATTCGGCGGTACGTCCACCCGGCCTCCCGCATGCCCGCATGCCCACTATACGCCACAGTCCGTCAACTGCACATACGGTTCACGTCCACGCTGTCGCGGCATGCTACCAGTGTTAAAGACTGCGATGGAGCTCCGTATGCCACGGCAAACTGGCTGACACTGACAGCGGCGGTGCACAAATGCTGCGCAGCTAGCGCCATTCGACGGCCAACACCGCGGTTCCTGGTGTGTCCGCTGTGCCGTGCGTGTGATCATTGCTTGTACAGCGCTCTCGCAGTGTCCGGAGCAAGTATGGTGGGTCTGACACACCGGTGTCAATGTGTTCTTTTTTCCATTTCCAGGAGTGTATATAAAGGTCAACGGAAGCATGGGATACAAATATTATGTACGTAGCTCGTTCTGCCATCGGTAGTACTAATATGTACTTAAGAACAGACTGTTAGTGATAGCGGAGGCGAAATAAACAGCACATGTAAAGTTTGTATCCCGTGCTTCATTTAGGGTTCAGCGAAGAAGGGGTTACATAGTTCAGCTGAACAACAGGTCACTAATGCTAGTGGAAACGAAGAAATCGACGTAAGCCAAACTTGTATCCCGTACTGCACTTAAGCAATACAGTTCGAAAGAGGTCCGAGATACAGTTCATATATATGTGACGTGATGTATTCTATGCTATGAATATTTTCCATCCATTTTTTCCGTTTCATTTTCCAGAGAAATAATACAGTACAAACACGGGATATCCTTAACGTGAAAATTTTGCTGGCCTTTATATATGTCAGCTATATTTTTCGTATCTCCTATTCCTTTGTTTCTGAACATTCTTGTCAGCTCTTTCATCTGTTTAATAAATACTCTCTGGCCAGTTCTGACGTCATTGGTCAAAGCCGACGGGTTGTATCCCCTGCTTCACTAGACCCGAAGAACGTGTGCTTTTAGTCGAACAAGTGTTCAAAGCTGGCGGTAAATACACAGTTTCAGTTCGTCGAACATTTAATTCAGTTTTCCCAGAGACAACACCCTCACATCGTGATACTGTGCGAGATTTGATTAACAAATTTCGAAGTACGGGTTCCATGACAGATACACCGAGAAGTAGTCCTCCTAGTGTTTTGCCTGATGATAAACTACTCGATATTTCCTATAAAATGTCCGTGAGTCCGAACAAGTCGTAAGAAAACTCGCCCAGGAAATCGATGTTAGTGTCTCAACGGCCCACACAAGCTGTAAGGAAAAAATTAGAACTTTTTCCATACAAAGTGACAGTTGTGCAAGAACTGAAAAATACTGATCATGGCAAGAGACTGCATTATTGTGAAAAATTCTTTCGACAAAATGGAAGGGATATTCTTAATGGAACGTTTTTCACTGATGAGGCGTGGTTTCATTTATTCGGGTACATGAACTCGCAAACTTCTCGTATGTGGAGTACTGCAAATCCATTGCGTATTCATGAGGAACCACTTCATTCTGTGAAAATAGGAGTTTTGATTGCAATTTCTAGACGTCGGATTGTGGGTCCCATATTTTTAACGAAACAATAAACGCACAACGATACTGCAGCGATATTATGTACCCATTCATAGGAGAACTTGTGTTATGTGAAATACTGAACGGTTATATTCAACAAGATGGTGCAACCGCGCATACAGCCCGCGTTTCCATGTCACTGCTTGCTGATGTTTTTGATGATCGCATAATGTCACAGGGACTTTGGCCTCCACAATCGCCTGACCTAACACCACCTGACTTTTTCTTCTGGGGTGCACCGAAAGCAACTGTCTATAAAAACCGTCCAAAATCCATCGATGAATTGAAAACTGCAATATCCACTTTCACTGCTTCTGTTACAGAAGAAATGTTACAGCTTGTGTTCGGAAACATGATTAGACGAATTGAATCGTCTATTCAACAATAGGGGGGACACTTTCAACATGTAACGTGAAAATTTGTAAGTAAAAATGAATACTCAGTAAATTAATAACTTGTATTTCACTGAGTTTTATTTCGGTATATTCACTGCGGCATATGGCACGCACGGCTAACAATCATACGGCACTGCAGAGAGACTTTTTGAACACCCCGTATAATGTAGCAGTTCTTTTTATGTATGATCTACCTTTCATCGAGCTGTGTTACTTGGCAGTGACACCATGCTAAAGCTATTTTCGACCTTAAACGCAACTAACAGCTTAACACAAAACGATCAATTAATGTTAAGAGCGTCATTTTCCTGCTAACTAACAGACAAACATAATTACGGAGAAAGTAATATTTTAAGATGTGCTTAGTTTTAATCAACATTGGTGAATTCGGCTATGGGCTACGTAAAGTTGGCTACTTACTTCAGGGGCGGAGGGGTAAGAAACCGAGCCACACAATGTCAGCAATGGCTCTTGAACAGAAAAATTTTGATGACCACTGTTCTGAATACTTCGTGCTGCTTATGTTTTCTCGAGTGTCACACTAAACTTGGATATAGTGAAATCCCTGATCTCCCTAAGGTTGCCGACACAGGCAGCAGCGAAGCTCCTTGTCGGAATATTTTCCAAATCTTTCCGCAAAAGCTTTTAAAATAACTCCCTGTCGGTTCTGGATTGAATAGTCTTCCGAAATTCTATCCCTACCAGCTTAAAAAAGATATCTTAAAACCGTTGTCGAACGCACTGTGGACTATCCATTTCACTGCTCCTGTTTTCTTCCACGTTTCCAGAATTAGTTTCTGAGTCATATGCTTTTAAATCTCGTGTTTAAATCTTTCTTCGTTCATTTCTGTGGCAGTTTCCGCCCACATTATTCGTTTTTAGCTTGTCTCTACTGTCATCTTTGCAAATATTATTCAGTGAAATGTAATTATTGCCGCTTGTGGTTGTCACTATACGGAAAAATGCTACTGGCAAATTATTACAGTTATTTCACTCTTAATCAGGCAATTGCTGTGTGTAAATGTATACATTTCCTTTGTACGTTATGCAGCGCATTATCAAGAAGCGATTGCTTGCTTGAGACTGAGATGCCGCTTTGTAGCAACAGTATCTAAAGAGTATTTCATGATTATCGCCTTTCCAGTTAAGTGAAAGAATAGGCCCAACGTTAGCACTCAATGAATAAATAAGAAATAGCTCAAGAACAAAGTTTCTAAACACCAAAGTTGGGGAAGACACACAGACGAAGCAAAATAAGAAGTCAAGAAAGACTTCCGTCTTGGAAGCGAGAGTACGCAAGACGGCTGAGGTGAGTGAGGTGACAGAAGATGCAGACAAGAAAGCTTTCTTCAACAAACGAGTTCTGTACGGCATTAAATGGAATCGAAATGTTGACAGTTTAACTAGCTGACAACTAACTGAAAGCATTGATATATGGATCTCGTGAGCGAGGTTAAAAATTAAGTCAGCAGTTAACGGTTAAATGCTTACTACAGTAATAACCAGCTGCGATCACAGCGAGGTGACATGTGGAATACAGTAGCAGATCCAAATGTAGAATTGTACGGTAAACGCTTACACAAAGAGGTGTCTTATTGGAATAACTGGTAGGGTGTTTGTTAACGTGCTAATGTAACGAACAAATAAGGAGAAAAATATGAGGCTAAAAATGAGAATAAGCCAAAGTGAGAATGGATAACTTATGATGCAGTAGCATAAGGTATGAGACGGAGAACATCTTCAGAACAAGCTTAAACTAACGGCGTTTACAAACACACATTTACAGCTGCACTTCTTTTCCACTGTAGCCTTAAGTAAAAAACATTGTAGCAATTTTCAATTCAGCTGGCTGCTATAAACGAAGGCAGAAATAGGAGAACGAGCATGCCTGACGCATTCCGCAGCTCGGGTGCCTTTACATTTCTGAAGGGCGCGTATTTATTTTTCCAGGCCACATACAGCTCAGTTTACGCTTCCGCGTGACGCCTAGATCTGCACTTGTTCCTCCATTGTAGCCAAAACGCCAGCAGCAAATCTCAGAAGAGCTCAGGCTCTCCCGGCGCCGCTTGGTGGTATTAGGTTCAGCTTCATGCTGAAGAGTCTGCAACTCTTTGAAACGAGCCTAGGTTAAATGTTAGACTGAGCTCATCGTATGAGCCGGCACTGAAAATTACGGTCTCCAAAAATATTCCATATCTGTGGACGTCTTTTTGTCTTATTTTATTTCCTTCTCCTGTGTTGAATATAGCGGAATTTGAACACGTTACTTATACCAGTAAATACGCAGACTACTCTTAATTCTAATATGGCAATAGCCAGATTGTAAAGACAACGATTTCCGGATCATTCTGTAGATAATTCGACTTCATAGTATCGACTATAATTTATTAAACAGATGAACCAGTAATACTCACACCTGGCAGCACTTGCCTTCTTTGGTTTTACGTATTTTTTGAAGACTGTATGTATTTCACCACTTACATACAGCTTACGTAAGAAGCATACGAGTTTTGCCGTGATTAGTTCTCCAACGAATATCAATAATTCTGAGAGAATGTGTTCTACATTAAGTGCTTTGTTTCGACTTCGGTTTTTCAGTTATCGTTCAAATAGTACTCGCAGTTCCCATACTTTTCTCATCCACTTCTTCCATAATATCGTCTTCGAGCTTTTCACGTTATACAGGTTTTCTGTATTTCCATCCACCTTTCCGGTTCCCCTTCTGTGCTTAGTACCCACATGCTGTCTGATTTCTTGATGTTCATCCAACTGATTTTTTCCAAAAATATTTTTTTCGTCATTATGGATGCTGCTACACCTTTATATTTTTCCTCTTCCCATTCCTGCTTTGTTGTTTTGAACTTCCTGCCAATTTCATTTCTTTAAACGTCTTCATCCCCTTTTGCCTGATTTTTCTGCTGCATTTTATGTTTTTTTTTCAGCAGTTACGGTTAACACATATTGTGTTATCGAAGAATTTCTATTGGGATTTTGTCTTTTAGCCCAGCTGTTCCTCTACTATCTTCAACATTTCCTGTGTCAGCGCTACCCACTCCCGTTCCACTGAATTTCTTTCTACCACTTGAATTCGCCATTGGCTAATGCTTCCTCTGAAATTTTCAACAAGCTCTTGTTGTTTCAGATTATCGACATCACATATTCTTAACATATATACTTATGGTACTGTGGTGGCTCGGGAGTCTGTGTCTATCTTGGCTACGATAATCCGTCCAGCCGCGCGGGATTAGCCGAGCGGTCTGGGGCGATGCAGTCATGGACTGTGCGGCTGGTGCCGGCGGAGGTTCGAGTCCTCCCTCGGGCATGGGTGTGTGTGTTTGTCCTTAGGATAATTTAGGTTAAGTAGTGTGTTAGCTTAGGGACTGATGATCTTAGCAGTTAAGTCCCATAAGGTTTCACACACATTTGAACATTTTTTTGATAATTCGTCTACTCTACTGTTTGTAGTACTTTATTCACGTTTCTGTATTCTTCATTGTCAGCCCTGCTTCTACTTGATTTTGAGTTTACATCCCTATACTCACTCGATCAGTAATCCGTTTCTTTCAGTCATCGCCCTTTTCTCATTCTAATTATATCTAACTTCAACCCATCAATTTAACTTATTAAATTCTCTAGCCTACCAACATGATTAACAGATCTAACATTCTGCCCCCCGTCTCAGAGGACATCACAGTTGTTTTTCTTCCTGATGACCGTATCCTCCAGAGTAGTCTCCGTTCGAAGCTCTGAATGAGAGACTGCTTTTTCTCCGGAATATTTCAGCCAAGAGGATTCCATCATTATTAAACGGTACAATAGAGCTGCATATCCAAGGAAAAATAACGGTTGTAGTTTTACCTTGCTTTCAACAAAATAGCAATTCCATATTGGCTAATGCTACTACACTAGATGAGTCAATGGTCCAGATTGTCGCTCCTTCTACTATCGAAAAAACTGCTGCTCCTCTTAAGTAACCATGAGAATAAAGTTATGTAAAGTGGTAAGATTTGTTCATAGTAATAAAAGAATGGAAGCCTAATAGAAAAGTACTAATGAGAACTCATTTCTTTCGGTGGTGGTCAGTAGCTACAATTATGTGACAAGGCTTCTGCAAGGTCATACGTACAACCGTAAAATATTCAGTTGCAGAGGAAAAAGTGCAATAAATAATGTCAGATCAAAACCATAAGAGTGAAAGAACTATTTTAATCGTCAGCTTCTTCTGTAGTACTGCATTTCAAAATCTGCTATACTCTTCTTGTATGAACTACTTGTCGTCCTGTCGAAGGCTGCACTTCATACAAATAACTTCGTAAAATACTTCTTAGCACTTAAATTTATTTTCACTGCAAATAAATTTTTCATTTTCAGTAAATTCTTATTTTCTATTGCCATTCTGCGTTTTATAATCTGTTTGCTTCAACCGCAATTATTTATTTTGTTACCAGTATAGCACAACTCATCTACTACTTTTTGTGTTTCGTTTTTTAATCTACTCCCCTCAGGCTCACCTGATTGCAATCGATTACCTTTCTGTTACATATGTTCATATTGTAACCTTATTTGAAACAGCTTTCATTCCGTTGAGCTTATCTTCCAAGTCCCTTTCCGTCTCTCACGGAACTGGAAAGACTCAGGCAAATCTTAAAGTCTTTATTTCTTCAAAAATTCCGCGAAATATTGAAGATTTTGCACGTTTCTCTTTGGTTTCCTTTACTGCCTGCTCGATGTACCGACTGAATAACGTGGGGTGTGGCTTAAACCGAGTGTCTCTGTCTTCTTAATTACTTTTTTCGTTTGATGTTTTTTGAATATTATGACTGCAGTCTGGTTTCTGTACAAATTGTAGATAACCCTTCGCTCCATTTATTTTATCTCTGCTGTCTACAGAATTTCAAAGAAAGCCAAATAATATTCATCCATTCATTCAATCATCACGTTCGCCACATTCCATCAAGGACGGGAACCTTAAGGGCTGTGGCATGAGTCAAGGTATACATTAACTAAATACAAGCAGTTTTAGAAGCTTAATCTGAACGCTGCATTAACAACAAACTATCACTTTAATGCTAAATGTTGTTCATGTTTATGACGTAGAATCGTAATAAAGTAAATTAGAAAGAAGCTACTACTATGAAGAAGATACTGTCTCCGCAGTGACACTACGCCAAGAAACCCCCGATTCACTGAAAAATCGAATGCGCATGTATAAAACATCTTCAAACGGCTGATTGCTCTACAAATGAGTTAATGTATTAAATATCTGCGTTTTAAGCAAGCACGCTAGAAGAAGTTTAGGAAAGATTTGAAATTATACTCAAAGTCTGTGGGAAGTCGCTAAATGCTCTCTCTTTATGAAACACTAGATGAGTGTAGTCTCTGTAATTTGCTCTCCATTTTAAGCAGAAGCTAGTTTTTCACGGATTGCAATGTTTCTGACGTCATACCTCCGAAACTGTTTCGCAGGCTATAATTTCGCGGGTTCATTCAGTGACGTGTGAAAATACTGTCTGCAAAATGTGTTACCAATACAGTTTGTATTAAAGAAGTAATAAAACTTCATGCATGTTGCCGAAGTCTGATTGTGCGTTGTTTTAAACAGAAGCTGATTTTTCACGTATCTAAATATCTATGATATCTCCTGAACTATGTGTCGTAAAATGATAGAGTTTCACTTCTAAATTCAGTAGTGTACATAAATACTGTCTGTAAACTGTGTTGCGAATAGAATCGGTAGTGCGGACTGTCAGCAAGATAAGTTTCGTAAAGGCTTGAAATTATATGGAAGTTTTGTTGGAAGTCGCTAAGTGTTCTCTTTCTCAAATAGATGGACGAATGAAATCCATGTATTTGGGCACCATTCATTACTCTACCTCAAGACAGACAGACAACTTCTAACAGTAATGTTATTGTGTTAAACTTTTTACTTAAGATCACAGCTCTTAATGTCTAGATTACGATAGCATTTTAATGTTTAAATGCGGTCAGTAATTACGCGAAATGCTGAAGATCAAATTTTTGTTGCCCCTGCACTGCAACTGGTACAGGGTCCAGGATTCTGTAATAGCGTTTTAATAATATACGAGTAAATAGCTGATGTTCATCTCACCTTGGTAGCTAATATTTACTTGGTTACTTTGGCATTCTTACACGAAAATAGTTACGTACATCTATAAAAATTATAAAAATTGAGTAAGTTGTATTGTTCATTACTACTTGTTATACAACTTCACAAAAGACACTGGAACATGCTATGTGCGTTACAGAATGTTTAGTCTTTATATATATATATATATATATATATATATATATATATATATATATATATATATATATATATATATTACACGGGTACTAATTGAATACTTTTGCACCAGAGGTCGTTACTTCAAACTGAAACCTAGACAGAGAGGCACAGTCTACATGAAAATTATTTTTGTCTCGCACTGTGATTTTGTACAACACGGTTTAGGCGAAACTGATTTTTGTGTGAAAATTATTTTTATGTTTTGTATTTTGATTTTCATAGTTTGGCTGAAAATTACTTATTGTCAGCAACAAAAGCCATAAACTAGAAAACATATTGGAAAGTATAGTCTACGTTCTGAATCTAACAAAATAAGGTTTAGAATTCATACACGTATGAGGGATACTCTTCTGTTCACTTATATTTATCCGAAATGCTGCGTACGTTACTATAGACTGCCCAGCGCCGCTATGCAGTAGTCAACCATGGCGCAGTTTTTAAGACTGAATGACTTTTTCACGAAACAAATCACTACAGCACAAAGACAGATTAGAGCGGAATCACACACGAAGGTAATGTTTACCTTCAAGATGCAACGATTGAGTACTAACGGAGGGTTGAAAAAAATAAAGTAAAAGATGTTATTTCAGTGAGTCCCAGAGATATGAGCTCCCTACAGCGCAGCAGAATCGTTTGCATGTTGTTAGAGGATCGAGTGCAACAGGTGACACACACGCGACAGTGTAAATCAACAGGCAGGAAATCGAAGCGCTCACGGAGGAGGAACGGAGAGTGAGCAAGGGAGAAGCAAACAAGTAAGACAATACGACTCGCCCTCACAGTTTTACTTCCGCCATTACCTCAGTCACCCACGCTCCAAACTTCAAGGAAGTACCTCGCAGGAGTAGTACACTTGGAAGAAAGGATTTTGCGGAGACATGGCTTAGTCACAGCCTGGGTGCTATATCCAGAATGAATTTTCAATCTACAGAGAAGTTAGCGTTGGTCTGAAACTTCCTGGCGAATTAAAGCTGTGTGCTGGGCCGGGAATCGAAAATGGTAGCTTTGCTTCTGGTGGGCAAGTGCTCCACCGACTGAACTATCCAAGCGCAGCTCACAACCCGCCCTCACTGCCTTTCTTCCAGCAGTACGTGATTGTATAGCTCAGATGAAAAGCGTGAAAAGCGGTTTAGAGGGAGTCACCCATACATTCATCACACGAAGACGACTCTGAAGTTTCGGGTGGTGGTTGTAGGACCCAGCTAATATATATATATATATATATATATATATATATATATATATATATATATATATATATATATATATACAGGGTGGTCCATTGATAGTGAGCGGGCCAAATATCTCACGAAATCACGAAATAAGCGTCAAACGAAAACACTACAAAGAACGAAACTTGTCTAGCTTGAAGGGGGACACCAGACGGCGCTATGGTTGGCCCGCTAGATGGCGCTGCCATAGGTCATACGGATATCAACTGCGTTTTTTTTTTTAAATAGGAACCCCCATTTTTATTACATATTCGTGTAGTACGTAAAGAAATAAGAATGTTTTAGTTGGGCCACTTTTTTCACTTTGTGATAGATGGCGCTGTAATAGTCACAAACATGTGGCTCACAATTTTAGACGAACAGTTGATAACAGGTAGGTTTTTCAAATTAAAATACAGAACGTAGGTACGTTTGAACATTTTATTTCGGTTGTTCCAGTGTGATACATGTATCTTTGTGAACTTATCATTTCTGAGAACGCATGCTGTTACAGCGTGATTACCTGTAAATACCACATTAATGCAATAAATGCTCAAAATGATGTCCGTCAACCTCAGTGCATTTGGCAATACGTGTAACGACATTCCTCTCAACAGCGAGTAGTTCGCCTTCCGTAAAGTTCGCACATGCATTGACAATGCGCTGACGCATGTTGTCAGGCGTTGTCGGTGGATCACGATAGCAAACATCCTTCAACTTTCCCCACAGAAAGAAATCCGGGGCCGTCAGATCCGGTGAACTTGCAGGCCATGGTATGGTGCTTCGACGACCACTCCACCTGTCATGAAATATGCTATTCAAAACCGCTTCAACCGCACGCGAGCTATGTGCCGGACATCCATCATGTTGGAAGTACATCGCCATTCTGTCATGCAGTGAAACATCTTGTAGTAACATCGGTAGAACATTACGTAGGAAATCAGTATACATTGCACCATTTAGATTGCCATCGATAAATTGGGGGCCAATTATCCTTCTTCCCATAATGCCGCACCATACATTAACCCGCCAAGGTCGCTGATGCTCCACTTGTCGCAGCCATCGTGGATTTTCCGTTGCCAAATAGTGCATAGTATGCCGGTTTGCGTTACCGCTGTTGGTGAATGACGCTTCGTCGCTAAATAGAACGCGTGCAAAAAATCTGTCATCGTCCCGTAATTTCTCTTGAGCCCAGTGGTAGAACTGTATACGACGTTCGAAGTCGTCGCCATGCAATTCCTGGTGCACAGAAATATGGTACGGGTGCATTCTCAACACCGACGTTTTTGAGATTCCCGATTCTCGCGCAATTTGCCTGCTACTGAAGTGCGGATTAGCCACGACAGCAGCTAAAACACCTACTTGGGCATCAGCATTTGTTTCAGGTCGTGGTTGACGTTTCACATGTGGCTGAACACTTCCTGTTTCCTTAAATAACGTAACTATCCGGCGAACGGTCCGGACACTTGGATGAAGTCGTCCAGGATACCGAGCAGCATACATAGCACACGCCCGTTGGGCATTTTGATCACAATAGTCATACATCAACACGATATCGATCTTTTCCGCAATTGGTATACGGTCCATTACAACACGGGTAATGTATCACGAAGCAAATACCATCCGCATTGGCGGAATGTTACGTGATACCATATACTTATACGTTTGTGACTATTACAGCGCCATCTATCACAAAGCGAAAAACATGGCCCAACTAAAACATTCATATTTCTTTACGTACTACACGAATATGTAATAAAAATGGTGGCTCCTATTTAAAGAAACGCAGTTGATATTCGTTTGACCTATGGTAGCGCCATCTAGCGGGCCAACCATAGCGCCATCTGGTTTCCCCCTTCAAGTTAGACGAGTTTCGTTCTTTGTAGTTTTTTCGTTTGACGCTTATTTCGTGAGATATTTGGCCCGGTCGCTATATATATGTATATAGATATAAATTTAATCCAATAAAATTCTGTTGATCCTGCCATACCCCTTCCCTTCCTTGGCTCTGGGAAAGCAGGAGTGAGACATTGAGGCCAGGCCTCGGAAGAAGGCCACTGCCCTCTTTGCCCCGATCCTCTTCTCAGATCGTGGAAAAAAAAAAAAAAAAAAAAAAAAAAAAAAAAAAAAAAAAAAAAGACGGAAGAGGACTCGGCCACGAAAAGCAAAGGTCCCAGGTTCGAGTCCCGCTTCGCCACACAGTTTTAATCTGCCGGGAAGTTTCAAACCAGAGCACACTCCGATGTAGAGTGAAAAATCGTTTAAGAAGTAAGATAGCAGATGGAAGGACATACTGTGGCTGATACAAAACAATGAATAATGTGTTATGGGAAATAATTCTGTATAAGCAAAAGAACAAGAGTGAAAACAGTTAAATTGAGAAGAAATACGGCAGCATAAGATCAATAGGGGAAAACTGCAGACGTAATTAGGAATAAAAAACTTATGGTCTGCGAGTGCGCCCAAAGAAGTAATCCAAGCAGATAGGTAAGAAACATTTCACGAAGTTTTGAAAAATTAATAGTTGAATTCAATTAGCTTAGAAAAGTGAATGAATACCTTGAAGAAACTGATATAAGAATATAAGAAGCTGAACACCTGATAAATCATGGACATGGGTCATCCAACATGGCATGTGACATGACAGTTATCAGAGTGAATAATCACAACAAAACGCTCCTGGCATTGCAAGACAGTTTTCACATACAAGGAACCATTGAGATGGAAAAGAAGGTACTCAACGACCAAATCCATATAAACAGTAACTCTCTGATCATGCTAGCCACCAAAACAACAACAAACCGGAATGTAACCAGGATAAATAATTAATGAATCTGTTTCCCCTATTCTTTCTCTCCCTCCCCCCTCCCCCCTCCCCCCACACACAGACACATACACACATATTTATATATATTAATTAAAAAATAAAAATAAATAAATAAAATAAAATAAAAACATTTACAAACAGCAAAATACACACACACAAATACCCAAAAAAGAAAAGAAACACCCTGTCAGGAAAGAATTACACAATTACACACAGGAAATAAACACACACACCCACAACAAAAGCAACAAAAAAATATCAAACCACACACAAAGAAAAGAAAGACAAACACCCAACATCAGTTGGCAACACTACACACCGAACACACATATGTTGATCACAAAATGAAAAGTGCAAGTCATATGTGTGATGTGACAAATTTGGGTGAAAGAACGCCAGAAATCGGCCAGCTGGAGTATGGAAACTAACGAATGCATCTCCAGGACCACACAAATGAGTTAACAGCGCTGGAAATCGTAACACCGAACGAGAGGTTCACATTTTGTGCTACAAAAGTTGATATTTCTCTAAAAAAACTAGAGAAGGACACGACAAAATGTAATAGCAGCGTATTATATACACCACATAATATGTTTATTGTATGTAAAAAAAAATAAAAGAAACATGTATTACACGCCACTGATGATGCTTCCCAAATAAATGTAAAGAAACGCGTATGGCAACAAACAAACTGCCTTCACTTGGTTGCATAGACGGTATATTTTTGTTTGTCATTGAACAGGAAAACCACACTCCTAACAAGCTCTTAAAGTAATTTACGGTTTCTGGATTTGGCTGTTAGTTGCTAGAAGCAAATTATTATAAAATACGGATGAAAAGGGGAGGTCACGACATTGGGAGCACAGATTTACTTGAAAGTTTGGCCGTTAAAACAACATAATGTGCTAGTAGTAAGGTGCATTATTCTGCCAATTACGGGAAAATCGCAAGAGAAGTTTTACGCGTCTATTATGTGGCTTATGTGTCTGTGCGTAGGTTCCAGATCTCCGAGTTCATAGTGGTCAAGTTACTAATTACAATGTCGTGATTACATGAAATAAATATAAATAAAAAAATAATAAATTATAAACCTGTAGAACCTATCCCTTGGGAAAACTTTTTGGAATAGCTAGGGGCAACGCCTGAAGAAGAATAGTTTATTTCTTTTCTTTATGGTAGAGTTAAATAGAGTTAAGGTGGTGGTGCCAAGTAGAAGTAGGTGTAAATAGAAAGTGATTAGCATTCGCGCTAAACAAGAAGGTCGTGACCAAGGCGACGGCGCGAATGCCGCTAACACTTATTTTTTAATCTATACTTTTTTCATCATTGGTCATATTACTTAAGTTGGATGACATTTGAGAGGTAAAGTGATTAGCGTTAGAGCTTCCTAAGATGAATGTATTTGAGGCAACGGTTCGACTCCCGCTCAAACTTTATTTTTAATCTATACAAAAT
Organism: Schistocerca nitens; assembly: GCF_023898315.1. Classification (NCBI taxonomy): domain Eukaryota; kingdom Metazoa; phylum Arthropoda; class Insecta; order Orthoptera; family Acrididae; genus Schistocerca; species Schistocerca nitens. Next base: position 386,711,002 of record NC_064620.1, read on the forward strand.
AGCCAAATAATATATTAAATTCACTACAACTACACGAAAATGCGCGTGTTTTTTTTTCATTATATTACCTCTCAAATCTATAAATTAAACAATGTGACCAATGATGAAAAAAATAGAGAGTGAAAAAATAAGTGTTAGCGGGATTCGATCTGTCCCCTCGTCCACGACGATCATGCAAAGCGCGAACGCTATCCACTTTTTTTTATTTATCTCACTTTGGTCGTTATTGGTCGCTGTATTTGTTCAGGGTGGACGTCCCATGACGCTTGTTCATGTTCATCGTTGATCCATTGACTCACATTTTTTTTTTATTACGAATGACAGCTAGCTCTCTGACCGAACCGCTGAGCTACCTTGCCTGCTATCCACTTGATCACCGTCAACTATAACATCTGGCCCCTAAGACAGACACATCAGTTACATAATAGAGCCGTGAAACTTCTTTTGCTATTTTCTCTGAACTGACAGATCAGTACACGTTACTGCTTCAACATCATGTTGTTTTAATAATGAAGGTGTACAAAGTTTGAAGTAATTCGGTCATCCCAGAGTCGTGGTCTCCTCTTGTGAGAATCGCAGGCCTCACAAAGACTTGATTCAGGCAGCTTGCGTCCCACGGGTGCGGTTTGACGACCACTAGTCTAGCGACTTGTCTTCAGATGGCTGTTGGTAGCGTTGTGGGAGTCGTGCAGAATTATTAGCTCCATGGGTTTAACCCTGGTTCCTACGTTACTCTGGAAAAAAATAATCCATGTTTTTCCTTCATACCATAGCATTACACAAAGCCTACCACAAGTTTTCTTTACGGGACGCTTGTGGTCAACCTTGTGTAAAGCTGTGACGTAACTGGAATACATAAATTACGTTTTCCAGAATCTTACGTGAAGCAAGATTAAACCCTTAGATGCCAACAACCCCACAAGACGCCCGCAATGCTACAAACAACCATTAAACTAGTGTGCCACCCGAAGATGAGTCACTAGGCGACTCCAAAATGGCTCAAATTGCTCTGAGCACTAAGGGGCTTAACATCTGAGGTCATCAGTCCCCTAGAACTTACACCTAACTAACCTAAGGACATCACACACATCCATGCCCGAGGCAGTATTCGAACCTACGACCGTAGAAGTCGCGTTGTTCCGGACTGAAGCGCCTAGAACGGCTCGGCCACACAGATCTGGACTCCAAAACGGTCGCTATATAATAAAAAGTAATTGAACCTTCAAAAATGGCGACTGGTTGCAGTTATTTCTGAAAGCCTTTAGTCATCAGAGTCGCAGTGTTCCACGACCACCATGGATAAAAGTTTCAAATGAGGGCGTTTTGGAGGAAACGTAAAGGCGATTTAGTGGTTTAAACGTGGCCTTATCTTGTCTGTAACGAAGAAAATAGAAAATTATTTCCACTAGTCTCAATATATCTGTTCATTTATCAGAAACATTCAATAGAACACCTTCCTCAGGTTACAATACTGCAGATCCTGTGTTATTCCGAATCACGATGCAAAGTTCCTTCGGAAATGTGTGGATGTCCGAAGGAACTTTGCGTCGTGATTCGGAATAACACAGGCACTGCAGTACCTTATATTTATTCGCCGACACCAGACAAGCCAGTTTCAAGTAAAATGTTTTCCCCGTAAGGGAATTATAATGGATGTATGAGTACAGGTGTGGATACATGGTTGACGACATATGGAAGTCTGGATCTAGTAGTGAGTCGTGCTCGGGTAGCCAAACAGTAAGGCGACCGATCGCGATAAGCGGGAAATCTGTGTTCGAGTCCCGGTCCGGCACAAGTTATCATTGTCGTCATTCCATTACACAACTGATGGCGGCCCAAATTCGCAATTGCTAATACATTTCATGGCTTTCACAAGAGTCCTATAGTAGCTGGACACAGCCATCATCCGGCCCCTGCACGTGTACTAATTCATTTAAAACATCTAAAACTTCTCAGCTGAGTAAAAGGACACTACCGTTTAACGTCCCATCAACGACGAGCCCATCAGAGAGGTTGTGTAAACTCTAGTTAGGGAAGGATGAGAACGAAAGTGACCATGTCTTCTTCAGAGGGTCGGATTCGGTGTTTGCATTATCGGGAGAAGGTACCTTGAACAAGAGGGAAATATGAAATTTTCTTTTATTGATGATTATGATGGTTTGAAGTTTGCTTTTTGCGAATACAAGAATATTTTAGGCCAAATTCTTGTTTAAACAGTAAGTTTAATTAGCAGCTTGCGGAGTGAGACGCGTTCACTTGTTCCCCTGTGACGTCACTTCTTTGGATTCATAAACCTAGGGACATCTTTTTCCGTTCTTTAAGCTTTCAGATATTGGCCACTTTCTTTGTTGTCGTGCATTCAGTTGCTTCCTGTAGTTGTAACGTAATATGTGTGTTTTTTTTTCGAACAACGAAATGTCGAGGTCGGTTTTCAAAGTTTTCAAGGAAAGAAGGTCTGGAGCACTTTCCAGAAGGAAAATAGTGAATATAATGAAAACAATATTAGGTTTGTGTATTGCATACGAACTGTTGAAAAGGGGTTAACGGCAGGGAACTCTTTATGTGCCTTTATGAAGCCCTCCTACAAAATTTCATAAGTATAATTCTCTACTGCGTGCTGCTTGCAAATCAGTGGCAGAGGAATCTAATACAGATGCAATGGAATAAGCTGTGAATTTAAATGATGAGTGCAGAGCAAGAATGGATTAAAGACCTTGTTGGTGCAATAAAACCTAAAACTCAGTTTCCTGGATCTAGCCTAGAGTACATTTTCTCTGGAACTATTTATCTTAGTGCAATGAAATGTTAATGGTCAATTGTCATAGTACATAGGGTAACTCGGCGTGAGTTGGACCACTGGGTGAGACGGACCAGTGACATATTTCGTGAACGCGCCGCTAGAGAGCTGCACCGTTCACTTATGAGAAAGTTCTTTGTTGAACGAACGTCGTGCATAAGTGGTGTTGTCATTATCGTCTTAGTTCCGGAGAAAAATCACATTTTCTGTTTTGGTAAGTTGAAAAGTTTTATCATGCAGTTGCGTTCTTTTAGTATTATGCCACAGTTTGCACAGTATTCCTGCAGTTTTATTACTAAAAGCTTGACAAATTTGTTGGCATGTACCTAACCTAAAATGGCCACCGAGCTCTAAAACTGCAGACTGAAATCGGGGTGGTCCATCTCTCCCAGACAATCAGGATAGATGGACCAGTTCTATTTGTGAGTGATGGACCAGGCATTTTAATTAGGGAGAGATGGACAACAATTATATTTATTATAAGTGACCATAGAAATTACATTAATATTTTAAAAATTGATCGAATAACATGTTTTTTCATAGTTGGAATTTTGCTCTTTCAGAAAAATGCCAACTAATTACAGAAGGACTGGATCTTGTGAGTGAGGCAAATGGACCGAAGAAGGATTGATGAAGGCCATACATGCTGTGTGGGATAATATCATGGGTGTCAATGCTACAGCTAAAACTTTTGGTATACCTAAAACTACATTGAAAAGAAGACTGCAGTCAAAAAATTATTCCAAGGGTAGTATGGGACTTCAGCCTTTACTGGGTATAGAGAATGAACGAAAAGTCATCACTCACATTAAGAAACTTCAAGAGCGAGGTGTTGCACCATGTAGAGATTCGGTAAGGAGTATGGCATTTGAATTAGCTGAAAGGCTAAATATACAACATAATTTCAATAAGGAATTAAAAAAGACTGCTTACGACTGGCTTCATTCCTTTCTTAGACGTGATTCCAATATAGTTGTAAGAAGAGCGGAAGGTGTGTCAGTTGCTCGAGCCAAAGGGATGAATAAAGACATTGTGAAAGAGTATTTCAAGCTTCTTGCAACTGTCATGCGCGAAAACGAATGGTTTGGCAAACCAGGCCATGTCTACAATATGGATGAAACTGGGCTGCAGCTGCACAACAAACCTGTCAGTGTTTTAGCAATTAAAGGTTCAAGAAACGTTGCGTCAGTCACATCTGGCGAGAAAGGAGAGACAATCTCTGTTCTGTATTGTGTCAATGGCGAAGGAACATTTTATCCACCCTTTTCCATAATGAAGGGGAAAAACCTAAAGCAGGAATTTATGGACGCAATGCCACCTGGTGCAATTGTAAGAATGTCTGAAAAATCTGCATGTGTAAACAATTCTATTTTCCTGGATTGGCTAAAACACCATTTCATTCCCAGGAAACCAGCTGGAGAAGTACTGTTAATACTTGATGGACACACGTCTCACACAAGCTGTTTGGAATCTTCAGAGTTTGTAGAGGAACAAGGGATTATTTTAATGAGTCTACCTCATATCATATAGCATGACGTCCGGACGCATTCGAACCGCTGCACCCCCAAATAGTCCAGTCTCTTACCCCCGTGCCTCCTCATTCGGTATTTTCCAGTCAAGTCTTCTTTTGCGAAAACAAGGAAAAGTCACGTAGCGAGCACATATACTAAATGATCGAAAGTATGCGGACACTCTTATAGAATGAGGAATTGACGACTAGATGTCTCGAGAAGTGAACCCGCCAGTACAAAAGGAGTCGAGAAATACTCTGTTGAGATAGAGAAGCAGGAACAGCAGAATGGGGCGATCAGGATAGCTCACTGACTTCTAATGTGGACTAGCCATTGGATGTCACTTGAGTAGCAAATCTATCACAGACATTTCAGCCCTTCTAAAGCTGCCCAAGACAACTGATGCTGATCGAGACAACTGCTGGTGAAAGGCTAAGGAACAGGCACAGCTAAACCAATATCAAGCGAACCTCATGTACTGATGGACAGGGACCCCCCGAGCGCTGTGGAGGATGGTTCGAAAATGGCATAAAATCAGCGGAAGCATACATTCGTGAGTTCCAAAGTGCTTCCAGAAGTCCACCAAGCACAATGAGTATGCAGAATGGTGTACAATGGTTGACCAGCTCCTCTTAAGCCACACATTCTCCAGTCGATGTCAAGCAACACATGAGGTGATGTAAAGAACGGCGGCACCGGATACTGGAGGACTAGAAACAAGTGGCAATCCGACATAAGGCTTTGAGTTTGGCAAAGACCTGGGGAATGTTACCTGCCATCCTGTGTAGTGCGAACAATGAAGTACACAAGAGAGGGTGTTATTGCCCTTTAAAAAACACTAAATGTGGGGAGATATGAACACATTTTACAGGTGTTCTGTGTACAGTAGAGGAACAGTTCAGAGATGGCGATTATATTACCACGACAATGCACTCTGTCATAAAGCGTCATTTGTCATGCAATGGTTTGTGGACCGTAACATTCCTGAAATGGACTAACCTGCACCAACTCTCGATCTTATACCCATGGAACACCTTTGGAATGAGTTAGAACATCAATTTCGCTCATGGCCCCAGCGTCCAATATCGCTACTTTCTCTGGTTCCAGCTCTTCCTCCTCAGACATTACGAGATACCTCTTTCAAACTATCTCTAGCGTAATTCAAACCTCATAAACATAAAGAGTGGATACACTCCATACCCCACAATAATGTCCACTAGCAATTGTTTGAAAAGTTTTGATCAGATACTGTGCATTTTAAAACTAGACGTAGTCAATCTTCGATGCGCAAATGCCGTTGTCTGTTTTCTTACGAGTAATATAGGCATAAGTGCAGTGTTGTATTTTTCATGTCATGGATGATTATGGAAATGAATGTATGGGAGAAGATATCTGGGTCTCGGCAGGGAGCCTCATTCCACTCAAATAGAAAGGAAGGGGGGGGGGCTCGTTAGAAAGGTTTCATCTGTTGTCATTCTATGGAATACTGTGGAGAGGTTTGAGATTTAACATGCAACCAGTCCCACGATCACTGAATGAGCTAAAAATATTTCGTTACAGACCTAAGTCATCTTAGGTTGGCGGTACATATCTTATCCGTTCTTATATGTTTTTCATGAAGAGACATTTTTTAAAATCTCACAGACAAACTGCTTTTCGTACCTCGCTCTGAAGAGTGAAACAAATCCGCAAAAACTTCTAATACTTCACTCTTTCCTTCGAAGTGACGTCTCTGAGACGCTGGCAGAACTAATCAACTTAGCTTGTGCTCGTGGCTTTAGAGCATGAATAGATAACTATGGTATAACTGAACTTAGGTAACGAAGACATAGCTTTTTTCAGTAACTGTAAAATTTTACCATAAGTGAGAGGTGTGGGCTCTATCGTAGGTTTGCGAGTGGTGGGTTACGGTGTGGGATATTTTTAAAAGTATTTTCATTGGGAGCAATGCAGTGGGGAAGCCACTGGACATTGCGAGATCCTCTCCTGGGAATGCAGAATCTGTAGTAGCAATAAGTTGAGAGAGGAACAGGAGCGCAAGATCTGTGCCCTTCAGGTGCAGTTACAACGCGCAAACGAGGAACTAGATAGGTTGAGGAGGGCGAAGGGTGCTGGGGAATGGGAACTGGGAGTTTGCAAGAAGGCAGCTAGGAGGAGGAGGTATTCGGACAGCTACACTTTGCGTATATGCAATACATTTGACCAACTGTCAGAGTTGAGTGGAGAGAAGCCTCTTGTAGCTGTAGATGTAGGGAACATTCAGCAGTCCTGAGCAGTTATGAGGCCTAGCTCAGTTGCAAAGTCTAACAGAAAGAAGAAGGTTCTGTTGCTAGGTAGTTCGCTCGGTAGAGGTGTGGGCCAGTAGTTTCTGGAAGTGTTGGGGAATGAGTACCACGTCACCAGCATTGTGTAACCTAGTGCAGGGTTGGTTCAGATGAGTGACAGTATAGGGGAGTTATTTAGGAATTTTGCGAAGGAGGATAAGGTAGTGATGGTGGGCGGAGCTTGGTGGGGACGGGGACTATGATGCAGGTGGTGAACTGGTAGAGATAGGTACTCAAACTGGTGGCACTAATGTGCATTTTGTGCAATTGTTTCAGCGTCATGCTCGGGCTCATCTTAATGCGGCTGTTAGGTGCGTTAACATTGGGCTGGAGAGGGGGCTGATGGCAGAGGGCAGGGGTCAGATTTCAGTGGTACCAATTGGGTCTATCAGTAGATCAGGTTTCACTAGGCATGACCTGCACTTCAATAGGTATGGGGAGGGAAGGCTGGTAAAGCTTACAGGTGACACTGTAGTGGGTGGTGGTGGGATCATTCGTGGAAAAATTCCTATAGTAGTTGGTGTTAGAGCTGCAACTTCTTTAGATTGAAGTCAGCTTATAGATATACCTGCATAAAGGAGGTCCCTCTAACTAAGGGCTCACCTTCAGAGGATGTCGTGTTTCCAAGTAGTGAAGGAATTAGCATATTTCACCAAAATATAAGAGTTATTAGCGATAAAGTTATTCAACTGCTTATAGATACTGATTCTGAAATTATTGGTATGGCAGAGCACCACTTAAATAATTTGACGAGTCATAGGCTTCCTTTACCAGGAAACAGAATGGCTGGCTTTTTTTCAAGGAGTTCCTTGTACTGTGGGGCAGTGGCCATGTACATAAAAAACAGTATTCCATTTGAGTCCATAGATTTATCACAGCACTGCGCTAAGCTGATATTTGAAAGTTGTGCAGGGGTAGTTGCATTTAGTGAAACTGAATTTCTAATTTTTATTGTTTATAGGTCCCCTAACTCTGACTTCAGAACATTTCTGCTCAAGCTAGTGTGTGTTCTTAATTCACTTTGTAGGAAGTGCAAGAAATTATTTATATGTGGTGACTTCAATATAAATTTTGTATATGATGGTGTAAGAAAAAGGATGCTGGTAGATCTCCTAAATTCATTTGATCGGATGCAGACTGTGTTTTTTTCAACTAGGGTGCAGGGGAACAGTAGCACAGCCATAGACATTCTTCATTACTAGAAGGGCATTCTGTTAGGTGAATGACCTTTTAGACCATGATGCACAAATTTTAACACTAAATGGCTTTTGTGCTCAAACAAATGTCACATATAATTGCAAACTATGTAGGAAAGTTAATCCAACAGCAATAGAGAGTTTTTTAAACTTTGTCAAGGATCAAGAGTGGCAGGATGTTTATAGTGCCGATAACATAGATGATAAATATAGTGCTTTCCTTAACACATTTCTCATCCTCTTTGAGAGTGGCTTTGCATTAGAACGTTCTAAACGGAGTACTAGCAGTAACAGGCAGCCCTAGTGGCTGACTAGTGGGATAAGGATATCATGTAGAACAAAGTGGAAATTATAGCAAAATGTTAGAAGTAGTCACAGTCAAGATACAGTAGCCTATTACAAACAGTATTGTAAGGTGCTTAAAAAAAGTTACTAGGAAGTTAAAGTGAATGTGGTATGCAAATAGAATAGCTAATTCACAGGATAAAATTAAAACCATATGGTCAGATGTGAAGGAAATGTCTGGTCAGCAGCACAAGGTCGACGATATAAAATCAGTTTGTAGCAAAAATACTTCTGTTACTGATAAATCAGATATATGTACAGTATTTAACAATCATTTTCTCAGCATTGCTTCCGAATTAAATAAAAATTTAGTTTCTACAGAGAATCATATAACTTCCTTGGCAAATGCCTTTCGAGATTGATGTCTGCAATTCTCCTACAGAAAAGGGGAAGATTGAGTCAATAATTAAATCACTGAAGATTAAGGACTCTCATGGTAATGATGGAGTACCTAGCACAATATTGAAGTTCTGTGCTGAACATGTTAGCCCTGTATTTAGCCATATTTGTAATTTTTCCTTTAGGAATAGTCAGTTTCCTGAACGATTAAAGTACTCAGTAGTAAAGACGCTTTATAAAAATTGAGAAGGAGATAATGTAGACAATTTTAGACTATTTCTCTGCCATCAATGTTTGCCAAACTTATTGAAAAGGCTGTGTATGTAAGGATAATTGATCATTTTATATCACACGGTTTGGTATCAAATGTAGCTCGGCTTTAGAAGATTAGATTAGATTAGATTAGATTAGTTTACGTTCCATAGATCCGTGCTAAGGAGATCCTCGTGGATGTGGAACATGTCAGTTTTTTTTAAAGCTGAAATAACAATACTAATAGTATGAATATATACATCATTTGTTTCTATTAAAAAATTCGTCAATGGAGTAGAAGGTGTTGGCCACTAGTAAGTCTTTCAGGCTCCTTTAAAATTGATCTTTATTTGTAACTAAATTTTTTATGTTTACTGGCAAATTATTGAAGATGAGTGTTCCTGAGTAGTGGACCCCTTTTTGAACTAAAGTAAGTGCTTTTAAGTCCTTGTGCAGATCATTTTTGTTCCTGGTATTGTATGAACTGAGCTTTTTGTTGGAAAAAGAGATATATTATTTAGGACAAATTTCATTAATGAGTAAATATACTGAGAGGCAGTAGTTAGTATACCCAGTTCTTTGAAGAGGTTTCTACAGGACGTCCGTGAATTTACTCCACAAATAATACGTATTACACGCTTTTGGACTCTGAAAACTTTTGTTTGACTTGAAGAGTTACCCCAAAATATTATACCATATGACATTATGGAATGAAAGTAGGCAAAGTATGCAAGCTTTTTCATTTTTATGTCGCCTATGTCTGCTAACACTCGAAATGCAAATACAGATTTGTTAAGGCGTTTCTGCAGTTCTGTGGTGTGCTCTTCCCAACTGAATTTATTATCAAGTTGTAATCCCAGGAATTTAAGACTGTCAACCTCTTCTATCTGCTCTTCTTCGTATTTTATGCATATGCTGGGTGGTAACCTCTTACAGGTTCTAAATTGCATATAGTGAGTCTTTTCGAAGTTTAATGTCAGTGAGTTGGCTTTAAACCATTTATTAATATCCATGAAAATATCATTAGCAGATCTTTCTAAAACTACACTTGACATACTATTTATTGCAATACTTGTGTCATCTGCAAACAAAACGAACTCTGCTTCTGGCAGTGTAACTGATGAGAGATCATTAATGTACACAAGAAAAAGCAATGGCCCTAAGATGGATCCTTGTGGGACACCACATGTAATTTCTTCCCATTCTGATGATGACTGATGACTTAATTCACTAGTCCCTTGCACTGACACCCTTTGTTTCCTGTTAGTGAGGTATGACTTGAACCATTTTGCAGCACTGCCTGTGACACCATAGAATTCTAATTTACTTAAAAGGATGTTGTGGTTCACACAATCAAATGCCTTTGACAAATCACAGAAAATACCTGCTGCTTGTAATTTGTTATTTAATGAATTAAGTACATTTTCATTGTAGTTGTAAATAGCCTTCTCGATATCAGAACCCTTCAGAAAACCAAACTTTGTTCTTGATAATATGTTATTTGTGGTCAGATGGTTGAGCAGCTGCCTGTACATTACTTTTTCTAAAATTTTTGAGAATGCTGGCAAAAGTGAAATCGGTCTGTAGTTTGATGGTATCTCTTTATCCCCTTTCTTGAGTAGAGGCTTAACATCTGCATATTTTAGCCAGTCAGGAAATGTGCCCATTATAATTGACTGGTTACACAAGTAACTTAGAATTGTACTAAACTCACAAGAACATGCCTTAATTAACTTTGTTGATATATCATCGTACCCACTAGAATGCTTTGTTTTTTAAGATTTTATTATGGACGTTATTTCTTTTAGTGAAGTGAGTGATATATTCATGTACTTGAAGCTATTTGTGAAGGCTAGTTTCAGATATTCAAGGGTCCTATTTACTGATCCTGAAAGTCCCATTCTATCAGTAACGGATATAAAGTACTTGTTAAATAGATTTGCCACACTATGCCCATTAGTTACTAATGTGTCATCTACCCTTAGTGCTATTTGCTCCCGTTCCTTTCTGGTTCTACCAGTCTACTCTTTCACTATATCCCATATTGTTTTTATTTTGTTCCCTGACATTGCTATCTTCTTCTCGTAGTGCATTTGTTTAGACATCTGAATTACTTTTTTTTAATGTTTTACAGTACTCCTTGTGTTTAGCTAAATCATCAGCATTGGAGCTATTCTTGGTCGACAGATACATTTTCCTTTTTGTCTTACAGGAAATCTTTATTCCTTGTGTAATCCATGGTTTTATTATAGACTTCTGTTTAATTTGAGTAACTTTTAGAGGAAAACAGTTTTCAAACATGGTACTGACATTGTTCATGAATGTGTTATATTTTTCATTCATGTTATGAGCACTATAAACATCTTTCCAGTTCATATCTTTGAACAGTTTTCTAAAACACTTAATTTTTGGTTGATTGACTACTCTCCTGTACTCAGATTTAGCAGTCTTGATAACCTGCTTAGAATTTACATCTAAAACAAGGAGCTGCATGTCATGATCTGATAGTCCATTTATAACAGGTTTTATGATATGATTTTGTTCCTTTGATTTGTCTATAAAAATGTTAGCAATGGCTGTCCTTGAGGATTTAGTGATCCTAGTTGGAAAGTTTACAGTGTGAGCTAGATTGAAAGACAACATTACTAACTGCAGTGAATGTTTACTGGAAGATTGCATTAGAAAATATGTATTAAAGTCACCAGCAATCCAAATTTCTTTGTTTCTTCCTGTTAAATAACCCAAAAGAGCTTCTAGATGATCTAAGAATAGATTATAATTTCCTGCAGGTGCTCGGTAAATAGTTATTATTATATAGGATCTGTTATGGAACTCTACTTCTGTTGCACATGCTTCTAGATGCTGCTCTAAACAGAATTTATTAATGTCAATGTTCTTGAATTTATGGCAGTTTTTGATAAATGTGGCAACTCCTCCTCCATCCATATCTACTCTGCAGAAGTAGAAAGCTAGCTTAAATCCTGAAATGTCTAACATATCTATATCAGTGGTCACTTGATGTTCAGAGAGGCAGATTATCTCAATTTGGTTAGATGAATTCATTTCATCGATACAAATGAGTAGTTCATCAACTTTATTTCTAAGTCCCAGAATTTTCTGGTGTAATAAAGATAACTGATACTGCATACTAATGGGATTGTAACTGCTTTGGCGAAGATGAACTGGCAGTTTCTGATTACTTTCTGTTAAACACTGTTTAAATGGAGGCTGTATGATAAAATCTGACTCCTGTTCATCTGTTTTCTCAAACTGAGTGTGTCTGCCAATCTCTCTTAAAACTCGTTTTCTTTCCCCCTTCCCTATCCTAAAAAAGGCATCCCTCTGACACCTGTGACCACTGGTATTTTACCACTTGTGCCAGTGTCCCCCCTTAAGTTTTCTGCAATCAACCCAGACAGTTTTCCCTTCCCTTTCCTATTGAGGTGAAGGCCATGCCTAGTGTAGTCCCACCTATCGATAGCATCCAAAGGAATCAAACCAATATGGGACCCTATATCCGTCCTAAGCAGCCACTCCAAGTTCACCCTCCCTACGGAAGAGTTCAAATGAGGCCGATCATGGCGTCTCAACACAGACACAAATCCCACACTCGTATGCTTCGTTGCTGTCGCTATCTTCACTAGGTCACTCTCTATGGAATATTCAGAGTCTCTGCCAATGCTATTTCCCGAACCACCCACTATAACCACGGCATCCTCCTTTGTGAAATCCTTGCATAAAGCACTTACATCCTCTGTTACCTGACCCAGATCTGCACTAGGCTTGAAAAAGTTTGTGACCTGGTACTCTGGACCTAGATTTCCCTGCAGTAGTTGGCCAACACCTCTACCATGGGAACTACCTAACAACAGAACTTTCTTTCTCTTTACAAATTTCCCTACCTTTTTCAAGTCCTTGAAAGCTTGTTGTGCTCTTTCTACAGCTTCAGCTACATGAGGCTCATCCGATTCTGACTGAGGCAACAGGTCAAAAGTCGTGTAACAAGTGAAAATGCATTATTCTCTTTTCTCTGTGAGGTACTGCGTGGTTTAAACAAAAGGTTCCGAACGCTAGGCCTATTTTTTGATTTAACTGAGGCGTTTGATTGTGTTGACCACAAAATATTGCTCCAGAAGTTGGACCATTACGGAATACGGGGAGTAGCTCACAACTGGTTCACCTCTTACTTTAGCAACAGACACCAAAAGGTCATTATTCACAATGTTGAGAATAGCTGTGATGTGGGGTCTGAGTGGGGTACAGTCAAGTTGGGGGTGCCCCTGGGATCAGTGTTAGGGTCTCTCCTGTTCCTTATTTATATAAGTGATATGCCCTCCAGTATTACGGGTAGCTCTAAAATATTCTGTTTGCTGGTGACACCAGCTTGGTAAAGGATGTTGTGTGCAACACTGGCGCGGTTTCAAAGAGTGCAGTTCATGACTTAAGTTCATGGCTTGTAGAAAATAAAGTTACGCTACATCACATTAAGAACCAATGTTTACAGTTTCTGTCACAAAATTCAACAAAACCTGACGCTTAAATTTTACAGAATGGGCATATGATTAGTGAAACGGAACAGTTTAAATTTCTAGTTGTTCAGATAGGTAGTAGACTGTCTTGGAAAGCCCACGTTCAGGATCTTGTTCAAAGACTTAACGCTGCCATTTTTACTATTCGAACGGTATCTGAAGTGAGTGATCGTTCGACACAAAAATTAGTGCACTTTGCTTATTTTCATTAGCTTATGTCGTATGGTATTATATTTTTGGGTAACTCTTCCAATTATAAAAGGATATTTTTGGCTCAGAAACGGGAGGTTCGGGCAATAAGTGTTATAAGTTCACGAACCTCTTGTCGACCCTTGTTCACGAGTCTGGGTATTTTGACATTGGCCTGCCAGTTTATGTATTCCTTACTCTCATTTCTTGTTAATAATATTAGCTTATTCTCACAAATAAGCAGCTTTCACTCAGTTAATACTCGGCAGAAATCAAACCTGCATTTAGAACGGACTTCCTTATGTCTTGTGCAGAAAGGTGTGTAGTATACTGCTGCATCCATTTTCAATAAGCTACCACGCGAATTCAAAAATTTTAGCAGTAATTCACGCGCTTTGAAATCGAAACTGAAGAGTTTCCTCGTGGGTAGCTCCTATTTTTTCGAGGTGTTCCTTGAAAAATTAAGCTGATTCATGTTGTATTGTTGATTGCGTTTACTTAAACTTATGGACTGACTTTTTTTGGGTCCATAAACTTTTATTTTTATCTCTTATTACTTTTATGTTGTAATTTCATCTACTGACACGTTCCATGACCTTGGAGATTTACTCCTTACGGAACTTGACGTGTAAAAAAAATTTATAATAATAATAATAAAGGTATCAATAGGTTCAGAAACACATTTTCACTAGACCTTCTGCAGGCGCAGCTTCCAAAACTTTCCAAGTACCCTTTGTACTTTCTTAGGCCAAGAGGTGGCAAAAAATAAATCCTTGCTATCTGAGAAGCTTGTTATCAAAAACTAACAGTCAAACTTACAAGCGAATAAATTCCTTAATGTAGTATTTTATACAGCAATGGCGTGAGTTATGGTGAAAGTGACCTGAGAGTCATACCCTGAAATACGATTTTTAGTACGTACATACGAGAGGCTTATTTAGAACAATTCTGAACAGAACTTATCACGAAACTCTCAAACTGTTATATTCTTGTACGGAACGACAGATAGCTCCATGTACTAAACTAAGGGAGCTATACTTGTATGGCACATGAAGAGGGTATGAAAGATACGTACTAATTGTATGAAAAGGTTTCTGCTAGTCAAAGAAAGTCAGTACGTCCTAGCAGAGAAATGCTTCTGCATAAATGCCTATGTAAGCTGGTTCATATGGCTGTGTGCCTTACACACTTTTTCATAAGCAGGCTTAGAGACATAACGCGAGAAGCACTACTTCTGTATGCCACATACGTTCCTGTGACTTACATCTTATAGATAAATACTTTATTTTTGTTCCGTAGGACACTGATTATTTTTCGCTTCATTGTGATTTACCTTTTCACTCTTCGTCCATGTACATTCAGTGTTTCCAGTGAAACGGACACTCTTTTCTTTGGCCAATTGTATACCGATTTCAGAATTTTCGCTCATTCTCTCCTGTTTCATTTCCTATTCTTCCTGAATTTCCCGCAGAAATTCTTATATACTTATAACATTTTCCAAAGTACTGTACATTCTTTCTTAGTCGCTTATCCAACGGGAAATGTTGCAGGCAACATCAAAATAGGTTACACTAGATGAAACTGGATCTACACAACATAAAACTGAAAATGCATTCAGTGGCAGTGAAGTGCACTATACCAAAAATCGAAGACTTATGTGTAGAAGAACATTACGAATTAAGTAGGAAACAAACAATCAACCTCTGGCAATGCTTTGAAATAAAGTGAAACGCATAGTCTAAATAAGATGTTTATTACGGTCGCAAAAGAGGGTATATAACCTATATTACAGAAAATATTGTCGATGATGACAGCTTACTATCTTTTATACACGCACCGGTTGTTGTCAACTGCCTTCTTCATAATAGATAAAATACAGGAATAAGAAGTTAGTTTACCCAAATAACCATTGCTTCACATCATAAAGTAGTTGAAAGTCTTCCCTCACTAGCAAATCCTGTTCAAGTATATACTCATTCGTAATATTTATGAACCTATAAAAAGAAATGAGGTTTTGGATTTCTGTAACGTAACATTAGAAAAGTCGTTATGCAGAATTAAATTATTCTCTCGTTTGGCCCAGAATTTCACTACTTCTACTTGTTAAGCGGAAAATATTGCTTTCAATTGTTAACTACTATCTTATAGTCGAATAACCGAATCATTAGGTACACTACAGTAAGTTCCAAACACAAAACGTCCGACGATGTTTTAATAGAGTTAATTTTGGCACTTTTATAAGTCAGCGTGGCTTTTAAAACTTACTGTAATTCATGTTATTTTAAATTTATTGGCTTTCTGTATGCTCCCATACAGTTATCTCATCACCGGAATGTCATTTATGACGATACGAAAGTAAAGACAACACAACATCCAGTCCCCGAGCGGAAAAAAAATCTCCTGCAGGGAATCGAGCCTGGGCCCCTCCCGTTAGCAAGCCGCTACGCTGACTGCGCGACTACCGTGGCAGACTATTCTAAATCTACATTTCATTGCTGCAATAACATATTCTTCTGGAACATATTTTTTCTGTTAACCAATCAACAACGACAGCCAATAAATGATGCATTTATTTTCAGATCAGAAGAAATGGATCGACGAGCCTCTCTGGACGACAGCTACAACGACCAAGCTCTCCCTATCCCCATACAGCTCTTTCTATGGCGGCAACTCGGGTAAGTTCCTTTTGTACTTTTCTTTCACTCATAACATCTCTTGAAACTCATTATCTCTGTCAATGTAATGTTATCTATAGCTTGTACAGAAATCAGGCCGCAATTACAATAGTTGGAGGCCACGAATGGGAGAGAATGACTCAGGTTGCAGCAATGCCCTTGATGAGCCTATTCCCCATATTATTCAATCTGCACATTTTCCCTTTTTTCGTCATCAGTCATACGACTGATTTTGATGTGACCTGTCACAGCTTCCCCTTAAACCCAGTATTGATAGGTGTCCGGTGATCCTCTCCCTTCTTCTTGTCAATGTTTTCCACACATTCCTCACCTCACCGATTGTTCGGAGAACCGTCCCATTTCTTACATTACCAGTCGTCTAACTTTCAACGTTCTTCCGTACAGCTACAACTCAAAGGCATCGATTCATTATTTTCTAATTTTTCCACGGCCCACCATTCACTTCCATACAAGGCTGTGCTCAAAACGTACATTCTCTGAAATTTCTTTCTCAAATTAATGACTGTGTTTGATACTAGCAGACTCATTTTGGCCAGACATGCCCTCTTTTCACGTGCTAGTCTGTCAGTGTTATTTTGCTTCCAAAGTGGAGGAATTCCTTCACTTCGTCTACTTCGCGCTCCCCAATTTTGATGTTGAGTTCACTGCTAATAGATTTATGGTGCGTCTCGTTACTTTCGTCTTCCTTCGGTTTACTTTCAGTCACAATGTGAGCCGTTTAGACCTTTCTACTTAACTAGTCCTGCAATTCTTTGTCATTTAATCTGAGGACAGTAATGTCACAGGCGAATCTTATCCTTGAATTCTTCATCCTGAATTTTAATCCCAGTCTTGAAACTTGCTTCTGTTTCCGTCATTGCTTCTTCGATGTATTGAATGAACAGTAGGGGCGAAAGAGTACGTCGCTGTTTTGCAAACTTTTTAACCCGAGTGCTTCGTTCTTGGTCTCCCATTCTTATTGTTCCCTCTTGCTCCATGTACATATTGTGTATTACCTGTCTTTCCCTGCAGCTTAATCCAGTTTTTCTCAGAGTTTCGAACATCTTGTACCATTGCACTTTGTCGAAAGCTTTTTTCAGGTCATCAAATACTGTGAACATATATTGATTTTTCTTTTGTTGCTTCCGTTATGAAGGACTACGTTTGAAGTGCTTCTATGGTACCCTTACATTTCCCAAAGCCAAGCTGATTGTCATCTGACAGGTATGTTAGCGAGGAAAAATTGAAAATGGATTTAAGTTCATGGATAAGAAATAAATACTGTAAAGTTTGCCGATGACATTGAAACTATGTCAGAGACGGCTAAATCAGTTGAAGAAATGGATAACGCAGTGAAAACATGTTGTAAGACGAACGTCAACAAAAGTAAAACAAAGGTAATGGGATAATGTCCCATATTGCTATTTAAGCAGCACAATAACTGACAATAGCTGAAGTAGACAGGATATAAAATTCGTGGAGGTATTTTCCGTCTATGCAACTAAATCAAAAGCAATTTTGTATATCTCCATACGCGTTTCGCTTCTTTTATTTGTGAGGCTTCTTCAGTGGCCTGTAAAACACGTTTCTTTTTATGCATACAATAAATGTCCGATGATTTTACCGCATGGAATTTGTGCTACAAAAGTTGATACTAATCTGATAAAAAAAAGAAAGACATGAAAAAATGTAACATATTGTAACTACTCCATAATACATTTATAATGTGTATAAACAGAGACATGTATTACATGCTACTGGAAGATGTTTCACAAGTAAAAGAAGCGAAATATGTATGGAAATATGCCTTTCAATTAGTTGCATAGACGGAATATACCTCCATGAATTTTGAACCAACTGAAGAACGACGGAAAACATAAAAAATGAGGATATAAAACGTATACTAGTAACAACAAGAAAAACACTTCTGAAAAAGAGATCTTTGCTAACATTTAACGTAAACTGAAGCGTTGTTGAAGTGTAGCCTAATACGGAAGTGAAATGTGAGGATAAGTAGTACTGAGAGGATGTGAATAGTAGATTCTGAAGTGTGATGCTACAGCAGAATGCTGAAGATTAGACGGGCGCATCTGGTAATTAATGAAGAGTACTGAATCGGAGTCACCAGAAGGATGTCAAAATAAACATCAAACATAATGTTCACCTGATGTATACCAAACGATTCCGTCTGATAACAGGATTACGACACCTAAATTACATTTTGTCTACTCAAAGCATTTTGTCTACTCAAAGTATTTCGAAAACTATCAATGTGTCTTTAAGTAATACTAATTATAATATCCTCTTTCAAGTAAACCTGATCATCGGAATAAAAGTATTTCGATCTCTGGCTTAGACTGAAAAGTACCAAGTCCTTTAAAAGGCTTTTTTTTAAAAAAATCCCATATTAAGACGGGCAGTGTTCTTATATTATGAGGCTTTGAAGGATTGGTTGTTAACAGCTGTAGGGGAAAGTTGGCTAAAATGACATACCAAGAGAGACTAAGTTTACGGTGGTGTACATTTTGGAGTTGTAAGCTTCCTGTTCTCTTGGCTAACACAAATGTCAGTTTTCTTACATCATTTAACGTAAATTCAACTAGCCTGGATTCAAGGTCTTTAATGTGCGGTATTAACTCAGTTTCCAGCTCTATTGAAGGCGCTTGCTGGAACCGACCTAAACTTTTATCAGCTCCTACAATATGCTTATTCTTGTCTCACTCTCTCCTCCTTGTAGGAGCTTGAGGAAGACCGAACATTTCTGAGGCACGCTGCCAGCCCATTTGCTCGTTATAAACAGCGTCAAGAACCTTCTGCACCCACCCCCGTCACCGAGCTCGCTAACGCAAATTTGTGCGGTGGCGCTCGACCTAGGGTAAGCCCGTTCGAATCCTGCTGCTGGAAAAAATTTTCACTGCCAGTATTTGGACGGCAAGGGACGGGGAGGTGACGACGTAAAGTTACTGATCACCAATCTTTGCGCCAATGTCCTGGTTTAAATACGAAACCTCTCCGCAATGTCTTATGAAGTGAGGACATGTGAAACTGCTCATGGTGATACGTCCGTGTGATGGGGATGTTGCTTAGCGGCCCCTTTCGAGCTAATAGCGAGGAGTAGGCTGTGCCGATACCAGGTACCGGGTTTCACCTTCTCCCTTCTCTCATCGCCATCATCAGACAACACAAGCATTTCACTACACTAGACACACACATACACACACACGAGCGCGCGCGCACACACACACACACACACGCACACACACACACACACACACACACACACACACACACACACACACACACAGAAACTACATCTACATACATACTCCGCAATCCACCATACGGTGCGTGGCGGAGGGTACCTCGTACCACGACTAGCATCTTCTCTCCCTGTTCCACCCCCAAACAGAACGAGGGAAAAATGACTGCCTATATGCCTCTGTACGAGCCCTAATCTCTCTTATCTTATCTTTGTGGTCTTTCCGCGAAATATAAGTTGGCGGCAGTAAATTGTACTGCAGTTAGCCTCAAATGCTGGTTCTCTAAATTTCCTCAGTAGCGATTCACAAAAAGAACGCCTCCTTTCCTCCAGAGACTCCTACCCGAGTTCCTGAAGCATTTCCGTAACACTCGCGTGATGATCAAACCTACCAGTAACAAATCTAGCAGCCCGCCTCTGAATTGCTTCTATGCCCTCCCTCAATCCGACCTGATAGGGATCCCAAGCGCTCGAGCAGTATTCAAGAATAGGTCGCATTAGTGTTTTATAAGTGGTCTCCTTTACAGATGAACCACATCTTCCCAAAATTCTACCAATGAATCGAAGATGACTATCCGCCTTCCCCATAACATTACATGCTTGTCCATCATATCGCTCTGCAATGTTACGCCCAAATATTTAATCGACGTGACTGTGTGAAGCGCTACACTACTAATGGAGTATTCAAACATTACGGGATTCTTTTTCCTATTCATCTGCATTAATTTACATTTATCTATATTTAGAGTTAACTGCCATTCTTTACACCAACCACAAATCCTGCCCAAGTCATCTTGTATCCTCCTACAATCACTCAACGACGACACCTTCCCGTACATCACAGCATCATCAGCAAACAGCCGCATACTGCTATCCACCCTATCCAAAAGATCATTTATGTAGATAGAAAACAACAGCGGACCTACCACACTTCCCTGGGGCACTCCAGATGATACCCTCACCTCCGATGAACACTCACCATCGAGGACAACGTACATAGGACTAGTACATACATGTAGTACTACAAATATTGTAATGAAGCATGTTGTTTATAAATAAAAAAATAGCCGTCTGCGGGCTGTCTGAATCCCATGACTGGCAATTACTAACTTCTTATAGTTTCGTACCATTATTACTGAAATAATGAGAATCATGAACTACATGTTATATTTTTCATAAACAGAACCGCATAGGAAGACCGAACCATCAGCGTGGTTGTTGGTAAAATGATCCCCATTTATGGCATGTCATTTTACCCACAGTTACAGCATTCCGTGTACAGGGACATAGCTCATAAACACGTGGACCAATGTACCCAGAGAAATGCTTAAAATGGTTGCAAAAGAAGTTACTCATTCTGTGTAAACAATATTATAAATCTAATATTTCAAGTGTAGTATACCACAGAGCACCTTCTATACCCGATATATACCAAATCTTCACACAACACGTACGCGTCTAAGGAAGAAGCCTCGCCATTTCTGGTGTAACAGTGTAGCCAAAACGAGAATATATTCCTGTGCCGTAAAATGCTGCCTCTTGTGGCAATAACAAGTAATGGGAGGTATCTCATTTTATCAGACTATGTCACTTTTGGAACACTTTCTCCAGCCCCACTGGCATGAGGTGGTTCTGACTTCCCTAAACATTAGTAAAACTAGTATTCATTTCTAAAAGACAAACCAAATATTAAAAATTAACCATATGAAGAAAGCTGATAAAGTAAAAATAAGTAAAAAGATCATGGAAAGGGATGGATGATTTAAAATAGGTTTATATAGTGGCCATACGCGCCAGTTATGTTACATCAGAGCTGGTTTTTATTACGTATAATATAGTTTTTGAAGAATAAACCAGTCGATTTGAAACAGATCGACTGTTCACAATCTATCTCGGATTTATGGAAAGCGCGGCAGGTTGAATAGAATTTTAACACAACAGGTACGGCTACTATATTATGAAACCACAAAATGAGGACACACTCAACTGGACTGATCAATACGCTTTTAGGACGGTAGTAGTCCGGATCTCGATAACATTGCTGCTGTCCTATCAGATAAGCATAGCTCGTATAGCGATGCTAGATTTTTTGTAAACATAAATGTACGATACTGTACCTCATACCTATAACATAGCCCATGTAATCGGTACTAAGCTGAGATTTTTTTTTTTTTTTTGCTTTAAATAAGAAAGTACGATTATCGTGAAACAGTGTAATGGTTAATATTAAGCTCAGAAAAATGTAATTTTGCGCAGACGCAGGTCAGATATTTAGGGTATGTAATTAGTGAACAAGGGGCGGAACAAAAACCGGTAGCAGTTACTTCTGTAAAATATCTGGGAGTATGCATGAGGAACGATTTGAAGTGGGATGTTCTTATCGAGATCCTGACTAATCTCCTTATGACTGCTGAATGAAACATTATTAATTCAGTTTTTGGTTGTCATATGGCCATATTACATACGAAACAAACAAAATAAAAAATATTACATACATCACACACCTACATCACTCTAGAGCCCATATCCCACGATTATTTTTCACTGTACTGAATCTCGATTAAAAGTTCCTTTGGTTGACAAAATTAAATTTTACCACTGCAATCGCTTTTACGGATTTAACTGCCAGCCTGTTTCTTTCCTTTGGCCACTGCCGTGTATTAAGGAGAACAACCTCTCAACACAAGCGTTATCGGTTAACATTGCAAAGAATAACTGCACAATTTTAGTCACTTCACTAAACTGTTCTTCACTACCACACGACTCAATATACTTGCAGCATTTCTTCTGACTTGGTTCAGACATTCCATTAAACTATACAAACTTTATTGAATTTTAAAATGATCAAAACACTTTTCATCATAAATTTCGATTCTTTTTTCCAAAAAAAGATTGATAGATTCTTTCACATAAGTTCATGATCATGTAATTTAGTAAATGACGTAAACTGTACATAAACTCGTAACGACATGAAATGAAAGTAAAAATCGATAGATCTTAATTTGCAGAACTAAAAATTGCGGACATTAGCATAAATCGTAAAATATAAGCGTCCGCTACATAAAAAATTATCGAAAATGTGGATATCTCCACATAAATGCGGACGTAGGGTAACCCCAACAGCAGGTTTTCAGCTATTACTGGATTTCACCCTTTCTCTTGTTTCCATATCCGCCCAAAACCAACAAATATAACACTCATCTCCGCTAAAGCTCATAACAATCACCCAGTTCGTGTTACTTCACATTACGTTAAGGAAAAAAAAATACCAGTTTGCTTTTGTTCTACAATGTTGGTAGAACAATATTATAATAAATGAAAAGCACCAGTTTGCTTTTGTTCTACAAGAACCGACGGAAGATTCTGTTAACATGAAAAAAAAGGTAATGACTGATCAGGTGTTGTATCTGATATGAGAGTGCCCACGTACTAAGGCCTTCTGGTAGAAGTGGCAAATACAATTAGAGAAGGCCAGCACTTATGTCTGGGCTCGTGGCCACGTTTCGGAGAAACAGGCGAGATAGATATGCAACTGACAGCATCCGTCGTCAGCTGCCAGGCTAGGAGCTGAGGAGCTGCCCGCAGCGAAAATGTGGGTAAGAATAGCAGCTGGAAGGCGTGTCTTGTTCTAACAGATCTCAAAAACTGCAACCGGGCCAGAAGGCTCAGCAGTTTGCACTCTGAACTCGCTTTCTGGAGGGCGACGGTTCAAATCCGCGCCCGACATCCAGATTTATGTCTTCTGTGATTTCCCTAATTCGCTTAATGAAAATGCAAGTGTGTTATCTTTGAAAGGGCATGGACGATTTTCTTCATCCTCTTTTCGTAATCCGAGTTGCCGCCCCGTCACCACTGACGTTGTTGTCGACGCGACATTAAACACTAATCTTCCTTCCTTCCTTCTTCGTCCTTCAAGATCTCCTCAGAATACTACTACGTTGGGCGGATGAGAGTTTAACAGCAGAAGACGCCGCCTCTTCGACGATCAGTTCCTGACACATGTATAAATTTTGGAAAGGGAGTCACACAAGAAAGACAGAGTTTCATTTTCGTCTACGAGTACGCATTCGCCGAGAGCGAAAATAACAGTCCACCTGCTGCTTTTAATGTGCAAGGGGCGTTCAGTAACTAATGCAACACTTTTTTATACTGAGAGCGAGTTGGTGTTATTCAAGATTCCTGTCCACCATTACTTTCCGCACTCTTTTGGCTACAGAGCCCTATTTCTCAACATAATCTCCGTTCTATGCGACGGCCTTACGCCACCTTAATGGGGGGATCTGTATGCCCGCCTGGTACCACTCTGCTGGTCAACGTCAGAGCTGACGTCTTGCTGCATCAGTAACCTCGCCATCATCCACGTCCTGCTTCCCGCGGTGTGTGAGATCCGGGCTTTAGCGTGGCTGAGGAAAAACGGGTGTGCAGACTGGTGTGACCTTGCGTTGTCATGGAGAAGATGTTCGTTGCTTTTTTGTGCCGTCGAACATTCTGAAGTTGTTTCTTCAATTTCTTGAGGGTAGCACTATACACTTCAGAGTTGATCGTTCCACCACGGGGGGAGGACGTCAAACAGAATAACTTCTTCAGAGTCCCAGAAGACCGTCGTCATGACCTTACTGTCTGAGAGTGTGGCTTTGAACTTTTCCTTGAGAAGAGACATCGTGTGGTGTCACTTCATGAATTGCCGTTTTGTTTACAATTCGAAGTGATTAACCCATCTTTCATCGCATGTGACGATGTTCGACGAAGAATTGACACGAGCAGGCTCGTAACGCATAAGCAATTCCGCACAGGTGGTCCTTCGTTGCTCTTTAAGGTCTTCTGTTAGGTGGCTAGGAACGCAGCGGACACACACCATTGAGTACCCCAGCTGGTGGACGAATATGTCAGTACTACCAACAGAAACGTCCAGTTGTCCAGCGAGGTGTTTGATTGTCAACCATCGATCATTTTGAATGAGAATGTCCGAAAGTTCCACCATTGGAGCAATGTCACAGCTATGTGCGGCCGGCCAGCACGCGGAAAATAGGACAGGTTTGCGTGGCCTTGTTGCTGATGACAGACAGCTCACCCAACGAATCACCGTGCATATGTTCACTTCCAGTTCTCCGTAGACATTCTGCAAATACCTATGGATATCTGTGATGCTGGGTTTTCACGAAGAGTAACTCAGTGACAACTCTCTGCTTAGAACGTACCTCCGTTAGAGACGCCATTTTGAAGTCTAGGTCTATAGCGCCGCCAGCAATCAGAACCTCATGAGGCGGGAATATTCCACGATGTCCCACAACAAATTCCGCATTTTTTTAATCTAAATTGGCCGACAGGAAAAAGTGTTGCGTTACTCACTGAACGCCCTTCGTAATTCATTTCACGCACGTAAATAGCCGAGACACAAATCTGAAGGTGATATATGGACTTCATCAAGTGAATATTTTTTTAACACGTGAATTTTGCCTCCATAAATAATTACATTTCAGTCGGCAGATCATGGTGCATATGTGAGCGTTGTACATGGTGTGCCAAAAGGCAGTTTACAACTTATAGTCTTGTAACTCGATTTGTAATTAAGTTAGAGGTAAAAAGTTAAATATGTCCAATACAGCAACTCTGGTTCTTTAACCAACATCATGAAAAGTTCATTCATCTACATCTACATACATACTCCGCAATCCACCATACGGTGCGTGGCGGAGGGTACCTCGTACTACAACTAGCATCTTCTCTCCCTGTTCCACTCCCAAACAGAATGAGGGAAAAATGACTGCCTATATGCCTCTCTCTTATCTTATCTTTGCGGTCTTTCCGCGAAATTTAAGTTGGCGGCAGTTAAATTGTACTGCAGTCAGCCTCAAATGCTGGTTCTCTAAATTTCCTCAGTAGCGATTCACGAAAAGAACGCCTCCTTTCCTCCAGAGACTCCCACCCGAGTTCCTGAAGCATTTCCGTAACACTCGCGTGATGATCAAACCTACCAGTAACAAATCTAGCAGCCCGACCCTGAATTGCTTCTATGTCCTCCCTCAATCCGACCTGATGGCGATCCAAAACGCTCGAGCAGTACTCAAGAATAGGTCGTATTAGTGTTTTATAAGCGGTCTCCTTTACGGATGAATCACATGTTCCCAAAATTCTAGCAATGAACCGAAGACGACTATCCGCCTTCCCCACAACTGCCATTACATGCTTGTCCCACTTCATATCGCTCTGCAATGTTGCGCCCAAATATTTAATCGACGTGACTGTGTCAAGCGCTACACTACTAATGGAGTATTCAAACATTACAGGATTCTTTTTCCTATTCATCTGCATTAATTTACATTTATCTATATTGAAAGTTAGCTGCCATTCTTTACACCAATCACAAATCTTGTCCAAGTCATCTTGTATCCTCCTACAGTCACTCAACGACGTCACCTTTCCGTACACCACAGCATCATCAGCAGACAGCCGCACATTGCTATCCACCCAATCCAAAAGATCATTTATGTAGATAAAAAGCAACAGCGGACCTACCACACTTCCCTGGGGCACTCCAGATGATAGTCTCGCCTCCGATGAACAACGTACTGGGTTATATTACTTAAGAAGTCTTCTAGCCACGCACCTGAAAATGCAAGATGTCTCACAAATTGTTCGTCCCTATCTAAACGTGCAATATGTCCTTAGTAAATGCAGCACATTCTATCTTGTCTGGTTTGATTTACTGCAACAATTTCAATCCTTAGGGAAAAAGATGAAGACACTTTCGGAGTACCCGGTGCTGAGAAGTATACGCATTCTTTTGATGCTTTGCGTACAGACTTCTGTTGGGAACGCTAGAAAACTATATAATTCTCTCCGTATCTTTATTACTTCTCACTGGCCTGCCTACATGGTGCTTCAAATCCACATTCTCTGCTTCGATGAAGTTCCCGTGCAGATCGGCCGGAGTGGCGGAGCGGTTCTAGGCGCTTCAGTCTGGAACCGCACGACCGCTTTGGTCGCAGGTTTGAATCCTGCCTCAGGCATGGATGTGTGTGATGTCCTTAGGTTAGTTAGGTTTAAGTAGTTCTAAGTGCTAGGGGACTGATGACCACAGCTGTTAAGTCCCATAGTGCTCAGAGCCATTTGAACCATTTTGAGTTCCCGTGCAATTGTCTTACACTAGACCGCGAGGTTGGTGGTTTTCCGTATTGGGTTTTGAAATCACGCTGAACGTGTGAGTCTGACTTCGTTTCAATAAATCAGATCACACAGTATGCCTTTTCCTGTGCAAACTCATCTATGGTGCTTATATAGCCCTGCAACTGATATGTTGCACTTGTCATCTGGAAAGGCAAAAAGTTTATTCATTACCTTAAATAAGGAACACTTCTTGAGTTGGTGCATCAGACAAACACTTTTTCTCTAGGTTTATTACAAGTCGAGTTACATGACATCGATATTGTAAAGTACCTTTTGGGACACCCTGTACATTACGTTGCCGAGTAAAAGAAAAAGGCACCCAGATGGGAAGGAGGCAGCGAAATGATACTTCACGGGGTGGAAGCGTAGGTGATGTTATTTCAGTGATTACAATATTGAATCAGATTAACAAAGAACCTGGCAGTCTGTGCCCACTTATCAGTGTGAAGCTGCACCCCAACGGGCCTGGATACAGGCGCTGATCAGGTTGGGAAGGGTGTCCCAGCTGTTGTATCCCCTCGTGAGGTAAGCCACAACTGTTGTAACTGGTCTTTCATATCTTGGATGCTGCCACTGAGACGGAGTTCTATCTGCGACATACACTACTGACCATTAAAATTGCTACACCACGAAGATGACGTGCTACAGAGGCGAAATTTAACCGACAGGAAGAAGATGCTGTGACATGCAAATGATTAGCTTCTCAGAGCATTCACACAAGGTTGGCGCCGGTGGCGACACCTACAACGTGCTGACATGAGGAAAGTTTCCAACCGATTTCTCATACACAAACGGCAGGTGACAGGCGTTGTCTGGTGAAACATTGTTGTGATGCCTCGTGTAAGGAGGAGAAATGCGTACCATCAAGTTTCCGACTGTGATAAAGGTCGGATTGTAGCCTATCGCGATTACGGTTTATCGTATCGCGACATTGCTGCTCGCGTTGGTCGATGTCCAATGACTGTTAGCAGAATATGGAATCGGTGGGTTTAAGAAGGTAATACGGAACGCCGCGCTGATCCCAAAGGCCTCGTATCACTAGCAGTCGAGATGACAGACATCTTATCCGCATGGCTGTAACGGATCGTGCAGCCACGTCTCGATCCCTGAGTCAACAGATGGGGACGTTTGCAAGACAACAACCATCTGCACGAACAGTTCGACGACGTTTACAGCAGCATGGACTATCAGCTCGGAGACCATAGCTCCGATTACTGTTGACGCTGCATCACAGACAGGAGCGCCTGCGATGGTGTACTCAACGACGAACCTAGGTGCACGAATGGCATAACGTCATTTTTTTCGGATGAATCCAAGTTCTGTTTACAGCATCATGATGGTCGCATCCGTGTCTGCCGACATCACGGTGAACTCACATTGGAAGCGTATATTCGTCATCGTCATACTGGCGTATCACCCGGCGTGGTGGTATTGGGTGCCATTGGTTACACGTCTCGGTCACCTCTTGTTCGCATTGACGGCACTTTGAACAGTGGACGTTACATATCAGATGTGTTACGTCCCGTGGCTGTACCCTTCATTCGATTCCCGCGAAACCCTACATTTCAGCAAGATAATGCACGACCGCATGTTCCAGGTCCTGTACGGGCATTTCTGGATACAGAAATTGTTCGACTGCTGCCCTGGCCAGCACATTCTCCAGATCTCTCACCAACTGAAAATGTCTGGTCAATGGTGGCCGAGCAACTGGCTCGTCACAATACGCCATTCACTATTCTTGATGAACTGTGGTATCGTGTTGAAGTTGCATGGGCAGCTGTACCTGAACACGCCATCCAAGCTCTGTCTGACTCAATGCCCAGGCATATCAAGGCCGTTATTACGGCCAGAGGTGGTTGTTCTGGGTACTGATTTGTCAGGAACTATGCACCCAAATTGCGTGAAAATGTAATCACATGTCAGTATAATATATGTGTCCAGTGAATACCCGTTTATAATCTGCATTTCTTCTTCGTGTAGCAATTTTAATATCCAGTAGTGTACGTTGGGATCTTGCTGCTTGTGGGAGTACCTCAGCATCGCGACACAGTTCACAGATAGACGTGGCACGTATGGACGAATATTATCCTGTTGAAGAACGGCACCACGTACATTTGCATGAGTGGTAGTACATGATCACTCAGAATGTCCGTGATATACCGTTGTACCGCCAGAGTTCCCTTAATCACAACCAGACGTGACCTGAAATCTTTTGTGATGGCTCCTCAGCACCATGACGCTACCAGTAACACTGCTGTGTGTCTCCAAACATTGGAATGATGAGACCTTTCCCCAGGTGGCCGCCATACTAGCCAGCGTTGGTCATCCCGGGTAATGCCCGACCACTATTCATCGCCGAACACAATGCGACGCCATTGATCAGCAGTCCATCCTTCCCGGTCAAGACACAGCTCCAAATGCAGCCATTTGCGTTACGTTTTCATCGGCAGTATACGCGTCGGATGACAATTCCCTAATCTAGCTGCTGCTAGTTGCCCACCAGTAGTGAAAGATGACGCAAAATGTTACAGGGAATCCATTGCTTGTTCTCGGATGGCAGGCGCAGATGTGAAGGCGCTATGATGTGCTCAGTGCACGAGGCGGTAATCCTCCCTTGCAGTGGTCAGATATGGTCGATAGGAAACTCGACGAGTACGCCTGCTCTCACTTTCCCATTCAGTCCATCATCGGGCCACTGTCACATCCGAATGGCCTACATATCTGGATATCGTACATCCCACAATGGGATTCCTTTCCATCTGTCAGACGCTGATAACAATGCCTCAAACGAGTATGCAGCATTTCCTTGTCCTTCACAGTGACCACTCGACGTCTAACGCTGTTCACCCCTTTTGTCTACCCTACAGGGCCTGGTAACAACACTAATACAGTCTGGTGGCCCTACTAGCCGTCACAGAGAATTCCAACTCTTGATCATTTAACATACCAGCCGATGATGGGTACGTGTACTAAGTTACAGTTGCTTCCGACCATGTCTTCCATGCGCTTCACTTTTTTGTCAGGCAGAGTGTATGCTGCACAGCTGAACGTCATGGTACGATAACCCTATTTCCCATTAGCAGATCATTCTCAACCGTTTTAACTTACAGGCTAATACAGCATACTCTAACATCAATAACGCAAGGGACACCTATTTTAAAGCTTCCATTTCCTTCGATTGTTCATCACTGTCTGAACTTGGCGCAACACTTACGTATTATACTTAACTACTGTGGTTACTAATGAAATGTTAAGCACTATTGTTTTACATGCACGTACAGTTCTTATACTAAGGTTCATACATTAGAACACTACTCACCAAAGGCTGAAATTATGGAGTGCGTTTTCAGGCATTAATCGACGTTGTCACTAAGGTCTCAAAGTATTCACGCATAAAAATCCGTTTTCTGATTCAACTGCCACTGGGTACTATCCACCTGTCGGCTTTGGTCAGCAGGTGCAGCATTTCCTGGCATCGATCACACTGCCTGCCCCTTTCCACTGCAGCTGTTCCTTAGTTATTTCTGTAATATCCACAAATTTTCCTCTAACCAACGTAACTCAAGGCGCAAGAGCTCATCGAGTTGTGTTCAGAGTCAGATCAACGACTACGCTTTACGAGTACAGAGTAAAGGCGACAGTGTGATCTTTATACAGTGCGTATTTGCATATGCTTCAGTTCTTGTCTTGCCTGTAAGACAGCCTTTAACCGTTGGCAACATGCTAGTCAAGATTTAACCATTATTTTAGTTATCACTGTGTGGCCGGGTTCTATGTACCTCTGTATGTTAATTTTGTTTGTCAGTTTGTTTCCGAGGCAGATATTAGCCAACCAATGCTGTGTCAGGACTCGTATGGTACTTTTCACGGAGAAAGCCAGCACACATGCTATTGTTACGACTGGATCGCGACTCCCAAAGGCATTTTAAACCTACTGCCAGCTCGCACCCCCACCCCTCGCAATTCCCCCGAGAGGAATCCGAGTACCCCATTAATCTGCGTCTAGCTTTATCGCATAATAAAAGTGGCATCGTATTACAAAATTGTTTCCCATTGTTTATCCGACGCGGGACGTGGGCACAAGCCCTATATCACTTGTATGTGAGAAGCCGCTTGGTTCTAAGGGTGCCGGCAAGGTAATTCTGCATGCTTCGTCAGTGGGTTGGCTGCTCTATGTATTAAAAAAACTGAGTGAAGTATTCAACGATCAACTTGAACAGGTGGCACATGACACCTTCCCAGACAAAATGCCGAAAACAATAACGATACAATGGAAAGAAAAGAAAAAAAAGGGGTAGCATCTTTCGTTAGCAATCAAAACGCCCTCGGTTCCATATTAGAATCAGGCCACTGTTTAAATTTTGAATAAAAACTACTTAAACCTAACTAACCTATGGACATCACATGGATATGCCCGAGGCAGTATTCGAACCTGCGACCGTAGCGGTCGCGCGGTTCCAGACTGTAGCGCCAAGAACCGCTCGGCCACCCCGACCGGCAGAAAAAGCGTCATGACGATCTCTCCATAGGCAAAAAATTCCGGAATAGTCCCCCATTCGAATCCCCGGGAGGAAACTGCCAATGGGGAAGTGACCACGAGGAATGGGGAAGTGACCACGAGGAAAAGAGTGAATAACCAACGAAAGGATAACGTTCTACGAGTCGGGGCGTGGAATGTCAGAAATTTGAACATAGCAGGGAAGCTAGAAAATCTGAAAATGGAAATGTTAAGTTTCGGTCTAGATATATTGGGAGTCAGTGAAGTCAAATGGAAAGAAGACACTGATTTCTGGTCAGATGAGTGTAGAATAATATCAACAGTCGCATAAAATGATACAAGAGTAGTAGAATTCGTTACGAATAGGAACGTAGGGCAGAGTGAGTCACTGTGAACAATTCAGTGATTGGGTTGTTCTCATCAGAATCGACATCAAACCAACACCAATAACAATAGTTCAAGGATACATGCAGACATCGCAAGCAGAGGATGAAGGAACAGATAACGTATATGAGAATACTGAACGGGTAATTCTGTACGTAAAAGAAGACGAAAATCTAATAGTCATGGGGGAATGGAATGCGGCTGCAGGGGAGCGAGCAGAAGAAATGGTTACGGGAGAATATGGGCTTAGTAGTAGGAATGAGAGAGCAGGAAGACTGATTCAGTTCCGCAATAAATTTCAACTAGTAATAGGGAATACTATGCTCAATAATCACAGGAGGAGGAGGTATTCTTGGAGAAGGCTGGGAGTTACGGGAAGATTTCAGTCAGATTACTTCATGGTCCGATAGAGATTCCGAATTCAGACATTGGATTGTAAGGAGTACCGAGGTGCAAATGTAGATTCACATCACAGTTTAATATTGATGAAGCGTGGGCTGAAATTTAAGAGGCTAGTCAGGAAGAAACAATGAGCAAATATGTGGAATACGAAAGTACTAAGGTATGGAGAGGTTCGCTTGAAGTTCTCTCAGGCTATATATACCGCGCTAATGAATAGGTCAGAACGCAGTTCGGGTGAAGAGGAATGGAAATCTCTAGAAAGGGCAACCACGGAAAGAAAATCGTAGGTACTGGGGAGGTAACTGCTAAGAAACCATGAATAACAGGTAAAATACTTCAGCTGATCGACGAAAGAAGGGTGTACGAAAATGATTAGGAAAATTCAGGAATACAGAAGTACAAGTCATTTAGGAACGAAATAAATTGGAAATGCAAGGAATCTAAGGCAAAATGGCTGCATGAAAAATGTGATGAAATCGAAAAAGAAATGATCTTCGAAAGGACGGTGAAGTTAAAAGCAAGAGCGGTAACATTAAAAGTGTAATGGGAACTCCACTGTTAAATGCAGGGGTGAGAGGGGACATGTAGGAAGAGTATAACGAAGGCCTCTACGAGGGGGAAGACTTGTGTGATGAAGTGATAGAAGAATAAACTAGACTCGACAGGGAAGAGACAGGGGATCCCTTATTAGAATCACAATTTAAATGAGCTTTGGAAGACTTAAGATCTAATAAGGCAGAAGGGGTAGCCAACATTGCACTGGAACTTCTTAAATTCTTGGGGGAAGAGGCAACAGAACGAATATTCACGTTAGTGTGAGAATGTACGGACTGGCGATATATCATCAGACTTTCGGAAAAAAAATCATCCCCATAGTTCCCAAAATAGCAAGGGCCGACAAGTACGACAATTATCGCACAATCAGCTTATTAGTGCATGCATCCAAATTGCTGACACGAAATATATACAGAAGAATGGAAAAGAAAATTGAGGATCTGTTAGATGACGATCAGTTTGGCTTTAGGAAAGGTAACTGCAGCAGAGAGGCAGCTCTGACACTGCGGTTGTTAATGGAGGCACGACTGAAAAAAAAAAAAAAAAAAAAAAAAAACGAAACACGCCCGTTGGATTTGTCGACCTGGAAAAAGCGTTGGAAAATGTAAAATGCAGCAAGATGTTCGAAATTTTGAGAAAAATAGGTGTAAGATATAGGGAAAGACAGGTAATATACAATATGTACACGAATCAAGAGGGAAAAATAAGACTGGAAGACCAAGAACGAAGATTTGTTATTAAAAAGGGTGTAAGACAGGGATGTAGTCTTTTCTCCCTACTCGTCAATCTATACAGCGAAGAAGCACTGACGAAAATAAAAGAAAGGGTCAAGAGTGGGAATAAAACTTAGGGTGAAAAGATATCAATGATACGATTCGCTGATGACATTGCAATCCTCAGCGAAAGTGAAGTGTTACTGGATGTGTTGAATGGAATGAACAGTCTAATGAAAATAGTATATAGATTGAGAGCGAATAGAAGAAAGACGAAATTAATGAGAAGTAGAAGAAATGGGAACAGCGACAAACATAACATTGGATTTAGAGATCATGAAGTAGACGAAGTTAAGTTAAGCGGCAAAATAACCTATGATAGACGGAGTATGGAGGACATAAAAAGCAGATTAGCTCTGGCATAAAGAGCATTCTCGGCCAAGAGGAGTCTGCTAGGTAGTGAGACATGGACTGTGGGAAAACCGGAACGGAGAGATTCGAAGTATTTGAGATGTGGTGCTACAGAAAACGTTGAAAATCAGGTTGACTGGTAAGGTAACGAATGAGGAGGTTCTCCGCAGAATCGACGAGGAAAGGAACATATGGAAAACACTGACAAGAAGAAGGAACAGGACTATAGGATATCTGTTAAGACATCAGGACACAACCGCCATGGTGCTAGAGGGAACAGCAGAGTTAAAAGCTGTAGAGGAAGACAGAGACACAGGAGTGGAATTCGTGGCGGGACGCATCAAACCAGTAAGGAGACGAATGATTAAAAAGAAAGTGAGAAACCACTTAAAAACAACATCGAGGCCGGTTGGTACACCTGCCCCGTTTTTAACCGATGGGGTGGATTCGATCCGTGTCTGGCGTGTCAACCCGTATCCCAATAGCGGGCCCTTTAATGTGCACGACTATACCGGCAGGCCGGCCGCTGTGGCAGAGCGGTTCTAGGCGCTTCAGTCTGGAACCTCGCTGCTGCTACGGTCGCAGGTTCGAATCCTGCCTCAGGCATGGATGTGTGTGATGTCCTTAGGTTAGTTAGGTTTAAGTAGTTCTAAGTCTAGGGGACTGATGACCTCAGATATTAAATCCCATAGTGCTTAGAGCCATTTGAACTATTTTTATCCCGTCGGGTTATTAAATTATAGCAGACAACCACCAAAGAACCTTTCTTTGAATGTGTGGTGTGGCAGACCGACAGTTGTTAATCTGGATCTTGTTTACCTACCTGCCACGTAAAGTTGTGCACTGTGCAGTTATTCACGTAAAAAGTGTATAAAGGAAATCCCTTCCCTGGATATTATTCCGCATAGTTATAACTTCAGAGGACTCGCTCTTAGGACCTTGTTAAAAAAAAAAAAAGGCTCAAATGGCTCTAAGCACTATGAGACTTAACATCTGAGATCATCAGTCCATTAGACTTAGAACTATTTCAACCTAACTAACCTAAGGATATCACACATCCATGCCCGAGGCAGGATGGGAACCTGCGACCGTAGCAGCAGCGCGGTTCCGGACTGATTCAAATGGCTCTGAGCACTATGGGACTTAACTTGTAAGGTCATCAGTCCCCTAGAACTTAGAACTACTTAAACCTAACTAACCTAAGGACATCACACACATCCATGCCCAAGGCAGGATTCGAACCTGCGACCATAGCGGCCGCGCGGTTCCGGACTGAAGCGCCTAGAACCGCTCAGCCACAGCAGCCGGCAGGACCTTGTTACCATACTCCGTGTAAATAATGACACCGCTAGGCGGCATGCAACAGACACCACAAAGGCGTAAGCTTATTATATCCTCGGATATGTGAATGTAAAGCATTTCATAACAACCGAGTAAAAAGGTAGCATCTATACCCTGTATAAAAGGAATGATTATGTAGTGACTTTCTCTTTATTCTATCGCATTTTCGCAATTGAATATTGGTTGTTCCTGAAAAGATCGTGTTATGCCTCATGTGAAACATATACGAGCACATATTGGAATTCGACGACAGGAGAAACGTTGCTGACCGAGAACAGACATATTGTTCTCTTGGACATGCGGGGTAGTACTGCACGTCACGTGTTTTGAGTCCGGAAATAGGCTTGTTTGCAGCAACAATAGAGAGGCGCGCCGACAACGATCCGCCAATGCACAGCACTGACCACAACCAGTTTCACGACTCCGTTTTTTCAACGAAGTTCCGGTTCTGCATACAGTATACATCCGTGTGTGGAGGCTCCGTATGAAAAGAACGTTGCCAGATTGCTTTCTTCGTCATTCGGTGCTATCACCTGGCGTGGTGCTGTGGGATGGCATTTGGTGCCCAACAACATAACTTCTGTTACGCATTGCCGGTAATTTGGACAGCAAGCGTTATAATTCTTTGTTACGGTCAGTGGCTATGTCCTACCTGCGCCATTAATAAGCCGCAATAGTTCGTATTCCTGGCTTAGCACACTTCAACTACCATCAAGGACAGATAGCAACGTCGCTTAGCGTAACGGCTCACAACCAGACTTCGTTGACGACAGTGTGGTGTCAAGAAATTCGGAGCACAATTTAACAAGGATGCTCGCCGTTTCTAAAACTTATATTCATATTTGCTGGTGCACCCGCAGGTGAGCAACAGGTAAGTGAGAGGCACACACACACACACACACACACACACACACACACACACACACAGCCGGCCGCGGTGGTCTCGCGGTTCTAGGCGCGCAGTCCGGAACCGTGGGACTGCTACGGTCGCAGGTTCGAATCCTGCCTCGGGCATGGATGTGTGTGATGTCCTTAGGTTAGTTAGGTTTAAGTAGTTCTAAGTTCTAGGGGACTGATAACCACAGCAGTTGAGTCTCATAGTGCTCAGAGCCATTTGAACCACACACACACACACACACACACACACACAAACAATAGCTCGATCGCGCCAAGACATACCACCGTCGGCGAAAATCCTAGTGTGTTCCTCTAGCATTCACGCTCCATACACCGAACAGCAAGCCGCTCTTCACACGTTGTCCTGTCCCGCCCGCTGTCTTTACTTCATCAAGCGCAAGGCACCCTCCTGTTCAAATCCGGATCTCAGCGCTCCGTAAATAGACACTCCAAGCGCGAGCACAGATACAGCAGTCTCACTATACTTTAGGTCTCCGTAACGTTAACTTTCAACAAGATAGTGCAAGACCGCATATTGCTCACAGTGCCTTGACTTACGTCGATACAGAGAGTGTTCGACTGCTACCCTCTCCATTACGCTCTGGAGACCTCTATTCCGTTGCAGACATGTGATCATGAGCTGCAGGGAGAGTGACACACCATCACCCGCTAGCCTCTATGGTGAACTCTGCCAGTACGTACCCGTGACTGTCATCCAAGCTCAGTTCAACGCCCTGCCCAGCCGGGTTACAGCCTTCGTAGCTACCAGAGGTGATAGCTCTTTTTAGCAAATTTCGCGCAGTGTGTACCTACAAATCACATACAAATTTTTCTCGTACTCTTCCAACTATACTGTACACTCGCAATAAGTAAACTTCCGTTATTGGTTATCCTTCCTGACGTTGCAGTTTTAATGGGCAGCAGTGTAATTATCACGTACATGTTTTACTGTCATTTATATAAGGGGCGTTCAAAAAGAAACGAGCCGGAGCCATAATTACAGAAACCAGTACTTGTATGTTAGAAGTATGGACCCTGGCTGTTGAGACGTTTGTCCCACTGTGACACAAGAAGGTGAATGGCTGTCTCATAAAATTCCCGGGACTGCGATGTTAACCAGTTCCGTACGTACAGCTGAACGTCGTCGTCCGAGGTGAATCGTTTGCCCCTCAGAGCCTTTTTAAGGGGACCAAAAATGGCGTAATCACAGGGAGAGAGGTCCGGACTGTATGGTGGGTGGCCGAGAACCTCCCATTTGAATTTCTACAGGAGTGCCGCGACTGTGATGGTCTATGAGACTTTGCATTGGAGCAGAAATTTGATCGCTTGACGAAGGGTGGTCAAGGTTTGCGAGTAACGCTGAGCATTCACTGTTGTCCCGTGCTGCAGGAAATGAATCAGAAGGGCATCTTGGTCAAAGAAGAACGTCAGAAAAACCTTTGCTGCACTAGTGTGGACTGTGACATCCAGCTGTACGTGCGGTTAACATCGCAGTCCCGGGAATTTTATGAGACAGCCATTCACCGCCTTGTGTCGCAGTGGGACAAGTGTTTCAACAGCCAGGATCAATATTTCTAACATGCAGGTACTGGTTTCTGTAATTATGCCTCCGGCTCGTTTCTTTTTGAACGACCCTTATAGTTGGTATTCGTAGACATATAAAAATCTCGCCTTTATCTGTGGTAATGATGTAGGCTAAAGCAATGAATTACAGTTTGTACTAGCACCAGATTTTGAACCCACGTCTCCAGCTTACAAGGCAGATGCGCGATGCTGTCACCACAAACACTGCAGGTGCACAGACTCCCCTAGTGCGTCTTCATACCGATACAATTCTAATGCATGCCTCAGCTCATTGTTATCCTCCTTCTAAACTTGCATCAGTGCTTCCAAGGCTCTCTAATATTAGAAGAGCACCTTCGTAGTGAGTGAACTGTGGTTACGCCTGCCTGTACCTCAGGCAATGGTGACATATTAATCACACACTATTGGTACTGCTGGGATGTATTAAGTCTCACACTGACCTGTGATAATGATGCTGAGTCTCACCTCTATCTGTGATAACGATAATATGCCTCAGGGACCAGGAATATATCACCTACACCTGAGGTACAGGCAGAATTAACGGCATTTCGCTCATTGCTAATGTTGGGGAGCCTTGACAATACTGATGCGAGTTTAGGAGAATAGTAATGAGCTGAGGTGTGAGTTGGTATGTATATCAGTGATGGAGATGTGCTATGGTAGTCCATGGAACTGTGATATGTGTGGCGTAATGGATAGCGCACCTGCCTACTACGCAGGAGATGCAGGTTCGAGTCCTACAGCTGGTAAAAACTAATTTATTGCTTTGGCCTACATCATCAACGTATTTTACTATCTATCAGGTCCATTTGTTTGTTCTTTATTGAAAAACATACAGAGTGGTCCTGAACTGCAAGAGCAAAACACATGAGATAATTCCCTGATCTATTTGGTATAAAAACTTATTTCACCTTGTTCAGATAATTATCTTCATTCGAAGTCTCGGTTAGCCAATATCATTATCTCAGTCTCGTCCACTCGAGTCTGGTCTGACTGATTTACTGTAGCGTCTGAGGTCTACAGCAATACTTAGACGTCTCATGGTTTACAGGAGTTCAACCTAACAAGTAGATTCGGCTCTTAGGAGGTACAACGTTGTAGCCATCTCAGATGTGAGGAAGTAGTGTACTGTATTCTATAAGTACTGATCTGGCTTTACAACAGTTTTCCAAAATACTTCAGATAAATGCCGGGATGATTTTTACTGTAAGGCCACAACGAGCTTCGTGCACAGTACTTATCGCGTTATGCATGTAAGTATGTAAATGCCTGACTATATGAAATACCTTTGTTTTGTAATACCACGACATACCCTATATCCTTTTAAAAATGATCCACTGTCCTCGGAGTCTTTCGCGACGACATACATGAATAAAACGTTCTCGGTTTTCAAGCCGCGTCAATTCGAATAAAATCCTCGAGCGTTCGATGACCATCTCCGCCATCGTCGTCAGGAGTTCATATACTGCCGGGGCTGCTACGGTTTCTCGCTTATATAGGCATGATGACATCATCAGCAGCCAATCAGACAGACCCAATGTGGCGGGCGCGCGTAAGTCGACCCGGGGAGCTAGCGGAGCTATTGCTCGTGGCAGCACCGGTGACGTCACGTGGCGCCAGGGGCAGGCAGCAACCGTGCTAATTGTTTGTCCGATATACATGCTGCCACATTCACAGGGTACACCATACACGTCGGACACTCGAAGAGCAATGTCGTCTTTAACAAGGCGCAACATATCTCGTATCTTGGGGACGGTCCGGAACACTGGTCTTAGCCCAGTTTCTGCAGCAGACCTCCTAACTTGCTGCTAGTTCCTCCACAGTATGGCAGGAATGCAGTCCGTTTGGCCTTTTCTACTGATTCACCAGGTGTCTTTCGTTGGCGGCCCTCGAAAGCGTTTGCGATGTCTCTTTTGCTGTATTCATTTTCCCCAACACACGGTTTAAGTTCTGCAATTGAGAATATAGGTGGTCGTCGTCAGAGATAATCTTGGCTCTATGAAACAACGTGTTCAGGACCGCTTTCTTGTGTACATGGTGGTTGGCGTTCACGTGCCGATCAGTGTGTGTTGGTTTCCGGTACACTGAATGACCAAGCTGCTGCCCTGCCTTCCGCTCAACCAAAACATCCAAGAATGGTAGCTTTCCGTGCTTCTTCATCTCGACGGTAAATTTAATGTTGGCGTGGACACCATTCATGTGATCGACGAACTGCTGTAGTGTATCTTCACCATGAGGCCGTATTAGGAAGGTGTCATCAACGTATCGTAGAAAGCAAGACGGCCGTAATGTCGCAGTTTGCTCCCCACAGTGCTCCATGAAGAAACTTGCGACTGCTGGAGACAGTGGTGATCCCATGGCAGTGCCGTCCGTCATCTCATAATATTCATAGCAGTACAGAAGCGTACGTTGTCGTTAGGAGGTGACGGAACAACTTAATGATTCCAGATGGAAAATGTTGGGCCAAAAGATCCAGCGTATCTCGTATAGAGGAGCGGAGCACCGGTGCTGCCACGGGCAATAGCGCCACTAGCTGCCCGGGTCAACTTACTCGCGCGCGCCATATTGGGTCTACCTGATTGGCTGCTGATGATGTCATTATGCCTATATAAGCGAGAAACCGTAGCAGCCCCGGCAGTT
Organism: Schistocerca nitens; assembly: GCF_023898315.1. NCBI lineage: Eukaryota > Metazoa > Arthropoda > Insecta > Orthoptera > Acrididae > Schistocerca > Schistocerca nitens. The sequence goes on from NC_064620.1 coordinate 386,751,010, forward strand.
AGTGAACTCCTGTCGACAATGGCGGAGATGGTAGTCGAAAGCTCGAGGATTTTATTCGAATTGACGCGGCTTGAAAATCGAGAACGTTTTATTCTACTATTACTGGTATCACTACTACCACTATTCCTCGAATTGAAGAGAACTGACAGTCCATTCCGTCGAATTAAAGTCTGTCAGCTTTGAATGAGAACACTCCTTCTAATGCACTGATAGCATATGCGGCTTGTGCAGTTCCATGCAGCAGAACCGCGTGTTGTTAGTACAGACTGTCTTCACCCACGGTAACTACCAGAGTTCCCTAGCGGAATCCTTCCACGATCACCTTCCGCATGCCATAGTTGTGCGAACAACCTTTTGGTTTTCACATTCATTTTGTATTAGATTTGGCTGTCTTTTGTTGTAGCCCCTTTAACTTCTCCATTCATAATGCGCCGATTATCGCGTTAGCAGCCTGGCACTAAGATCGACTTTGTGTCAAAGTTGCTGGATATAACGGTCCTGGGATGCCGCTATATCTCGTACGAGTATTGTGCAGTCTCCGGAAAACGCTTCCTGAGGTGGACAACACCTATAACTTGCCGCAGGTGATGTTCCAATCGTCATTTTCGATACTGGAGACATTGTATTAACCCTCAAACAGTAAGGGGATTGGAGACGAAATACACTCCTGGAAATTGAAATAAGAACACCGTGAATTCATTGTCCCAGGAAGGGGAAACTTTATTGACACATTCCTGGGGTCAGATACATCACATGATCACACTGACAGAACCACAGGCACATAGATACAGGCAACAGAGCATGCACAATGTCGGCACTAGTACAGTGTATATCCACCTTTCGCAGCAATGCAGGCTGCTATTCTCCCATGGAGACGATCGTAGAGATGCTGGATGTAGTCCTGTGGAACGGCTTGCCATGACATTTCCACCTGGCGCCTCAGTTGGACCAGCGTTCGTGCTGGACGTGCAGACCGCGTGAGACGACGCTTCATCCAGTCCCAAACATGCTCAATGGGGGACAGATCCGGAGATCTTGCTGGCCAGGGTAGTTGACTTACACCTTCTAGAGCACGTTGGGTGGCACAGGATACATGCGGACGTGCATTGTCCTGTTGGAACAGCAAGTTCCCTTGCCGGTCTAGGAATGGTAGAACGACGGGTTCGATGACGGTTTGGATGTACCGTGCACTATTCAGTGTCCCCTCGACGATCACCAGTGGTGTACGGCCAGTGTAGGAGATCACTCCCCACACCATGATGCCGGGTGTTGGCCCTGTGTGCCTCGGTCGTATGCAGTCCTGATTGTGGCGCTCACCTGCACGGCGCCAAACACGCATACGACCATCATTGGCACCAAGTCAGAAGCGACTCTCATCGCTGAAGACGACACGTCTCCATTCGTCCCTCCATTCACGCCTGTCGCGACACCACTGGAGGCGGGCTGCACGATGTTGGGGCGTGAGCGGAAGACGGCCTAACGGTGTGCGGGACCGTAGTCCAGCTTCATGGAGACGGTTGCGAATGGTCCTCGCCGATACCCCAGGAGCAACAGTGTCCCTAATTTGCTGGGAAGTGGCGGTGCGGTCCCCTACGGCACTGCGTAGGATCCTACGGTCTTGGCGTGCATCCGTGCGTCGCTGCGGTCCGGTCCCAGGTCGACAGGCACGTGCACCTTCCGCCGACCACTGGCGACAACATCGATGTACTGTGGAGACCTCACGCCCCACGTGTTGAGCAATTCGGCGGTACATCCACCCGGCCTCCCGCATGCCCACTATACGCCCTCGCTCAAAGTCCGTCAACTGCACATACGGTTCACGTCCACGCTGTCGCAGCATGCTACCAGTGTTAAAGACTGCGATGGAGCTCCGTATGCCACGGCAAACTGGCTGACACTGACGGCGGCGGTGCACAAATGCTGCGCAGCTAGCGCCATTCGACGGCCAACACCGCGGTTCCTGGTGTGTCCGCTGTGCCGTGCGTGTGATCATTGCTTGTACAGCCCTCTCGCAGTGTCCAGAGCAAGTATGGTGGGTCTGACACACCGGTGTCAATGTGTTCTTTTTTCCATTTCCAGGAGTGTAGATGGTACGGTCGGGTCGGATCGGATCCGCTCCCTCTTCGATGAGGTTTGTGTGCATAGAGGAACACAGTAAGTAATATTATTTGAAGAATATAGTTTATTGATAGTATGCTACATGACAGAAATCATTTCTGGAGACTTAACAGATAACCATTAGCTCTTAGTGGCCATCAAATCCAAGTCAAAGAACCTACACAAAATGAAACACAGTTCCTGTCTTTTTTGACAAAATACAATATAATATAATATAAATTAAAAATTAATTTTTTCCACAAATAGAAAGGCATATTATATATCTGTTTCCTCAATAGAACCATCAGCCACACACCTAAACACAATACTCTTCCATGCTCACCACATACGCATGAACTGCATTTCACACAAGATTCATTTACCTTTCTGTCTTTCGAAGGATCACACAAGTTAAATCTTCTTCGTATTGTCCGCAAATTCTGATTGTGTGCGGTAGTCTTTTTCGAAGACCATGGCAATTGTCATACGAAGAGATCTCGAAATACGTGGGTTGAGCATTCTTTTTTCCATCAAGGGTATCATCAAACCCAACGCGTGCACGTACTGGGAATGAATCTTGGTTTTATTACATTTGAATAATATGAAACTGTTCACAGCTGCGATGTCTAACATTCCGAAGAAGTATCTCAATGGCCACCTTCGGGTTTTCGTTTGATAGTCTTGCATTTGCAAAGTTTGTCTAACACGTGCACTCCACCTTTTGTTAGGTTGTAGAATTCAACAATCTCTGGCTTGCTTCATTCATCGCCTATTGTTCCAATGTGGTGCATGGTTGACATCAGGTTAACTTTTTTATTCTTTATAGATATGAAAGAAACCAATATTTTGTTGACTTGATAGACGAACTTGACGGTTCCAGTTGGGGCTGGTGACAACATGGATAGTGGTATCTCAAGCTTATTCTTACGTAATGCACCGACTAACGTAAGTTTCCGCTCAGACAATTTCTCTGCCAGCTCATATGAAGTGGATCAGTTATCAGCTGTCACATTGCGATTCCTCCCTGTCACTGAGTCCGTAAGTCTAAGAACATACTGAGTTGGTATGGATAAATTATCTTTGTTCTTTGTTTGCTCTTTTCCAATATACGGGATGCGTGAAATGAAATAGAACGTTCTGGCGTCACACAATGAAACTATTTTCAGACCGTATTATCAGGTTTCGATGGTATAAACATATTTCATCTACCGTCAAATACTCTGACGGGCTGTAATACTGCAAACAATGACTTCGAAAAGTACCCCATATCTCCTGAAACGCAGTAAATTTGTCTTTAGTCTTTCTCGACTCCCTAGTACCTTTATCATCAAATCTCAAGTTTTGTAGGAGGAATGCAAATCGTTTCTGCGACATAGCACAGGGAAAGATCGGTGGTCCAAATATATCGAAAAACATACCATCTTGGCATAAGCCAGAATCTTTCAAGACATCGCACATAAACAAGAGACCAATAAAAGCTTTTATCTCAGTTACGTAAAAATGAACTGCTGGGGTCACTGTACTTGAGCTTTGTGGGTACTATTTCGTTATTAGTATGACTAAAAATTTTCCCTATCATTTCATCGGTGATAAAAAGAGAATGTTTTTTGCATCTGCAATCCCTCGCGCCTTAGGTCCAGGCAGGCCTTAGGTCCAGGCTGGTGAGTAATCACATTTTAAGAAGCGGTTCGTGAATATTTTGAACGTAAAGGCTTGTCGGTCCAGATTGTTTGCTCGTCCCTACCTAACTCAGAATTTCTATCGTCTGTTCCTTCTTCTTCTCTCCTGTACGTCTTACCCAAATGATCACAGTCGAAAACAGCTTCTCCTATATCACTGTTGAGAAGACCTCCATCGTCAAATCCTGAGACAGACACTTCCAGGTCAGTGTCACCAGCGACTTTGTCTGAAGGATCCTCCTGGCGGCGTAACACAGCTAGAACTGTCTCAGGTGCGTGTAACTGTTGTTTCCAAGCCACGTTCGGATAACAACTGTGAAAAAGATGCACAGTAAAACTAGTAACATTAATGGTACGGTCGGGTCGGATACGACCCGGACTACACGTAACAAGCCAAGGTCACTGACGCGTTAACTGCAGTCACTCCAGTAGGCAGAGCACGACTGGCTAGCAGGGTTCCTGGCCGGCTCCACTTCCTGCACTGAGCGGCTAGAGCATTGTAGGTGAAAACTGAACCGCTGGGTCGGATCCGACCCGCAGAGTACCGTTTGAAGGTTAATTGGCTGTGTGAGTCGGCTGCATTCGGAGCAGTGACTTCTGCTGTACGAAGCCGAGGTGAGATATAATTTTGATGTAGTATTCAGCTGCGTTACAAGAGTATGAGGCGACCCAGCACCTTCCCACATATCCTGTACAACGTTAACAGTGAGTCAAATTTTGCATTTCTGCTCTATTGCTTCCATGAACGTGGACGCGTTGTAAGGTGACCGAATTGTAGGGTGTTAGGGATGTTCCAGCGGCTGATAATAATATTAGTTTGGCTTTCTTCTGTCTTGAAAGCAATGTAACTCCTCGGGGTAGTGGTCAGGAGTGGAGAAGGACGGAAACAATAATCCCCCCTCCCATTTTTTCACCTGGCGTCATATGCTGCGTCTAGGAGCTCGTGCTACGGGACACTCACGTACCAAGTGCTTGCAGGCGCCACACAGAAAACAACCTTTTCCACAAATGTGTTGGATGCTTGAGGAGCCCTATGAATTCTCGAGGTGAGCGGAGGAGTTTCCAAGCGCTCCTCGCTCCTCCGCTCCTTATCGGCAAATGACGAGGATTCGGCCGGTGTGGCCGAGAGGTTCTAGGCGTTTCAGTCTAGAACCGCGCGACCGCTACGGTCGCAGGTTCGAATTCTGCCTCGGGCATGGATGTGTGTGATGTCCTTAGGTTACTTAGGTTTAAGGAGTTCTAGGGGACTGATAACCTCATACGTTAAGTTAATTAGTGCTCAGAGCCTTTTTTTTGGGCGTGGGGGGGGGGGGGGAGGAGCAGAAGGGTGTCACTCAACCCCCGATTGTAATGCGTCACTTCTGTCTAGGATAAATGCATCCTACTATTGGCACGTAAGCTGTGAAAGTAGTGTAATTCAGGGTCGAACATGACGTGCAAAACTTCACGCATGTGCGATGTTGTTGCTCACGTGTGGGCTGAGGCTCTGCCTGTTTCGGCACACTTCTGCTTTCCTTCGTCTTTGTCGAAAGTATTAGGTCCAGGGCGACATTTCATGTAACAGTGAGATAGTACACTATTTCTTCTGGGTTTTGGTGCGGCGTTTTATGGCCGGCACGACTTTCTTCAGTACCGCAGAAAGTTGGTGTCAGCGCTGTTTATCATTAGCTATTTATTTGTGATCTAAAGGCAGTTCATAGACCCACTGGTTGTTCGCACAAAAAAGGCAGTCTAGATATCCATCGTCCCAGCCTTCTAAAATGAATGCAAATCACAGAATGGAGAGATGATGAGTCGAAATATCTGTTATGCAGTCGCATAACCGAAGGGCACCCCAAATTTGCTACGAAAAGGCATTATAGTACCGTCAGAAATAATTTAAATATTTAGTCGACGATGAAACAGGAAAAACTTACGGCAATTGACAGACGCTTTGCACGGAATTCATTGTTCTGTACATCAAGAAGCACTTTCTGCTAAATTTACAGGCGTGGTGGTACGAGTAGCAAATTTTCTGATGTCGCACGCATTATTACATCGTCGGTTGCAACAGTTTTTAAGGAACTGAATTAGGAGTATGGAGGCGTTACATATTAACAAAGAACGTCGGTTAAGTCAAGGGGCGTGCCTCGAACGACTTTTTGATTTAAGATTAACTGTTGTTGAGTTTCTGAAGAGAAAACAAACGGAGAAACGAATAATAGATCGTCCAGAATGGACTGCAGCCTTCTCACTTTCAGATGACTTGACTACACACTATCCACATAATAGGTTGGCAGACAAGAAACGACTTATTTCTGATTTGATGGGGACGCAAGGAAAATCGCGTTGTACATGAGGTAATTTCTAACAAAATATCGCCTATTTCCGTGAGCTCACAGGCTCGCGAATTTTGAGAAACTTATCACTAGACTGAAAGAATTACAGGAATAGTTCTCTAAACGTTTTGAGGACACTGCCAGTCTTACATTTGTTCCTGAGCTGCCTTCGAGACCATTTGTCATTTCAGTTGAAAGCGCCTCTGTGCATGTGAAGATGGAACCGATGGATCTGCACTGCAGTTCCCATTTAAAAGAAAAATTCTTTTACTATTAAACTTTCCAGGAGTTCTACATTGTTTTCTTCAGGAACGGTTTCCTTATCTCCATAATGAGGTTGCAAACGTGATAGAATGTTTCCATCAACATGTTTGCGTGAAATGCTTTTTTCGGTTATGAAACTAATTGAGTCACGATTTACACGGCAACATGAGTGACAAAAATCAGCGAAATTATCTTCACCTGCCGGTATGGCGACTCTTTGCACCAGCCATAAATTTTATTCTGTCTTCAGTGGGCGGAAAATAATTAAATAATACTGAAAGTTTTTGTTTGGTATCTGCGTTATTAGGAAATATGAAACCAAGCTGCAAGGTAAGACAAACCAAGATGCAAGACATTCAGTGTTCCTTGTGACGTCGTATTGCTATCTAAATGCGGCGCGGTTACAGTTTTGCCCTCTCCCTGCGCACACAGTGTGACGTAATAGTGGGGGAAGTGTGCAGCAAGGCGTATGTATACAAAATTCTTGGATGCCCCTGCTGTAAATGATTGACCTTAGAAGCGACCCTTCATGCATTACTGTTGAAAGCAGATGAGATCCCTTGATGGATGAGCGCCTAGAATGTTCTTCCTAGGAGATATGTCCAGAAGTGACAGACCTGTAACGCAGAGACCCCTTGATTAAAATGTCTGAAGAGAAGGCTATCGTACTGTATGCTGCAAAAGGTACGGGAAGCGTACAGGAGAAGGGCTCTGAAGAGCCCTCTGTGCTCAGCTGTGGCCACTGCCTCCCCACCAGCTGCAGTAGTTGACAGGTTGTGAAGTGACGATGCAGAAACACGAAATGCTGTTCAAGGTAAGGAGATAAGGTCTTAACTACAGTATATGCCGAGCTGCTGCCAACATGTTACAGTGGCTTCATCACACATCAGCCTACATGTAGCTTATTGTAATGCGAAAAACACACATTGCGAATGCGTGAACTTAAATGTGTATGTCTTGTACCGGCCTAAGCTAATGACTGTCTTTCCAAAAGTAAGACCTATCACCCTGAGAGAAAATTTGTTGATAGTAGTAACACGACATTAATTCGTCTCAAAGATGAATAAATTTGTTGTTGAGTGCCAGTGAGTTTATCGTAGATATATATTACTGAAGACAGGTACTTACATGGACAGTGCGACAACGTTTGGAGCATCACAGACTGTCCATACTGCGAACGTCATTTCGGCTTCACTTGATGCAGAAAGCGACATGCCAACAGTGGTGTGCCTAGCACTAATCCTGGATGCAGGGGTAAAGGGGTAACAGTCTTTTCGTGGAATTTCTGTTCGGCACATAGCATCATGATACTGTACCCATGTGTGGAGGCTACGAGGAGAACAAAGGCTACCAAATTGTATTTGTCATCGTAATATGATTCCAGTGCTGTGATTGTATGGGATGCCAATGGGTACAAAACCTATGGTTGGCATAGCCGACAATTTGGGCACCAGGGGTCATATTTCTGATGTGTTAAGGCCAGTGGCTGTGCCCTATCCTCGAATTCTCTGGTACGTCATCTTTCAGCAAGACAACGCGAGACCTATGTTGCAATTGATGTCCAGTCATACCTCATACAGTGAATGTGAGACTGTTGTTCTGGCCAGCCCTTTCTTAAGATCTGTCAGCTTGTTATGAGTTGCTGAATGAAAGGCGCACCACCACTAGTCAGATATCGATTAATTCTGGCTTAGAATTGAGATAGTATTGAGTATATCTGTTATCCAAGCTCAGCTAGACTCATCATACAGTCAGGTTAGACCCGTTGTTGGTAACAGAGTGGAAACTTTGTGTACTAAATTTTGCACCCTGTATACCCCAAATTACCTACAAATTTAATCATCTTTTCTTCCTCTTATACTGTAGACATGTAATAAGTGCAATGTAGTTATTTTCTATCTTTCTGGCGCTGCAGTCTTAATGGATAGCAATGCATTACATTTTAGATGTAATTACCGTTCATACCAATCTGTCACCAAAATTTAGTAATTAACTAACTGACTGCCTGGAGTTTTCTGGTTACTCAGTAATTCCAGACTTACATTATATGGGAAAAGGAATAAAATACATCTATTGTGGAAAGTCAACCTCAGTTAATTTTTATGTTTTCAAAACTAGAACAGCATACAAAGTACAAAATAGAATCCTTTACAGGTTTGTTGAAATACTACTTTAACACAAAAATGAATTATATATAAGAATGTGTTTACCTATGTCCTGCATCACCCCTGGACCGATTTCAATCAAATTTGGCATACTAACAGCACACTTCATGAGTATGACTGCAGTTAGGGCTATAACCTGCTAGCTCTCATAGGAGCAGAGATATAGTCAGGAAACGGTTTTCAGCCCCTGCTGAGGAGTCTGCCTGGCATGACAGGTTGAAAGGTGGCTACACTGAGCCACAGCGCCAGAGATCGCGCTAGAGAGTATTGTTCCGCCGCCTCCACTGGCAGTGATTATTGAGAACTCGTAGTGGGCAGTGCTTGGGGAGAGCTCGTGGTAGTCAGTGCTTGTTAAGAACTCGTAGCAGAGAGTGTTTGTTGAGATGTGCTAGTAGAGAGTGCTTGCTGAGATGTGATACTGAAAAGTTCTTGTTGAGATGTGGTAATAGCGAGTCGGTGTGGAGATATATTGTAATGATTAGAGTGATTTTGGTCAATATATGAAGGTAACGAAACTTGATTTATTTTTCATTATTTCCATGTTTTAAATAATGCGTCATTACAGGTTCAGTCAACAAAGCATCTGGCTTGTGTTCTTGTATTAGAGTGTAATTCTGGTTTTCTTGAGTAATTATGGTATTTTTATTTTCTTTAATTAATTCAGTATAAATGATATTTAAAATTTCTTGTGTTATTGAAGAAGAACCGTGCCAGATGCGTACGTTGAGTCATACTTCCACACACAGAACAGTTACACTTGTGCTCTGGTTTCGTAGGTTTTATAGTTGCTGGGGACTTAATTAATTAATTGTGTTAATGAAAATTTCCATTTCATTCTTTGTTATTGTTCTATGCAGTCAGATAGCGTAATAATACTACTCAGGGCCAACCGTTACGAGACTTCGTAACCGAACAGACAGCTACTGAAGCAAGAAATTAAAATTATTTTCATTTCATTTAATTAAGCCCACATGCACGTGGCGACCGCTGCTTCGGATCGTCCCTTGGAATTCTTCTGATTGTAGAAATAGTAGACAGTAGGATTGTTGTAGTAATTTGTAGTTTAGTAATTGTAGTCTATATTGCATGTGTAGATTTGGTAATTGACATTTTTCTAATGGTATTTTGCAAAATTTATTTTTTTTGTTGTCTTGTCTACGGGTTTGACAATTTAGTGCAATTATTTCAATTGTTCGTTAATCGTGTTTGAGGGAAACATTTCGTGTGATGGTATTGTTGGAAATATAGTGTCATTGTGTGTAATTTTCATATAGTGACGAGTTTTGTATATTTTGTAAATGATTACGCGATCAATGAAAAAGGCAAAAATGATGAATAGTGAGAATGACTAAATTGTTGACATGGCGAACTCGTCAACACAGGAGAACGGTATGTTGAATAATGAAGTGGAAAACAATGTAATAAGTCGGGAAAATAGTCCGGAACCATTTCAAAATTTTTCTCAATCAGAAAATTCACAGAATACGAGATTAACGATAGAAGATTCTGGAATAGTATCGAACACAGATAGCTTTACAGCTATGACGAAGGAAACTGGTTTTGTGGGAAATGTTAGGGGCGAAAGGAATTTTGAACTAGTTCATACGGAGCAGTTGATGGGTGTAATATTAAATTTGGCATCTGAATTTAAAACACAGATGGGAACAATGGAGCAGTTACGAGACTCACTGGGATCACAAATAGGAACTTTGGCAACACGGTTAGACTTACAAAGGGGAACAATGGAGCAGTTAGGATCTGAATTAAAAACAGGGATAGGAACAATTAAAACTGATATGGGAACAATGGAAACACGGTTTGACTCACTGGGATCACAGTTAGGATCTGAATTAAAAACAATGGAAACACGGTTAGACTCGCGAATAGGGACATGTTTCAAAAACATGAAGGATGAATTAAAGAAAGAAATTAGAGAAGAAGTACAACCGATTTTGAATTCTCACAATAATAGATTAATTGCAGTAGAGATTAGACAAAGGGAACAAGATAGAGAACAGGAAGAAAGAGATCGCGTGATAGTACAAAAATTTTCAGAGTTAAATTTACAACGTGCACACGATAAGGAAGAAATATTTGAGAGAATCGAGGAATCCGTACCAAATGACAGATTAAATAACCTAACACAACAATATGAACAGTTAACTACCAAATGTGTCAACACTGAAACCCGAGTCGCGACACTTACGGAAGACGTAGGTAAACAGAAAGAAAAAATAGGTGACTTATCGGAAAGAGTTGAGGAGATTTCAGATAAATTGACAAGTCTTAGTTTAAATGGGGATAGAGATTCAGATGATACAGCTCCATTACCATTTGCAGAAACCGAAGAGTACCAGAACATAAATAAGCATGTTGAAAATCAGGGAAATTTTAATGAACGCGTTAAAAGGGAAGTTGAGGCATTACGAAAGCAAGTCAAGCAAATTGAAGGCGAAATCATAGGAAAAGACAGCGTAAGAAATTTAGAATCACAGATAGCAGAGGGCTTTGAAGAAAATAATTTGTTTCATTTACGGGACGCAACAAGAGAGCGCCAGGCGCGCGAACTTGACAATAATCGACATTCAAACTGGGACAGACGCGGTAGGTCTTTGTCGCCACGAGGCGAAAACTTTGACTATAAACACTTTTTGACTGTTCGGAAATTTAAGATCTTCGGCAATTCTAAGAATGACATACATCCATGTGCATGGTTAGATCAGTTTATGTATGCACTCCCACCAAATTGGCCACTAAGTCACAAACTGGAATTTATGTGTGGATATTTAGAAAACGAACCGGCGACGCGGATGCGTGCACTCATTAGAGATTGTAATAATCTGAATGATTTTTATCATGCATTTCTATCGGCATATTGGTCCGAAAACACATAAGACAGAGTCAAACATAGTCTCATTATGCAGCGTAATTTTAAACAGTCTGAGTTCCGCACGCCGGCAGAATACTTTGAAGACATGATTCGAAAGAATCAGTTCCTGTCCAACCCTTATAGCCCGACTGAATTAATTCGCATTTGTTTAACTAAGCTGCCACAATCCATAAGACAAATTGCTTTAGCTGGAAGATGTAAAGACGACATTGAGACTTTTAAGACTTTGTTACAAGAACTTGAGTATGACAACGACGACGGGACTTCTTGTAACTTTTTCAGTAACAGTAATTACGATAGATTTTCAAAGAAAAGGGATAGTGATCGGAACGGGCGTTATATGGGTAATTTTGAGAATGACAGACGTAACAGACAGGACAATAGATACCAGCCTTAAGACAATAACAGACGTTCTAACAGAAATTACACAGACAATTATAATAACGGTAATTCTTACCGGAATGATCAATCATACGGAAACAGTAATCGGTATCATCAAGACAGAAATTATTCATACAATAATAGAAACTCTTACTACAGAAATAACCAGGGTAGTAGGTCTAACAATAATTTCAGAAGTGACAGTCGAAATTATACAAGAAGTAGTTATGCAGACAGACAGGAAAACAGAAATTTTAATAACAGACACAACCAAGAATTTGCATCTAACAGACAGGAAGGACCTAATTGGCATCCTCCGCGGGACAGAAATTCAGAGAGACAAGGGGAAATAGTAGAAACTGATCCGCGAAATGACGGGAATAATCAAAGACGTGACGCAAACAATCGACCATGACTTGCAGCTTCGGCTTCTGGCAGCAATATAGACGGTTCAGAAAGTAATGACACTACAACTTTACACTACGTACGCCTGGAAGATATGAGAGACATTTTGCTAGGCGAAAAGGAAAATAATGTAGACTCATTTTTACATCCTGTTATTGAAGTATGTGTGGGTAAGAATAAGTTCACTGCAGTTTTAGATTCTGGGAGCCCATTGAACGTCATTAGTGAATCAGTTTTTCGTATATGTGAAAGAACTATTGCCTGTCCTGTGTTACCTATTTCTAAAACTACAATTCGAGGAGCGATTTCTAGGAAAAGCGTGGAAGTTAAACAACAGACCAACCTAAATTTCATTTGTCAAGGATACGAATTGTCTGCTAATTTTATTATTGTTCCATTACTCAGTACACAGATTATATTAGGTATGGAGTTTCTTAACACACATAAGGCAATTTTGAACTTTAAAGAAGGAAGTGTGAATTTGACTGTTGCCGGAATGCCGAAATGTTTGAAATTTTTCGAGTGTTTAGCAAGATCTGAATCAGATACAAAATGTTTAAGGTTTCTTACTTCTGATGTTTTCTTTGAGCATTATGACGACAATGTGTTTATTCATGACAATGACAATAGATACAGAGACGCGATGGATGATGTAATTAATAGCGAAGAATTGATTAATGAAAAGGTTAAGAAAGCTGAAGTGCCAGATGACGTTGCAAGAGAAGAGTTGCACCACATTTTGACTTCACATGCTACAGTGTTTAGTCATCACACAGGAACTATACAAGGTTTACAATATTTATTTAAAGTGAAAGAACACACACCATTTCGAGGAAAAACGTACGCTATTCCTTTGGCTTACAGAGACAAGGTTAAGAATGAACTTCAATACATGTTAGATCAGGGCATTATTGAGCCAGCAGTCAGCCCTTATACCAGCCCATTACATGTCGTTCTTAAAAAGGATGGATCAATTCGTTTGGTTCTGGATTCCAGACAGATAAATAATATTATTATTCCTGCAACTGACCGTCCACAAAATTTAGATGAACTTCTTCAACATTTCCATGGAATTAAAGTTTTATCCACGATTGATATGCGCGCAAGTTTTTGGCAAATAGAACTCCACCCTGATTGTAGAAAATACACTGCCTTTTTAGCCTTTGGTAACTGTTACCAGTTTCGGAAATTACCGTTTGGACTTACTGTATCTTCTGCAGCATTCATTCGTAGCTTAAATGAAATTTTACCTATTTATCTTCGTGACAATATTACTTCATATGTTGATGATATTCTTATTGCTAAACATTCTTGGAGTGAGCACAACAAAATTTTGGATTCATTATTAAGTATTTTTGCAAGAGTTGGCATTACTGTGAACTTGGAGAAATCTGAATTTGGTCGTTCTCAGGTGAAATTTCTCGGTCACATTATTTCTACAGAAGGTATTCTTCCTGATCCAGAGAAATTAGACGCTATTCGTAATTATGCTGTACCTACCACAAAACGTGATGTTCGTAGTTTCCTTGGTGTCTGTAATTTTCTTAGACGCTTTGTTAGATTGGACAATTTGGCCACACCTCGTTTATGTGAACTATCTGGAAAGAAATCTAATTGGTGTTGGGATGAGGAAGCTCATTCAGAATTTGAACAACTTCGTGATGCTTTAGTTGCTGCTCCACTTCTTTCGCATCCGAATTTATCTAAAGACTTTTGTTTGGCGACGGACTCATCATACAAAGGCCTAGGTGCACATTTATTTCAAGAGATAGAAGAAAACGGCGTTGTAGTACAGAAGACTATTGCATTTGGAAGTCGTGTTCTCTCTAAATCCGAAAAGAATTATTCGATTACGGAACTTGAAGCTTTGGCTGTTGTTTGGGCTTTCACAAAATTTCGCATATTTTTGTTCGGTAGACATACTAAGGTTTACACTGATCATCGGGCTTTGGAATTTCTTATGTCGACAAAATTAACTCATGGCAGATTGTCACGATGGACGTTGTACCTACAGGAATTTGATTTTAGTATTGTTTACATACAGGGATCTTCAAATATTGTTGCTGATGCTTTATCACGTGCACCTATGGGTTTGAAACAAAGTGCTGAAGAGGACTGCAAAGAAAACCATTATTGTTTGATGTACATTCAAGGTGTTGCGTTTGAGAATTTTATTTCGTCTTCGCTCCAGGACATCGCTAAGGAGCAAAACAAGGATCCAATCTGGAAGGACATTAAGGAGGAGAAAGGAAAGCGTAGCGATCAGACAGTATTATTTAGTTCGCAATGACATTCTTTTCAAACGAAAATCGGTCGACAACTCTGTTTGGTTAGTTTGTATTCCTGATGAGTGGGTCAATAAATTGATTTGGTACACACATTTTAGTTATGCGCACTTTGGTCCCAGAAAATGCTTTCATAAATTACGAGAAAATTGCTACTTCAGTAATATGGAAAAACGTATTCGATCTGTTCTTGCCAAATACAAATTATGTCAACAGGCTAAGCCGCCAACTGTTTCTCACAGAGCACCGTTGTTTCCTATCATTCCAGCGAAATTAAAGGACATGGCTGCAGTCGATTTGTTCGGTCCAGTAGTTCGTTCTACTAATGGTTTTGCGTACATTTTCGTAGCAGTGGAATTGACATCAAAATACGTGTGTTTTACACCTTTACGCAAAGCAACAGCTCGTTCAGTATCTATGCTTTCATCAAACATTTTCTTAAAGAAGTTGGTCATGTTGATAAGGTTATATCAGATAATGGATCACAGTTTCGCTCTAAAATTTGGCTTCGTACCCTACGGCGTCGAAAGATTAAACCAATTTTCATTTCACTTTTTCATCCTCAGTCTAACGCTTCAGAAAGATGGATGAAAGAAATCAATAAATTGTGTCGTCTTTATTGTCATCAGAATCACAGAACTTGGGATCAGTATCTTCATATTTTTCAAAACATTCTGAATGAACTTCCTAATGACTCAACTTCTTTACCGCCTCTTTTGATATTAAAAAACAAAGCACCGTCAAATCGCATTTCTGAAATTGTTCCTTTTCCGCCTTCACGGAAACTGCGGCATTCTGAAGTCGTCAACCTGGCTCTACAAAATATTGCGTCTGCGGCTGCTAGAAGAGAGAAATCAGCTAAACGTCCTGGTCGTTTAAAAATTTTGTCAGTTGGTCAAAAAGTGTTAATTAAGTCTCATCGTTTGTCTCACAAAGGAAAGGGATTGTGTCGCAAATTTTTTCTGCTTTATAACGCAAAATCATTCATGATAACACTGTTGAAGTAGAAACTCTTAAATCTCGGCGCTGTAGGGGAATACATCACATATCTAACGTTAAAATTTTTGTGGAATGACATACTTTAGAGAAACTAACAGCTACATGTAAACATGCAGAGAATACAAGGATACCGCGCTGTGTTTTGGCGGCGGCACATACTCAAAGCAACAGTCAGTCTGCGCGCCGCACAAGGCTGTCGTTGACCGCAAACAATCACCTTCTACGTCACGCGTCTACAGCTGATCGAGCGCTCAGTGCGAATGCACTGACAGACGTAAACAAATACACAGTCTAATTTCTCGGATTAAATTCAGTATAAAGCTATGGTGACTTTATAAATTATGTTATTAACGTTCAGTATTTTTCAGGATACGGTTGTGTAAAATATTTAAGACCTTCAGGTAAATTCTGTGCGTGTCCGAGGTTAAGACGACTTGCTATGGAGAAAATTTCGGGAAGAATGTAAATTCGAAGAAAAAAGTAATAAACTAAAAAAGGTAACTATTAATTGAGTTTATTTTTCAGGTAACATAAATCCACTTAGGTACGTATTTTAGATGTAATTTGCTGCTCGCGATTACGTGATTCATACTTTGTGCTAAATTTCATGTTCTATGAATTTACTTGTGAAGCGACGTGCTTGTGTACATTTACTGATTTTGACAATGTTTTATTAATTAACAGTGTTATTACTTGCGTATATTATGCATCGCTTGGATGCTATGCTTTTTCACTGATGTCATATTTTTTAATTATGTGCCTGCTGTGCTTATTTATTTAAATTGTAATTGTCAACTGATTAATTGTGCTGACTGTGGTTATGTATGTAAGATATACTTTGTGATTTATCTGCTTGCGCCTTCATATTTACTTATTAAGGTTACATATGAACATTTATTTGCTTATGCTGATATGATGATAATGACCTGTTTATTATGTAAGATACATATTTGCTGCTTTGCGTATGGATTGCATATTAACACATTTCCTTTTGTTGTCATAAGTACTCTTTAATTTGGTGTTTAGAATTGCTGATATACGGTGTACGAACATGGAGTTTAGATTACACTATGGTATTAATTGTAGATTGTTCGCTTGGCAGAGCCTCGTTGTAGGGATTGTGCTGCATCCACTTGTTGACATTCTGTTCTCTACTGGTATATTTACTCGCTATTGCATGTTTTGCTTACGCTCAGTGCCTTATATTTTTAAGATAAGAAAATGAACTGCTAATTCTACGAACGACATTGGTACAAGAAACTGCATAGAAGTCACATGAGCTGGAGGTTTTATGGAAGCTGTATAAACTTATGCTAATAGGAAGGAAGCTAACGACATGACATACCAAAACTAGGGTTAGACCATTGACAGTTATTACACTGCATTCTTCGTGAGCAATTGAAATAGGAAGTGACACTTGACACAAGAAATACTCCACATGTTTGCTTCTGTTTGCCATAATTTTTGAAGTGGTGTACACACTGAAATATTATGATCATTAACACTTCGTAATCGTACTTACTTACTGAAAGTTATTCAAACTAAAGGCTGTTAGAGGTCATGTATGCATTTCTTTTATTTAATGATGGACAAGGAACCAAAATGTATCTTATAATTTATGATGAGTAGAAAATTTGTGTCAGATGGATTACACAGAGGTTGCGTGTGGACACTGTGTCTTCGGATTGTATGGGATGCTGAATTGAAGTTGCACTAGGATTTTGTCTGTACTTGTTCGAGGAGACTGACTAGAGGAAAGAGTTGTTATGGAAGTGAAATGATATTGGTGCTGAGGTTTATATGTATCGACGTATTATTGAGGTATTGAGATTATGTGAAGTTGATGATTATTGGAGTTTCGTGGACAAGAGGTAAGGTAAATGAGGTATTATTGAAGTATTGAGATTATGTAATGCTGATGATTATTGGAGTTTGGTGGATAAGAGGTGAAGTAAGTGAGGAGCATATTTTTTTTGTTGGTCTATATGGAACAAGGACGATGAAGATGGCAGACTAGAACACTCAAGTACAAAGAAGATTGTCTACACACACACTTTGTTAAATCAATAAGCAGTATATACTTTTTTTTTTTTTTTTTTTTTTTTTTTTTTTTTTTTTTTTTTTTTTTTTTTTTTGGAGAGAGGAAGCATTTGCATATCTTGGCTCACTGACAGTTGTTCAGCAACCGTACACTTTGATCTGGCTTGGCAAACATTGGTCTTGACATGATGACTATGACGTTGACTAACTATTATTGACTGTTATACATTGCTGCCACTACTACTTGATACACATGATGAACATAAAATTTTGACAGAATTGCATTTACACAGTTAACACTATTCAACTACACAGTAGCACTAAATGTGGATGAAAGATGAGTGAGTGTGTTTTGTGTGTTTCCCTTTTATAATCCCAGAGAAGTGATCCCAACCTATCTCCTAAATATTATTTTACTTGTTGTTGTGGCTTGCACTGACACCCATAAATATTATAGGTTTACTGGTATTTGTGTATTGTAATAGTTAATAGGACAATTATCTGATATCATTTGTGTGTTTGTTATGATTTGTATGTTTAGTGTAAAAGCATTGTATGTGTATTCAAACTATTGTTCATGCCTGAACTGTCTGATTAGTGATGGTGCTGCATTTTTCAACATGGTGGATGCCACCTGGACATGTTTAATTTCTGCTGATGAACTGTGTGATTAGTGATAGGGAATATTATGACCTGTTATTTGCACTTTTTCTACATGATTGGTGCAACTAGGACATGTTTAATTTCTGCTGATGAACAGTGTGATTAGTGATAGTGAATTTTATGGACTGCGGTCAGCACCTGGTCAACATTACTGGGTGCCACTGATGGACTGCTTCTACCGAAATGGTGTTACTTGTTGATGTCTGCACCTGCTCAACATTGCTGGGTGCCACTGATGGACTGCTTCTACTGAAAAGATGTCACCTGTTGCTGTGTGCACCTGCTCAACATTGCTGGTGCCACTAATGGAACTGCTTATACTGAAATAGTGTTACTTGTTGATGTCTGCACCTGCTCAACATTGCTGGGTGCCACTGATGGACTGCTTCTACTGAAAAGATGTCACCTGTTGATGTCTGCACCTGCTCAACATTGCTGGGTGCCACTAATGGAACTGCTTATACTGAAATGGTGTTACTTGTTGGTGTCTGCACCTATTTAACATTGCTGGGTGCCACTGATGGACTGCTTCTACTGAAAAGATGTCACCTGTTGATATCTGCACCTGTTCAACATTGCTGGTGCCACTGATGGAACTGCTTATACTGAAATGGTGTTACTTGTTGGTGTCTGCACCTATTCAACATTACTGGGTGCCACTGATGGACTGTTTCTACTGAAAAAATGTCACTTGTTGGTTTTTGCACCTGTTGACCATTGCTGGGTGCTACTGCTGGAACTGTCAACTACTTGTTTCTTGGGCTATGGAAAGCGTTTATGTGAATATTTGTATAAACTGATTTTTTGTGTATTACTGTTTGTGAAAAGTTATGAGACTCTTACCTGCACATATTCGTCATTGCTGACGCTATTGATTGAACTGTTTAACCACATAATACTTGTGTAAACTATTATGTAAAGTCACATGTATGAAAGAATTTGTATTGCTTACTGTATTTTATATATTAGGTTATTGAAAGGTCAGTGCAAAGCCAAAATTTTATCTAGTTATATGATATTTACGCATTAATATTATCTTTTATTTTTGTCTGTATTTTTTTGACGAATTTGGTGGTATTTTCACCACCAATGCTGGCAAAAAATACCATCAAATTCTAGCCCGTGGAGGAAGGGCATATGAAAGGTGGCTACACTGAGCCACAGCGCCAGAGATCGCGCTAGAGAGTATTGTTCCGCCGCCTCCACTGGCAGTGATTATTGAGAACTCGTAGTGGGCAGTGCTTGGGGAGAGCTCGTGGTAGTCAGTGCTTGTTAAGAACTCGTGGCAGAGAGTGTTTGTTGAGATGTGCTAGTAGAGAGTGCTTGCTGAGATGTGATACTGAAAAGTTCTTGTTGAGATGTGGTAATAGCGAGTCGGTGTGGAGATATATTGTAATGATTAGAGTGATTTTGGTCAATATATGAAGGTAACGAAACTTGATTTATTTTTCATTATTTCCATGTTTTAAATAATGCATCATTACAGGTTCAGTCAACAAAGCATCTGGCTTGTGTTCTGGGATTAGAGTGTAATTCTGGTTTTCTTGAGTAATTATGGTATTTTTATTTTCTTTAATTAATTCAGTATAAATGATATTTAAAATTTCTTGTGTTATTGAAGAAGAACCGTGCCAGATGCGTACGTTGAGTCATACTTCCACACACAGAACAGTTACACTTGTGCTCTGGTTTCGTAGGTTTTATAGTTGCTGGGGACTTAATTAATTAATTGTGTTAATGAAAATTTCCATTTCATTCTTTGTTATTGTTCTATGCAGTCAGATAGCGTAATAATACTACTCAGGGCCAACCGTTACGAGACTTCGTAATCGGACAGACAGCTACTAAACCAAAAATTAAAATTATTTTCATTTCATTTTAATTAAGCCCCCATGCAAGGTGTGTTCTGTGGGCATAATATTGGCCTGTTTAATCAACCTGTTTTACAGGGCAGCCTACATGTCAGGGGCAAGAAACTGTTTCCAGCCTTCAAGCTGTAGGCTGCCCTGCATGACAGGCATGTTGTTTTAGTCTAGAAGCGGCCTGCTTTCCCAACCTGATTTGCGTGGCAACTTACACATCAGGGGCATGTGTAGACTGCCCTGCAGGACTACATGCTGTAAGAGTAGTATTAACTTGTTTTATCGACCTGTTTTGCAGGGGCTACATGAGCATGTTGGGGGAAGTTTTAGATGGATATAGAAGGGGATGAATAGGAAGAAAATGGGTAGGAGGAGATATTTACAGAGAGGGGGCAGGAGGAGATGGATAGAGAGCAATCGGGAGATAGACGAGAGAGGGGGACAGAAGGAGACTTAAAGAGAGATGGGGCAGAAGGAAATGGACAGAGAGAGGGGGAGGAAGTGGAGATGGACAGAGACCAGTAGCTATAGAAAGGCAAGGAGGAAATGGAAAGAGTGAGAGGGGAGGGGGAGATGGGCACAGGGACAGGGTGTAGGACAGATAGTTGCGGGGAGGAGGAGATGAACAGAGAGAGAGGGGGGGGGGGAGAAAGGTTAACTGGAAAGAGAGTGGAAGAGGATGTGGATAGAGAGTAGGAGAGGAGGGAAGAGATAAATAGATGGGGGAGGAGGAGTTGTGTGCAATACATGTGTCGACCGGCTGGGTGGCCGAGGGGTTCTAGGCGCTACAGGGTTCTAGGCGCTACAGTCTGGAACCGCGCGACTGGTACAGTCGCAGGTTCGAATCCTGTCTCGGGCATGGATGTGTGTGATGTCCTTAGGTTAGTTAGGTTTAAGTAGTTCTAAGTTATAGGGGACTGATGACCTCAGATGTTAAGTCCCATAGTGCTCAGAGCCATTTGAACCAGACAATACATGTGTCGTGCAATGGTGGGTGAAGTCACGGAGATAAAGTCAGTATAATAGCTTTTTAATGCCTTTCTTTGGCTTCTCCTCCAGTTGAAAGAACAAATAACTTGTTGGATTAACCCACTCTTGAATGACAAAAGAGCGCTGTTGGAAAATCATGGTGGTATCAAATTCACTCCACTTTACAAAAAACTACCTCTGTGATTTATTAATTGTGAGCAGTAAATTAGTGTCATTACGCATTGTAACCTCTTAACGGTACAATGAGGATCCATCAGATTGAGAGGTGGCTGTGAGATACAGACTTGATAAGTGTATTTTGCTAAGTAAGTCTACACGTACCAAGTTTTGTTGAAACTGATCAAGACATTCCAAGGCTACATTAGAATAAATTTTATGTACACAAATTAATACTTGAGTGATTATTAATGATGATTTGGTATAAGTTCCGCTAAGTCATGAATTTTTAAATCACAACAACAAGGTGTGTGACGGATAATTCCTTATCCACAATGAAACCTCAGCCACGAGCTACGGAAACGTATTCGAAAGACAGTGTGGATTTTCTGTACGTTAAACCTTTTTAAGAGTGAAACATTTAAGAGTTAAGTCCGCATCAAGTTCGCCTAGATTAAACTGGATAATTACTATTGTTTTAACAACATCGTAATACTACAAATTGCAGAAAATGCAGTCATTTTGACATGCAGATGTACATAGTTGTCTAATAAAACCTATGAAGGGCAGAACTGTCCAGATACTTCCATGATGTGATGAGTTGTTTTTCTGTTACAGCCCTTTCATCCGCCCAAAGCTGGGAAAGCTACACGAGGCCTCTTGTATGGTGAGTACTAACGCTGCACGTTAAACATGACACTAGCCACGAAACTAATAAAGTAGATACAGTCACAGGTAACCGCTAGTCGTACAATGAGCCTTCTGAGAGATGGGTGTAATGACAAGCTTAGATCGCATTTATCTTCTCTTTCAGTTATTTTGAAACCTCATGACTTATTTCCAAAAAAACGTGTCTCACATTCAGTTGCACAATTGTACATATATTCTCTACCGGTTTCAGTTCTAACAACCGTCTTCACAGGGTAAAAACAGTATTTTAGTTTAAAACATTGATGAGAGAAAACCACCTTACACGTCTGACCAGGCAATGTTAACAAAACATTTCTTAGGTGGCTGTCTACGGTTGTTAGTATTTTGGAAAGTGCATATTTGCACCATCAGCTGCACAACTCTAATTATACACCTTTTTTCTCCTGAGAAGATCGTTGTTATATCTGGAAGCGGTAGAGAGTAAATATGCTGGTGTTCAACGTATGGCGCAAACTTTTTTTTTTTTCAAAATACGTAACAGCTGTGGACAGTGTACTAACAAGAGTTTATGACTGATACTTTTTGAGGGCAAATGGGACTGGAAAGAAACAAGATAATGGTGTTGTTAGCTTCAGTCGGGAATGCTATATGCATTCTCCAATAAATTTATCAAAATTTGACGCTAGTTTGGTCACCCAAAAAACTGTTATTCAATGAGAAAACAATTTGTTCCACCATGAAGTTAAAATCATATTACTTTTAAAATGAAGTGTTTTATTTTCCATTTAATGGAGATTAAATGAATAATGATGTTCACCTAACGAAATGCGAAATACGAGAAAACCTGGATTTCTTAAGAATAAAACAAAAAATGAAAGTTCAATTGAGGATACTCTCAGAAAGATGATTCCTTAGATAAGTAATGCCCTTTTCAGTAACCTGTAGGTGCAACAGCTAGAGATCAATTAACTTACGGAATTGCAGCCGGGTGACGACGTCGACATCTGCCGATGTTTCCACAAAGAAAACCCTATCATTTTCACGGCAAAACTAAACTGACAGGTGTGCTCCTGTCGAAATGTCGGCGGTTGTCGACGACGTCACCCGGCTGCATATGCTAACTTACTTGAACACTGTATGTGCCGGGAGAAATGCAGATCTCACAACAGCTAAAGAGTTACAACAGTGTCAAATGTGCGCAATATCCAACAAATCTAATTCTTTGCTCAATACCTTAATTTGCTTACCGTCCCAAATCTTTATGGACAATGGACGTCGATATCATTGAGCCATGCGGAACACTCTCTCATTCAAGGACAACGGTGACTTCGTATTGGAAGGAAACTAGCGACATTACGTATTGTACAGTGGAAATTCACGAGAAGGAAACAGTTAGTGGATCACTGTTAGCATACGAGTATAATGTGCTTAGCTTAACACACCTGTATTATAAAATCTATGCATAGCGTCAATGACGTAATAAATAAAAGAAGGTAATGCCAAGAAACTTGAGTCGTAATGACGGCTAAAAATAGTTGTCCTGTTTGTATATATTCTCCGGCATGTTTGATGGTCACATTGGACCGGTATTAAAATCCCGATTCTGTGAATATTCTGCTATGTTTAATTAGTGTGCTTATTTTCATGCAGCTGTGTCATCACTGAACTCGAATAGAAGCAGAAAAAGATGTGGATAACTTGCTGGCTCTTGAACAGAATTCGACAGTGCTCGATTTAAGCATACCGGTTGTTTGGTGCAAACATCTGTGTTCTTATTGCGTTCAAAAAGAAACTTCATCCCAACATACGATCGAGACTAAACTATCAAAGAGCTGCTTACATTAAATAAAGAAATGTGTTTGTTATCCACATACAAATATCTGAATCAAGTTTGATCGTTAATGGTATGTGAAGCCGCAATTAGTTTCGTTTTTGTGACCTCGGGGCATCTGAATGAAAAATCAGTTTTGTCAGGGCTTAATTCAGTTTTTTTTTTTTTTTGATCTTCAATATTTCTACTGGTTAGATACGACGTTCCATATCTTTTTCTTTATAACCGATTGAATGCACTGTCACTCATCATGGATTATGTCACTCATTCCTAACTTTATTTCCTCCTGCAACTTTCATCTTCTATTTATATAATGGACATCAGTCTCGGAAATTAAGCGTTGCCTTTTTCAAGCATTTCCCACCTTGTTATTATTGTTAATATTGTGAGTCTTCCTTAATGGCAGAACTAGGAACATTATGCGTGATTTTTTCTTCATTTCTCCCTGTCTTTTGCATTCTATTATACTGGATCGTTTCTCTTCAATCTCCTAGTGAGAGGACTGTCTTTTTCCACGACCTGGGGCACTTTCAGACTCGCTTCACCGACACAGTGCAGCCAACATTTCTCTCTGAAGGCGATCAAGTCCAGGTTGCTTCTGCCTTCCGAATCTCAATCATGATCGATATGTCTTCAACAACTCTCCTTCATTGGGAAACTTATTTGCCCACTTAACTTTCTTCATTTGTCACCAGCATAATAAAACAAAATTTACAGGTATACCTTATCCTGTTTTCTCGGGATGCAAATTACGAACCATAAAAATCAATGGTCCAAATGCAAGAGTAATTCTATATATCCAGGCTCTGTCTATTGGTCAGTTACTGTCCCTTCTTCGTGAATGCAGAATCTGCGACAGCGATTTATTATCTAATTTCCTTAGTGTCACGGGCATTTTCTACAAATAGAACACAAGTTTTGAAGTATTTGAAGCACTGGACATTTACTATAGTCTTTTTTCAATAAGATACAACTTTTTCATTTTTATACATTCTCTTTAATTTCTTACTTTTATTAATCTCCATATTTAAATGATTTCCTTCTTCCACAGACCCTTTACAAATGTTAGGATGTTTTGTTAGTGCCTCGCCGGCAAAACCACTTAATGAGCATATTCCGTATTTAATTCTTTCATCCATAGTTTCTAAGTCGTCATCTTTTTGTAATACTGCCTTACTTAATCACAGTACATATGCTTCTAGTTTTTTGGATATACCTCTTACTGTACGTGTATTATACATTATATGTCTTCAAAAAATGTCAATTCAGAAAATGTTTCTTCTTTCCTTTTCCTTGCTATGTGGATTCGCTCGTCTCTCTTGAAGCAGGTTAAATATTCCGTTTCCGTTGTAAATAACATAGTAGTGTTCTTGTTCTTAAGTGCTTTTTTCTTTCATTATCTTAAACGTCTGTTTTCAGTGGCAAAGATCCTCTACTTTTCAGTTTTTCCCCTTGGAATGGGTACCAGGGATACATCATTGAGGGATTTAAGGTTTGTGAACTTCTCTCAGTTACGGTTCCGCACGCAATTCTCAACTCTTTCCTTACACTGCCAGAAATCTAGGTTCAGAGCTACAGTAATTGATCAATAGTAACCGGACACCTGGCTGAAAATGACTTACAAGTTCGTGCCGCCCTCCATCGGTAATGCTGGAATTCAGTATGGTGTTGGCCCACTCTTAGCATTGGTGACAGCTTCCACCCTCGCAGGCATACGTTCAATCAGATGCTGGAACGTTTCTTGGGGAACGGCAGCCCATTCTTCACAGAGTGTTGCACTGGGGAGAGGTATCGATGTCGCTCGGTGAGGCCTGGCACGAAGTTGGTGTTCCAAAACATCCCAAAAGTGCTCTGCCTACAGAGGTCAGGACTCTGTGCAGGCCAGTCCATTACAGGGATTTTATTGTCATGTAATTATTCTGCCACAGGTCGTGCATTATGAACAGGTGCTCGGTCGTATGAAAGATCCAATCGCCAAGCCCGAATTGCTCTTCAACAGTGGAATGCAAGAAGGCGCTTAAAATATCACAGTAGACCTGTGCTGTGATAGTGCCACGCAAAACAACAAGGGGTGGAGGCCCCTCCATGAAGAACATGACCACACCATAACACCACCACCTCCGAATTTCACTGTTGGCGCTACACACGGCGACAGATGACGTTTACCGGGCATTCGCCACACCTACACCCTGTCATCGGATCGCCACATAGTGTACCGTGATTCGTCATTCCACACAACGTTTTTCCACTGTTCAATCGTTCCTTACAGCAAACCGCTCAACCATGACATCCAAATTTTTTCACCTCCCGCCTAACTGTCATAGTACTTGCATTGATCCAGATGCAGTTTGCAATTCGTGTGTGATGGTCTGGATAGACGTCTGCCTATTACACATTACTACCCTCTTCAACTGTCGGCAGTCTCTGTCAGTCAACAGACGATGTGGGCCTGTAAGCTTTTGTGCTGTACGTGTCCCTTCACGTTTCCACTTCACTATCATATCGGAAACAGTGGGCCTAGGAAAGTTTAAGAGTGTGGAAATCTAGTTTACAGACGTATGCCACATGTGACACCCAATCACCTGACCACGTTCGAAGTCCGTGAGTTCCGCTTAGCGCCCCATTCTACTCTCTTACGATGTCTAATGACTACTGAGGTCGCTAACATGGAGTAACTGGCAGTAGGTGGCAGTACAATGCACCTAATATGAAAAATGTATGTTTTTGTGGGTATCCGGATACTTTTAATCACATAGTGTATAGTGCTGAGCAATACATGCCAGCCTTTATTAATATCCACTTCCTCGCCCGTGTAGATTAAGGTCACAGTTGACTGTTTACATGCTTCAGTCCTATAATTTCTGTCAATGGTGTTTTTATAAAGACAGTGTGTGTCACAGTCTTCCTTTATTCGACCTGAAGCTAAAATACTGTAGCTACCTCACGTATAGACCTTTCCAAAACCAGACTGATAAAACTCTGTTGACATGTTTTTTCCTTCCTATCTGTGTATTATCCTGCTTACGAATGCTACATCCTAGATCGCAGAAGTACATGAAATAGAATGTCACCTTTACCACAACGTCATTTGTTAGAGGCTATTAGTATGGGAGGATTAAAGCTTCGTCTTCAGGCATATTGCCGATTTAGCGAGGACAGTTAGAACCACATGACATGAAATTGTAACTGTCCACTGAAAAATTCCTCAAGATGGATCTTCAGAAATCGGTCGTGTTTAACAAAGAACGTTGTGGCAGAGGTGGAACTTTATTGCTGTAATTAATAAACGTCATGGACAACTCACAAGTAAATGAGCTTATAATGAAGATTATTTATGACGCGAGGCGAAAATAACACGGATGTTTCTGACACATATCTGTATGCTATTATCGAAGTGCAGCTGCTATATACATACAAGAAATGAGGGACCAAACATTTCGAGTGAGTGACACAACTGTTGCGAAATACGTGCACTTGCCAATAGAAAATAATTTTTAAACAGTAGCTTTCTGTAACAGAGATTGCTGCCATGTTGGCAAGATTTCTCTATGCCATTAAGAGCACGGGAATAACGAATCATAGCATCGTCCAAACTTGGCTTGACCTTCGCCACAATTAAAGAGCTCAAATAAATGTACAAGACTTAAAAGTATTTGTTAACAGTAATGTAAATATTGTTGTCTGTATATCTGTATATGTGTGTGTTTGTATGTTATGTTCAGTGTTCTGCATCGCAGCTTTTTGTGGTTGTAGAGTAAAAAATGCAATGGTCTCAGAATTCAGAAGATAGGTATTGACATTACTGTTCGATGTCTTTAAATTTTACTTGTCTTATATGCCTCATATAGCGGTCTGAATGAGAAATGATATTTGGTCTGTATAGTATCTTTTTATCTCTCCTAGCCCTTGACAGTCTGTCCGTGAGCAAGCAGAAAGGGACACTTTTATTGTTACTCTGCTTGTTATCCCATTTCAGTGATTAATGATTTTGTAATGGACACTGTCTTTCAGATGAATCAGTCAGGAATAATGAAGTTCCAGTTAACTTTCACCAATGAGACAATTGCAGTAGAGAGCAGTCCAGGAAGCAGATTCTCGTCTAGTACGTTAGTCAAGGCGCAAGAAATAGAACGCTCATCGCAAAAGTTATGCATCTCAAATCACAGAGAAATCGATTCATATACACCAAAAAACGACTGAAATACAATCAGTTTCTGAATACAGGGTGAAACCGAACTCCAATGATAAAATTTCGGAGGTTGTTCAGGGATATTCCTGCAGTATTTTCATAAAAGAGTACCGTACTTAAAAAGTTAATTTTTCGGTCAGGTCCCCATTTAACTGGACTCAAATTTCATCTGCGGCCTAATTTAACAAGAATACAACACTACTACACCACGGCACAAGTTACAATTCACTGTCATCTCGTTTTTGTTAGTGGAGGTTTTCCACTCGTCGCCCTCGCGTTTGGATGGAACGATTCAGTCATCTTTGGGATGAGTCACGAATTCTTTCCAGTGCCGCCGAATCATCTCTCAAATCTTGAAAAGAATGTGTAACTCAGAGACATTTCTCTAACACAGACAAGGCGTGGCGAAGCAACGAATGGAACCCTGTCCGTCTTGTGCCAACGAGAGAGTCGCTACTAAAATTAAATTTATATTTCCGATCGCAGATTCGGATTGCTTGTGAAATTACGAATCAAGTGACATCAGGTTTTATCGACGTAGTAATTCAAAAGTCAATACAATTAATTAATGAATAAATTCTATTAAATCAGTTTCCCCGGCAATCTGAGACCACCAATGGCCACCCTGA
The DNA here is from genome assembly GCF_023898315.1 of Schistocerca nitens. NCBI lineage: Eukaryota > Metazoa > Arthropoda > Insecta > Orthoptera > Acrididae > Schistocerca > Schistocerca nitens. The sequence continues at coordinate 386,779,504 of NC_064620.1, forward strand.
ATAGGGAATTATCGACTGGTAGGGGCGGAGAAAATTTCAGGACCACAGATTATAATTTTTTTTTTTTTATGAACAACATGGTGAAACTGTACAGGGGTTCTGAGCCGTTACTTTAAATCTGAAACCACTGCTTCTTTATCGTTCAAGGTATAAGGCTTGCCCGCTTACGCAGAATTGTCGGCACTGGATTCTCCACGACTGTAGAACTGGGAGGCCGGCCGTTGCTGGGTGGAACAGATTGTAACCGCCACCCTTGGTAAGACGCCTTCACACGCATCCAATGAGAAGTGCATCTCTGCAGCGCACTGAACCTGCACACGGTGCTCCTGGAAACAGAGGCGGCTCCTATTGTCATCGCTCTGGGCCGCTTTGTTCTGGTTTCGTCATCGAATCTGATCAGCAGGATGCTTATCCTTTAGTTGTCTTACTGAATAAGAAAACAAAAAAAGGCGTAATCTAAAAATAAACCCTGGGTGCCACTATTTCTAGCAAAAAGAGTAGTTAAAGGTTCACTAAAAAGGAAGCCAATTTACGCAGGCGGCTAAAAATTAGTAACATACAGGTGTACGTCTGTGGGTCGCTTTATTATAGCAACAAAAACATTTTCTCCATCATGTTGCTGGCTACGTGTGATTCCCATCACAGATTCATTTTCACTGATACGGTATTGCAGTGCCTCCGTTATTCCAAATTACGACGCAATGTTGCACTGAACATGCATGCATGTCCGAAGGAACGTTGCATCGTAATTCAGAATAATACAGGCACCGTAATTGTATATTTATCCGCCGACACCGGGCAAGCGACTTTGAAGTGAAATTCTCTCCTGTACAGCAATATACATACATCATGCGAGTACGAGTACAGGTGTGGACACATGGTTGATGATATATGGAAGTCTGGGTCTAGCCCTGAGTCGTGTTCGGATAGCCAAATGGCAAGGCGACCGTTCGCGATAAGCGGGAAATCCGCAACTCAGAATACATTTCACGCATTCACGTTAATAGACGTTGGAGCAAATAGAAGTTCACCAGATTGATCTGTGTTCAAGAATTTATCGCTTCTAGGAAGTTAATTGACAATAAAACTAAATGTCCTCAAGCCTGCCCGGTTAACCGTTCGGTCTAACGCACAGCTTTCCGGATTGGGAAGGAGCGCCTCGTCCCCGGCACGAATCCGCCCGGCGGACTTGTGTCGAGGTCCGGTGAGCCGGCCAGTCTGTGAATGGTTTTTAGGCGGTTTTCCATCTGCCTCGGCGAATGCGGGCTGGTTCCCCTCATTCTGCCTGAGCTACACTATGTCGGCGATTGCTGCGCAAACAAGTTCTCCATGTACGCGTACACCACCATTACTCTACCACATAAACATAGGGGTTACACTCGTCTTGTGTAAGACTTCCCCTGGGAGGGGGGGGGGTGGTCCACCGGGGGTTCGGTGTGGGGTGGCGGAGGGGTGAAGTCGGCTGCGGTATTCGTCGTGGGGTCGTGGACCACTGCGGCTGCGGCGGGGACGGAGCCTCTCCGTCGTTTCTAGGCCCCCGGTTAACATACAATAGAATACAGTACCATACAAATGTCCTCAAGGCAGGCAATTGTCTGAAGGCTATAATAACTTTCCTCTTGTAATCGTTGGTGTAAAAGGTTTCATGTCATCTTATTACGCTAGTACGGAGACAATTTCTATTCAAAGAGTTTTCACATTCAGTCTCTGAAGTGCTAGAAGATATGTTGAATCTATTTTTGACATTGTTGCCAAAGAGTGTAGAATTTTTGACTATCCTTCGAATGTGTCTCCAGAATTTGCTGAAGATATAAAGACTTGCTGTGTATTGCACAATTTTGTTATTAATCGAGACAGATACAGGTATGAAGCCACTTTGATTACTTTTGTGTTACACGTCATGTCAACAGATCCAACAAAAACAGGAAGAAATATGAGTGGTGCTCAACAATCGCCATCTTCTCTGAAGAACGTTGGCCTCCAACGTCCGGTGAAAACTTCAGTTTCATGCAGTTTATCTGAATATTCCTCACACTCCATGCTGCATGTAGATGGATATTTTTCGGTTTCACAGATGAAGTCTTCTGTATTGACTTCCCTTGCTTGTGAACAGTATGACCTAAACGACGGAGACAATCATTACTGGTACACAGTAATGACACTGCAACCGGCTTCGAGCCAGCCAGCTATCCGTCTATCATTGTAATCACTCAAATGATGTCTTGCAGACATGTTGCCGTACCACACGGAATGTCGCGCTAATCGGAACCAGAACAACCTTCGTCAGACTCGTACAGCTTTCACTGTAGAGTGCATGCAGAGCGTTTGTCCATAGGCTTCGCTGCACTTAACACGTCCGGCCCAGTAAACTTCCTTTTAGTATCAGTAACAGGGAGCAGCAATCCCAAAATATCGCTCTAACCGAGTCTTAAACGCGGCGTTACCCGCAGCTTGGCCAGTTAGCAGCGCCAGTGAGTGGTGTCGCGTGATGGCCGCTTTTGGAAGCAATGTTCCGCCAGCCGTGTCCCGGTGGCGCGTTTGTGTCATCGGTGGCGGTTGTCCGCCACTGACATTAGTGGCTCCTTGGCGGCCTTAGGCCGGTATTACACTATCAAATTTCTTTGTCAAATATCTCTGTCAAAAATCTTTGTCACAGGGAACTTTGTCAAATGTCGTCCAATATTTGATCAAATCTAGGGCCTCGCTGTAGATTTGGGTTGGGTTGTTTTGGGGGAGGGGACCAGACAGAGAGGTCATTGGTCTCATCAGATTAGGAAAGGACGGGGAAGGAAGTCGGCCGTGCCCTTTCGAAGGAACCATCCCAGCATTTGCCTGGAGCGATTTAGGGAAATCACGGAAAACCTAAATCAGGATGGCCAGACACGGGACTGAACCGTCGTCCTCCCGAATGCGAGTCCAGTGTGCTGTAGATTCGATCAAAGAAGTCGCTTGTCTTCTGTTCACTGCAATGTGACATGTTACCACATGGAGTGCTAGCATCGCTGCAGAGTTCCGTCGTCTGTAGTGTTTTTATAAACACTTCCGGTAAATACAATTGGTGTGTGCCGACAACTACAAAATTAATAGAGATGTATGAAGCTGATGAGGCGCTTTACAACGTGAGGCACCCTGAACACAAAAATAGATTAAGAAGATTGGAGACCTGACCTGACCTGACCTAACCTAACCTAACCTAACATAAACTAACCTAACCCAATCCTCTCCTGTAGCAAGGAATCGCAGTGTTACAGTGAGCCTGTCTTCTGCAGATGCAGCAATTCTTAAATGAGTATTGTGCTTTGTTATATGAGGATACACTTCACTGAGCACATACTGGAATGTATGCTCATCCATTCTTAAGTAATTTATGTACAACTTGACGTCCTCCACTATAAGCTCACGTAACAAGTTTTGTTGAATGCTTTTATCGTGTCGTCGTAAGACCCACGGCTTCACCCAGGTATGTTTCCTTTTTTTCCCCCGCTTCTCTTCCGCATGTGCACACAGTGCAATTGTGGTACATGCAACTGCTGCCTTTAAAAACAAGTTGTTGTAGTCAGCCATCTTGAACTTTGACGATAAATATGATGACAGTATAATACCCCTTCGAGCGCTATGTCAAAGATCTTTGTCAAATATATTTGACGGAATATTTGATCACATCTTTGATAAAATCTTTGACAAAGAAATTTGATAGTGTAATACCGGCCTTAGGTTGGCTGTGGGAACCTCCTTCTACCGGCAGACGCCTGCCGTGGAGGGACATACAAATAGGCAAAAGTACGAAGAGCCGCTCTCAGTGCCCCATTTCGTAGCACTGCTGGTTTTCACCTCATGATAGCAATAGAGCGTCTGCTGCTATCATTTTTCGGTATCTATGAGTTTCCTCCCAGTACTTGATAGCAGCCAAGGACCGAGCACTTCAAATTAGTGCCGCAGTTTCTGAACAGTACTCTCGCAGTAATTTCGATCGCGATTATACAGACGATGTAATCGTTTGCTGTAATCGACGGACATGGCAACTTTTTCCACGCTGACGCGGTAAGCTAGCCGTGCTGCCCCAGACTGAGATTTTTCTCAAACGCAGATCTGATAGCTACTTTTTATTTCCCTTTCAATTTCAAATTCTCAAGTTCCGTCGCGACTTTCTGCTAGCACGCTCTTCAATGGGGCTGAATCAGTTGTTCATGTTTCATTCATGTGTTAGATGATATTTTATTCCGATGATAACAGCACAGATACATCGAATCTATTAAAAGATTTACAAGCTATCTTGGCGAACCTGATTTTTTAAGAATATAAGAATTCATATCGCCCGCAACAGTTGAAGCAATGAAAAACATATGTGATATTTTATTGTTTCGTTTTGACATACAAAAAAAAATGTTTTCGAACCTGGCTATTTCATTAATTGTTAGTGGTTCAATCCTTTATAACATGTAACAGGCTACCTCTCGTTTCACGTATTCTGTTTCGGTGACTATTTCTAATTTCTATACCAGATGTGACTGTCTGCTAGACTGTAGTACTCCTGTGTTGCCCTAAATCAATAATTTTTTATTTAGCTACAGAGACTTCTGCTACACATGATGAAGTACAATGCCGTGACAGTCAAGGGAACAGAACACTGGCAGGTGATGTTAATAACGCAGCTAACAGGGAATCAGTGGCAGGTAGTTGATTCACTTCTTTTAGAATCACAGCACGTCCACTAAAGTTCAACGGCAGTTCGCTGTTTCGGTGCTGTGCGCTTCACTTTTGAGAAGACCCCAGACAGAAAAATCCAGAGGACTGAGGTCAGGTGATCTTGAATTCCAGGCTACAAACCGTGTTTTATCCCTATCGAGTCGGACGCTAGGCCATCTATGGCAACAGCTAATTATAAAATGTATTGTAAATATGCGAATACGGTATTACATCAGCTGAATGGTTCACTAGAGACACTCGAAATTTGTGCTGGTCTACAACTCGCACCAGAATTTCCTGCGTAGCACGAACTGTCGCCTTAACCACTTCAGCTCTTCAGCTATGTGCAAACGTCTGCCGGACCGATCCAAACATGTGTCATAGTGTCTTATGTCCCGTAGTGCTCGCACGCCATTATTGTGATTCCCGCAAGGAGAGACAATGTTTTTCTCGTCAGTTTGCCTCGCTTTGGCGTGAAATAGGTAGTGCAGTGTCTGTAGAGTTGTATGCAAATGTCCTTCAGACGTGCATGCATCTCTGAAGGAACAGTCACTGCTGAAGATATGCAGTCGTATCAAACGATACAGGAATCATACGAACGCTGCGAGCACTGTGGAACGCAGGTACTGTGACTTATGGGAGCTTGGTTCGGTCCGGCAGGCGTGCACGGATATCCAAAGTGGGTAAGGCGACAGCTCGTGATAAGCAGGAAATCTGGATTCAGTTCCTGGGCCGGCACAAATGTTCATATCTTTATAGGAAACCATATAGCTGATTTAATATCGCATTCGCAATTTGCGAATAGATTTTATAATTTACCACGGCTGTAGATCGTTAGCAGTGTCTGTTCTTTCAGACATTTCAAATACATTGTATTGACTAGGACAAGACTTCATACAGAAGCCAGTGTCAGCTCAGAACAACACAATCGGAGTTATCTCAAAAATTACTTGTTTTCAAACCTACCTTTACTGGAACATTTTTGCCTCTGTTATTGTGTACTTCCATTCCCGTCGGTTTCCGCTATTAATTACAAGGTTCGTTCAATAAATAATGACCAATAACTTTTTGTTCTCGGAACGTGTTTAGTCTTAAAAGTTAAAATTTGGTGACAGTGTCAGTCAACATTTCTTTTACGTGTATTACATAATCTCAATCACAGCCTACGTCCTTATGCCAGCGTTGTGTAATGGCATGTATTCCCTTTTGGAAAAAGCCCTTGTCCTGTGCTGGTAGCCATGTTTTCACTGCATGAATTACGTACTCATTACCTTCATAATACACTCCTGGAAATTGAAATAAGAACACCGTGAATTCATTGTCCCAGGAAGGGGAAACTTTATTGACACATTCCTGGGGTCAGATACATCACATGATCACACTGACAGAACCACAGGCACATAGACACAGGCAACAGAGCATGCACAATGTCGGCACTAGTACAGTGTATATCCATCTTTCGCAGCAATGCATGCTGCTATTCTCCCATGGAGACGATCGTAGAGATGCTGGATGTAGTCCTGTGAAACGGCTTGCCATGCCATTTCCACCTGGCGCCTCAGTTGGACCAGCGTTCGTGCTGGACGTGCAGACCGCATGAGACGACGCTTCATCCAGTCCCAAAAATGCTCAATGGGGGACAGATCCGGAGATCTTGCTGGCCAGGGTAGTTGAGTTACACCTTCTAGAGCACGTTGGGTGGCACGGGATACATGCGGACGTGCATTGTCCTGTTGGAACAGCAAGTTCCCTTGCCGGTCTAGGAATGGTAGAACGATGGGTTCGATGACGGTTTGGATGTACCGTGCACTATTCAGTGTCCCCTCGACGATCACCAGTGGTGTACGGCCAGTGTAGGAGATCGCTCCCCACACCATGATGCCGGGTGTTGGCCCTGTGTGCCTCGGTCGTATGCAGTCCTGATTGTGGCGCTCACCTGCACGGCGCCAAACACGCATACGACCATCATTGGTACCAAGGCAGAAGCGACTCTCATCGCTGAAGACGACACGTCTCCATTCGTCCCTCCATTCACGCCTGTCGCGACGCCACTGGAGGCGGGCTGCACGATGTTGGGGCGTGAGCGGAAGACGGCCTAACGGTGTGCGGGACCGTAGCCCAGCTTCATGGAGACGGTTGCGAATGGTCCTCGCCGATACCCCAGGAGCAACAGTGTCCATAATTTGCTGGGAAGTGGCGGTGCGGTCCCCTACGGCACTGCGTAGGATCCTACGGTCTTGGCGTGCATCCGTGCGTCGCTGCGGTCCGGTCCCAGGTCGACGGGCACGTGCACCTTCCGCCGACCACTGGCGACAACATCGATGTACTGTGGAGACCTCACGCCCCACGGGTTGAGCAATTCGGCGGTACGTCCACCCGGCCTCCCGCATGCCCACTATACGCCCTCGCTCAAAGTCCGTCAACTGCACATACGGTTCACGTCCACGCTGTCGCGGCATGCTACCAGTGTTAAAGACTGCGATGGAGCTCCGTATGCCACGGCAAACTGGCTGACACTGACGGCGGCGGTGCACAAATGCTGCGCAGCTAGCGCCATTCGACGGCCAACACCGCGGTTCCTGGTGTGTCCGCTGTGCCGTGCGTGTGATCATTGCTTGTACAGCCCTCTCGCAGTGTCCGGAGCAAGTATGGTGGGTCTGACACACCGGTGTCAATGTGTTCTTTTTTCCATTTCCAGGAGTGTATGTCCCACACACAGAATCCTTAAGTATCTCAAACAGATGGAAGTCTGGGGAAGCCACGTCTTAGCTGTAGTGTAGCTGAAGCAATGAATGATGCCCAACTCACAAGGGAAACTTCCAATAGCAACCCCCTCAGAACTAGTAATAGGACGGCCCGGTGGATAGCCCGTCATAAACTGAACACAGGTCAAGCAAGAAATCAGGAAGAAGATGGCGAACTTTGAAAAAAGAAGCAAAATAGAAACAGTTACCCTCTTTGAAACGTTTATATTAATAGTAAACTCTTTTCTTATTTATAGTAGATTTGCCAACGGTCACAGTCAACATTTCGAGTGCGATACTGCACTTTATTTCAATTTTCAAGCAAAATTTAATGCAAATTGATATTTTCGAAGGTAAAAATTCGCAGAGTACTGGAAAATACGTATAACATCAATAAAGAACTAAATATTCAAAACAGTGGAAAATGCAACATGTGTACCAACAAGATAAAAAAACTGAAAATAGGATGTATAAAGTCCGCTAAATTAAACAAAAATCAAGTTACGTCTTGATCACATCTCATGTATCAGTCATCTGACTGGTTTAAAGGGGCCTGTGCTAACCTCTTCATCTTAGACTAACATTAGGAACCTACGCCCTCAGTTATTTTCTAGATGTATTCCAATCTGTACCTTCCTTTACAATCTTTATCGTCTACAGTTCTCTCTAGTGTCATGTCCTATCGCGCTGTCTGTGGTGTCACCGCCAGACACCACACTTGCTAGGTGGTAGCCTTTAAATCGGCCGCGGTCCGTTAGTATATGTCGGACCCGCGTGTCGCCACTGTCAGTGATAGCAGACCGAGCGCCACCACACGGCAGGTCTAGAGAGACGTCCTGGCACTCGCCCCAGTTGTACAGCCGACTTTGCAAGGAAAGGTTCACTGACAAATACGCTCTCATTTGCCGAGACGATAGTTTTAGTGTAACGTCCCGTCGACAACGAGGTCATGAGAGACGGAGCGCAAGCTCGGGTGAGGAAAGGATGGGGAAGGAAATCGGCCGTGCCCTTTCACAGGAACCATCCTGGCATTTGCCTGAAGCGATTTAGGGAAATCACGGAAAACCTAAATCAGGATGGCCGGAGACGGGATTGACGAGACGATAGTTAGCATAGCCTTCAGCTACATTTGCTACGACCTAGCAAGGCGCCGCATTCAATTGATATTGAGATTCTATTAATGTATCATCAAGAGCGATGTTCTACAAATGTGGATTAAATTTAAGTATTCCAGAAGCTACGTACTTTCTTTATAGCATTCATTACGTATCCTGTTTCAGACCTCACGCCAGCCTGCGTGAGTTTAAGCGCGTGACTTTCGGCTTCCTCTCATTGTGTCTAGGCTGTCTTGTCTAGACACAACACTGTCTCCCCTTCTTGTCAGTGTTTTCCATATGTTTCTTTCTTCGTCGACTCTGCGGAGAATCTCTTCGTTCCTTATCTTGTCAGTCCACCTAATTTTCAACGTTCTTGTGCAGCACCATGTCTCAAACGCTTTGATTATTTTCTTTTCCGGTGTTTTCACTATCCATGTTTCACTACCATACTATGCTGTGCTGCAAACGTACTTCCTCTGAAGCTTTTTCTTCGTACTAAGGCTTATATTTGATACTAGTGGACTTCTCCTGGCCACGGACGCCATTTATGCTTGTGCCACTCTGCATTTTATGTTGTCTTTGCTTCGTCCATCACGGGTTATTTTGCTTCCAAGGTAGTAGATTTCCTCAACTTCGCTACATCGTGATCATAAACTTTAATATTAGGTATTTTGCTATTCTGATTTTCGATATTTTTCTTTACTTTCTTCTTCGGTTTACCCTCAATCCGTATTCTGTACTCATCAGCCAGTTCATTCCGCTCAACAGATTGGTAATTCACTGAGGATAGAAATGTCATCAACGAATCTTATCATTGATGTCCTTCCACCCTGATTTTAATCTCACTCTTGAACGTTTCTCACTGCTTCTCCGATGTATAGACTGAACAGTAGAGGCGAAAGACTACATCCCTGTCTTCCAACCTTTTTCATCCGAGCACTACGTTCTTGGTCTTCTAATCTTATTGTTTCGTCATGGCGTATCAATATTAGCGCTGTTCAAGCCACATTTATTTCTTTACGGTCTAAATCATTTTAATATTATTTGTCATATTAAAATCGTTTTGTCTTAGGTAATTATCAAGTACAAAAGATACTGTATGTGTGAAAGCCTGGTCCAATGTAAGGTAGGGCCTGGTGACCCTAATCAGACCAGGTTATATGTTGACCCTATTCAGATCAGATTGCATAACCTTTCAACCATCGTAGAGAAAAAAATGAGGCGTTATTTATTGAACGACACTCGAATGGATGCACCTTGAATATTTTTTTCCTCACAATGAATTTTTTTCTGGCGATAATCCTCCGTCCGTCAGTGGACTGCATAAAACGTGCCAGTGGGCTGGGTCGGTTGTCGGAAACATGGCGCGCTAATGCAGTCAGCTGATTGGCGAGAGCTGCCGCTCCGCCTTGAGCACGGCGGCGCGTCGATAATGACGTAGCAGGGGAAGCGGCACCTATAGTCCCTGCCCTGCCCGCCGGCGGGTTAAAGCGCAGATTAAAGCCGTGGACCTTCGATCGGCGGCGCCAAATTCCTGATCGCAGATACACATTACACTTTGCCTTCGCAACTAAGACACCTCCCTATCTGTTGCTAACATTAACGTACGCCTTTGCACGGCAAATTTAGAAACGAAAGCGTCGACAGTAAATGGGGAGAAATAGGGTTGGGTAATATCCACATAGCTTTACAAATTTCAGATTCTCCTCTCGAGTCTTACTCGCAAATGACCGTATATATAGTGCTAGCTTTACCAATGCCTTATTAAAGAACAGTGCGCTGCGCAAATGTTGACGACATACTGTCGCGCCTCACTACACTGATGGAAAAAAAACACAACATCAAGGGGCTGTCGGACATAAACGTAACTTGGTAGGCATGTCTCTACTACATTCAAATTTCACGCTAGTCACATAAGAGTGACCCTAGTAGCACCACTATGAAGACGCAAATCAGGTTTGCTTTAAATACACGCTGAAACCTTTGGATGTGGTGAGTCACTGTTAGTCAAGAATGCTCACTAAGTTCGAGCGAGGTCCTGTAATAGGGCTACAAGAAACTGAATGTTGCTTCTGTAATACTGCAGAAAGACTTAGCAGGAATGTACACTCATGCTCATAAATTAAGGATAATTGCAGAATGTGGTGCCATACAACGTGGCACTACAAAAAAACTGGATTTAATAGCATAGGCACATAGGGAACACAGACGACGCAGATCTGTAAGTCCACAGTATTAGTGATAAGTTGAGAAAACCGTTCCGAAACACATGTGCTACAAAACGCCACTGTTTACTGCTCATGTATTCCGACATCAATATGGGATATGATCACCATGCACACGTACACAGGCCACACAACGGGTTGACTTACTCTGGATAAGGTGGTCGAGCAGCTGCTGGGGTGTAGCCTCCCATTCTTGCACCAGTGCCTGTCGGAGCTCCTGAAGTGTCGTAGGGGTTTGAAGACGTGCAGCGATACGTCGACCGAGAGAATCCCAGACGTGCTCGATGGGGTTTAGGTCTGTAGAACAGTCAGGTCACTCCATTTGCCTGATATCTTCTGTTTCAAGGTACTCCTCCACGATGGTAGCTCGGTGGAGCCGTGCGTTATCATCCATCAGGAAGAAGGTGGGACCCACTGCACTCCTGAAAAGGCGGACATACTGGAGCAAAATGACGTCCCGATACACCTGACATGTTACAGTTCCTCTGTCAAAGACATGCAGGGGTGTACGTGCACCAATCATAATCCTACACTACACCATCAAACAACGACCTCCATACAGGTCCCTTTCAAAGACATTAAGGGGTTGGTATCTGGTTCCTAGTTCACGCCAGATGAAAATCCGGCGAGAATCACTGTTCAGACTATACTTGGACTCCTCCGTGAACATAACCTGGGACCAATGTTCCAATGACCATGATCTGTGTTCTTGACACCAGGCCTTACAGGCTCTCCTGTGACCAGGGGTCAGTGGAATGCATCTTGTCTCCGGACGAATAAACCAAGTCTGCTCAGTCGTCTGTAGACTGTGTCTCTGGAGACACCTGTTCCAGTGGCTGCAGTAAGGTCCCGAGCAAGGCTACCTGCAGTACTCTGTGGCCGTCTACGGGCGCTGATGGTGAGATATCGATCTTCTTGTGGTGTTGTACACTGTGGACGTCCCGTACTGTAGCGCCTGGACAAGTTTCCAGACTGCTGGAATCGTTGCCATAATCTTGAGATCATACTTTGTGGCACACAGAGGGCCTGTGCTACGACCTGCTGTGTTTGGCCAGCCTCCAGTCGCCCTAGTATTCTACCTCTCATAACGTCATCAATATGTGATCTCTGGGCCATTTGCAACACACAGTCGCCATTACCACGTCTGAAAACGTCTGCACATTTATTCGCTGCACCTCTGCGTATGTGGACTGCTGCCAGAGCCACCGTGCGACGACCGCAGGTCAAATGCACCGGATGGTCATACCCCGAGGTGCCCGCAAACCACCCACCAGAGCGTTGTTTCACCATGTATCTACATTATCATTAATTTATGAGCATGAGTGTAGCCACTGTACATGACTGCTGACACCGGTCGTCACGAGAATATACGGTCACAAGAACACTGCGCTCCGGGCGGTCACGTAGCACTACTGGAGCATCGTATTGCATCTCAGTAGCAAGTTTAGCAGCAGTCGGCACCACAGTGACCCAGCGAACTGTTACAAATCGGTTACTTCAAGGACCACACCAAGTCAGACGCCCTGTAGCGTGCATTCCACCGACCCCAAACCACCGCCTTATGCGACTTCAGTGGTGTCAAGCGAGAGCTCACGGAGGGCAGCGTGGTCTGTTGTGTTTTCAGGTGATTGCTGGTTCTGTCTCGGTGCCAGTGATGGTCGTGTGTTGGTTAGAAGGAGGTCAGTCGAGGGCTTGCAACCAATCTGTCTGCATGCGAGAAACACTGGATCTAAACGTGGAGCTGTAGTCTGGTGTGCGATTTCGTATGACAGCACGAGCACTCTCGTGGATATCGCACGCACCCTGACTGCAAAATTGTACGTCAGTCTGGTGATCCGACCTGTCGTGCTGCCATTCATGAATAGCATTCCAGGGTGTGTTTTGCAACAGGACAACGCTCCCCACATACCGCTGTTGTAACCCAACAAGCTCCACCGAGTGTCGACATGTTGCTTTGGCCTGCTCGATCACCAGATCTGTCTCCAATCGAGCACGTATGGGACATCATCGGACGACAACTCCAGCGTCATCCACAACCAGCATTAACCGTCCCTGAATTGACCGACCAAGTGCAACAGACGTGGAAGTCCATCCCACAAACTGCTGGCAGTTACACCGCTTACTAATGTACCAGCATTTCACATTTGCAATGGCTTATCTCGCACTTACAATAACGTGTGATCTGGCAATTTTAATCGTTAAATTTGTTACCTAGACAAAATTTCGTTACTCAACATTAATTTTTTTGTGTTGCGATTTTTTTCGTCAGTGTACGTTAACCATCTCCTGACGTTCACAGATATAGTTCACGACTCTTGTTTGGTGACGTGGTGTGATACAGTGGGTATATAAGGCAATCTAATTGCTCGCGGCCAGGTGGTGCCCTTAGGTCCAAAGTGAACTTACTTTTACACAGACTAGCTTACCGTCCTAGCAGAATACAGTGGCCGTCTTGCAAATGAAATTCTTCTATGTATCTTTCCACCACCGGTTATGTCTTAATAACAGGTTATCAACAGATGATATTATTAAAAACAGAGTAAAAAGTGGGTTGTTAAATATTAGAAAACTAAATCACAAAAATCAATTTAACTTCTGTACACAGCTTGACACACTCGAAAACGTTACATAGTGAGTCATCATGGCATAAGTGAACAGCGTAGGAAAGGTGTTTGCAATATTAACAGATTGATCGATCCTTCCCTAGAAATAGAACAATAGCAGTCCTTCGTACTGACTGTCAGCTTAAACATAAAATACGGCATAGGGAAGAGTAAGTCGTAGTAAATACTCAAAGCCAGGTGTGTAAAAAACAGAAAGTGGTGCCTATCCGACGTTTTACATAGGTCATATTTTGATGTCCGCTTTTGAGAACACTGTACCGTAACTAGTAGTAAAAGGGCTTTTAGTTCTCACTTTAAAAAAATGCTGAGATAATGAAGGAAGGCATAGAACGATGTCTAGTTTTGTCATTGTGTTCCTAAAGGATTCCATTTCGATATATTTGAGGTGCTTGAAATTTTTACTAATTTGAAAAAAAAAATACACGCATCGGTTGTTAAGTAACAATGTGCTTTCTTTAGCACAGCCTTTTTCTAAGTATTTTCTAGTCTGTTGTGCTGTCAGTTCTCTTTCTCCTTTCTTGGGGTTTGTCTTCCACACTACTCTATCAGTAAGTTCTTTTGTATAGGTTCTTAAGTGTACACTTGACCAGTATGGCTGTCACGTGTCACCTCCATTAACTCCCTTCTGATGTTTGTCTAGCTTAGTTACATCAGTAGTTATATATTGTCTAACTAATTTTCACTTTCAAAAGGATATACCTCTCAGCCAGTTTTATACTGTGAATATTATTTTCTTCCATTAGAGTTAAAAGTTACCACATTGATATTGTTACGTAGTCAATCTTCAGTTTCAACATTGAGAACTCAGATTTGTTCACACTGCGAGTGCCTCTCCTGGCCTTTAAAGTTGTACATTTTGACGAGTGGTTATGTAACGTATTCAAGTGCAGGCTGTTGTGTTTAGGAGTTAGTTTGATTTGTTAATTTAGTTTACTGTCATTTTACTATCCCCCTTTTTCTTTCGTTTTAAACAGATAATCTGATGATTTGCTAAGAAGTCGAAGCCATTATGATCCCATTATTGTTGCTAGAAGCTGAAAACAACAGGTGTGGCAGTGAAACGGGCGATTTTGAAACCTCCACAGCGAAACAAATTTATTCACAGCGATGGTTCAAATGGTTGAAATGACTCTGAGCGCTATGGGACTTAACATCTGAGGTGATCAGTCCCCTAGAACTTAGAACTATTTAAACCTAACTAATCTAAGGACATCACACACATCCAGGCCCGAGGCAGGATTCGAACCTGCGACCGTAGATTGAAGCGCCTAGAACCGCTCGGTCACATCGATGTAAAAGAAATATAACTGAATTTATAATGTTTCCAATTTAAAATGCCCATCACTTGAAAATGCAACACTGGCACTGGAATTCGATTAACTTCCTCCCGAATTTGATCCTTCTGTTCCTGCATAGTGTGTGGTGGGTCACACCGTGAGATCGGAGATGTCAAATGAACCCAAAGGAATAAACCGCACGCTGTAAGGTCAGGGGATCTTGGAGGGAAGGAGATGTCCCCGTTCTTGGAGATGAGGTGACCAGGACAGATGTTCTGTAGCGCGTTAATGAACGCTGCGAGATATGGCACGTGGCCCAGTCTCGTTGGAAGAATGTGTTTGCAGTTACAGGAAGATCAGCAAACGGTCGCACTAAGAAATGGTTCAATATGTGAATATAACGTTCTGTATTCAAAGCAACAGCACTGCCACGATGGTCTTCAAAAAATAAGGCCCTATCATTCCAAACGATGATACGTCAGTGCGGCTTTTTGACTGTGGAGGATTTTTCACGTAACCACAATCTAAAGTTTAGCTTGTTAGCAAAGCCTGACACACTCATCGCTTAAAATCTAACTGTTGCACAGGCCTGGGTTGTTGCTCGTGAGTTCCATCAATTCCCGGTAGAAGCGTATTGTCTTGGAGAGGTCGTCCGCATTCAGTTTTTGCAGTCTGAATTGTGTATGAGGGGAAATACAGTTCCTGGTGTAATATTTGCCGTACACTGCAAATGCTTCCGTGCAGAATGCCTGAGATTTCGGCTGAAGGCTTCTGCCACTATTGCTACTTTCTCTGGTGAGCACATGTATTTTACACTTCCACTCGTCTTTCACACAGTATCACCCTTTGATAGCATGCTCCGACGAGACTGGGGCATGTCATGCGACATTGTAATGAACACGAAATACACGCTGCGCGGCCACGTAGTTTCGTTGTTTTTGTAAAACGCCTTCACTGCATCACCGATACATGACCCCATCTCAACTGAACATCGATATCAGAATCAATGGCAAAGTCTTGATATCCAGATGGTACCTCTTCCGTTTCCTGATTTCTAAAACGTGATATTTTCAGGGGTGCCAAACTGACGGTTTCACTGCCGCACCTGTTACAATGAAAGACCTTGAAATGGTAGGGAAAATGGAGCTGGGGATCGGAAAGGGCTGAACCAAAAATGAGAAACATTTTTAACAACCTTTGCCTCAGGGGCATTTTAACATAGATATAATGAACAATAAGAGCCACCATAAACTGTTTAACAATTTCACAATGTGAACGATGTAAGGGAGTTAATTTAAACAGCGAAAATACCGACAATATTAACCAAAGTAAATGATCGGAAACAAACACATTTGATTATCTCTTAGGCGTTGACATAAGGTGACCAGCTTGACCTTAGCCCAGACATCGCTCGGTTCTTTCAGTCAACTCACTCGGCAGTCTAAAGCACACACAGGGAACAGTTTAACCAGATAGCTACAAGGTGACAACAACAGAAATAATATAAGGTCCATTCAGGTTTAACTGTGACCCAGTAACGTCAAAAAAAATTTAATAATAATGTAACTCCTGAAATTCAAGTGAATAAACACCTTAAGGATCAACCTCGCATTACTACATGCGTACTTTTAAAAAAGAAGCACGCAATTTAAAAGATGAATTTTTCTTTAATAAATGAACACAGAAATTAAACTTCCGCAAAAACATTCCTTAAATCTAACTCATGTTTTCTTTTACAAATAGCCTTAATTTTTGGTCATGTACTGTTATTTCACAGTGCTGATCCACAATGGTGACTCAGACCAAAATAACAGTCGTTACTCAAAGCCAGATAGCGTCACACGCCATAAAACAAATTCAGTCTTTATAGCAACGCCACGACCAAAGAACAACGGATACCGACCAGCACATTAGTAACACTTAACAACAGGTGCTCATCTTTTTTTTTTTACACACCTGTCCGTAGCTGTATGTATACTGGCAGCTCAGTGACCACAAACAGGCAGTAGAAATAAGAAACGTGGCGACCATGAAGACGCAAACCCCTCGACAACAAAGGCAGAGGTAGCAGTAATTCTGCATTTATGGTAGGCACACTTTCCACAACCATTCATAAAACGATATACCGAACCTGAGTCGTCGGTCAACAACCCCAGTAACTATGCAGAACAGCAGGCAAACAATGAGGCTGGTATATAGGAGTGTGTGCATCATTAAATCAGCTCAGAGTGCATCTATACTCCCTCTCGCAGGATTCCGGCGAACCGGTCACTAGGATACGACGAGCAGAGAGATTTAATGAGAGACAGAAATCGATTCTAAACACGCGCGGCTCACTTTTCACTTGTAGGTCAACGCACTTTACCCAACGTTTGTGCAGCGAATAAATGTCATGCCTTAGTGAAATTCTGAAAGGTATGCAAAGATAATTAAAGCTGCTGTAATCTGTTCATCCGATTCAAAACATATTTCAGACACAAATTAGAGTTGGGAGTAAGTGGAAATCAGAGGGTTCCAGATCTGGCGAACAGGGTGGGTGACAACAACTCTAACTTCGGATCCCTCAGCTTTCTCACAGCTCACTAACATTTGTGGGTAGATGCATTGTCCTGAATAATCTATTTTTGGATTATGGACACTTTGTCGTGAGAGAGATTATAGCCGTACACAAGGTGATTCAGCTGCTCCTACCAATAGGTTTTATGCGACCTGCAACACCTTCAAATACCATGCTCAGATTTTCATATTCTGTCGCTCGTTGTGTGCAAATTGTTAGTCTTACAGGAAGAATGAACGTAACCTTTTTGAAGCAAACTTAATGTAGTTAACTTGTACTGGGATACGTTTTCACTAGACGCCGTAGTTTTCTAAGTCTTGAAGAAAACGTACAAAAGAGACCTTCAAACGCATTTTCTTGTACAACTCTAAACCCGTAGCCTCCAGTGATAAGCAAAACATTCATCTATATTAAATTTCCTGCAAAAATGTCCTTCTCATTTTTTTCTGGAGGACTAATAGTTATCACGTAACAGTCGCGAAAAATAAGAAAATCTCACACGTGGTTTTGGAAGGTACGCCAAGCAGTGTTTATTTACACAGTATCATATTATGCAATATAAATAGTGGCTACTTTCAATAATTCCACAATCGTCACAGGTGGCAGCAGCATTCATTTATTAAAAAAACTTTGACTGACCTTGGTGTGTGATAACTCAGATATGAAGAACATCCTGAACGATCGAAAATAGTCTTCATGTTGATTTATGCAACTAACTGACAATGTGAAAATAAATTTCTTGAAGACTGCATTGTTAGCCATTGCAAGTGAAGGACGTGCTTTGTTGGTGCTCCATAATTTTCGTAATTCTGATTGTGATAAACTGACGCTGCAAATATTCATCTCTGGCACGTCTGGGTACAATGTGTGTCAGATGCAGCTACGTAAAAAAGACGTACAGTTCACACGTTTATTTACATATCTAAGCTGACTTACAAATTTTCCTTTGTGTCAGATAGCGTGTGCCACAGAGGTACGATTCGAAATTCTAGATTCTAACATTCTACTGTTGGTGTCGTTTTCATACAACCTTGCATTAATTGTCTCTATACTCGTGTTTATCATGATATTCTGTTTTCGAACATTTGCGAGTGGTACGAAAAACTTGTTCTGTATCGTTAATTGTAAACTTAACTAGCGCATTTTGAAAAACAGTATCTGCGTTCCCTAATTTCATTACATTTACGTAGAAAAAGGTACGTTTTTGAGAGTTTCCGTAAGCTGCCAGAATAAATTTTTCAAAAATTTTCGTAAGTTACAAGTGTTGTGCATCACCTTTTTCTTATAAATTAGAAATAAAATAGTCACAGTTGCAAAGCTATTTTTATTTAAAAATAACGAGTTTCGCCGTGGTTATGTATCGTCATATTATCCAAAAGGGATAAAAAAGAAGCTAATGAAACAACTGTCCTGTAAACGTTATAAGGCGTGGTTCTAAGCTGCACCAAAAATTTAATTATACCAAAGCTCCACGTCAGTTACATACATATAACATCGTCTGGATGAAAAGCCGGTCGTCAGAATACATGAAAGGAACTGTGGGAACCCAGACATAAAATTTCGCAAATCAATGCACAGCCACAACAGAATCGAGATATGACAACCGAATGAAGCATACCAACGAGGAAATTACAATTTGTTACAGCAGTAAGTACAGTTCAGCGTGTAACGACGCGTTCACGTTGGCCTGAATGCAAAACATCTGAGCGGTCCAGCCGGCAGCGGCACTAGAATTACTAAACGGCGGATGGCCGCATATAACCGCCTCGCTAATACACCAAGAGTGCAATACACGGCGCTAGTTACTTAAGTTACATAGAAGGCTAATAAGGCACTAATTAACGTATACTTCATAATAAGGAATAAGTTAGATTAAAGTTAAAATGTAATGTGGATCAAAATTATCGAACAGGTAAAACGGCCACCCAACTCACGTGCAATACAGTGGTGCTTGCTATACATACTGGGGAAACAGTATTGTGGCAAATAACAGTAATATTAAAAGTTAGGGAGCAAGTACGACATGAGTAAAGCACACAATAGCAGCGTCCATCAACAATTAAGTAAATAAACAAAATATAAAACTACCGTAAAACAATAACAAATTTTAAAAACGTTAAAAAATTTCATTGCCCAGTATGACCACACTATAACTCTATGGTTTTTGAACGCGCTTCTAATAGTGCAGTGTCATAGCATTCTGCTCCTCACTCAGACATTTAATTTTGTAACGTTTTTAAGATTTGTGTTTAGGGTTGATTTCTGAAATTTTCTGTCTACGTTCCCACAGTTCTTTTTATTCATTCTGATTGGCGGCTTTTCATCCAGGCGGTTTTATGTGTATGTGGCTGACGTAGAGCTTTGGCACCTGGCGCAATGAACTTCATTTGACAGTTTCACATGAGTGTTGTTTGCGCTTTTTATTAAATTTTTGGTGCAGCTTAGAACCATGCTTTATAATGTTGTTTCATTATCCTCCTTTTCCTTTTAGATAATCTGATGATGCCTAACTACCACGAAACGCGTTATTTTTAAAGAAAAATAACTTCGGAACCGTTAATGTTGTATTTCTCTTACAGCCATGAAAACCAATTGCTGTATCAATCAGCCAACGATGGAATGGGAAGGAATATCTATTTCCTAGTAAATCGACGTTAATGATCTACAGTTACTGTAAAAAACTAACGTATTGTGTCACATTAGCTTTCTCTTTTAACAGAAGTGAATATTATCTGTATTTACTGCAAATTAACGCTATTGTCCTTATTATTAGTGACTATGATCTGAAAACGTTTCAGAGAAACAGTAAATTTTGTACCAAGTTTTTCTGTTATCGTTTTACACTGGAGCGCCAAAGAAACTGGTATAGTTATGCGTATTCAGATACAAACATATGTAAACAGGCAGAATACAGTGCTGTGGTCGGCAATGCCTATATAAGACAAAAAGTGTCTGGCGCAGTTGTTAGATCGGTTACTATTGCTACAATGGTAGCTTATCAAGATTTAAATGAGTTTCAACATGGTGTTATAGCCGGCGCAAGAGCGATGGGACAAAGTATCTCCGAGGTAGCGATGAAATGGAGATTTTCCCGTACGGCCATTTAACGAATGTGCCGTGAATATCAGGAATTCGGTAAAACATTTAAACCTCCGACATCGCTGCGGCCGAAAACAGATCCTGCAAGAACGGGACCAACGACGACTGAAGAGGATCTTCATCGTGACAGAAATAGAACCCTTCCGTAAATTGCTGCAGATTTCAATGCTGGGCCACCAACATGTGTCAGCGTGCGAACCATTCAACGAAACATCATCGATATGGGCTTTCGCAGCCGAAGGCCCACTCGTGTACCCTTGATGACTGCCCGACACAAAGCTTTACGCCTCGCCTGGGCTCGTCAACACCGACATTAGACTGTTGATGATTGGAAATGTGTTACCTGGTCGGATGAGTCTCGTTTCAAATTGTGTCCAGCGGATGGACGAGTACGGGTATGGAGACAACCTCATGAACCCATGGACCCTGCATGTCAGCAGGGAATCGTTCAAGCTGGCGGAGGCTTCAAACTGCTGCAGGTTCTATAATGATGTGGGGCGTGTATAGTTGGAGTGATACGGAACCCCTGATACGATTAGATGTGACAGACAGGTGACAGGTACGTAAGCATCCCGTCTGATCACCTGGATCCAGTCATGTCCATTGTGCATTACGACAGACTTGGACAATTCCAGCAGGACAATGCGTCACCCCACACGTCCAGAATTGCTACAAAGTGGCTCCAGGAACACTCTTCTTAGTTTCAACACTTCCGCTGGCCACCAAACTCCCCAGACATGAACATTACTGAGCGTATCAGGGATGCCTTGCAACGTTCTGCTCAGAAGAGATCCCACCCCCTCCTACTCTTACGGATTTATGGACGGCCCTGTAGGATTCATGGTGTCATTTCCCATCAGTACTACTTCAGACATTAGTCTAGTCCTTGCCACGTCGCATTGCGGCACTTCTGCGAGCTCGCGGGGCCCTACACCACTTTCTTTGGCTCTTCAGTACAATTATCTCGTTTTGGCAGTTAATCGCTTCAGTTCTCAAAGGCTACTCGAACTGCTTGTAGCACATCAGCCGCGTAAACTAAAACAGACTCAGCAAGCTTAGTTTAGTTATTTGTTTATTGTCCTGTAAAATATTGCACGAGGAACAATGTTGCCCATGCGTGTGTTGTTCTCAAGTATGGGATGAGTTAGTTGCTGTTTGTAAGCAGCTGGATCTCGCTCTGACTATCGTCAGCCATTGGAAGATGCTGCAGATAGGTGTATTGGGAGGGCCATAGTGAGTCACGTATCACAGATACCAAAAATACCTACTACCCTTCCCACTGCATACTGTCTGTCACGCAGGTAATACAGAATCTATCACTACTCGTCCACATGACTGTGAGTGGCGTATCAGTGATAGGTCTAGACGTCCTGTAAGAGAGACAGGAATCAGGGTGGACTAAGAGCACCTATATCCCTAACCAACAAGTTCGAAGTGTTGTTTTCCACTGAAACCCAAACTGACCCACTGAGACCCACTTCATCTATTGGGAAACGTGTTGTGTCCCTTGTCAAGGGAACACAAACACAAAAGGTTGGGGAGTCTATTAACACTCGGCAGTTCAGACGTAAGAAAATAATTGTACTTATTAGGTAAATGGCAACAAGGGATGGAAAAGAACACTATGTGCGCTCAGTGTGTATATCTGGGAGCCTCGTTCAAAATGATGTAGAGGCTCTTCCGCAATCGCTGAGCGAAAACCGTGCAGCCAAGTGCAGACTGTGACACACATTGCGGTAATCCTGGTCGTCTGGGCTCTGAGTTCATATATGGATCATTCCAGCGGCTGGCAGGAAAGGTTGAGAATACCAGCGTTGCTCACGGAGGTTCAACGACCTTACAATGTACAGCACTGTTCCAAGAATGTATCGTAGACCCCTGATCCTGAGTCAAGTGAATGGGTTGAACCAGATATTTCAAAGGTTCTGTGACTTGCTGAACTGTGACTTCCTAGACTTGCGCCATAGCGCTTAGACCTGTAATGCCCCCGAATTGGGTCAGGCCTACATTACACATTACGTAGCTGACCGTTTGTGTGGTGTGAACAAAACGTTTTTCTTTTTCGATTAGGTGACTCACCCTCCAGTTCGGATAAAAATATCTGTAGCCAGATTAAGAAGCAAAAAAATGATCCCCACAGGCGAGAGCTTAACACTGCTCATGTCTATTATGCAGTAGCCTCCATTTCATTAGAAATTTCTTTACAGCGACTGTATACTACGGAGGGTCCTTCCCATCTCGAAATATTGGTTTGGGTACATTACTGTTCTGAGCATGGTCAACTGTTCTTTTAATTTGAGCCACAGTTCCTCTGCATCCTCGAGTCCTGAGCTGAAAGGTTACTTGAAACTTTCAGCTCATGGTAGGAATACATAGAGAAACTACGGCGATCTGCTCGCAATAGCACAACAGCTGATTCTGGTTAGTTGCGACTTCAAATTGGTGCCCCTCGCCCCCACCACCATACACAGCCTGCGACTGCACCTGGGATCTACCCAGGGGGGCAGGCGAACGTGCAACCAAATATGTGGGAGCCCAAGGGGCAATATGGCATTGACAAGATGTTCTGGACTCTTTGAGTCGGCCGCAGCAGGTGCAGCAGCGAACGGTGGCAGCACATGAGTAGCAGTGTTTCTGAACTTCGACTGTTGAAGGGAGGTGGAAGGCGGACCGACAGCTCTTATGAAGCGCCTTAAGGCTTCCGTGGGAAACAAAGTCTGCATCGCCTTTGCTCCCTGAATTTTAAATGTCCTTTGAATTTGACGATGGGTGAAAAGGCATGGTCTTCATGTGGGAACTTTATTTTTATGGCAGACATTTTTGTGCTCAGACCCCACAAACTGAGGGCCATTGCCTGATACAATGGTAAGGGGTACATCCTCACCTGCGAATGACGTTGAGGGATCTTGGATCGTTGCCAGGGCAGATTTTATATACGACTAGGCCTCATATTAGAAATAGTAAAGGGCCCCATGTAATCGGTGTGAACTGTCACCTATGATTTTGGCCAAAGGAGCAGGAAGATAATAATAACTTTGTATCATGGGAGGAGAACTATGGCGACATTTGGATCAAATTTCACCTTGAACTTCCCCCTCTCCCTCACCACCTCTCTTACCCTACTCAACCTTCCTGTCTCGTTATTCTCACTCGTTCTCGCCTCACCACCCCAACTTTCCGTTTCCCCTCCATCTTCTCTATCTATAATTTCTTCGACAAAGGCTGAAGAAATGAAACAGCCAATCAGAACGCTTCCCTGGGTATGAAATTATTGTCATCCTGTGGTAATGACTTCTGCGCAACGCTGCAGATGATTGAGCACCATGAAGGTGAGAAAAGACATTACTTCGTTTGTCTGCACAGAGCCACGTCCTTACACTAACAAAGTAAGCCATTTCACGACAGCCATCACATGATATAATGCAGGTAATTGTCAATATGCAAATGGAATATTTGTCTGTCACGCAGCTTCAAACAGCCACTCATTCTCTAATGATAGATGTAGATCACAGGAAAGTCACTGAGATATGTACCTTATTGTACAGGGTCTATATATTCTGTAAGTTTTTCGTTACATCATCAGAATACATCAGTTGCTATTATAATTTGATAATACAATTATAGACAGTCTACAACAATTAGGTATCCATAATCTAATCCACTTACCTGGTGTACAATTTCAGTACATTAGATTAGTGCCTGTTTCACAACTACATCCAGTAAGCCTAGGTTGCAATTTTATCTTCATCTCTAACCAATACTTCACCGCTAAATTAACTTCAAATCGCCTCCTGTTGCACACATAGCTGCTAACTAGTCATGTCTTCTCGAAAATGAACCCTCACTATGGACTCACTTTATCGAGTATGAAGCATTTACCGTCTTTCTTTCATAATGCTAATTTACATGGTTTTATAGTGAAAATTGTATGTAACTTGGATCGAGGTATACACCGAGCAGTTGAATTATCAACATAATTTATAATATATTATCGGTACTCAACATTGCTTAATTCCTTAGCCGACGAGTATTTCACATCCTTCGCTCTATGCTTTACGCGCTGTGTTTTATTTCGAGGGGCACATTTTTCTCTCTCAGTCCTATGCGTTGTGTAATAATGTCCTGTGATAATTCATCTTTCATTACGCCCTCATTCTTTTTATTGACGCATGAGATGTTGTAAATGCTATCATCGGTGTAACCTGAAGTGTCAAGCCCCCTGTGCTCATCACTTTTAATATCACCAAACATATTTGAGATAATTACACAATATATCAAGCTATCCGTGTCTCTATAACACATTTTAACATTTTTTCCTCCAATTCAGATTCGTCGGTCTATACCCATAATAGGAATACACTTCAACTATGAATTTGTCAAAAACTGCATTAAATCTATGTAAGCCAACAGCAACCAAATTTTCCTTAATAACGACACTGCGCCTGACTCGCAGTCAGAACAGCAGCTTCAGATCTACGAGTATCTCCCCAAGTTGTTAGCAGATTACCATCATTCATTTTTCTTGTATTTTGTTAAGTTTTGCAAAAAGCTACTGTAATTCATAAATTTGAAAAAAAATTGTTTTCAAGATCATTTCTTCCATTCCTGTGTTTCTCAGAATTCATGTCTCTATCCAGTTTCATCCAGGGAGCAAAATATCCGGTGATTTTGTTTAGAAAAAGATTATTGTTCAGACACTGCTTTAAATTTCTGTAGTGAATCATTTATTTTTTATCGTGTAATGTGGAAAACAGCTTCTTTGGAACTCTAATTTGGTGACTGTAGTTGGTAGTACCATTTTTTCTGGTGATAATGCCAGGTGTAATTCTAAAATGTAACTGATGTCTGTATCATTTGGTACGCTCATCACACGTAAACTGGTAGCCATTTCTACAGACAATCAAGAAGATTAATAGTGTGGCCGGTGTTGCATAATTTCTCAGCTGTAGATACTCCTAACACTTACGATATGCCGGCCATTGTCGCCGAGCGGTTCTAGGCGCTTCAGTCCGGAACCGCGCTGCTGCTACGGTCGCAGGTTCGAATCCTGCCTCTGGCATGGATGTGTGTGATGTCCTTAGGTTAGTTAGGTTTAAGTAGTTCTAATTCTAGGGGACTGATGACCTCAGATGTTAAGTCCCATAGTGCTCAGAGCCATATGAACCATTTGAACTTATGTATATATTACACATAACAAGTACATGGTGTCCCACTCGAAAGAGGCCCCACAAACAAATATTTGCTTAAATTACATTTAAAGGCTTTCATAAAGATCGGTAAATGAAATGGTTCAAATGGCTCTAAGCACTACGAGACTTAACATCTGAGGTCATCAGTCCCCTAGACTTAGAACTACTTAAACCCAACTAAACCAAGGACATCACACACATCCATGACCGAGGTAGGATTCGAACCAGCGAACGTAGCAGCAGCGCGGTTCCAGATTGAAGCGCCTAGAACCGCTCAGCCACAGCGGCCGGCGGTAAATGAAATGAACATGTCATCCTTAGTTCATGGGGAAATTAAGGTGAATCACGAAAGGTGCTGGAAGTGCCCACGCACAGTTGAACACGACGCTGCAGATTCTGGAATATTGCTGCCAGAACGTCTGGTGTCACTGCATGGATTTCACGGATGATGTTGTCTCGTAAATCTTCCAAGTTGTATGGTTTATTCCTGTAGACCTTGCTTTTTAAACCACCCCATAGGAAAAAGACAGGTGGTGTTAAATTAGGCGATCTTCGGGGCCACAGTCCTTTCGAAATCACTCTGCTGGGGAAAAATGATTCGACCTCAGCTACGTTCATTCTATCCTTGGGGCATGTGGCGCCATCCTCTTGGTACCATCAGAGGGTAATAAGTGCCGACAGTTTGTACCACATGAAAATTATGTTACGTCTTCAGTCCACAAAAAGTAGTTAAATAATATTGAAAGTTTGTTTCGTTGTGATCTACGTTGTTGATAAATATGAAACCACATCGCCATCTAAATATGGCGCATTCGCAACATCTTCCTCTTCCCTCCTCCCACTCAGCATGGCGTAGCAGCGGGGAGAGCGTGTAGCCAGACTGAGCACTGTGGCATACGAGCCAAACTCTTGGCTTCCCCTGGCGTAGAATGAAAGGTATGGACCACTAACCAGCTAAGCAATTAAGCACTGTGGTTACTGAAAATGCGTTATCAATTATGCTAATAATTTGACTGTTCAGTATGGTATTCACTCCAAACCACATACAGCTTCCACCATTAAGCAATGTAAATTAGCATTATTGGCAAAAGACAGAAAACACTTCTTATTCAATGATAAAGTGAGCACTATAGTGAGAGCTTATTTTCAAAAAGAAATGATTAGTCAGCAACTGTGTGTGTAACAGGAGACAATTTAAAATTGATTTAGCGGTACAATACTGGTCGTAAATGAAGATGAAATTGCACTCAACTGGTTGAGATGTAATATACACTCCTGGAAATTGAAATAAGAACACCGTGAATTCATTGTCCCAGGAAGGGGAAACTTTATTGACACATTCCTGGGGTCAGATACATCACATGATCACACTGACAGAACCACAGGCACATAGACACAGGCAACAGAGCATGCACAATGTCGGCACTAGTACAGTGTATATCCACCTTTCGCAGCAATGCAGGCTGCTATTCTCCCATGGAGACGATCGTAGAGATGCTGGATGTAGTCCTGTGGAACGGCTTGCCATGCCATTTCCACCTGGCGCCTCAGTTGGACCAGCGTTCGTGCTGGGCGTGCAGACCGCGTGAGACGACGCTTCATCCAGTCCCAAAAATGCTCAATGGGGGACAGATCCGGAGATCTTGCTGGCCAGGGTAGTTGACTTACACCTTCTAGAGCACGTTGGGTTGCACGGGATACATGCGGACGTGCATTGTCCTGTTTGAACAGCAAGTTCCCTTGCCGGTCTAGGAATGGTAGAACGATGGGTTCGATGACGGTTTCGATGTACCGTGAACTATTCAGTGTCCCCTCGACGATCACCAGTGGTGTGCGGCCAGTGTAGGAGATCGCTCCCCACACCATGATGCCGGGTGTTGGCCCTGTGTGCCTCGGTCGTATGCAGTCCTGATTGTGGCGCTCACCTGCACGGCACCAAACACGCATACGACCATCATTGGCACCAAGGCAGAAGCGACTCTCATCGCTGAAGACGACACGTCTCCATTCGTCCCTCCATTCACGCCTGTCGCGACACCACTGGAGGCGGGCTGCACGATGTTGGGGCGTGAGCGGAAGACGGCCTAACGGTGTGCGGGACCGTAGCCCAGCTTCATGAAGACGGTTGCGAATGGTCCTCGCCGATACCCCAGGAGCAACAGTGTCCATAATTTGCTGGGAAGTGGCGGTGCGGTCCCCTACGGCACTGCGTAGGATCCTACGGTCTTGGCGTGCATCCGTGCGTCGCTGCGGTCCGGTCCCAGGTCGACGGGCACGTGCACCTTCCGCCGACCACTGGCGACAACATCGATGTACTGTGGAGACCTCACGCCCCACGTGTTGAGCAATTCGGCGGTACGTCCACCCGGCCTCCCGCATGCCCACTATACGCCCTCGCTCAAAGTCCGTCAACTGCACATACGGTTCACGTCCACGCTGTCGCGGCATGCTACCAATGTTAAAGACTGCGATGGAGCTCCGTATGCCACGGCAAACTGGCTGACACTGACGGCGGCGGTGCACAAATGCTGCGCAGCTAGCGCCATTCGACGGCCAACACCGCGGTTCCTGGTGTGTCCGCTGTGCTGTGCGTGTGATCATTGCTTGTACAGCCCTCTCGCAGTGTCCGGAGCAAGTATGGTGGGTCTGACACACCGGTGTCAATGTGTTCTTTTTTCCATTTCCAGGAGTGTAGATGATAATGTAATGTACTGAAATCGTAACTTATATATTGTAGATCATGTAAATGTAACTGTGGTACACTAGTTACAGCTATATTATGAAATTGTAACACGCTATTTGCAGATATAGCAGAGATGCAGACGTATTCTGTTGTTGTTGTTGTTGTGGTCTTCAGTCCTGAGACTGGTTTGATGCAGCTCTCCATGCTACTCTATCCTGTGCAAGCTTCTTCATCATCCAGTACCTACTGCAACCTACATAATTCTGAATCTGGTTGGTGTATTCATCTCTTGGTCTCCCTCTACGACTTATACCCTCTACGCTGTCCTCCAATACTAAATTGGTGATCCCTTGATGCCTCAGAACACGTCCTACCAACCGATCCCTTCTTCTAGTCAAGTTGTGCCACAAACTTCTCTTCTCCCCAATCCTATTCAACACCTCCTCATTAGTTATGTGATCTACCCATCTAATCTTCAGCATTCTTCTGTAGCACCACATTTCGAAAGCTTCTATTCTCTTGTTGTCTAAACTACTTATCGTCCACGTTTCACTTCCATACATGGCTACACTCCACACAAATACTTCCTGACACTTAAATCTATACTCGATGTTAACAAATTTCTCTTCTTCAGAAACGCTTTCTTTGCCATTGCCAGTCTACATTTTATATCCTCTCTACTTCGACCATCATCAGTTATTTTGCTCCCCAAATAGCAAAACTCATTTACTACTTCAAGTGTCTCATTTCCTAATCTAATTCCCTCAGCATCACCCGACTTAATTCGACTACATTCCATTGCCCTCGTTTTGCTTTTGTTGATGTTCATCTTATATCCTCCTTTCAAGACACTATCCATTCCGTTCAACTGCTCTTCCAAGTCCTTTACTGTCTCTGACAGAATTACAATGTCATCGGCGAACCTCAAAGTTTTTATTTCTTCTCCATGGATTTTAATACCTACTCCGAATTTTTCTTTTGTTTCTTCCACTGCTTGCTCAATATACAGATTGAATAACATCGGGGTGAGGCTACAACCCTGTCTCACTCCCTTCCCAACCACTGCTTCCCTTTCATGCCCCTCAACTCTTATAAACGCCATTTGGTTTCTATACAAATTGTAAATAGCCTTTCGCTCCCTGTATTTTACCCCTGCCACCTTCAGAATTTGAAAGAGAGTATTCCAGTCAACATTGTCAAAAGCTTTCTCTAAGTCTACAAATGCTAGAAACGTAGGTTTGCCTTTCCTTAATCTAGCTTCTACGATAAGTCGTAGGGTCAGTATTGCCTCACATGTTCCAATATTTCTACGGAATCCAAACTTATCTTCCCCTAGGTCGGCTTCTACTAGTTTTTCCATTCGTCTGTAAAGAATTCGTGTTAGTATTTTGCAGCCGTGACTTATTATACTGATAGTTCGGTAATTTTCACATCTGTCAACACCTGCTTTCTTTGGGATTGGAATTATTATATTCTTCTTGAAGTCTGAGGGTATTTCGCCTGTCTCATATATCTTGCTCACGAGATGGTAGAGTTTTG
Source organism: Schistocerca nitens (assembly GCF_023898315.1). Lineage (NCBI taxonomy): Eukaryota > Metazoa > Arthropoda > Insecta > Orthoptera > Acrididae > Schistocerca > Schistocerca nitens. The sequence goes on from NC_064620.1 coordinate 386,809,224, forward strand.
TCAGGACTGGTTCTCCCAAGGCCGTCAGTAGTTCTAATGGAATGTTGTCTACTCCCGGGGCCTTGTTTCGACTCAGGTCTTTCAGTGTTCTGTCAGACTCTCCACGCAGTATCGTATCTCCCATTTCATCTTCATCTACATCCTCTTCCATTTCAATAATATTGTCCTCAAGTACATCGCCCTTGTATAGACTCTCTATATACTCCTTCCACCTTTCTGCCTTCACTTCTTTGCTTAGAACTGGGTTTCCATCTGAACTCTTAATATTCATACAAGTGGTTCTCCTTTCTTCAAAGGTCTCTTTAATTTTCCTGTAGGCTGTATCTATCTTACCGCTAGTGAGATAAGCCTCTACATCCTTACATTTGTCCTCTAGCCATCCCTGCTTACCCATTTTGCACTTCCTGTCGATCTCATTTTTGACACGTTTGTATTCCTTTTTGCCTGCTTCATTTACTGCATTTTTATATTTTATCCTTTCATCAATTAAATTCAATATTTCTTCTGTTACCCAAGGATTTCTATTAGCCCTCGTCTTTTTACCTACTTGATCCTCTGCTGCCTTCACTACTTCATCCCTCAAAGCTACCCATTCTTCTTCTACTGTATTTCTTTCCCCCATTCCTGCCATTTGTTCCCTTACGCTCTCCCTGAAACTCTGTACAACCTCTGGTTTAGTCAGTTTATCCAGGTCCCATCTCCTTAAATTCCCACCTTTTTGCAGTTTCTTCAGTTTTAATTTACAGTTCATAACCAATGGATTGTGGTCAGAGTCCACATCAGCCCCAGGAAATGTCTTACAGTTTAAAACCTGGTTCCTAAATCTCTGTCTTACCATTATATAATCCATCTGAAATCTGTCAGTATCTCCAGGCTTCTTCCATGTATACAACCTGCTTTTATGCTTCTTGAAGCAAGTGTTAGCTATCATTAAGTTGTGCTCTGTGCAAAATTCTACCAGGCGGCTTCCTCTTTCATTTCTTAGTCCCAATCCATATTCCCCTACTACGTTTCCCTCTCTCCCTTTTCCTACTACCGAATTCCAGTCACCCATAACTATTAAATTTTCATCTCCCTTCACTACCTGAATAATTTCTTTTATTTCGTCATACATTTCTTCAATTTCTTCGTCATCTGCAGAGCTAGTTGGCATATAAACTTGTACTACTGTAGTAGGCGTGGGCTTCGTGTCTATCTTGGCCACAATAATCCGTTCACTATGCTGTTTGTAGTAGCTTACCCGCATTCCTATTTTTTAATTCATTATTAAACCTACTCCTGCATTACCCCTATTTGGCTTTGTATTTATAACCCTGTATTCGCCTGACCAGAAGTCTTGTTTCTCCTGCCACTGAACTTCACTAATTCCCACTATATCTAACTTTAACCTATCCATTTCCCTTTTTAAATTTTCTAACCTACCTGCCCGATTAAGGGATCTGACATTCCACGCTCCGATCCGTAGAACGCCAGTTTTCTTTCTCCTAATAACGACGTCCTCCTGAGTAGTCCCCGCCCGGAGATCCAAATGGGGGACTATTTTACCTCCGGAATATTTTACCCAAGAGGACGCCATCATCATTAACCATACAGTAAAGCTGCATGCCCTCGGGAAAAATTACGGCTGTAGTTTCCCCTTGCTTTCAGCCGTTCGCAGTACCAGCACAGCAAGGCCGTTTTGGTTAGTGTTACAAGGCCAGATCAGTCAATCATCCAGACTGTTGCCCCTGCAACTACTGAAAAGGCTGCTGCCCCTCTTCAGGAACCAAGCGTTTGTCTGGCCTCTCAACAGATAGATACCCCTCCGTTGTGGTTGCACCTACGGTACAGCTATCTGTATCGCTGAGGCACGCAAGCCTCCCCACCAGCAGCAAGGTCCATGGTTCATGGGGGGGGGAGGGGGGGGGGCTATTCTGTTAACGTGCGAAAAACATCCATAATACATTGATATGCATGTCTCAGTGTTATTCCTGTGCTCTATTTCCATCATGAGAGAAAGGGTGGTTATTTGAAGTAGAGTGGCAAGCGGAATGTTATGTCTCCATGAATTTTGTGGACAACTGCGTACAGTGTATTATGTGATAGCTTTTAAGACATAGTTTACTCTGTAAGAGAATGCGTGTGTAAGCACTTGGCTGTGGACAGACAGGCGAATTACTTTGGAATTTTAATAGTGGCAACTATTTATTTACAGCTCGTACAAAATAGATACGTGTTTCAAAGCTTTACTGACAGACAGCGAAACAGAAGCGTTTGACTCAATTCCCGTAAAATCAGGAAACGTTCTATTATTTTACAGATAAGACTAGAGTAGAGGATCGGAACCAAAAGTTGAGTGGCACATGATGCAGTAGGTGAACAGTTCGAAATGATTTTAACATAATCAGGTAACGTATTTGCGACTAAAGACTACAACTACATTCAATGTTAACTCTAGCTTTCAAAGAGAAGGATCCCTGCTGCCTAGAAAAGAATTATAATTGTAGATGTAGGATACATCAAAACAACTTATTAAAACTGAAGAAAGAATATCAGATCAGATTATATCTCCCAACATGTGTAGAGAAAGGACTGCCAAAATCTACATTCAATCCACATAAATAAAATACAATGTTTACGTAAAATGACAACCGAAGGCAAGATTTCAGTCTGAAGAAAGCTTTAATATTCTGAGACTATTGTCATTTTTCGCTAAAAACGGTACAAGGAGAGATTTAGTAGCAGCTCGGTTGTTGCTTTCTTAAAGATATTGCCTTCATGCTGTTCTTCGTAGCGGTAAATTGTTTTCACTGATACGCATTGCCTCCCAAAATTGATTACTTCACGTCTCTCCTTGTGTCGTAAAACGCACACGCGCTTTCGTATGTTCACTGCGCGCTGATCTGTGTTGTTTCCGCTGTGTTGAGTGTATTCTTTTCCTGTCTGTTCACGCTGTTGTTACCAGTTCTGCCAGCACGCTCCTGGCCATCACGTAAGTGTGTCTCAAATGCATGGTGTTTACCTGTTTCGTTTCTTTGTTTGCTGCATGCAAGCATGTTGCTTATAGCTGAAAGCAGAAAAATAAATGTTCGTAGTTCTGCGATTTTAAAGTGTTTTATGGCTCAGAGTGTTGCACGGCTTAATGTCACAAGAAGGTAAAAAATTTCAAAGATACTTTGTGTATATATATAAATGGTAATTAATACTTAATCAGTCTCCTTTTGTCTTTAGCTTTGATAAGACTTAATTTACTTAATTTTTATTTCTTTATAATTCATTAATATAGTTTGATGAAATAAGCCATGTTTGTGCAGAGACTGTTGTCTCACAAAACGTTTTATTTGACCCTGGTAGCGAATTTCGATCCAAACTTCATTATTCAGTTGCCCGGTAGCCTTATCAAAGACACGTTAGAGACCGTGGATGGCTTTGTGTGGACAGTGATTATCTAGCGGAGATGGAAGAGCGTGCAGCAGAAGAAGGCAACTCGTAACTGCAAGAAACCTTGTATTGCTTTTTCTTTACGTCAGTCAGTATCCCATGAAGGTGGATGATCCCTGGTGAGCGCAGCAAATGCACCGACGTGGCATCTCCCGTTGGATTGATCTCCCGTCGCGCCTTGACAGTGGTAGTGCAGACCATCAGCCGCCACTGCTACTCCTGTGTCAAGGTATAACATCAGTCTTCTGACTGGTTTGATGCGGCCCGCCACGAATTCCTCTCCTGCGCTAACCTCTTCATCTCAGAGTATCGCTTGCAACCTACGTCCTCAATTATTTGCTGCATGTATTCCATTCTCTACAGTTTTTGCTCTCTAAAGGTCCTTCTAGTACCATGGAAATCATTCCCTCATGTCTTAACAGATGCCCTATCATCCTGTACCTTCTGCTTATCACTGTTTTCCACATGTTCCATTCCTCTCCGATTCTGCGCAGAACCTCCTCATTTGTTACCTTATCAGTCCACCTAATTTCCAACATTCGTCTGTACCAACACATCTTAAATGCTTCGATTCTCTTCTGTTCCGGTTTTCCCACAGTCCATGTTTCACTACCATACAATGCTACAATCCAACGTACAGTCTCAGACATTTCTTTCTCAAATTAAGGCCGATATTTGATATTAGTAGACTTCTCTTGGCCAGGAATGCCCTTTTTGCCATTGCTGGTCTGCTTTTGACGTCCTCCTTGCTCCGTCCGAAATTGGTTATTTTATTGCCTAGGTAGGAGAATTCCTTAACTTCATATACTTCCCTTAACCAGAGGTTGAAAATACCGCTTCAGTTGTAAATTGTTTTATTATCATGACCCGTTTCGGGCCCTCGTAAGCCTATTCTCAGGTGTCGCAACTGTGCTGTCGCTCCCAGGCACGGGGTTAGGTAGAAAACCGCGCCCAGTACACGTCCACCGCGGCGATCGGGGACCACAGCACAGTTGCGACACTTGAGGATAGGCTTATAAGAGCCCGAAACCGGTCGTGATAATAAAACAAATTTACAAATGAAGCGGTATTTTCAACCTCTAGTATAATGCTCAGTTGCGGATGTTCGTCCAACAGGATTGTTTGTACTCCCCTTAACTTCATCTATTTGTGTTACCGGTCTGTATCTGGACACCCCCGCATGGCTGCTGTCACCGAGAATACGACAGACTGCATCTGGTCCCTATGGCACAAGGGGAAGGAGTCCTCAGTTTGAACCTCTGCAGATGCGAAGATGGCTTCGCCCATGCATCGTAGACTCTGAGGTCAGCAGTGTGCTGAGCTGCCGAAGTGCCTGGCTGGTCAGTCAACTGTCGAAGGATAGAGGTTCGTGATGGTGGTGGCCGCGCCATTGGTACAGCATTGTCTGTCACAGGCATAGTACAGCCCAACTATTCAACGACGACTGACTATCCTTGAGGGCGGGTGGGGGAGGGGGGGGGTGAGTTAAGGGCAGCCTCCAGGGCTGATTACGCGGGAAGCATTGCGCTTCTATGTCATGTGGTAACGTCTCGAACAGGGGCCAGTGTCTTTGGCCCAGTCGTTGTTTGCAGATTATGTTGTTATTTACCGCCTTGTAAAGTCATCAGGTGTCCAAAACAAATTGCAAAATTATTTATATAAGACATCTGCATGGTGCGAAAAGTGGCAATTGACCGTGAATAAACAAAAGTGTGAAGTTATTCACATGAGTACTAACAGAAATCCGCTAAATTTCGATTACGCGATAAGTAACACAAACCTGCAAGCTGTAAATTCAACTAAATACTTAGGGATTATAATAACAAATAACCTAAATTGGAACGATCACATAGACAATTTTGTGGGTAGAGCAAACCAAAGACTGCGATTCATTGGCAGAACACTTAGAAAGTGCAACAGGTCTACTGAAGAGACTGCTTACACCACGCTTGTCCGCCCTATTCTAGAGTATTGCTGTGTGGTGTGGGATCCGCATCAGATGTGACTGACGGATGACATCGAAAAACTTCAAAGAAGGGCGGATCGTTTTTTATTATCGCGAAATATGGGAGATAGTGAAACAGACATGATACGTGAATTAGAGTGGCAGTCATTAAAACAAAGGCGTTTTTCGTTGCCATAGGATCTTCGCATGAAATTCCAATCACCAGTTTTCTCCTCCAATTGCGAAAACTTTCTGTTGGCTCCCACCTGCTTAGGGAGAAATGATCATGGCGATAAAATAAGAGAAATCAAGGCTCGCACAGAAAAATTTAAGTGCTCGTTTTTCCGGCGTGCCATTCGAGAGTGGAACGGTAGAGAGAGACAGCTTGAAGGTGGTTCATTGTACCCTCTGCCAGGCACTTTATTGTGAATAGCAGAGTAATCACGTAGATGAAGGTGTAGATTAGACTGAGCAATTATTTGTGCACATGTTTGAACTTTAAACGACATGATGGCCTTTTTTGTTCTGGATATGTATTGAAACCAAGCACCTATAGCTACTGTAGCTAAGCAAAGATTTCGTGACTGACCTAGAATCGATCATAGCAACGTTCGTCATTGTTTACTAGGCATAAAGAGTCGAGAAATATCGAAGTTTTCACCAGTACCATTTAACAAATGTTGAACTAGAAAATTTTTGTACTCTGCGTGGAGTCCTGTCAATACCCTTATCTCCCTGTTAACTACCCACGAAGAACATTTAATATAATGTGAAGTGATAAAGTTTGCATATGTTTAAAACGAAGTGCCTTGATGTAAAGTTTTGTGACGGGGTCTCGAACCCAGCGCGTAATCAGATTGTTAACTAAGTAAGATCAGATGTTAGATATCGAATTTTGTCACCAACAGGGAGATATTTGAATCTCAAATGACAATACAATATTTTAATTACTGGGAATCGAACCGGGCACTTATCGCTGTTGTTTTCTATCCACGAATTGTTTGCTCACTAGTAGTAAGACGTGTGCATGTTTGACTAGAGACAAGGACACCTAAGGTTATTGTTGACAACATATGAAGAGACATTAAAAATGAAAAATTGTTTATCATTAGTAGTTCGGTTTGCATATGTTAGGCCTTGAAATGGAACCATAGATATTTTTGTGCTGGACCAGGATTCGAACCCACATACGTGCGTTTCGTGGAGACCTAGAAGAGTTTGCAATCTTGGAGAAAACAACTATATCATTCCATGTCGGTCAGATACCACGAAAGAGAAGATCCGAATTCGAATCACAGTCCGCCACCAATTTTTTCAAGTCTCAAGTTCAAATAAAATAAGATCCCTAGCTCAATACATAAAATAAAGTTTCTAGTGTAAGGAAGCCCACTGGCCACAAAGTTTCGGTTTGCTGCGAATTCCGCCTCTGCTACGGCCCAACGTAAACCGGCTCTGTGCCATTTGGTAGCGAAGACGTGTATTGTATGATTCTGAACTACGGCGCAGCCTGACGTTCTTTACTTGGCATTACTAGAGGTGAAGGAGGTCTGCTCGTGTGTTTAAAATACATATCAAGTGGGAATCGAATCCACACCTCAGACATAAGAAAGTAGGACCAATCCAGTAGCCACACTTATTCATTTTGTATTTTTTATAATTAGTTTTTGTTATTTTTTGTATAGTATATAAAAGTAGAAAGACATCAAAATCACATAATGGTCTAAATCGCAAACTAAGCCTTATGTCTAGAAAAAAAAAAATCCAATTTTATTGTAAGGATTATGTACGCTCATGTGTCTATGTACTTCATCTATGCACATTATACAAAAGAACTTGAGCGATACTGAGGCAAAACACAAAACAAAACGAGCAAGGATTCTAGGAGAGGACAAGTTGGAGCAAAACAGATGGAAGGAAAACACCTATCACCCGGAAATTGAAATTAACCAACACCTTGCCGATGCAAAACAAGATTCAACGTATCGGCGAATAAGTATCGATATCGAGGAAGTACCAAGCATATCCAATAAGCTGTAATCATGTACTCCCTGAAGGCCACGTGATCCCCCCCCCCCCCCCCGCCTTTTACGATATAATGAAGTGTCCCGGCAACCACATTACTATATGAGTTTTCGGCCGTGGAAATAAGGAAGAATTTGGGCGCAATATGACGTCCGTAGTCTCAGACCGAGGAAGGAAGGCCTATTGTGTCCTAATCCAAGAGCAGTTTGCCACATGACCTCCACAAGTAAAACGATGTATCGTATCTGTAGACGTACAACGACTACATAAATCCGTGTCGCTAAGCCCAATATGGAAAAGTCGCTCGTTTGTCATACTCAAGTTATTTACTGCCGTATACCAAGAGAACGCAACGCGCATCGCCAGACTCGGAAGACTGATATTGGACAAAACTGCCGTCCAGCTTGTTTGCGGCGATCCTCTTTCAGCGAGATTCAGGCAAGGCAAGGAACTCCTTCCCAACAAGTCTTTAGGAATTTCATGGAGAGGACGGGTCTCCATAAAATGTCAGCCCCTAAATAGCTCATCGCATAGATAGAAGTCGCGAATGTGTTTTAACTTGTAATTGATGCTACCACCATCAATAGGGGGGTGGGGGAGTCAAGAGTAGCAGGACGCACATAGAGAAATAAATGGACGTGAAAGCGTGAGTGTCTTGAGTTATCGTCAGAACAGTACGTCGCACATACAGCATTTCCATCTTCCTTCGTAGAGGTCCAACCCCCGCAGAGGAACTAGGCTTCGGCATCACCTCATACCGTAAGCGAAAGACATATCGTTTGCGTAAGAAACGACCATACAATTGCTGTAGTTTCTTCGCCATCATCGAGGGAAACGGATAAGCTTGGGATACGTAATAAGCTTTGCACAAGACATATGTATCCAGTATTCGGACTTTGTGGAGCAGAGTAAGCGAACACCTTCCATGTTCAAGAATGGCTCCCTGAATTTTTTCCGTAAAAGACTTCCAGTAGAGTGTCTCCTTTTTGACTGGACAACGATCAATAATGATACCGAGAGACATATGCTGATCCACTGCAGTAGCCCATGGAAAAACCGTGTCATCAAAACCTCTCAAAGTAAGAAACCTGAATTTACCTTCATTAAGTAGTACACTAGAAATCCGACAATAATCATCGATCACAGCCTTCGGTCAAGGTATTTCCGCAGGACTGCGGAGTAGAACCATTACGTCATTCGCACATGCACGAACAGCTCTCTGCGGAAAGCGTACAAACTTTCAGCCGAGATGCCCGCATCCGAAGTAGGGGTTCCAGAGACAACACAAACAAAATCATTGATAGCTGGCTTCCTTGTGGCACTCCCCGACGGATATTTATCGGGTTCGTCCGTTGACCATTAACAACCACCGAAGCTGAAATACCCGCAAACAGATTTGAGAGCACTCACCGTGTGTCACCAGTAAAGCCAACAGTTTCCAGAATGCTAAGGAAAAATTCGTGATTGACACGGTCAAATGCCTTATCAATGTCTAGAAAAGCAAGGGCACAAGGGACGGACGTTACAGCACCAATCGAAACCACGTCACGACACTCGACTATAAGTTTAAGATCAGGTAAGCAACTTTGATGTTTTGCGACAATCGTCTCCAAAAAAAATGGTTCAAATGGCTCTGAGCACTATGGGACTCAACTGCTGTGGTCGTAAGTCCCCTAGAACTTAGAACTACTTAAACCTAACTAACCTAAGGACATCACACACATCCATGCCCGAGGCAGGATTCGAACCTGCGACCGTAGCAGTCGCACGGTTCCGGACTGCGCGCCTAGAACCGCGAGACCACCGCGGCCGGCCAATCGTCTCCATCAAAGCCGAAATCCTGCTATTAACTGTCCTCTCCATAGTCTTATCATCAAAGTTTAACAAAGTAATTGGGTGAAAGTTATCAGAGGCAACCGGTCCAGGGCTTTTGGATCAAAACAATTTCCCCACTTTGAACGAGGTCGGCGCTATGCTCCCCTGTAACTCTTCATTCAAACAGGACGCAAAATAACACCCCCAAGAGGCCGAAAACGCACGTAAAATTCGTTGAGAAGTACTTCCAACCCGGGGACTTTTGAGAAGGCAATCTCACAATAATTTTATAAACTGAAAGGCAGCTAAGAGCGTTTTATTGTGTTCGGGTGTAATTGTCATTTCCAAGATGCTGAGTAGTGGGACGTAAAATGTATCACTGGACGCATTGATGTCGTAGATGTCGACACAGTATTGGTGTAAGACACGCACTGTATCAACTTGCGCCATTTATCGTGAGAGAATGAATACTAGCGATCCGGCAATGGGTCTGATGCCGAAGCAAATGACTTAAGGAATTCTGTTCTTCCGTCACCAATGAACGTGTCGCACGTTCAAACATTCCATTTGTATCCTCTTCAAGGCAATAATTTCCTCTTTACACGCCTAACATCAGTTCGCAGAGGGGTGTGATCCGCAGTATCAAAAAGTTCACGCAGGATGGAATAGTAAAATTCGTAAGTTCTCCGAAATTCCCACGCGTCGACATCACGGAAAATTATCAGATCTTGCGTGAGCCTCGGTATTGCCAGTTGTGTCCACCAGTAAGGTTCAAAAATGGTTCAAATGGCTCTGAGCACTATGGGACTTAACATCTGTGGTCATCAGTCCCCTACAACTTAGAACTACTTAGACCTAACTAACCTAAGGACATCACACACACCCATGCCCGAGGCAGGATTCGAACCTGCGACCGTAGCGGCCGCGCGGTTCCAGACTGAAGCGCCTAGAACCGCACGGCCACAACGGCCGGCCCACCAGTCAGGGCTGGAAGAGTACTTCCCACACGGCTCGCATCACGTTATCGAGAGAGGTATCAGCTAAGTGAACATGGTGTGCGAAACAATTTGACCAGTTACCGCACAAAATTGAGAGTAGCAGTCACAGTGCAGTGATCTATAAAGGAAGCAGGAATGACTTCAACATTAAGAATGCTATCGCGCAGGCAGTCTGAAAAGTAAAACCTATCGCATCTACTACTAGGAGTCGCAGTAAAGTGAGTAAATTTAAGTAACGTCGGGTATTTGTATATCCAAACGTCTTTCAGGCGTAAGTAGCGGACCAATTCATGTAATTCACGACATAAATAAAAATTCGAAGATTGATCTGCAGGACGCAACACACAGTTTAAATCACCATCCAAAAGAATACCCCGAAAACTCTTACACAAATCTTTATAAAAACGCGAACGATCCTCAGTGCGACCAGTGCCAGACGGCTCATATAAAAGAACCAAGGTAAGATTAAAAAGTTGACGTCTATGCCCCTGCCAGAATCCAACATTTGCACCTCAGCAGTCGGAATGCATTCGCGAAAGAATAAGGCGGGCCCCATAGAATATTCGGGTGCTATATTAAAGATCGTAAGAAAACCAGGTAAGGATAAATGACTAAATAACACCTGTAAGAATGCTATGTCCGCACATGAATCATAAATGAATTGAGACAACGAAGCCAATCGCAGTTGTAATTCCACACGATTAACGTTTAAGGAAAGGAACGTACAGGCTTGGATCATTGACCACAGTTGCACAGTGACGTACGGAACGTACCGAGCAGAATTATGTAGACAGCTGAGCGTCAAGGTCAATTGCGGTGCGGAGTCCACAGATGAATCAGATATCGGGGGACCAGAACCCCCGTAATCAGAATGTTTTCTCTTAGATTTCTTACGTACCTCTGCACGGTCAGGTTGTGTTCGCTGTTTATGTCGGCTACGTGGCACGACGGTCTCTGCAGACGGAAGTGTGCGAGGAGCCAAAAGCATAGCATCCTGCCCCACACAACAAGGGACATGTATTGCAGTTCCAGTCACTAAAGCGGAAGCATTCTGTGGAACAACCGATGCAACAGGTGATACTTGGTCGCTAATTTTGTTCTCCTCTGTAGTTATTGTAGACAACAAATTCAGGAAACCGTCGGCGGCTGAAGACGAAGAAGCAGGAGGACATTGCCACGTCTCAGACTGTAACGGGGGACTCCGCTCCTTCTACACACGGCGGCAGCTCGGAAGGAGCCATTCACCGTACCACTGTAATAAAACTGGTGATGGTGAGGTAAATGTAACAACCGATCTTGGATCGTAGGAAATGACCGATTGCCAAATTGAGGACATAAAAAATCAAAGTCCACTACTATATAGCTATACGAAACTGCGTAAACGTTAACAAATGTAAACTCTTTATGTACACTACTGGCATTCAAAATTGCTACACCACGAAGATGACGTGCTACAGACACGAAATTTAACCGACAGGAAGAAGATGCAAATGATTAGCTTTTCAGAGCATTCACACAAGGTTGACGCCGGTGGCGACACCTACAACGTGCCGACATGTGGAAAGTTTCCAACCGATTTCTCATACACAAACAGCAGTTGACCGGCGTTGCCTGGTGACACGTTGTTGTGATGCCTCGTGTAAGGTGGAGAAATGCGTACCATCACGTTTCCGAATTTGATAAAGGTCGGATTGTAGCCTATCGCGATTGCGGTTTATAGTATCGCGACATTGCTGCTCGCATTGGTCGAGATCCAATGACTGTTAGCAGAATATGGAATCGATGGGCTCAGGAGGGTAATACGGAACGCCGTGTTGGATCCCAAAGGCCTCGTATCACTAGTAGTCGAGATGACAGGCATCTTATCCGCATGCTGTAACGGATCGTGCAGCCACGTCTCGATCCCTGAGTCAACAGATGGGGACGTTTGCAAGATAACAACCATCTGCACGAACAGTTCGACGACTTTTGCAGCAGCATAGACTATCAGCGGTTACCCTTGACGCTGCATCACAGACAGGAGCGCCTGCGATGGTGTACTCAACGACGAACCTGGGTGCACCAATGGCAAAACGTCATTGTTTCGGATGAATCCAGGTTCTGTTTACAGCATCATGATGGTCGCATCCGTGTTTGGCGACATCGCAGTGAACGCACATTGGAAGCGTGTATTCTTCATCGCCATACTGGCGTATCACCCGGCGTGATGGTATGGTATGGTATTGGTTACACGTCTCGATCACCTCTTGTTCGCATTGACGGCACTTTGAACAGTGGACGTTACATTTCAGATGTGTTATGACCCGTGGCTCTACCCTTCATTCGATCCCTGCGAGACCCTACATTTCAGCGGGATAATGCACGACCGCATTTTGCTGTTCCTGTACGGGCCTTTCTGGATACAGAAAATGTTCTCGACTGCTGCCCTGGCCAGCACATTTTCCAGATCTTTCATCAATTGAAAACGTCTGGTCAATGATGGCCGAGCAACTGGCTCGTCACAATACGCCAGTCACTACTCTTGATGAACTGTGGTATCGTGTTAAAGTTGCATGGGCAGCTGTACCTGTACACGCCATCCAAGCTCTGTTTGACTCAATGCCCAGGCGTATGAAGGCCGTTATTGCGGCCAGAGGTGGTTGTTCTGGCCACTAATTTCTCAGGATCTATGCACCAAAACTGTGTGAAAATGTAATCACATGTCAGTTCTAGTATAATATATTTGTCCAATAAATACCGGTTTATCATCTGCATTTCTTCTTGGTGTAGCAATTTTAATGGGCAGTAGTGTAATTACTATGACGGTTTTGGACTTTTGAAAAAGATACCAATGATAAACCATTTTTAGCACTTTGTTTTTGTGATGTAAATTTCAATGATGGTTTTACATGATTAGTTCGATATATGATACAGTTTTTTTTTTTTTTTTTGCTACGTTTTGTTATAGTTAAACCTTTATTCTAGTTCAGTATGAGCTGGGAGTGCGAATAGAGAGTACATGTTGTGTGTGTGTTGTATTAGCATGGTCGTTGATGTTAATCTGTATAGTGAAGTGAAATGACTGAAAATATGTCTAGTCAACAACAGAAAATGTACCAAATTCATATTATTTAAGAAAATGAAGCCGAGAATCCTCTAGACCAGCATAAAAAGTTGCATTCCAGAAAGTAATACGAGCCCACAGCTTCCAACAACGAAGAACAGTAACAGACGAGAATTATGAAAAGTATTTATTTTCAATTCTATCGTTGCTAATTCTCTCTGCTGTGTGTCACTATCTCAGCGTGCCAAGTGCTGTGAAATTGTGACCAGAGGCTCAAATTTGAACTGACTTCAAAATTCATGACAGGCTTTGGGTTATAAGATAGTAGGGCAGGTCAGACCACGGACGATGCGTACCGTGTCGTTGAGAGAAGCAGTGGACGGAGGAGTTTGCGGTAGAAGAACGCACCGCCAAATCGTCATCCTTATCATCGTAAGCACGACGCCGCTTTGTTCACCGTTGAACGTTCTATCCTGGGGCAATAGGACTCTGATCCTGTCGCAGAGGTAAGGGCGGAAATTCATTTACACAGTTATCAGATCTGTATTTTCGGTCATTATGATCCGAAGCAGAAGTAGGTCCGATTTCGGGACTGGAAGGAATAAGATCAGCAACTGTTAATTTGCGACGCTGCACTGACGGCTTTAATACAAATACCCTCCGCGGGCAATGAGACCGAACGTGCCCACTTTCATTTCACAGGAAGCAGGTTTCCTCTTGATCAGTACACATGACACGAACGCGGTAAACACTTTCCACACTCTTGTAAATGTGATGGAATATAGGGTTTGATATGCATTTCTATAGCACGAATTCCACTATAACACTGATCTGTGTTGAGTAGACCAACGTTCACGATGGACGTTTTTCACGTTACCATTAGGAGTCATTATGTCCTTTAGAAAGACGTCATCTAGGTCCGGCGGGAGGTTGAACACTCGAACATTGGTATAGTCAATTTCAGAGTCCGCGAGTGACGCCATATTAGCGAATTATCGCCTGCTTGAACGGACTTTGAGAATCATGTCGCGAAAGTAATCTTTCAACGTGAAGGGGATCCATAAATTTCAAGTAAAACACGTACTCGTCTGCGTCAAAATAAGAGGTGTGGACCTGATCAGAGTTCACATGAATTGTATCGACAAGCCAATCGTGGATTTCTAGAGACCCAGGCTGCACGTGTGGCGTTGCTCTACCAAAAGTGAAGTTCACAGTACCTTTTCATAGAATACACTCAGAAACCATGCTAGCCACAGCGCAGCGGCCGACGCCGTTGGAAGTGATCGAACACAAGCAAACAATAAGGCGGAGCGGAGACGTTATGACTTACTCGACAAACAGAACAGCACTAACGAGGATAACTTCACATAAGAGACGATGCAACAGGTAAGATAAACAAGAACCTTCGGGAACCTTCCCGTTCGGCTTTCTGAACGGAACTGACCATTGAAACCCACATTTGCTATAGATTCATGATTGTTGTAACGTATGATGCGTTTATCTTACAAATTAGACACACTGAAAAAATTCAGTTCTCTATTAACTGGTTAATAACCAGCAGGCTTCTGACATGTACGGAGCGCAGTAAGAATGATTGTTTAAATGCCTGTTATAACATATAAGGGGTTATAACATATTCCTAGAGTCATCATTTAAAGCCATTTCTTGAAACTTTGTTAGTAGACTGTCTCGGGACAGTTTACGTCTGTCGGTTAAGTTTCTTCAGCATATCTGTGACACTCTAACACATCTGCGACCATTCGTGCTGCCCTTCTCTGTATATGTTCGAGATCCTCTATCAGTCCCATTTGATACGTGTCCCACACACTTGAGCAGTATTCTAGAATGGGTCGCAGAAGTGATTTGTAAGCAATCTCCTTTGTAGACTAATTGCACTTCTCCAATATTCTAGCAATAAACAGAAGTCTCCCACATGCTTTGCCCACGACTAAACCTATGTGATTATTCCATTTCATACCCCTGCAAAGCGTTACACTTGGCCGATTCCAATTGTGACCCATTAATATTATAGTCGTAGGATGCAACTTTTTTTTTTCATTTTGTGAAGTACACAATTTCGCATTTCTGATCATGCCAGTCTTTGCACCATTTTGAAATTTTATCAATATCTGACTGAATATTTACGCAGTTTCTTTCAGACAGTACTTCATTATAGATAACTGCATCATCTGCAAATAGTCTGAGATTATTATTAATATTGCCTGCAATGTCATTAATATGCAACAAGAACAGCAAGGGTCCCAACACGCTTCATTGAGACACACACGAAATTACTTCCACATCTGACGGTTACTCTCCTTCGAAGATAAGATGTGCGTCCTCCCTACCAAAACGTCAATTTCATTTGATACCGTATTTGATCGTACTTTTGACAATAATCTTAGGGGTGATACTGAGTCAAACGCTTCACTGCCTTGATCCAAAGCTTTCAATATGTCATGTGAGAAAAGTGTGAGTTTGGTTTCACTTGATCGATCTTTACAGAATCCATGATGGTTAGCATGAAGAACATCATTCTGTTCGAGATACCTCATTATCTGAGCTCAGAATACGTTCTAGGATTCAGCAACAAATCGATGTCAAGCATAGTGGATGGCGGTTTCGTAGGTAACTTCTGCTAGCCTTCTTATACATGGGTGTGACCTCTGCTTTCTACCAATTCATGGACGCGTTTTTTTTGTTTTTTTTTGTTTTTTTTTTCCTGGGAACTGCGATAGCTTATAGTTAGAACCGCAAATTCAGTAGAGAATCTGACAGGGATTCCATCGGCTGCTGGAGATTTGTTTACTTTTAGCGATTTCAGCTGTTTCTCAACACCAGTGACACTAATACTTACACTACTGGCCAAACACGGATTCGACCATCTTGATGCTGTAAACAGAACATAGATTCATCCGAAAAAGTGACGTTTTGCCATTCGTCACCCAGGTTCGTCGTTGAGTACACCATCGCAGGCACTCCTGTGATGCAACGTCAAGGGTAACCGCAGCCATGGTCTCCGAGCTGATAGTCCATACTGCTGCAAACGTCGTCGAACTGTTCGTGCAGATGGTTGTTGTCTTGCAAACGTCTCCATCTGTTGACTCAGGGATCGAGACGTGGCTGCACGATCCGTTACAGTCTTGCGGATAAGATGCCTGTCATCTCGACTGCTAGTGATACGAGGCCGTTGGGATCCAACACGGCGTTCCGTATTACCCTCCTGAACCCACCGGTTCCATATTCTGCTGACAGTCACTGGATCTCGACCTCGCTACAATGTCGCGATACGATAAACCGCAATAGAGATAGGCTACAATCCGACCTCTATCAAAGTCGGAAACGTGATGGTACGCATTTCTCCTCCTTACACGAGGCATCACAACAACGTTTCACCAGGCAACGCCGGTCAACTGCTGTTTGTGTATGAGAAATCGGTTGGAAACTTTCCTCATGTCAGCACGTTGTAGGTGTCGCCACCGGCGCCAACCTTGTGTGAATGCTCAGAAAAGCTAATCATTTGCACATCACAGCATCTTCTTCCTGTCGGTTAAATTTCGCGTCTGTTGCGTGTCATCTTCGTGGTTTAGCGGTTTTAATGGCCAGTAGTGTATTTCACTCATATTTTCTGTCGTACGAGTATTAAATTGGGGCAATTCTCATGGGTTTTCCTTTGTAAAGGTACATTTTGAAACAGAGTTACGCATTTCAGCTTTTGCTTTGTTACCCTCCTCTGAGTTGATCGTAGCAAGGCCATCATTTCAGCACTCTACAATGATTTCCAGTTCGCGGAGAGAGCACTAAAGAATACGTTTTCGTCCATTTTATTTGCACACCAGCACGCATTCGAAAATAAATGGCGTAATTCTAGCGCAATTTCCGGCTCTCCTTCGAAAATAAATTATACAAATTTACTGCAATATTTACAGGGTACTGGAGCACATTAGCACACGATCACCAGCCGCCACTTACAATAATACAAGCATTATGAGTTTGTAAACATCTTAGAAGAGTGAACTAGAAAGTGATAACATTGGGATCACCAGCCAGCGAGGGATTCACATACGACTATACGAAATTACTGCACGAAACGTGTCATTTTTCCACAAGTTCCTTGTTTACCAACCACGTTTGCTTGATAAACTGCGTTATTCTCAAGCTTTTTATTGGTTTCTTGATGAGCATTTTGACGGTTTTCGCAACGTTTGCCTCATGAAGTGCCAAAAGAAACTGAGACATAGAATACTGGCTATTAAAATTGCTACATCACGAAGATGACGTGCTACGGACGCGAAATTTAACCGACAGGAAAAAGATGCTGTGATATGCAAATGATTAGCTTTTCAGAGCATTCACACAAGGCTGGCGCCGGTGGCGACACCTACAACGTGCTGAAATGAGGAAAGTTTCCCACCTATTTCTCATACACAAACAGCAGTTGACCGGCGCTGCCTGGTGAAACGTTCTTGCGATGCCTCTTGTAAGGAGGAGAAATGCGTACCATCACGTTTCCGACTTTGATAAAGGTCGGATTCTAGCTTATCGCTATTGCGGTTAATCGTATCGCGACATTGCAGCGAGGTCGAGATCCAATGACTGTTAGCAGAATATGGAATCGGTGGGTTCAGGAGGGTAATACGGAACGCCGTGTTGGATGCCAACGGCCTCGTATCACTAGCAGTCGAGATGACAGGCATCTTATCCGCATGGCTGTAACGGATCGTGCAGCCACGTCTCGATCCCTGAGTCAACAGATGGGGACGTTTCCAAGACAACAACCATCTACACGAACAGTTCTACGACGTTTGCAGCAGTATGGACTATCAGCTCGGAGACCGTGGCTGCAGTCACCCTTGACGCTGCATCACAGACAGGAGCGCCTGCGATGGTTTACTCAACGACGAACCTGGGTGCACCAATGGCAAAACGTCTTTTTTTCGGATGAATCCAGGTTCTATTTACAGCATCATGATGGTCGCATCCGTGTTTGGCGACATCGCGGTGAACGCACATTGGAAGCCTGTATTCGTCATAGCCACACTGGCGTATCACCCGGCGTGATGGTATGGGGTGCCATTGCTTACACGTCTCGGTCACCTCTTGTTCGCATTGACGGCACTTTGAACAGTGGACGTTACATTTCAGATGTGTTATGACCCGTGGCTCTACCCTTCATTCGATCCCTGCGAAACCCTACATTTCAGCAGTATAATGCACGACCGCATGTTCCAGTTCCTGTACGGGCCTTTCTGGATACAGAAAATGTTCGACTGCTGCCCTGGCCAGCAAATTCTCCAGATCTCTCACCAATTGAAAACGTCTGGTCAATGGTGGCCGAGCAACTGGCTCGTCACTATACGCCAGTCACTACTCTTGATGAACTGTGGTATCGTGTTGAAGCTGCATGGGCAGCTGTACCTGTACACGCCATCCAAGCTCTGTTTGACTCAATGCCCAGGCGTATGAAGGCCGTTATTGCGGCCAGAGGTGGTTGTTCTGGGCACTGATTTCTGAGGATCTATGCACCGAATTTGCGTGAAAATGTAATCACATATCAGTTCTAGTAAAATATATGTGTCCAATGAATACCGGTTTATCATCTGCATTTCTTCTTGGTGAAGCAATTTTAATGGCCAGTAGTCTAATTTGACGTGACAAGATAATCGGGAGTGTCTCCAGCACTAGGAAATTTGATCACCTCCATCTACATATGTTCCCCGCAAGCCTTCTACTATAAGCGAATGACGCGTGAGAAGAATTGCTGTCGGCAAACCTCCGTGTAAACTCCAATTTCTCTTATCTTCTCGTTTTGGCCATTTTATGCGATGTGTGTGAGAGAAAGTAATATGCTGTCCGACTATTCCCGGAATGAACTCTCTCGAAATGTCAGTATTAAATCTCTTCGTATTGCACAACACCTCTTTTGTAGCATCTGTCACCGGAATTTATTGAGCATCTCCGCATCGGTCTCACGACGATCAAACGATCCCGTGTCATGACGTGTCGCTCTTCGTCTACTCCTCTATTAATCCATCCCTATAAGGGTCCCAGACTCTACTCAAAACCGGTAGAACAATTGGTTTGTAATCTTCTTTCGTGGATGAATTAAATTTCCTTAAGATTCTTCCCGTGAATCCCAGTCTGGCATCTGTATTTCCTGTTGTTTGTTTCATGTGGTCATTCCACTTAAGCTCGTTTGGGATGTTTACTTCAGGTATTTTCGGAAGTTACTGTTTTCAGCAATTTGTAACTAACAATGTAATTGTACAGCAGTGGTTTTTTACTCACATGTATGCGCAATATGTTATATTTATTTATGTTCAGGGTCAATTGTCAGTACCTGAACAGCCACATGTATCTTCCGACGTTATCTGCTACTCATTTATAAAATATATCGTAAACAGTAAAGGACGAGTCATACTTTCTTGGGGTATTCCTGCAATTGGCTTTACATATGTTGATTTTGTTCCATTAAGGGCAATTTGTTGAGTTCTGTGTGCTAGAAGTCTTGAATCCAGTCAGAACAAATCGGACAGTATCACCGCTTCCCTAATGTGGAAACCATTTACTATAACGTCACTCAGTCCAGCGATATTTCGTCATTGAGGAAGAAAGCGTTTGCATTTGCCTTGTAGCGAAATTGAAGTAGATGGTTCATGTGAAATAGTATGGGTAGAGGTTATACCTGACAATCGGACTAAACTATTAATTGGATCGTTTTACCGACCCTCCGACTCAGAAGACATAGTTGCTGAATAGTGCAAAGAAAACTTGAGTCTCTTTTCAAGTAAGTACCCCGCTCATACAATTATAGTCGGTGGTGACTTCAATCTACCCTCGATATGCTGTAAAAATTACACGTTTAAGGGGCTCCCGAACGCCCTATACTTGCAATGTTAAAATAACGCTTATAATTACATCTTTCCTCACAAAGTATTTGAGGTAGGAAGTTGAACTTTTTACAGATTATTTACTGGAATATGGGCTACAACTTAACACAGGGATTTTACAAAATTTTAGTTCAGTTATTAAAGATGATTTTTTTCAATTGTAATGTAAATTCACAACATTTTTTTGCAATTTTTTATTTATATATTCAAAAATATACAGTTTTTTGGAAAAAGGCTGTGTTAAATTATGCAGAAGGTACTGTGTAACATTTACTGAAAGTTTGAAACAAATATGTTTGGAAGATCCTTAGAAAACATGTAATTAGTATGAGAAAATAAAAGTTTTGGGTATCGAGCGACAAAGATTGGATTAACTTTTTAGTGCATTCCAGGTCCAAAGGATGGATTATCTTCATCCTCTGCAAACTCCTCCTCCAGCTTCCTCTTGTTCCTCCTCCTGTTTACTCTTGCTTGTATTTCTAGACTCTTTACAGCCCTGTCTGCAGCCCGAAGGCGTTCCTTGTCTAAAGCAAGCATCGCTCGTACCATGTTAGAACCTATCTTCATTCCCATATTTCTAAATACCTTTGGCTTTACAACATTTCTCCTTTTCTTAAAAGCCTTCAGAGGATTTCTAATAGCTTTACTTTTACTCATTATTATACTTCAACAAAACAGAGACTCAAGAAACAGAATTAATTACGAATATTTTCGAGATAACGACAGAGTAAATAAACATGAAACAATCGACAATCACACCTGCGATATATATTGAACCATCACAGGTTAGGCACAACACATAATTTATCTCACATCACTAAAATGTACCTGATGAACACGGACGTTAATAATAACACCATTTTACAGCAGTTTAACAGCGCCACAGTGGGTCACGCCCATGTAGAACACATTTCAAAAAAAATTTAAAAATAGTTGTAGTCTTCGGAATTGAATAAATTATATATCTATTAAAAGGTAATAGTCTGCAGATTCAGAAAACGCAAAAAAGTAAAAATTGAACTTTTCATGATTTTGAGCCTTTCCGGAGCCCCTTAAAGCCGGCGGCAGGCATAAAACATCATACGAAATTGTACTGAATGCTTTCTCAGAAAATTATTTTGAACAATTAGTTCATGAGCCCACTCCAAGCGTAAATGGTTGCGAAAGCATACTTGACCTTTTAGCAGCAAATAATCCTGTACAAATAGTGAGTGTTGTGGCGAATACAGGGATTAGCGGCCACAAGGCAGTTGCTGCTAGGCTTAATACCGTAACATCTACAACCATCAAAGAGAAACGCAAAGTATATCTATTTAAAAAAGCTGAGAAAAATGCTCTTAACGCCTTTTTAAGAGACAGTCTTCACTCCTTCCGATCTGATAATGTAAGTGTAGAAAAGTTGTGGAATGTTTTCAGAGAGATAGTATCAACAGCAATTGAGAGATATATACCACATAAATTAATAAGTGATGGTACTGATCCCCCATAGTACACAAAACGGGTCAGATCGTTGTTGCAGAAGCAACGAAAAAAGCATGCCAAGTTTAAAAGAACGCAAAATCCCCAAGATTGGCAAAGTTTTACAGAAGTTCGAAATACAGCGCCGTACATCAATGCCAGATGCTTTTAATAATTTTCACAACGAAATTCTGTCTAGAAATCTGGCAGAAAACCCAAATGAGATTCTGGTCATACATAAAGCATACCAATGACAAGACGCAATCAATACCTTCACTGAGCGATAACAACGGTGAAGTCACTGATGACAGTGCCACTCAAGCAGAGTTATTAAACACGGTTTTCCGAAATTCCTTCACCAAAGAAGACGAATTAAATATTCCTGAATTCCAATCAAGAACAACTGCCAAGATGAGAAACATAGAAGTAGATATCCTCGGTGTAACGAAGCAGCTTAAATCACTTAATAAAGGCAAGGTCTCCGATCCAGATTGTATACCAGTCAGGTTCCTCTTAGAGTATGCTGATAAAATAGCTCCATATTTAGCAATTATATACAACCACTCCCTCAGAGAAAGATCTGTGCCTAAAGACTGAGAAATTGCTCAAGTTACACCAATACCCAAAAAGGGAAGTAGGAGTAATCCGCTGAATTACAGGCCAATATAACTAACGTCGATTTGCAGTAGAGTTTTAGAACATATACTGTATTCGAACTTTATGAAGTACCTCGAAGAAAACGATTTATTGACATATAGTCGGCAAGGATTCAGGAAATATCGTTCTTGTGAAACACACCTAGCTCTTTATATTCATGAAGTGATAAGTGCTATGGACAGGGGATGTCAAATTGAATCCATATTTTTAGATTTCCAGAAGGCTTTCGACACCGTTCCTCACAAGCGTCTTCTAACCAAACTGCGTGCCTACGGAGTATCGCCTCAGTTGTGCGACTGGATTCGTGATTTCCTGTCAGAACGGTCACAGTTCGTAGTAATAGACGGAAAGTCATCGAGTAAAACAGAAGTAATATCCGCGTTCCCGAAAAGAAGTGTTATAGGCCCTCTATTGTTCCCGATCTATATTAACGACATAGGAGACAATCTGAGTAGCCGTCTTAGATTGTTTGCAGATGATGCTGTCATTTACCGTCTTGTTAAGTCATCGGATGATCAAAAAACTTGCAAAATGATTTAGATAAGATACCTGTATGGTGCGAAAAGTGGCAATTGATCCTGAATAAAGAAAAGTGTGAAGTTATTCAAATGAGTACTAAAGGAAATCAGCTAAATTTCGATTACGCGATAAGTCACACAAATCTGAGGGCTGTAAATTCAACTAAATACTTAGGGATTACAATTAAAAATAACCTAAACAGGAACGATCACATAGATGATATTGTGGGTAGAGCTAACCAAAGACTGCGATTCATTCGCAGAACACTTAGAAGGTGCAACAGGTCTACCAAAGAGACTGCTTACACTACGCTTGTCCGCCCTATTCTGGAGTATTTCTGTGCGGTGTGGCATCCGCATTAGGTGGGACTGACGGATGACATCGAAAAAGTACAAAGAAGGGCAGCTCGTTTTGTATTATCGCGAAATAGGGGAGATAGTGAAACAGACATGATACGTGAATTGGAGTGGAAATCATTAAAACAAAGACGTTTTTCGTTACGACGGGATTTTCTCATGAAATTTCAATCACCAGTTTTCTCCTCCGATTGCGAAAACATTCTGTTTGCATCCACCTACACAGGGAGAAGTGATTATCACGATAAAATAAGAGAAATCAGGGCTCGCACAGAAAAATTTAAGTGCTCTTTTTTCCCGCGTGCCGTTAGAGAGTGGAACGCTAGAAAGACCGCATGAAGGTCGTTCATTGAACCCTCTGCCAGGCACTTTATTGTGAATAGCAGCGTAATCACGTAGATGTAGATGTAGGTGTAATAAGGATAATATGTGATGTCCACTCTCGAAGACCAACAGTTTGGTATACCGACATCAGCCCCACGGCATTATTTGAAGTTTGTTGCCAGTCAGCAATCTCCGTTAAAAAGGAGTAGTAACATGCATAATTATAGTACTAGAATGAGAAATGGCTTACGTATTCCTTTGAAAGGTCTTATTGTGTGGTACTAAAAAAAATGGCTCTGAGCACTATGGGACTTAACATCTGAGGTCATCAGTCCCCTAGAACTTAGAACTACTTAAACCTAACTAACCTAAGGACATCACACACATCCATGCCCGAGGCAGGATTCGAACCTGCGACCGTAGCAGTCGCGTGGTTCCGGACTGAAGCGCCTAGAACCGCTTGGCCACAACGGCCGGCTGTGGTACTCAGCCAGAGAAGTCTTGACCACGTACGATGTGATGTAAGGGTGTAATGTAATATTTTCAAACACAAACTGAAATCATATCTGTTTGACAACGCCCTCTATTCCATAGAAGAATTTGACCCTAAATAATAAAACGCGTGAGGTCATCCACATGAGTACTACAAGGAATCCGTTAAACTTGTATTACACGATAAAGCAATCAAATCTGATTCAACTAAATTCCTTGGGATTACAATTACGAGCAACTTAAATTCGAAAGAATATACAGAAAATGTGCGGAAGACGAAGTAAAGACTGCGATTTATTGAGAGAACACTTAGAAGACGCAACAGATCTACTAAAGACACTGTACACACTACACTTGCCCGTCCTCTTTTGGAGTACTGCTGCTCGGTATGGGATCGTTACCAGATAGGATTAACGGAATACATTGAGAAAGTTCAAAGAAGAGCAGCACCTGTTGTGTTATCGAGAATAGGGGAGAGAGTGTCACGGACATAGTACAGGATTTGGGGTGGACATTTTTGAAACAAAGAAGTCTCTCGTTGCGGCATGATCTCTCTCACGAAATTTCAGTCACCAGCTTTCTTCTCCGAAAGGTAAAATACGAGTATTGTTGATGCCGACCTAAAGGGGAAGAAACGATCATCATAACAAAATAAGGGAAATCAGAGCTCGTACGGAAAGACATAGGTGTTAATTTTTTCCCCGCGCTGTTCAAGAGTGAAATAATAAAGAATTATTCTGAAGTCGGTTCGCAGAATCCTCTGCCAGGCACTTAAGCGCAATTTTCAGAGTATCCATGTAGTCATAGATGTAGATGGTATGCGAGTGTATTGGAAACAAGAAGAGAGAGACCCAACATAGTTCACTACAAATCCTATATGAATAAAAGTAGCTTAAGACAATCATGTAAATGGTTTGCATCAGGGACGGTGGCAAGGGGCGGGGGGCTATGGAGGCTATAGCCCCCTCCCCCCCCCCCCAACCCAATGGAGTATCATATTACATTGGATAAAATGACTTCAGAAATCAGCGATTATTATATTAACAAATTCAATCATTTTTTTATAATTATGTAGCAATATAGTTTGCAATGTATTTCAAACACATTTTAACAAAAGAATAAGAGCGGCAAATGGCTTCCTTTCTAAATCAATAGATATCATTTAACTTAAAATGGCGTCTTATTATTTATTAATATACACTGGATGTACATTAATGTACGATTACTACTTACAATAATCAAGAAAGCTAAATATGTCAGGTATGCCTACCAACACTTACATTGCTGACCCCAGACAAAAACTTCGAAATCGCCAGATCTCTGTGTAAAATCGCATTATTTTCCAGGGCACACACATGCTGTAGACTCGTTTTTACCCTGAAATCGAAAACAGTTACCAAAAACTACTTTAAGCACCACCAAATTTTACCAATTTGTCGGTGGAGGACCCCAACTCTCCTTCGTTAAGCGATATTCCATTCCTCCAACCCTCCCCCCCCCCCTCCACGCCGTTAGCCCGCCCCCCTCTCTCACCCACCGCCTTGACTGCCTTCTAGAATCGCCCCTGGTTTGCATCTTCCCTAGACGTACTACTGTACCATAACTGACTCTTTCACAGCACAGCGAGAGGTCGCAATTATCGTTAATGGTCTAACTAAGCTGAACATTACAGAAATGTTGTTTTGAATCTACCAGTATATAACTAACTCATTGAATTAGACTGAAATTGACTCCTAAAAATGAAATCCACTCTCAATGCAATGAAAGTTCTCATTGTGGCTGCGTATAAAGTGTACCTACTGTACACTCACCAATAACATTCCTTGCAAACAGTCAATAAATCAGCACACAACGCTTTAATTTAGTAGGACGTAGTTTCAGTTAGCAAACCCTTATACACGTCGACAAGGGGAAATACGGCTTTCCTTCTACATTTAAAAATAATTTCGAAGTGTTTGATCTATAGTACTGTATGACATGAACCATGGACCTTGCTGTTGGTGGGGAAGCTTGCGTGCCTCAACGATACCGTACGTGCAACCACAGCGGAGGGGTATCTGTTGAGAGGCAAGAAAAACGAGAGGTTCCTGAAGATGGGCAGCAGCCTTTTCAGAAGTTGCAGGTCTGGATGGTTGACTGATCTGGCCTTGTAACACTAACCAAAACGGCCTTGCTGTGCTGGTACTGCGAACGGCTGAAAGCAAGGGGAAACTACAGCCGTACTTTTTCCCGAGAGCATGCAGCTTTACTGTATGGCTAAATGATGATGGCGTCCTCTTGGGTAAAATATTCCGGAGGTAAAATAGTCCCCCATTCGGATATCCGGACGGGAACTGCTCAGGAGGACGCTGTTATCAGGAGAAAGACAACTGGCGTTCTACGGGTCGGAGCATGGAATGTCAGATCCCTTAATCGGGCAGATAGGTTAGAAAATTTAAAAAGGGAAATGGATAGGTTAAAGTTAGATATAGTGGGAATTAGTGAAGTTCGGTGGCAGGAGGAACAAGACTTCTAGTCAGGTGAATACAGGTTATAAATACAAAATCAAATAGGGGTAATGCAGGAGTAGGTTTAATAATGAATAAAAAAAAACAGGAGTGCCGGTAAGCTACTACAAACAGCATAGTGAACGCATTATTGTGGCCAAGATAGACACGAAGCCCACGCCTACTACAGTAGTACAAGTTTATATGCCAACTAGCTCTGCAGAAGATGAAGAAATTGATGAAATATATGATGAGATAAAAGAAATTATTCAGGTAGTGAAGGGAGATGAAAATTTAATAGTCATGGGTGTCTGGTATTCGACAGTAGGAAAAGGAAGAGAAGGAAACGTAGTAGGTGAATATGGATTGGGGCTAAGAAATGAAACAGGAAGCTGCCTGGTAGAATTTTGCACAGAGCATAACTTAATCATAGCCAACACTTGGTTCAAGAATCATTAAAGAAGGTTGTATACATGGAAGAAGCCTGGAGATACTGACAGGTTTCAGATAGATTATATAATGGTAAGACAGAGATTTAGGAACCAGGTTTTAAATTGAAAGACATTTCCCGGGGTAGATGTGGACTCTGATCACAATCTATTGGTTATGAACTGTAGATTAAAACTAAAGAAACTGGAAAAAGGTGGGAATTTAAGGTGATGAGATCTGGATAAACTGACAGAACCACAGGTTGTAGAGAGTTTCAGGGAGATCATCAGGGAACGATTGACAAGAATGGGGGAAAGAAATACAGTAGAAGAAGAATGGGTACCTTTGAGAGATGAAATAATAAAGGCAGCAGAGGATCAAGTAGGTAAAAAGACGAGGGCTAATAGAAATCCTTCGGTAACAGAAGAAATACTGAATATAATTGATGAAAGGAGAAAATACCAAAATGCAGTAAATGAAGCAGGCAAAAAGGAAAACAAACGTCTCAAAAATGAGATCGACAGGAAGTGCTAAATGGCTAAGCAGGGATGGCTAGAGGACAAATGAAAGGATGTAGAGGCGTATTTCACTAGGGGTAAGATAGATACTGCCTACAGGAAAATTAAAGAGACCTTTGGAGAAAAGAGAACCACTTGCATGAATATCAAGAGCTCAGATAGGAACCTAATTCTAAGCAAAGAAGGGAAAGCAGAAAGGTGTAAGGAGTATATAGAGGGTCTATACAAGGACGATGTTCTTGAGGTCAATATTATGGAAATGGAAGAGGATGTAGATGAAGATGAAATGGGAGATACGATACTGCGTGGAGAGTTTGACAGAGCATTGAAAGACCTAAGTCGAAAGAAGGCCCCGGGAGTAGACAGCTTTCCATTAGAACTACTGATACCCTTGGAAGAGCCAGCCCTGACCAAACTCTACCATCTGGTGAGCAAGATGTATGAGACAGGCGAAATGCCCTCATACTCCAAGAAGAATATAATAATTCCAATCCCAAAGAGATCAGAGGTTGACAGATGTAAAAATTAGCGAACTATCATTTTAATAAGCCACTGCTACAAAATACAAACACGAATTCTTTACAGACGAATGGAAAAACTGGTAGAAGCTGACCTCGGGAAGATCAGTTTGGATTCCGTAGAAATGTTGGTACACGTGAGGCAATACTGAGATAAACCTTTTGACAATGCTGGCTGGAATACTCTCTTTCAAATTCTGAAAGTGGCAGGGGTAAAATACAGGGAGCGAAAGGCTATTTACAGTTTGTACAGAAACCAGATGGCAGTTATAAGAGCCGAGGGTCATGAAAGGGAAGCAGTGTTTGGGAAGGGAGTGAGACAGGGTTGTAGCCTATCCCCTATGTTATTCAGTCTGTATATTGAGCAGGCAGTAAAGGAAACAAAAGAAAAATTAGGAGTAGGAATTAAAATCCATGGAGAAGAAATTAAATCTTTGATATTCGCCAATGACATTGTAATTCTGTCAGAGACAGCAAAGGACCTGGAAGAGCAGCTGAACGGAATGGATAGTGTCTTGAAAGGAGGATATAAGATGAACATCATCAAAAGCAAAACGAGGATAATGGAATGTAGTCGAATTAAGTCCGGTGATGTTGAGGGAATTGGATTAGGAAATGAGACACTTAAAGTAGTAAATGAGTTTTGCTATTTGGGGAGCAAAATAACTGATGATGGTCGAAGTAGAGAGGATATAAATGTAGACTGGCAATGGCAAGGAAAGGGTTTCTGAAGAAGAGAAATTTGTTAACATCGAGTATAGATTGAAGTGTCAGGAAGTCGTTTCTGAAAGTATTTGTATGGAGTGTAGCCATGTATGGAAGTGAAAGCTGGACGATAAATAGTTTAGACAAAAAGATAATAGAAGCTGTCGAAATGTGTTGGTACAGAAGAATGCTGAAGGTCAGACGGGTAGATCAGATAACTAATGAGGAGGTACTGAATAGAATTGGGGAGAAGAGAAATCTGTGGCACAACTTGACTAAAAGAAGGGATCGGTTGGTAGGACATATTCTGAGGCATCAATGTATCAAAAATTTAGCACTGGAGGGCAGCGCAAAGGGTAAAAATCGTAGAGGGACACCAAGAGATGAATACGCTGAACAAATTCAGAAGGATATAGGTTGCAGTAGGTACTGGGAGATGAAGAAGCTTGCATAGGATAGAGTAGCATGGAGAGCTGCATCAAACCACTCTCTGGACTGAAGACCACAACAACAACAACAACAACAACATGACATTGTAGTGTATAACCAACTAGGTCAACACAACTGTACATGTATTTTCCATGCAAAGGCCAGGATGTCATGTACCCTAACAAACAAATTATTTTGAAAATTTTTGGACCAAGCGTCATTGATCAATGTTTTTCGGAACTTTGCTATAGCTCTAAATAATAATGAAACGACAGTCAATTCATCACGAAGATATGGAACGTGAAAAAATCAAAATTTTTCACCTCGTCGACTCAGTGTAATGCGATCACTCTTGCCAGCTTTCAGCTGCAAACAGCAAACGCCTGCAGGCGAAAACAGTAGCCAACGACACAGCTCTGGCAACACAGCTGTTGTCACAATTACAGTCCAGAGCGAAAAATTAAGTGTAAAACATTACAGCGCAAATGCTATACAAAAGTAAGATCTTTTCTGAAGTATTAATTTGAGAAACTGGAGCAACCTTGCTTCCTTTATATATAATTTTTTTTTCATAATGTCGTTGCATCAATTTGCTTTAAGGAAAGAAGGAAGGCAAACGGTCTCAAAATATCGTTTTTTAGATTTTTGTGTATTTGAAAAGCCCACTATTCCCTGCATAAAACAGTTATTGTTGCATATAAATACCACCATATCTTCATGAGTTATGATGGTTTTCCTGAAGCTCTGTGCGGCATCCCTTCTTTTCTGCGCCATGCAGAGGAAATTGCACTGATTTTGATATTCCTTGCATGCCATTTGCTGTGTCTATTGTTTTATCGTGTCAATGTTTCCTGCCCTGTAACTACTATCGATACCCTTCGTTCGGATCATGTTTTATTCGTGCAGGGGGTTTTTATCGCTTGATCAAAGTGTTTGTCCTTTATTTTGTGTTGAGTCTGACCTTTGGCCTACGGTTTTAGATTGTGGTTTTTAGTGTGTCACTTGGTGGTTGGCTTTTCCTTTTTGTTTTCATGGTCGGCTAACCACTGTCACACTCTGTGCGATTTTAATTCCCTTTGTCTGGCTTTGTTTGTGTCTTTCTTGTCCTGTGACATCCCTTGTCATCTCCGTTGTTTGATTTTATTCTTTGTGGGTGTTTAAAGTTCGTGGAAAAAGGGACCGATGGCCCTTGTAGCCTGGTTCCTTCAATCCCACAAACCAACCAACCAGATTATGTTTGTTAAGCCGGGTTCGCATAGGTAACTAATGTGACAACATAGCTTGTGGTCTTTCTGTAGTTGTGTTGTGATTTGCCGTACACACAGGACGCCACAAGTTCAACCAATGATATACTCACAGCTATCAGTATGGCGTCAGTTGGAAATCGTATGGGCTGGTATGTATGCTACAGGCAGGTTATGGCCTTAAACCTGTGAAGAGAGTTAAATACAAGGAAGACGAAATCCAAATGTTCGATCTCAAAATAGATTTCACATAGGCATAAATCAGGAGCTACAAACACATTCATAAAAGAAGTAAACCAACAGCTGGTTTGTAAATATTATCTGCAGACATAACCACTCTTCCAAGATTTTAGAATCTTAATGTATTCGTTGATACAGGCACTTCGAAAAACTAATCTTTAGTTTAACAACTGCCACACCACATTCTGGAACTATTTCCTGCTTATAATCCACAATTTACACAATGTCTTGTTTCACAAATCGCTAAGTTGCTAAGTTTATACCACTCGCTTTTTTTGGTTACATATATTAAGTTTATTTATTTATTCATCTAAAAATCTTTTAAAGTTTTGTGATACGTCATTGGTCTGCAACAATATGGCCCCCCCACTCCCACCCCCCACCCCTCTCTCTCTCTCTCTCACACACACACACACACACACACACACATTGCTGCACATTTCTGCAGAAAATGGCATTTGTTACTGTTCCTGAAGTTCCAGAAGAAGCAAAAATGTTCAAATGGTTCAAATGGCTCTGAGCACTATGAGACTTAACATCTGTGGTCATCAGTCCCCTAGAACTTAGAACTACTTAAACCTAACTAACCTAAGGACATCACACACATCCATGCCCGAGGCAGGATTCGAACCTGTGACTGTAGCGGTCACGCGGTTCCAGACTGAAGCGCCTAGAACCGCACGGCCACACCGGCCGGCTATAAAAAGGTACCTGCTGAACACTGTTTTCACTTTTTTCAAAAATAAAATGAAAACACCCACGTTAAATGGAGTGTAGCAGCATTTACTCGTGTTTCGAAATATTGCCACCAGGGAGCAATGGTGGAGGAAAGTGGCACAACCAAGTACAACTAAGTTGACGTTTTTGTGATGTGATAAAAGTTGCGTCTCTTAATTTGCACCACTAAAAACTGGGAGTTAACACGTGCAGTTCCAATAGGATATGCCACTTTTGTTGCATGTATGAACATAGCTTTATTGCTTTTTACTTAGTGAAGTTCGTTGTGTATGAAGTGTGTGCTGATTTATATACCTTCTGGTTTCGCTTGTTTCCATAAAAATGCCACGAATAAAGAAATTCTGGTAAAAGTTGAGAATGGTGCCAGTGGCGTACTTACGGGTTCCATCTAGGAATATTGTCAGCACTTGCCATGCTGTGATTTCACGTGGTTGGTTGGTTTGGGGAAGGGGACCAAACAACGAATTCATCGGTCCCCACGGATTAGGGAAGGATGAGGAAGGAAGTCAGCCATGCCCTTTCAAAGGCATCATCCCGGCATTTGCCTGAAGCGATTTAGAAATATCATGTTGTTGTTGTTGTTGTTGTTGTGGTCTTCAGTCCTGAGACTGGTTTGATGCAGCTCTCCATGCTACTCTATCCTGTGCAAGCTTCTTCATCTCCCAGTACCTACTGCAACCTACATCCTTCTGAATCTGCTTAGTGTATTGATCTCTTGGTCTCCCTCTACGATTTTTACCCTCCACGCTGCCCTCCAATGCTAAATTTGTGATCCCTTGATGCCTCAAAACATGTCCTACCAACCGATCCCTTCTTCTAGTCAAGTTGTGCCACAAACTTCTCTTCTCCCCAATCCTATTCAATACCTCCTCATTAGTTACGTGATCTACCCACCTAATCTTCAGCATTCTTCTGTAGCACCACATTTCGAAAGCTTCTATTCTCTTCTTGTCCAAACTGGTTATCGTCCATGTTTCACTTCCATACATGGCTACACTCCATACAAATACTTTCAGAAATGACTTCCTGACACTTAAATCTATAGTCGATGTTAACAAATTTCTCTTCTTCAGAAACGCTTTCCTTGCCATTGCCAGTCTACATTTTATATCCTCTCTACTTCGACCATCATCAGTTATTTTACTCCCTAAATAGCAAAACTCCTTTACTACTTTAAGTGTCTCATTTCCTAATCTAATCCCCTCAGCATCACCCGATTTAATTTGACTACATTCCATTATCCTCGTTTTGTTTTTGTTGATGTTCATCTTGTATCCTCCTTTCAAGACGCTGTCCATTCCGTTCAACTGCTCTTCCAAGTCCTTTGCTGTCTCTGACAGAATTACAATGTCATCGGCGAACCTCGAAGTTTTTATTTCTTCTCCATGAATTTTAATACCTACTCCGAATTTTTCTTTTGTTTCCTTTACTGCTTGTTCAATATACAGATTGAATAACATCGGGGAGAGGCTACAACCCTGTCTCACTCCCTTCCCAAACACTGCTTCCCTTTCATGCCCCTCGACTCTTATAACTGCCGTCTGGTTTCTGTACAAATTGTAAATAGCCTTTCGCTCCCTGTATTTTACCCCTGCCACCTGCAGAATTTGAAAGAGAGTATTCCAGTTAACGTTGTCAAAAGCTTTCTCTAAGTCTACAAATGCTAAAAACGTAGGTTTGCCTTTTCTTAATCTTTCTTCTAAGATAAGTCGT
Organism: Schistocerca nitens; assembly: GCF_023898315.1. NCBI lineage: Eukaryota > Metazoa > Arthropoda > Insecta > Orthoptera > Acrididae > Schistocerca > Schistocerca nitens. Next base: position 386,842,183 of record NC_064620.1, read on the forward strand.
ACGGTTAATATTGCCTCACGTGTTCCAACATTTCTACGGAATCCAAACTGATCTTCCCCGAGGTCCGCTTCTACCAGTTTTTCCATTCGTCTGTAAAGAATTCGCGTTAGTATTTTGCAGCTGTGACTTATTAAACTGATAGTTCGGTAATTTTCACATCTGTCAACACCTGCTTTCTTTGGTATTGGAATTATTATATTCTTCTTGAAGTCTGTGGGTATTTCGCCTTTCTCATACATCTTGCTCACCAGATGGTAGAGTTTTGTCATGACTGGCTCTCCCAAGGCCATCAGTAGTTCTAAAGGAATGTTGTCTACTCCCGGGGCCTTGTTTCGACTCAGGTCTTTCAGTGCTCTGTCAAACTCTTCACGCAGTATCTTATCTCCTATTGTATCTTCATCTACATCCTCTTCCATTTCCATAATACTGTCCTCAAGTACATCGCCCTTGTATAAACCCTCTATATACTCCTTCCACCTTTCTGCCTTCCCTTCTTTGCTTAGAACTGGTTTGCCATCTGAGCTCTTGATATTCATACAAGTGGTTCTCTTCTCTCCAAAGGTCTCTTTAATTTTCCTGTAGGCAGTATCTATCTTACCCCTAGTGAGACAAGCCTCTACATCCTTACATTTGTCCTCTAGCCATCCCTGCTTAGCCATTTTGCACTTTCTGTCGATCTCATTTTTGAGACGTTTGTATTCCCTTTTGCCTGCTTCATTTACTGCATTTTTATATATTCTCCTTTCATCAATTAAATTCAATATTTCTTCTGTTACCCAAGGATTTCTATTAGCCCTCGTCTTTTTACCTACTTGATCCTCTGCTGCCTTCACTACTTCATCCCTCCGAGCTAGCCATTCTTCTTCTACTGTATTTCTTTCCCCCATTCCTGTCAATTGTTCCCTTATGCTCTCCCTGAAACTCTCTACAACCTCTGGTTCTTTCAGTTTATCCAGGTCCCATCTCCTTAAATTCCCACCTTTTTGCAGTTTCTTCAGTTTCAATCTGCAGTTCATAACCAATAGATTGTGGTCAGAATCCACATCTGCCCCTGAAAATGTCTTACAATTTAAAACCTGGTTCCTAAATCTCTGTCTTACCATTATATAATCTATCTGATACCTATTAGTATCTCCAGGATTCTTCCAGGTATACAACCTTCTTTTATGATTCTTGAACCAAGTGTTAGCTATGATTAAGTTATGCTCTGTGCAAAATTCTACAAGGCGGCTTCCTCTTTCATTTCTCCCCCCCCCCCAATCCATATTCACCTACTATGTTTCCTTCTCTCCCTTTTCCTACAGACGAATTCCAGTCACCCATGACTATTAAATTTTCGTCTCCCTTCACTACCAGAATAATTTCTTTTATCTCGTCATACATTTCATCAATTTCTTCATCATCTGCAGAGCTAGTTGGCATATAAACTTGTACTACTGTAGTAGGCATGGGCTTTGTGTCTATCTTGGCCACAATAATGCGTTCACTATGCTGTTTGTAGTAGCTAACCCGCACTCCTATTTTTTTATTCATTATTAAACCTACTCCTGCATTACCCCTATTTGATTTTGTATTTATAACCCTGTAATCTCCTGACAAAAAGTCTTGTTCCTCCTGCCACCGAACTTCACTAATTCCCACTATATCTAACTTTAACCTATCCATTTCCCTTTTTAAATTTTCTAACTTACCTGCCCGATTAAGGGATCTGACATTCCACGCTCCGATCCGTAGAATGCCAGTTTTCTTTCTCCTGATAACGACATCCTGTTGAGTAGTCCCCGCCCGGAGATCCGAATGGGGGACTATTTTACCTCCGGAATATTTTACCCAAGAGGACGCCATCATCATTTAATCATACAGTAAAGCTGCATGTCCTCGGGAAAAATTACGGCTGTAGTTTCCCCTTGCTTTCAGCCGTTCGCAGTACCAGCACAGCAAGGCCGTTTTGGTTAATGTTACAAGGCCAGATCAGTCAATCATCCAGACTGTTGCCCCTGCAACTACTGAAAAGGCTGCTGCCCCTCTTCAGGAACCACATGTTTGTCTGGCCTCTCAACAGATACCCCTCCGTTGTGGTTGCACCTACGGTACAGCCATCTGTATCGCTGAGGCACGCAAGCCTCCCCACCAACGGCAAGGTCCATGGTTCATGGGGGAAGAGAAATATCATGGAAAACCTAAATCAGGATGGCCGGATGTGTGATTGAGATGTATCATGTGAACAAAAGAATGTGTGTCAGCTGTTTGTGTTGCTCAGACAAGAAGAGAGCGACAGGGACACAATGCGTTTGAAGTAATACATTCTGAAAGAAAAGGTGAAACACTGCTGTAAATGAGGATCATAAATTGAATTGCTCCTTGTATATGAGTCCAAGCCACTTAACCTGTGCCTTATCTGCAAGCTAAGGACAGAGTCATAACCAATGATATACTCAAAAACACAGTAGAATATTTCTCTACTGTGTATTGTTATGCAATTGATCTGCATGAGCATGCTGAGTAAGTGGATCAATGGTTTTTAATTAAAAGCATGGGAGAAGGTAGGTGGATAATGGTTTTTTTTAATTAAATCATGGGAGAATGTAGGTGGATCAATGTTTACTAATATATCGAATGTGCAACTCTACTATCAAGAAACATTGATCCTCCTACCTTCTCCCATGATTTAATGGTAAAACAGTGACACACTTATACAGTTCGCTCATGTGGATCAATTATGTAGCCACTTCGCCACCACATTTGATACATTTTCATGTGTCTGCAATTAATCCATGAGACATGCATCGATAGATGATGTTGCCATGTAGTAATAAATAACTTAAATAAGTCAACTTTGTTTAATTACGAAATATTTCTCTCAAAACTCACTGATACACCGAAAAAACTGCAAATAAGACAAAGATGTTCATTTTTACGCTGGAAATACATTTCTTCAATTCTCACCTGCCATTAGTTATGTCAAAGAATCAACCCAATGGCTACACAAACTGACATGTTGCCAACCTATAAGTACTATCACTGGTTCTGATCTCGCCTAAAGTAAAATTCAGGGGAAATAAATATGTAAAGATAAATCAGGTTGGTATGTCAAAGGAACCAATAATGTCAGATGTAAAGAAAATCAGTACTTCAAGTAAGAAACTGCATTATAAATGGCAAATAGTAATCTGTATGAGAATAACATTAGGCTAGTTTATGGTCTCAAATCAATTGGCAATGGGCTGGCAGCAAGCAAACTCTTTTGTGTGATGCTTGACATTCCAAATCTATTTGCAAAATTTATAATTTGAAACTCTGTTGCTGGAGTGTGTAATCTATCAATGAAAGAAGCAACTGAAGAAGCACTCAAGGATAGCGATGAGGGTGAAAGTGGTGACATTTGTGCATGTTCTGATGGCAGCTGGCAGAAAAGTGGCCACACTTCACTAAGTGGTGTTCTGACAGCTACATCATTTGATACAGGGTAACTGACACAGAGATTCTAAGCAAGTACTGTGTAACTTACGGCAGAGAAATTGAGAAAGGGCATGAACACAATTGCCAGAAGAACTATGCTGGTCCAAGTGGTGAGATGGAAGTGGCAGGATTTCTCAGAATGTTTAATCATTCACAGGCAAGTAGAGGTGTTAGGTACACACAGAATTCAGGAGATAGTGACAGCAAGGCTAATTAAAGGATATGTACAGAAGAATCCTATGGTCCAAGTGTCACAACTTCCAAATTAAAATGCATAGGGAATGTGCAGAAGAGAATGGGGTCCATGTTGAAAGATTTTTGAAAGGAAAATGAAAAATACTACTGGAAGGTGGTAAGAAGGTAGGTGGTAAAGGTCGCTTTACAAATGTTGAAATAGATAGATTACAGAATTATTATCACTTGCTAACAAGAAAAAATATTGGGAATTTTGAAAACATGAAGCGAGCTGTATGGATTATCTTTTTCTATCAGCTTTCCACAAAAGAAGATATTTAGCATTTTCTTTGCTTAAATAACCCTGACACTTGGCACAAGGACAGTAGAAGTGAGAATATATTACTACAGACATTAAACCTATATTTAGAGATCTTTGTAAAGATACTTTGTCGAAGAAATATTTTCATGGAGAAAAAAATTTAAATGAACGCGTGAATTCTGTCATTTGAACGCGTTACCGAAAACTATATTTGGTGTTTATGATGCAATTTTATGCATCATTGATGGTGAAACAAGGACATTGGATGTTTTGGAAGCATTGGCCATGAAATCTGGTGGAAATACCGCAAAATCCTTGGTGCATATAGATAAAGAGAGAATATGCAAAGCAGAAATTGTTCATTTAAAATGCACAAAATAAGCAAGGCAGAAAAGAGGAGCGACCAAGAGAAGAAAAGAAGATCACTATGATTCAGATGATGTTCAGTATGGTGCAGGAAAATATTAATTGTAAGTAATTCTTATGACTAATTATATTAAAATTGCAGTATTAAACTTAAAATTGATTTCTCTCATAACCGCACTTTATGATTTTCAGGTTCCATTATTTGCTGAGGAACTAAATGGCTTAGAAATATAAAATTTGTACTCGGGATGGTAATAAGATATTACAAGTAAATTGAGAACCGCCAAGCCAACAGAAACTGTTTTATGATCAAGCTGGTTATGAAACAATGAAATTTTATTAGTGAAGGATTAAAAAAAATTCCTTGAAATCCAAGCCAGGTATTTTGTTCATTCTACTTGTGAATGCAGGCGTATATGTCACATACATCCAATAAAAATTTCACTGTTGTAACACTTGCAGTTCTTTTCAAAATTGTACCTATCCAAACGGTGAAATAGCATAGGCAGCACATGGATAAAAATTGCCTTCCGTCTCCCCAGAAGGGGCTAATCGCACATGGAGTACAAGTAAACAATACAACGTCACTTCTGTCGCCTTAGGCTAATAGGGGATACATCGTAGGCGATGAAACCTCGGCAACATTGTTTTTGTCAGACATACCAATTGTTAAACACTTGTATTGTTCCAACAAGTTGATGCTGTTCAACGTGCAGTATGTTCAATCAACTTGTTAAAGTTGCTCTCGTGTGAAAACTCGTTCGCTTCAAAGCAACAGTGTTATCATTTGATATTATTAGCATTGCTGTGGGAAGCAATCCAAAGACAACCACTGAAAACAAGTTCGTCATACGGCGTTCAAGTATAGACCCATATCACTTGTGACAAGAGTCATAGTTTTTATTTTGAATACAGAAGAGCTGTGTTGGTAGTTTTTACACGCATCAATCAAATGAAAACGCAGTGGTACCGTACTTCCTACAAGTTTCAAAGGTCTTTGATGTCGTCATGTTATATGTTTCAAATAAGAAGTCATGTTTCATATATGGTACGGTAGTAAGCACTTGGCTCTGTTGATGCATTCGTCTATTTACACATTTTATGCAGTTTTTTTGTGCCCAAAACCAATTATAGCCTATAGTTGATTGTTTTCTATTATGTAGGAAAATTTGTTTTGAATGTTGCGTAACAAGGCGGTACATTTTAATTCACGCCCTTTATTATATCTGTAGTACGCTGTGTTATTTGTCAAATTGCATACAGTATTGTATTTTTTAGCGGACAGCAAAGTTTTTAAACACATAGAGGGTTTTTTCCATATATGTCAAAGGAAAGAATGTCAAAGGAAAGAGTTTTGTTTCGCCGTCATTGAATGGTGAACCGCCACGATGTACCGTAGAAGGGGTTAGTCCAACAATGGTGAATCTGTTCTATAATTTAGCTTGTCTACAACACTCACTTTTCAAATAACACTCAGTTTTCAACTCGACAATCTCCATTAAAAAGTGTTTGCCGTAAATAAAAATTAGAGCTTTCTTAGCATTAAGGTGAATTGTAGACGCAGGTCGCGTACTTTCAAAAACTATTTATCAGATCAGTTAATGTAACCTACCAGCATTTTCGTAGCGACTTGACAGACGTATAAGCGAGCAGCGGAACAGGTAAAAACAATTGATAGTGTCATAGAAACCAACGGCAATAACGCTATCGTATGATGCGCTGTTAGCCGTGTTTAATTATGTAGCGTTGTTTACGAGTTTTTCGCCCATTAGAGGCCTTCCTATTTAAACAATACTTTAAATGAGTGCTGTATTATTTTCAGGTTCCGGTTTTGTTGACGTTGAATATTTTTACACATTAAACACGACAGGAGAACATTTGAACATTTATGATAAAAGCTACCGGTACCGTACTTAAGACACAGAGAACATAAAGTATCGCTAGAAATAATGATAATAAAATAGTTGTTTTTTAACATCGCCGGCATGCAATACTCAACGATGATAACAGAGAAAATAGGTACATCTGATTGCAGTGGGTGGTTCAGTTACTTTCCTTTATCTCACCAACTTCAACATAATCCAGACCTTCGGCTATGATCCGCCTACTACCTTATCAGATGGTTTTCTTACGTGGTGTCTGAGTGACGTCCACTCCCTTTTTAACGTTCCCGAACACATTCCTTTTTTTTTTTTTTTCTCCCAGACAGTTCCAAAAGCGAAACTATGTAATTTATGTACTCAAGCGTATATTTATCAGCAGTATTTTACTAATAATTGCACCTCCTAAAGGTAGATGGGCCTATTGGGTAGAAAAACTTATTATGTGTTTCTCAAATGAATTTTTCTTTTAATATCAGATTTTGGCTCAGAGTGAAGAAAAGCAAAATAAGTGCTTTTCACATAGAGTAGGTGACAGCAAATTTGCAAATAGGTACTCTTATTAGGTAACATGCAGTACTTTAGTTCTGTAAAATATTTCAGTATGTTTGAGAGCCATCCAAGAAATTTAGTTCTGTTTCCTCGTTGAATAATTTTTCATTTCACTCTATTTTTTGTCCTGCTTATTCTTATTTCTTGGATGTTAAATTTTAATACAACATGTTTGTTTTCATTTATGGGCAGTTCATTTTTGTTAAATCACTCACAGGTACTGCTCAAATTTTCTGTTATAGTATTCTGCATTACAGTATTCTTACCACAGATTAAACACTTGTGTCATCAGCAAAACTGAACAATATTTTTGAAATTATTAGATAGTCTAACAAGGGGTCACACTGGAACCCTGCATATTGCTAGCATATTTAGTATTCACAATGCCTCCTGCTGTTCTGTATCTGCATTTAGCCAGTGGACAGCACCAGCTGCTACTGGGGTATTTCAGTTCTAGCCAAGCAGTGTTCTAGACTCCATTGTGAGATGGGGCACAATTCCTTTATTCTGATAGGTTCAGAAGATGCACCAATATTTATTAGAGCCTGCACCAAGTTTGTCACCATTCTTCCATTCACTATTTAGCATTCTCGTAAGGAAGCCAGACTCCAGTCTTAGATTCACTGGAAGAAACCTCAGGAAGTGTAGGCCAACTACAAAAGGGGTAGCTCAAAAATCCTTCGTTCAATCGATGTTAGAGTTTTGCTCATCAACATGGGGCTCTTACTAGATATGACTGATGAAATAAACAGGGAAGGTCCAAAGAAGAGGTGGACTTCTCATCAAGTGGTGCAAAAAGTATCATGGAAATCCTCATCAAACTCCGGGGGCAGATACTACAAGAGAGGCATGGAGCATCACAGTGTGGTTTACTGTTACTGTGCTTTTAGAGTCAAAACAGTCAACCAGTGTATTGCCTCCCCTGTAAATTTTGCAAAAAGACCACAAGGTAAAATTAGAAAGATTCAGGCTGACTCATAGGCACACTAACACTTCTTCTTCTGAAGCATCATTCACAGCTGAAACAGGGAAGGGGAGAAGTGATGTTAGTACACAAACTACCCCTGCCTAACACTACAAAGTGACTTGTGGAGTAGGCGTAAATGTGGTAAACTTCTGCAGAATCCAATAGAGGCTCTCATAATCCTTTCTTTTAGTTTCCGTGATACAATGAAATTCAGGAGGCCTTAACAGATATGACATAATAATGGTGTAACCACTTTTAGCATTGTACTTGGTAACGGCATAAAAACCAAAATCTAGGTAGTACAGAAGATAAATGTTATAATACACAGTCAAATGGCAGTTTACTCCATACAAAATATGGACTATTTTTCTTGTAACATCATGCACCAAAGACCTAACCATCACAGCAGAGCACTTGTACTACCTATGTTTTCTTGTCATGACATGTGAGGCTCTTGTTTTGAACCTAAGGCCCCCAGATTTTCAGTTTTGTTGATCCATTCATTTTAACTCATAATGCAAAAAAAAAACACTAAAAATTGTCACAGTAAGCATGCTATAAATTGGTTCAAAAAATGGCTCTGAGCACTATGGGACTCAACTTCTGAGGTCATTACTCCCCTAGAACTTAGAACTAGTTAAACTGAACTAACCTAAGGACATCACACACATCGATGCCCGAGGCAGGATTCGAACCTGCGACCGTAGCGGTCTCGCGGTTCCAGACTGCAGTGCCTAGAACCTCACGGCCACTTCGACGGGCTAGAAATTGGTACTGCAGCCCTATTAAACATAATTATTGATGTGGTGCAGTGGTGAGTGCTCAGGACTGAGATTGGGAGAGTGGGACTGCTTGAATTACTGGAAGTAGGGTGATGTAGTTGCTTTGAAAAGGCCATACCCAATGTCACATTCCATCATTGTCCATTTTGGCTTAGTGCTCATCTCCAAATCCTCATTTTTATGATGCGATAATAAACTTAGTAACGTGCCTTAATTTTTGTTTCATAATGTCTACAATTTTGTTTGTTGCCCATTTTTAGTATTGTATCCGTTCATCAAGGCTTCAAAGTTGCTGCTGTGACTTTAAAAATACACACATCAAAAAAAAGTTTTGCATCACTTACGTACGTTCCAAGAGTTCTGGAACCTGTACAGAGAGTTGGAATAGAGATCAACATAAATATCATTTCCGCCCTTTTTATTGCTCATGAAAACCTTACATTGCATGTTGTACCACCATACAGCGAGACCTTCAGCGGTGGTGGTCCAGATTGCTGTACACACCAGTGCCTCTAATACCCAGCAGCACATCCTCTTGCATTGATGCATGCCTGTATTCATTGTGGCATACTATCCATAAGTTCATCAAGGCACTGTTGGTCCAGATTGTCCAACTCCTCAATGGCGATTCGGCGTAGATCCCTCAGAGTGGTTGGTGGGTCACATTGTCGATAAACAGCCCTTTTCAATCTATCCCAGGCATGTTCAATAGGATTCATATCTGGAGAACATGCAGGCTACTGTAGTCGAGCAAAGTCGTTATCCTGAAGGAAGTCATTCACAAGATGTGCGTGATGAGGGTGCGAATTATCGTCCATGAAGATGAATGCCTTGCCAATATGCTGCCGATATGGTTGCACTATCGGTTGGAATATGGCATTCACGTATTGTACAGCCATTACAGTGGCTTCCATGACCAACAGCGGGATACGTCAGCACACACATAATGCCACCCCAAAACAGCAGGGAAGCTCCACCTTGCTGCACTCGCTCGACAGGGTGTCTAAGATGATCAGCCTGACCGTGTAGCCTCCAAAGACGTCTGCGACAGTTGTGTGGTTGAAGTCATACCCAACACTCATTGATGAAGAGAACATGATGCCAATCCTGAGCGGTCTGTTCAGCATGTTGTTGGGCCCATCTGCACCGCGCTGTATAGTGTCGTGGTTGCAAAGATGGACCTCGCCATGGATGTCGGGAGTGAAGTTGCGCATCATGCAGCCTATTACGCACAGTTTGAGTCAGAACACGATGTCCTGTGGCTGCACAAAAAGCATTATTCAACATGGTGGAGTTGCTGTCACCAGGACACTTCCCCTGTCGAGAGCTCTTCCTGGCACAAATTAAAAATGCGGACGCAATCGTATCGCGGTATTGACCGTCTAGGCAAGGTTGAACTACAGACAACAAGAGTCGTGTACTTCCTTCCTGGTGGAAAGATTGGAGCTGATCAGCTGTCAAACCCCCTCCGTCAAATAGGTGCTGCTCATGCATGATTGTTTACATCTTTGGGCGGGTTTAGTGACATCTCTGAACAGTCAAAGGGGCTGTGTCTGTGATGCGGTATCCACAGTCAGCGTTTATCTTCAGGAGTTCTGGGAACTTGGGTGATGCAAAAATTTTTTTGATGTGCGTATATTTCCATGCCATCATTGCATCTCATCTGCAACTAAGGATTACAATCTAGTTTTGAAGACTACACATTTTGCGAGTCTACATACGTGAAATTGGAAATTCTGATGAATAAATTATGGCTATCATTTATGAAAGCAGTGAGTGATCTTTATTTAAGGCATATTTAGTATGTTTTGTGCAAGAATGGTAAAGGGTTATTGGCCTTTGAGCAAAATTTTATTTGATGTCAATTTCCACATGTAGTTGTACAATTATAGTCTACCTATTTTCACCTTCAAATGCATCAAAAGCATTTTTAGCATAAATTAGAAGTTTTCTTTATGAAGCATATAGTTAAACATTGCTCGATGCATGGTAAAGAAATGATTTAATGTTCATAGATCACAAAGGTCTGTATGTTGAAGTAAATATACATTTATTGCATGTGCACTAGCATAGACACCCTGTTTATTTACGGTATATAGTTTGTTGCCAAAAATGAGAATTCAAACCATTGTTTAAATAGATTGTGATGTATTATTTTCTTCTCTTTGATGCCAGTAAATAAAGCTTTAATAATAATTACAATTAACAAAAGAATAAATTTGACCATTGTGCTGTTGTAAATTAAGATTCACTTAAATGGCTTGAGTGCATTTGATTGACAAGATAAGCACACAAATGTATTTAAATTTCAACAAATTTGGAACAAGAGGAATTATTGAAAAAGGGGTAGCTACATCAAGATTGATAGATACATTAGTTAAAAAGAAACATAGCTGACTGTCTAGCTTCTGGATAATTTAAACATATCGAACAAAGATATTTGTAATGATATAAGAGATCAGACAATATGGAAAAGTAGCTACTGTGAATACTGTGAAAAGAAGGGCACTGTTCTCCTTTCTACATTACCCAGTTACTATTTTTCTCTTATTTATTATCTACTTATTTCCATATGAAGCATTTACATAACTTGATTAATGTCATAGAATGCTGTTCATTCTCTACAACATAGTGTAAAACTAATGAAGTGTGACAATATTTTGAATTACAGCCATTTCAAATTACAAATGTTCAAGTGTTTAAATGTCAATTTACATTGCTAAACAGGTAACTGGTGACACAGCTCATCACCTGCCTCATTGCCTCATTTACCAGGCACGGGTCCTGCATGCCAGAGTAAAAAAAACTGTGTGTGTGTGTGTGTGTGTGTGTGTGTGTTTGGTAATAGAGAGAGAGAGAGAGATATTAAGAGAAGTTTACACTGAAGACCCTGCTCTTCCTATCCACAGAGTAATAAGTTACAATGACCTTAGAGACACAAACACAAAAATGTGAATAATAAACATGTCCTCAGAAGATTTACATTTCTACCCATGTGTGAATTATATTAATGAGCCAAAATATTATGATAATCTGCTTAATAGTGTCTTTGTCCTCCTTTGAAACTTAATACAGCAGCGAATTTGTGTGGTCCTTGGCAGGTTTTGTGAGGTATATTGCACCTGGTGTGTACTGACAGTTCACACAATTCCCATAAGACACAGAGATGCAGATGCCAAAAGGAAAAGAGCACCACCCTCAAAACCACCTGAGACTCGAGTATCGATGGGTCCTCCACAGCACCCAAGTTCCACACCACTACCAGTACTGACATTCACTGTATACAAAGCATTATTACCACTATAGACAATAGTACAGCAGAAACCATATCACCTATGTCGATGAAATGTTTAAAACTGACTGCAACATTGGTCAGCAGTATGGGAATGTAAGCCACCAGTCAGGCAACACAACTCGCATCGTTACATGTCAGTTGACCACCAGCCAATTCAGAGATGGGCCACAGATGACAGATGAACAGGTGGGACCACCATAACCACTTATAATCCACCAAAGCACCATCCAGTGTACTTCTACTTATACACACTTTTAGCATGGGGGAAGGAATCTGGTATCTGGACCCAACAAACTTGGCTTCTTGTCAGAAGAAATGGCCTTAGAGGTGACAAAAGTACCTGTGATGTGCCACACCAGCCAAGATTGGCACCTAAAACATCAACATCAGTTCACAATCAGGTTCCTTTAAGCACTCTAGTCCGATTCAGTTTACATCTATCTTCCAGAGTCTTCCAGTTCAGTTCCTTCAGTATCTCTGCAACATTCTCCCACAAATTAAACACACATGTGACCATTTGTGCTGCCTTCTCCGTATGTGTTCAATATCCCCTGTTAGTCCTATCTGGTACAGGACCCACAAGCTTGAACAACATTGTAGATCCAGTCGCACAAGTGATTTGGAAGCATTCTCCTTTGGAGACTGATTGCACTTCTCCAGTATTCTACCAATAAACTGGAGTCTACCCCATGCTTTACCCATGACTGAACCTATATGATCATTCCATTTCATATCCTTACAAAGTGTTACACCCAGGCATTTGTATGAGTTGGCTGATTCCAGCAGTAACTCATTGATATTATACAGGGTGGTCCATTGATCGTGACCGGGCCAAACATCTCATGAAATAAGCATCAAACGAAAAAACTACAAAGAACGAAACATGTCTAGCTTGAAAGGGGACACCAGATGGCACTATGGTTGGCCCGCTAGATGTCGCTGCCATAGGTCAAGCGGATATCAACTGCCTTTTTTAAAATAGGAACCCCCATTTTTTATTATACAGGGTGATTCAAAAAGAATACCACAACTTTACAAATGTGTATTTAATGAAAGAAGCATAATATAACCTTCTGTTATACATCATTACAAAGAGTATTTAAAAAGGTTTTTTTCACTCAAAAACAAGTTCAGAGATGTTCAATATGGCCCCCTCCAGACACACGAGCAATATCAACCCGATACTCCAAATCGTTCCACATTCTCTGTAGCATATCAGGCGTACCAGTTTGGATAGCTGCTGTTATTTCTCGTTTCAAATCATCAATGGTGGCTGGTAGAGGTGGCCGAAACACCATATCCTTAACATACCCCCATAAGAAAAAATCGCAGGGGGTAAGATCAGGGCTTCTTGGAGGCCAGTGATGAAGTGCTTCGTCACGGGCTGCCTGGCGGCCGATCCATCGCCTCGGGTAGTTGACGTTCAGGTTTCATAACTAACCTTTTTCGTAGGACTCTCCATACATCTACATCTACATCTACATTTATACTCCGCAAGCCACCCAACGGTGTGTGGCGGAGGGCACTTTACGTGCCACTGTCATTACCTCCCTTTCCTGTTCCAGTCGTGTATGGTTCGCGGGAAGAACGACTGTCTGAAAGCCTCCGTGCGCGCTCTAATCTCTCTAATTTTACATTCGTGATCTCCTCGGGAGGTATAAGTAGGGGGAAGCAATATATTCGATACCTCATCCAGAAACGCACCCTCTCGAAACCTTGCGAGCAAGCTACACCGCGATGCAGAGCGCCTCTCTTGCAGAGTCTGCCACTTGAGTTTATTAAACATCTCCGTAACGCTATCACGGTTACCAAATAACCCTGTGATGAAACACGCCGCTCTTCTTTGGATCTTCTCTATCTCCTCCGTCAACCCGATCTGGTACGGATCCCGCACTGATGAGCAATACTCAAGTATAGGTCGAACGAGTGTTTTGTAAGCCACCTCCTTTGTTGATGGACTACATTTTCTAAGCACTCTCCCAATGAATCTCAACCTGGTACCCGCCTTACCAACAATTAATTTTATATGATCATTCCACTTCAAATCGTTCCGCACGCATACTCCCAGATATTTTACAGAAGTAACTGCTACCAGTGTTTGTTCCGCTATCATATAATCATACAATAAAGGATCCTTCTTTCTATGTATTCGCAATACATTACATTTGTCTATGTTAAGGGACAGTTGCCACTCCCTGCACCAAGTGCCTATCCGCTGCAGATCTTCCTGCATTTCGCTACAATTTTCTAATGCTGCAACTTCTCTGTATACTACAGCATCATCTGCGAAAAGCCGCATGGAACTTCCGACACTATCTACTAGGTCATTTATATATATTGTGAAAAGCAATGGTCCCATAACACTCCCCTGTGGCACGCCAGAGGTTACTTTAACGTCTGTAGACGTCTCTCCATTGATAACAACATGCTGTGTTCTGTTTGCTATAAACTCTTCAATCCAGCCACACAGCTGGTCTGATATTCCGTAGGCTCTTACTTTGTTTATCAGGCGACAGTGCGGAACTGTATCGAACGCCTTCCGGATTGTGGAATTTGCAGCTCTCTGCTAGCTCTGCGAGTCGATTTTCCTGGGCTGCGAACAAATGCTTGCTGGATGTGTGCTACATTTTCATCACTCGTTCTCGGCCGTCCAGAACTTTTCCCTTTGCACAAACACCCATTCTCTGTAAACTGTTTATACCAATGTTTAATACACCACCTATCAGGAGGTTTAACACCATACTTCGTTCGAAATGCACGCTGAACAACTGTCGTCGATTCACTTCTGCCGTACTCAATAACACAAAAAGCTTTCTGTTGAGCAGTCGCCATCTTAGCATCAACTGACGCTGACGCCTAGTCAACAGCGCCTCAAGCGAACAAATGTACAACTAAATGAAACTTTATAGCTCCCTTAATTCGCCGACAGATAGTGCTTAGCTCTGCCTTTTGTCGTTGCAGAGTTTTAAATTCCTAAAGTTGTGGTATTCTTTTTGAATCACCCTGTATATTCGTGTAGTTGTTGTTGTGGTCTTCAGTCCTGAGACTGGTTTGATGCAGTTCTCCATTTGTGTAGTACGTAAAGAAATATGAAAGTTTTAGTTGGACCACTTTTCTTGCTATGTGATAGATGGCACTGTAATAGTCACAAATGAACAGTTGGTAACAGGTAGGTTTTTTAAATTAAAATACAGAACATAGGTACGTTTGAACATTGTATTTCAGTTGTTCCAATGTGATACATGTACCTTTGTGAACTTATCATTTCTGAGAACACATGCTGTTGCAGCGTGATTACCTGTAAATACCACATTAATGCAATAAATGCTCAAAATGGTGTCCGTCAACCTCAATGCATTCGGCAGTACGTGTAACGACATTCCTCTCAACTGCGAGCAGTTCGCCTTCCGTAATGTGCATTGACAACGCACTGACGCATGTTGTCAGGCATTGTCGGTGGATCACGATCACAAAAATCCTTCCACTTTCCCCGCAGAAAGAAATCCGGGGACATCATATCCGGTGAACGTGCAGGCCATTGTATGGTGCTTCGACGACCAATCCACGTGTCATGAAATATGCTATTCAATACCACTTCAACCATACGCAAGCTTTGTGCCGGACATCCATCATGTTGGAAGTACATCGCCTTTCTGTCATGCAGTGAAACATCTTGTAGTAACATCGGTAGAACATTACATAGGAAATCGGCATACATTGCACCATTTAGATTGCCATCGATAAAATGGGGGCCAATTATCCTTCCTCCCATAATGCCGCACCATACATTAACCTGCCAAGGTCGCTGATCTTCCACATGTCACAGCCATCATGTATTTTCCGTTGCCCAATAGTGCATATTGTGCCGGTTTACGTTACCGCTGTTGGTGAATGACGCTTCGTCGCTAAATAGAACGTTTGCAAAAAGCTGTCATCGTCCCGTAATTTCGCTTGTGCCCAGTTGCAGAACTGTACACGCCGTTCAAAGTCATCGCCATGCAAGTCCTGGTGCATAGAAATATGGTACGGGTGCAATCAATGTTGATGTAGCATTCTCAACACCGACGTTTTTGAGATTCCCGATTCTCGCGCAATTTGTCTGCTACTGATATGTGGATTAGCTGCGACAGCAGCTAAAACACCTACTTGGGCATCATCATTTGTTGCAGGTCGTGGTTGACGTTTCACATGTGGCTGAACACTTCCTGTTTCCTGCCGTTGGGCATTTTGATCACAATAGCCATACATCAACATGATATTGACCTTTTCCGCAATTGGTAAACGGTCCATTTTAACACAGGTAATGTATCACGAAGCAAATACCGTCCGCACTGGCGGAATGTTACGTGATACCACGTACTTATACGTTTGTGACTATTACAGCGCCATCTATCACAATGCGAAAAAAGTGGTCCAACTAAAACATTCATATTTCTTTACGTACTACACGAATGTGTAATAAAAATGGGGGTTCCTATTTAAAAAAAGGCGGTTGATATCCGTTTGACCTATGACAGTGCCATCTAGTGGGCCAACAATAGCGCCATCTGGTTTCCCCCTTCAAGCTAGACGAGTTTCGTTCTTTGTAGTTTTTTCGTTTGATGCTAATTTCGTGAGATATTTGGCCCAGTCACTATCAATGGACCACGCTGTAGTCATAGGATACTATGTATTTTCATTTTGTAAAGTGCAAAGTTTTACAATTCTTAACATTTATAACATGTTGCCAGTCTCTGCACCACACTGAAATCTCACCAAGATTTGACTTTATATTTATGCAGTTTCTTTCAGATAGAACTTCATTACAGATAACTGCAAAAAGCTTGATTTTACTTTTAATATGTGCAAGGTCATTAATATACAACATGAATGGCAAGGGTCCCAACACACCTCCATGGGGCGCACCTGAAGTTACTTCTACATCTGATGACGGCTGTCCATCCAAGATAGCATGCTGTGTCCTCCCTACCAAAAAGTCCTCAATCCAGTCACAAATTTCACTTGATACCCCCTGTGACTGAACTTTTGATAATAAGCGTAGTTGCAGTACTGGGTCAACTGCTTTTTGGAATACAAAAAATGCTTTGTCTATCTGGTTGCCTTAATCCAAAACTTTCATTACGTCATGTGAGAATAGAGCGACTTGGGTTTCACATGATCAATCTTTTCAAAATCCATGCATTGAGGAGGTCATTCTGTTCAAGATACCTCATTATGTTTGAGATCAGAATATGTTCTAAGAATCTACAACAAATCAATGTCAAGGATGTTGGGCAGTAGCTTGTGGATCACTTCTACTACCCTTCTTGTAGACAACTGTGACATGTGCCTTTTCCCAAGAACTGGGCATGGTTTTAGGTTCAAGGGATCTACAAGAGATTATAGTTAGGAGAAGGGCTAACTTAGCTGCAAATTCAGTACAGAATCTGACATAGATTATATTGGAACTTGGAGTTTTGTTCAATTTGTAACAATTTCAGCTCTTTTTCAACACCACTGGCACTGATACTTATTTCATTCATTCATCCATCTCTCAATTTCAGTTCCTGTCTAATTTGCTGGGGACTGGGTACTAACTTTGGTGCCAATAACAGACTTTACATATGACCAGGATTTCATTGGGTTCTGTGAAAGACCACTTTACAATAGTCTGCAGTGGCAGTCATTGAACGTTTCATCCAGCATCTCAGTATCTATAGTCCTGAGCTTTGTTTTACACCTGTTATGCAGTAATCTTTGTTTACTTAGAAGTTTCTTTACGGTGACTGTATACCATGGAAGTTCCCTTCCATTATGAACTGTTCTACTGGTACATATCGATCCAGCACATGGTCAACTATTCTTTTAAACTTGAGCCTGCCCTGTGCCGAAAGTTTCAGTTTCCTCATTGAGATATGACTATACTGATTTTTTAAATCCAGTTTACTAAACATTTATATCTTTCTGCTTGTTTTATTTGTCCTTTGTACCTTGGTAATAATTGTTGCCACAATAGCATCATGGTCACTGATACCAATTTCGATGTGGACATGCCCAGAGAGATCAGGTCTATTTGTTGACATTAGATACGATATACTTCCATCATGAATGGGGTTCTTAACTATCTGTTCTCTAGGTAGTTTTCAGAGAAGACATTTAGTAAAGTTTCACAGGATGTCTTATCACGCCAACTACTAACAAGACTAATTTTCCCAATTAATTTTCGAGTGATTGAAGTCTCCATCGATGATTACAGTATGATTGGGGAACTTACATGCAAGTGAACTGGGGTTTTCTCTGAAGTTTTCAGTTACATCAGGAGATGAGTTTGATGGGTGATA
Organism: Schistocerca nitens; assembly: GCF_023898315.1. NCBI lineage: Eukaryota > Metazoa > Arthropoda > Insecta > Orthoptera > Acrididae > Schistocerca > Schistocerca nitens. The sequence continues at coordinate 386,860,300 of NC_064620.1, forward strand.
GAAGGATCCAATTACCATTTCATTTCTGCCCCTGATACTCAGTCTTGCCCATACAGTCTTACACGCAGTTTCAGTTTCTACTTCGGTGGATTTGCATTTCTTGTCTACTGTGACAAATACACCACCTACATTTCCCATTTGCCTGTCCTTTCTATATACACTTAACTTTTCCCCAAAAATCTCGTTGCTATCAATTTTAGGTTTCAACCAGCTTTCTGTACATAGCATCAAGCATAAATGGATTAAGGTGGTCCATAATAATTTTCACGTAGTTCACAACTGTAATGGTGCATTTAGTTACTATTATACGTCCCACAGAAGACCAGGTGAATATCTCCCGAAGCATAATATTGCCCCCACTGGTGTATGTGATGCAGTGCTTGTATCTAGCAGCTGTTTGCCTGAATGATGGTGTATTTGGACACAACCATTGACTTGGTGTAGTAAAAAAAACATGTTTCAAACAAACAGGTGACACATTTCGATTGCTTAGCGGTCCAATCTCAACGATCCCATGCCTCTGCCATTGTAATTGACATTGTTGTTGGGTCACCATGGGAACACAGAGGGTTTGTCAACTGCAGAGCCCCATGTTCAACTGTGTACTCTGAATGATGTGCTTAGAAACACTTGCGCCTACATCAGCATTGTACTTTTGTTTTCTGATCTGCAACAGATTGTTGTCTTTCGTGCTTTATGGAGTGGGAAACCTTGTGATCTCCATGTCTGTAATGAGGCAAGGATGTCCATCATCTTGTTGGCTAATTTTGTTATCACCATTCTCTGGAGATGCTATTATGTTGGATAACTTCCTTTTGTTATCATCGTAAGTGCTGTGGCTGCAAAGCAGCAGCATCTTAGAGGGAGTTGGGAAAACCGACTTGAGGCAGAAGTCAGGGGAACCTGAGCAGACATGGATGTTGATGGAAAGAACAAATGGCAAGTGTCGTAGACAAGATAAGTGAATGACAAGCAAACAGAGTCCTAAGAATGACCAAACGAGAAACCAAGATGAGGTGATAATGTAGTATAGACACACTGGTGTGACTGCAGCTATGCATGACAGAAGCGAATATCAAACTGATAGGTTTCTGGTAATGTAGTCATATTTATCTCAGCCACATTGAGAGCTATTACTCGGAGCGTATATGTGAGTTGAGGTATCCTGTCATTGCAGTGCTTTACAGGTACTGATGCCAACTATTTGGTGTCTCTGCCTATTTCTTATAGCAGGTACTCAGATCCATCCGGCTGAGGTACCATAGCTACTTTCTTGTTCTAGCATTACCTGAATTCTTGTATGTTGTTGTTGTGGTCTTCAGTCCTGAGACTGGTTTGATGCAGCTCTCCATGCTACTCTATCCTGTGCAAGCTTCTTCATCTCCCAGTACCTACTGCAACCTACATCCTTCTGAATCTGCTTAGTGTATTCATCTCTTGGTCTCCCCCTACGATTTTTACCCTCCACACTGCCCTCCTATACTAAATTGGTGATCCCTTGATGCCTCAGAACATGTCCTACCAACCGATCCCTTCTTCTGGTCAAGTTGTGCCACAAACTCCTCTTCTCCCCAATCCTATTCAGTACCTCCTCATTAGTTATGTGATCTACCCATCTAATCTTCAGCATTCTTCTGTAGCACCACATTTCGAATGCTTCTATTCTCTTCTTGTCCAAACTATTTACCATCCACGTTTCACTTCCATACATGGCTACACTCCATACAAATACTTTCAGAAATGACTTCCTGACACTTAAAACTATATTCATGTTAACAAATTTCTCTTCTTCAGAAACACTTTCCTTGCCATTGCCAGTCTACATTTTATATCCTCTCTACTTCTACCATCATCAGTTATTTTGCTCCCCAAATAGCAAAACTCCTTTACTACTTTAAGTGTCTCATTTCCTAATCTAATACCCTCAGCATCACCCGACTTAATTCGACTACATTCCATTATCCTCGTTTTGCTTTCGTTGATGTTCATCTTATATCCTCCCTTCAAGACACCATCCATTCCGTTCAACTGCTCTTCCAAGTCCTTTGCTGTCTCTGACAGAATTACAATGTCATCGGCGAACCTCAAGGTTTTTATTTCTTCTCCCTGGATTTTAATACCTATTCCGAATTTTTCTTTTGTTTCCTTTACTGCTTGCTCAATATACAGATTGAATAACATCGGGGAGAGGCTACAACCCTGTCTTACTCCCTTCCCAACCACTGCTTCCCTTTCATGTCCCTCGACTCTTATAACTGCCATCTGGTTTCTGTACAAATTGTAAATAGCCTTTCGCTCCCTGTATTTTACCCCTGCCACCTTTAGAATTTGAAAGAGAGTATTCCAGTCAACATTGTCAAAAGCTTTCTCTAAATCTGCAAATGCTAGAAACGTAGGTTTGCCTTTTAATCTTTCTTCTAAGATAAGTCATAAGGTCAGTATTGCCTCACGTGTTCCAGTATTTCTACGGAATCCAAACTGATCTTCCCCGAGGTCGGCTTCTACTAGTTTTTCCATTCGTCTGTAAAGAATTCGTGTTAGTATTTTGCAGCTGTGGCTTATTAAACTGATTGTTCGGTAATTCTCACATCTGTCAACACCTGATTTCTTTGGGATTGGAATTATTATATTCTTTTTGAAGTCTGAGGGTATTTCGCCTGTTTCATACATCTTGCTCACCAGATGGTAGAGTTTTGTCAGGACTGGCTCTCCCAAGGCCGTCAGTAGTTCCAATGGAATGTTGTCTACTCCGGGGGCCTTCTTTCGACTTAGGTCTTTCAGTGCTCTGTCAAACTCTTCACGCAGTATCGTATCTCCCATTTCATCTTTATCTACATCCTCTTCCATTTCCATAATATTGTCCTCAAGTGCATCGCCCTTGTATAGACCCTCTGTATACTCCTTCCACCTCTGCTTTCCCTTCATTGCTTAGAACTGGGTTTCCATCTGAGCTCTTGATGTTCATACAAGTGGTTCTCTTATCTCCAAAGGTCTCTTTAATTTTCCTGTAGGCAGTATCTATCTTACCCCTAGTGATATACGCCTCTACATCCTTACATTTGTCCTCTAGCCATCCCTGCTTAGCCATTTTCCACTTCCTGTCGATCTCATTTTTGACACGTTTGTATTCCTTTTTGCCTGCTTCATTTACTGCATTTTTATATTTTCTCCTTTCATCAATTAAATTCAATATTTCTTCTGTTACCCAAGGATTTCTACTAGCCCTCGTCTTTTTACCTACTTGATCCTCTGCTGCCTTCACTACTTCATCCCTCAAAGCTACCCATTCTTCTTCTGCTGTATTTCTTTCCCCCATTCCTGTCAATTGTTCCCTTATGCTCTCCCTGAAACTCTGTACACCCTCTGGTTCTTTCAGTTTATCCAGGTCCCATCTCCTTAAATTCCCACCTTTTTGCAGTTTCTTCAGTTTTAATCTACAGGTCATAACCAATAGATTGTGGTCAGAGTTCACATCTGCCCCTGGAAATGTCTTACAATTTAAAACCTGGTTCCTAAATCTCTGTCTTACCATTATATAATCTATCTGATACCTTTTAGTATCTCCAGGGTTCTTCCATGTATACAACCTTCTATCACGATTCTTAAACCAAGTGTTAGCTATGATTAAGTTGTGCTCTGTGCAAAATTCTACCAGGCGGCTTCCTCTTTCATTTCTTAGCCCCAATCCATATTCACCTACTACGTTTCCTTCTCTCCCTTTTCCTACTCTCGAATTCCAGTCACCCATGACTATTAAATTTTCGTCTCCCTTCACTATCTGAATAATTTCTTTTATTTCATCATACATTTCTTCAATTTCTTCGTCATCTGCAGAGCTAGTTGGCATATAAACTTGTACTACTGTAGTAGGTGTTGGCTTCGTATCTATCTTGGCCACAATAATGCGTTCACTAAGCTGTTTGTAGTAGCTTACCCGCGTTCCTATTTTCCTATTCATTATTAAACCTACTCCTGCATTACCCCTATTTGACTTTGTGTTTATAACCCTGTAGTCACCTGACCAGAAGTCTTGTTTCTCCTGCCACTGAACTTCACTAATTCCCACTATATCTAACTTTAACCTATCCATTTCCCTTTTCAAATTTTCTAACCTACCTGCCCGATTAAGGGACCTGACATTCCACGCTCCGATCCGTAGAACGCCAGTTTTCTTTCTCCTGATAACGACATCCTCTTGAGTAGTCCCCGCCCGGAGATCCGAATGGGGGACTATTTTACCTCCGGAATATTTTACCCAAGAGGACGCCATCATCATTTAATCATACAGTAAAGCTGCATGCCCTCGGGAAAAATTACGGCCGTAGTTTCCCGTTGCTTTCAGCCGTTCGCAGTACCAGCACAGCAAGGCCGTTTTGGTTATTGTTACAAGGCCAGATCAGTCAATCATCCAGACTGTTGCCCTTGCAACTACTGAAAAGGCTGCTGCCCCTCTTCAGGAACCACACGTTTGTCTGGCCTCTCAACAGATACCCCTCCGTTGTGGTTGTACCTACGGTACGGCTATCTGTATCGCTAATGCACGCAAGCCTCCCCACCAACGGCAAGGTCCATGGTTCATGGGGGGGGGGGGGGGGGGGGGAATTCTTGTATGTGATCTTTTAATATGCTAATGAAACTTATGCAGCTCAGCTTCTCCAGGTGGCCAAGTGACAAAGTTGTCATTCACGTACCACAGCCAAAAGCAATTGCTAGTGATATCGGTATGATGGACTGAGTTTGATGACAGCATAACAGCCTCCCCAGACCCTCCTGTGATTGTCTAAACAAACAGTACATGCAGAACTGGTGTCATTACTCCTCAACTATTAGCAGAAAAATGTGACCCCCCCCCCCCCCCCCCCCCCAAGCTTATCACCAGTTCATAGTGCACCAACAATTTCCAGGGAACTGTGTAAGTCCCAAATAATCTGCCTTGTATCCCCTCCCTTTCTGGTAATTCAGCTACAATTTGGATCTAATAATGTCTAATAAATTTGACCTCCAGTACAGAAGACTTTAAAAAATATTTTTGTACAGTGATAAAAGGCAAACGTAATTTTCTTCAAAGTGGAATGCAATATTTTGAAAACGTTCATTGTCAGCCAAAATAAACTGTGATTTTTGCAATTTTCCTGCGAGATTCAATATTGAATCATTTTTTGGGCTTGTATTTGGAATATCGGCATCTGCTGTGAATCGTACAACCATCATCAAGGCAAGGTGATGTCTGATTTCTGAGAAGTTGATGTGCCAAAACCATATGATTCAGAGTTATATTTTTGAGTAATATGCACATACATCACAGGTATCTGCAAATACAGTCGGCCCAACAGTGCCAATCTTCATCATCATCATCATCATCATCATCATCATTAGTGTTCGGCCAAAAGGCAGGTTTCCACGTGGTAGTTCTCCATCCTGTCCAGTCTTCTGCCATCCTCTTCAGATCGGCATAATTTCCTGTTCCCTTTATGTCTACGTCATCTATCATCTTGTATCTCCTTCTTCAGTCTTCTCCCACAAACCAGTCCTTCCAAAGCATCTGCTAGCAAGCACTCCCTTCTCAATGAATGTCCCATCCAGTTCTTTTTCCTTTCGCTTATGACCTTCAGCAGACATCTTCTCTCACCAACCCTTTCCAATACTCTTTCATTACTCACTCTTTCCATCCAGCTTATCCTCTCCATTTTCCTCCACATCCACATCTCAAATGCTTCTAACCTTTTCTCCTCCTCTAGTCTCAGCGTCCATTTTTCTGGCCCATATAGTGCCACACTCCAGACAAAATATTTGCCAAGCCTTTTCCTTAGACCTTTATCAAATTTGTTACATAACAGTCTCCTCTTTCTGTTGAATGCCTCTTTCGCTATAGCAATTCAAGGTTTCATCTCTTGGTGACATCTCAAGTCTTCAGTTATCATGCTTCCAAGATATTTAAATGCACTTACTTGGTTAATGGTAGCTTTTCCTATTTTAATATTGGACGGTCTGCGTCTTGTACTGATGACTGATGACTCTTAGTTTTGCTGTGTTTATTTGCATCCCATATTCCACACATGCTTCATTCAGATCTTTCAGCATGTTATTCACTGTCTGCTCACTTTCTACCACTAATACCTTGTTGTCAACAAATATTATACATTGTATTCTCTTTCCACCAATACATATGCCTCTTTTCCCATCTAAGCCTTTCGCAACAATCTCTTCAAGGTATGCTTTAAATAATGGTGTGGAAGCACAACAACCTTGTCTAACACCTCGTCCAATGCTGCTTCCTTCTGACATTTCATTTCCAATCTTTATCTTTACTTTCTGGTGTAAATATAGATTCTATATCAGTCGTCTCTCTTTCTAGTCTATTCCTTTCCTCTTCAAAATATCCATCAGCTTTTTCCAATGAACTCTGTCAAAAGCCTTTTCTAAATCTATAAAAACAGCAAATATTGCTCTACCTTTTTCCATTTACCTTCCTGCTATAATTCTTAACAGGCCAATAATATATCTTGTTCCTTTTCCTCTTCTGAATCTGAACTGCTCCTCTGCAATCCCTCTATCCAGCTTGCCATATAGTCTTCTATTCAACACTTTAGCTGCATGATAATAATAATAATAATAATAATTTTATTGTCTTTAAGCCATTACAGCAATAGACAAAGTCATACATATAATACAATACAGTACAGTACATGCTATAGAAGGACAGAATTGTTAAGAACTTTACAGTTTAATATCACAGGTCATGAAATCCTTTACATTGTAGAATGGGTTTACAACTAACCAGTCATAAAGTGTTTGTTTGTATTGTTGCTCTGGTAAATTTTGTATACCTTGTGGAAGTTTGTTAAATAATTTGTGGCCCTTAAGTTCATAACTGTTAACTGATTTTGACAGTCTGTGGTAGGGCGTATAGATAGAGCTGTTTGTCCTAGTGCTGTAACAATGTATATTTGCCCTGTGTTTTACTTTAGGTAAGTTCTTTTTTGTGTAGATTAAAACATAATAAATATATAGGTTTATTACTGTCATAATTTTTGTTGAGTAAACAAAGGTTTACAATGAGCCTTGTATGGTGAGCCTGTAATTATCCTAATAGCTTTCTTTTGCAGCAATAGTATATCATGCACACAAGTGGAGTTTCCCCATAAAATAATGCCATAGGATATGATGCTTTGGAAAAATGAGTAGTAAGATACTCTAACATAATTTTTAGGTACACAGTGCATTAATCGCCTTAACAAATAGATTACCCTAGACAATTTACCGCTAATATACTTAATATGTGGATTCCAAGAAAGTTTATCATCCAAATATACCCCCCAAAATTTAACACAACTAGGATCATCTGATGGAAACTTGTCTTTTAAACTAAATACCATCTGCTGGGTTTTGCTTTCATTAAGCAAGAACCCATTTGCTTTTAACCAGAGTGAAGCTTGCTCAATTGTCTCTGTAAAGCATGTTTTAAGGCTATTAAGATCATTACTGCTGCTCAGAAATGTTGTATCATCAGCATAGAGTACTGTTCTGGATTTGATAAATGGTGGCAGGTCGTTTATTGTTATTAGGAAAAGGAAAGGTTCCAACACGGATCCCTGCGGAACACCTACCTCAACTTGTTCTATACTGGACATTTCTTTCCCAACACAGATGGCTTGCTTACAGTTTTGTAAATATGATCTTAATAGCTTAAGGCTGTTCCCTTTAACACCGTAAAAGTCCATTTTTTCGAGTAGTAGTGTATGTTCTACACAGTCAAAGGCTTTGCTTAGGTCACAAAAAGTCACTTGGGCAAAGCATTTATCTTCAAATACTTGATGGATGTATTTAACATCATTGTCTATCGCATCAATGGTTGACAGGTTTTTCCTAAAGCCATACTGTGATCCACTTATTAATCCTATGTTATCGAAGTAAACAGATAATTGTTGGTAAATTATGCATTCTAGAACTTTTGAGAAAACTGGGACTATGGATATTGGCCTGTAACTTGAGACAGAATTTTTATCTCCTTTTTTATGTACTGGAACTACCCTAGACAGTTTAAGCTCATCAGGGAAAAAACCCTCCAGTATACACTTGTTTATACAATATGTTAGGGGGTACACTATACAGTCTATTACTTTCTTAAGCATGTTACAAGACAGGTCATATATGTCTACACTATCTGATGATTTTAACTGCTTCACTATTCTTAACACAAAACCAGGTGAGACCTCAGAAAAATTGAAGGTACTTGTGTTTGTTGATGACCTAGCAATATTTTTTGACAGTAACTGTGATGAGCTGATTTCAGGTTTAATTATAGCACTTCCTACTTCCTCAACTGATTTAATAAAAAAGTCATTAAATTCCTGGGGAGAGATACTAATTTTGTTACTTCTTTTATCTTTGGCGACACTATTTATTAGAGTCCATGCTGCTTTGCACTTATTGGTGGATTTCTCAATACTTCTGAGATTGTGTGCTTGTTTGGCTTCCACAATTGCTTTTTTGTACTCATTCCTAGATCTAACATAGGCTAGTTTAGCATGGTTGGTTTTCAGATTTTTATAAATATTGTACAACAACATAACTTGATTTTTCATAGTAGACAGCTGTTTTGTATACCATGTATTCTGTCTATTTGGAACGTTTGCTTTTAGGACTCTGTCAGTTACTTTGCATTTCTTTATTGGTATGCAGTCAATAAAGTGTCCCAAAAATGCTTTGAGAAACCTATCAAATAGTACCTTTGCTGGCACATAATTGCTTAGAGTATAATGTGCCTCATCATAACACAGGCCAAACCAATCTCTGTTAGAAAGGGACGTACGAAACCTGTCAATTTTCTCATCTGTGACTGGTCTAGTGACCACAACTTCTGGGACAAGCTTATTTACATAACTCTTATCAAGAGGGAACCTACTTGTATAATTTAAAGATACTGAATCATGATCAGAATATGGAAATACTGTCACAAAAAATGATTCTTCTGTTGTTTCAAAATTTACAAAAATATTGTCAAGACATGCATGTTCTCTTGTAGGTTTGTTATTGACTGAATGTAAGTTGCACTGTCTTAGTAGGTTTTGGAGTTCAGTGACAGTACGTTTTTGTGTTGTGACATCGAATTCAGCATTCACATCTCCACCTATCACAATATCGTAATGTATCCATCTAGTATCTGTAAGTACATGTAACAGCAGGTCCAGTTTTTCTAAAAATACATTGGTTATACCCTTAGGTGACCTGTACAGGGAAATTACAACTAACTTAAAACTATTACTATGCCAGCAGCTTCAAAGTTCTGTTCATCACACAGAAAATCTAGATCTAATCTATTGAATGTACCGCTAAGTGACATGTTAACATATATTGCCACACCACCTCTGCAGTAGCTACTGGCTAGAATATAATTATCAAATTTAATAAATGTAAGTTCACTCTCACTAGCCCAGTGTTCACTTAAACAAAAGATATCAAACTTATTTTCTAATCCAAAGTCATTGACAATAAATTATTTATCCCTTACTCCTTCAATGTTAAGATAACAGATTATAAAATCAAACCTATCTTTCTTTACAGATGCACTATTTTGCTGAGAGGCTATTAAATCTCTGGCACTATTTATCTTATGGGCTTCTTCCCCTTGCTGCCTTCTACTAAAAAATCATTTAGATGCAATGGAGGTACAGTTTTCCGTTTGCCCGCTACACTTGATACTGCTTCTACTCCTGGAGGTCTCTTCGCGTCTTCTTGTTCATGGCATGATCTAAGTGGCTGGGTTCCCACTGTAGGTAGTTCAAATGTTGCTGCAGAATGGACAGCTGGATCACCTGTTGGTACACTTGTTGCTGAATATGCTGCCACTTTTGCTGTTTCTGTTATCTTAGTTCCTGAATGAGGTGTTCTACCTGTTGTAACTGTAGTTACAGCTTCCTCTCTCCCAGCACATTCTTTTGTAATCAGTGATACTGATGTTGTGTTACTGCTGCAACTGAAGTACATGGTAGGGAAGATACTTTGCAGGTGTCCTTTACCAGTGGTAGTGGAATAGGATCACTTTTCTTACATCTAGGAGAAACAATATCCACTACCTTTTTGATCTTTTGACTGAGCAGCGATTTGCCCCATTTATTTAAATGCATACCATGTGTTGTGAAGTGCTGTCTTTCAAGATCGTCAATACTGAGGAAAAAAGTATTTGAAGTTGTCTTGCAGATCTTTTCATACATCCTGTTTGCTTTTTGGATTTCTCTGTTCACACAAGAAGATTCAGTAAGGTCATGTCTGTGTGGAATGCCTACAACAATAACTTTTTGATCCTCTGTTGTACGTAGCGCATCTCTAAGCACTCTGTTTGCTACTATTAGTTCATTCTTATATACATCGTTTGCACCGCCCAATATTACAATGCATTCACTTTGTGTCACGTGATTATTGTTTTTATAGAGTTTTTATGAGAAATTAGACTGATGGTCCTATGCTCTTCACATTTTATAGTGTTTCTCTTTTTATCTATTGGTATCATAACTTGCAAGGAGGTCCTTGGGCCGTTCCCCTTTGTCACACATCTCATTATAGAGGTAGACTATTTCTTTTCTTGCCTTGTTTCCCTGGCTCTTCAACAGGTCTGCTGGCAAATCATCAATTCCACATGCCTCCCTATTCTTCATTTCCTTCAGCACTTTTTCTACTTCTGCTTCCAAGATGGTGAATCCCTTTCCATCTTCCGGCACATATTGCTCCTCTTCAACCTTAATTTCACTTTTTGTTTCATCCCCCTTATGCAGACATTCAATATATTCTTGCCATCTGTTCAAAACCTCCTGTGGTTCTTCTTCTAGAGTGCCATCAGCTCTTTCTATTTCTGTGTTATTCCTCTTTCTTTTACGTTCAGAAACTATCTCACTAGGCAGTCTATACATCATTTCATACTTTCCCTCTTTCTTCATTTTCTCTATTTTGTTGCATTTCTGTTTGATCCATTTTTCCCTGGCTTCTTCAGTTTCTCTTCATAATTCACTATTCAGGTTCCTGTACCTCTTTTTGCCTTCTTCAGTTTCTAACTTTTTCCACTTTCTCCACTCTTCCATCTTTTTCAACATGTTTTCTGTTATCCAGTCTTTCCTGCTACTTTGGGATATCCCTAGTACTTCTTTGGCACAATCCATGAGTCCTTCCCTCATTTTTATCCATTTGTCATTAACACGTCCATCAGCATTACCCCTTTCCCATTTTTCCATAAATCTGTTTCCCAAATCTGATGCCTTTCCTACCTTTTTGAGCCTTTCTATGTTTATTCTTTGTTTTGCTTTACCTCTCCAGACTTTTTTCAACTTCACTTTTTATTTAAATTTGATACCCATGTGTAACATCACCTTTTGTGGTGCTCAAATAATGTGTTACCCACTGCTAATGAATTTTCTTTACAGAAACTAATTAGTTGTTCACCTCTCTCATTTCTTATTCCTAATCCAAATTTTCCTACTGTTTCTTCATCTCTTCCTTCACCCACCACTGCATTCCAGTCCCCCATGGTGATAATGCAGACATTTCTATTTTCTTTCTCGATGAGTTCTTGTATTTTCTCATAATATTCTTCCACTTCCTCACCTCTATGCTGGCTGGTTGGCATATATACCTGTATTAACACAAAATCTTTTGCACTACCCTTCAGTCCTATCAGTCTTCCATCAGTATATTGTACTTTCATTACTTTATTTTTCAGCTTTTGCCCTATGAACATTCCTACCCCTTTTTCACCACTCTTGATTTGCCCTGAGTAAAAGAGCTTATAATCTTCACTTTCTATCTCCCCATCTCATTTCAAACCAAGGGCATCTAATTTGTTCCTTTTCATCTCCTGTTTTGCATTCTCTAGCTTTCCTGATTGCAGTGGTGTCCTCACTCTCCATGTTCCTATCCTTATCTTTCCTTCCTTCATTGTCCCTTTCTTCCTTTTAAATATGTCTGCTCTCAATGTGTCCCCCTCCTGGAGATCTGATTGAGAGGAAGTTTTAACTCCTGAATCTTTCACATAGAGAGACATACCATGTACTGCTAGGGAATGTAATGTGATAGTTTCTCGTTACTTTCCACATAGGCAGTAGGCTGCGCAGCCTAAAATCAGCCACTACAGTTGCTACTTGTACTCTTTTTGTACCCAAAGAGAAAAGGTGCCTCTTCCGCCAGCTTTACCATTCCGGAAGGCTCTTTCTCTGCTGTCGCTGCCATTGAGGTCTTATAAAAATAACAGGAAATGACCGGAAAAGGACATAGTGAGGACAGGTTTGGGATAGGAAAGGGAGAGCGATAAGCTGTTGTGAGACACACTTTGTCTGGCTTGTCTCCTCTGGCCTGTCCGGCTTGGGTGACCCTTCTGGTAGCTAAGCTACCGCTGGCATAGCCCTCCAGATCCAGAGCACGCAAACTTCCTTGCCCGCATGGACAGTGCTAAATTAAGGTGGTGTCCCCTGAGGAGGAACAGTGCCAATAACAAATTAAATTTATACCGGTATATTAAAGACAGAAATATTAGAAGTCTACATTTTAAACAAATATAGAGTTGCCGCAAGTTCATGATGCCTAGCAGTTACGTTGTTAATCATTGAATTGCTGGTAGGTGTCAGAATGCTACGCATCAAATGTTCAGAACAAAAATTCCTGTGGGAAGACGAGAAATAAAAGTCTGAAATGAAGGTAAACAGTCAGTGCTGAGCAGTTGACGATCGTGGAGTTCGTAACACGTGCTTTGTTCTCCACCACCGCCTACCAGCATGGTACTGGGTCTGAAGATGGTCAGTAACTGACCGAAACAGGTAACCACAGAAATAAAGGTTTCTTGCAGCTGAGACTGTTTATGTTCATTTTAAAGTACTAAGAAAAAACTGCTGTTCTCCGTGAGAAATGTTCTCAAAAATTACAAATAAAAGTTTCCCTTGACTTTTTGAGATTGGAGCACTCATCTCGGTTGAGCAGGTTCCCTGCCAATCATACTTCCACAACTACTTTAACACAGAATCCTAATAGGATGAGGCTGTGACCAATATCTTAACTTTTTTTGTAATCTGTGAAATGGCAACTGGAAGGCAAAGTACAGTGCATATAGTTTGCCTAAAACTGGCAGGAAATTCCATCCATAGATTCCTGCCTTTCATAAAAGCAGATTACCTTTCACAGATCCCAGAAAAGCTGGGGCACTCATTTGATTGGTTTGAAGTGGTGCCTCCACCTACACTCAATGTCCTCAACTATTTGTAGGATATATTCCTCACTCCATCTTCTTGTACAGTCTTGGGCCTGGGTGGTTCCCTCCAGTACCATGGATATAATTCCACGATGTCTTAACATTTGTCCTGTCATCCTGTCCCTTCTTCTAATCAGTGTTGTCCATGTGTTTCTTTGACAGTTCTCCAAAGAACTTATTCATTTCTTATCTTATTGGTTCACTTGATTTAAGGCATACTTCTGCAATACCACATCTCAAATGCTTCAGTTCTCTTCTTTTCCATTTTCCCCAACAGTCCATGATACACATTCATACAATTATGTGCTCCAAATGTACACTCTCAGAAATTTCTTAAACAAATTAAAACCTGTGTTTGATACTAGTAGACTTGTGTAAGCAAGGAATTTCACTAATTTGCTAGAATTGTTAAAACTGTAATGCAGATTATTAATTTTATTAAAGAATAATCAAGTGATGTGTTGTTGCAGGAGCTGAAAGAAGCATGCAAGGTAAGTAACTTCAGCAAGAAAATAACATGACAGAATTTTCTCATACATTCATGAGAACTTCATTTTATCAGAAAACAGGCAAGTGTTGCTGCCCAGAAAAGCTATGGAACCCATTGTAAAGAGAGCTAAACATTGACAACTTCTTTAGAGTAATGACTGTACAAGAATGAGTTAAATTATATTCAGTGGAACTAATTTATGATATTCAGAGTAATTGTCATTTCAGCAATATGTGTGGGAAAATGAGAGTGAACCTTAATAAATATTGCTGTTACCTGATTAATCACCTAAATTTATAGTTACGTCATTTTTTGTTTTCCTTTGCGTCTCATGAAGTATATTCCATTATTAATTTGTGTTGTAGGATGCATAAAGTTACATTTGGTAGGGTATTGTGCTCTCAAGTGTGTCCTTTTCCTGACTACTGAAAATTTACTTATTATCTTTCATACATTTAAGAGTTATGTCTTAGTATTGGTGTACTGTGGAACATTGAAAATTGTGGAACATGGAAAACATTTTCCTGTTTTTATAAGGTATATTACACAATAATGGATTACTAACAAAGAGATAGAGGGGCTGGCCAGTACTTAGCTCAGTACAGCCGATAGTTACACAAAACAGAACAGAAAATTTACATTCCTAGCTTTCGGAACTTTGTTCCTTCATCAGGGAGGAGAGATGGGAGAAAAGGGAAGAAGGGAAAGTGGATTCAGTCACTCACAACCCAGGTTATGAAGCAACAGGGAAAGGTAAACAGGGAGGGTAGCAAGGATGGAGGCATCTTTGTCAGAGGGAAGCCAAAGATATTCAATAATGGATTTTACTTTGTTTTAAACTCACAGTCTGTACTAAGAAGACTGGGCATAGGAGGATAACCAGCCCTATGTCGTAGATAGCTTTTAACAGTAATTTGGAACTATTTCCAATTTATCTAGAATGGTAAGAATCTAACCAGAAGATACAGTGAAATAAAGGTTCATACTTTTATATCAGTCATGGTTGATTACTTTGTTATCTTTTCCTGTTGTCTTTCTTTGAAAAGATCCTCAGTTATGTACTAGTAAGTTTTTCCCCCCAAAAAAAAAAACTTTTATACATGTGAGAAGAATAAACTCTTGGTTGTCAAAACCAGTTCTGAAATCTGTTGGTTTTTCTATTAGCCTTGGTATCAGATTGTGGGCTATTTGTTGTTAATCATCTTTTTCATCGTTATTTCATTTTAACTTTGTGGCAGTCTCTGTCAGGCAGAAAGACATATCTTAGAACAAAGTTACAAGAAAAATTTGCAGCCCCATATGGAATAGAATCAACACATCTGTATCACAGCTTCTTACTCAGCTGCATGATCTAACCAAGGCTATGATGTAACATAGTTGTTTCTGAATTCTCTTCACCATGGTGGGAGAAGGGGTTGGGTCTATGTGAAGAAGGAGAATATGGAAAGAGTTAATTTTTTGTTCTCATGGACACTGATGGGAAAATGAAGTAAGTTTGTCTCTAAAGCCCTCCAAATTATCACTCATTACGCAATTATAAGAAACATTTTTCCTTCATTAACTGATGAATTGTGGAAAAAATTGCCACACCCTGATTTTGTAGAATGTTTTTATAGTCAACTGACATTAATCTGCTATACTGTTTTTGTGGTTAACAATGGTGTAAATGAACAAAATTCATGTATCAGAAAAAATACTACTTTAAAAAAATAAAAACATCTATTTTTATTTAACTTGCTTTACCTGTGGTCTTAAACTTATCTTTATCACAATTTTACAGTCTTTTGAGAAGGTGTTGGTACAAAACATACAAATAGGCCTTTCTCCGAGCCTGGCAGAAGCAATAAGAACAATACCAAGATGGCGACTGATACAGGGTGCATTTCCTCATGTCATGCACTGTGCTGCATCATTGCTCCACAACAGGTAAGACTGTTTGTTTAAATAGAATTTTAACTGCTCTGTGAAACTAGGTGGTTTATAGTACCTGGCAAAGGAAGTCAGATGTTGGATTGAATTGCATGAAAATACAGTTCTTGAAACTGCAGCAGTCTTGGCAATAATGTGCAACAGTACATCATTTTATACAGATGGTGTCTCTATCAAATGCTTTCATTGCCTCCCTTGACCTGGCACCTTGAAGAACCTTTCCTTCTCATTCCAGTGCTTATCTCTTTCTCACATCTTCCTTTGTGATTAGTTTCCTTTTGTTGCTGGCAAACTAAAGAAACTCACTTAACTGTTGCATGTAGTACAGTAGGTGTGATTTTTACATATGCAGTCACTATTTTAATTATTTCCAAATATAAAAAATATTATGTACTTTTTATCACTTTGTGTTTGGTTATTGGTTTTGTGTGCTACCAAATTAATAACAATTGATTTATGTGGCAATAAATGTCAAAAGAAAAGGTACTGCAGCTAGTGAAACATTATTATGCTGTTGTAAGTAACCCTGTGATGAAACCCAGATGACCACATGATGCCGACTGGTTGCTGTGCCATCATCTGCCACATGCCATCGTTTATATGTACACTCCTGGAAATTGAAATAAGAACACCGTGAATTCATTGTCCCAGGAAGGGGAAACTTTATTGACACATTCCTGGGGTCAGATACATCACATGATCACACTGACAGAACCACAGGCACATAGACACAGGCAACAGAGCATGCACAATGTCGGCACTAGTACAGTGTATATCCACCTTTCGCAGCAATGCAGGCTGCTGTTCTCCCATGGAGACGATCGTAGAGATGCTGGATGTAGTCCTGTGGAACGGCTTGCCATGCCATTTCCAGCTGGCGCCTCAGTTGGACCAGCGTTCGTGCTGGACGTGCAGACCGCGTGAGACGACGCTTCATCCAGTCCCAAACATGCTCAATGGGGGACAGATCCGGAGATCTTGCTGGCCATGGTAGTTGACTTACACCTTCTAGAGCACGTTGGGTGGCACGGGATACATGCGGACGTGCATTGTCCTGTTGGAACAGCAAGTTCCCTTGCCGGTCTAGGAATGGTAGAACGATGGGTTCGATGACGGTTTGGATGTACCGTGCACTATTCAGTGTCCTCTCGACGATCACCAGTGGTGTACGGCCAGTGTAGGAGATCGCTCCCCACACCATGATGCCGGGTGTTGGCCCTGTGTGCCTCGGTCGTATGCAGTCCTGATTGTGGCGCTCACCTGCACGGCGCCAAACACGCATACGACCATCATTGGCACCAAGGCAGAAGCGACTCTCATCGCTGAAGACGACACATCTCCATTCGTCCCTCCATTCACGCCTGTCGCGACACCACTGGAGGAGGGCTGCACGATGTTGGGGCGTGAGCGGAAGACGGCCTAACGGTGTGCGGGACCGTAGCCCAGCTTCATGGAGACGGTTGCGAATGGTCCTCGCCGATACCCCAGGAGCAACAGTGTCCCTAATTTGCTGGGAAGTGGCGGTGCGGTCCCCTACGGCACTGCGTAGGATCCTACGGTCTTGGCGTGCATCCGTGCGTCGCTGCGGTCCGGTCCCAGGTCGACGGGCACGTGCACCTTCCGCCGACCACTGGCGACAACATCGATGTACTGTGGAGACCTCACGCCCCACGTGTTGAGCAATTCGGCGGTACGTCCACCCGGCCTCCCGCATGCCCACTATACGCCCTCGCTCAAAGTCCGTCAACTGCACATACGGTTCACGTCCACGCTGTCGCGGCATGCTACCAGTGTTAAAGACTGCGATGGAGCTCCGTATGCCACGGCAAACTGGCTGACACTGACGGCGGCGGTGCTCAAATGCTGCGCAGCTAGCGCCATTCGACGGCCAACACCGCGGTTCCTGGTGTGTCCGCTGTGCCGTGCGTGTGATCATTGCTTGTACAGCCCTCTCGCAGTGTCCGGAGCAAGTATGGTGGGTCTGACACACCGGTGTCAATGTGTTCTTTTTTCCATTTCCAGGAGTGTAGTATGGAGGGCCAACGGACCAGCTTACTGCTCTTCTGCCTGTTATCAGCTTTCCAGACTTGGAGTCACTATTTCTCATTCAAGTAGCTTATCAGTTGGCCTCAAAAGGCTGAGTACACCGTCTCCCAGTCCACCCATCAGCACCAGGAAGTGAACCCAGCTCTTCTGTGTGGCAGTCAGACATGCTGATCACTCAGCTAGAGAGACAGACTTGTTTTGTAGCCATGTGTTCATTAATCTGTAACTGTGTACATGTTATTCTTCCCTTCAAATCTCAGTTATATGATGCCATATATACGCCATCAAATATTCTGCACACCATAATTTTTGGGGGTGGGGGGATTGGCTTTAATTTGTGTTTTATTGACGAAGAAATTATTCCAATGTGAAGATCATGTTAGTTGTCATTTTCATCATCACCACTAGTGGAAGAATCATTGTCATCACCATTTTCCCATTGAGGTCGTCTTCAGTTCCATCCAGTGAATTTGTGATACTGCATTTTTAGAAGGATTTTTTCCTCCAATGTTAGTGGAATGGAATCCTGTGCACATTTCACCCACTCACAAATCTCGGAGAAATCTGGCAGCTTGAGTTTTGCACTTGGCGTGAACTTTGTGGTTTTCATTGGCCGCCATTGTGAATACTGCTGTTTAAGTACAACTTTGAACAGCTGATTTATACACACTTCTAGTGGTTGCAGGTCAGATGTTAGGCCTCCAGGGATAATGACCAAGTCAGTTTTCCCTTTATGTGATTTGTCTTGCACTTCCTCAGTTGTATAGCCATGGAAGCCGTCCAGGACCAACATGTTACATAAATTCAATAGTGCACCAGGACAATGTTGCCAAACATGTGTCACCCAGTGAACCATAAGATCATTTTCCATCCACACTTTTGGATTCACTCACCAATATGCCTTTCACTGATATTTTTGTAATAACTTTCCTTTTAAATATCACATAATGTGGTAGCTTTTGTCCTTCACCAGTTACACACATCACTCTACACCTTTGCTTCTCATTGCTGCCAGTTCGTATGATGATGCTGGATTCCTCTTTCCTGTTAACAGTGTTGTTGAGCTACATCTCAAAATAGACTGGTGTTTAATCCACATTACCAATTTGCAATATTGCTGTATATAGGAATATTCACAGCCCAAATTTATCACTTAGTGATAAGCATTCATTACTTTTTCCTCATAATCTTCTGGAAGCCATTGCACAGTGATAATTTTCCTCTGGGAACCTAATCCATTTTGATTGAAAAATCTTGATAGCCAGCCCCGGTTAGCTTTGAAACCTGTGATGCCTAGTCCTTTGGTTAAAGCCAGTGCTCTGATTTAGCACATTTCACTAGCCATCGAGCACCTGTATTGTCTCTTCTCATCTACATAACTGCAAAGCCCTTTTTGTGATCTGGATGCTTTACTTTGTGGCCATGAAATGCCTGGCGATTACCATTAGTTTCTTGAAGCCACATTTTGTTTTTTCGCTGGTTGTGAATACAACACATGTTCACGTCATGGTTTCTTCCTGCTGCACTGTTTGTAATGTTCTCGGCTTCTTCAATAATTGTAAGTTTTTCTTTAGCTGTGTGTGAGTAATAATGAGAAATTGTTAATTAACAAGTTAACATGTGGTTAATACTTCACTTCTAACTGCTAGCAACATGTCACAGCTTCAGGCCACAACAATGGTGTAGTATAACAAGATCTATTATTGGAGGCGGAGAAGTACCAGAGTTGTCTCAATTAATCTGTGCATCCCAGTTTTTCATCCATAAATTTGAGCAAAAATATGTGTGGATTGTTTGCATATATAAGGTCTATCTTGATGATTCTTATAGATCTCTTAAAAATTCCTTGCGTGGAGATATCTTCTGGTGATTCTTATTGAGTACCAGTCACTGATAAAGTGTAGTCATGGCAAACCTTCAGCTGCATCTACATCCGTACTCTGCAAACCATTGTGAAGTGTATGGCAGAGAATATGTCCCATTGTACGAGTTATTAGATTTTCTTCCTGTCCATTCAGATGTGGAGCACGAGAAGAATGAATGTTTGATTGCCTCTGTATGTGCTGTAATTAATCTAATCTTGTCCTCACAATTCCTATGTGAGCGATAAGTAGGTTATTGTAGTACATTCTGAGAGTCATTGTTTAAAGCCAGTTCTTGAAACTTTATTAGTAGACTTTTTATGCAGCATCACTTTAACACTCTACCACTCATCAAACAAACCTGTGCCTTTCTCTGTATACATTCAATATCCCCTGTTAGTCCTGTTTGGTATGGGTCCCACACACTTGAGCAATATTTTAGAATGTGTTGCATAAGTGATTTGTAAGCAGACTCCGTAGACTGCTTGCACATCCCCCGTATTTTACCAATAAAGTGAAGTCTTCCACCTGCTTTACCCACAACTGAACCTTCTTCTTGTGTTGCTCCGTGTCTATGTTGCAAGAAACAATGGGTAACACAACAGTTGCAGCATCAGTAGCTTCACTGTTCTCAGCATTTCCAAGCTTTCATGGACATTCATTCATCTCGGTAATATTAATATTTATATGAGTGGAATTGGGATGATACAAAAACTACATCATTTTAGCCTTACTTTATGGCCATATTATGAATATGTCATGAGAGGACCTCTAGAGAACTTTCAATTTTAATACTGCAAAATTTAGCATTATCTCTTCAAAATTATGTATGAATAAATTAAAGTAGGGGTGGAAAAGGACTGTCCAAATCAACACTACCAATCTGTGCAGTACATCGTTTATTAAATCAAAAACAATCTGAAATAACCCAAACCTAAATAATTTTTAGGCATTTCACTCAAACTTGCAGTCAATCAGAGACAAAGATGAACAATGGTAGTAAATAAACAAAGCACATCAGAGCTAACTAATGAATTTGATCTGTTAACCCCTTCAGTCCAGAATTATTTAAAAATAGAAAAAAAATTTTTGTTGCACTTTATCGTCTCTATATGAACCTATTTCTTGTATATTCGAGCAAAATTTCAATATGTCATACTTGGTTTAAAAAATGTGTGGTAATGTGTTGGTAATGTGACATAAGGAAGTCAGTAGTTACAATTTATACAGCAATATTTATTGTGCAAAAATTTTTCAAGAGTGGAATTCTTTTTACAAAATACAGGAATCTATACGTTATATTAATAATTTTAACTATTGGTATTATGATTTACAGAACAGTTAAGTTGAACACTTACAGAAGACAGTTTTCTTTATATTCATTTTGTATGAAAGGCCACAAAGCAATTTGCATCTTTTTTTAGACAAAGGTGAACATCACATTTTGAACAAATTATTTTTTATTTCCCTTGGCATGCTGTGTTTTTGCATCTACCTCCATCTTTGACTTGATCTACCACTGGGAGATGGTTAATACCATAATATTGTACATTTGATTGAGGTCGTCTCTCTGCTCTGGATCTTTTCTGTTGAGTCTCTTTTCCAGTTTTGTCACTGCTTGGCCTACCTCTTCTTTTCTTTGTGTTTGTCCCTGCTCTCACAAGGCTTTCTGCTACACTCATTCGAAAATGCAGTAAGTCGAGTACTTTGTTGTCTTGAATTTTTTGCACTGGACAGTGTTTTCAATATTCTAACCAGCTGTTGACCAAAGCAAAATCAACAGCATGCATCAGCATTCTTAGAGTCCATTTTCTGGATCTAATAAAGATTCTGTACAGTCCAATAAGCTGATCAAACAAGTCCACTCCACCCATTGATTCGTTGTACATTTAACACTTTCAGGGCGCTTGATTTTTACATATGATCTTGAGGTTTTGTTTCGACATTCAACAGTGTCTTCTTTATCTATTACAACAAAACTTGAACCCAATACCACAGTTCTGTTATCAAGCCACTTCGTCAGGACTACATTATTGTCTCTACTGACAACCTGGTCAGAAAATCCTGTCTCCTTCTTTCTGATATCTTAGTCATTTATAAACATAGGAGAAAAAAACCTGTTTACCCGAACTGTTCTAGCAGCAAAATTTTTTCTATGTTTTAGTACTTGAAGAAGATGATAAGAAGAGAAGTAATTGTCAAAATATAGCTTGTGTCCACTTTTTATTCTGTCGCACAAATGGAGAACAACAGATGCACCTAAACCCAATAGTTTCTTGTTCTGTTCATCAAGCTCAATCGCACAACCCTGATATTTTAGGAAGTCATAAGCAACACCAGATCTTTCAGCCAAAACAAATATTTTAATTCCCCAAGGACATGGCTTGCCTTTCACATACTGATTGATTGAAAGCTGACCTTTGAATGGAACCATCTGTTCATCAATACATAAAGATTCTTCAAGGGAGAGTTCTGAGCATGTTCTTCTGATGGCATTGTACAAAGGCCGAACTTTATACGATTTGTCACTTGAGTTTGCAGGACGTTCCAAGTTGTTGACAATATGCAGAGCATTTCGCAACTGGAAAAACCTATCTCCAGTCATAGAATCTAAGAATAAACCTATTCCAACAAACCTGTCCCAGTGAAGTCTCACTTGAGGAAATTTCAAGTTTCCTATTGCTATATGCAGGCCAATGAGTGCTTTTATTTCATCTGGGTTAGTTGGTTTGAAATTTGTATAACAAGACTGTAATGCATGTATATTTGTGTTCCTCGAAAACATTTCCCATTCTTGTTCAGTTACATATTTCATAAAGTAACAGACAGGTTCTTCCTCAGTTTCTTGATTTCTTCTTTCCTAGTGAAATGGTCATATTCTGGTTCACTATTACATACAGTCCCTGCAGGTACAGATAGCTCACGTGGCTGTTCATCACCTTCTAGATCATTATGAAACGACTCTATCTTCACTGCATCTTCTATGAATTCAATTAGTGTCACCAACAAATCATCTTTCGCTGTCATTTTCTCACTGCCTATCATCGGAGTTGTGGAAACAGTGCCTGGAATATTTTCAAGATGATCATCATCTGAAATATCGATATCAGAAACATCTCCTGCTGCTAAGAGGTCCAGGATCTCTTTGATGTGGTCTGGATTTGTTGTGTTGTATGCCGTACTGTGATCTACAAACAAAAACCGAGTTTTAGCAAACTACCATGTATGTTACAGATGACAACGTCATAAAATACAAAGCTGGATACCAGAGATAAAATAATTTATTAGCTAATATATGAATCCAAAGAGAAGCGCAACATTAATTGAAAGAACATTATAAGAAAGTAGTAGGTTGAAAACAACCATTATATCAATGCCTTCACTGCAGGTTATTAGGAAAAAAATATTACCGCCGAATCCTGATGTCCAGAATTTTGGATGACGTAATTTAGTGTCATAATAGCTCAATTATGTTCATAATCGCACATATCTTACATTAAGCGCAATCTCTACAGATGGCTCTTACCTAATATATATTTTTTTTGAGCACCAGAAAATGTGTATATTGCAGTATTTAACATGTAAATTTGACTTACCTGGAGCATTTCGCAATGGGTCCGCCATCTTGATTGTTTTTCGATGTAGTACACAGTTCCAGCAACAGAGAGCAGCAAGATGCATGGAACATAACACGAGAGACATCCAGTAAACAGTCAACTGGGTTTCAATGGTGAATGGAATAGTTTACTATTATAAATTGTGTATAAAAGTCAGTGTCCAATATATTGGACGCCAGGTCTGAAAGGGTTAAATTTAAATGTTTCGCTGATGTGTACTCTTGTCAACAAAAGATCATAACATAACTTTGGTCAAAAGATGCAACTGTATTCCAGATGAAGGATCTAAAAGGCTAAACTACTGTGATTTTCTCTAAAAATTGTTTCTGTTTTTGTCATTTTCTTATGAAGTAGTCCTTTACCTTCTTTGGTTTTGTCTCAGTGTTCCATCCATATAACTGATATCTATTTCTGAGTCCTGTATTCCATGGACTTGTAAGTCATTGCCTTGTTCGGTCTTTGTAATTTTGTATAACTTTAAAAGCTTTAGGAAGGTTGTGTAATCTGGGAGGGACCTTCAGGCTGCTGGTAACTTTCTGTGTTAAGAAGAAACAGTTAAGATACAAAGCGGTTTTACTTTGATCAGGGGAAATGGGATCCTTATTAACCTTTAAATAAGTTGATTCCTCATGATTGTCATCTTTAAATGTTCATTTCCTTTGGCAGCAAAACAGAGGCGTTGCCTTTATCTGCAGAAAGCTCCTCGTTTTAGAAATCAGTTTAGAGATTTTAAAATATGGATCTTTCATATGATGATACAGTATATACTTTGCTGAGAACATAATTTTGTAAGTTCTCAGCAAGCTGATGCTTGTTGAGCAGTGACCAAGGTCATTGTCCTCTGCTGATTCCCTTATCGCAGTATGTAATATTGGTTTGTCCCATCAGCCTTCATCAACAATCCAGGGTTCATGGAAGTCAGATTTTTTTCTTGCATTAGTTTTCGGCCTTAACATACTATCAAAGTAACTATAAATAGTTTCTGTCATTGGTACACCACTAAAATTTTATTTTAGTTCACTGGTATTTCATGTCTGATAACATCATACAATTGTCGTGCAAGTGATGTGTTAATTAACTCAGTAGTTATGATCATCTTCTCTCATTCACACTGTTGATTAAATGATCAGTCACACGTAACAGGTACTCTGTTTTACAGTGTGGCTTGGTGGCTAAGCTAGCAATTGACAGACTACAGAAAAGTGGTCCTGGGATTTTTGTATATCACTTACCACAACCTCAGCTCTGGTAATGATACATAACTGCAGTTTAGTCTGCATTAAATTGCAGGACCTCCTGTATCAAGCTGGTTAACTTATTTGAAAGGCCAGAGGAAGTCAAGGGCGTACCACCTTCAATAAGGCCATGCCCAGTAAACTACAGTAGTGTTCAATTCAACCATTGGTTTATACATCTACATTTACAGGGTGTACCGGTATGAAATGAGCGTTAAGATACAAATGTGTCGATAGGAAAAATTTGTTGTGAACGAGCCTTAATTTTTTTTTGTTTGGTTGGTATGACATCTGTCAAAGATATTTAGTATACATCAAGTGATGGAACAAACATCATAATATGTTTTCATCGTGTTAACAATGTCGAATTTTGTACCAGAAAGTGATGATTTGTGGAAAGCATTAATTTGTTGTTTTCATGTGAAAAAAAGTGCTGCAGAGTTGCATCGAATGCTTGTCGAGGGATATGGTGGTCATGCTCTATCAGAAGCAATATGCAAAACATGGTTTCAACGGTTCAGAAATAATGATTTTGATGTAAGAAATGAAGAATGTGGTAGATCACCAAAAAAGGTCGAAGACGCTGAATTGCAAGCAATATTGGATGAAGATGATACTTTGAGTCAGAAGCAAATGGCAGCAATGCTAAATGTTACACAACAAAATTTCTGACCGTTTGAAAGCTATGGGAAAGATCCAAAAGTGTGGAAAATGGGTGCCACATGAATTGAATGAAAGACAGATGGAGAACCGAAAAACCATTTGTCAAGTTTTGCTTCAAAGACATGAAAGAAAATCAATTTTGCATTGAATTGTTACTGGCGATGAAAAATCGATTTATTTTAAGAATGTTAAATGGGAAAAATAATGGGTTAATCCGGGACAACCATCAAAATCGACTGCAAAACCAGATCGATTCGGCAAGAAGACAATGCTCTGTGCTTGGTGGGATCAGAAAGGTGTGGTGTATCATGAGCTTCTAAAACCCGGTGAAACTGTGAATACTAATCACTACAGACAACAAATGATCAATTTGAACTATGCATTGATCGAAAAAAGACCAGAATGGGCCAGAAGACATGGCAAAGTAATTTTTTTACCCGACAATGCACCTGCACACAATGCAAAACTGGTTCAGGATACAATCAAAACACTTCGCTGGGAGCTGATACCCCACCCGCCGTATTCACCAGACTTGGCCCTTTCCGACTACCATTTGTTTTCATCAATGGGACACGCATTGGCTGAGGAACACTTAGATTTCTATGAAGAAGTCGAAAATTTGGTGTCTGATTGGAATGCTTCAAAAGACGAACATTTCTATTGGCGTGGTGTCTACAAATTCCCAGAAAGGTGGTCAAAATGTATAGAAAGCAATGGTCAGTACTTTGAATAAAATGTTTTTACTTTTCAAATCAAAATTAGTGTTTCATTTTCACAAAAAAACGCTCATTTCATACCGGTACACCTGGTATATCTGCATCTGTACTCTGCTAACCACTGTGAAGTACATGGCAGTGGGAAGAATTATTGGATAAGTACCTTTATGCACACTGTAATTAGTCTAATATTTTCTTCATGGTCTCTATGGGAGCAATATGTAGAAAGCTGCAGTATTGTCCAAGATTTCTCACAAACTGATTCTTTAAATTTGATGACAGCTTTACTTTAGTCATCCCTTTCCATACTGTGTGCAACTATATCTTGCATACTTCAATTTGATCATATTTGAGTGTAAGATTTTTATAATGCTGCAAAGTCCTTAGTTCTGTTTTACTGATTACTTCTAATTAACATTGATCAGAATGGTGTGAAGAGAGTCTAGTTTGAAACATGGTGCATCATTGCTGTCAGAGTTGATAGATATTACACAGTCCAGCTACATTAATCTGATGACCACCTATGTACGATGTCGGTATGCA
Organism: Schistocerca nitens; assembly: GCF_023898315.1. NCBI lineage: Eukaryota > Metazoa > Arthropoda > Insecta > Orthoptera > Acrididae > Schistocerca > Schistocerca nitens. Next base: position 386,886,629 of record NC_064620.1, read on the forward strand.
GTAACCAATCAGACAACAGGTGGCAGCACAGTGGAAGATATATAAAGCCTGTCTGGGGGATGTGGAAGACAGTATTGTCGTCTTCATATTGTGGTAACAGGGAGCTTTATCTGCCACACAAAAGGGTATGATCATTGGCTTTTGCGCCAAGGGTGGAGGAAGCATTTGCAAAGCCAATAAGTTTGTAAACTGTTTACATACTAGCATGGTTGAAGTATACTGTGCGTACCAAAATGGCAATATCTAAAGCTGGTGCCAAGGTAACTGAGGTGCACCACAGCCATAGATGATGGGGTGAACGATGGCTGCAGCGATGTATACAGGCAAATAGATGTGCAACTTTTGAGCAACTGATCAACCAGACAAATCAAATGGCTACCAACAGTTTCTGCTCAATGACCTTTCAGCAAATGTTGCTGCATAAGGGCCTCTGCAGCAGGCACCTTGTTCATGCACCCAGGCTGCCTGCTATTTATTGGGAATGAAGGTTGGAATTTTCATACCAGTACTACAGCTGGATGTCCACTGAGTGGCACAAGGTGGCCTTTTTAGATGAATCCACTGTTGGTCCTCAACCAAGAAATCTAGCGCAGCTGGCCATGACACTGGAGTCGACATAGCCCCACATCTCTGTTGTTACCTTCCAAAACTTCATTGACTGTCTTCTTGCACGTGTTGCTGCGGTTTGTGCTACAAAACGTTGTTATTTAGGCTTTTGACAGATGATCACATTAATATTACTGGATAGTGGACATTCTAGTGACAACATGTTGAAGCATGTTCCTGTGAGGATTAGAGATTAGAGAGTGTTGCTCAGGGACATGGAATTGTGACAGATAGTGGTAACAGTAGACTCAGAAGGAGTAGCAAGAGCTTATAACTTTAATAATTTTGATAAAACTATAAATAAACTATTGTTCCATTTGCAGTGTTTCAGTATGTAGCAAATGATTGGCGCAAGCCTGTGCATCATTCTACTCAGAAAATCTGTTATATGTCTTCTGCTCTGTTTCTGTAATATAAATAGTTTTATCAGCTGCTTTGGAAAAGTCCTACTGCAGAACTAGGAGCAGCCACTACATTGTTTTGACAAACATATTGTGCATAATTTTATTTGTAATTTTTGCTGCATGTTTGCAAGTGCATACTCCATTATTTCAGTTCTTGACCTACTTTGTTTTGAAATTTGCATATAGAATTTTATTTGCTTCCATTCTGAAAAAAAAAGAGCATCTGCTGTGTCAAAATTTGTTTTGTGTTCTTCTACTGTAGAACAAGTGAAGTTATTCACAATAAACTTATAGTCTTTATCTTTGCTTAATTTTGTGTTGCAGGCAATTGGCACTATCAAATTCCTGCTAATGTATAGTTTGTAATATGGAAAATTGTAATTTATTATTTTATCATTTTATACCTCTGTTTTACCATAGAAAATGCTTAAGCCTGTAACTATTAACATACTTTGTTTCTTATACACCAATTGCAATTTACATTTGTTAGCATATACAAGTAGGCTACTGTGTTAATTTATATTGTGACTTGTTCCATATCCATGAAATTCTTTTGTATACCGGATCTATGGAACACGAATAAATAAATAAATAAAATTAAGTAGCAAATTTGTATCCTATTCAGAATTGGTTAGATACTGTTAATGTGGCACAGGTATTTTGAAAGAGATGTAAATGGACCAGAATTCCAGCATATTGTGGCTGTTTTGCTTAAAATACTGCAGTGAGAGACTCGAGATCACCAGTTGGAATCTAGCCACAGTCATTTCATGTCTTTAGTGCTCATCTTTGAAGGTAATCGAGAGGATGACATTGCTTGTGTACAAAAAGTGTGGCAAAATATAAGGTGCAGTCAGATGAAAATGAGACAGACGGGAAAAAGTAAGTAAACTGTTTATCATTTCAAAAGTAATTGCCACAACTGTCAATACATCTAGCCTACTTTGAGACAAGATGATCAGTGCCTTCATGGAAAAATATTTGCAGTTGCCTGTGGAACCATGTTTGTATTCATGTGTGCACCTCTTTCGTGGAAGCAAATCAATGGCCATAAATGTCTTCTGTCAAAGCTCCAAAAATATGGATATTGGGTGGGGAGGGTTCAGAACTGTATGGAGGATGTATAAGAGCTTCCACATGTTGCCAAAGTTGGAGCACATTGCAGAAGTTTCGCTCGGAGGATGTGTAAGAGTTTTCCCTGAAAAAGTCCTGTAACATAGTTGAAAAAGTCTTGACCCACATTTTGCCAAGGTAACATATTGTGCATACATAGGAAAAGAAATCCTGTACTGTATAGCTACACTATTGATGACAAACAGCTGGAGGCAGTGTCTGCTGTAAAATATCTAGACCTAACTATCCAGAACGACCTTAAGTGGAATGAGCAAATAAAACAGATAGTGGGAAAAGCAGACACCAGATCCAGATTTGTCAGAAGAATCTTAAGGAAATGTAACTCGTCCATGAAAGAAGTGGTTTGTAAGACACTTGGTTGCCCGATTGGTGAGTATTGTTCATCTATCTGGGATGCGTATCAGGTAGGACTGATAGAGGAGGTAGAGAAGATCCAACGAATAGCGGTGCCTTTCATCACAGGATCACTATGGAGACGCTAAACAAACTCCACTGGCAGATGTTACAAGAGAGGCGTTGTGCATCACGGAGAGATTTACTATTAAAATTTCGGGGACGCAGTTTTCAGGAGGAGTCGGACAACATATTACTTCCTCCTACATACATCTCTTGTACTGACCATAAGGAGAAAATTCGAGAAATTAGAGCCAGTACAGAGACTTACTGATAATCAGTTCTTCCCGCACACTATTCACGATTGGAACAGGGTTGGAGGGATCAGATAATGGTACCGATAGTACCCTCCACCACACACCATTAGGTGGCTTGTGGAGTATGATGTAGATGTAGATGTTGTTTGGAGCACATTGCTGAAGTTTTGCCGGAAAGCCTTTGCACATCTTCCAGTGAAAAAATATTGCGAGCTTCAGATTCTCATTTCCGTGAACCAAGTTAGGAAGCTCTCATCATTAATTCGCTCTCTTCTTTTGCAAGAAGTGACCAGTAGATCTTACCAGCAGGAATACTGAGAAAAGTAGCGAGTAATAGCTCCATCACACAGCCCCTGTCACCGATCATCTGCAGGATTAGCTATTTACCAAACATTTAACAATCGCTCTTAACAGTAAGCCACTTGACAACGTAACTGCCATTTACTTCCAGTGCTGACTTCAAGAATAGATTGTTAACCACATCCATTGTGACTGTCCACTTGGTTCATTCAGACTTCTGGAGTCAGTTCAAAGACAATGAATTAGCTAGAAGTTGAATTCTCATGTGTTCAGTGAAAATAGCTAACCAGATTTATTTAAAGTCATACAAGATCCACCATTCCTGTTGATAAGTGGCTGATTTGCAGTGGTAACAGGAGATTCCATGGGTGAGATTCACTGAGTGTCTTCTCTCTTTCGAAAGTATGCAGTTCTAATAAGAAAGGAAAAATATTCAAATTTAATCAAAGTACATACTTCTTTCGGTTATTCCGCTGTTTCTATCAGCAACGTTAGTTCTAAACGCAAAACCAGAGTGTGTGTTTATCAAGTTGTTTGTCTGACATTAGACTTCACCAGCAGTTTGAAGATTTTAGCTAATGATAGCTTGAAGCCTATAAAGCTAAAGAGACACAAGCAGATAAAACACCAAGACCATGTAAATAAATCCTCCGAATTTTTTAAGTCAGTTGAGAAACAAGTAAAATGAAAAGGCAGATTCCTCAAAAAACAGGTGTCAGCTCCTAAGAAAACCCTGGGAGCATCCCTAGAGGTACCCTACTTGATAGCAAAATCCAAATCACCACACATTATTGGTGAAAAATTATTTCTTCCCACAGCTGCCAAAATGTGTGAAATCATGCATAGAGAAAGGTTTGATGAAAGTCTGAAGTCAATACCATTCTCAGATGATACCGTGACTTGTTGTACTGGTGCAATAGCCTCCGACATCATATATCAGTTGCTGCCACATCTTCATGATATCCCAAACTTTGCCCTGCAACTTGATGACAGTGATATCAGAAATCTTTCCCATCTTCATGTTGTTGTAAGCTAGTGTTATGTAACTGAAATACAGAAGGAATTTCTATTTTCAAAGCTCTCCAAGGGAGGACTACTGGTGAGGATATTTTCTCTTATCTGAATTCCTTTTTTGTTGACAGCTATCTGTCATAAACAGATTGCGTTGGTATATGTACTGATGGGGCAGCACCATTTACTGGAACTAGAAAGCAGTTCATAACAAAGAGTGTGTGCTGTTTCTCCTCGCACATTGCATGATACACATGGAAGCATTGGCTTCTATGGTAGTACAACCGGAAGTCAATGATGTGGAGTATGATGCAGTCAGTGCTGTACATTTTGTAAAAGAATGAGCTATAAAATGTAGGCTATTTTCCATTCTTCACAAGGAGATGGATTCTATTCATGGTCCACTTCTATTGCACATGGAGGTATAATGGTTGTCTTGTGGTAAAGTTGTGGAGCTAAAAGATGAATTTCGTCTTGTCCTATTGAACAGCAGTACTATACTCGTGGTTTTTTTGGGATGAAAAATGGCTTCTGATAGTGTGCTACTTGGCTGACATGTTCTAGAAACCAAGTAATCTTAATGTATCACTTCAAGGCCAAAATGGTAATAATATCATCTTTCTAATAGAGAAAGTGTTTGCATTTAATAGAGAACTTGGTCTTTGGAAAAACCAGATGGGCATCACAAAACCCTGAAATTTCTTACAAGTTTATTTGTTGATTTTGCATATATATTTTTTGGAGTGATAACAAAAACTTAACTTTTCATAAATGGTAGAAGAGTAAATTCTGCATACAATAAGTACATGATTCACTAATTTTAGCCTGGCAAAATAAGACATACAGAAGCTAAAAAATCTAAATTTGTCCATTTCAAATATGTGAACTCAAAAAACTGATTTTTGTATTCATTTTTGGGGGAAAGGCTCAAATTAAAGAGTTATTACATTATTACTAAGGTAAATACATTGTAGGGAAATTCCAAAAGGATGGAAGTCATGCAGCATCAAATGATACATTTAAGGATAACGTTAAGGACTGCACTGCAAATTCTATGAGATATAGGGTAGACAGGAAAAAGACATTTTTTCTGTGGCTGTTCCAGACACATTCATCCAGCCATTACCTTGCCCTATATCAAGACACTGCTGGGTCGAAACTGATATGGTACTTCTTCAATTTTGAGGCAAATTTTATGTGTATAGAGGCCATTATTGTGATGAGTTTGTCACTCCCGAAGGTATTTAAAAGCGACTGTCAGCTCCGCCCGACCCCCTGGGTGTAAATCTGTGTACTGCTTCTGTCTCTGTCTTAGTGTATACCACATGGTCAAATGTGACATTGCTTTTCAAAGTATTTGTGCATCATGTAACTGAGGTGTAACCTGCAAACCAGTGTCTTAGTTAAGTGGGTGTGGAAACCACCTAAAGGCCACATTGATGCAGGCTGACACACAAGCCCCCAACGTTAACTCACGAGACTTATTCGATCCATGGCCGGAACATCTTACCATATCCCAGAAGCAGCTGCTTTAACACACTCGGCTATTTATTCGGATAGTTCCAGACAGTGTAGTTTTATAAAAAATGAGGGGAATTAAATCCTAAATAAAAGCAGTTAGTTATTGTTTACTTTTTTATGTAGTCATTAATTAAAGGCTTTTGCTTCCTTCTCAGTGATACTACACGCACGGTTAACACTTAGTGGCATTTATATACACAGCCTGATTACAAAATAGCATTAAATTTACATAGAACTTGGCCGTGTGTGCCCAGTTATCAGTATGACATTTCACCCGCTTTGGCCTGGATGCATGCACTGATTCGGTTGGAAAGGGTGTCATAAAGTCACTGTATCTTCTCCTGACTGAAGCTGTCCCACAGCTGTTGTAATTGTCCCTTGATATACTGGATACTGTCATTGGGACGGAGTTGACATTCGAGCTTGTGTCACACGTATTCTATCGTGGGTTGTTATGACAAGTTTACTTTCCTCAGGAGTACCTCAGTGTCACACAGAACTCTTAGAGTCACATACTATATATGACTGAGCATTGTCCTATTGAGAAATTGCACCCTGGTAATGTCGCATGAGGGGTAGCACATGAGGACGCTGTAGGTCTGTGATGTACCATTGTGCCATCACAGTTCTCTCAATCACTACCATCCATGACCTGAAGAATACACAATGGTTCCCCATATCATTATACAGGAGTAACACATTGCTGTGCTTCTCCAAACTATTGCACAGGTCGCTGCCATACTCGCTGACAATGGTCATTTGGGTTTCTGCAGAACTGTGGTGTGGTGTGTCACCGAACACATCCATCAGTAGTTAACTGTGGCATCACTCCAAACACAGGCATTTGTGTTGTGGTTTTAACAGTAGTCCACAAACTGGACCTACACATGGGACGTAATTCCTTTGGCTAATCATTACACATCTGCCGATGGTGTGTATGTGTACATAGCAAGATTGATATCTGACCGTGTCTTCTTCAATTTTTTGACAAACAGTTTGAATATAACTGTTATAAAAAATTGCAGACAACATAATAATGTATTTGTCGATGCTTGTATTTTCAAATGTTTATTTCTTCTTCCAATTTACAGTTTATGTTGTCCAGCGTAAGTTATTTTGTACTCTATAGCTAGTTTTATATCTTCTTTCACTCTTTCAGTTTATACAGACATCTATTTATAAGAAGTAATTTTAATTTTGTTTCAAATGAGTTCCCTTCATGTATTTTTGTGGAGCCTGACAATCTGTTGCACCACATTGAGCCACTGGTATAACAATTGTGGTATTTGTATATTTTTAATTTTAGCTCTGCCTAAAATAACTCTGCTTATTTTTTGTGTTGTAGCTATATATTTACACACACACACACACACACACACACACACACACAAACAAACAAACAAACACACACACACACACACACACAGTGAAATTTTTATTTTGAAATAGAGCATCATGACAGGTCCTCCTTTACCAGGGTGGTTTGAAAAGTTCTCAGAATCACCACTAGAGGTCAGTGCTAGCGCAACAAATTGTCCTCATGATATTCATTGGACTGTTGCCTGTAAACAAGTGCCACGTCAGTGCTCTTGAAAGAGAGCAGTGGTGGTGATGTGGCTCTGTTGTTGTTCCCATGTAGTGATTTGCAAAAATGGAAAAAATCAAGATTTGAACAGTGATTAAGTACTTTGTAAAGAAAGATATGAAAGCAAAGGACATTCATGCTGATTTCCAGAATACACTGAGAGACTCTGCTTCTTCATATTCAACTGCTACCAAGTGGAGAAATGAATTTAAATTTGGTCACGAGAGCTTAGATGATGATCTGCGCAGTGGTCGGCCAAGATGTGTCACTATTCCAGAAATCATTGTAAAAGTGCCCAAAATGGTCATGGAGAATTGCCAATTGAGACTGCATGAAATTGTTCATGCATGCCAGATGTTATCTGAAAGGGTATATCATATTTTAACTGAAAAATTAGAAATGAAAAAATGATCTGCAAGCTGGGTGCCACGACTGTTGACGCTGGATCAAAAACGCATGAGAATGGCATATCAGAACCATGTTTGGCCTGTTTTAGGAGAAACGAACAAGATTTTTTATGATGGTTTGTGACCACAGATGAAACGTGGGTGCACTACTATACCCCAGAGACAAAACAAAAGTCAAAGCAGAGGAAACATGGTGATTCTCTGCCACCAAAGAAAGCAAAGACAATTCCTTTTGCAGGAAAGGTCATGGCATCAGTGTTCTGGGATGCAAAGGGAATTCTGTTTGTAGATTATCTCTCCACTGGGCAAATAGTGACTGGAGAATACTATGCTAACCTCCTGGATAATATTGCAACAAAAGATATGTGAAAAAATGCCATGTTTAGCAAGGAAGAAAGTCATCTTCCATCAAGACAATGCACAACCACACACATATTCCTTCGCCATGGCAAAATTACATGAACTAAGTTATGAATTGTTGCCACACCTGCTTTATTCACCTGATATGACTCTGTCAGGCTTCCATCTTTTCCCTAAACTGAAAATTTTTCTTGGTGGCCGAAGATTCACTTCAAATGAAGATCAGGCGCCAACACCATGTACACAAATCAGCGACCTGTTATTTATACAAATTATGTAACTTGTGCTAGGACATCTAATGCCACATACAAATGTACCAACAACTTGTCAGAGTCCTGATATGCAGAATCAACGATATATTTCATTCCAAAGTACAGACAAACTGTTATGCAAGCATGAGACAGGTTTATAAAAAAGAGAGGATTCCAGATGAATGGAGTGAAAGTGCGCATATACTAGTAGAAAGGTGACTACCAAGCCTGCACAAATTACACTGTTCTACAAAAAAAACTTTTTTTCTATTTCTGATAAAAAATATTGTGATCCTAGTTGTATTTTGAGTGCTGAATTGAAAACTGTTTTTGGTTTTATTCTGTCAGGGATAGTTTATAAGTAATCACAATTTTATTTCTCTTTTCAGTTTCTGATATAGTGCAGCAAACGTGAGGTGAAATTCGACAAACAAATGCACATCTTTATGATGTTATAAGTTCATCACATTAATGGAGGGTGGGATCTAACATATAACACAGTAACCTATGTGTATACACTTTGAAGCATTTATTTGACATGAGAAATTGCAGAAAATTGACAAACAACTGCCTTGTAATGCACATCACTTTTTTCTCTTGTATTATGAATCTTTCTTCTCTCGAATGATATTCCAGCAATAATCTGCTAACATAGAAGGTTCCCACTTCCCTTCATAGCGCCTTTCTATGGTAGAAATGTCTTTATAGAATCTTTCCCCATGTTCATCCGATACGTCACTACAACTCTCTGTGAAGTAGTCCAGATGAGAGTCCATCATATGTACCTTCAAAGACATATTGCACCCCAAATCCTGATATGCTTTGATCATATCCTTCACAATTGCTTTGTAGTTAGTAGCTCTTTTTCTTCCGAGGAAGTTTTCCGACACCATCTTGAAACAGTCCCATGTGATTTTTTCTTTATCAGTTAAACATGCTTCAAAATTTGCATCTTTCTGCAGCTCCCTGATTTGTGAGCCCACAAATACACCTTCCTTTATTTTTGCAGCTGAAAGACGGGAGAATTTGGTAGCTAGATATGCAAACCCACAGCCTGTTGGATCCATGGCCTTCATGAATTGTTTCATCAGGCCAAGTTTGATGTGAAGCGGTGGAAGTAGTATATATTCAGGAGCTACCAGACTTTCGCCAACTTTCCATCTCCGCCTAGGCCATTTCTTTTTCATGAAGTGAGAATTTCGGTCTCGACTATCCCACTCGCAAAGAAAACAGGCATACTTTGTGTAGCCTTGTTGCATTTCCAGTACCATAGCAATTACCTTGAAATCTGCACATATTTTCCATTTGTGTTCATTGTATTTTAATGAATTTAGCATCCTTTGTACGAATTCGTAATTCTCTTTTGTCAAACTAGCGTAAGCTACTGGAACAGAGTGTATTTTATTTCCGTTATGGAGCAAAACACCCTTCAGACTTGTTTTCGATGCATCTATGAAAAGTCTTCACTCCTGTGAAATATAAGTGAAGTTCAGCACTTTCATCAGGCCAGCAACATCACTGCAAAATGTAGATTATACTCTTGTAATTGAACCAAGCAGCTGCGCCTTTTGTTTACTTAGCCCTAGATCACGTACTAAATCATTTAAATCTGCCTGTGTTAACAAATGTGGCGATGACTCACTTGTGCAGTGATATAAAGAATCATCATCTGTGATTTCTTCAGTACTACTTATTTCACTGTCACTCGGAATTTGATCTCGAGCTCTTCAAGGTACTGGAAGGTTGTCCGAATGCCGCACTGGCATTCTCGCTGAAGGCAGATCTGGGTAAACAATGTGCCTCTTAGACTTTTTGTTTGTAAAACCCTGAATTTTTGTTAGACAGAAATAACAATCAGCAGTAACATGATCCTTAGGCTCCCTCCACACTATGGGAACAGCAAACATCGCCACATTCTCTTTACCTTTCCACCACTGAATTAGTTTGCAGTAACATGTAGCACAACAGAAATGTGGTGCCCATTCTTTATCTTGGTCTCCACCTATACTCCAAAGTAATGTTTGTATGCTTTCTTTATGACTGAAGAAATTTTCTTCCTATTTCTGGCAAAAGTGAACTTCCCACAGATGTAGCAGAAGTTGTCCGGCTTATATCGACATCCACGACGACGTGGCATTTCTGCAAATTTAAAAATACTGCTTTGGTAATACACCTGTTTTAACTTAATAGTAGGGAACTAGAGGAACGCTGATGTGTAAAAACAAGCAGCCGTTTTACCTTCAGCACCAGGCTCAATCAGTTTACACACAGGAATTAAAAAATTCATCCGTGCTCGGAAATACGACAGACAGTTACTTGTCAGCCAAAACACCCACTCGTTAAGACTGACACAAACTGCGGCTAACACCACTGTTGTAAACTCGATGCACCTGCCCCTAGGAGGCATGAAGCTTTACTGCTGAGGCAGCGACCAGCTGTCGCCGTTCGAGTTAATGAGATGTTTCAGGTGGTCTTAATGACATAGGTGTGGCGGGGGTAACCTAATGATGTCTGATTCTTCCCACCTGCTGTTGCACAAGAAATTATCACGTTCTATCACTACTGGATGTGGCAACATACCCGTATATCTCCAAAACATCTCTGTGTTTGCCATGAATTGTGAATATATATATATATATATATATATATATATATATATATATATATATATATATATATATATAACAGAGGGAAACATTCCACGTGGAAAAAATATATCTAAAAAGAAAGATGATGAGACTTACCAAACAAAAGCGCTGGCAGGTCGATAGACACACAAACAAACACAAATATACACACAAAATTCAAGCTTTCGCAACAAACTGTTGCCTCATCAGGAAAGAGGGAAGGAGAGGGAAAGACGAAAGGATGTGGGTTTTAAGGGAGAGGGTAAGGAGTCATTCCAATCCCGGGAGCGGAAAGACTTACCTTAGGGGGAAAAAAGGACAGGTATACACTCGCACACACACACATATCCATCCACACATACAGACACAAGCAGACATTTTTAAAGACCGTGCTTGTGTCTGTATGTGTGGATGGATATGTGTGTGTGTGCGAGTGTATACCTGTCCTTTTTTCCCCCTAAGGTAAGTCTTTCCGCTCCCGGGATTGGAATGACTCCTTACCCTCTCCCTTAAAACCCACATCCTTTCGTCTTTCCCTCTCCTTCCCTCTTTCCTGATGAGGCAACAGTTTGTTGCGAAAGCTTGAATTTTGTGTGTATATTTGTGTTTGTTTGTGTGTCTATCGACCTGCCAGCGCTTTTGTTTGGTAAGTCTCATCATCTTTCTTTTTAAAAAGTATCCCTGACAATGATTTTTTGTTTACATATTTGAATTTCCCACGGTAAAATGGTCTAGAAGCACATACTTTAATATCAGAAATAGAACCCATGTCGAACAGTGTTTAAACTGGTACTATACACCACGAAAGTCAAAGAGCAGATAATAGAAAAATGGCTCAGAGACAAATTGTCAGTAGGAGAGCAAAAATTTGAATCTATGTCAGGACAGGAACAACAGATGCGGACTTTACATGAAAATGTGGTTAAGAAGAAGTGTGGGCATGATTGGATAAAAACCAGTTTGTTTCATCTTGCATCAGGGATCTGCACTCAGCCCCTACATCTTAGAACATGTTATGTATGTCCTGTCTGAAACTATTCAAAGTGAAGCCCCATGGTGCATTTTGTTTGGAGACATATTTCTTTGAGAAACACCAGAAAACCACTATGGAGTGCAAATTGGAAAATTAGAGATGCATACTGGAGAACAGAGTACTTAAAATCAGCAGAAGGAAAACAGAGTATTTATGCCTGGGAAACAAGGAAGGTTACAAAGTCATAATGAATTGGAAGAGCCTAAAGAGGGTAGATCACTTCAAAAACCTCACATCAACTGTGGCAAATGATGGAAATTTGGATCTGAGATAGAGCACAGAGTACAAGCTGGATGGATGAATTGGAAAATGATACCTGAAATCCTCTGTGACAAAAGTGTAATTGTCAAAGCCAGTGGGAAGTTATATAAGTATTCATAAGGACAGTGTTATTGTATGGAGCAGAGACATAGCTAAAAAATAAGAACAAGAGCCGTAGGCTGGATGTAGCTGAGATGAAGATGTTGAGTTCGATGTAAGGACTCGTAAAAGTTATTGAAGTGTCTGAGCAAATGAAGGAGAGATGATCCCAGTGATATGGACATATCATGAGAGGAGACCAAAGTCATGTTGTAAGGAATGTGATTGAGCTGGCAGTGGGAGGCTCCTGGGAGAGAGGAGGGCCTAAACAGAGATGGGAGACTGCATTTGGGAAGAGAGGGAATAACAACTGGCAGAGGATGACATGCAGAACTGGGTGAAGGGAAGAAACTTGCCAGAAATGTTCATCATGCTTAAGACAGGAAAAGATCCAAAAGAACTTTAAATTGCTTCCTTTGAACTCCAGTAACTGTAATTTTGTGTTAATGATTTGAGGATTTTATTATGTTAGGAGGACTTTAATTATATAGGGATACAACACTTGTCACTCAGTATTTATCGTACTGTTTCTCATACAATAGTAAGCATCTTTCTTCATCCACAGTCTCATCATAACTGGCCTCTTGTTCAACTGTTGTAGAACATTTATTTGTGATGCACCCTTGCAGTTGAAGTAATTAGGGGAACACTGTATATTTGGTTTTCAATAAGCCATAAACTTCACTACCATCAAAAGATGTACAAGAGTTCCTAGATCAGGTGAGTGATGGGGAGAAACTCGTGCTCTGAGAGCATAGAGTGTGGTCCAGTTCATTTCCATGTCACATTTGCTCCTGACAAGAGATGCTGTCAAGAGACGATGGCGAGAAGGTGATCAGTAGTTGGTAGTGTACTAAGTCAAAATTGCTCTTTACAGAAGGTTGGATGCATTGATTAAAAGACACATACGTAAAGCTTTCAGCTGCAGTGTTCATCAGCAAAAGAGAGACACCATTCGTACACACAAGCAAGCACACCACATGCACACAAGACCGCCAACATCACTGGAGGTAATGCAACTATCATGTGGGATGCAAGCATTAATCTGGAGGTGGCGAGGAAGGGGAAGGGATAGTAGTGTACAGTGGAGGAGAAACATGAACACTGGTGCAGTGTGCAGGGACTAGAATACCAACGGATGCACCGGCAGGAGGTTGTGGGCCAGTGAGGTGGGGAAAAATGGAGAAGAGGGGTCAAAGATGGGCAGATGTGCTGACAGAGAGCAGCAAATAAACATGGGAGCTGAAAATGGGGGAGACGATAGGATAGAGGTGGTGGAAACTTTTGGATGGAGGGTGAGGGGACAATAGTTACTGTAGGTTGAGGCCAGGATAATTATGGGAGCAGAGAATGTGTTGTTAGAATAACTCTCATCTGCGAAGTTCAGGAAAGCTGGAGGTGTAACGAGCGATCCACCCACATGGCTCGGGTAGTGAAGCAAGCACTGATATCAAAGTGTGCTCTGTTCAGCTGCATGTTGTGCCACAGGGTGTTGTCCTTTGCTCTTGGCAACAGTTTGGCAGTGGCCATTCATCCTGGTGGACAGGTGGTTGGTTGTAATATCAATACAAAAACCTGTGGAATGATTGCAGCAGAGCTGGTAAATAACATGGCTTCCTTAACACGAGGTCCGATCCCTGATGGAGTAGGATAAACCTGTGATAGGCCTGGAATAGGAAGTGCTGGGTGGGTGGATTGGGCAGGTTTTGCCCTGAGTCTTCCACAGAGATTTGATCCTTGTGGCAAGGGTTTGGGATTGGGAGTGGCATAGAGATGGAGTAGGAGGTTGGGAGGTTAACAGAACGCCACTTCAGGAGGGGTGGAAAGTATCTTGGGTAGGATGTCCCTCATTTCAGGGCATAATGACAGATAATGAAAGCCCTGGCGAAGGCTGTGGTTCAGTTGTCCCACTCCACGGTGGTACTGGGTAAGGGGACACTCCATTGTGGCTGATTCTTGGGGTGGTGGGAGGGTTGGGTGTGTGAGCGGAAGGAGTATGGGACATCTGTTTGCAGACTAGTTTTGGGTGATAGTGCCTGTCTGTGAAGGCCTTCACGAGACCCGGAGGATATTGAGCAAGGCAGTTTTTGTCACTGCAGATATTACATCCTCAGGGGGCCAGGCAGTGTGGGAGGAATCTTTTGGTGTGAAAGGGATAACAGCCGTCAAAATGCCGGTACTGTTGGTGGTTGGTAGGTTTAATATGGACAGAGGTGTGTGGATGGAACCATCAGAGGAGGAGGTGCAATCTAGGAAAGTGGTACGCTGTGTTGAAGAGGACCACATGAAGCAGATAGGAGAGAAGGTGTTGAGGTTGTGGAGGAACTAAAATAGGGGGTCTTGGCCCTGAGTCCAGATCATTAAGATATCATCAGTGAACCTGAACCAGACTATGGATTTGGTGTTTTTGGATACAAGGAAGGCCTGCTCTAAATGGCCCGTGAAAAGGTGGGTTGACACTTTTGAGGACCGACTGCTTACACACACTCTTGGTCCAGTGGACTGGCCATTTTTAGCATTTTTTGAAATGTCACAGGCATGTTTCTATTTAAGATATCTTGAAACAGGACATATTATGAAAGAACAGTCTTTAAGGTTTATTTTAATTATATTGGTTGATGACAAAATTAATAACAACAAACAAAATGTATGATTTTGGTTTCACAAAAAAATGTGTTTTTTAGTTTTGTGTAAATTCACAGGTAATTAGCTTCAGTGTGGAAGGTTTTGAAGTATTCTGGCATCAGATTGATACATTGCAGTCTGGACACCACCAGCTGGTTTCCTTCGTACCTGCTTTACCAGTAGATTTTTTTGTTTTTTCAGAGCAAACTTTACACATCTGGTTGGACGCTCCTTCTCCTCAATGGCTGGAATTTTTTCTGCAAAGTGTCGTCCTAGAAGTCTGTTGCTGTGAGTTTCACTAGGAACATTGTCTAGTGCCAAATCTGCACCTTTGTGAATCAGTCCTTCACCAACCGATCATAGAAAAGTGGCTGCTCTTTCTTTGAGTGGGAGACCTGGTTTCCTGGTATAAGACAAATGCATTTGTGGCAGCCATTGTAAGCATGTGGAAGAACAATTTCTTCCACCACTTCATCTGTTTCCTCCTAAATGCATAGTAAGAAATCATTTGATCATTCCTATAGACTCCTGTTTTGTTACTATTATAGTCAAGAATGAGATCTGGTTTTGATTTTACTTTGATACCTTCCTTTGTATGAACAGGCGTGTCAGAGCTGGTCATTTTGTAGACAGGCATAGTACGTCTCTTGTGTCTTTCCACTTCAAACAAAGCAGATGATTCCTCTTCTTCCTCTTCATTGACACAGATTCATACCTTTTCAGTGTTTTGGAAACAATTTTGTTTGGTAGTTCTTTCCGATTAGTCATGCTTTAGTTTTATGTTGCCACAGAAAATCAAATACTGCTGGTGAACTATAAAAATCTGTCCATGTAAACAGTGTGGCCTTTTTCCAGGTAATCTGCTAGCAACCTCTCAAATAATGGTATTATGGAGTTGTCTTGTGTTCCTTTCCCGGCATATACCTCCAATCTAAGAACATAACCAGTTTTGGAATCACACACAATAAGCAACTTGATTCCATATTTGTCAGGTTTATTTTTTATGTAAACCAAAAATACCACTCTTCCACGGAAACTCCACATGCCTTCGTTAATAGTGAGGTTTTCAACGGGTAAAATGATTTTTGTGATTCTTATAGGAAATGATCCAGGATTGGCCTGATTTTAGGCATGAGGTCATGCTGATGTTGACTTTTCAGAACGTAAGTTCCATTGTCATTCAAATGCAGTTTTGATAATATTGCCTTGAATCTGTTTCTGGCCATAACAGATCTAGGGAAAGGGGTTGAAATAAAACTGTTGGCAGACCAGTAATCTGTCAGTTTTGGTTTTTTCACAAGACACGTGTGTATAAATATGCCAAAAAACAAATACGAATTACAAAAACTGTTAGGTTTTACCCTGGAAGCTGCTTTGAGTTTGTCTTAAACAGACATTGCATATCTGTTTGTTTTGGATTTTATGTGTTTCATTATGGAATCAGGGAAAAAGATTGAAAACACATCGAGCGGAGTGGAATTCTCATGAACAGCTGCCATTACTCCACTTTTCTCTACAAATTGTGGCACAGCAGAGGCTGATCGTCAGCAAATTTCCAGCCTAATTCGGCATCAGTGGGTTTTTTCCGTGAAATTTGTTGCATGCCTTTTTGTTAGAGGTAGACAGTTGCGTTGCAGATGATGTACTTTGTTCAATAAACACCGGCTCCACAGATGCAGGCTCATCAGATTCCTCTGCAAGATAGATGAAACAAACAGAAATAAATTTTCTGCAAACTGAAGCAACTCGAACAATATGTCACAATAATAATACTGAATAAAAACAGCACTAGACAGCTCCTTACATGTATCTGAATCCTCTTCATTCTCTTCACATTCAGACATTTCCCACTCAGAACCAGAATCATCCAATTTTTCTTCTAAGCTTCTAAAATTTCTTTCTCACTCAGAAAATGTGACATATTTGAGAGGAAAATTAACAAGAAATGGCAAACAGTAACAAGAACGTTTGTAACTTATGGCTACACCAATGCACAATGGCGCAGCATGTCACAGAAGCTGCTATTCGTGTCTGGCTGTGCTGTGGATTTGTTTATATACCTTCCCTCAAAGGAGAAGTATCTCTTGGTTAGGATAAAGTTAGGAAGGTTATTGAGGAATGACATAGTGGGTTTGGACTCTGAAGGACATTAGGAAAGCTAGTGTTCAGTAGTGGTAATACCATGGGTATGAATC
The DNA here is from genome assembly GCF_023898315.1 of Schistocerca nitens. Lineage (NCBI taxonomy): Eukaryota > Metazoa > Arthropoda > Insecta > Orthoptera > Acrididae > Schistocerca > Schistocerca nitens. Next base: position 386,903,698 of record NC_064620.1, read on the forward strand.
ATGTTGGTGTATAGGGAGATGACGTCAATAGTGACAAGTAGGGATCCAGCAGATAAAGGGGTGAGGATGGTGGAGAGTTGAAGAAGTAAGTGGTTGGTGTCTTTGACATGGGAGTCTAGATTACAGGCAATTCGTTTGATGTGTTGGTTAATAAGTGCCAAAATTCTTTCAGTGGGAGCATAGCAATAACCAACCTCAATGGGGTGTCCAGAATTGTTGGGTTTGTGGATTTTGGGGAGCATGTAGAAAGTGAGTTTGCGGGGTGTCACAGGGTAATGGATTCAGGGGAGATGATCTGGGAAGAGCCTAGGCTTTTAAGGAGGGATTGGCAGTTGTGATGAACTTCTGGGATAGGATCATTCTGGCAGAGTTTAAGGGGAGGAGTCAGATAATTGACGAAGGCATTCTGCCAAGTAGTCACTGTGATTTATAACAACAGTGGTGGGCCTTTGTCTGTAGGTAGGTTGACTAGGTCAGGATTTGTTTTGAGGCTGTGTATGGCTGTTCTTCCTTCTACAAGAAGGTTGGTGTTCTGTGGAAGGGCCTGGGGAAGGATGGTGAGGCTAAGTTGGACGTAAGGACTTTCTGGAAGGTGACCAGTGGATGGTTAGGTAGGAGTGGGGAAGGATTGCAGTTGGATGGTGGTATGAACTGAAAGAGACAAGAGTCTTTGTTGGAATTAATGTGGTTTTGGTTTTAGGGATTGGTGACAAAGAAATGCTTCCACTGCAGAGATTGGGACAAGGGGCATAGGTCTTTGACAAGTTCCCCTCTGTCTCTCTTCACTTATCGCAACACACATACACTCCCGTTCCTCATCTTTGCTTTTCTCCTAAATTTTTTGTATGATTTTAACATATTTGTGTGTATTTTTACATATCTCTGCATAGATATGCATGTCTGTGCATGTTCCTGCATGTCGTTATGTATTGCGTGTCATTACAAATTTTTATTCTTCTTTTCACTTATCCAGCTCCTCTCAAATCATCAAAACCTGTTTTGCCCATTTCTGCATCATTCCCATTTCTTTTACACCATTCCAGCCACAATGGACCTTTGCTCCAGCTTTCTGTACCCATTCAGAAAAGGATCCCTTTCCCTGGCTAAAACCCAGTCCCACATCCTGTTTCTCAAATGCTCCCTAAACCATAGATTCTCACCCTCCTTCCACAAAGACCTACATCTTTTCAGATGCCACCAATCCCTGGTCCTCACAGACATGGTTCTGCAAAAACACATCTCCATGGCACAAGCATCCCAGAACCTTTTCTCCTCCCTCTGCAAGATACTAGTACTATGCAATCCCTACACCATACATCGCAGCTCTGAAATTGAGTCCATTGCTCTCAAGCACTTGGTGGTTCATTCCAGACACCACCTCCATAAGTTAACCAACCTGCTTGGTATCCTTCTGCCACCTCGGGGCACCAGTATCAGATCCATATGGTACCTACAGTGATTCTACTCGTCCACCCCTCATAGCAATCAAACCTACCTAACTGATCTTTTCAGCTTGCCACATCCCCCAAAACTCCCTACCAACTCCCCACCGAATCTAGAGCTAAAACGTTCCTGTAAGAGTGTTGCTAACCTTTCCACCAAAACCCTCAGCTCCGTGGAACTTTCAGTCCTATCCGAAAGCCTCACTTCAGCCCTACACCCAAATTTAACCATGCTGGACTTGCCAAAGACTACTCTCCTTCTCCCAATCTCTGCAGTGGAAGCACTTCTTTACCACCAAAACCACTCTAATTCAAACAAAGAACCCCGCCTCTTTCAGTTCATAACACCATCCAACCGCAAGCCTTTCCCACTCCCACCTAACCATCCACTGGTCACCTTCCTGGAAGTTCATACCTCCAACTAAGCGTCACCCTCCTCCCCAGGTTCCTTTCACACAACGCAAACCTTTCAGTAGAAGAAAGAACAACCGCTCACGCACTGTGTTATGAATCACAGTGACTACTTGGCAGAAGGCTTCCACCAGTTATCTGTCTCCTCCCCCTTAAACTCTGTTCAGAGTGATCCCATCCCAGGAGTCCAACACAACCTCCAATCCGTAATTAAAGACTTTTGCCCGCCCCAGAACATGTCACTGAATCCCTGCACACCCACCTTTCACATTCTCCCCAGAATTCACTTCCTATTCCAGTCCTGTCGCAGGGGCTGGGCCACATGTGAAAGCAGCCATGTTATTTACCAGCTCTGCTGCAATCATTGCACAGCTTTTTATATTGATATGACAACCAACCACCTGTCCATCCAGATGAAAAGCCACTGCCAGACTGTGGCCAAGAGCAAAGTAGAATATCCTGTGGCACAACATGCAGCTGACATAACATACTTGATTTCATTGGCTGCTTCACTACACAGGACATCTGGATCCTTCCCTCCACCACCAGCTTTTCTGAACTGCACAGGTGGGAGATATCCTTACAGCACAGTCTTCGCTCCTGCAGTTATCACAGCCTTAATATACAGTAACTACTGTCCCCATACCTTCCACCCAACAGTTAACACCCCTCAGTCCTATCATCTCCACCCCATTCCTATATCCCATGTTTATTTGGCAACATCTGCCAATGTATCCTCCTGTCTTTCCCCACTCTCTTCCTATTTTGCTCATTTTTTCCCCACATCCCTTCCCCACAACCTCACGACGCTGCATCTGCGGGCATTTTAGTTCCTGCACACTCCATCAGGCAGTGTATGCCTCTCTCCCCACATATACGCTACTATCCCTTCCCCTTTCCCGCCACCTCCAGATTGCTGCTTGCATCCCAAATGATAGTTACATTCTGGTCCAAGATGTTGGAGTTTGCAGTCATGTGTACATTAGGGGTTCTTGTTTGTGCGTATGAATGGTGTGTGTCTGTTTTACTGATGAAAGCTGCGGCCGAAAGTTTTTTGGATGTGTCTTTTAGTTGTGCCTGTCTGCAACTTATAGTGTCTTCATTATGGTAAGCAGCAATCTGTCTTTCCATACATTGTTGATATTCTTACCTGGAGTTTCCATTGTTGTTGTGGAACAAATCTACACAAGTGAAAATTTAATGTTACAGGAAGGATACAAATCTCCAGAATTTAGGACAAGCTGAGACAAAGCTTCTCTATACACTACATTGGATCATTTTGGATGCTGCAGAGGAATGTGCTGATGCAGACTATGAGAAAGGAGTGTATCATTCATCTCCTTTTTACTACTTATTTTCCATACCATGTATAACAGTAAGTGACACTATATGTAACTTAATATTTACGTTATTTTTAAAGTGTATGCAATTGATTTTTTTGTGTAAGGTAGTCCACATGAAACAAGATTCAGTGCATATCTTGATGCTTACCAAGCATTGCCATATATTAAGTTAATGTCATATGAAAAACCATTAACATAGGCCTTACAATCACAACTGCTTCAACTACTTTTTATTTAAGGTGCGTAAATTTCAGAAATTATGACTTGAAGATAGGTTATTGGAGTTGGAAGAGGAGCTATATAACAGTAAATACGATATAGTAGAATTATCATAGGGGGACATGACAGAAAACAAAATCTGGGTGTGTATTTGTCAACCGAGGTGCGGGACAGAAAGAAAATTAGCTGTACACTTTATTCCAAGCAAGAAAATAACAAACCATATTACAGATAGTCAAGAAGACTCACACAGAATTAAATAATTGTTTTAAAAATAAACGAAAGATCTCTCATGGAAATAACAACAATGCAAATATTTTTTTGTTATTTTTCCAAAAGAAAAGAAAAGAAAGAAAGAAGGAAAAAAGAAAAAAGCTAACTTCACAAGAACCACGTGGAACTAAAGACGATTAAATGATTTTATTTTTCCCAGCAACAAAGAAATAGTTTAGACTGTGGTGGTAGGATGTAGGTACGTAGCTTATGACAATTAGTTTTAGAGTAGGGAGGTATTCTAAATGAAAGTAATCAATGGTTTCAGCATCGTATATAGTCATAGATGAAAGTAGCACTTCTTTTATCAAAAGTACTTACAGAAACTCCAAAGTATGTTTAAGTTAAATCCTTGTGTGTGTGTGTGTGTGTGTGTGTTCCCCTCGGTGAATAGATTTTTTTTTATCTATCTGTTTACATTAAAGTATGTTTAAGGTATGAAGAAAACAAACAAAAAGAAAATCTCAAGTCAAACAAATGAGAAATTGAAGAGATTGTTATGGTATCTATCCACTGATAACAGGAGTATGATAGTACTTGCAGAATTAAACAAAATCATTCTCAAGTAGGTTTGAGAAGATAAAATAAAATATTGGTAAGAGAAACAAATAAAAACAATAAGAGAGTATGAAGTAAAACATATCCAACACTTATTGGGGGAGATTACATTTCATAATAATTATAATAATAACATTCTGGAAGTTATGCTAGGTAATGTGGATAAAACCTTCCAAACTACCAGGAAAGGAAAGACTTCTGTGACTGCTGGTGTATCGGATGAAATGTTTAAAGCTGGATGCAAAGCAAAACAAAGGTTTTAGCAACATTATTTTCAGAATGGCTATAGAGGAAGAGTAATACTCAGAACTATAAATGTAAACCTCTGTTCATGTGACTGAATTATTCCTTAGCAAATTAGCACTGCCACTGTTCGAGCATAATAACAACAGATTCTATGAACTTGCTGTAAGTTTAGGTCTTGCATTGTCCTATTGCAAAGTTCTGTTTCATTTCCGCTTGGAATCTCAATGTATCTACAGATGCAAATAGTCCCCCATTCAGATCTCCTGGTTGGGGACTACTCAGGAGGACATCATTAGCAGGAGAAAGAAAACGCGTTCTATGGATCGGAGCGTGGAATGTCAGATCCCTTAATCGGGCAGGTAGGTTAGGAAATTTAAAAAGGGAAATGGATAGGTTAAAGTTAGATATAGTGGGAATTAGTGAAGTTCGGTGGCAGGAGGAACAAGACTTTTGGTCAGGAGAATACAGGGTTATAAATACAAAATCAAATAGGGGTAATGCAGGAGTAGGTTTAATAATGAATAAAAAAAATAGGAGTATGGGTAAGCTACTACAAACAACATAGTGAATGCATTATTGTGGCCAAGTTAGACACGAAGCCCATGCCTACTGCAGTAGTCCAAGTTTATATGCCAACTAGCTCTGCAGATGATTCAGGTAGTGAAAGGAGACGAAAATTTAATAGTCATGGGTGACTGGAATTCAAGAGTAGGAAAAGGGGGAGAAGGAAATATAGTAGGTGAACATGGAATGGGGCTAAGAAATGAAAGAGGAAGCCATCTGGTAGAATTTTGCGCAGAGCATAACTTAATCATAGCTAACACTTGGTTTAAGAATAATGAAAGAAGGTTGTATACATGGAAGAACCCTGGAGATACTAAAAGATATCAGATAGATTATATAATGGTAAGACAGAGATTTAGGAACCAGGTTTTTAATTGTAAGACATTTCCAGGGGCAGATGTGGACTCTGATCACAATCTATTGGTTATGAGCTGTAGATTAAAACTGAATAAACTGCAAAAAGGTGGGAATTTAAGGAGATGTGACCTGGATAAACTGAAAGAACCAGAGGTTGTACAGAGTTTCAGGGATAGCATAAGGGAACAATTGACAGGAATGGGGGAAAGAAATACAGTAGAAGAAGAATGGGTAGCTTTGAGGTATGAAATACTGAAGGCAGCAAAGGATCTAGTAGGTAAATAGACGAGGGCTAGTAGAAATCCTTGGGTAACAGAAGAAATATTGAATTTAATTGATGAAAGGAGAAAATATAAAAATGCAGTAAATAAGCAGGCAAAAAGGAATACAAATGTCTCAAAAATGAGATCAACAGTAAGTGCAAAATGGCTAAGCAGGGATGGCTAGAGGATAAATGTAAGGATTCAGAGGCATCTCACTATGGGTAAGATAGATACTGCCTACAGGAAAATTAAAGAGACTTTTGGAGAAAAGAGAATTACTTGTATGAATATCAAGAGCTCAGATGGAAACCCGGTTCTAAGCAAAGAAGAGAAAACAAAAAAGTGGAAGGAGTATATAGAGGGTCTGTACAAGGGTGATGTACTTGAGGACAACATTATGGAAATGGAAGAGGATGTAGATAAAGATGAAATGGGAGATATGATACTACATGAATAGTTTGACAGCTCGCTGAAAGAACTAAGCTGAAACAAGTCCCTGGGAGTAGACAACATTCCATTAGAACTACTCATAGCCTTGGGTGAGCCAGCCCTGACAAACCTCTACCGTCTGGTGAGCAAGATGTATGAGACAGGCAAAAATACCCTCATACTTCAAGAAGAATATAATAATTCAAATCCCAAAGAAAGCAGGTGTTGACAGATGTGAAAATTACCGAACTATCAGTTTAATAAGTCACAGCTGCAAAATACTAACATGAATTCTTTGCAGACGAATGGAAAAACTGGTAGAAGCCGACCTCGGGGAAGATCAGCTTGGATTTCGTAGAAATGTTGGAACACGTGAGGCAATACTGACCTTACGACTTATCTTAGAAGAAAGATTAAGGAAAGGCAAACCTACGTTTCTAGCATTTGTAGACTTAGAGAAAGCTTTTGACAATGTTGATTGGAATACTCTCTTTCAAATTCTAAAGGTGGCAGGGGTAAAATACAGGGAGCGAAAGGCTATTTACAATTTGTACAGAAATCAGATGGTAGTTATAAGAGTTGAGGTGCATGAAAGGGAAGCAGTGGTTGGGAAGGGAGTGAGACAGGGTTGTAGCCTATCCCCGATGTTATTCAATCTGTATATTGAGCAGGCAGTAAATGAAACAAAAGAAAAATTCGAAGTAGGAATTAAAATCCATGGAGAAGAAATAAAAACTTTGAGGTTCACCAATGACATTGTAATTCTATCAGAGACAGCAAAGGACCTGGAAGAGCAGCTGAACAGAATGGACAGTGTCTTGAAAGGAGGATATAAGATGAACATCAACAAAAGCAAAATGAGGATATTGAAATGTAGTCGAATTAAATCGGGTGATGCTGCGGGTATTAGATTAGGAAATGAGATGCTTAAAGTAGTAAATGAGTTTTGCTATTTGCGGGGTAAAATAACTGATGATGGTCGAATTAGAGAGGATATAAAATGTAGATTGGCAATGGCAAGAAAAGCATTTCTGAAGGAGAGAAATTTGTTAACATCGACTATAGGTTTAAGTATCAGGAAGTCGTTCCTGAAAGTATTTGTATGGAGTGTGGCCATGTATGAGAGTGAAACGTGGATGATAAATAGTTTGGACAAGAAGAGAAAAGAAGCTTTCGAAATGTGATGCTACAGAAGAATGCTGAAGATTAGATGGGTAGATCACATAACTAATGAGGAGGTATTGAACAGAATTAGGGAGAAGAGAAATTTGTGGCACACCTGTACTAGAAGAAGGGATCGGTTGGTAGGACATGTTCTGGGGCATCAAGGGATCACCAATTTAGCATTGGATGCCTGTGTGCAGGGTAAAAATTGTAGAGGGAGACCAAGAGATGAATACACTAAGTAGATTCAGAAGGATGTAGGTTGCAGTAGGTAATGGGAGATGAAGAAGCTTGCACAGGATAGAGTAGCATGGAGAGCTGCATCAAACCAGTCTCTGGACTGAAGACCACAACAACAACAACATAAAGTAACATAACATGTTAACTTCTTCATGGAAATGAATAAAAGTGCAGGAGAATGTTGCCAGAGGCCTTCCTGTTGGTCATAGAAAGTTGGATACCACATGTCGTAAGTTCATTGTGACTATAGAGCCACATGGGGCTTATCTTGCAGTATGAGGTCGTTGAAGGAACAGGAAAAGACAGCATATGCGAATCAGGAAGCAGTTACAGTACACTGCAGTGGTGTTCTTGTTTAAAATATGGCCTGGAAACAAGTGGATCACTTTCCATGGTGAAGAATCATTGGGAAACTTGAAGAAGGATGAAATATGATGAGTGTAGCCCAGGAGTTTGGTATTTGCACATAGCATTGTTTCATATACAAGGGGAGCATTGTGAACCACAGGCACTGTTGCTGAAAGATGAAGAGGTGGCTAACCATGGTCAACTACAGTAGCGGATGACCGCTACATAGTGCAACAAGCAAGAAGGGACCCACATCCAACAATGGGTGCAGTTGCAACCAAATTTAGCAGAACTGCAACGCACACAGTTTCATACTTCACAGTGGCACAGTGATGGCAGGGAGGTGATCTCTTTGCCCAATGATCAGTATGTTGGGTTACATTGACACCTGCACATTGGCAGCAATGTTTGCAATTGCGCAAAGAGCCTAGGGACAGGGGGTGGTACCACATGCTCTTCTCAGATGAGAGCAGATTGAGTCTGAGTAGTGATTCTGGACATGCCCTCATATGGCGACAGGTGGGAACATGTAATGCACCCAAGAACATTATTGAACAAGATCGTTTTGGTGGTCCTGGTATTATGGTGCATGTGTACTGACCTCCAAATCATTGAACATGGTAAACTCACTGATCAACATTATTGTAACACTGTAACATGGCAATGTGCAACCGCATCAGGCAGTACAGGTGTAAAAGCTCTTGCAGCAAAAGGATATTTGCCAAATGGACTGGCCTGCCCACTCCCCCAACCTAAATCTCATTGAACGCATGCGGGATGCATTGGGGAGTTGTATTTCAGCATATCCACATGCACCAGTGACCATTCAGTTGTCAACTGCAATGGTGGAGGATGAGAAGTCTGTACCAAAGGAACTCCATGCCAAGCTTGTGATCAGCTTGGGAGCTTGTTGCAGAGCATGCACTGCAAGCACTGTGTTAAGAACCATGCCCTGGTTTTTGTAATATCCAGGTCAACATCATAAATCATGCTGACTTCAGTATAAATATTGCCTTTGAATGAAAGTGTTATTTCTGTTTGCCTCATTGTGTATTTCTTTCAGTTACCTTCTGTTCTCTGCTGTAGTAGTTATTTCTATGTATGGTCTAAGTTTCATTGAGCTACGGTAGTTGTCAGTGCAGCATCATCCTTAACTTTCACACACCAGTGTACAAAGCAACACCAACAAATTATTTTCTTAAACTGTAACATGAGAAGGCTGTTGACAGTACCATGATAAATGAAATATGTTTACTCTTGAGCTTTCAAAATTCTTGATACATGCATTGGCAGCCATAGGCAACATTAGAAAAATAAAAGGTTTAGAAGTTTTTGGAACATTATTCCAGGAAAAACAGAGATCTTTATAATACAGCTTATTTCAATACACACAATTGTAATCATGTTTAAGTTTTTTATTTTTATTTTTAGATGACTGGTTTCAATTTCCTAAGAAATCTTCAGATTTTATATTCCCTGGTGGCTAGGAACCATTGGTGTGGAACAGGTGTGGAAAACACTGCTCATTCATAACTGAAGCTGTTAACTTGTGCTCGTGCAGTGACTCCTGACACAGGGGTTGCTGGTTTGAATCCCAAAAGTGTGGGAATCTCTGTCACTAGTATTTGGTCAACACGGTGAACATTAGTCTCCTCAAAATCAGAAATATGAGCAATGCTCCACAGTGTCTCAGAGAGTGAAGATGTGTGACGTTGGTGATGGTGAGCCAGAACCAGTAATTGGTGAAGAAATTGAACTCAGTGACTCCAATATCCCAGACAGCGATACCACACGACGTTCAAGTCTTGTTACTGATTTATTCATTTTCATTAATTTTAATGTATGAATATAGGGCATTTACATTGGAACATGGGATATTCTGAAGCACCTCTGAATCTTATACTTTCACAAATTCATCACATACAGATAGTACTGTAATGTGCTTTCATCAAGAAGATGAAATAAATTATCAGTTGTATTTGAAATGATGCTCAAAAAGAATCCAGAAGTTCACTAACTAGGTACCTGCCCAGGAACTAGAAAGAATGAAATTGCTGCATTTTCATTTCGTTAGATTTTGTTTCTAATTAGTTGACATTCTCAAAATATGCAGCTGGCACACAGATGTACCAAGTTTTGTTGGCGACCATGTTTTACAAAATCTAAAAATAACATAGCTGTTCGTATAGTCCCAGATACTGAATGAAGGTGAATTGGTTTGGGTTCAGGAAGTTCACTGAAATCCCAAAAACAGAATTTGTTTGAAAACTGAAACAGCTTATTATTTTCACCGCAAGATATAACCTAAGCTTCGAAACTGAATCTTCTTTCTATTATTATATTATGTATTATTTTGCTAACAGTACCAAGCTAATTAAGATTTTCAGGCATTTGACACCTATGTCTGGTTGTCAAATTGAACTCAAATTGTTGCACTGTCAATTAAATCTCTGCCGCACAGTTCTTATTTCATTGTGATATCTGCGTCAGAAAGACCCAAACAGTTTCAACATGTATGCATCAAAAACTTTAGCATTAAACACCTTTCTGCAGTAGCCATAAAATATTATTCAGCTATTTCTACACTATAGGAAGTGCAAAGCACTAGCTACATTTGTTTTCAAATGGATAAATGATGTTATCTCCTTGAACAAAAATCTGGTGTGTGAAAGGATGAATCTTTAAAACAGAAAAGGCAGAATAGTCATTTCAAGCAACTAGGCAGCTGGTGATAATTTGATTTCCAGAAGTCTGTTTTGGATTATTTCTGTGATTTAATGTGTGAACACAATTGAGTTAAAACTTCGAAAGTCATATTTCCTGAGAGGAAATTTGTAAGAAAACATGGTTTTTTCTGGTAATTCTTATGGAAAGACAAACTTTAGTCTCCAGCACATATGGTTGCAAGTACAGTTGCTTCTTCAGTGTCACATATTTAGAATAATTGGTAGCATAGGTGGCTGGCACCTGAAGTATTTTTGTTTGCTAATTTTCTTAAAGTGACAATAATAGTCTCTTAATAATTATTTCCTTTTACAGTTGTTTGTGTATCTGTTTGCACCAATCTGTCACAACTTGAAGGAGTCAGATTTCCAAAATTTTAGACTGGAAAATGGATTGAAAATGTGGCAAGCACTTTGGGATTATCAGCATCCAGATACAGCATGCTTCACAGCTCATGTGAAACCTAAACCTCGTTCTCTCTGGGCAAAGATGGTTCGAGGTCCGCAGCCACAATTTGGAGATGTCTTTCTTGGACGAAAATGTAAATATTTGAAATTATGGGCATGAGTGTGGAATATATTTTATGTTGTTGAAGTTGGATTAATTGTTACTTGATAGTAAATAACAGGACTGTTTATTTGTGAAAATATTATATTTCTTGGCAGAGGTCATGTAAAATGTAATATTCAGAAGCACTGCAAGTTCTGTTGCATTGTTAAAATCAAACAAAGTCAAAATAATATACTGCACATTGGAGTAGATGGTAACACTTCAGTCCACTTGAATGATAAGTTCCTACTGCCTACATTTGCCATGCATATAACAGTCAAGTATGAATTCTTAGTTTATATAATGAGAAGTTAACGAGGAGAAACCTGTATTATAGTATCATCTTATTTTAGGGAAAGGTTCAAATGAAGAAGGAGGATTTCAAGGAGCAGAGAGTCCTCCAAGTCAGTCAGTCAGTGTATCAGGATGTGAACCAACAGGTGCTGTAAGAATGGAAGGGAAATCTGTTGATGAGGAAGTAAGTGTATTTATTACAATCTCTGCTACCTTTGTGTGTATGTGTGTGTGTTTTTAATAATATCCTTATTTTCTTCAGTTGTAGCAGGATAGATAACTACATCAATGGCTGTTTGACAATATGTCAGTATTTAAATTTTCAGCAGTGTGAGAAAAGAAAAGACATTCTTTTACTGCACACAATGTGTCAGACAGCAGATGGACACACAAGCAAGGTCCTTAATACTATTGATCATCAGCTAGTACATTGAATAAAAAAATCTTCTGCTTCCTCTGTTACATTCAGTTCTCCAATTTATAGCTTAATATCTCTGTGATATCTATCATGTTTACCATGAGCATTGTCACTTATCATGCAGCAAACAGCCAGTTCACACAACAGTTTCAGAACCAAACACATTTTATTCTCAAGTTACTTACTGAAATAGAAAACATATTTCAAACCTTTTTAGCTCTGTTTGGAAGGTTTCTGCCATATGAAAAATTGATAGCATTTCTGAAGTTTTTCATAATGGACTCTTTACATTGGATAATCTGCTTCCTCTTGAACAACTAGCTGTTAGCAGGTAAGTAATGAATGGATAATGAGGAGAAATGTTTCAAGAGAGAGATTCTTAGGCTCTAGAAGATCCATGTAAAGATCATTGTCTGGGATGTAAACCAGGATCATATCCCAAACCAGTGATGCAGTATTGGTTGGTTTGCACTTGGAGATCCAGCACTGGAAACTAAAATCTCTGTAGAGGCCTTGAAGCTGGTCAGTCCCTTCCTTATATGATTGACTGATCTGTTTGTGGTAACTGAACAACTTACATTGTGCTGTGACAACATGGACTTGTGGGTCAAACTATTCCAACAGACTAGTATTCAGTTGCTCATAAGGAAGTGCATGTGGTTCTGATTCAGGGTTAAACTGTTGGAGGAAGTGAAAGATCTCCAGCCTGACATATACAAGGAAGTACACACTGCTGCTCAGCCCTTATGATTTCACAGACAAGGAAATACGGTTTCAGATGGGCAGTGTAGTTCACCCATAATTCAACCTTTTTATCATACGGTTGGATTGCAGGTTGCTCTGACCAAAGGCCAGAGATGGTGGAGGAGAGAATCATCAGATGATTGGTGAGGCCAAGCAAGGGGGACAGGGAACCCATAGAGATACATTCAAACAATAGCTCCACTTTCTGCTGTATCTACTGAACAACATGTAGTACACTCTTAGAGTTATATACAGTTTCTGCTATAATAGGCATGTGGAAAACCCTCTGTCAAACTACACTCATTCACTTCAACTACAATTGAAGGGTCAAGGAATAGACAGTCTCGGTTGCAAAATGGTTTTGTGTTTACTTAATTTGTGACATGTTTCACTCTCACAGGAGCATCATGGAACATCAGGTAATAACACTCAATGACCACTGTCTAGGGTACAGAAATTCTTGCCTTCTCCATAATGGCATGTCATCCAATAAAATTTACAGGACACATTCACCTTTGTTTACATATCCTCACTCTTAACATGATGCCGGGCATTTTTACAGCTTAGGCCAGGTGTATAAAGTGTCCTTATGGCTCCTACTACTATTGAAGAGTTTTACTTTGTGACAAGAAAAGCATAGTCCAAGGTGTAACAAGTTTATTGGACAAAATAGAAGTCTGGTTTGACAGTAAGGACTTAAAGTCAAGAATACCATAACAGGCATAACACAACAGGTACAAAATAACTGTGGATCACAAGAAGGCCACACTGGCACTGAAAGCTGAGAGCACTGAGCAGGACTACGTTCACTGAGAAAAACACTGCCTGGAGCGAAATCGGGAGTGAGCACTTGCTGGACACTTAGTTCAGCAGAGATCGCTGGCTGGATGTTAAGTTTGTGGCTGGTAAGCCTGAGTCTGAGGACGACAACTGTCCATGTTTTAGGTTCAATAAGTGAGCATTCAGAGCTGAGGTCAAAAAAGTGAGAATTTCCTATTCAGAATAATATCACGCATCATAATTCAGGAGAGAAACCAATGATGTCTTAATGGTAGCAATGGTTGTCTCTAGCAATTGACTTTGACTGTTTGATGGGGTGAGTAACACCCGTCACCTAGACCAGGGAAGGCTCTCAAAGCCTGAATGACTCGTGCTGTCCTGTCACTGGCTCGTATACCTCTCTGTGGTAGAATGCTGTGGGAACTATTTCCCTCTCACAGGGTGCACAAACACAAGTAGGTACTGTGTTGGAGGTGCCCTCTGTAGTTCATCGCCAGTTTGCGGCTGGGCATAACACTGCCCTGTCACACTTGCAATGCCAAGGAATGCATGGCCAGTGGTGGCCGTCTGCGTGATGGAGTTCCTCAAAGTTTTACCAGTCTATTAGGTGTGAGCCTCTGATATGACAGGTCTTACGTCTAACAGGGTGTATATACCACAGGACAACCTGGAAATCCAGGAAAAACCTGAGAATTTTTTCATCTGGGGGAAAACCAGGAAAACCCCAGGAACTTTTTAGATTTCCGGGAATTTTTCATTGTTTTAGTTTTCAGTTAAATATTGTAATTTTCACTGGTAAGAATTGACACTCTAATAAAAAATTTTACTTTATCCCACTACTGCAAGTAATAGGGCAACAATAAAATATACAGAGAGAAAAATACCAAAATAAAACTTAGCTCATGAAGAAAATGCATTCACACACACACACACACACACACACACACACACATATCTTCCAACAGCAAAACGTGTCAAGTGCTTTAGAACAAAGACTATGGAACACTTCATAACAAACTGCTTTTGATGAGCATGACATCACAGCTGTTTACATTAGATTCATTTGAGCATTTGCCAGTGGGCTCATGCGCAAGCGCAGTTGAGTAACGAATGAGCAGTGCCCTCGCCCGCTTCTGGCTACTTGAAGAGCAGCTGTTAGCGATATAAGCAGCAAGCAGCCAGCTGCAATCCAGAAAAATTTTCTGGCGTGTCCAAGCTGCCAGATTCACACTTGTGCAGAGCAATCTGATTTGAGGAGAATGGGGGGGGGGGGGGGGGGATTGTCTCCACCATGTGATCCATGTTTTGCTGTTTTCTCTTCGTTTACAGCTGTCAAATCAAATGAAAACAAAACATATATCTGTTACAGAAGATTAAAATATGTTATTAGCTTCAGTTTTATCAATTTATTTTATTTCCACGTTATTGGCCATCAAGCATTAATTGACCTTGAGAAAAATTAAGTTATTTTTGTTGGTTTGCTAAAGAAGTTTGGTTTTTATTAATCTTTTCCACAGGGTCAATCAATTTATTTGAAACAGTGTTTCATTCCCCACTACTGGGTAATTTTGCCTGTTTGCAAAATTTCAAGTGCAGGTTTTCATCCTCTGATATATATGGCATTATGCCATGATAAGGAACCTAATAACCCCCCATGAACCATTGACCTTGCCGTTGTGGGGAGGTTGTGGGCCTCAGAGATACAGATAGCTGTACTGTAGGTGCAACTAAAATGAAGGGGTTTCTGTTGAGAGGCCAGACAAATGTGTGGTTCATGAACAGGGCCAGCAGCCTTTTCAGTACTTGCAGGGGCAACAGTCTGGATGATTGACTGACCTGGCCTTGTAACATCAACCAAAATGGCCTTGCTGTGCTGGTATTGCAAGTGGCTGAAAGCAAGGGGAAACTACAGCCATAGCTTTTCCCAAGGGTATGCAGATTTACTGTGTGGTTAAATGATGATGGTGTCCTATTCCAGAGGTAAAATTGCGCCCCATTTGGATCTCTGAGCGGGGTCTAATCAGGAGGATGTTGTTATCATGGAAAACAAAATGTGTTCTACGGACTGGAGCAGGGAATGTCAGATCTCTTAAACGGGCAGGTAGGTTAGAACATTTGAAAAGGGAAATGGATAGGTTAAAGTTAGACATAGGGGGCATTAGTGAAGTTCGGTGGCAGGAGGAACAAGATTTCTGGTCAGATGAATACAGGGTTATGAATACAATTTATAGAATTATGAAAGAAAGTTGTATACGTGGAAGAGACCTGGAGATACCAGAAGGATTCATATAGATTATATAATGGTGAGACAGAGATTTAGGAGCCAGGTTTTAAATTGTAAGACATTTCCAGGGCAGATGTGGACTCTGTCCACAATTTATTGGTTATGAAATGTAGATTAAAACTGAAGAAACTGCAAAAAGGTAGGAATTTGAGGTGATGGGCTCTGGATAAACTGAAAGAAACAGAGGTTGTAGAGAGTTTTAGAGAGAGAATTAGGGAATGACTGACAAAAACAGGGGTAAGAAATATAACAGGAAAAGAATGGGTAGCTTTGAGAGATGAAATAGTGAAGGCAGCAAAGGATTAATTATGTAAAGAAATGAAGGCTAGTAGAAATCTTTGCGTAACAGGTGTGATATTGAATTTAATTGATAAAAGGAGTAAATATAAAAATGCAGTAAATGAAGCAGGCGAAAACGAATACAAATGACTCAAAACTGAGATTGACAGAAAGTGCAAAATGGCTAAGCAGGGATGGCTAGTGGGCAGATGTAAGGATGTAGAAGCATATATCACTAGGGGTAAGATAGTTGTTGCCTACAGGAAAATTAAAGAGACCTTTGGAGACAAGAGAACCACCTGTATGAATATCAAGATTTCAGATGGACAAGCAGTCCTAAGGGGAAAGCAGAAAGGTGGAAGGAGTATATAATGGGTCTATACAAGGGTGATGTACTAGAGTGCAATGTTATGGAAATGGATGAGGACGTAGATGAAGATGAAATGGGAGATACGATACTGCATGAAGAGTTTGACTGAACATTGAAAGACACAAGTCAAAACAAGGCCCGAGGAGTAGACACATTTTGTTAGAACTATTGATAGCTTTTGGAGAGCCAGCCATGACAGAACTCTTTCATCTGGTGAACAAGATGTATGAGACAGGCACCCTCAGACCTAAAGAAGAATATAATAACTCCAATTCCATAAAAGGTAGTTGTTGAGACAGGTGTGAAAATTATCGACCTATCAGTTTAATAAGCCATGGTTGCAAAGTACTGACACGATTTCTTTACAGACGGATGGAAAAACTGGCAGAAGCCGACCTTGGGGAAGATCAGTTTGGATTCCCAAGAAATGTAGGAACACGTGAGGCAATACTGCCCCTATGACGTATCTTAGAAAATAGGTTAAGGAAAAGCAAACCTATGTTTATAGCATTTGTAGACTGAGAGATAGCTTTTGACAGTGGTGAGTGGAATGCTCTCTTTCAAATTCAGAAGATGGCAGGTGTAAAATACAGGGAGTGAAATGCTATTTACAATTTGTACAGGAACCAGATGGCAGTTACAAGTGTCCAGGGGCATGAAAGGGAAGCAGTGGTTGAGAACAGAGTGAGACAGGGTTTAGCCTATCCCAGATGGTATTTAATCTGTATGTTGAGGAAGCAGTAAAGGAAAAAAAAGAAAAATTTGGAGAAGGAATTAAAATTCAGGGAGAAGAAATAAAAATTTTGAAGTTTGCCGACAACATTGTAATTCTGTCAGAGACAGCTAAAGACTTCGAAGAACAGTTTAACGGAATGTCCAGTGTCTTGAAAGAAGGACATTAGATGAAACACAACAAAAACAAAGTGAGTATAATGGAAAGTAGTCAAATTAAATCAGTTGATGCTGAAGAGATTAGATAAGGAAATTGGACACTTAAAGTAGTAGATGAGTTCTGCTGTTTGGGAGGTAAAGTAACCGATGGTGGTTGAAGTAGAGAGGACATAAAATGTAGACTGGCTATGGCAAGGAAAGTGTTTCTGAAAAAGAGAAATTTGTTAACATAAAGTATAGAGCTAAGTGTCAGGAAATCTTTTCGGAAAGTATTCGTATGGAGTGTAACCATGTATGGAAATGAAACATGGATGAAAAGTAGTTTAGACAAGAAGAGAATAGAAGCTTTTGAAATGTGATGCTACAGAAGAATGCTAAAAATGAGATGGGTAAATCCGTAACTAATGACGAGGTACTGAATAGAATTGGGGAGAAGAGGAATTTGTGGCACAACTTGACTAGAAGAAGGGATCGGTCGGAGGACACATTCTGAGACATCAGAGGATCACTAATTTAGCTTTGGATGGAAGCATGGATGGGAGGATGTAGGTTGCAGTAGTTACTTGGAGTTAGAGATGCATCAAGCCAGTCTTTGGACTGAAGACCACAACAACAGAGAATGGTACATGAGATAATGCAGTACTGGTACTCCAAGAAAATTTGCATTCTGAAAATCACACTGAAAAGTTAATGCCAGGTTGTGGCTTACATCATTGTGAATCTAGATGTGCGAATGAGCACTTTAACCCAAGTTAAACAGTTTAGTATGGTTTATGATATTTCGATGCTCTTGGAGTACCCTCTGGTGACCTGTTTCTTTTGTGATGTACTATAAGATCTCATAAAACTATATATGTATGAACATATGTAAGTGTTTACTTTAAGATTAATAAGCAGGCAAATTTGGTCAGCGGTGTTGAATAAAATGGTTCACTTCAGATGTATTGACAGCTTTAGCAGGAGTTTACAAATCTGCCTTCCATGAAACAGAATGTTTTCTGATCACAAGACAAGTTCAACACTTGTCTGGTACCTCCTCTAGGCTTAATGTTATTTCTTAATTTATGTTATTTATGTCTTAAATATACAGAGCACCATTCTTTTGTAAATTATAGACTGGCAGCACTATGTATTTTGTCATTGTAACTCTCCACAATACTTTATATTTACTCCTGCAGTAGAATATAAAATGCCGTTACACAGGTTCTTGGCTTCACAAATAACCTAGTTAATTTTGTATACAGTTTGAGAAAGACATAAAAAACTTACTTTTTCTTAGTTCTGTTGTATACAAACAGTTTTTTATTATTTTTGCAGGAAATTTGTATTCCCTTATATTCCTTTTTGCAGTGCTTTGTGGAGAGTACTGTGAGTTGTAGAGTCTAGTTTTGAAATGAATCATATGCCAAGGCTTGCTTTCTTATTTTCCATTCCTTATGTAGAAAGGATATGATAAAACAATTGCTGCAAGTACAGTAAGTCCATATGTCCGCTCCAAACAACATGTCACAGTGCTGCTCGTTGTCACCTGATGCCCTACTGCACACAAAATTCCAAACAGAAATGGGACGAAAGGCATTGAAGCAGAGAAAACACTTAACATGATCTTCCATCGTCATCATAGCTGCACATGCACAGTAACACTTCTTTTCTGGCCTTCCTTTGCCATTGTAGCTGCACATGCGCAGTAGCAACTGTTTTCTGGCACTCTCTGGCAAGTGCTCAAACGAACCTATTCTAACAAGTTATAGGGAAATATTGTGAACGGTGGTTACTTTCAAAGTAAATTTCCTTTAATGCAAGACGAATTATGTTACATGTGAGAATGAGCTATGAACAAATGACATCATAAGGATGGCTGTAGGTGTTTCATTTTCTTATGTAAGTGAATGGCCGAAGTCCCCCAGACCTCCAGTCACAAGGGTGGACACACAAAACTTACCATTGATGTTGCTATTGGCTGACTACACCACATGTCCTATGCTCTGAATGTCTGCTGTCATTGGCTAGGAAAATTACGTGACTTGAGCTGTAATTGGCTTGCAAATGCGCATCACAATCTTGATTTCAATGCTTCAGAAACTAACATGCTGCCTTTGTTGGAATTCGAATTTATGCTTTTGTAATACGAAAATATGCAGCATATCATGATATGAAAATATGCAGCATATATGTTACTACACATCAAAGATGTTTCCAAATTTGTTGTTTTTTTTGCTGAGCTTTGCTTCCTAAAATGTGTCACGTAACACATAAAAAGTGTGTTTTCACCTTGGAAATGGTTTATTTTCACATAGGAAAAAGTATTTTTAACTAGGAAGTCCGGGGAAAATCTGTTAATTTTTTTCCTTGTCCATGTATACACCCTGTCTAAGAATAGACTGCAAATAACTGTTCCACTTTTACATTCAAACCACACTGGTAATTTTACCGGTGGGGATTGGGGGAAACAATTGAAAGATGACATTTCGATAAGGTGTATAAGTTGAAAATGTTATTCTGTAGGCTTCTGGACAGTGGAAGGCAATGATGGACAACTGGGAATAGTTGCTAAATGCATTGCATAAATAGATTGCCATGTAGTTACTTTCATCACTGAACCGTGCCGAGAAGGCGTGCTAACTGCCACCATATAAATCCAGCGAGACTTTTTGTGCTAGGCCCATTGTCTATGAATTACTGTGTTTAATGATGTATATATTTTAATTAGTTAATCACTTTCTGCTTCTCATTAATGAATTTAAAAGATCACTCTTGTTAAAAAGTTTTGTATCAAATGTATATCTATGAGATCTGAAGCAGAATAAGATGAAGAAGAAAAGGAGGAGGAATACCTTTGTGTTTGGCTAAAATAAAAATCCCTACAACAGTGACCGAGCGAGGTGGCACAGTGGTTAGACACTGGACTCGCATTCGGGAGGACGACGGTTCAATCCCGCGTCCGGCCATCCTGATTTAGGTTTTCCATGATTTCCCTTAATCACTCCAGGCAAATGCCGGGATGGTTCCCTCTCAAAGGGCACGGACGACTTCCTTCCCCATCTTTCTCTAATCCGATGAGACCGATGACCATGCTGTCTGGTCTCCTTCCCCAAACAACCAACCGACCAACCTACAACAGTGAAGAAGAATGTGGCATTCTGAAAGATAAAGTGAAGAATTCATATTGCTACAACACAGTTTTTTATGGCAAAAGTATGTAGTGAATCCAGGGGCATGGGAAAATGTTAACTAATTCATAAGTTTGGGGTGTAGTGGAGTGAATGTACTGGAGGGCAGTGAATTGTATTAAATAACAAATCATGATGTGATTGGCTTGATTTATGAAGCAAAATGCAGAAAAGAGAAAATGATTTTTAGGAGACTGATTAATATTTTTAAGGTAGGAAAAGATAGATTGCCACTTGCAGCAAAGATGACATGTTAAGTTGCAAACAGGCACAGTTAAAATACACTTACGCATAAACTTTCAACCATGGCCTTCATCAAAAAAGAATGAGAAACACACATTCTTTCACACAAGCAGGCACACCTTACGCACACATGACTGCCAACTCTGGCAGCTGAGACAGCATTGGGAGATTGTGGGGCAGGGAGTTAGAGAACACAGAGCAAAAAAGAAGGAGAGGAGCAGGGAAAGATGGACAGTTGCAATGGCAGAAGGCAACCCACAAAGAGGGTGAGAGACAATATGGAGAGGAGTGATATGACAGAGGGGATGGAAACTGATGGGTGGAGGTTGTGGGGACAGTATATTTTTGTAGGCTGTGGCTGAGATAATTGCAGGAGCAGAGAATGTGTTGTAAGAATAACTTCCATGTGTGCTGTTCAGAAAAGCTGATGATGGAGGGGAGAATCCAGATGGCTCTGGTAGTGAAACAGCCATTGAAATCAAGCATATTATGTTCAGCTGCACGTTGTGCCACAGGGTGGTCTACTTTGCTCTTGCCCACAGTTTGGTGGTGGCCTTTTATCCTGGTGGACAGCTGGTTGGTAGTCACACCAATATAAAAAGCCATGCAGTGATTGCAGCAGAGCTGGTACATGACATGGCTGCTTTTACATGTGGCCCAGCCTCTGATGGGGCAGGATAAGCCTGTGACAGGACTGGAATAGGAAGTGCTGGGCAGATGGATTGGGCAGGTCTTGCAACTGGGCCTATTACAAGGATATGATCCTTGTGGCGAGGGATTGGGATTGGGGGTGGCTTAGCAATGGACTAGGATGTTGTGGAGGATGGATGGGCGACAAAACACCACTTTAGGAAGAGTGGTAAGTATCTTGGATAGGATGTCCCTCATTTCAGGGCATGATGATATGTAATCAAAGCCCTGGCAAAGAATGTGGTTCAGTTGTTCCAGCCCAAGGTTGTACTGGGTGACAAAGCATCCACTCCTTTGTGGCTGTTTCTTGGGATTGGTGAGATGATTTGTGGTGTGAGAGGAAGTGACATGGGAGATGTGTATGCAGACTAGTTGTTGGGGATAGTGCCTGTCTTTAATGGCTTTGGTGAGGCCCACATGATACTGTGCAAGGGACTTCTTGTCACTGCAGATACACCATCCGCAGGGACCCAGGCTGCAAGGGAGACATTTTTTGGGGTGGGGATGCCAGCTGACAAAATGAAAGGTGCTGTTTGTGGTTGGTGGGTTTTATGTGGACAGAGGTGTGGATGTTGCCATCAGAGAGGAGATTTATGACGTCTAGGTAGGTGACACACTGGGTTGAGGAGGACCATATGAAACACAGGGAAGAGGTTGTGAAGGAATGAAGATAGCTTGTCTCGCCCTGAGTCCAAATCATGAAGATTTCATCAATGAACCTGAGCCAGACTAGAGGTTTGGCGTTTTGGGAGGCTACGACGGTCTCCTCTAGATGGCTCCTAAAGAGGGTGGCATAGGAGGGTGCCATGCAGGTGCCCAAGGCTGTGCCACGGATTTGTTTATATACCTTTGCTTCAAAGGAGAAGTAGTTGTAGGTTAGGATAAAGTTAGTATTGTGTATAAGAAAAATGAGGTCATGAGTTTGCTGTCTGAAGACCATTGGGAAAGGTAATGTTTAGTAGTGGTAAGACAATTGGCATGTTGGTGTGTGTAGAGAGATGGCATCAACAGTTATGAATAGGAATCCAGAAGGTAAAGGGGTGGGGATTGTGGATAGTCGGTGAAGGAATTGGCTGGTATCTTTGATGTGGGAGGCAAGATTAAAGGTAGGTGGCTGGAGGTGTTGGTTAGTGAGGGCCAAAGTGCTTTCAGTGGGGGCACAGTAATCAGCCACAATGGAGTGTCCATGATTGTGGTGGTCTATAGATTTTGGAGAATAAATGAGGAGGGAAATTGAATTAATGGGAGAGTTACTGCAAAGGACCTAAGGCTTTAAGCCAATACCCAGATCCCCAATACTCCTATCACCCCCAGCCACAAAGGATTGCCCCCTTTGCCACCCAGTACCACACCATAGTGGAACAACTGAACTACATACTTCGCCAGGAATTTGGTGACCAATCATCCTAACCTAGATCCTTCCCACACCTCCTAAAGTGCTGTTCCATCACCCACCCACCCTCCATAACATCATAATCTGTCACTATGCCACTTCCAATCACAATCACATATCACAAGGATCATATCCCTGTGGAAGACCCAGGTGCAAAACGTGCCCAATCCCCCCACCCAGCATGTCTTATTCCAGTCCTGTCACAGGCATATCCTACCCTATCAGAGGCTGGGAAACATGTGAAAGCAGCCATGTCATAGACCACCACTGCTGCTATCATTGGACAGCTTTTTATATTGGTATGACCATCAGCCAGCTGTCCACCAGGATGAATGGCCACCACCAAACTGTGGGCAAGAGCAAAGTAGACTACCCTGTGGCACAACATGCAGCTGAAAATAACATGCTTGTTCTCAATGGGTGCTTTACTACAAGAGCTATCTGGATCTCCATTCCATTGCCAGCTTTTCTGAACTGCACAGATGGGAGTTATCTATACTGTCCCCACACTTTCCACCCAACTGCCCCCCCCCCCCCTCCGTGTCCTGTCATGTCCACCCATATCTGATCTCCCACCCTCTTTGTGTATCGCCCTCTGCGAATGCACCTGCCCGTATTTCCTTGGTCCTGTTTTCCTCACCTCTCTGCCCTGCATCCTACTGAAACTGCACTTGGTGGCAGTCTAAACCCTGCACACTCCACCAGACACCACTCCTCTTATCACCCACCCATTCACTGCTATCCCTTCCCCTTTAGATTTCTGCTTCCATTCCACATGACTGTTGCATTCTGGTTTGAACTGCTGGAGTGTACTTGCTTGGTGTGAATGAATGGTGTGTGTTTCTCTTTTTCTCTGACAAAGGGTGTGGCTGAAAGCATATCTGTTAATGTATTTTAATTGTACCTGTTTGCAACGTCATGTGTAATCTTAATGGTAAGAAGCAATCTATCCTTTCCCACATTGTTGATATCCCAACCTGGAGCTCCATTATCTGATTAATATTTTTTATTGTCCTTTTTTAAGGAAATTGTAATTGAACCACAGAGTAAAGAGTTAGTTGATTGTCTTGACAGTAGATCAACAAAAAAGGAATACATGATAAGAAGTCTCAAGGTGGAACTGTTAATTACTGGAAGAGCAGTTATTAAGAAAAAAGAAAGAGTAAGCACAGAAAATGGAAACAAAACCAGTGAAGTTAAAAGAATGTAAAAAGAAGAGAACATTTCAACTATAATTAATTGTGTGTTAAAGAGTAATGTAATTCCGATTGATGTAAAGTATCCATGACCAAGCTGTTGCAAGGTACTTCATCTGTCTGAAGAAGTAGAAGAAGAACAAATGGGACACCATGTAGTGCAGTAGAAGTCAACCAGATTGGACCTAACACCTGTACAAGGGTGCGTAGGCTTTTAGGTAGTGATTTCAAAGAGACCTGAGGCAGAAAACTTACAAACATCAGAACTTGCAATATTCATACAATGGATAATTTCTGTGTTAATGTTTTGGAGTGTTTAAGTGAAGAAGCTTCTGAATTGTGGTCAGTTTTCAACATTATTTTGATGATTGGCCTATTTTTTAAACAGAACATGAAGGAATCCAGTATAATTTTAACATTACACATCAGACGTTTTTGAGACATACAGCCACAAGATGGCCTACTGTAGGACCTTCAACCAATAGGATTTTGGAACACTGAGATGGTATTCAGTATTACATTCTTTAGTATATACCTCTAAAAAAGAATTCTGCTGCTTTTCAGTCCAAAGTTTTATTATTTCATCTGCAGAACTATTCAGTAAGTTCACATAACATTTTCAAAGCCAAATACAGAAACAGAAACATATTTCAAACTCTTTTGCTCTTGTTTTGAAGGTTTCTGCATTATGAAAATTTGAGAGTATTTTCGAAGTTCTCTATAATGATCTCTTTACATTGGATAATGTTCTTCATTTTGAACAACTAGTTGTTAGTGGGCAAGTAACCAGAGAGCTTAGTAGACTGGAAAGATGTAAGTTGTGATTTCTAAAGAATGTCCAAAAACATTACATTGCAGCTTGCAACTGGGGTGGAAAAGACTTGCTTGTCAAGTGCTCAACCGAAAAGTCTTGGGAGTTTTTACTCCAAAGAAAGAATAAAGAGCAGAAACTGCAGTGGCATATGAAATGTTGCAAAAATGATGATGTTCAGTTTCCCACTAGATTACTTACTAGATAAATGAAAGATTCTACAATTTGAGAGGATGACCCGGTTTTAGATACTATAGATGTTAACAATTACTGGCAGCATCACATCTCAAATAGGGACCCATTATATGTCGAGTTTAAGTACCCAAATGTTTAAAACTTTTTAAGGCTTCTCTTACATTGTTTCATGGAAATGTGGACGTAGAGAGAAGATATTCCATTTAAAGCACAGATTAGGAGAAAATCAGGCAGCAGTGACCAAAAGATTTCTAAACAGTGTTTCGTCCGTGACAGATGCTATGGGATAGTATCCCTATTTTCTTTCTGTGTCCATTGATTCATGACTCATTGGGTATGGACAGCAAGCTCATGCAAATTATACCACTTATAAGAGAGAATGTGAAAAGAAAGAAGCATAGAATAAGAGAAAAAAGAGGAGCAAAACCAATGGCATCTTGAGGAGGCGATTAAAAAGATGACTAACATGAAAAAATCAGTTGTCTATGAACAGCTGCTCTGAAAGAAAATAAAAATAACACCTTATATCAAAGGAGAGACAAGAACATCTCAGCGAAGCTTCAGCTAAAAATGAAGAAAGCACTCAAAAATGGTTTAAAGGCAGCAAAATTGGCCCAGGGTAAGTGTGTGGGTGTACAAATCATGACAGCAGAAGAAAGATTAAAGGAAAGGGAGGTGGAAACCATTCAGAAAATCTAGTTGATTACCTCATTTTTTGTGAAGATTCCTATGAAACATTAATCCAAAAATATTTTGTTGATCATTTTTCAGTATTTAAGCATAGAATGTCATTACTTGTAAAATGTGATGTAGATTTTGTTTGTGAATTACAGTTATCAGTATTGTATTGCCAGTACCAAATTACCAATGTACCAGCATATCACAATAAATGTGTAAGTAGGAAAAAGTGGCCATGCCCTATCCAGGATCATAATAGTGAAATTTATTCTAGTCTTAACCAGCCCTTATGGTGGGTTTATCAAAAATAAAAACAATTCATTTGTGTCATATCTGTTTATTAGAATAATTTCTTTCCTTTTAACCACCTTTTTAAAATATTTCATCACCGTTTAATCACTTTCTTTGAATATTTTGTCACCTTTCTCACTTTTTACTAGTGTCAACATGGTTCCTCACTCTGAATAAATATGTGACCAAAAACAAAAAGAAAAAATATCAAACATCTTGTCATAGTTGATGATTCAGCAATTATTATCAGGAGTACTATTGAAGCCTGGCATGCCCTAGAAAAGTTTCATGAGATCTCTTCAAAACCGACTTTTAGTCTTTTGGGACTAGATCATGAATGTAGACTCGAAACATGCCCTAGGATCCTTCAGGTTTAAATATAGCAACATCACTCTTCCAGAATGAGATTTTCACTCTGCAGCAGAGTGTGCGCTGATATGAAACTTCCTGGCAGATTAAAACTGTGTGACTGACCGAGACTCGAACTCGGGACCTTTGCCTTTCGCAGGCAAGTGCTCTACCAACTGCGCTACCGAAGCACGACTCACGCCCGGCCTCACAGCTTTACTTCTGCCAGTATCTCGTCTCCTACCTTCCAAACTTTACAGAAGCTCTCCTGCGAACCTTGCAGAACTAGCACTCCTGAAAGAAAGGATACTGCAGAGACATGGCTTAGGCACAGCCTGGGGAATGTTTCCAGAATGAGATTTTCACTCTGCAGCGGAGTGTGCGCTGATATGAAACTTCCTGGCAGATTAAAACTGTGTGCCCGACCGAGACTCGAACTCCGGATCTTTGCCTTTCGCGGGCAAGTGCTCTACCAACTGAGCTACCGAAGCACGACTCACGCCCGGCCTCAAAGCTTTACTTCTGGCAGTATATCGTCTCCTACCTTCCAAACTTTACAAAAGCTCTCCTGCGAACCTTGCAGAACTAGCACTCCTGAAAGAAAGGATACTGCGGAGACATGGCTTAGGCACAGCCTGGGGAATGTTTCCAGAATGAGATTTTCACTCTGCAGTGGAGTGTGCGCTGATATGAAACTTCCTGGAAGATTAAAACTGTGTGCCCGACCGAGACTCGAACTCGGGACCTTTGCCTTTCGCGGGCAAGTGCTCTACCAACTGAGCTACCGAAGCACGACTATCGCCCGGCCTCACAGCTTTACTTCTGCCAGTATCTCATCTCCTACCTTCCAAACTTTACAGAAGCTCTCCTGCGAACCTTGCAGAACTAGCACTCCTGAAAGAAAGGGTACGGCAGAAACATGGCTTAGCCACAGCCTGGGGAATGTTTCCAGAATAAGATTTTCACTCTGCAGCGGAGTGTGCGCTGATATGAAACTTCCTGGCAGATTAAAACTGTGTGCCCGACGGAGACTCGAACTCGGGACCTTTGCCTTTCGCGGACAGGTGCTCTACCAACTGAGCTACCGAAGTACGACTCACGCCCGGCCTCACAGCTTTACTTCTGCCAGTATCTCGTCTCCTACCCTCCAAACTTTACATAAGCTCTCCTGCGAACCTTGCAGAACTAGCACTCCTGAAAGAAAGGATACTGCAGAGACATGGCTTAGCCACAGCCTGGGGAATGTTTTCAGAATGAGATTTTCACTCTGCAGCGGAGTGTGCACTGATATGAAACTTCCTGGCAGATTAAAACTGTGTGCCCGACCGAGACTCGAAGTCAGGACCTTTGCCTTTCGCGGGCAAGTGCTCTACCAACTGAGCTACCGAAGCACGACTCACGCCCGGCCTCACATCACTCTTGTTCAGTGCTTCAAGTACTTAGGTGAAATTATCAGGAACACTGATAGAGACATAATGAGCATTAAAACTCATGTAGAAAAACTGTATAATGACTTCACAATCACCTGGAATATTTATAACACCAAATCCCTTTACATCAAAGCCAAGTTATGCCACTACCAAACCATCATTCTCCCAGAAGCACTTTACACCATCGCACATCATTATTACCCATGACTGTAAATGTCATTGAGAAAATGGATGGCAGTTGTTCAGATATAATAAATATAAATATAACAAAAATAAATTTTGCATCTTTTACTACTTTGTTTTAAGAGAAATTAACTCTATTGCTGACAGGCCGGTATTTTTACTTATTCTCAGCTTTTTGTCAGCTTTGACATTATTTGAAATACTGTATTTACATGAATCTAATGCACACATTTTTTACCATATGCAGTATTCAAAAGTTGGGTGAATGTAAGATTATGAACTTGAATCTGTGAATCACTGGCAACATCATTGAATTTTAGTTTGTGTTCCCTATGTCACAAGACATTGTTGTGATTCTCTACTTTGTTTCATTATTGTTAGCCTATTAGTGCATAATGTGTTTGCATTTGGTAGTCATGAAATGCAAGGAAAGCAGTGAGGAACATCATATGATGCTACTTTTGAGTGCAAAGTAATTCTTTATGCTGAAAAATATGGTAACGGTAGGTTGCGATGAGAGTTCAATGTAGCTGAGTGTAACGTTCACTTATGGAAGAAACAGAAACTGGTATTATATGCAACTACCGCTACTAGAAAGAAATTCATTGGCCCTCACAAAAGAAGATATCTTATTTTGAAGTAAAAGTTGTGAAATTCATCTGTGAAAGGAGGAACAGTGGGCAACCTGTGAACAGTGCCACCACAAGACACAAAGTAAAAGAGGTGGCTTAATATACCAAGGTAAGAGTTTGGGCTAGCTGTGGATTGGTTTATTGCTATACAAAACAGGCAGGCTTTTTTCTACGACTCATGAAACAGTATACCAAAAGCTTCCACAGGATTTTGAGGAAAAAACTTCAAGAATTTAGATGATATGTCATCACACTTCAGAAAGAGAAGAATTTTTCAATGGGCCAAATAGGCAGTGCTGATGAGACACCATTTTGATTTGATATGCTGCATAATTACATGATTGATGAGAAGGAGAGAAAGGAAGTTACCATCAAAACATCAGGGTGTGAAAAGCATTGAATTACCGTAACGTTGGCAGTCACAGCAGATGGACACAAACTTCCCCTTTTCTTAATCATTAAGTGTAAAACAAGACCCTTAAAAATGAGAATCTGTTCCCTGATGATGTCATTGTTCAAAACTGGGAGAAGGGATTAATGGATGAAACTTTAATGCTTGTCTGGCTCGGAAATATATAGGAACTCTGTTCTGATGAGCTTTCCAAGCTACCATCTATGCTTTGTCTGTATGCATTTTGTAGTTATCTCACTGACGCCATAAAAAAGAATATCCCCATCCTAGCCAGTAACCTTGTTATTATTCCTGGAGGAATGACTTCTGTGTTACAACCTCTGGATGTCAGTACAAATGAACCTTTCAAAGGTTACATTCAGAAACAGTACAAAAAATAATGATTTTGCAGAACAAACCATGAACTAACCCTGACAGATTTGATGCACCCATATTATTGCACACTGGCCACTGCCTGAAAAAGCATTGAAGCCCCAATGTTGTAAAATCATTCAGGAAATGCCGTATTTCAAATATTCTGAACAGCAATAATGATGATGTGCTCTGTAACAACATTGAAGATGATAGGGAAAGAGGAAATGGATCTGTCTCTGATGCATACTTCTCTCAGGAAATGAATGACATTAGTGAATAATGATGAGTAACGCTTGTAATTTGTATGTTTGTTTGTATGTCAGGTAGGTAATCAAGATAGGCATTCTTTTTTAATAATGACTATGTCACTTAACAACAGGTCACTTAAAAATTCTTATTGTTTTGATAGCTCATATAGTTGTATAAAATAAATTTAGCCTTCCAGTGAAGTGAAGCGCGCACATTTTCGTTTTTTTTTTTTTTAAAAAACTACGATGTACAGTACATTTGATGGTGCATTTGATTCATGTAAATACTTTATTTACTTTATTTTATATACCTAGAGATGTAATTTAGTATAGTTTTGAGAGAGTGTTGATTCTATTAATGCTTCATAAAATGTTTGTAGGCAGCATGGCTATCATCACCAAAGGACACCATCTTTCCAGAAACGATTCCAGAAGAAAGTTCCAGTACTGAAGAAGAACATGTTGTGAGTAAAAGCATAATTTATTTTCAGTAATACAGCAGTTATTGTCTTCAATAGGTATTGGAATAAAGTACCCGCAATTAGTGCTTACTTCATGTTGTAATTAAAGAAACATCACATCAACAACACAGCCTAATACATTCAGTCATGAACCTTCAGCTCATTTTTATTATTAATGTGATAGCAAAATACCAAGTGACCACTAAGCTACTTCATTGAGTACAGTATCTGGTGAATGCAAATAGTGTCATTTATACTGATTTGCAACATGGTTATCTACAAAAGGGAATGATTTATTTCAATAAAGTTTAGCATTAACACAAAGAAGGTACCACATTTGTAAGTTCTTATGTTTCCTAAGGACTTTGAGATGTATGTAACAACATGTTACAGGATTGTTTTATTATGATCCTCTTGTGACCTACAGACTTTTCGTTTGTATTAACACTTTTCTTTAAGGGCAAGAAAAGGCTAGTAAATAGCACAAGACAAGACCTAGTCTAGAAAGACGTTGTGCACCTATATAATAATGTGAAGTGCTGTTCAATACTGTTAGCCAACTACTTTATAATTGCAAAATAGTAAACTTCTGTGGAATACAATACCTACATATTTAATGCATCATGGGTATTGTTGCAGAAAAGGAAGTTTACACAGAGATGACAAAGATGTGAAAATAAAACATCAAAAGTGATAAGACAGGAAGGGGGCAAGGATGACTCTAACTACTATAGACTTGTGTTTCACTGTTATTGGGAAGGGTAGGGGAGTTGTGTGTATAGACTCAGCAAATTAAGCTGTCATGAGCACATGTGTTACTGTGCCATGATTTATAGCTGTGTAGATACAAAAATTCAGTAATATTTAAATAAAGGACTGGAACGCACAATTATGGTGTATTTCATCAAATATTAACGTAGATTAATGATGGGGTTTCACAAAATATAAGCTTCTCTGCACTGGTGCTATGAGTACATCTGTATCTTGACAGTCACTAGTTGAGCTGTGCTTCAGTTTGAATGCAAATTATGAAAGTTCCAGAATGTGAAATCAAAAGGTAACTACGTTTAAGGTGAGAGTTGCACCATTCAAAGCAATAACACAAGATTGCACACAAACTGTGCATCAAATGAACACTACTCAGTCTCTAAGTTTGGCTTGAGAGTTAGAGGCCAGATCATGAAACAAAGCAATGCAGTTTCATCAACTTTAACCACATGCAAGCCACCCCAGCCCAAAGGGCATCAGCCCAGATCATGAAACAAAGCAATGCAGTTTCATCACCTTTAACCACATGCAAGCCACTCCAGCCCAAAGGGCATCAGCCCTTTTATACACACTCCTGGCTTCTTTGTAGAATCTTTGTAATAATGCCCTTTCCACAACTCTGGCTGTTTGCACCAAACATTTTTCCTCAGTCACTTCAAAACCTTATAATAAAACTTCTCATTGACAGTCTGACCAGATTGAGCATACTCCTTATGCACCACTCCTCAGATGTCAAAAAAATAATTGGCAATGACTTCATGTTGCTGCGAACTTACAGAGATTTTTTCGGCCTTGGAGAAGATGGCATTTTCCATTGTGATGATTGTTGCAGGGTCATAACCATAGACCCAAGATCCATCATCAGGGTGTATATGACCTGGGAGATCCAGGAAAAACCCGAGAATTTTTTCATCAGGGCGAAAACCGGGAAAAACCCTGGAATTTTTTAGAATACCAGGAATTTTTCATTGTTTTAGTTTTCAGTTAAATTTTTGTAATTTTGACTGCTAAGAACCAATACTCTAACAAAGGATATTACTGTATCCTGCTACTGCAGAATAATAATACTTCAACAATAAAACATAAACGAGAGAAAAGAACCAAAATAACTTAAATTCCAAAGGAAATGCGCCATATACAACAATGACACACAGTGCTCGTGCAAGCATCTGGCAACAGCAAAATGTTTCAAAGGCTTTAGGAAGACTATGCAATGCTTCATAACAACAAATTGCCTCTGATGAGCATGAAGTCACAACTGCTTACATTAGATTCACTTTAGTGGTTACAAGTGGGCTCATGCACACGTGCAGTTGAGTAGCATTTGAGTAGTAGATTCTCCTGCTTCTGGCTACAGGAATGTGGCTGTTGGCGCACGTTGATCTATCGATCTTCATATGATTTTGAAACGTATCCCTGTTGGTTTTTTAACATTTTTGAACATATTTTAAGTTGATTCCTGAATAAATCATAAGTTGATTTTTGAATATGTGCATAGTGTATGCAGTGTCTCTGTCAGGAGAATCCTTGTTCCATCTAGAAATAAACTTTCCACAGATAAAATGGGACAGGGCTATATGAGCTGAGCGGAGTAAAGCCGAACGGATGAATGCCAATTCCTGTCTGATTATGTGCTTGATTGGGTTTGCGAATGATCAGTGTTGTTATAATTACTAGCAGAATCCGTAGATTCAGACCACCAGAATGGAAATAGATGACTGACAGGAATAACAGGTGAGAAAGATTACGTATTATCTTCTCTGTGTATCTGAGAGAATGAAATTTTGACAGAAAATTTTTGGCCAGATTGCTACACTAGTAAGGACCAGTTGTACAGTCCCCGGCTAGCAGCCGCTTAAATTATATTCTGGAACTAATGCAGAAAACGTGTTATATGAACATGTAACAATGCCTAACCGGAGAATAATTGCAGGATAACTAAACTGGTGATTCTGGCAGAGTTAGTGAAGTTAATTGGCGAACAAATGTTGACAATGGCAGGAACAGCTACAGAATTGGTGATGACAAGATTGTTTGTTAGGACGAGGAAGGAGAAGAAGCGGGGACATCACACAAATTATGGAAGAATAAGACGATTCCAATTTTATATAAAAATTTTGTAATACTTCTTTTTGATCTCATGCTTGAGAAACTGGTGCATATGAATTAAATGTGAAACTATTTCCTAACATAAACCTTTTTGCTTGTAGTAGCCCTAATAGGCATTTGATATTGGTATTTCGTGAATTATATTCTGTCGTGTTATAAAAATGACCATTTGTGCCAAAACAATCTCGTTTATTTGGTGTGTGTTACAAAATTGCTGCAATATTAGAAAGGCCTATTTTGTTTTATCTAGCAGGCAGTGACAAAATAGACGTAATCAGATCAAGAAACCACACCAGTCTTGGGCATTATTTGTATTAACAGCTTTTCAGGTATTAGGTAATGAAATTTCTATTTTTCATGTAGCAAAAGGTTTGACGAACTTTGATGAGGTAATAGATTCTTTTAAGCACACCATGTAAAGCTGTAGCAAGATTAGAGAGAAAAAAATGCTAGGAGCTAAGGATTGAAGTAATGTGTGATTTCTTGCTTGTCTCTTGTCTTTATTGGTTTTATGTATCCTATATTTAATTTTATGTCACACAAAACAGCAAGTTATTAGCTAATAGGCAGTAAAGAGTGCAAATTTTCTGAAGAGTTCTTGTCCTCCCGACTGCAAATAATCCCATCTGCTATTAATTGTGAGATTTTTTTAAGAGAGGCAGGCTGTCAGACCTGCCGACTGGGAGCAGGAGAGTCACTACAGGACATTTCAATTTCCATTGTCCTGAATATAATTTGATGGCATACATTACAAAATATACACGTTTCAAGTCCACAGAGTGAAATACAGTGACGTGCAATAGAAGAATGCTGTATGAAGAGGTGCGGCACAGCACTTTGGCATTAAGACCAAATAACATCTCTTACATTTCCTCAAACACGTGTTTTATCTTTCAGATTTTTCAGAAATATGTGCGCTACAAGATGCACATATTTTTGAAAATTTGATTTTTTTTTTTAGTATTGACCCGGTTCACAAATATTGTAGATCCAGGGCTGATGCACAGAGCAGTCTGAGTTATAGTGGATATTCTCCACGTGACCTGTGTTTACATTTAGTGATTTTGCTGTTTCCTCTTCATTTATGCTCATGTCAAATGAAAACAAAACGGATATCTGGCTGGGAGCTATCAAGTGAATTAAAATACATTCACATAATTACAGAAGGCTAAAATATGTTATTAGTTTCAGATTTTATTTTATTTTCACTTTTCTGACAGTCAAGCATTAATTGCCTTGCAGAACAATGAAGCTATTTTTGTCTGTTTGCTAAAAAAATTGGCTTTTATTAACCTTTTCCACAGAGGCAGTTAATGTATTTGAAACAAAATGTTTAATTCCACAGTACTGGCTAGCTTCAACTGTTTGCTGCATTTCAAGTGCACGTTTTCATCTTTTAGCACGCAAGGCATTATGCTATAATAAAGAAGCAAAAATGATATAATATAGTGCTGGTGCTCCAAGAAAATTTACATCTCGAAAACCACACTGAAAAGTTTAATATCAGGTCAAGGTCTATTTCATTGGGAATCTGGACATACAAATGTGCACTTGAAGTTGCAGTTTAAATGTGCACCTTTTTGTATGGTTCACGAAATTCTTATGCTTTTGGAGTATCCTGTGATGTCTTGCTTCTTTTATGACTCAATGTAAGATCTTTTAATGTTTTCACGGCTGTACATAAGGGCTTTCTATGTCATCGCAGCCGTGCAAGCGGGGTGTCGCCTGTTGCCTCGTGCTCTCTGGCAACTGCTAAAATGAACCTATTTCTAACAGGCCACGAGGAAAATATTGCAAATGGTGTTTTAAAAAGCATTACTTTCAAAGTAAATATCCTTTTACGCAAGTTGAACTATGTGCAAGAATGTACCATAAATTTCTTAAACCACAGAGCATTTGACTCTCATTTAAAAATCAACTCTGGGATGATGAGCCATTTAGAAGAATTTTGAACCCTGAAGATCAGACATTTATGTCATTATTAAAAATTTTACTAGCACATTTGTGTGATATATCTTAAAGTGTAACTTGCCCAAAAAGGATCAAAATTATATGTGAAAGCTTAGCTTATCTTGCAGCTTATTAACCTAAGATACCAATACTATCATGTGAAAGCTTTGCTTGTCTTGTAGCAACACTGTGTATTTTAATTTAAACCATTAACTTGTGTGTTCATGCTACTTAAAAATAATGTTGCTGTTGGCTGTCTACAACATGTGTCCTATGCTCTGAATATACACTGTCATTGGCTGGTGAAATCACGTGACATGAGCTATAACTGGCTTACAAAAGCACATCGCAATCTTGATATCAATGATTTGGAAAGTAACATGCGGTGTTTAGTGGAATTCCAATGTGTACTTTTGTAATACGAAAATACTCAGCGTACATGTTGCTGCATATCAAATATTTCCAAAACGTGTTTTTTTCCCTGAGTTTCGATTTCTTAAGTGCCGCGAAATTCTACACCTGTGTCTAAAACCATAACCATTCAAAGGACTGATAAGTTTTGAATTTCCAGGAGAAAATATACTGTCACTTAACACAGAAAAAGTGTTTTCACCCAGGAGAAAGTGTATTTTTAACCGGTAAATTCGGGATTTTTTTTCCCCCCCTTGTTCATGTATACACCCTGATCATGTAACGGCTCTGAATAAGAATTTTGATGCTTTATAACTTCTTGTTGCAGCTCAGTGCATGTCTGAATCCTGAAATTTCATTGGTCTATGCTGAGAAGGTGAGGGACAAACTTCACTGCAGTTCATCTCGTGTTCAGTTCATCAAATAGGTTTTGATGACATGTATCGTATGACAGCCCAAGTCTGTAACAAACATCATGAATTGTCTGTCTTTAGTCTTTGTGAATCACATCACACACTTTTGTGATCATTTCTGGTGTTGTGCATACTACAGATTCTTGGTCTTCCATGAAGTGCTTGAACGACTCAAATGTTCTTGCTTGACTCAGTACACTCTCACCAAATGCCTCTGTCAGTGTGTGGTGGGTTTCAGCTGCAGTTTTCTTCTACTTCAAACAGAATTTTATGCATATCTGTTGCTCTTTCACGTTATCTGTACTATAATTTGCAGAAGCAGTGAAACACATCCTGACATGCCTCACTACAATTCACAACTGCATGTGCCAAACAAGATGCAACTTTGTGCTGCAGTAGATAAGATGCATACCTCAAGACGTCTAGTGGCGGAATGTCATATTGCTACTAGTTTGACCAGTATAGTGAAATTCTTGGATATTTTGGGTAGCAACTAGTATTATTGTCTATATTTTGTCACTGGTATGTTTAAGGGGTTTGTCTTGTTATTCCATCTCATGCAGCCAATCTGAACAACCATTTGAATAGATACCATACATTACTAAATAAGAGCTTTCAGTGTAAGATATCACATGGTTTTGTAGCTTCATTTGTTTACCTGTTGTTGATCTTAATAACTTATTGGCTATTGTCTTTCTGATTAGCTACACTATAACTTTTTTAGTTTTTATCATACAATTAGGTGGCTTATAATGCTGTACTTGTCCCTCAAAGCTATGTCTTTTGAGCTGTGTGGATTGAATGTAGCATAAGTGGCTGCTTGCCTGGATATGCCTGGTTTTATGTGACCATCTACATCTACATACATACTCCACAAGCCACCTTATTGTGTGTTGTGGAGGATACTTTGTACCACTACTAGTCACATCTGTTTCTTTCCACTTGCAACTAGAGCTAGGGGAAAATGACTTTCTATATGTCTCTGTACGAGCACTCATCTATCCAATATTATCTTCATGTTGCGCAAAATTATATGTTGTCAGCAGTAGAATTGTTCTGCAGTCAGCTTCAAATGCCAGTTCTCTACATTTTCTCAATAGAGCTCCTCAAAAAGAACTTAAATGTTTTTTGAACCTATAGGTAACAAACCTAGCAGCCTCCTGCTGAATTGTTTCAATGTCATCCTGTAATATGACCTGGTGCGGATCCCAAATACACAAACAGAACTCAACAATGGACTGCACTAGTGTCCTGTATGTGGTCTCCTTTACAGATGAACCAGAATTTCCTAAAATTCTCCGAATAAACTGTTGGCCATCTGTACTACACTCCTTAAATGGTCGTTCCGTTTCATATTGCTTTGCAACATTTTGCCTAGTTATTTAATTGATGTGACTGTGTCAGGCATCACTCTACTGATGCTGTATTTGAACATCATGGATTTGTTTTTCCTACTCATCTGCTGTAACATACATTTTTCTACATTTAGAGCTAACTGCCATTCATCACACCAACTAGAAATAGGTACTCAATGATGACACCTTCCCACACGCCACAGCATCATCAACAAACAGCACCTGACTGGTGCTTACTCTGTCCATCAAATCATTTTTGTATATATAAATTGACACTGGTCCTGCCACATTTCCTTGGGGCACTCCTGACGATACCCTTGTCTTTGACGAACACTCACTGTTGAGAAGAAAATACTGGGTTCTGCTACTCAAGAAGTTTTCATCCCACTCACATATCTGGGAACCTATTCTGCATGGTTGTACCTTCATTAACAGTTGGCAGTGTGAGTAAATGGCACACTGAGTTTTGCACAAGCAATGCCTTCTGAAACCATGCTGGTTGCTGAACAGAAGCTTTTTGCTCCCAAGGAAATTTATTATATCTGAACAGGGAATATGTTCAAGGATTCTGCAGCAGACCGATGTTATAGATATTAGCCTCTAAATTTGTGGGTCTGTTCTTTTACCCCTCTTACATACAGGAGTCACCTGCACTTGTTTCCAGTTGCTTGGGACTTTCTGCTGGGCAAGAGATTTGTGATAAATGCAAGTTAAGTCAGGGGTCAATGCTGTATTAAACTGTTTGTAAAACCGAATTGTTATTCCATCAGGACCTGGTGACTTATCTATTTTCAACTGTCAGTTGTTCCTTTACACCAGTGATGTTTATTACTATGTCCTCCATACAGGAGTCTGTGCAGTGGTCAAACAATGGTATGTTTGTAAGATTCTCCTGAGTGAATGATTTCTTAAATGTGAAATTTAAAACCAGATCTTAATTTTTGCTGTCCTCTGCCATTACACCAGATTGGTCAGCAAGTGATGGGGTAGAAGCCTTAGACCTAGTTAGCGATTTTATGTAAGACTATAATTTTCTCGGGTTCTCAGCAAGATCTATTGCTAAGGTGTAATGGTGGTAGTTGTTG
Source organism: Schistocerca nitens (assembly GCF_023898315.1). Taxonomy (NCBI): domain Eukaryota; kingdom Metazoa; phylum Arthropoda; class Insecta; order Orthoptera; family Acrididae; genus Schistocerca; species Schistocerca nitens. Next base: position 386,941,714 of record NC_064620.1, read on the forward strand.
TAAGCTTCAGGCATCAGTCTTTTTACAAATTTTTGTTGGTTTTGCTTGTCATCATTTGTGTGTTCTTTTTTGAACTGAGAGTGCAACACTCTTTGTTTCCTCAACAGTTTTTGAATTTTGTTGTTAAACCACAGTGGATCTTTTCCAACCTGAATCCATTTACTCAGCACATACTTCTCCAGAGTCTGATTCACAGCCCATTTACACTTTGCCCATCATTCCTCTTTGTCCATTGTACTGGAACTAAATGATGTCAGTTCATTGTCTGAGTGGGATGCTAACAACTGTCTTTCTGTTCTTTCTAGCACAAATACTCATCTAGCTTTCTTGATTGCTTTATTAACTTTAGGAACCAAAGTCACTTCAATGACATCATGGTCACTAATCCCTGTCAGTTATGTCAGGCCTGTTGGTAACTAAAATATTTCCATTGTGTGTGGGCTGCAAAGACAGTTTTCAGAAAATCTGTTCAATAGAACTTTGCTAGACTGTCTGTCTGTACCCCCTGCAATGAATCCATATATGTCCCAATCTATACTCTGTAACTTAAAGTCACCACCAACTAATATTTCATGATCTGGGTACTTCCACATTACTGACTGTAGACTTTCTGTCAATGACTCTAAAACCATAATATTGGACTTGGGTGGCTGTTAAAAACATCTAACAGTTATCTTGATTTCACCCTAACCTGTTATATGTGACCAGATAAATTAACTGTCACACTCAGATTTCACCTCATTATGAATCGTTACATATCTTAGAGCTTCCTATCTTTGGTTTCAGCCACCTCTTGGTCTTGAGACTAATCTGATTGTGAGAAATTTAGTGGAGGAAATACCATGAATATCACATTTCTTGTACATATCTCTAGTTCTATATCCATATATAGATGTGATCTGTCTTTGTTTCCAGATTCTTGGCAAGAATATTTATTATTAGCATCCATATCATCTTCTATTTTTCCTGACCTTTATCCTGTATCTCCATGGGGTTGGTCAGATGCCCTTGTCTCTATACCTTCATATCCTTGCCCCAGGGGGGAACTTGTGTGCCTCAACTGTCTGCATCTTGTGTTACCCCATGAGAGAGTCAGCGAATCTTTTCTAAATGTGTGTGAATTGTGTGACTGAGGTAGGAAGTGGGTACCAGCTTGTTATTCACCTAATCGGATGTGTGAGAAACTGCCTAAAACCACATCCATGCTGGCCAGCAAACTGACCCTCTTTATTAATCTACCTACTGGAACTGATCCAGGACTGATGCACCTCCACAAATCCAGGGAGCAGCATGGTAACATTTGCAGCCATCCATGCAGTTCTTTTATTATCATAGAGATAATTTCATAATTTGTGTGACAATAGCATCAGAATGTTTTGATCTAATTAATACCAAGATATTGTTCAACTTAAGAAATTTTTAAATTACTTTTTTTAATCTGTATAGTTTCAGGATTGGTATATTACTTCTCTTTTCTTTTTTCATAAAATTTACAATGTTTGAGCTTTGTCAATGTTATATAATTAAGATATTTTGTAATATGCAGTCAGCTAACTCCACCAAACACTCGTTGGTTTTGCAAATCTCGTAATTTTATAAAATTACCTAAAAATATCATTACTCCACTTATTTGCATTTTTATGCACCTCTGAAACAAGTAGTAAATCTGACAAATAAATTCTGCATACAATGTAATAAATTCATCATACAACGTAACTATCATTTCACAGACGAAATATTTACTTTACTTTTCTCAGGATTAATGTTACAAGAACAAGTGCATTGTTCTCGTAATCTAGGCTAATTCAAATAATACACCATCTTTGAAGGCAAGATTCAAATGGCAACTGAACATTACAAAAGTTAAAATCATGCATCCTTTTTTTTAAAACAGGGCTGCAGGGCATTAGAATGAAGCGGCAGTATCTTCTCATAGTCACTGGCCATTGGCTGCCTCGAACCAGTATGGTGATGCTTGACTTCCAATTAATTATATGCAGTTGAGTTGCTCCAATTCCTGCTCGTTTATATCATAAAATTACACTTCACAACTACTGCTCTGTCAGCTAGACATGGTTTTATAACTTGCCACTCAAGAGGAGAGTGCAACATTTTAAACGTATACTTATCAATTTGTACAAACGTCTTTGAGGATGGTGCTCACATCCACTTCAGTAATGTTACAGGTTTCTCAAAAGTAGGAAATGCTTAAACACAATAATATTAAAAAAACACAATGTTCTTGTACTATCGCCGAATGGTTGCAGAGGAGGTAAATCTACAGCATAAGGAACTGTGTAACTCAGAACATATTATATAGTCAGTAGATGAAAAGAAAGTTGTGCTGCAATGTTTCTGGAGTTTACAAAACACTATTTCCAATACATTACTTATATAAAAGCTGGAAAACTGCGCCATTTCATGGACAAGTAGGAGAATGGGTACAGACATATGTAAGTACCTGCAAGCAGTATTTGTAAATACAGAATACATTCCAATCAGAAACCAAACCCTTTAACTATGTTGTGTTGTATGGTTTGGTAATAGGGCAACTGCCATTAAGTAAATGATATTGGTGTTGAGAGAGTCAATAAAATTTTGCATGCTGATGACATGAAGATACTGAATGAAGAAACAATTGCTGAAACATTTGAGCTTAAAGTACTTTTTCTGCAAACTTCACAGTACAATGGCATATAGGAAATGACTTGTCAATAAACCTGAGAAATGGCTATGTATATAATGTTTAGAAAAAAAGACGAGTGTGAGCTTATGGATTTTGAGGTAGAAGAAACAAGGATGGAAGTAGTGGAAGTGGAAGTCTCTATATTTGTAGATAATACTGTGATTATTGAAATGAAACAGCATACTAATAATGCCTGTTAAAAAACTAAATGCTATAGTATTCATTATTAAGCAGCAAGTGTAGTATGCAGACAGACAAACATCTTCTGTGCACAGCATACCACAGAAACTTTGAACAATATGTGAATTAAGGAGTAACAATATGGAGAAACTCACACATTGAACATTTGAACAATATGTGAATTAAGTAGTAACAATATGGAGAAACTCACACATTGAACATTTAGAAAACATGAAAGCATCTCAGAGAGTGGGGGCAGGGGTTTGCAGACCTAGATACTCAGATGTTTAGAACATGTAAGGAACTTTCTGGTGAAAAGTTTGTCTGTGGAAAAATAATGTTGCAGTGTTCATGGTTAGTTGAGATACTAAACCTGTAAACGATGTTCTATTTAATTATTACTGTTGACACAGGTAAATTCCCTGTATGCAGTGTAATCTTACAGAACCCAATAAAATATAATTTTATTAATGATCTTTAGATTATGTCTGTCCAGGTGCAAATGTATAAATGAAAATTTTATTTTCTCAGATGCATTTTACTTTAATTTCTTTGAGGCATCTTCATGAAAGGAATATGCATTTATTCAGTTGCTAATAGATAAACAAAACCTAAAAATCATTCATGTATAATTCCCCTGAGATACACAGACCAACAACATTGAAATTGTTAAAATCTTTCAACTTAAGCATTTGCTGCCTGACTCCAAATAGTTTCTTCACTTAATTTTTTTGCATACTAGGTAGTACATCATTCCTTCACCAGACCTTCAGAATTTTTTTTCATTTAAAATATAAGCATTGGTTCAAATTGCTTAGTGAGATCTATTCATGTATGCACACTGTAATTATTTGTTTGTTCCTTCTTGTTCAAAAAAGTCAATACTTAGAATTTCAGTAAACAATTCATGTTATAAATATAGGTTTTAACCATTTTAATTTCTTGTCTAACACATTTCTCCAATTTTAAAACTTTTTTTCTCATTCAATTTCTCATTGATTACATCCCAAAAAGCTATAAAAGCTATTGTTTATTTATCTCTTCTAAATTTGTAGGAAATAATGAATGGAACCATGCAAATGATACAGAACATTATCGACACCAACATCATCTTGTACAGGTTCTAGTTACTGGTAGGGTCTGTTTGGAACTTAGGTCTACCCACCACATCTTTGTTGCCATCTGTCTATCTTCTCCTTTCTTCTGAATGCTTTCTTCCTCTCCTTTTAGCCACTTGTCCCTTGGTGTTTCCATTGAACCCTTGCCTTCCATCTTCATGTTGTGCATTTTCATAGGCATCTTCTTCCAACTGATTCTCTTCACATGCCCATACCATTTTAATCTTATTCATTTCCACTTACTTTTTCCCCTTGCCTTCATAGCCCAGGTTTTTGCAACCCTCGCCTTCTTACTTTTATGGAGGACGTTTTTGTTCTGTATCATTCCTCTCACTCTCCTCATACAAATATCAGACTGAATTACATGTCCACTTATATCTTTGTTATACCTCCCCAGATACTTGAACTTTCCACTGATTTCAGCACTCCTCGCCCATTGTCATTTTTAAAGTCTGTCATTCCCCTTTCCCTCCTTCTCTTCCGCCTATTACATTACATTTCACGTTATATTTTTTCACAGCTTCTTCCCTAATGTTCCATTGCTCCTTATTTCTCCCAAAAACCATCAAATATCAGCAAATAACCATTTTTCTGTCTTCTATCATTTTGATATGTATCATTATATCTTCCATCATTGCTATTAAAAGTAACTGGAGTAACTGAGATAATGTTTTAGAGAGCTTTTCTGCTTCATTCATTCCATTGTGCCTTGTCTCGGTCTCTATCAGCATACACTTCCTCATACAGTTATTTTATCTTCAGTACACACTGCTACTCTATCCCTTTCCCTTTCAATACCTTGCAAATTTTACTTCTGGATACAGTCTCATATGCTTTCTCTAAATCCAGGAAGACCATCAGTAGATCTCTCCCGTACTCACAACATTGTTCCTGTTTCTGTCTCTCTTTAAATACAAGATGCATCATAGAAATTTGTGGCTTTCTCTGTGCTATTTTTTCCACTGTTTTCTGTATTTGTCTATCCAGGATCCTTTCTAAATATCTGCAAAGTGACACAGAAAGGTAGTTCCCCAAAAGTTTTTGAAAACCTTTTGGATTCCTTTCTTGAAGACAGGTGCAGTTATAGCCTCCTTCCAGTTTTCTGAAATTCGTAGTAACTTCCATGCAGATCTCATAACTCAATACTACTACCATATCTTCATTTTTTCTGCTGCTCTGGTCCTTTCCATACTTAGTTATCTATCCATGACCCTTTCCTAATTCCAAGTGCTTAAGTGTCTCATCCACTTCTATCCACATGTGATCTTTCTTCCATTTTCAGTGTAGCAATCATCTCCACTATATCTGTTATCTTCCTCTGCTACTCTGGATATAGGAAATTATCAGTATGTGTCCTCCACAACTCTTTGACCCCTCCCATCTTTATCATCTATTTTTACATTCTCTGCCATACCTCTTCTCATTCTGTATTATTTCCTTTACTATCATATACCTTTAAAAACGTTTTTTGATGTTGTAGTCTTTATTCCGAAAGCTGTTTGGATGCAGTTTTCCATGCTGTTCAATTCTGTACAAGCCTCTTCATCTGTACATAACTACTGTAGTCAAACCTTGCTCTCCATGTACAATTTAGTGTTATGTCTGTCCAACATAAGATTTTCCACATTCACATGGAATGTGGTAGAGCCAGGTGTACTAGATCTGAGCTTATCTTTCATGCTACCCAGGAGGTTCTTTATTTTCACAGATGATTGAAATATGTGCTTGCATTCTCATATTCTCTTTCATTGTCTCCTCCTTCTTCGCTCTTGTCATTGCATATTTGTGCTTGCCAGTGCCTTCTAAATTAATTTATTCATTTTTGTAGCTGTTGGAAACAAAAGTCTTGTTTAGATGGTCCAGTTCCATCAATATTCTATGCTCTGTACCATTTATCATTTGCGTTTCATTTCAGACACTACAGACAAATATTTTCAGAAAAGACTTCCTAACATTTAAATTTATATAGAATGTTAACACCTTTACTGCTTTTAGTCTCACTTTTCCTAATCAAGTTTGCTCAGAATTACCTAATTGGCTAGAAACATGTCTCACTCTCTCTTCAACTACTATCTCCCTTTCATATCTGTCAGCTCCTATAACTACAGTCTGGTTTCCATACAAGTTGTAGATAACCTTTCACTCACTGTATTTTATGCCTGCTTCCATCAGGACTTCAAAGAGTATATTCAAATGAATACTTAACATTGTCATAGCTTTCTCTAAATCTACTTAAGTTCTCTCTCTCTCTCTCTCTCTCTCTCTCTCTCTCTCTCTCTCTCTCTCTGTGTGTGTGTGTGTGTGTGTGTGTGTGTGTGTGTGTGTGTGTGTGTGTGTTGCTGAAAACAATGTTTCTGAATACAGTTTAATATTCAAGTTTGTTATCACTTGACTGTCAAAAAAAGACATTAACTATATGTATTGATTGTTTGTTTTACATCACAGGTGATTTTCCGGTTGCCTTCCTTACCAGAGACAGACAGCATAAAAGAAGCCCCAATATACACTGTAAGTGATTTTCAGTGACCTTTTGTCTTATTTCAATGTTTCAGTGTTAAATACTGTCATATCATTGTGTCTTTTACAGGCAGAAGCAAGTATTTTTCATGTTGCAATGGGTCGCAATGCAACAGCTTCAAGAGCAACTCTTACAATCGAGCAAGTGACTGCAATTTCTGGTTCAGACACCAAACAGTTGAGAGCAAAACCACCAATGCAAAAAATGGGGTAATATATTATGAAATAAATCTAGATATTGTAATCTTACCCTCCCACACATCACTATTATAATTCTCTGACTATAAAAGTTTCGAAAGTTTCAAGAAGCGTAAGATATACAAAAGAGAAACTTTTTTTCTTACCTTGATTTTCTCTTCTTGTTGGCTCCAAGTCTTATTGTGTCTAGGGGCACATTCTTGAGGTTGTAACTTTTATAACATTGCGGGTTCTTGTTGAACTGAAAAACTGATGAAAAATATTGCAAAATATTGGTTTTCACTGTTTCTTTGCTGACTACACTTTCACTTGGTTCAAGTATGTCTAGGCTGTGTCCTACAGATTTCACTTCATCACAATTATGTGATGTTCACCTGCTTTATGTCCTCATTTATTGTCCTTGGTGTCGATGTACTGTCTTGCTATACTGACTGAAAAAGGGGGGGGGGGGGGGAAGTTCAACAGTGACTACTTTAAATGATGTAGCCGACAGGTGCTCATTTGTGTTTCATAGTTCTTTACTTTCACTATTCACAACCCCCCAATATACACTGTTAATATGGCCAGTGCACTATTGTTTACTTTCAATAAGCCTCATTAATAGTTTGCAGGCAGACATCAACATACTGCCACAATAGTTTACTGTTGAACATCTATGAGCAGTAAAATTGTAACCACACATTTTACAGTCTTTCAAATACATTGAACAGACACTGTCATTGTCTTAACACATGGCCTATTGGTGTAACACTTTATTTCATGGTTAGGTTGATTGCATTATTTTTTTTTCTAACCAAAACAGGTTTCTTGTCTGAACCTCAGCTGTGGATTGACTGTCTCAGGACCAAAAATTCGATGCTTACATATCATCACAATAATAGACACTGAAACTACACATTGTTCGATGTTTAATTTACAGAAATTACAATTAAAACTTTACTCATTAAATTAACTGAATACATTGAAAAATTGCGTCTTTTTAATAGTTTCTTCTACTACAAGAGTTAGGTCGAATTATTTATTTAAATGATGAAATTAGCATATATAGTTACACAAACAATACTTTTGATAAAACTGGTAATTACTTTGGAATTAATTAAGGGCTGACTTTGATAACAAATAGAGCCGAATAGATCCTTTAAGAATACTATTAGTTGGTCCTTCAAATGTTTATTATTATTATAGAACTTATATTTGTTTATAAATCAACAATATAATTTAAGTTACAGAACAATTACTGATATCACCCTATAACAAAAGATACTAACTAGGCATACTCAAAATAAATTAGAAAATCAATTATATACATAAAACTAAGCACAAAATTAGACCTGGTGTTATATTCTTTAAAACTGAGGGTCAACCTTTCTCTTTTATATAATGCAGATTATACTCGTGTAAGTTAATGGTAATTAGTTAAAAGTGAAAAAATGAATTTTAAGGAGGCAAATGGCAAAACAAGAGAGGAAGTAAAAATATCCCAGCATGTTTCGTCACAACAACCCTTGTCTCTATTCGTTTTCTTAGGAGTCTACTAAAAAAAATTAATTTCACAAATAGTTTGTACTTCCTTTTCTGATGTCCTTCATCGTAGTTGTAAAGTCCTCTTTCAATTGATCTCCTCCGTCATTGTTGGTATTATCTCATCACTGTTGATACGACTTTGTTCGGCACTTCTAGGGTCTTCTTTTGTCGAGTGATTGGTGCTTCTGAATGTATATAAAAACTGGAAATGATGCAAATTACTGTCCTTTCTCCTTCTGCAATGCACAAGACTTCATTATCAATAAATAGATCCCGGCTGATTCCCCACCTGTTATCTTACCGTCCTACAGATCACTATTAAAATTCTCTGTCTGTAAGAGTTTTGAAAGCTTTTTGACTTATCTCGATTTTCTCTTCCTGTTGTGGGTCCCAAGTCTTTTTATGTCTAGGGGTACATTCTTGAGGCTGTAACTTTTATAACGTTGCGGTTTCTTGTTGAACTGAAACCTGATGAAGATTTCCCTGTTGCTATGAATATCTTTTTATTTTATACCATTCTTTTAAATCACATTTACTTTACAATTTTCACATCTATCACACCACAAATTACAATATTGATGACACAATCAAAAACACGTCTGATTTTATCAGCATACCCACAACTACCAACATTCTGCATTACTCCCAACATTCCAAAGTATTTATAAAGAAAAGAGTTTACAAATTTTCTTGACAGAAGAAGAATCTTCACTAAGATGTAAGATTATTTTATAAATGAGTCCAGAAATAAATTTAATAATTTGCGTTAAATTGTGCAATTAATAATATGAATTTTAAATATGCCAGAGATTTCATAATTTCAAATATTTTTAAAAGAAGAATAATTTTAACTGCACACACATAGTACTAACAAATTAATTTCTTTGTACATATTTTTGCATGAAACATAACACATCATATACAAAATCATATTAAGTTCATTCATTTAGACAGCTGATATAATGTTCTCCTATGCAAGATTCGATAGTATACCTGGTATCTGTTATTTCTATAAAAAAAAAAAAAGGTAATGTTAGAGGAGGGTGACCCATTACAATATTAAACTCATTTTTGGAGTACACCTATTAATAGAACTTACAATCATAGATGATAACAAACTGTAACTGTAGAACAGGGATAGGCATTATTTAAATAAGTTTCTGTCTAGTTGATCGTTCAAATGTGAGAAATACATATGTGCATAAATTATCCACAGATAAAGAAATCATCAAATACAAATGGTCATTTGTTATGTGTTGTTCATAATTTTAATTAAGTAATATGTAGAGTACCGTCACAATTTCTTTATTTCCTTCTTTTAGTATTAGTAATTTATTACTTCAAGAATCACATTATATTCGTACAGTATTTGTCAACTTAATACAAGAAAAACAGAAGTTATATTTACAGGCATATGAATCTACATACATGTTTAATTAGGAGAGGACTGGACAAGTGGTCAGCTGTGGTATTGTGGAAGGAGCCATCTCGGCATTTGCCTGAAGTGATTTACAAAGCCCACAGAAAACCTAACTCAGAATGATGTGACATAGCATGAGCCTTCATCTTCCTGAATTCAGTGTGTCTTAACAACTGTCTGTCTCTTAATCTGATGATTGCAAATAGAACTGAGATCTTTAAAAGTGTTCACATTGATACGGGTAGTGGTGACCATGAGACAGTGCCAGTAATCATTATTACTAATGTGTAAAGGCCAACAAAAATGAGTGAAAATTTACACATTCAATAAACTTGAAAAAAGTCGGTAGTGTCATAGCTGAAGGAGGAATTTGAAGTTTTGACGGGAGCATGTAGGTGAACTGTGCCTGAACTTTAGAAGAACATTGCTGTGAGCTGTGCTGCATTGAGTGTGTAATAGCTGTTACGATTGTTTGCTGGTATGCTGTGAGTCACCAGTTCAGATGTGAAGTTTTTCACAGTTTATTATGTTTTTAATGTTTGTATATTATGGAATATTTGAGATTTGTGTAAATATTAGCACTCTCCATGGTCAGCAGTTCTTTTGTCTCTGTAAGTTGGTATCTGTAATAAACATGCTTTCAGTACTAAGTGTTGTTCTTCATTGGTGGTCCTGCTTTCAGATTTGGTCTTGACTGTGGTTACAAAGTGACTTTGTTTGGTGGAGATTCTGGAGTTTTCAGAACATCTACATCACTGTGGCTCCAATTAGACATAATAAAAGTTGTCACCTCTATGAGCAGCAACTGGAATAAAAGCAGTACATCATTTTTGATGTCAACATATTCCAGAGATCAGTGGATTCCAGTACAGGAAACACATCACACTTCACTCTGTGTTTCCAAGAGATGCTGGTCAGCAATTGATGAAATAGCTGAAAGGATCTGATCAGGTCACCAACTATGTCAGGTGGGATAACTTGGCAAATGTGTACCTTTACTTGGATGGCACAGCCCAGCAGTGGTTAAAGAACAAGGAAGAGAAGTTTGATAGCTTGGACAAAATCCACACTGGACTGAAGAAAACATTTGGTAACAATTAGCAACAAGTCCACGTAGTGGAAGACGTGAACGCCTTAGGGAAGAACACAGATTTGTGAATGCCCTACAGAAGAACACACATTTGCAGGATGGAGGACAACATGCTGGTATGCTTCGACTGGGGATACCCTGGACATGTTATATGCTACTGCAGAAAAAGATGAGTGTTTGACGACTATTATGCCGCAATGTGTCAACTATCACAATAATTCCATTCAAGCCAGGCAACTCCAGATGATTTAAGTCAACTTGTGGGACAAAATTCATTGCTTTACGCTGGATGAGGTCATGACTGTTAAGGGAGTGGCGACTGGGTGGGGGTAAGGAGAAGGCTGGGGGTAAGGTAAGGAGGAGAGACTGGGGTGGGGATGGTGGACAGTGAAGAGCTGCAAGTTAGATGGAGGGCTGGGGAGAGGTGGGGTGGGGGATCGGGGGGTGGGGGGGGGTGGAAAAGGAGAGAAATAAAAAGACTGGATGTGATGGTGGAATGACAGCTGTGTAGGGCTACAATGGGGACAGGAAAGGGGCTAGATGGATGAGGACAATGACTAACAAAGCTCGAGGCCAGGAGTGTTACGGGAATGTAGGATGTGTTGCAGAGAAAGTTCCCCCCTGCGCAGTTCAGAAAAGCTGGTGTTGGTTGTAAGGATCCATATGGTACAGGCTGTGAAGCAGTCATTGACGTGAACGATATCGTGTTTGGCAGCTTGTTCAGCTACAGGGTGGTCCACTTGTTTCTTGGCCACAGTTTGACAGTTGTCATTCATGCGGACAGACAGCTTGTTGGTTGTCGTGCCTACATAGAATGCAGCACAGTGGTTGCAGCTTAGCATGTAGATTACATGATTGGCTTCACAGGTAGCCCTGTTTTTGATGGTGTAGGTGATGTTAGTGACTAGACTGGAGTAGGTGGTGGTGGTGGTGGTGGTGGTGGTGGTGGTGGTGGTGGGAGGATGCATGGGACAAGTCTTGCATCTACGTCTATTACAGGGCTACGAGCCATGAGGTAAGGGATAGGGAGTAGGGGCTGTGTAAAGATGGACGAGTATATTGTGTATGTTCGGTGGATGGCAGAATACCACTGAGGGAGGGCTGGGAAGGATAGTAGGCATGACATTTCTTATTTCAGGGCACAACGAGAGGTAATCATAACCCTGGCGGAGAATGTAATTCAGTTTCTCCAGTCCTGGGGGTAGTGAGTTACGAGGGGAAAGCTCCTCGCAGCCTGTGCCATATGGATTCTTCCCACCAACACCAGCTTTTCTGAATTGCGCAGCTGGGAACTTTCCCTGCAACACATTCTACATTCCCGTAACACTTCTGGCCTCAACCTTTGTTAGCCACTGTCCACACCCATCCAGCCCCTTCCCTGTTCCCATTCCATCCCTACACAGCTGTCATTCCACCATCACAACCAGTCTTTTTACGTCTCTTCTTTTCTGCTACACCCCCTCTCCCCTCACCTCTCCCCTGCCATCATCTAACGTGCAGCACTTCACTGTCTGCCACCCCCACCATACTATCCCTCCCCATTCCCACCCCAGCCTCCTCTTTACCACCACCCAATTGTCACTCCCATCATGTACCAGTGTTGCTGCTTGCAGTGTGGTTTCAGTTGCCTGAGATTGCAGATATGTGTGCGAGTTGAATTTGCATGAGTTTTTGAATAAATGACTGTGTTTATTGTGATTGTGTAAGTTTTCTGGGTTTAGTGATTTATTGTACTTTTGTAGAATTTTCCATTGAACTCTAAAACCCTTTGCTGCCAAAATGAAGATAATTTTGATTTGTTATAGATTTCATGTATCTTTCGTGTCTTCCTTAACTGGAACTCTTTATCTCTATTAATAAAATTATTTCCAATTGAATATCAGTTGCCTGCTTAAGAACACAGTTCTAGTAATAGCATCCAGCAACAATTATTTACATGGCATCAATTTTTGTTCTATATCTGTTGTAATTAAGTAGTATTTAGCCACCATGGACTTTTGGCTATTGTAGCCTTGTGTGGCAGTGTTCTATACACAGTGAATCATTGTATTAATAGGAAAAAGAGCTCTTCCTTTCAAAAGATATAAAACATATTTTTAAGTTGGATCTTTACTGAACCAGAAAAACACTTTTGGAAATTTCTGATAATAGCAATGTTTGTTTATTTAATTTGGTTGGTCTTGTGAACTCTCACACAGATGTAGAACAAGTCTATGGAAAAGTCAGTGGAGATAAACACTACTTACATATAATAAAATTCACATAGTTCTCCACAGATTATTATTGTGGTCAAGTTTGACCATATGTACAAATGATCATGTTAATTTATTTTATCTTACATACACTTGAAACAATTTATCACACGCATACATGATTGCTATAATACTGAGTGGTTATAATTAAAGTGCAGCTACTCGTGGAGGTCCAGTGTGGGCTGTAATTATCGTAGGGCAACAAAACTTGATAGATATGCTAATGCATTACAGAAAATTGATTTCTGCTGGAAAAAAAAAGGAATTAGTTCCAGTTGTAGCCACCAGGTGCCGATCTGGCATTGTACACTGTTTTTATGATGGTATGAATCCATGCTATCATCTGACAAGCTATAATGTGAGATGGCTATTGAGAAGAAAGACTGTGTACTGTTTTATGTAAACAGCAGCAATTACAGTGTTGCAGTGAGAGAGTATCACTGACTGAAAGATCTGAGGACAAGCTCAAGGTTATTAAATGGTTTAAAGAAGATGATAATGAAATTTGAAAACACAGATGAGCTTGGTGTGGTGCTTAAACAAGGTTGCTGTTGCTGTAAATGACCATGCATGTAAAGCACATGCCCCAGATAGTGTTAGTGCTTGTGCAGAATCATGAGAATTGTCCACCCCATGGGCAATGTTACAGAAAGTTTTGTGATCTATTTTAGGCAATAGTACCTGGGAGATCCAGACAGTGCAGCAATTGAAACCTTGTTATCCTCAACAACGTTCTGGATTTGCTCTTCAGTTTCTGGCATGGATCGCAGTTGATGACATGTAGCTGGGCAATATTCTGTGGAGTTACGAGGCATGTTTTACACTACAGGGTACAGTGAATACACAGAACTGCCAAATTTAGAGTACCTGTCATGCATGAAGAGTCATTGCACTCACCATATGTGATGTGTGGTGTGGATTCACAAGCGCCTTTATTCTTGGTCCAGTCTTCTTTGAAGAGAATACACCCAGAGTGCCTGTCATATGTACTGTCATATTTGATAATATATCTCCTTATACAGCATGTCATTCCTACTTTGGAAGAGTGCAACTATGTGTAAAGTCCCTGTTTTCATGCATGATGTTGCTGAATCAGTGAAAATACACATAACACAATTTTCCGTGAACGTGTTATCTCCAGAGGTTTTCCAGGTGCATGGCATGCAAGATAGCCTGACCTGAAATCATGTGACTTTTGGCTCTGGGGATGTATAAAAGAACATGTTACCAAGGACATATTCACTCTCTATCTGATCTGAAAGCCAGTATACAGGAACATGTTGCCCAGAATCCATTGGAACTGCTGTGAGAAACTGTTGATCATGTCCTTTTATGGATGCAGCATCTCATCAACATTGGTGCTAATATTGAACACCTCAGCAGCAGTTAATAATAAAATCAACTTTATGCCTTTCTCACTTGTTTAACCTTTTCTGCCCCTGTTCCGTTCCTAATCCATTATATAAGGAAACATTTATATATGTCTTTCTTGCATACACAGTGCCAGATTTGCACCTGGTGGCCAAAATTGAAGCTAACTTTATCCAGCATAAATTGATTCTGCAGTAACACATTAGAATATCTACCAAGTTTCACAGCTGTAAGATAATTACAGCCCACAGTAGACCTCTGTGAGTAGCTCTACTCTAATTACAACCACCTGGTATGTTTGTTAATTTTACATTATAAAATTCTATTTCATTTGCTGAGGAATTCCCTTACAGAGTAGAAAAAGTGATCCATCAGAAATGACTTTAGCTTTTTCTTTATCAGCATAATTTTATTAGGACGATGATTATATAATTGTATTCCACTATGAAGGACACTTTTCTGAAGGATCAGTGTTGTGATATGGGAGACATGAATGTTACTGTAGTTTCTTGTTCCATGATTGTGCACAGAGCTGTTTTGCTGATATGCGTTGGAGGTTCTTAAGTATTCTCTTGCAAAGACTTTTGTTTCATATATATACAGGCATGGGAGGTTCAGTATCTATAGTATATGGAAAACAGGATCTCATTATGTTGCATTTGGTTCTGATGAATCATTTTTTTGTGTTTTCAATGTGATTCAAAGACAGGATGCATTCTCCAGAATATTATTCCACGTCTGATTGCCAATTGGAAAAGTTTGTGATACGCCTGTACTACTGTTTCCCTGTTACAGCATGTGTTTAGTATCCGTAATGTACAACAGGTTAACTGTAAGAACTTGAATATCTGTTTTCCATTTTGGATCACTCTTCAGATATATTGCTGTGAATTTCACATCATCAACTTTTGTTAGATATTTTTAGTGTGGTCATTTTATTGCTTTTAGTGGGACATATGAAAGGTCATAGCCACTACTTTTTAGCATTTATTATAAGTTTATCTTCTCAAATCAGTGTGCTAGCTCCATCTGTGATGTGCGTGCTAATGATTGAAGGTATTTTTGGTCTGATCTTGTAGTCAAAATGCTGGTGTCATCTTTAAGTAGTGTCTTCCCTTTGGCATAAACTGTGTCACTCAGATCAGTTTTGTACAGGATAAAGAAATTGGACATTATGTCGAATCTTGCAGCACACCATATTTAATTATAATTTTTGTAATGAGAATGTTGTTGTTCTTAAAACGTTTCCAATGATTTTATCTTTTTTAATAACAACTTTCTATTGCCGGTTAGTTAAGATATGATCTAATACACTCATATAATTCCCTTTCTTTGCAACTTATTTTGTAGAATAGTAAGATCTATAATGTAAAACACTTAGGATGGATCCAAACATATTCCAGTTACCATATTCTTTTTATCTATAGCTTTTAGTCTAGAATACAGGCATTCATAAACTGTTGTGGTTGTGGATCTAAATTGTCTGAAACTGTAGTGATGAGTCAAATCTTCATTATAAACTCTAGCAGCCTGTTTTAAGAGAACTTCTCAGATCTCATTGAGAAGCCACTAATCTGAGCTACAGGCCTGTATTTCTTAACGTTGTCTGTGTCATACTTCTTGTGTAAGGGGATGATCTTTCTGACCTTTAAAAGATTTGGAAACACACCTGTGGAAAAGGAGTGATTAATAATATGCTGCAGAGGTTCCCAATCCATTGTCCTGTTTGGTTTACAACACAATCTTCATTATCATCAAAACCACGTGAAAGTTTCTGTAATGGGCTCACTGCCAATACGTGCTCATCATACATCATCTGTTTTAGGAAAAGTAGACCGTCTGGGGATTTTGTAGTTTTCAGTGTGGAGCATGTTAAGAGTCTGAAACTCATATCAGGTAAGATTAATTTTCTATTTTGGTGTAGCACTTGTTAAAAATATTAGCCACCAAGACGATATCAGATGCTTGTCTGTTTTCCGATTTCAGGTAATAATTTTTCCACTGTGTCTTTCTATGTGTTTCAGACCTGATGATCCATGTAACCCATGTCCTTTTTTCTCAGCTGTATTCATCATCAACCTTTTTCTGCATCTTTAATAACTTTGTGGTAGATGTTACTGACTCTTTGATATTTTTTTTCATTTCTAATGATATAGAATTGTGTTTTTTATATGAATGCAGAAATCTTTTCTTTGCACTGGAGATTTTTATACCAGTTATAATCCAACTTTTGATTCTGGCTTATTTTATTTATGTTGCTTGATTGGAAAAAGTTATATGTAAATAATAATCACATATTCCATAAAAGTTATGCACTTCATCCTCTGTTTCCAGCTTAATAAGTAGTTAAGGTCTGTTATATTACCATCACTTAGATCCCTGTGTTCTCTGTTTGATAGGTGGCTTTTTTCTTGAGCATACTTCCATAACTTTTAGTTATTTCTGAAGCATAATTTATCTTAATTAAGGTCCTGACTCTGTTTAACACATATGCTTCCTTTTTGTTCTGCTTTCTAATAAAAAGTCAGTCAGGTGATGAGGGTTGCTGTTTTCCATCTATCCACCTTATTGGACACTGCTGGGGGCTTTTTCTTCTGCATTCATTTGCAGTGGCAGGTTGAAACAGCCATTGCTGTATTCAGTATGCTAGCCTTAACCTTTCTATGTTTTTACACCCAAATGAAAGTGTTTGCCTTCCCAGTTAGGTGCATACTATATCTGGTAATGAGTTCTCACTCCACATCTCCTGGGTGGAGAAAATATGTATTCTGAAAGGCTTGACAGATTTTATGATTGAGTCACTTGGATTTCTCAGTGTCTTTGATCACACAGTTCACACTTCATATCAGTGTAGAATTTCCACGACAGTTGTCATTTACATGTCCAGTAACATCAATGTTTTACTTAAGCATTGGATGTTAAAAGAAGTCCCTAGTGGTGGTACTGCATGTTCACATTGCTTCAGGGGCAGTGCTGATAGCTTCTGATACAAGCAACTTGTAAGTTATGTGACATATGTAGGGGCATTCTCTCTGGTCCAGTAACACTCAGCAGCAGCATCTGGCACCCAGCAGGACCTATGAAATATTATGTCATGTTGATTGTAGGATCAAGCAACAAACCTGACAAAAATGCCACTGACTGTAAAAGTAATTATGCTATAGACAATGTACATACAGGCAAAAAATTCAACATGTACTGATATCTATCTTCCCATTAATGAATGTGAAATAAACTTCCAACTTTATACAAAATCACACTAAGTAGTCATGTATATGGGAAGTGGAACAGGAAGTGGAAATTGGTCTGTAAAATTAACATATTACAACTGTTTTGGTGTGATCATTATGTTTGTAAATAACAATTCTTTTCCAGTTCATCCACTGACAGAGAGTCCTTGGGAAGTGGGAGAAGCTATCCTAAACCTGGTCCTGCTGCTGCGAGTATTATGAACGGACCTGCTGACTTGTGTGCAGCAACTTTTCTTGATGTATCTGTCTTGCGTTGCTTGTTCATATCCCAATGGCAGGAAGAGGGTGTCTACTGGGCTTTGCAGTTCTACTATCACAGGTTAGTCACATAGAGACTGGTACTATATGTAGAGAGCAGCTTATTGCTTCTTTTACTTCAGTATAATTTATTCTGAAGCTTCAGGACTGTGCAAGCTGAAACTAAATGTCAACAGAACCATAATGTTAATGCTGAAAAGAGAAGAGAATGAAAAACAAGAACTAATTATAATGCATGACTGTAAACTCTTAGAAAATAAATGAGCATTTTCGGCATGAGTATCCCCCAGTAATACTCTTTGTACTACACTTATCCATAAGTGAATTGATGATTGAGATACACAGAAAAACATAGTGAAGTGGTGATACCATGCAGAAAAAAACTGTGGTGTAGCAACACAGAGAAATTCATGTCATGCCACTGTGCCCTACCGGATGTATCTGCAATGGTTACTGTGCATAGAGATCTTGAGTATAATGGTTCTGACTGAATGTTTTGTGTGCATTTGACCAACAGTATTTGATTTGCAACGAACAAGGTGTTATGTGTGGCTATATCATTGTCGCACTCATTCTTTGCTTTGTTGTAGGGAGTTGAGTGACGCCCATAGCATTATTTTATGACTTTGGAGAAAATGCCAAGTTGACCACATGCTGTAACTCAGCAACCTATGAGGGCTGTCCCATAAATATCTGACCTGACAAATATCTAGCAGTTGGTGTTTTAAACCAGTGACAGTGGTAGAAAGTACCAACCATAGGAAGCTTAAGTTTGAACATTGATGATGCTATGTTGTTTAGTACTGTATTTGGTTGGCAGCCATCTGTAGTGAACACCATCAGAAAATTTGTGAACTTACATAAAACTAGTCATTGTTGTGTTATACAGTACTTTCATTTGAAAGGTCTTGGTCCAACTGAGTGAGATTCTACTGTGGTGGAGATCCCTCCTTTGTTTTCAACAATAAAATATCAGAAGGCAGAGTTTAAGCAGGGTTGTATGAGCTGTGAAGATGAATACCACAGTGGTTAACCATTGAGGTGACTATGACAGAAATTGTGAAGAAATTCCACAAAATGGTACTGGGTGATTGGCAATTAAAAGTGTGTAAGCTAGCAGACATCGTAGGCATTTCAGAAAGTGCTGTACTTAACATACTGACTGAAAATTTGGACCTGAGAAATCCGCGTGCACGATGAGTGTACATTTACTCACAATGAAACAAGAACAGAAACATGAGGTTGTTTTGGTCAAGTGTTTGGCGATGTTTCACTGCAGCAAAGCTGAGTTTTTGTGTATGATTCAAACCATGGATGAAACATGGGTCCATCATTTCACATATGAGATGAAGGAACAGTGAAGATAGTATATTGGAACGGGATAACTGGCTCCATAGAAAGCAAAGACCATTCAATCT
Organism: Schistocerca nitens; assembly: GCF_023898315.1. NCBI lineage: Eukaryota > Metazoa > Arthropoda > Insecta > Orthoptera > Acrididae > Schistocerca > Schistocerca nitens. The sequence goes on from NC_064620.1 coordinate 386,960,997, forward strand.
GCAGGTGAGGCCACAGTGTCAGTTTTCTGGGATGCATGTGGCGTAATTTTCATTGATTATCGTCAGAAATGAAAAACAATCATTGATAATTATTATGCAAACTTATGGCAGTAATTGAGTGTTGAAATCAAGCAAAAATAGCCACATTTAGAGAAAAAGAAAGTAGTGTTTCATCATGTGAAATGTGCATCTGGCGTATTTGACCAGGAGTCCCCTTCTGGTGAATTCTGCTGCCTGGTGCATGTCTTTTTATTTGACACCACTTCAGCAACTTATTCATTGATGATGTGGACAAAACACCCACACATCCAGTCCTGAGCAGAGTAAATCCCTGACCTGGGTGGGAATCAAACCCAGGGCACCATGATTGTGAGTCAGCAACACTAACGACAGCACCACAAGCTCCTGATTGTATTTCATCATGACAGTGCACCAACTCACACATCCATGACTCTGTTTACTAGCTTTAGCCCTGTCTGATTGTTTGCTGTTTCAAAACTTGAAGCAGTGGCTTGGTAGTAAAGGATTTGCAGTTGATGGCTGTTTTGGGAATCGTGATGGTTCTCACTATAAATTGGGTATTGAGCCACAAAACATTGCTCAGCAAAATGTATCAAGCTAAAATGAGACTGTGGAGAAATAAAAATGTGTTTCCCAAGATTTGTGTGTTTTCTTTGTTAGGTACTTCCGGGACAGCCTCCATGAAAGAACCAACCAACATAGAACTTGTCCTTTAGATCCCTCACAGAGTCCTCTGGGTGTTACTTCCCCCAACAGATTGTTTATTGCTGACTAGCTGCAAGCCCCAGACACATTACCCTCATACAAGGCACCACGAGGCTCAGCGAATGTGATTTCCTATTTATGAATGAGTCGTAGTTTGTTCTGGACTGTGGCACTCACTACCTGCTCATAGGGTATGCTTCCAGGACATGCTATGTGTGTCCGTATTACACTAAAAAAGTGTTTCAAAGTTTCAATCCATTGCTTTGAAATAGTAAGAAAAACCTTAATCAAACAATGGAAAATCCAGGATAGAATGTAGTAATGTTATGGAAGGAATGTTGCCACTCACCAATAGTGGAGATGCTGAATTGCAGGTGGGCACAACAAAAAGACTGTCACAAATAAGTTTTTGGCCAGCAAGGCCATCGTCAAAAACAGGTGACTCACACACACACACACACACACACACACACACACAAACAAACAAACAAACAAACAAACAAACACACACACACAACTTACACACATATGAATGCAGTTTTTGGCAACTGAAGCCACATTGTGAGCAGCAGCACCAGTACATGGTGGGACTGACGACTGGGTGGCGTTGAGGAGGAGGCTGGAACAGGAGGTGAGTAGGGGTAGGGGGCAGTGAAGTGCTGTAGGGGAACACACAGGGACAAGGTGGAGAGATGGTAGAGCAGCTATGTGCATTCGGGAGGTTAGACTGAGGGCAGGGAAGAGTAGGGGGGAGGGGGAGGGGGTAGTGGATAGCGGAAAAGTAGTGAAGTAAAAAGACTGGGTGCAATGGTTGGATGAGAGCTGTGTAGTGCTGGAATGGGAACAGTGAAAGGGCTGGACAGGTGAGGACACTGGCTTATGAAGGTTGAGGCCAGGAGGGTTGTGGGAACATAGGATATATTGCAGGGAAAGTTCACATCTGCGCAGTTCAGAAAAGCTGGTGTTGGTGGGAAGGTTCCACATGGCACAGCATGTGAAGCAGTTATTGAAATGAAGGATATCACATTAAGCAGCGTGCTGTGCAACAGAGGGGGACCACTTGTTTCTTGGCCACAGTTTGTCAGTGGCCATTCATGTGGTCAGACAGCTTGTTGGTTGTCATGCCCACATAGAATGCAACAGTTAGTGCTGCTTAACTTGTAGATCACATGAGTGGTTTCACAGGTAGCTTTTTCTTTGATGGGATAGGTGACGTTTGTGACTGGACTGGAGTTGGTGGTGGTGGGAGGATGTATGGGACAGGTCTTGCCTCTAGGTCTATTACAGGGCTATGAGCCATGAGGTAAGGAATTGGGAGCAAGGGCTGTGTAGGGATGGACAAGTGTTTTGTGTAGGTTCACTGGATGGCAGAATATCACTGTGGGAGGGATGCAAAGGATAGTGGGCAGGACATTCCTTATTTCAGGGCACAACGAGATGTAGTCGAAATCCTGGCAGAGAATGTAATTCAGTTTCTCCAGTCTCTGGTGGTACTGTGTTACAAGGGGAACATTCCTCTGTGGCTGGACAGTGATACTTTGGGAGGTGGTGGAAAACTGGAAAGGTAAGGCACGGGAGATTTGTTCTTACACAAGATTATGAGGATAGTTACAGGCTGTGAAGGCTTCAGTGAGGCCCTCGTTATATTTAGACAGGCTGTCACTGCAGATGCATTAACCACAGGTGGCTAGGCTGCATGGAAGGGACTTCTTGGTATGGAACGGGTGGCAGCTGTTGAAGTGGGGGTGTTGCTGGAGGTTAGTAGGTTTGATATGGACAGAGGTACTGATGTGGCATCTTTAAGGTGGAGGTCAACATCTAGGAAAGTGGCTTGTTGGACTGAGTGGGATGAGGTGAAGGAAATGGGAGTGAAGCTGTTAAGGTTCTGGAGGAATGTGGATAGGGTGTCCTCCCCCTTGATCCAGATCACAAAAATGTCATCAGTGAATTTGAACCAGGTGAGGCATTTAGAATTCTGTGTTTTTGGAAGCATTCCTCTACATGGTCCATGAATAGTTTGGCTTAGTATGATGCCATGCAGTACCTTCTCTCCATCCGCAAAATTCTCCTGCTATGCAATACCAAATTCCTCGAACCCATTACACACGTTGAAACGCTTGCCCTCCAACAACTAGAGCAACATTCAAAACACCATCTCAAAAAACTCTCCACCCTGCTCACTTCTTACTCCCACCTTGGAGTACCACTGTCCACCATCTCTACAACCTCCAAACCTACCTCATGTCCCCTCATAGCTGACAAACCCTGTATTGCAGTCCTACTACATTTACTCCACACTCCAAAATGCCCTCCCAGCATCACACAGAATATAGAACCTAAACAGAACCAAAATACAGTCATGAACCTTTCCTTCAGAAGCCTTAGCCCCATAGAAATATCAGTCCTTTCGAAAGCCTCACCTTTCCCCCAACCCCCCCCCCCCTCTCCCCCTCCAATTCAATCATGATGGACTTGTTAAAGTTCTTTTCTCCACAACTGTGATTATGTTGAAAAATATTCAGTAACATATATAGTACCTGTACCAAACACTTTTGGATATTCATAATATGTTCTGAAAAAATTCTAAATTCTGAAAGAATGTATGATCGAAGTGCACCTAAATGCTTTTTTACTCTTTTCTGCACAAGACTGATATTTTTTGATACTTACATAAGACATGTTTGGAACTTATTTTACATGAAAAACCCACAGTTTAAATTAAGTCTCATTCGCACGAAATAGACGATTGAAAAGGAAAAATAAACTTTCTTATAATAAATGATAAGATTAAGTTAAGATTTAAAGTAGTGAATTTGATGTTACCAGCAAGGCCGTCGAAAACAGATGACAGACACACACACACACACACACACACATAAATGGTGTTGGTGGGAAGGATCCATATGGCACCAACCCTACCAATCAGATTAAACCTAAGACCAATGTTGAACCCTGACTGACTCAGTTCACTCTTCCATCCAACTGTGATCCACCTCCATTGCCCCCAAATCATCCCCTATTAACTTCCCAGAATTTCTTAACCTCTGGTTTCACAGGTAGCCCTGCCTTTGATGATGTTTGTCACTGGACTGGAGTAGGTGGTGGTGGGAGGTTGTATGGGACAGGTCTTGCATCTAGGTCATTGAAATGAAGGATGTCATGTTGGGCAGCATGTTCTGCAACAGGATGGTCCACTTGTTTCTTGGCCACATATTGTCAATAGCCATTCAGGTGGACAGACAGCTTGTTTCATGTCATGCCCATATATAATGCAGCACAGTTGTTGCACCTTAGCTTGTAGGTCACATGACTAGGTCTACCACAGGGATATGAGACATGAGGTAGGGGGTTGGGAGCAGGAGTTGTGTAGGGATGGACAAGTATATTGTGTAGGTTCGGTGGATTGCAGAATACCATTGTGGGAGGGGTGGGAAGGATCGTGGGCAGGACCATTACTCATTTCACGGCACGATGAGAGGTAGTCAGAATAGAGACATACCAAATTATGCAGGAAGCCTATGGTGATGGGTGCTTAAGCCTTACTCTGTGTCATGGATGATTCTTATATAATTTAAAAATGGTCAAATTGAAGTTAAAGAGGACCCTCATCCTGGACACCCTTCATTGTCTACTGACACAGCTCTTGTCAGGAGTATCAATGAAATTGTGTGCGCCAATTGAAGATTGCAGAAACATCTAACATTTCAGTTGGATCATGTCATGAAATCCTTACACAGCATTTTGGACTGCATATCATGGCCACCAAGTTTGTCCTATGGCTCATGAGTCAAGATCAGAAAAAGCTTGGCAGGTCAGATCAAATGTCAAAGCCATGCTGATAGTTTCCTTTGACTTTGAAGGATTAGCTAATCTTGAATTTGTGCCACAGGGACCAACTGTTAATCAATGGTACTATCTGGACGTATTGTGATGCTTCTGAGAAAATGTGAGAAGGAAACAGCCTGAAATGTGGCAGAACAGTTCATGGCTCTTGCATCTCATAATGCACCCATACATACATTCATCCATGTTGGTGCGTGACTATTGTACAAAAAAACGAAATCATTGTGCCCCGTGCTCTCCAGACCTGGCCTCTGTGGACTTTTTTTATTTCCGACATAGAAAACCCCATGGAAAGGATGAACATTTGCATCGATAGAGAAGATAAAAGAAAACTGCAGACAGCACTTCACACGATCCAGCAAGAGGCATACCAAGACTGCTTCTGGAAGTGGGAATGGTGTTGTGGAGGAGAGTATTTTGAAGGATACCATGTACAGTAAGCAAAAGATAAACGTAGAAAAATTTTATGAACAAAATCCCAAAATTTTTAGAACAGACCTCATACATGGATAATGTCTGCAAACTGTTTTGTGTATGGTTGATTGTAAATAAGTAATACATTAAAACTGAGTTTTAATGCATGAACAGCAAAAATTAATAAGTGATGAACATTTCTGCATTCATCATTTTGTCAGGTGTGTCAGTGAGAAAAAGTTTTGTAAAAGTTTGAAGTTATATGTAAAATTTGTTGGAAGTTACTATATGTTCTTGCTTTCAAATAGTGGGTAAATATAGTCTGGGTGATTGATGTGATGTGAGTTTCGCTGCCTCAAGAGATATACACAGTTTCTAACTGTAATACTTGTCTTTCTGTCTTAAGCATTTAACATTAGTTTATACCTGTTATTGAGTATATTATGACAGCATTTTAAATTTGGATAATAATTATATGTTGTACTGAAAAAAAAAATTTTGTTGATCCTTGAAGCCATTAGAGAGGTAACCTGTCAGCAGTTCTAGGCTAGACACTTGGTAATATCGATCCCTCAAGACACACACTACATGGACATTATTTCACTTACCTTACACTGTTCTCCTTTAAGACTGCTCAAATTAATGTTTTGCACTGCGTGTCCATGTACCTTCCGTGCTTACTCATTAACAGTTTTTCTGTCACTTGCTTATGTCAGGCTTATTCAGTTGATATTACAGTGAAACTTCTATGTTTTGTTTTTGTGCAGTCCAGACTTAAGAAACGCAGGATTGAGGAAAATACGGAATTGAGGAAAATTTTGAAACCCCCCCAAAATATGAGCAAAAACACATGTAATTGGCATATATGATCAAAAATTGCAATCCTCTCCAATACTTTGTATAAAATCTGCATAAGGAAATTAAATATACAATACAATGTTTATACAATAATTTGTAGTAATGAATATCATCAGTTCTTAAAAAATTTCAGATGTGTAACAGCAAGTAAAAATTCATCAAAAAATTGAAATTGGTATCTAGATACAAGGTAACCAAGCTATTTCCCAACTTGCTGCATACATTCAAAACATGCGTTTTTGAGAGATCATCTTTTGTGCTCACCCAGAAAAAAGCACAAATTGCTGAACATGTTGAATTAAACCAAAAGCATCACAGAAGCTAAATGGTTAAACATAAGCATAAATCTGGAAATCTGCTTGATGACAAACTTTGTCACCATTTCTTTTGCTAGAAGATGCACTTCCTAAGCTCACCCCCTTAAAAGCGTTATTTTAGGCTCGATGAGAGAAACAGATATGTGAAAAAATGAATTTACTTCCCCAGTTAACATACAAGCTTATTAGAAGTCCGCTCTGTGAATTTCTGTACACTGTGTAAAGTGAAAATTTGAAAGAAAGCTCAGGTGCTAAAGGTTTGCTTCATGCCCTCTATCACTACTACCAATCTTTATGATCTACTGTGTGTGGTGCAAAGTATGTATGTACTTAAGTAGTGTATGTCGTTGTTGCAACTGTACTATGTCAAATTTGAGCATGAAAGTCTTTGAAATGTGTTTTTGCAAGACCTTTGTTCTATTGCTGTGTGACATTCTATCATGGCACATCATCTGCACAAGAAGTATATTTTCAGCACTTCACAAAATGCTTTCACCCCTGCCTGCACTCCCTTCATTGGAGGGCGACTCTCCCTCTCCAAACATATAATAGGCGAGCTCATGTTATGTGTATTAGTGTAGTGTGGTGGCTGCACTGGCTGTTGGGTGAGTTAACTAGTCTCCAGCCAATAAGTGTTCACTGGCCAAAAATGGGCAACATCTCCTCGATTATGACCAAGCATATTCTTCGAGACTCTGTGTTTGAAATTAAAAGGTTTACAATTGATATTTTTGCTGAATATAGCATGTTGGAAGTACATGCAAAAGATGAGACTGAGTTAAAAATGACAAAACAAAAGGTGGTGGATGGGCCGCTTTGTCACTTGGTGGCTCAGTCCGGAACACTTTGCAGTTGTATCACAATTGTGCGGTGCAGCTAAATGTTGTAATTCATGTTTGCAACACCAGTTGAGGATTATGTCAGCATTTTCTCTCTCACATCTTCCCTCTCCACAATGGCTTAAAATATTCCCTTAATTCCACCACCACCTGTGGTGTGAACTATCTGTCTTATGAGCCACTTATAACTTGTTCAGTCACATCCAGTGTCAATAGGAAGGAAACGGAATGAAGTCAACTAAGACAGTGAGTAGGAAATTAGAATGGAGGAAAACCTTATTAGAAAGAAATGTAAAATCGAATGTAAAATTGGGGAATATTTAGCATTGATCTTATTGGTTTTTCACTGGGGCTATGAATTAATGTAGTACAATTGTGGAAAATATAAAGTCAGAGAATGTGAAATCAATGTTCCACTGTATAGTTTATTCAGTGAACTCGTAATACTTATCATACTATGTTCTTTTGCTTCATTCAAAGCTCCCTTTAACTTATTTGTTTACTTTGTCCCTTGTGGCTAAAATACGTAATTGATTTATTAGAGCAGTAAAGTCTCTTCCTGTCACAAAAGCCTTATTTCAGTTTAGTGTAATGGTAACAGTATGAAGACTGATGTATCTGTCTGGCTGCACTTTTCTCTCTCTCCATCTATCTATTTGCTTGTTTTAGCACAAAGTAAATGGTGTAACTAAAATTGCTTCTTGCGGTGATCGTATGTAGTGTTCACGACAGTTTTGTGCCAAATCAAAATTAATTGCATTCTCAGTTGCATAGTGGCCCCCAAAATATGGACCTGGCACCATAATAGCAAGAAGATTCTGAACCACCTTCTGTTCTGTCCTGTGGAGATAAATTTAAATGCTGACCACTATTATGGGCAGAGCTGCACTAAAAATGGCAGGAAGTAGGTGACTTTGTTGTGGCTATGCCCGTGCTGAAGCTGACTTGCATCGTTGTAGCCATGCCTATGCTGAAGCTGACTTGTATTGTTGTAGCCATACTTGCGCTGAAGCTGACTTGTATTGTTATATACTTCTTTACCACAAATTGATACTGAGTGAGACATTCATGTGATGCCTACACTAAAAATTCAAATGCCTGTAAGCACCACGAGACACACAGTGGCAGAGAAGAACAGTAACCTACTTCCACTAGTCAGATGCATCTGTGCGTAATATTGTATGGGAATATGTCGTAGCCATTATTCACATTATCTGATCACACAGTTCTCCTCGTTTGCTCAACATACTGAGTTAAGATTATCAGGTAAATGATTTCACTACTTACATCATATTCCATTTTTGATTTGAGGACAAACAAGTTTCATTCACTTTTTCGTTAATTACTCAGCAGACTCTTTCAGTGAGAGGTCTTGGACCTCCTCCAATTGTGTGTGACCATCAGAATCCTTTTATATGTATAAAGAATAATTGCATCACAACAATTTTCTTTGTGTTTTATTACTATCATTTCAGATTTATTTTCATTAACAGATAGACATCTCTCCTGAACACAGTAAAAAAATACAACTGACTTGATAACTCCAGTTAGCTATATATGAAAACTCATACAATATGTAGTTTAAACAAATACTTTTTGATTCTTTTGACAGTTAACAGTTGTTTTTTAGGCATCAGTTTGAAGCAGGAGCTTTTGCCTCACAGTTCATCTGCAGGCATGACCTGAGACATGTAATGTGCATGGAATTAAGAATAATCAATAACAAGATACAATTAAAAAGTCTGTCCTGGTTCATCTATTTTAATTTCAATTTATTTCTGTGCATGTAAATAACTTTTTTCATGTATGAGAGGCATTTGGAAATGATTTACAATTCTATTGCTTTCCAAGTATCACCTGAACTACGTTCATGTCCTCTCACAGGAGATGAGCTGATTCTAGTACATGAGAAGAAACTAGATGGCAGTTGTGAACAGAGTGTACAATGAAAGGACAGCACTTCTTTGTTGTTAAGTAGAGAAAGCTATGGATAAGATGGGAGGTGATTGGACGAAGATGGACTACATGGTTTTTGTGAAAGGAAGGTCTAGGAACAACTGTTATTCATAAATGTTTAACTGTGGTGTATTTTCAAGAAGCTCCTGTGCAAGAAAGTGTTTGCAACCTGATCATTGGGTTGGCTATTGGAAGGGAGTCTGCATGCAGGAATGTGAGTACTGGTCATCCATTGACATTGTGGTCTCCAATGAACGTTGAGATTGTGTCTCAGTTGGTTATGGCTGATGTGCACATAATGTTTGATTATATGGAATAGCAGACATGCCTTGGGCGCCCAACCCTTAACTCAATTATTAATGACGATATCATCAACTATTGGAAATGAAGAATGAAGGTCAAGATTTTTTTTGGAGAAACTAGTGACTGGTGACAATCTGTGATGTCTCCATTGAGAAGAAAGTCCAGTCCATGCAGCGGAAACATCCTGGGAGTCTCTGGCCTAAGAAATTTCATACTCCTCCATCTGCAGGCAAGCAGTTGATCTCTGTCTTTAGGGCACTTGTGGCATAAGCTAATGGACTGGCTTCAAAAAGGAACAACTGTCAATAGCAGATCTTCTTTTATGCTGGAGAACCAGTACTGACATTGTGGGGGGAGGCAGCACCTTGGGCTGCCTGTGCGTCAATATTATTATTAATCCGTAACACACGTAAATTAGTATGTTATGAGCGCCCTAATAGGGTCGCTATTGTGAGGGCACAATAAGTTGGCCACCAACCCACAAGTACTGTTCGTTAAGAATTGGCACCATTCGGAACACTTTGTGTCAACTGTTGTCTATTTGAGATAATTGCCTGACAGAGTATTGTGTTGTATGTGTGATTGAATGATTAATAACAGACCAAGAGATGAATACACTAAGCAGATTCAGAAAGATGTAGGTTGCAGTAGTTACTGGGAGATGAAGAAGCTTTCACAAGGTAGAGTAGCATGGAGAGCTGCATCAAACCAGCCTCAGGACTGAAGACCCCAACAACAACAATTATAATTATATATAAATGAGTTGTGCGGTTTATATCATGGCTGCTGATCAGTATACATTGTGCATGCCCATGTAGTGTCAGTTCTGGAAGAAATTGAAATGCCTCTTTCAAATATCTATGAGCATTCATCAATTTGAACTGTAAAGATATCTGTACCTGACTAGAACACATAACTGCTGTGCTGGAAATCACTCATAACTAGAGGAGTCAATCAGCTATCAGCATTTATGGCCTAGCTTAGCCTCTGAGTGAGTTCCAGATCTCAGCGAAAATTATTAAATACATTTAGAGCTCAGGGAAAAAACCCATTATCTGGCTTGAATAGAAAATGTTGCTGATCATAAAAATTCTCACCCATATAAAAGTTTATCTAGTAATTCATAGAATGTGGTATGTTTATTCCACACAGAATGATATTCAATAGCAGGTGCTATCTTAGTATGCCTGTATGATACACTGCTGAAGATCTCATAGATCTTAAAACGAATAATCCAGTATCGTTAATCCCTTGATGCTCCACGACGCTGCAGCTACAGTCTTCTTGATCAATCTAAAATTTGAAATAGATTCAGCAGAAAGGTAATGGCCAGTTAGGGACTACAGGTGTGCTATATAGCTCATTCTTTGTACGGCTGATTACTGAAATTGGAAAGCATAAAGTTAATCTGTAAACTACAGTCTACTTGATCAATCTAAAATTTGAAATAGATTCAGCAGAAAGGTAATGGCCAGTTAGGGACTACAGGTGTGCTACATAGCTCATTCTTTGTACGGCTGATTATTGAAATTGGAAAGCATAAAGTTAATCTATAAACTAACAACTGTGTTGGTGGAACATTTCTGTTTGCAATGACAAACCATATGCAAGGTCTTGTTGGTAATCAGTCCATTTTGAATGCAGCTGTATGGGCAGTTTTCTATTCTGCCTTAACTATCGGAGAATGGTATGTTCAATGACAAAGTCTCACCTTTTAAAACACTTTGTATTTATTGGTCAATAGTCAACAAAAAACAGTTCACACTTTCTGTACTTTATAAAGTTTGATGCATATTCCCCTATATACTAAAATAGTTCCATAATTGGTGTGGCACATAATGCACTATAATTCTGTGTAATATTAAATGTCTTTCTTGGGTTCATAACCTTAATTGTCCCTTTTTTATAAGAATTACGTAACTTAATTATAAAATTATGCATGTCTTTTTTTTTGGCATGACAAATGTTCTATTACACTCTAACCCAGTAGTGGCCATGCTACTAATTTCTCTGCCCCTGAGGTAAGTGGCCATCTTAGCTCATGACTAAATTCACCAGTGTCAATTAAAATTTAGCACATTTTACAATTAATGCCCCTATGAACCATGATCCTGCCATTGCTGGGGAGGCTTGTGTGCCTCAGCGATACAGATAACCATACCATACGTGCAATCACAATGGAGATCTGTTGAGAGCTCAGATAAAAGTTTGGTTCCTAAAGACAGGCAGCAGTCTTTTCAGTAGTTGCAGGGGCAACAGTCTGGACAATTGACTGATCTGACCTTTCAACTTCAACCAAAACAGTCTTGCTCTGCTGGTATTGTGAACGGCTGAAAGCAAGAGGAAACTGCATCCTTAATTTTTTCTGAGGGCATGCAGTTCTGCTGGATGGTTAAATGATGACAGTATCCTCCTGGGTAAAATATTCCATACGTAAAATAATTCCCACTCAGATATCTGGGCAGAGACTACTCTTGACGATGTCATTATCAGGAGAAACGGAACTGACGTTCTATAGATTCTAGCGTGGAATGTCAGATCCCTTAATTGAGCAGTTAAGTTAGAAAATGTAAGAAGGGTAGTGAATAGATTAAAGTTAGTTAGTGAAGTTTGGTGGCAGTAGGAACAGGCTTTCATGTCAGGTGAGTATAGTTTTATGAATACAAACCAAATAGAGATAATGCGGGAGTAGCTTTAATGATGAACAAAAAAATAGGAACACGGATAAGCTACTACGAACAGCATAGTGAACACATTATTATAGCCAAGATAGAACATGAAGACCACACCCTTCACAATAGTACAAGTTTATATGCCAACTAGCTATGCAGATGATGAAGAGATTGGAGAAATGATTGATGAGATAAAAGAAAGTAAAAAAATTTAGTGATAGATAATAGGCTTATATGAACTGGGAGAAAGGAATGGAAGAGGAAGCCTCCTGATAGAATTTTGCACAGAGCCTAATTTTATCGTAGGTAGCAGTTTAAGAATCATGAAAGAAGATTGTGTATGTGGAAGAGACTTGTAGATACTGGAAGATTACAGATTAATTATTAAGGGGCGGATGTGGACTCTGACCACAATTTATTGGTTATGAACTGTAGATTACAACTGAAGAAACTGCAAAAAGGTAGGAATTTAAGGAGATGGGACCTGGATAAACTGAAAGAACCAGAGATTGTAGAGAGTTTCAGAGGGAGCATTAGGGCATGATTGACAAGAACAGTGGCAAGGAATACATTATAAGAATAATGGTGAGCTTTGAGAGATGAAATAGTGAAGCTAGCAGAGGATCAAGTAGGTAAAAAGATGAGGGTTAATAGAAGTCCTTGGGTAATGCAAGACACATTAAATTTAATTGATGAAAGAAGAAAACATAGAAATGTAGTAAATGAAGCAGGCGAAAGGGAAACAAATGTCTAAAAAATGAGGGTGCCAGGAAGTGCAAAATGGCTAACCAGGAATGGCTAGAGAACAAATGTTAGGATTTAGAAGCATATTTCACTTGGGCAAAGATAGATGCTGCCTACAGGAAAATTAGATAGACCTTTGGAGAAAAGAGAACCACCTGTATGAATACCAAGAGCTCAGATTGACAACCAGTCCCAAGCAAACAAGGGAAAACAGAAAGGTGGATAGAGTATATGGAAGGTCTATACAAGAGACATGAACTTGAGGACAATATTATGGAAATGGAAGAGGATGTAGATGAAGATGAGATGGGAGATATGATACTGCATGGAAAATTTGACAGAGCACTGAAAAACTTAAGTCAAAACAAGGCCCCAGGAGTAGATGAACTTTCCGTTAAAACTACTGATACCCTTGGGAGAGCTAGCCAGGACAAAACTCTTCCATCTGATAAGCAGGATGTATGAGACAGGTGAAATACTCTCAGACTTCAAGAAGAATATAATAATTCCAATTCCAAAAATGGCACGTGTTGACAGGTGTGGAAGTTACTGAACTATCAGTTTAATAAGTCATGGTTGCAAAATACTAAGGTGAATTCTTTACAGAAGAATGGCAAAGCTGGTAGAAGTTGACCTCAGGGGAGACCAGTTTGGATTCCAGAGAAATGTATGAATGCGCTAGGCAACACTAACCCCATGACTTGTCAGAGAAGATAGGTTGAGGGAAGGCAAACATACATTTATTGTGTTTGTAGACTTAGAGAAACTTTTGACAATGTTGACTGGAATACTCACTTTCAAATTCTAATGGTGGCAGGGGTAAAATACAGGGAGCAAAAGGCTGTTTACAATTATACAGAAACCAGATGGCAGGTATGAAAGTTGAAGGGCATGGAAGGGAAGCAGTGGTTGGGAAGGGAGTGAAACAAAGTTGTAACCTACTGACATGTTATTCAATCTGTGTATTGAGAAAGCAAGAAAAAATTGAGTAGGACTAACAACTTTGAGGTTTTTCAATAACATTGTAATTCTTTCAGAGACAGCAAGGGACCTGGAAGAGCAGTAGCACAAAATGGACAGTGTCTTGAAAGGAGGATATCAGATGAAGATCAACAAAAGCAAAATGAGGATAATGGAATGTAGTACAATTAAATCAATTGATGCTGGGGTAATTAGAGTAGGAAATGAGAAACACAGAATAGTAGATGAGTTTTGCTATTTGGGTAGCAAAATAACTGTTTGTGGCTGAAGTAGACAGGATATAAAACGTAGACTGGCAATGGACAGAGAAGTGTTTCTGAAGAAGAGAAGTTTGTTAACATTGAATATAGATTTCAGTGTCAGGAAGTCTTTTTCTGAAAAAGTTTGTATGAAGTGTAGCCATGTATGCAGGTGAAATGTTGATGATAAACAGTTTATTCACAAGAAGTGAATAGAAGCTTTTGAAATGTGGTTCTACAGAAGAATGATGAACCATTGATGGGTAAATCATGTAACTAATGAGGAGATACTCAATAGAAATTTGTGCACAACCTGACTAGAAGAAGGGATCAGTTGGTAAAACACTTTCTGAGACCTCAAGGGACCACTAATTTAGCATCGGAGGGAAGTGTTGGAGATAAAAATCATAGAGGAAGGCCAAGAGAGGAATACAATAAGCAGATTCAGAGGGATGTAGATTGCAGTAGTTAGTCGGAGATGAAGATGCTTGCACAGGATACAGTAGCATGGATAGCTGACCCAAACCAGTCCTCAGACTGAAGACCACAACAACAACAACCACAACAATATTAATGTCTCTGTAAGCATTGTTGTTTGTTACTGTGATGGAAAACTTCACTCTTAAGAAGCTCTTACTTTAATTTACAGTTTTGGATTGAGCTGTTAATTGCTTAATGCAAATTACTGTAAATACATCTGAGAACAGCAGACTGCACAGATACTTAATGTGGCACACATGCTGCCCGAGGTCTTCAGTTTGATGACCACTGACTGAGATGCAGGATTTAGGAAAGGAAACAGAGAAAATATTTGAAAGTGGCCCTTCCACCCTGATAATGTGTGGCCTCACGCCAGCAAAGCCATGACAATAGAGCTGACATCACCGGCATTCATTGTTGTGCCACACTCACTGTATTCACTGAATCTCGGTCCATCTGATTATGTTTCATTTGATAACGTGATGGATGCGCTGTGAGGTGAAAGACTCAACAAGAACAAAGAATTTCAGGAAGGTACCTATGAGTGAGTATATAGTATCCCCAACAGTGGCTCTATGATGCAGTAATGAGGATGCCAGGTTGGTGGCAGTGGTATAGTAATATCAGTGGAATGAATATGGAGAGATTTCATCAACACTGACTAAAGTTAATTAATAAATAAGGTACAAAACCCACTATTGTAAATCATTTCTGAATGTCCCTCGTAGATATTATAATAATGAAAATTTCAAGATTTATATTACACATAAAAACTGACACTGACTACCATTTTTTTTACAGGGAATGTGGGTAGTGCTTAATCTCATTTAAAAACACACACACACACATTTGTGTGCGCACAGGCAACACACACACACACACACACACACACACACACACACACACACACACACAAACACATCTTCTCAACAGATGGTGTTTCTTTATGTATTGTGTGGTAGGTGGGGTTAAGGTGGCAGCCTTTTAATCCACATAATTCAGAGATGTGTAGTATAAAAGACTGAAATCTTCCACTCTGTTATTAAAAGAATGAAAGAAATGCAGTGTGCACAAAAAAGTCACTCAAAGAATAAAGCAAAAACAATTTAAGCTTCCAGAAAATAGCTCTTGCAAAACAATAGAACACATAAAAATAATTTTCATGTCACGTTGTCTCAATGTATAGAAGTCAGAGGGAACCATGTACTCAGGTTCAAAGGTTCAACAGGTTCCTCTCAGATACAAATCAAGAAGTTTAGATTCCCTACCAATTGAGAACTTACCTCATTAGCCAAAACTGTGAGGTCTTTGATTAATTGTATTCAGTGACTGAGAATTCCTGTTATCTACATGACAAATAGTTATTTCACTGTAAAGAAGTAGTATGTTGTTAATAGGTGTCTGATGTTGTAGAAGTACCATAGGTAACTACTTTCTTTGAAAAATACAATAGTATTCTTGTATGTATTACATTATCAGATGCAGATAAACAGAAGACTTATACAAAGTAGCAACTTTTCTGCTGATTTACTTAATTACATTTAGCTTGCATAAATAGTATTAAGCAGAGTAATGATAGTTTATTGTTAATGTGGTTTTAAAGATTCCTTTTTCTATTAATGTATACCATGAATCATATCACATTGCTCAAACCTTTCCATCTTGATGATATCTTGAAACACAATGAATGAATGACACATGAATGAATGCATGTATGAAGATGAAGTGTGGTGTTTTTATTGAAGTTGGAAGGAAAGTGAAAACTGGGATGTGAGTTTATTTGATCTTTTCGTGTGTCTTTTATATTAAAGCAAGAAGAAGAATTAAAGCTCAAAAAGTTGTTTATTTGCTTTTTAAGTGTGCCTTTGCACCATCCACCATTCATCTACAAATGTGTGCTTGCCTGTCCCCATTTATATTATAATATTCATTGTCTTTTCTTCTCTTGCCTTTTAGTATTGCAAGTTTAAGAAATATTTTCATTGAGTTGTGCAAATCAAAATATCCTGCAAGGGATTTTTGTGTAAGTGTGAAAATGATAATTTTGTACACTTTTAGATGCATGTATATAAAATTTTGAAGCACAATAATAATATAAAAGCACACAAGAAAAGTGTACACATTAGAGTTAAAATATATTACCTGACTCAGTTCCACTAATTTTCTATTTCAACAGACTGAAAGCAATCGCTGAAGATTCTTCATCTCATCAACAGCCAAGAAAAAGAAGCAATTCCTTGCCAATACCCAAAATTGAAGTATCTCTGTACCAAAGTCCAGAACTCAAAAAGAGAGAATCAAAAGATTTAATAGAAGTTCCTGATATAAAAGATGTGTCTCTGCTGACAGGTGAGGCAAAAAGTTAGTATTGTAATAATCATGTAGAAATATTGAATCACTGTGCAGGTTGTTAATTAATTGCATTTAAGCATTTGAAGAAAGTGGTTAAATTATTCAAGTCCCAGATGAGTACTCATTTGCATCTCCTACTTTGGGGAGGTTCACATAACAGCAACTCTTAATGCATATTACCATTGTCTCCAGGAGCTAAGGCCTGACTATCCATTCCATATTGTTGTTATTTCATCCTAGATGTTCCATTGTTTGAAGACTGGGGTTTAACATTCAATGTACAATTGATGAGAGGTCATTGACAAGTTAAGCAAGACCTTCTTGTGGGACTATCAGAGTGGTGGAAGTCAACATCCAGGAAGGTTGCATGCTGGATTGAGGAAGACTGAGTAATAGGATAGGAAGAAAATGTTGAGCCTGTGGAGGAATGAGGATATTATGAAAAGGGTCACACATCCAGATGCTGATGGGCACAGTGAAAAGACTGTTGCACACCTGGCTTTCACCCAAAGCCTTCTTCACGTTCTGGTCACAGCGGCCAGGGGAGATCAGTCATGTATGTGTGAGGTGTGGTCGCTTATGTGAAAATGTGTTTTCTTTTCTTTCCTGAAGAAGGCTGTGGCTGAAAGCATATGTGTAACAGTCTTTTCATTGTGCCTGTTTGCAACCCAACCTGTTATCTGTACAGTATCAGTCTGTCCTTGTCATAATAGTGTTGATATTTCCATC
Organism: Schistocerca nitens; assembly: GCF_023898315.1. Taxonomy (NCBI): domain Eukaryota; kingdom Metazoa; phylum Arthropoda; class Insecta; order Orthoptera; family Acrididae; genus Schistocerca; species Schistocerca nitens. The sequence continues at coordinate 386,978,450 of NC_064620.1, forward strand.
CAGGGCTTTCTGTTTTTGAGGAATATGGGTAGAGTGTCATGGTTCTGGATCCACGTAATGAAGATATCACCAATGAACTGAAGAAGGAACTGGACGACAAGGAAGGTTTTTTCTAGATAGCCCATAGATAGACAAGCAGATAAAGTTGCATGTGAGTGCCCTGGCCATGCTATGGATTTATTTGCATATCATCCCTTGGAAATGATAAAGATGTAATAGTTCATAAAGAAATGGTGGTGAATTTAGAGTTGGGTGGTCACTAGTAATGGTTGCCAAGGCATGTGGGATATTGATGTACAGAAGGTAGCTTCAACAATGACAGGCAAGTATGCAAGTAGTAATTAGGAGGAGATGGTTGAGACGAGATAAAGGGGTTTTTTTAGACCTTTGATATTGGGCACTTGGCTGCAGGCAGTGAGATGAGGGTGTTGGTCAAAAAGAGCCAAAATTATTTCTGTAAGTGCACAGCTACCAGTTACAGTGGAGTATCCAGTAGAACAAGATGGATTTGGAGGAGAGGTTCTATATTGGACCTAGTAAGAGGAGTAGTGGCTGGAAGTTGTGCTGGATGTTACAGATGGAACCAGAGTGACAGGTCTCATAGGCATAAGAGTCAGGCAGCTGTTGGACTCCTTCAGTAAGTCAGTCACTGTGGTTCATCATGATAGAGGTGGAGCCTTTGTCTACAGGGAGTATGATTAGGTCAGGATCCACTTGAATGTTGTGGCTAGCTGCACTTTCCTCAGCCAAAAGGTTTGTGTTCTTGAGAAGGGTGCTATTAAAGGAGGGTGTGGCCAAATTTGAGGTAAGGAATTCCTGTAAGGTGACTGGAGAGTTGTTGGATGAGAGAATGTGAATAAGAAGACGTAAAGCCATGAGTGTGTGAGATGTTGATGTACAGTAGTTAGCATCAATAGTTATGAGCAAGACTCTGTTACCCAGTATGGCATTAACTGGACCACATTAACTACTTCCTTCTCAAGGGCTGTGACTGTCATCAGGCCCAAAAATGAAAAACGTACTCCCTCTATCATCCACATCATTCTGAAAATGGTATTCTGTGGCCCACCCTATCTATGAAATATCTTGATCCATCCTCATGCGTACTTACTTCTAACTCCATACAATCTGGATCGTATCCCTGTGGAAAATTAAAGTGCAAGATTTGTCCTGTGTGTCCACTCAGCATGTCCTGTGCTAGTGCTGTCACACACATACATAGTCTTTTATAGCAAGCTCACTTGTGAAAGGAGTTATGTCATATATAAACCACCAATCATCAGTGTGCCAAATAATTGCCACCACAAAACTGTTGTCAAGAGGAAATTTGACTACCCACACAGCTGAGTACACCATGCCCAACTTCAGTGACTGGTTCAAAACATCTGAATTCTTGTTCCCAGACACCTTGGAGTTAACAGCTTGCAACACTTTCAGGTAAAGAACCCCTTCACAATTGACATATGCAGTTATTCCTCACAAAGGCAAAATTTTGTACCTCATATAACTTAAACCTCCTCTCATACAAAAATAACAGTGTGTTCAAAATTTGTACTCAATTGGATAACTGTTGAATTAACCACAAAAACATTGAAATATAGTTAATATTATAAACAGTGATTAATTCCATTCAAAAGTGGCATATCCTTCCACATCTACACTATACCTGTTTTATTCTAAACAAAGTATAGAGATACATGAAGGCCGCAAAAGCTTTAATTATACATAATTCTGTATTAAATTTTCCAAAACTTCATGAAAAATGTGCAAAATTATGTATTTAATGATAATTCACAAAACTTCTTTTGGAGAGACTCATTTTTGTATACAGATTCATTGCCAGGTGTTCAGTATCATCACTCAAATATGCCGTTAATATGTAAACCCCATTTCCATAGCCAATGTTGCACCTATCAACAACTTGAGAGAGAATGGGAGCAAACATTGTGCAAAGTATGTCACCTTGCTGGAACAGTTGTTGCTAATCTTTATGAAACAGTGATAGGTTACCTGCATCACTGCTTTCTTCTGTTTTTGTTTGTGAAACCTTTGTTTTTAATGTGAAAAAAGCTGATGAGTGGCAAAATGTTTTTCCATTTGAATCTGCACCAAACAGGAAGACTTGCTATAATTTTTGGCATTGAAACATTAGGAAATTCTTATCTTTCTCTTTTCTCACCTATTTATGAGCTACCAGTGAAATAAACATAATTGTCCATCAATTACCTGAAAGTATCATAGTTAGTCAGTGTTTCTAGTAGGAATTTTACCAAAAATTTGAAACTTTTTGAATTACTAATGTTGCGCTTTCCTTCACCACAAGCTTTGTGTCTCTCAGATGTAGAAGAAAATGTTTAAAAGGTATCAATTTGAAGATAGTGGGCTCTAGTGATTTGATTGAAAATGTAGTGTACTGGAGAAACATCAAAATGTTTTCTTTATTCTGTAATGACTACCAGAAGAGGTTTGTGCCATTTTGTTTGTCTATAAAGAACATGTTACAGATGACCCTTCACACCAGCACAACAAATGGTATGAAATAGAAATTGAAAAATAATTTTTGAAAGATAACTGTTCAAGATAACTTCATCTTGGGTTACATGGGTTACAAAATAAGTAAACCATCCACATAACATTATAAAAAATACACATATGACAAAATTAATTCATCAAATAATAATAGTGATATAAGTCCAATAAGTTTCTCTAAAGATATTTACACCAAAAAAAAGCAAGTAACATAATTTTCTTAGAGAACATTTGATGATTTTTCACACTAATGTAGCAACAGCAAATCTTAATATTACACATTAATTAAATTAATGAAAACTCATGTTAATTCCCATTAAATGATGTCTACAAGTGATTGTTAAAAAATAAAAAAAATAAAAATAAAAAATAAACCCAGTCTATCTGAAAGAAACAACATGAGTAGACAGTTTCAATTTTAATGTCACTGTGAATATCATTGGAGTTGTCTGAGTAAGCTAAAATTTTTCACATATCTTTTCTTAGTCAGTTGGGACAAGATACAGGTATGCCAGTATAGAAAGTCAGAAAAATATGAGTGAGCCTCACATGCATGCACGCACCTGCACATGCTAGCTATAAACATTTTGCTAAATGCTAGAATTTGGCTATTAATTGTCTGTGGTAGTGTCGTCCTGGCCCCAGTCCCATGGGTGATTTTCTTCTGTCTCTTTCCCTTTGTTTGCCATATGAGAGAATATCTCATTTCAAAACTATTGATGTTATTGTTACCTGTGCCATAGTTTAGTGACCTACTACTTATAAAACCATAGTTTTTCTATGTAATATTTTTTGCTTATTATTTGGTAACTATAATTGTAGATGAATATCACAACAATAACTTGCTATAACAATCATAGTTGATTTTGTTTGAATTGCAAAAATGTTAATGTCAGTGATATCGATATGTGTTGTATATATCACATGTGTAAATTAAGAGTGGTAAACAAATTGATTAGTGGTTGTATAATTGTACATTCCAGAATCACCATACTTTGGTCGGAAACAAGTTGATGAGCAAAGTCCTCATGTCAGGCGAGCTAGTGAAAAAGTAAAAAAGAAGAAGAAGATGGCAGATTTGAAAGCATTTGTTGAAACAAAATTGTTGTCAAAATCTGAAAAAACGTTAGAAAAGATTGGTCGTGACGAATCAAAGTCCTTGTTTGATCACGTAGGTATCTTAATTTCATATGTTTTAGACCACATTCTCATGAACAATCGGTCCGGACAGACCTATTTATATATTTTTTCATTCCATAGATCATAGTGAGGAGACCCCATGGATGTTAATTACAAATAATGTGTTTTACCTGGTTAAGGCTTCCTAATATTTTCTGAAAGAAAAGGAAAAGCTGGGATGTAAGTTACAACATTACAAGTTAAGGGGCTGGTTCTATGCTACAATAAACTTTTCAAAAATATGTAAAAAGGCAAGTTAACACTCACTAAAGGCTATCAAAGCATTGCGTATCACTGGCTGATAGGGGAGCTAGTCAGAAAAATGGTAACAAACCACATAAAGGAAGAAGCATTGAACAACATACACTGGAACAAAACCATATATATAATCTTAACAGGATAAAAATGGGGGATAAAAGTATGAAGGCAGATATAAAGTCTAAAGTAATCAGAGCGTCTAGGTGAAGAACAGTGTCAAACCACACATATATCAAATGACCTGGACATCATGTTACTAAACGGTCTAATAGATAGCCACATTGAAACTTGAGAGCAGAGGAAAACCATGTTGCCCACGCTAGTAGGGCAGTACAACAATACTAGGTGCCATTGTTAGTAAAATTTCAACTAATCTGGGTGGAAGACTATAAGAAGTAGTGGCTGCAGACAAAGAGTAAAAGTGACTAGGTAGCACTTTAATTAAAATACATGCTAGCATGTAGGATAAAAATTCCAAATCATCACAAATCAAAAGAAACTAAAATTTATAAATACAATGAAACAAATGTTGTCACAAGAACAAAGGATTCCCAAAGGTTACAAATGGTTGTACATAAAATATAACCAGAATACCTAAAAGCATGGAAGTAATCACAGTACAAAAATCATAATAGCACACTGTGCAACAAAGGAAAAAATTGGGTACTACTGACCAGCTGGTCATTAAGAAGCCCACCAGTGCCTTCAGTTAAAGAAATTTCTGTCTCTTCTCCTTTTTTCAAAACGAAGTATACTTAACACTCAAACAGGCCCACTGTGTTTTATAACATCAGCAGGCATGTGGCATACTTCGTACACACGAAAAAAATAGCTGTTTTTGTGTTAACAAACAAGGTAAAGACATATGAGCAGAATCATGGTTTAATCTTAGTTGAATTAAATAGTGATGAAACAAATATATATTACAGGAGTTTAAAACTGTTGAATTAAACAATAATAAAATGAACTATCATTGTATCACTCTCACTCTGTTGCCACATGCAAGTGTCCCCCCCCCTCCCCCCCTCCCCCCCCCCTCCCAGTAATGACCAACTGGAAGCACTATAACAGCACAGACCCACCAGCTCCCAGCCAACCTCTTACTTGATTAGTAATCATCTCATAGATGACTGTCTCATTGTTGGATTAAGCTGCTAGCTTGAGATATGGATGTATGACATAACTAATCACTATGTTAGCTGAAGTAATAATGAAGGAATAGGTACAGGCTCACAGTTGTAAAAAACAATTGAAGAGTAGAAGACAATGTTATTTGTAGTTAGCGCACTTTATACATAGTCACGCCTGCACAAGGGTTAAGTTATGTAAGGTCAGAGAAAGATGACGACTAGCTTTCAAGTGCTTGGTAAATGCTGAGTGGTGAATGAACTGACTTTGAATAAATAAATAATTGAATAAATGTTTGGAGAATCTCATCTTGAACATCCTACCTGTTTGCCCATGTAGAATATATCATACTCACGGCACTGAACCATGTATACCCTGAAACAGATATGGTTGTTGATTATGAATACAACAGTTTTGCAGTTTGTTGTCCTGTTAGGTTTATTCACTTGGTTTTGTTCTGGTGTCTTTTGTTTGATGGTTTTTTTTATTTAGATGGTTTGTTACCATCTTTCTGACTTACCTCCATACCAACCGATTACGTGTAATTCTTTGATAGCCTTTTGTGAGTGTTAATTTGCCTTTTTAAATTTTTTTTTTTTAAATAAAAGTCATGAAAGGAGTAAAAGGAGTTGGTCACCATTAAGTACTTACGTGTAACTCTGATGTTTATATCAAACATGTTTTGACTTAGACAGGTGATTACTATTATGTAAAATTATGTAAGTGCTTTGTTTGAAGTATCAGATAAAAGTAGCAATAATAGCAGATAAAAGTAGCAATGATAGCAGATAAAAGTAACAATAATAGCAGAAGAAGAGAAACAATGGCTTTTATCAACTATTTGTTTTTTTTTTCCTAATATACAGAAACATACATGTAGTGTATTTTACAAGTAATTCTTTGGTTTGTGTAGTCTGCTTGTGTTGTGCATTGCTCATTCTTTTCTTTTCATATTTTGAAATGAGGGAAGAGGCTATTCCAGGTCCAACATTGGGCTCAAGTATGACTCCCATGATCCCAAAAATGGTCAGTGATCACTATCACCAAGCATCACTTCTACTTTCAGAGAAGCACAAATCTTGGGTGTAGGTTGACAGCCTTGCTAAAAGGAAGATGATGTCTAAAGGTTCCAGCCTACTCTGAAGTTAATTTACATTTTCTGACGGTTGTAAGCTGCATTCATAGTAAATGGAGATCCTACACATTATTTTATATTTAGATGGTTTGCCTGGTATGTGCTGTGTATGTGTCAATTGTGCCACTGCTATGTTTGCAAACACATAATCACAATGATCAACAGCCATCAATATAACCTGCCAGTCCTCTATTTTAGGCGGTGTTATATCTTGATAAGTCAGAGACAACTACAAAAATAAGTTATTTAAGTACAAGAACAGCATTTATTAAAAACACTCAAATGGAATGTAGAACTCTGGCATAACTGAGTACAAATAGTGCTTCCTGGAACAGGTAACTTCCAATAACTAAGTTCACGACCTGACATAATAGTACAAGTCACAGTTTTCTTATAAGCCCATATTTCCCAAGTTATGTGACGAGATGACTTCCTGAAGTTCTGCTGTACTGGTGGTGATACCGCTCATTGATGGCTCCTATAGGTGATAACTCGTGACTTCTTAGTAAAGATTCCAACAGTGGACTGATCGTGCCATGAACACACTGTGGATGGACTGCAGAAGGCAAATGGAGCTGGTTATAGTAACATGCCAATGAGTACACTGCTGTCAGCCAGGAGACATAACATTCCTCCCTCTCATGGAAAGGGAACTAAGGAACCTTCAGCAGGATCTGGAACTGCAAAAGTACATCTAGCACAAGTTGTCGGTTAACATAGTAAGCTGATGTCTAGGGTCAGTGAAGCAATGAAATGTCCCCTTTCTCCCTGCTGGAGACAGGATGATGGTGCCTGGAATTGAGAAGGCTCCTGGAGATGGGAAGAGACTAAAGGAACCAATGCATGAGTTTAAGTCAGTGGTGGAAAGGCAGGTGGTGCACTCAGGCCAGCCCACTCATGGCTTCAAAGGGGCAGCAAAGGTCCAGGTTGACTGCTGCTGCTGCTGCTGCTGCTGCTGCTGCTGCTGCTGTAGCACAAGAGGGGAAATGGGAACACTAGGAGTATTGCTGTAGTGGAGCACAGATCCAGACAGAAAGCCCAGCTAATGGAGGCCATGAGACTCTCCTAGTGGGAAAGTGTCTCCAAGAGAAGGGAGCGTGGAAGGAGAGTGGAACCAAGGAATGGTGTCCAACTGAAGAACAACAGCAGAAGGACTCTGTGGGAAAAACTATTGTTTGGGCCATCTGAGGTGCCTAGCAGTGGTATAAACTATTGGCTGTGTTAGTCAACAAAGAATTCCACAGCATGAAGTGAGCATCAGAGTCTGACATGATGGGTGGGAAAGGCTGTACATTGTGTAGATTTGTTTTCTGAGGGACCCCACTGGAGTGGAAGGGAAGCTGATACCCTGGTGCCAGCAGCTCCAGTACAGGTGAGGAAGGATGACATTGGGCACCACCATTGGACACCTGGATGTGGGTACGTGATGTGGGTACATGAACTGTGGACACAAAAATACGAACATTGGAAAAGATCAAGACTCAAAATGACAGCTGAAGTAAACTGTGTCAGTGTATTCTACATACCAATGATAACTACTGTGAAGGGGCACTGCATGGTTATTATAGTTTTTGAGAATACCAGAACAGAGCAGTTGCAGAGAACCAAGTGAAGCATCAGTATCTGCATTAATACTAAATGTAGAAGACCCAATATTTGAAATTTAACAATATGTCCATCACAGCCCAAATCCACAAAAATCACATCATCAAAATGTTCAAGAACTGAGACCACATTATTCTGGACAGAACTGAAAGGAGAACAAATAGTTCTATTGTTATCCTCATTATGTGTGAAAGAAGTTATTGTAGAAGGAACATTGTGTGCAGTATCACAAGTAGAACTGCATTATTGAATTTAATGTACCTTATTTTCAAAGCCATCAGTACAAGAATCACTTTCTCAAGCCTGATTGGGTGAATCACATAGAATCATTGGATCACCTGTAATGCTGGTAGGATTGGTGTGACACAGTTTTTGTAAACATCTTGAACTTAGTGAGCCTGTCTTGTAGGCATCTGAAAGGACAAGATGGTGTGTCAAGGTCGTGTCCTGTGGCACAGCCCAAGGTTATGGTTGTTAGTGACCAGTGGTTCTGGGGCATATTACGATGTCTAGATGGCAGACCATTGTCTGTAGAGGGGGATGGAGGGGCGGGGGGGGGGGGGGGTCAGATCCTGAGGTGCAGCCCAAAGTCTGCGTGTCCGGCACTGATGACCCAACCATTGACTGTCAGGAATGGTAGGATGCTGGAAACACATTGAAATAGTTGCACTGAAATACCTTTCCAGAGCTTTGAGCCTATTGAAAAGCACACACCACTGGTAAACATTCGTTTAATGTGGGGTTGTTCAAGCAGAATGTGTAAGACAGAGCACAGTTTGGATTTTCACATATAACATGGGTTATACTGTGCAAGGAGGTGACATTCATTCAGTATGTGATTGTTGAGCTTGCTGATAAGTATGAAAAAAACGTGTGGCAAGTTGCCACAGCAGGAAAGTTATCCTGAAAATATATGTGCGTAGTTTCATGTTTTGTGTCTGTACACCTCAGTTCACTTGGATGGTTACCCATAAAAAGGTGCTTTGCAAGTTCAAATGCAGTAACACAAGTGGTGGGCAAGAAAAATGTACACTTCTTTAAATCACCCTAAGGTCCATAAGCTACCGAAATGTTCCAAGCTGGCCACAAAGATGATCCACTGGTTCGACATTGGGTTGAAGGGGGGGAGAACAGGGAGGGACCCCAAACATCTAGTTTGTGCTGTGACTCATCCTCAAAGTGATGTAGCAGGCAGTCCAGAGCAGCTGCCAATGTGTCCAGTGTAGTTTGCAAGGGCTGGAGAAGAGTAAATGTTGAAACAAAGAAGTCCACAGGTTCTGCCATCTGGAACAGTACACAAACAATAAGATTTCCTAGCATGGAATGCATGTTGAATGCTTGATGGGGAGCGAAACACAGTCTGGAGTTCCAGCACAAAGCCCTTACAGAAATTGTGAACCCACCTACAGAATACCCAGAGCCCAGAGCACAAACACTGCACCGCAACCAAACCATGAAAAATAAGGAGAAAGTATTGTGATGGAAATGGCCAGAACATCAATTAAATTCACTTTAAAATACTCAATAAAAGGTTCAGTGCCTGAGCAAGTGCAGGAGAAGCAGAGGCTTCAAACCAGAATACTGAATAGGTCCAAAAGATGTGTGGGCTTTGAATCAGTATGGACTGTGCACTGTTCCACCTTGTCAACTGTGATACTGTTATGATCATCCAGATGTCAGTTACAATGACCAACTGACAAATACATAACCTGCCAGTCCTCTATTATTAGCGAGGCTATACATTGATAAGTTGGAATCTCAGTTAACGACTGCACCATTTTAATGTCTGAGATAAGTATACAAATAAATAATCCAAGTACAATAACTGCATTTATGAGAACACTCAAATGAAATTTAGAACTCTGGCATAATTGAATGCAAATAATACTTTCTGGAACAGGTTACTTCCAATAACTAAGTCCGCAATCTAACATGTAGTACAGGTCTGTATCAACAAGTTATATTCCAAGATGACTTCCTGTAGGTCCATTGTAGTGGCAGCTACACCACTCACTGATAACTGCCGTAGATGGTAGCTAGTTGGCCTCTTAGCATGGTCTCCAACTGAGGACTGGTCATGCTGTGGACTCAGTATGAATTGACTGTAGACGTCCGACGAGGCTGGTTACATTATGGTATGGATGATTACACTCAGTCCTCGTGATTGGCTGCCACTGGCTAGGATAATGAGCTGCATGCTTGTTGGCTCTCCATGTAAAGTGACGTCATCTGCCGGGTCACTGGCTTCTGTGGAAAACGTGGTAAAGTGGTTCCATTGGCTGTGGTACCCACTTGAGGTGGCTGTTACTGTCAGCCTTGTTGAATGCCCACACCTGCTGATTAAGCAACTGGTGATACTGACCATACAAAGGGATTTCGTCAGTCAGGCGCTGCAGTACATGGCAGAACAAGTAGAGCAGTGGGTGATAGAGGAAAGTTTGGCTGTACAATGGTCTTATCTCTGTTTCTGTTTCACAATAATTATTGCAGTGGACCCCTTAATGATCTTCAGAGCTTAGCTAAGTTAGGGAGAAACAGTGGTGCAGCCTGGTCTTTTCTCTTTTAACTTTTCACTTCTATTCTACACCTGAGGGATAAAGTATTAATGCCATTCATAAGTGGAATAATTGGTTACAATGATAATCAAAGTATGTCATACATCTATAGTAATCCAGTGTTGGTAATATCAGCTGTGATGGTTAGTTGGAAAATTATTGAAATTTTAAAGAAACCAAAGTATGTCATACATCTATAGTAATCCAGTGTTGGTAATATCAGTTGTGATGGTTAGCTGGAAAATTATTGAAATTTTAAAGACTTGTGTAAGAAGCTGAAATAATTTCAACTTTATTATTAATAATTACATGTTGGTTATTTTTTAATTATGCTTATGTGCTGCTTCGTCCTTTGAAAACAGGCTTGCTAGTAGTGAATCGACATTGTAAACATTTGTAAATAGTATTCAACTGTTATCACATCATTTACAGAAAAAAATAATTTTTATTACTAAATACAGGAATATAACAGGAGCCTGGATACAGGCGATGAAACTCTGACTCGACCCTGTTCAGCTTTTGCAAAGATCTTTGAACCAAAGACAGAACAGGACAAGGTGAAACCACCTCCCAGTAATCTAGTGAAGGGAAAAAGTATGCCTAGTCTCAGGTAAGCTTCTATAGCTTCATAAATTATGTAATCGATGACTCGTTCATAGCAAGCAATTATATAATATTTGAAAAGTTTCTCTTCCAAGGCATAAAACTATATGCCTGTCACATATTTAATTGGGCTGGAGTATGTGCATAGTATGAATTGTCTGCCATTGTAAGTTAAAGAGCCAGTGATTGTGTCCTTATTTTTGACCTCCACTGACTCATCAAAATACATTAATGATTAAGTTTTTAGCAGAACTGATTAGTGGTTTAAAGTATTGTTTATTTCCTGGGATTTGTATTCATTTCAAAACAGTATTGCATCGGTGCTTTTAAGATTAATTGATTACTACTTGTATCTCATTTTAGAATTTAAAAAGTCTTATTATGTGATTAAATCTCAGTATTTAGACAATTTATAGGAGCAGCATTTAGTATTTTTTCACAATGTTTTCATAAACTTCTTTAAGATCAAAGTTTTATATGTTTCACACATTCAGGATGTCATCCACTTTATATTTCAGCACAAGCCAGCTGCTTAGCATGTCATTGAATTCATTTGCATGAACAACTGAAGCTATTGTTGTTTCTAATTGCTATAATATTGCTATTTAAATGTCTTCATTTTTGTTGAAAATTTGATTTCTGCGACCCATCTTCAGAAGAATGGAATATTTTTATTGCCTCCCTTATATTATTCTATTTCAGTTTTGTTAAGGAATGGTCCTGTAACAATTTGTAGTTAATGTTTCACATTAAAAGATAGATGAATGTGGCATTTGGCAATTAACAATGCCTCTTTATGTGAATAGATTAAATTTAAATTGTTTCAGTAATGGCTGTTTGAACATTCATTCTGACACTTCTCACCAAGACAGAACACAGGTGGATTTTCATTAGATTACAGTAGTTTTGTTTATTGAAGAAGCTGATGCCTACTGTGGCAGAAATTGAAACTACATGTGAAGTTGTTTGAGAAAGATTAACAACAGGTGTAGGCTGAAGATCATTGTTGGATCATTGTACTAATAGCCAGAACCTTGTACATAACTACCTGAGAAAAAATTTGCTTAACCATCCCCCACTATTATGTGCACTCTCAAGCACAATTGTAAGATAATATTTTAACAACCCCATATACACTGCTGGGACTGATAGTCTCATAAATACTGAAGAACAAAAATCATTCTAAAATGTTTCATGTGATTACTACGTAGAATTGGAACTTCATAAACATACCAATGATGTTAGATTTGATGGTGATAAACAGATCTGCCATCTTTGAAGAGGCACCCATACAAACTAAAATCAGTAATTGTGATCCACAATAATATTTAGCTAGTATAATAGTTGAAAATGGCTAGGAACAAGATGCCAAGGCGCATCATAGTCTACAAACACTCTATGAGACTTCTTAAGTGGCTTACCTGTTGTAGAAAGGATACAAGACATATGTGTGATATCCACCAGAATAACAATCATCAAAGTTTTCAATCACTACCATATCAAAATACTGTCACAGGACAAAAAAAATTGTAATAAAAACTTTCAATCACTATGTTATCAAAAGACTGTCACAGGGCTTTTAAAAAAATAAAGAATACACATTAAATTTTTCCACATCAGAGTTGTCAGTGCTAACAAAAATCCACTCATTCATTTTTGATGTAAGAACCAAAGTCAGACAGTAGCAAAATGAAAGCCAAAATGCTGAATGTTGTTTTAAAATGTTCCTTTGCTAAGGAAAATCATTGCTGGATGATGTCATTTTACTATACAGAAGTGACAGACCAGTAAATATTGGTATTGAAAAACATCATAATTGTGAAAACCCAACATCAGCTCTGTGGAAGCCATGGCAGGATCTGTATCTAATTCATATCTGAATTAGCAGCCCTACTCGATAATTTACTGCAGATATTTTGAGCAAAGAAGTGCTCCCAGTGACTGAAAGAGAGAGAGTGAAGACTAGAATTTAATATCAAGTCACTGTTGACATCATTAGAGATGGACCATAAGTTTGAAACAAAAAGGATCAGGAAGAGAATCATCGTTGTCCTTTTCAAAGAAGCCATAACTCTATTTGCCTTAATCGGTTTAGAGAATTCAAGAAAAATCTGAAATTTGGATGATTAAATGAGGATTTGATTTCCATTGTGTTAATTACTAAGCCACATTTTGTGGAATTATTGAAATAGTACAAATCACACAAGTATAAAGGAAACAGAGCCATCCACAATGCTATATTATGTTGATTCTTATCTTTTTCAATTTTTATTTTGCTTTATTTGTGAGTATACCTCATGACAGAGAGCACAATCTGCAGTCTAATATTTAAAAAGTCAAACATGGAAATCCAGTTTTGAATAATGACAATATTATAATGACAGTGTCTTACCCACCCATCGCCTTCCCTGTCCCCATTCCAGCACTACACAGCCCTCCATTCCACCAACCCACTCACTGCTTTTTACTTCTGTCCTTTTCTGCTTCCTGCCTCCCCCCCCCCCTCCTCTCCCTGCCCTCCTTCCTACATCCTGACTGCACCTAGCTGCCCTATCCCCCCCCCCCCCCCCCCACCTCATCCCTGTAAGCTCCCACAGTGTGTGTGTGTTGTCTATTGTGATGAAGTTCTGTTTGGCCAAAAGCTTTGTTTGACAGTCGTTTTGTTGCATCTTATCTGCTACTCACTGTCTCCACTTTATGGTGAGTAATAATATTGTTATTATTTACAAAGTTTTGAAGAAATGCTGAAATCTGATTATGGTTTTTTGGCTATGTAAAGAGTATAAAACCATGCTTTAGCTATGCACTAACATGAAAAATACAACCATGTCTAACTGTGATCTAATCTTGTGGCTCTAATTCAATTTCATCATGAAACATATATTACTTTTAGGCAATAAATACTTATCACCATCTGTCATGCATGATTGATAGCCCTGGGACCAGGGGGCGATACTTCATGAGGTGGTAATTTACCACGAGCAGTACAGCTAGTGTGACATTGTGATACCAGTTTGGCTTATGAAACTACAAATTATAAAAGAAAACCATTACTGTTTGTTTGACAATGGTATTTTGCTTCCAGTTTTTTCATGCAACTCAAGCAAATAAATTTGCTCCTGTAAATCAAGATATTGTTCTGCTAAAACAAGTGGGGTGATCCAGTTTATGTTACATAAACAGAAGGCTTGTCTCACTCTGCCCTCTTCCTATCTGATTTTGGGTCAGTAACCAATCACGCCACCTGACCAGTGTGATCTGTGATGAGAGATCACCTTAAGTTAAGGGAGAGAGGTGCCTACATGTTTGTCATACAGAAGTAAGAATCTGCAAAGTTGATGATTTTTGCAGGATTATGTGATTTTGAAGGCTGAGGGGCACCAGTTCCCCTTATCCTATTAAGCCCAAATTTAACACAGCAAATTTTTATAGGAAATGAAACCCAACTAGGGGAAAGCCAAAGAAAGAGTAACAAAAGTTTAAAAAATTCCTCACGCAAATGGATAGAATATTTATGTAACATTTACTGAGTTATCATTTCATTAAACTGACTAACAAAATGACAATCTTCATAGTAGCCATGGAACTCCAATTGTGAAATCAAGTGGATTGAGTGATTTTTTTTCTGAAAGACTTTTACGAAGTACTTCACTGATGTCTGCTAAATGCAGGGTTTTTCAGAGGTGGTGGTATAGTCTGATTCAAATAAGACATCCCATGTAACATGGGTTCAGTTTTTGTTGTTTAAAGTGATACAGGTAGTTACAGAGACATTTTTTTACCTTCATGTTTGTTACTTCAGATACTATGACTTTCTTTAACAATTTTCATTTTGTTTTGAAGTATTGAATTTGTGCTTGAGTTTATCTAATTGAATTTTTCAACATGTTAACAGAATCTTCTGTCAGTTCTTGGTAGAACAGCATTATAATAAATGAAAACATCCGTTTGCTTTTGTTCTACAATATTACTTTTATTTTGTTAACCAGTTTTTGGCTTACAAGGCCATCTTCAGACATTTACTGAGTATTGTTACCAATTGTTTTTGGTAACAATACCAATTGTTTTGGTAACAATGCTCAGTAAATGTCTGAAGATGGCCTTGTAAGCCAAAAACCGGTTAACAAAATAAAAGTAAAATAGTAGAACAAAAGCAAACTGGTGCTTTTCAATTATTATGAATTTTTCAACTGTGATTGTGATTTTTTGGTTAACATTCTACTATAACATTTAAGCATGCTGCCTGTATTTACAAATGCTGAATATGCCGATATATTTGTGTATGTTGCTTCTGCTGTTGCTTGTAGAGAATACATGAGAGAATTTCCTAACCACAGAGATCCAAGCCGGCCGCAGTGGCCGAGCAGTTCTAGGTGCTTCAGTCCGGAACCGTGCGACTGCTATGGTCGCAGGTTCGAATCCTGCCTTCGGCATGGATGTGTATGATGTCCTTAGGTTAGTAAGGTTTAAGTAGTTCTAAGTTCTAGGGGACTGATGACCTCAGATGTCAAGTCCCATAGTGCTCAGAGCCATTTGAACCATTTTGAACCACAGAGATCCAAGAGTGTTAACTCATTTTCTAACTAAACAGTGGAAGACTGATGAAGTGCCCAGGAGTCATATATCATCGGGATGTGCAAATGAACAGAATGTAAATGAAGTACAAAGCATTATTCAGATAGTAGAACGTAACTCTTCAACAAGTACACACACAATTTCTACGCGTATTTGTGTCCCCTGTAGAAGAATATGGCAGACATTATCTATGCATGGGCTCTCTGCTTATCACTTATAATGGATTCAACATCTTGAAGAAGAAGGAGATGAAGGTAGATGACTGCAATTTGGTCATTGGCTAATTGCAAGTTGCAGAGTAATCCAGTTAATACTGTTTATTAATGAAGCCACTGCCACTCATGAAAGCATCAGTAACACCTGTAACATATTGATGGCCCAGCAAAAATCCACATGCCTTTGTTGATACACATTTTTAAGGACACTTCGCTGTAAATGTGTGGTATGGTATAACAGATGATCAGATGATTCCATTTGGTTACTACTTTAACTTAAAGGACCCATTTATCTAGACTTTCTTGTTAACGAGTTTCCAGCATTATTTGAAACTATTCCTTTGGCTGCAGGTATGGTTATGTTCTTCCAGTATGACGAGTCACATGCAAATTCCTATAGTCGTCAAGTGGCACATCATCTAAACCTAACCAGAAGATGGATCTGCAGATATGGTCACTTTTCTTAGCCACTCATGTCCTTTGGCCTCACTGCTTTAGATTTTTTATTGTGGAGATTGTTGTAAGGTGAAGCCTATAAAGAAAATGTAAACACATGAGACAAATTGATCATTCAATAATGCGGACTATGAATAGCACTGCCCTCATAAAAGAACATCAAGATGACCCCGTAAGAGATACGTGTGGTGGTGTTCGGATAATTCGAAAGTACATTGAAGTCAGAAGTGGAACTTATAAAAATCATCATTGAACTTAATCACTCTCCTTTGCTTAAAATCTTCTGTGAGTGTTTGTTTGAGTTGCAATGAAAAAGTTGAATCTCCATAACCAATAAGAATTGGACACATGTAGTATGGAATGTTTATTCAAATTAGTCTTCACTACCACCTCATAAAATATTTCTGTTCCACCTGAAGTTCACAGTATGTACATTTCTTGGTTCTGTAGCCACTTTTGCAATAAGATCAAAATCTTCTTGACAGTAGAAGACAATGTGTTATCTTGGATGGAGAATAAACACCAGATACAGTTGTAATGTCAGTTGTGCCACAGGGAATTAAGGCAGGGTCATTACTTTTCAGATTGTATATTAATAACTTTGGCTTTCTCCTCTGTTTTGCTGTTTGATTCTAAAATCATCTTGGCATAATATTTCAGCTATCTATCTATCCAGCATCTTCAGATGAAACATTCTTGTCAGGTGCTGCTAAACTGAAATGAGCAGTTCATCAAGACTTTACAGCAGTGGCTGAGCTGTTGAAGCACCTTCCAGTGCACACCATGTGGGGAGACTGCACTTACCTCAGGCTGAATAGTAAATATGAAATAATCAACAAGAATCAGTTGGGCTTCCAGAAAGATAATCAACAAGAATCAGTTTGGCTTCCAGAAAGATGCCATAGATGCAGAAATAGATCCCATTGAAAATGTCAAACTTGGACTCTAAAAATAAATGTGTAGGAGTATTTATGGATCTAACAAAGGCATTCAACTGTGTGGGCCACAAAACTTTAGTAGAAATATTAGGAGTATATGGCATAAGAGGAAATGCAGGAGATGGATTTTCTCATACCTGACAAACAGGAGCCAATATACTGAAATTATAAAAACTACTGGTGAAATAATAAGATCTTAAACAAGTATTTTACACTTCTCTGTGCCACAAGGTTCCATTCTTGGCCCAGTACTCTTCATTCTATACACAAATCACGTCCCAAATATGATTAGGCATGGTAGTATAGTTACCAATGCAGATGACACAACTCTTCTGTTCACAGATAAAGACACAGAAAAGCTAGAAATAAAAGCCAATGCAGAAGTAAATAATGAATCTCCTGAGTGTTTTGAAGAAAATAAAAGTTTGTTCTGCACACCTTGGCTCCCAAGCAAAAACAACAATCCGGATAATTCTTTTCTGGAAAAAAATTATTGTGCTTGACAAGACCTAGTGCTATTATCATGAAACTAACACAAAGACAAAGTGCAGAAATACTCATGATGGCTCGACACTTTTATGATATAACTGACATTCAAGCCAGGGGATGGCAAATTTAACATCATCTTAAATAAGGAGTTTTCTGATAGTTTCACATGGTTGTACAAATGTTTTGAGTGTCACACTCAAGTGTGGGAGACTGTGTAGAACACCTGAAGCATTAAGAGCACCATCTTAACTTTTTGCTAGTTTTTGTTAATCCAGTCTTAAAATTTTTTGGACTGATGGAGTAGT
Source organism: Schistocerca nitens (assembly GCF_023898315.1). Lineage (NCBI taxonomy): Eukaryota > Metazoa > Arthropoda > Insecta > Orthoptera > Acrididae > Schistocerca > Schistocerca nitens. The sequence goes on from NC_064620.1 coordinate 386,996,420, forward strand.
TACTTATCTGTTCCATGACTTACATCAGGTTTAGCCATTGTGTGCAAAACTTCACATGTGTACAGTGTACTGCACTCATGCCATCTGAGGTTGAACCTGACCTGGCGCATCTTGGTCCTTCTTGGAACTGCTTGGTACAGCACGACATTTCATGTAGCAGTGTGATGTGACACTGTTTTTTCCAGAATTTGGTGTCGCATTTTGCAGTTGGCATGACTTTCTTCAGTTCTGCAGAATCATGGTGTCAGTGCTGTTTATCCTTAACTATTTATTCATGGTGTAAAGGAAGTTCATAGGGCCAGTTGATGTTTGCACAAAAGGAGGCAGGAACAAAAATTAAAACATTCAGAACAAATTGCAGACCTTTCGCTTTAAGTGGACTTGACTGCACACTACAAGCATTAACATGTTGCAATGTGAGAGACAACTTATTTCTGATTTTGTGGGGATGCATGTAAAAAGCAAATTGGATTGGGGAAGGGGCAATTTCTAACATAAAAACCATCCGTTTCCTTGCACCCACTGGTGTTGCATAAAATATAAAATTCAGAAGAATGCTTTGTGGTAATAAAAGAATTACAGGAATAGTTTTATATATGTTTTGAGTACACTGTCAGGCTTACATCTGTTTCCGAGCTGTTTTCGAGATCATATGCCATTTAAATTGAAAATGCCCCTGTGCATGTGCAGATGGAACCGATTGATGTACAATGCATTTCCCATTTAAAAGACAGATTCTTTTAAAATAAAACTCTCCAGGAGTTCTAAGTAGTTTTCTTTGGGAAGAGTATCCACATCTCCATATTGAGGTCGCAAATGTGGTGCAACGTTTTGATCAACATCAATGCGCGAAAGGCTTCTTTCGAGTATGGAACTAATTGAGTTGCAATTGTGAAGCAGCTGGAGTGACAAATACCACATGTCAAGTTCTCATAAATTACACATGAAACGGAAAAGAAAGATCGTTATGTGGTTATATTGAATTAAAGATAACATTAATACATTGAAATATAAAAGTACAGATGTTTACCAGGTGTCACTAAGGCAGGAAAGATGTCAGTGTTCCCTAATATTTGTAACACTATAGTATGTAGTGTGATGCTCTTACACACCAGTTCACCAGTTGCCACTAAAAACAGTTTATAAATTGTCAAACTTGAGTCCGCAACATTTTGCAAGTTCAGTGATGAATGAATAATTTACTTTTCAAGTTGTTGTTTTACCTACCATCTCAAAACTACAGTCTGAGAGATGCTGGATTTTTTTAGGCCTGTATAGTTAAATATCAAGCACACCTCTTTCTTGCACACAACAGCATTGTATTCATGTCAAGTTATGGTATGAAATTTTGTCAGTAGCTTCTTTATTTGAAGAAAAATCCTACTTTAAGTTCAGTTTCTTCATCTCAGAGTACTGAATTTTTTCCCTTAGGATACATTCTTTGGCTATTCTCCAAAATCTGCTTACTATATATCACAACTTAATGTGTTTCCTTTTTGATCAAAATCTTGAAGCAGCCAAAAATTTTTTTCCAAATGCTTATTTTCTTTTAATTGAATACCTTCTCTAAAATAGCATCACTTTGTTGCTTAGCCAACCTGTAAAGTAACTGCTTGCAGCTCAGTGTATGTGTCTGAGTTCCATACAATCAGTGTGACCACAGTTAATATTAACATTAATATGTAGGCCACCTGGCTCATTTCCTGCACTTGAAGGTGAGTGAAGATTCTTTTTGCAGAAGAATTAAAAATTTTACCTTCCGAGCTCTTTAATAAAGATGTTTTTGCCTCTTGCTTTGTTAATGCAATATACACATCCCCTTTCAGGGTAGCAGTGTTCATGAAGACTTCCACTTACTGAGTGACCATATCTTTCCTGTCCTGCTTTGCGAGTAAATTATTCTTGAATTTTATTAATGTTCTTCATGTAGTTACTTCTGTTAATTCATCCTGATATTTTTGTTCATTTTGGATTTAGTGTTATTGAAGAAATCACATTTCTAAAACTCTCCGCATGATTTTGTTAAAATTAACAGGTAACAATTTAATGTTACTAACAATGTACAATTTTCTTGAAAGTGGCATGCAATAGATTTCCCTACAAGTCAAAAGACCCTACTTGAACACTTACTATCCACTCAAAGCTGACGCACATCCCAATTACAGCATTTTTAATTACAAATAAAAATTCACCTGTGATACAAAATCATAAATGAGAACTTCATAAAGTATTTGGCTTTTGACAGCACAGACTGGTAGTCAGGTAAATTTACTGCATTAAGCCATCTACTTATCAATCTCAATGTGACAAATTTTTTTGTACTAACAAATATTAAAAGAAAATGCACTAAGAGTTTTGTTTTGACATCTCAGAGTTAAAAATCCACCACTGTTGCCCAGACCTTATTGCAATTTCTTGTTAATCAAGTGATTTTTCAGCAAGTGTAACACAACTATTTTTGTCTTGTAAATGATGATTATATGAAAGCACTCCCTTCTGTTCTAAATTGGGGTATAATGTGCTACAGAACTGTTGAATAAGTTCAACTATTTGAATTGTTCATGGTCATAATGTCTGGTGGTGTTGTGTAAATTGCACAATATTTCCATGAGGCAGCTGCTCGTTGTCTTCAGCGACTACTGACATACTGCTATTGTGGCTTGCAAATTTCTGTACTGGCTTGCAAGAAAGACATAGCCACAAGGGGCAGGGCTATAATGTCATCGTCAACACCCAAAGTCCCCTTGCCAGAGAAATGAACCACCGTCTGCACAGATGCGGTGCAGGAAAATATGGGCGCAAGCTTCTGGCCCCAGTGTACACACACATGGGCACACGGCTTAACTTTCCCATGCTGCGCCTGCAGAGGCCACAGCACCTGTAGATGATGAACAGGTGCCTCGTGGGAACATTTTGAAGTCTACTCAACACCTTCTGATGTTTTCCTGTGAACTATTCAAGAAATTATTACATAAGGTTTAGCCATTGTGTGCAAAACTTCACATTTGTACAGTGTACTGCACTCATGCCATCTGAAGTTGAACCTGACCTGGCACATCTTGGTCCTTCTTGGAACTGCTTGGTACAGCACAAGTTCAACTATCCAGAAGAAATTTTCTATCCACTCTGGATTATTTGCTGATTTAAAACTCCCTGGCAGATTAAAACCTAATGTTGGACCAAGACTTGAAAGGCAATGGTCACAGAGCCAACTCCTAGTCTAGCACGCAGTTTTTATCTGCCAGGAAGTTTCAAGTTCATTTATGTGCTACAGGGTGTTACACAACCACATTTCAACTACAAAGTGGCAAGTAAAGATACCTTGTATGCAGAAACTTTTGGATTCATACTGATGAATGAAGATTAAGTACTCGCAATATGAAATACTCGTAATTTTAACTGAAAACATCGTGATTAAAGTGAAAACTACATAATATATAACGCTGAATCTGAAAAAATTAATGACATATTTTTTGGATGTAAATCATCTACCCAAGAAGACCATCTTAGCAGAGAAAATCAAGTAGTCACACTAATACATCTGATTGCAGCGATGACAGTGCAAAGGAAAATTAAAACAATCAGAGCATCGCATATCTTTGAAGTTAACAATTTTTTTTTCATCTGTGTGCTGGCTGTGAACCTCTCACTAACAATCCTGTCAAACACAATAGACCAAGTATCATTCTTTTTTTAATGAAAACAAATACTGCCTTTCTCATTGGTATAGTTGCTCTATTTAACAGAAACATGCAAAACATATATTATAGTAAAATGAGATAATGTACTCTCTTGGGATTCCAAATAAAGGATAAGTAGAAGATATCTTAACATTGGAAATCTCTCAGTTGATATATCTACCATGAAAGTTCTCTTAAATAAAATGCTCATCAGAAGCCTATTACCCTGAGCATCTTTAGAACTGGCTGCAATTTTCAGCATTACAGTTCCATACTGTTGTTGCTTTCTATACTGTAAGCTAGAAGTAGGCCTAATCTTTAGTAAAAGAGCTGCCATATATTACGTCTAAATTAGATTAGATTAGATTAGTTTTCGTTCCATAGATCCATGCTGAGGAGATCCTCGTGGATGTGGAACATGTCAATTTTTTTTTTAAAGCTGAAATTACAGTACTAATAGTATGAATATATACAATACATCATTTGTTTCTACTAAAAAATTCGTCAATGGAGTAGGAGTTGGCCACTAGTAAGTCTTTCAGGCTCCTTTTAAACTGATCTTTATTTGTAACTAAATTTTTTATGTTTACTGGCAAATTATTGAAGATGAGTGTTCCTGATTAGTGGACCCCTTTTTGAACTAAAGTAAGTGCTTTTAAGTCCTTGTGCAGATCATTTTTGTTCCTGGTATTGTATGTATGAACTGAGCTGTTTGTTGGAAAAAGAGATATATTATTCAGGACAAATTTCATTAATGAGTAAATATACTGAGAGGCAGTAGTTAGTATACCCAGTTCTTTGAAGAGGTTTCTACAGGACGTCCGTGAATTTACTCCACAAATAATACGTATTACACGCTTTTGGACTCTGAAAACTTTTGTTTGACTTGAAGAGTTACCCCAAAATATTATACCATATGACATTATGGAATGAAAGTATGCAAGCATTTTCATTGTTAAGGCGTTTCTGCAGTTCTGTGGTGTGCTCTTCCCAACTGAATTTATTATCAAGTTGTAATCCCAGGAATTTAATACTGTCAACCTCTTCTATCTGCTCTTCTTCATATTTTATGCATATGCTGGGTGGAAACTCGCACACACACACATATGGATGGATATGTGTGTGTGTGTGTGCGAGTGTATACCCATCCTTTTTTCCCCCTAAGGTAAGTCTTTCTGCTCCCGGGATTGGAATGACTCCTTACCATCTCCCTTAAAACCCACATCCTTTCGTCTTTCCCTCCCCTTCCCTCTTTCCTGATGAGGCAACAGTTTGTTGCGAAAGCTTGAATTTTGTGTGTATGTTTGTGTTTGTTTGTGTGTCTATCGACCTGCCAGCGCTTTCGTTTGGTAAGTCACATCATCTTTGTTTTTAGATATATTTTTCCCACGTGGAATGTTTCCCTCTATTATATTAAATATTCCTTTTATAATAATATTTTATAATATTTTTAATGAATGACTAAAATACACATTTTTAACAATGTTGGTACAACGGATCCAAGCATACTTCTGCACGCTACCACTTCCTGAAACAGAAGGGTGAAGATATATGAATTAATAAATTGAAGAGCATATTTATTATTTTGTTTCATACAGATATTTAATGATGTATCAAACTATTATCCGTGCCACAAAACAACTTGTTAATTTACTTTTGGTGGTGTCTTTGGTTTATAGCTCATTCAGTTTACATATAGCTGATATATAAGAAAAGAAAAAAAAAGAAAAATAATATGATTAAGTACACTAGCAGCTGCCAATGAGACGCAGGGAGGCTTGAGGGGTGGTTTGTTTGGATCTAATTCTCAGAGACTATTGACGCAGCAGCCAGAAACAACGGTCATGTGTGCAAGAGTTGTGTCTGAGTGATTGTGTTAATGCGTGTGCACTCTCGTTTTCTGACAGTCATCATGTTTATGGTGAGTTGCTACCTATCCTCATTAGTATTGATTCTCAGAGTATTGATTCTCAGAGTATTTGCGCAAGTTATCTGTTGCATGGGTGATCACCACGGTCTCATTTCGTGGTGTCTGTGACACGTGAATAGCTGGCCACACTTGTGGACTTCCATGACAGGCCAAAACAGTAGGCCATTTCTATTGATTTCTGATGGATCGGGCCTGCTGATCTGAAGCCCATAGTTTCCCAGTAATGTGTGGGCCCTACCTCTCAGATGTGGTCTCACTGATCTGCCTGCAGGCTGGGTTTGTCTGTGTGTGACGTAATGCAGAATATTTTTATGGTTTATCCATGGACCCAGGACTGTGGTGCTACTCAGCAGGCCAGAGGCCATGGACAATGGATTTCAGGAATTGTGACTGTCTCACCACAAGTACATTGTACTGTGCGGCATTTTATAGACATTTTATTTATTCTAGTACATTTTGGCACTTCGAAAGTAGTTTATATATTAGAAACTATGAATGGTAAGAAGAAGAAAACTGTGGCAGTTGCTGTCAATTTGTACGCTAAGTACTCATATATTTCTTGGAAGAAAAATCGCACAATTCCTGTAGAATAATAGACATAACACAGTGGTAATAACTGAAAATAACAAACATAGTGTAACCAATATTCTTTTGGCAGTCACCTGTAGTGTTGGTATACACAGCTCTTCCCCACATTAAACATTTGATTCAAGAGTTCTACTTTTTTCTGAGGTTATTTCTGAAAGCAATGATCTATCTTGCGACTTCAACAAAATGCATAATTTTGTCACCAAATGTGTTTCATCTTCTTGAAATAAAATGACATCAGTGATCTTAATGAAACATATACATCATTTGGCTTGCTTTCTCAGTTCATTACAAAAGATGTTGTTGTTAGTACTTAAGATTTTTGCTCACACATTTGGAAATACAAAAGTCCTTACATTTTTTTTGTCAACTTATGTCTTTACTTGAGGTCCCAAAATTTGTCAGAGAAAAATGCTAAACTTGTCTGGAAATCAGGGAATTTCACTTGGGGAAACTTATGGCAACCCTGGTACCATAGGAAGACAAGAGCCAAGACTATGTTCTACAGTAGCAGATTTTCTCAGCTGTTGTAAATATGTGTGCCTTTTATTCCCAGTGCACTGGTCCTCCACAGTAATGATAGTCTGACCAACATGTGATGTGCCACAACTGCAAGGAGTACAATAGGCACCTAATTGTGCCACCCAAGCTCATCCTTTACAGAACCTAAAAGGACACTTCTCTTAGATGGGTGTTAAAAACCACATTTCACATCCTATTTCTACCAATTCTATTGAAAATTCTCACTGCGTAAGGCAAAAACGCCATACACTTTGATGGTACCAGATGATATAATCACTCACCTAGTGAATGATCGTTTGATAGCACAACATGTTTGATTTGTCTTTCACTAAGGTGACTTCAAGATGGGTTAACTCAGCTGACAAACTGTCAGTCTGATATGATGTGGGCCCTGTGACCTGAGGTGCATAGCACCCCTTGCCGTTGAACCAGATGGTGGCAACTATCAACCTGTATATACAAGTCAGTGTAAATAGGCTTCCTGTAAATGACATATCCCATTTACCTTCAGCCTTCCTCCTGACTAACATATCCAGGAAGGGATACACCATCGTGACACAAATATTCTTGTGGACTGAATTCAGATGTGTAAAAATCATTCAGATTCTCACTGCCATGAGGCTAAACAACGAAAGTATCATGTATACAAATGGAAAAACATGTTTCTCAAAGTTTTCCATGAACAAACTGGCAACAGTATATGACAATGGGCTTCCCATCATAAGTCCATTTGTCTGCCCATAATACTGGTCATTGAATAAAAAATAACTAGAAGTCAACATATGTCAAAATAGATTTGTTAATTTGACATGAAACCTAAGCTCAATGAACAGTGATAACTCGGACAGAGAAATGCAAGTGTAGAGAGAGACCACATCAAAACTTATTAGAATACAGTATATGAGAGTCATTCAAAGGCATTTCCTGTACTTGATGTGACAAATCAGCTGAGTTCTTAATGTGATGGTCATCCTCACACCAACCTACTAGTGGGCTCAACAAGATAGCAGTGTGTATTGCTTTATGATTTGTGAGCTCCAGTATTACTCACAGTCAGCTGAAAAGGAAACTCTTCATTATGGAACTCCAGAAAGTGATATAATCTAGGGGGAACAGCATGGTAAGAATTAAGGCTCTTGATAGTCTCCTGCGCCAAGGAACTGTTCTTCAGGAGGCTGCTAGTCTTTTTCTCAGCAGTTTATATGAGGTCAGCACCAATCCTTTGATACCCTGAATCAGACAGCAAACACTGCATTTTTGAAGATAATCCTTTTTATCCAAAACAACTGTAGTATTGCCCTTATCCACTGGTAAAATAGCAATATACAGATCAACTCTTAAGTGAAAATACAGCAGCCCTCTCAGCAGCTGTTATATTACTCTTGGATGGATGTGCCCCAGTCAGCAGACAACATGCCTCCTTCCTAGCCTTCTCCACAACATCACAAGCTAGTTTTAAAAAAATCCATCATTGTCCTCTATCCTTTTCCATTTACTCTGTATGATCTCATACTTGTCTGATTTTGTTATCATGATCATTTTGCGAGATCTGGAAGGATGTAATATGTTGCTTGACAATTCCTGAAATGTGAAATCTCAGTTTCAACAGTGAACCGTTTATAGATGCATAATGCCTGTCTTATAATGTCTGCCACTTAACTAGTATGAGCATCTCCGTGGTGCATTTATGTTTATTAAACAAATTTATGATAAAATATCCTACTCTCCTTTGGATGATCCCTGTCTAATTTTACTGAAAAGGATATCAAACTGACAAGAAATCCTGAAAAATTGTTAAAACAAAGGTTGTATATGGTAAACTTTGCTCTGGCATGGATAAAGTTGTGCTATGAAAAGCTTTCTCTATGAGATTTATCATAGTACATAGAGATATAGAACTATTCTCCAAAGCACAGAGATGTTCAAGCTTTGCCGTATGCCATGCACTTACAGTTCGAAATTCTCAGTCAGACTGTGACAATGAAGCAAAAGCCAAAATTTTTGAAACACTCATTTAATGAATCCAAAACACTTCCCTGGAAACGAAATGTGACTGTCGACGTGTGTAATGGATCCTGTCACGAACGAGTGCAATGATTGATGAAATTGACAGCAGGAGAATTAATATGATTCACAACTTTGTCAAACAAACAGTATTTTGTTCATGACACCTCAACAAAAACAACAATGCGTTTTCCCGTCATACTGCTGTGGAGTTTATGCAACCTCTGCAGGCAGTGATACATTTCCTCCCTGCAAAGGTGAACAGTATGAGACTTGAGTTTCTCCCAGCATATACAAAGTTCACATAACTCACGAGAATGCCACCAGGTGACACTGTTGACAACTACTGATATTTTGAAACGTACACACCCTGTTATTTTTGGGTTAAAACTGCAGAAAGTAAGTGCTGAGCAAGGGTATTTGAAACCTCAGTTTACAAAGTAATTTTCGAGAGATAACACATGTGCACACGTACTGTGAACACTAGCACCATCTCACAACCAAAGATGACCAGCATCAGAAGTCATTGATGGTGAAAATTAGTAACCATGCATGAGGTAACATTAACTCCATCTCTCTCTCTCACTGTTTCTTTTTTTAATTAAATTTGCAAGTAACCTTAGAAATAAAGATTGAGGTTTCTGTTTAAATTCTGCATGGAATCCTGAGCTCTTCTCCTTATCAGAAACTGGTGGGACAGAAAGGATGCTGACCCCACATAACATGTTGAGAAAAAGACTTAACAGTCTCCTGAAGAAAAGTTCCTTGTTGCAGGAGACTATCAAAAGTCTTAATTTGTACTGTGCTGTTCCCCCTAGGTGATATAGTCTTCCAGAGGTCCTCAAGGAAGGGAGTAATATTTGCACTCTGACACATCATGTAGCAAAACACCTTGCTATCCCATTCAGCCCACTAGTATGTCAGTGTCAGTGTGAGCATCACACTAAGAATTCAGCAGATTTCTTACAGCAATTAGAGGGAACTCATTTGAATGACTCTGATATTCCGGTATCTTTTGATGTGATCTCTCTCTCATCACTTGTGTTTCTCAGTCTGTCATTACTGTTAACTGAGCTCAGGTTTGGTGTTGAATTAAGAAACCTATTTCAACATACGATATTACAATATTGCCGTGCCTGTGTTATTCTGATTACGATTCAAAGTTCCTTTGGACATACATGCATGTCCAAAGGAATAGGCACTGTGGAGACAACAGCCATAATGAAACACATGAAATTAATTTGCAATTGCAAATAAGGTCAACCATAAGCTGTGAAATGGAATGACGACAATGTTAGACCTGAACTTTTGTACTTATTGTGAGCAATTGCCTTACCATTTGCTATCCGTGCACAATTCACAGCCAGACCCAAACTCATGGCTGATGACATATGGCAATTTGGGTCTGGCCAAATGGTATGTCAACTGCTCACGAGAAGCAGGAAATCCGGGTTCGAGTCCTGGTCGGGTACAAATTTTCTATTATTCCATTCTACAGCTGATGGTTGTCCTTATTCACAATTGTGAATTCAACAGACAGAGGTATGCCAATTTGTTCACGGATAACGTTGAGGAATGTGTCTTTTGAGTCAGCATCTTGGGAACTCCCCTCCCCCCCCCCCCCTTTTTTATTTTTTTTAATTTTATTTTTATTTATTTATTTATTTATGTTTTTCAGGTGATACTTTTGTTGTTTAGCCTCATGGCAGTGAGAACTTGAATGATTTTAAGACACCTTGATTCAATATTGAATATTGAAGTCATGATGGAGGTAGAAAGGGTAGAAAGGGATGGCTGTCTTCCCTTCCTGGATGTGTTGGTCAGGAGGATGGTTGATGATACATTGGGACATGTCATTTATAGGAAGCCTACTTACACTGACTTGTATCTACAGGCTGCTAGTAGCCACCATCTGATTCAGTGTGAAGGCATACTTTGTATCTTGGTTTACAGACCCTTGTCATCGCAGACATTGACAGTTTCTCAACTGAGTTAGTCCATCTTAAGGTCACCCTCTGTCAGAATGTTTATAGGGAAAGACAAGTCAAACGTGTTGTGCTAATGACCAACTGTGTACCTGGTGAGTGATGATAATGTTTCGGTACCATCAAAGTAGACAGCCTTTTCACCTTATGCGGGGGAAAGGTATTTTTCGATCCCCATCTAATATTAGGGTCACTGTAAGTTCTGTGAAGGATGATATTGGTTTGCGAGTGCCCTTTGTAGTCCTTGCAATTGTGGCACGTTATATATTGGTCAGACTATCAGGCTTGTGACAGACTGATGTAAGGAGCATAAGTGTCACATACACTTACAACAGCTGAGCAAATCTGCTACTGCAGAACATTGTCTTGGCCGTCGTCACCTTATAGAATATAACTACATGGAGATTGTGGCATGCATTTGCAGCTATTGGGGTAGTGTTATTAAGGGAGTAGCTGAAATTAAATTTGCAAGTACCATTAGAAATAGAGATGAAGGTTTTTCTTGAAATTGTGCATTGAAACGTGCTCAGTCTCCCAAGTCAAAAAACAGGGGGATGGAGTTAATATTACCTCATATGTTGGTTATTAAGTTTGACCGCATTATCTTGTGATATCGGTTGTCTTTGGTTGTGTGCTGTCACTGGTGTTTACAATGTATGTGTACATGTGTGTGTGGGTGTGTATGTGTGTGTTCTCTTTCCAGAATTGCTCTGGAAACAGAGGTTTTAAATTCCATTGTGTACTGCTTACTTGCTGCAGTTTTGCTTTGCAATGACAGGATGTGCACCAGCTGAAATATTGCCTGTTGTCAACATCACCTAGCTGCATTCCTATGAGTTATTTGAATAATAGTAAATTGTTTGTGAAATGTTGGACATAGAAAACTCAGTACTCCTTTCTGCATAGAATGCCCAATGAAAAACTTAATTCATTCAACTTTCATTCATCTGCAGAGGGTACAGGCCAGTTCTCTCACATTAGAGTCAGTTGTAATATCTACTGTAAGACTCATAGTGATCTCCCCATCTCCTGCCATTTTCCCACATGTTCTCTATCACTAGCTTATCTGAGTTACCCAGATGTAACTGTCCTTTTATCTCTTCACATAATCTATTAAAATCCTCTTGGCCTGTACCTCCATTAGTCCACGTATTCTTAACTTTCCTAATCTTATCCCTCCTCCTGCACCACCTTTGTCTTATTTTTTGTGCACCACATGTTTTTATCACATTTTGTTATTGCATTATATATTCCTTAGCCCACTTTTAAAATTCATTCCACCACTGTTCTTAAGCCTTGGCTTCATAACTGTATGATTGTCAGTGGAACTTTGTCTCTATTCTGAAGGAGAACAGAATTTTCATAGCTCAGCAGTAATTACATCTTTTATGACACATCATTATCTTTAATGTGAATTCTAGTCTCTCATCTGAATCATTATTGTTGTTCATTATAGCTTAACATGTGAAATATTATTGTCTCAGTAATTCTAGATATATAAATGTGTCTTTGGATTGTTCAGTAAATTATGAGAGATTAATTTAGTTTTCAGTTCTGAAGAAATGTTTTAAATGTCACCTTTGAAAAGAAACAAGTAACAATGAACTACTGTACTGAAAAAAATTAAAATAATTATTTAATTTGGGACAATTGTTCATAATTATATTCAAATCTACTATCAGATACCTAGCATGTTTTGTTTTTGTGTCTTCAGTGTTTAAAATTTTGCAACCCTGTCTATTGCAGTGTATGATTTTATTCTTAAACAACAAGAGACTTGAATGACTGTCATCTAGCATGCTGCTGTTCATGGAGCTAACTGAGTTTAGTTTCTCTTATAGTTGCCGTGCTATATCCTGTGTCTGTGTGTTTTCTTAATGTAAAAAATGTACAGAGCTTTTTATTACAAACTACAATTTACTGTTTAATTGAGATTTTATTTTATTTATTATCTATCATTTGGCAAAAAGTTATTTTCCTTTGATTTGGATCAATATTTAACCATAATCAATGCTCATGAAATAATTGTGCTGACTAATGTCAAGGTGCCAGTGGATCAAGTGACAACAAGGAAATACTAACATTGTCTTCAATTTTAAAATTCAGATAATTCTTCTTTGAAATTTAAGTTCATGAGGGAAGAAAAATGATTATGGAAAACAACTAAAATAGTGACACAGAACAGCACACTCTTCAAAATATGTCATACAATAAAGTGCAAAGACAAGATGGGGACACTAAAAAACAAGAAGGAAGATGTTGCTGTTGTAGAGAATGTAAACCTTATAAGGTACTGACAGCAGAGACAGGCAGAAAAAAGCAGTCCTCAGATTGTGACTTTTAAAACTTTCCTAGCTTATAAATACTTCTATGAAATATTGGGAAAATATTTGTATGTCAGTAACTCCCTGCTATGATATTTCAGTGCAGTCAACTGACAATCTTCAGATATACACTGGCGAAGGTGTATTAAGCTCCTCTGTTTGAGACAGTGCTAGTGTGTGCATGATGTACTCAAAGTCTGGCTGCAGTTGTAACTTGATTTCATGTACTTAACATGTAAATCTGTTCACTACTCTGTTTATAATTTGTATAAGCTTCTCCCCAATCCATTCAAAACACTTTTTAGATCACTTACAAGAAGCTCCAACTGTGTATAAGCTTCTTCCCAATCCATTCAAGACACTTTTTAGAACATTTACGGGGAAGTTCCAACTAAATTCCTTGCCTGGATCACTGTACCTTCTTTTGTAGTATATTCAAGTCTACTATTCCTTGCAAGTTTCTTTTGTTGTTGTTTTTTCACTAGCTTTTTTCTTTTACTCGTTATTTTCATTGTGACATTGTTATTCCCGGGGTCAGTTCTGTTGCGGTCCTCTTCATTCTATTAAAAAAATATTTTTGTATGGATAGTGTAATATTAAAAATGTGCTATTAACCAACAAAATGGTACCCTCATCAACGATAACATGAATAAAATGGTAACTCACAAATATGAGAATATTTAACAGGTCAGCAAGAACCACTTACCACTCTGTCCTCGGGCAAGAATATACACGGTAGTTGGATAATACCATGGCCTCCAACAAGTGAACGGGAATTTCATAAAGTTAAGGAATGTTTGGCGCAAGCAGCATGGCTAGCTCACCTGCGCATTAGTGTTCCATTGACTCTCATGGTGGATGCAAGCCAAATGCTTGCCTTTGCAATGGTTGCACTTTGTCCAATGCTGAAAACTATGTTTTCATATATATACTTCAACATAGTAGGGCCGTTACCTTATTCTGCTGATCACTGCTTCCTAATTGCTGTAGTGGAGCACTGCAACAGACATTTAATGGTCAATGGCAACCACTCCCCTTTTACTTTCAGAATCTTCCGCTGCCGCAGAAATAATGGAGTGCTACCAATCATGAATTTCTGGCGATCTATGTGGCCATTAAATATTTTTCATTGTCTGTGGAAGGAGGGCACTTTACAGTTTTTGATGACCACAAACAACTAAGTTGTTTATTTCAACATGCAACAGATCATAGTCATTGTGGCAGTGTAGACAAGCGGAATATGTAGCCCAGTTTACCACCAGTGTGCATCACTTTTCAGGTAGAAGTGACATTGTCACAGTTTAACCTTCTGAAATTGCACCAGCCTAGAGGTGGAGCCTCGGGCTGAGATAGCATCCAAGCAACAAAAGGACACATTAATGCTAGACTTGCTCCTAAATGAACACACAGTCCTGCAGCTGCAACATATTTTTGTCCCATTAAGTACCACTAGTATCTGGTGCAACATATTCCAGGACAAAAAGCACTCTTACATTCCCACAGAATTTCAGTTTTCCAAGCACTGCATAATTTGGTTCATCTGAGAAACAGCAAAGTTAGTAGGCAAGCAAGAGGGACTTCCCAGCTTGGGCACACTCCTAGCTCAATTACCAGCACAGCAAAGTTAACCAACAAGCCTTTGCAATGGTTGCGCTTTGTCCAATGCTGAAAACTATGTTTTCATATATATACTTCAACATAGTAGGGCCGTTACCTTATTCTGCTGATCACTGCTTCCTAATTGCTGTAGTGGATCATTTTATGAAGTGGCCCAGAGCTACTCCCAAACAGACATCGTTGTGGAGGCCATTGCAATGGCATTGTTGCTTACATGGTTTTCAAGGTTTGTTGTTCCCCAAACCAGTACAAAGCTAGTTCAGGTCACAACTGTTTAGTGAGCTCCTTCAAATAAATGGCTGCAACCATCTTTGCACACTTGCTACGATCCTGCTAGTAATGGAATGGTGAAGAGACTGCATCGGATTCTAAGGATGGCACTGACGGATGGATGCCTTGTCATTGGTGTGATTAGGCTTGTGCACACCAGTAGAGGAGGATCTGCATTGTTCACCAGTCCAGATGGTCTTTGATGAGCAGTTGTTTGTGGTGCCAGGTGAACTAGTTGTACCAGCATCACTTTGGCCGATTGCTCCAGAAATGATGACAGAGTTCAGATGACAGTTCAGATCCCAGATGAGACACTTACTTGCAGCTCAACCTGTCAGGCACTGAGAGAGAAAGGTTTTCATTCATAACATTCTGCTACACCCACCATCATATACTGGTCCCTACAGGGTGCTTTCAACTAAGAGAAACAAGACCAACTAAAGTGGCAGGCACAAAATAGTCTCCGTAGAGTGACTAAAGCCTCCCTATCTCTATAACAAGGTACCTACACAGCATCATCATCAGTTTTCCACAGAGCTGCCTACAATGGTAAGTGACACTGCAACCTCCCTGGAGACTCCAAAGGCCCAAACTATCATATCCCTGGAGCAGCCACCTTTAAAAAGAGGGGGAAGTGGGGCTGGTGTTGTGACATCAGTTCCTGTGCAAGTAGCCAACGCAAGTAAGAGTTGCAAGATGAATCACTGGTTCGGTAGAGTCTTTGGTATCGAGAGAGAGTTTGTTTAGTAATCTTTGTGTGCAAATAAAAGAACATACTGAGTACCTGTTGTGTTTCTGTATAATAATTATTTCTTATCAACAAAATACACATACATCTACTGCCCAAAGAGAAATGACATATTCAAGTGAATTTATTTACAAAAATACTAACACTACAGAAATAAAAACAATACTCAAGATAGAAAGAAATATTCAGAATGTGCATTAACAAGAAATACAAAGAAAAAAAGCTGATGACTAGCTGTTAATGAAATATTTTATGAGAAACTTGAACAAATGATGGACTGTAACAGGAATAGATGCAACTTCCTATCAGATAAAAATTGTGTGCTGGCCTTAGACTCGAACTCAGGACTGTTGTCTTTTATGGGCAAGTGTTCTACCAACTGAGCTGCTGAGCTGCTGAGCTGCCCAAACATGACTCACTACCCATCCTCACAGCTTTACTTCTCCCAGTACCTCATCTCTTATCTCCCCAACTTCACAGAAGAGTGCAGTGCACACTGTGCCACAGAGCTGAAAAATTCATTCTGGAAATATCCCCCAAGCTGTGGCTATACTATGTCTTCACAATATCCTTTCTTCCATGAGTATTAGTCCTGCAAGTTTCCCAGAGAACTTCTGTGAAGTTGGGAAGGCAAGAGATGAGGTACTGGCATAAGCAAAACTGTGGGGACGAGTCATCAGCCGTACTTTGGTAGCTCAGTAGCTCAAGTGATAGAGCATGTGCCTGTAAAAGGCAAAGGTCCCAAGTTCAAATCTTGGTGTGGCACACAGTTTTAATCTGCCAGGAAGTTTAATACCAGTGCACATTCCTCCAAAGAGCGAAAAATTCATTTTGGAAGAAATTTGTTTCATTTTTTGGTCATGTAATCAAGACACTAGAAAAATTAATTACCAGAAAAATAATAGAGTATTTGGAGAACAGTAAGACATCATATGGATTCTCGAAATAACAATAATGAACATATGAGGAAACTAAAGTTACAGTACATCATTTGAAAAATAAAATGAACAAAATCAAGAAAGTCAAAGATGAACAAACGAAGATCAGCAGACAATGGGAAGGGTGATTTAAGATGAAGAGAGAAAGTTAAGATCCAAGGCAGTGGAGAAATACTTGCCCAACAGGAACTGAAAAACCCGTTTCTTGTAAAACTGACTAAACTGTTCCAGTGGAGGCCACAAAATTGAGGCAGAGGAGGAGGAGGAAACTTTTATATTTTGATATATAAATTCAATTGTTGAAGAAACTTATGGAGGCTTTCCAAACTATGATGCCAAGTTATAAATGGATCATCAACATATCAGGTTTCAAAACTGTTGAGTGCCTTTAGGGGAGACAAAAGCATCGCCATCAGATTGTCCAAAAACTTATTAAATGAAAGATACATTTAAGAGAACGTGTGCTCAAACAACACTGTTATATCATCCCCAAACTTGTTGACTGATGAAATGTAGTGAGTCCATCAAAGGCACTTTTCTATAAAGTGAGACAACTTCAAAACTAGCTAATAAATGTATAGTTTTCAGATTAAGTGACTGAAGCCTGCTGGTAAAAGCAATAGAATTGTGTAGTATGTTGTTTCTGTTTACAGGTATCAAACACTTTATTTTTTATTTATTGAGGTTGTAATTTTGAGTATTACTTAGTCATCTCTAGACGGAAATACAAATATCTACACAGACGTAAATACAGCATCAGGTTATTAGAATTTTGTGTGTGATGGGAACATTGCTTACAATGGGCCTGAGTAAAGATACCAAGTATGTGGCAAAATTATAGACATCTGTTCCATTTATTCCCAAAACAGATCATACAGTCATACTTTATTTGTGAATTATAAGCAGTCTATGCAACCTGAACTACTGTAGGTAGATGCTCTCCTGTGGTAGAGAGTTGGAAGTCGAAAATGCAAAGTTTTTTTCATTACTTGGTCAGTGGCATCCTTATTGATCCAGAGAAATGTTGAGGTACATAATATTGCACTAATTACAAGAATATATCTAATTTCTTTTATACACTCACACTACATTCCATGTTGATGTCTGCTTAACTGCATACTTACCTATTTTGCTACCTTTCCATCATTCTACTGTTCTTTGACTTTTAATGTGCTTCTCTCCTAAAGTTATTAATTTATTTATTACTTGATCAAGTCTTTTACAATCCGATTTATCATATACTGTACTGATTCTTTCAATTTCTGCATGTTTCTCCTTCTCTTCATCTCATTAGGTCTGGAAGGAGGTACACCTGTTTTCTGAAGCCAAATGTTTTCCTGTTGTTATTAACTATACTGGTACTTAATTTGAACAAGCACAAATATTTCATTTGCATTTTTGTGTCATGATCTTACTTTTTTGATATGTTCTGTCATTTTGTGTACAATAAACAAAGATAAATGTTTGTTTTATTTTAGAATGTACCTTTTTACAAAAACAAGCCTTATTCAGCAGAAGATGAAACAATGACCTAAAGTATACAGTAAATATTGGTTACTCTAATGTTAATATTTTGAAAAAGTTGATTTTTTTAAATTGAGATCCATGGGGGAGAAATCAGGGAATTATGGAACAAAATTAAAGTTTCTCAGTCAGGATATTCCAATGAAAAAATTACTTTAATAGCAGAAAAAAAGTCCAAATGAAATAGCACAGAATGTTAATCAGATATGGAGTTGGAAAACACAGTACTGTCCACAGAGAGTCACAATATTTCTTTGCCAGTGAATGAGTTAAATTCAAGAGTTTCTGTGAAGTAGGCAAGGGGCAAGCCCATAATTAAAACAGCTAGATAAGAAAGGAAAAGTGAAATATTAGTTTGAATAGAAGCAGGTGTGCTAAAGCTATTAAATAAACTCTCTACACATGGGTATTAACAGCAAAGTAAGAAAGAGGTAATTGGACTAAGGTGAGAATGAAGGGTAATGCATGTTGGACCAAAGATACACAAAGAGGAGAAGTTAGAAACAGTAAAGTGGACAAAGGTAATATCTCTTCACTGACAACAGCAGATGTTAAAAATAAACAAATGCATCTGCATCCAGAGATATACTTGACATTATCCTGCAATTCAAGCTTTCCTAGATTCAAAATGAAAATTAAATGAACAGATAATTCATTAAATCACTTGAATATAGTCTGCAGCAGCTTACCATCCATACCTATGTTGATAATTTGTAAATTGCTACATCTTATTAAGTGGATCTTATTTTCAGTATTAAGAAAGGTTCAGGCAAAACACTGATGATTGTTGGAAAGCTCCATAAAAACACATTATTCTAATATATGTTTTTGAAATAGCAAGACTGGAATGGTTTATTTACCTTGGAGGATTTTATTTAAAATGCCATTTATGTGGGGAATAACATGATTTCCATAATAATGTAGCTCAGGGTATGAAAAACTAGTTAGTAAACAGAAAAGTTGCAGTTGAAGTGGAAAAAATCTTAGATAGAAGACATTATCTATAAGCAATAATGAAATACATTGACCCTGCTATGAAGTAATTGATTAGTTCATTATATTCCATATTGAAATTGGGCAAGAGAATTCATCTTCTGCAATATGCATTATCCCTTCCATTTATCTCTTCTTTATTGACATAAATAGATACCTGATTCATAATTTATTTTCATTGAATTCCTTACATTGAGAGACTTCTAGTTGCTGATCTTACTCTTACAGTCATACACTGGCGCCTATAAATGAGGGAAAACTTATAAAAATAACAAGAATTCAATAAGATGTGTGTCCAATGTGATGAGCTACAGACAAAGTGTATAGAACATATGATTGACATAAATGAAACATGAAAACACAGTGTTAAGCAAATGCTTTATATTATAATATAGTGCATATTTCAAATTTGGTAATTTTTCTGGCACAATGGAGCGTGAAGTAAGATTGCTTGAACAGCAGTAGTTCTGTCATGCAATGATGTGAGTTCCTGGTAATGGTGAAGTGTGAAAGTACTAATGGAAAGGAATGCTCTTTGTCTTGCAATGCTGCTCTCAGCACATTGTGGATAGTTGAGAGGAATTATGAACAAAAGCTTACCTTCCAGTGAATCTCAGTCATATTCCATAAAAGAGAGGTAGGGAGATCAAAATGCAAACTCAGTGTGCTAAACTTTTTACTGTTCTGGAGGTATATTCATTAGACAAACCCAGTGTTTCCTGTTGTTGTTTTCCTTCTAGCGTGAAATCATCCTCTGCTGCAACAATGTCAGATCATATACTAACATCATTTATGTACATCCAGAATCCCATGCAGAGTCATGGGAGTCATGGAGGTATGTGCATCTACTTAAAAATTTACTGTGCCTTACACAGTTACTGCTTTGTCTAAATGAATTCTCTCCAGAATATTGAATGGGTTCTAGCAGGTTTTGACTTCTCATAAATTTAAACATGTTTGCTGTAACTTTGAAAGTGAAACTATGACAAATATGTAAAGAGAATCACATGTAATTCACCATCATTTTGGTGTGTCCACTGCAGATACTAACTATTGTGATGGGTGGTGACCATATGTAGCACCTTCATGAACCTCTCCGTACACTACCTTATAATTTCACCCTTCCCATGACTGCAGTGCAAGGGCAGACTGAGGCACCTATTCTTATGTTTAACATATTAGAGTAAAATTTGATCAGAGCCTTTGGCTGAAACTTATTACTGGTAAACCAGAGATTAAAAATTACTGCCACAATCTAGAAATGATATAAGGAGGGATGCTGAACTATCTGGCAATGTCCATATGAGTTTGGCCTGTCTATAACAGACCGATGGTCTTTCATTGCAGTTTGTCAGTTAAATTATGCCTGTAGGTGCACCAGAAGTCATCCCTGACTTATAGTGTCAACCGGTACTCTCATCTGTGCTCTGAGTCATGTTAGTTGTTTGCCGTGTACAGATGACACAAGCAGATAGAAGTGCCAGTGGGTTTTTTGAATTATTGTAATTTTCATTTTTTCCCTAATTTGTTCACGTGTACTCTGATTCCTCTGTATTTATTTAGATGTATTGGCTGCACTGATCGTTTTTAAAAGTGAGCGTGATAGTGTTTTAAACCGCCCACCACCTCTTCTGCCATTATTCAGATTTGGCTTTTGCCTGTTCCCAACAAATCTTTCTTCTGGTTAAAGTGTGTGGCCTAACTTCTAAAATGATTCTGCTTCTTGCTCGTTTGTCTCCCCCATCACCTAAGAAAAAATCATTGGTTCTAGAGATTTTTGAGTAAATTGATAAATACACATTGTTTCATTCAGCTTGAGAATGATTTCAACTTCTGGTGAATATGGTTTGTTTGTGTTTATGTTTTGTTTGGTTATAGATCTTTCTTATTTCACTGCCCTGTGGTCATGACCTCCAAGTTCATTAATATGTAATACATATGTACGTGTTCAGTGAAGGGGCAGCACATCATGTCATTCATCTCTGTAGATTTCTTGGAATCATTATTGAATTCTTTCAACCCACCTTTTCCTTGGTCTGCAAGCAAACCCTCCCCCCCCCCCCAAAAAAAAAAAAAAAAAAAAAAAAGAGAATATTCTCTTTCTGAAAATGTATGTTGAATCATACATGGGCAAGGTTTAATTTTTTCTAATAAAATGCTTCAGTAAATTTGATCCAAGCAATTGTTGTACATCAGAAACCTTTTTGTTCTGGAATTTGGACATTTGGTATTTGTTGGACAGTAGTGTATCATGATTTTGAAGGTATTTGGAGATTGAAGGAAAAATAAAAAGCAAGTTATAGAAAGAAGTTAAACAATCTTGTGCCTAGTTAAATACATTCACTTCTAGTCTGTGATGTGGTAGAGAAGGAACTTCAGTAAATCAGAATGTGAAACGTTTGCTCTGCATACAAAATCAGCACAAAATGACTATATTTTATTTATTTATCAGGTAGAGAATCAATCCGAGAAGACCAAGCCTGATTGATTAAAAATGAAGTGCTAAATTGCAAAATTGTTATTTTATGTCAGTTAATAAAGAATCGCATTACAAAATGTTTTTAAGTCTTCATTTCAAAATACTTGGTTTGGCATATCTTAGGTCATGTGTAAAACTTTCTAACTGTAACAAGAGTACTTTAGAAACATGTCATTAAATTAAGACAAGAACAGTGACTAACAGAACATAAATAGTCTTGTTCTGTAGCAACAGTAAAACTCCATTGATTATTTCAAAAAGAAAATTTACTTGGGAATCTATTGAAATACATTGTGAACTGATCTGTTATGAGGGGATTGTTGTCCATGCTCTTTGGCTGACATACATCAGTTACGTTCTTTCACAGTTCTCTGTCAAAGAAGTCAATAATCTCAAAAACCACAATTTGCTTGTCTTGCCATTAACACCAAACCACTACAGAAAGCCAATAACACACTTAATTTGAACAATTTGGAAATATGCACTAAATATAACAGGATATATTTTCTTTCTCGTGTAATTTGTATGTGTCAGGTGTATTTCAGGATCTGGAGCTATGAACTTTGGGGTATTTTTTTTTCCCCCTACTGTTTAATCCACAAAAAGAATCCTCTAGTTCAGGTTCACAAGCTAAAATTTCTCTGTAGCTATTAGCTCTGTTACATTTTATGAATTCTTTGATTATAGTGGTTCACACAACTAGAAGTGAGTTGGGGTTGAGCTCAATTCATCTTTACCATTGTATATTAATAATGCAAATGGAATTATAATGTCATACACAGTGATTTAAAAAAATGCAATCTATTGAAGATTTTTTTCTATTCTGTTCTCACTGTTTCATAAAGTTGAGACTGGTACAAACTAGCCAGATAAAATACCTGAATGATTGTTGTCATTTGGAATTATTCCTGCAGCTTAATGTCTACAGTGAATTTGACATGCTGTACTGCTCTCCACTGTGTTATGTCTGTCACTGTCTCTTGGTCCCCATTGTTTTCTGTAAGCATAGTGTCTCATTTCTCTTTCTCTCTCTTTCCTCAATCAGCTGTTTGATAGATGAGTTGACTGGTGGTGGGTAAGTGTAGCCCTAACACTATTTGATCTCCTATATCTGCAATCACATAGAGTGGCACTGCATTCAAGTATCCTGTTTTAAGCATTTGTTACAGTTACACAGTTTTAGGAGTTGTTGATGAAATTGTCTTAGGTGAATACTTTTTGAGGTTATTAATAACAGTTTTTTAAATGTTTCCACACATGCAGAATCTTCTGTAAAACTTTTATCCATTATGGATGTGCAACACCAAGACAGTGATGAATAAAGATTTTTCAAAAATAACCACAGCCAAGCATTTTTTGTTATGATTCAATTTTTATTTAACTGTAACAGCTTTTAAGTCACCAAGTGAATCATCATCAGATGCTACATAATTTCTGATGATTGATTGTAGCATTGTGTGCCCAGGACTCAGACTTGTGATGTAGATAATGCCTGACACCTAGCCACTTTGAGATATTTGTATAACTTTTTGTATCTTGCCACAGTTCCACAATGACCACCTTGATGCTAAAAGCAATCACTAAAAACTTTGTACCATCCAATGATGAGTTGCAAGGGGACTTGAAACCGGTTGTGGTAAAAAAGTTAAACTATCTCAAAAGGTGACTGATTGCAGTTATTTCTGAAAACATGTACAACCTATTAATTACCTTGAAACATAATTAGTTTCACTGTTTAAAGACTGAACATTTCCAAAATGAACATGCTCCAAAAAGGAAAGAAAAAATGTAATTGTATGTGTAAGAAAAGACTTAAGGACCCATTTATTAAGACTCATCCAGCAGATAATTAAAACGTGTATTGTCAGTCATAATAACCATTTGGGACTTATGCTGCCTGTGCCGTAAATGGTTTCTGACATGGTGCTTGGATGTGATGGCACAACCACACTTGTTTCAAATGTAACAGTGGAAAGTCCAGGATGGCGTAACAACAATGTGGTAAGGACAGCTTGTAGATCACTTATAAATAGATGTGGAGACACTGATCAGCAGTAGGAGGAGATGCCTATTTCCGACCACTTCTGCAATTTGTGTAAATGCAGGGCGGGGGGGGGGGGGGGGGGGAGGTTCGCCACCTGGATTCTTGCTCCCTGAATTTCTGGTGATACCAAGAGATATACCTTGCTCAGTTGCAGAAGAGTTTGTTGATGGTCTGCTGCACGAGCGTCGGCAGTATTGGTTCTGGCCCGTCATTTCTCAGGTTGTGTCAAGTTAACAGTTTGCTGATCTGCTGCATCAGTAGATCTACCTCGGCCACTAAGGCATCATAACCTGTGCATAACACTAGCACACTGCATGATGATTTTGCTGGCAGGAGCTGGTGTCATCAGGTCCTGGATGTTACCTGCCAACTGTGCTACTATGTCTAAATGCATGTCAGCCTGTGATCTATGATTGCTTTAACTGGCAGTGGAAAACAACTGCTCCATATTGGGCACAGTAAGAAGTTTGAAACAGTTTCCCTGACCAGTTTGTTTCTTTGGTGTTGCAACTACTGCGAATGCTTTCTGTCTCCAATATCTTCCTGAGAGAGGACCTGACAGATTCTTTTTCCAATACTGACACTCACCAGATCAATTCTGCTTTAAGCCAGTTGCAGGAGTTAGCCTCTGGTGATGAGGAAATTATGTCAGTGCAAACTTGGTAGAATCTGCCAAAATTCCAGAATATAAAAAACTGGCATCTACCTCCTCAGACCACAAAACTGGATTGTGTGGCCATAAAGGTGGTGGTCTTACAGCCAACCATGACACAGCAGGATTAGTGTCAGTCATTTTGCAAATATCTTTTGTAAACACTCCATTAATCCAATGGTACTATGCTGGTAAATCATGTCAGGGCCACCGCTTGGTTGGTACAACCTTTGGAGACTGTTATTTGACTATTACAATCTGCATGTACTTGGTACTATGGAATCGTACTACACAAAAATTCCCTCAAAATATTAACAGTAGCTTATTGATTGAAGGCGCAGGAGACAGTGAAAAATACAATGGCTCGTTCAGTTGATCCAAGCTTGCATTTCAACACCACAGAAGATGTAGGGAACAAAATGTCAGAGTTCTCTCGTAAGCACACATAACCTAATAACATGCATGAAAGATGCAAAATATAAAAAGCATAGTCAAAGAATAAGAAACCATAACACACACACATATATATAAAACACAGTGCCTTTGGTGTCTGGTATGAAATGTTTGGCACTGTGTTGTTTCTAAATACAAGCACATGGCATGTGCGACACAACACTACATAGGTCTGCAAAGTCGCCACATGTGGTTTAACAGTGCCACTGAACATCTCAATTAAACATTTGCTACATGCTTGTGGGATAATTAACATACTTGGCAGTTTGTCAGCTGTCTTTTTTGCTTTTTATATAGACATAAATTGTACAGTATGAGAGCAAATTATCTATAATTAGAATTCTTGCAGCCCACTAAAAAGTAACTGGATAGTAATAATAATGAGAAGGTGCTGATGGCATTTCTACATGAATCTGATTTGCTGATGGAGAACTGAGATAACATTAAGAACAAAGTGTCAGCTAAGTCACACAACACAATGAAAGTAATGTCAAATATACAGGGTTGTCAGAAACAGTCTGGAAAGCTTGTAAACATGCTGCAGGGTAGATTGTGCTGAGCAATAATTGTTAAGAAAAAAATTTGTCATGTTATACTATTTCCAAGTTATTTAGTATTGATGTTAGCCAATCAGGCCATCGCATGCACAAATTCAAGTTTCATGTAACCAAATGGAGAACACTGACTCTAGCAGGCTCCTTGAATTTGCAATGATGTAGTTGTCTAACTTCAGTGCTAAATAACTCGAAAACAGTGCAATGTTTCAAACTTTTTTCTTAACAATTATTTCTCATTACCTCCCCTACCACACCTTACAATCTTTTCAGACTGTTTCTGACTGCTGTGTGTAATGTGTTGATGATCAAAACTTGAAGTTGTAGAGCTACATGAAAGCAAACAAAGGATGTGTATTTACTAACATGACAGGAGTGAAAAGAGATACAGAGGGAAAAGCTATGAGGTTTTCACATGCTGAGAAATGAGACTTGATTCAATTGGCTAAAGGGAGACATTATAAATGACGTATATAAGGTCAGCCCATATAATTATTTGATATCAAACAAGAGTAACTTTGTGAAATGTTAAAAAGGTTTGCTATGCCAGAACTGAGAATCTTAATCCCAGTCAAGCATACAGTTAACTGTCGCAGAGTGTTACACAGATTAATTCCACTGCAGTATGAAAGGTGCAGTCTGAGAACAATGTGTAAAAGAGAAACATTTTTAAAATTTAGAACTTAGCCACAATCACAAATTTAGGATAAGTGTTAAACCTAATCTAGAGAACAGTAGGAATCAATTTTCTGGTTCATTTTATTGTTTACTTATTTCACAGTGCCATTCAGAAAGAAACAGTGAATTAATTGTGTACTTGTGACTGTTGCTGAACTTAGTATTCATACAAAAAAGAAAGAACTCTATGCATCATGATAGAATTAAGATTGTGGCACTAGCATCATTCACTTCATTCCTCATTACAGGAGCGTTAATGATTTCTGCCTGTGCATGTAAGTTAGTCAACTTCTGATAATGTACCTCTCTGATTTGTTTCTTTAAAACACTACAAATTTGTGGCTCTGTAGGCCTATTTGTTATTTATTTTCTTTTCGTTAATTTTGGTTAAGTTTGTGAGTTGTACAAACAACCACATACTCTCCCTCCCTGCTTATGGTAAATAATCAGTCTGATACACATCTTACAGATGAGGTAACAAGCACAGAACAAAATATAGTGAACAGGATTCTGTAACTTTTATGTGGTACTGAGGTATACAACACTTTGCGTCTCTGAAAGACAGAGTGAACTACATGATCTACCTTTCGTCACACTATCAGTTTTTGGAAAGATTTGGTTTATATGAGAGCTGAAGTAATCTATGTTCTGTTTAAGTGTTTTTGAGTTGTCAAGCGCAGCTCTATTTACAGAGTAATAAATGAACTATACTTTATAGAAATTACATTTGCATGAATGATTAAAAGGTTTTAATTCATAATTGCAGTAGGAAGATAAAGATACTTTAGAGCACAGAGTTAGAGAAGTCATTTCTCATAAGATATGGTCCATTTAATAAAATTACACTAACTTTGTACATTACCTCACACAAAAGTGTTTTTCAGCACCTAAGTTTTTAGAATACTTTGCACTCTTCTCAACTACTATAAAAGAAAGATACACACATTTTGAAAGTTTAATGTATTTCTTGAGTCTTACAGTTGATGTCTTCACTTTTTTGTTATTGTTGTAGACCTCTTGTAAGTGATGATCATGATCTAGCTTGTCTTGCACTCCAGAAGTAAAAATTTTACCCAAATTATTTGTCATTCAACTCATAGGACAGATTTAGTTCCATCACTTTCAGAATATCCAGTAAAAAGATATACAGCGCAAATAAATCATGCTGGTATTGTTGTAGAAATGAGTGTAGACTGAATTGTGCTGTATCTGATACTGCAAGCACATATAAATCCGGAAAAATGATTTTGCAAATGAGTCCCTTTTTTTAATTATATTTCAGCAGTATAAGCTCTTTGTGATTGCAGATAAAATAGTGTACTTTTGCACTTGCCAAGTATTCTTTTTTATTTTTGTCTAGAAAGTTGCATTTAAATAGCTGTAGATGGATTGTTATGTATCATAAACATTTGATAATGTAGTCTTATGAACAAAATTGGTTTTGGATGAATGAAATATCAATACTGGAAATGTTCTTACAGTTGTGCAATTTATGGTGTTTATAAATGTTATGGGCTCCTTACTGACATGAGTGTTTTGTTGTGTATGTTATGGGGACATAGCTGAAGAAGTATGTCTTTTGAGATAGGTTATGGTACAAAACTGGGAATATACAGTAAGTAAAATCTAAAGACACTGTTAGACAGTTATTGGAAAATCCTAATCTATATTTTAATATTTATCTTTTAATTTACATTTTAAACTTATCTTTCTGATTTAAGAGAAAGGTGTAATATTTGTTCTCTAAATCACTCACAAATCAACATGAATTGCATCAGTAATAATGTTAACCACAATTTTTTATCTATTTATTACTAAATAATATTTATTTGAGAAATATCATATTAATTATCAAACAATGGAAAATCCAGGATGGAGTGTAACAGTATTATGAAAAGGATAGATGCTACTCACCATATAGCAGAGATGCTGCGATAGGCACATCTGCAACTCAGCATCTCTGCTATATAGTGAGTTGCAACTATCCTTTTCAAAATATTGTTACATTCTTATTAGTTGTCACATATTTACCTTCTGAATAAGGGAAAGAGTATAAAAATGTTATATGTTATAAACATGCATATTTTTTGCATGTAAAAAATGTAATACTTCAATGTAAGCACAGTAGAAAGATGTTGATTTCAGTATAGCATGCAGTTTTTAAATCCTAGAACTCCACCATGACACTGAAGAAAGAGTTCAATAATTGACACTTTGACAGAGCATTTGGATGAAATACTAATATGAACAGACAGCTTGCAGTGCATGAAAGAACAGAGATGAATCAGAAAAGCAGGTTTTGTTGTGTTGTTGAAAGTGTCAGAGAACTTCTAGTTACAAAATTGCAGATAATACTCAGTTCAGTTTTATGCACTTTTTTGTCTGTAGTGTTATGAGGTGGATTCAGTTGCATGTGGAATGCATTACCTCAAAAATATTTTCTGTCATTAGTAAATACTGATCATTGTACTCTGATAGCTACAAGGTTTCCAGCTAACATTGTTTTATACAAATTTTGGGTATCAATAAAGTTTCCATTGAAGTCTGGCATATGATTCTTTGGCATACATATTCAGTAAATGAAATGAAACATCATTTATCTATTCTATTGAACATCTTAAAACTTGCTTTAGAATGAAACAGAATAAATTAAAACTTTGTATTTATATATGCACAGGGTTTGCCAGATAAAAGCGCAGTCTCTTATCTTCTCATGGTTATTTAGAGGGCAAGAACACTAGAAAAAACTTTATCAGAAAGAACACATTTTATTTGATGATGATATTTTCCTTTGTACATATTGTTATTTTAAATCTTTTCACAGGTTAAAAGGAATTATTCAGAACTACAGCAGGTAATCATCTTCTACATCAATGCATCCTGAATTTATAAAGACCTTGATGCACAAGTACAATGACTCCTTTAACATAGACTTGATTAAAAACTAATTGCTTCTTGTAAATAACATACACTCCTTTTCAGTACCCTTCAAAAACCCCAACTGAATAAGTGCCCTAGCCACAGGTTTGTAAACACATTGTAAAGTTTGGCTGCACAATTCCATTGACATGTAGACTGACACTTGTTGATATGACATCTCTTTTAAGTATACAATCACAGTTTGTTTAGTATAAAACACAGTGTCTGTCTGGCAAACCATCTGCATATATACTTGCACATTACATACCCAAATTGCTTTAAATTAAAAGGAGATGCTATTTGCACTGCATGTGTAAATCCTTCAGCTAATTTTTGTCCTGTAATTCTTATCCTGGATATTTGAAAGAAATGTGAAAGATTTAATATTGTGCTATGAACCTGTCTCTTGATCTTTAAACATCACTTCAAAGTTTTTGATTTGGTCTGTACTGCATTACAAAATAATATGTAACTCTATGTACTTTTCTACTAAATGGCTATAGGTAGGGAAATGTAGTTTCAGCATACTGCTCTGAGAGTGAGGAGGCAATAAGAAAAAGAACAAAGAAACCATGACAGACAGTAAAAGTGTAAGAAAGCACAACATTACTCAGCAGAGAAATAATTAACTCAAAGAGATGAGGAGAAAATGTAAGATACATAGAAAAAAGTTTTCAGATGATGTAAATAGAAATAAAAATTTGAAAAGGTATATATATTGGTAACATGCCTACTTGGCCAGAAAAGACAGAAAATAGAAAATGTGAAAACATAATTATAACATATTTGATACAGTTAATAGAGCTCGTTGGAGTGAGGTTCACACTGCTGATTTTTCTGTTGGTGTGTGTATGTGAACTTGATCCATGATACTGCCACTTCAGCCCACTTTTCTTTGAAACTCATTGTCACTTAGTATACGGGAACTTATGCTTGACTTGTCTGTCAGTTCTCATGAAGACAGCTGGCACAGGTATGGGCTGCTTCTGTTCTGTGGGTGTCACTTCGATGTCCTCTATTTGTGCTGGGCATTGAGCAAAACTGGCTGCAATAGTGATGGCGTCCACTCTGGAGTGCAATGTCATGCGCTACGTGCGGAGTCCACACACATAGGTGTACACAGGTTTGAGCCAATCTACTGAAACTGTATCCTGTTTGCTGTCCTTGTCAATTTTGTAATTGTGGCTTCCTCTTGAGACTACTTTGTATGGTCCAAAGTAAAGCAAAATGAGCAGTTGGCACATCACATAACCTCTGAGTCACATGTAGAACATTTTCTGTAGATCTTTGTGCATAGAAACCTTCCATTTCCATGTCTGACAGGGTTGATATGCTGAGCATTCCTCATTCTGGCCCTAAGTTGTTGCACGAAGCACATACGTAGTTTAAGAACGATTATCTATGAAAAAGCTAGTGTGATTAACTCCTCAGGAGCTGACAGCTGCTCGGCATAGGTTTAATTGAGCGGGAGAGCATTGTATGCCTTCCTTCACTGTCATTCACAATCCAAGCGAGACCAGAGGCACTACTTCAGACCACAACAAGGGGTTATGCATTAGGGCAGTTTTAAGCTGGGGGAACAATTCCACCATCCGATTGCTAGTGGAATGGTACAGTAGCTTGTAGTGCAGTGGTGGTAAAAACTGCACAGGAGAAAAAGTTTGTGGATAAGTTGGGTTTCAAATTGCCTTCTGTGGACTGTGATTATGTTTTGTGGAACACCAAAGCTATAGAGAACAACAAACGTATAGAACCATGAGTCCACCAATGCCTCGCAAGTCTTGGCAGATATTTCCCAGATTATGGTGACGTCTGGCCGCTAGTTTAAATGGTCAGTCACTGTGGGTAAATAACGTTGTCCCAAAGATTATGATAGCCGGCCCACTATGCCCACAGATAAATGCAAAAATCTGACTGATGGCATTGAAAATGAGAGACTGGTGCAAAGACATGCCTGTCAATCTTATTACGTGTAACAGGCATGCAGGTTCCCACACATGTCCGTCTCTTGCACTCCAGGGCACACAACTTTATTGGATACTAATTTGTCTGTGGCTCAGATTTCAAGGATGGGTCAGGTTATGCAGTGCATTGAAAACCTCACAGTGACATTGTTATGGTATGTAGGGTCGCTCCCGAACATTTGCTAAATCATACCAAATTTTGTGTGGCACATTCAGAGCTGAGACACATCCGAGTCACAACACTGTTCATTGCTTTTGTATAAGACAGCATAAGAGAGGATCTTCCTGCAATTCTGCCTAGTGAATGGAGTTTAAACTGGCAGGGTTCAGAGGTAGACAATCTGCATCAACATTGTTACTAAGTCACCATTGTGGGAAACTTGATATGACAGATAATGTCCACATAAATACAAGTGTAGTTAGTAAAGTTAAAATGTTTATTCACCCTTGGGTGAGAAATGCTTGAAAAGAGTATAAGCAACAATGTAACCATCCCAAATGAACAAACAATTCCATCTAATAGTCAATTATATCTTTGCTCACTAGTTATGGTGAAGTCAATATGTGATTCCGCTACAGCATCAGACAATCACACACTCGGTAAATTTATGTTATCATTGTGTTGTGTTACATTTTAAATTAACTCTGAACTTATAAACATAATGCTAATTGTACTTGACAGAAAAATGAAATTGTTTCGTGGAAGCCTGTGCATTAAAATGTCTTACTGACTCATTGGTTGCAATTGACAACCAAATGCTTTTTTTAAATTTTCTGGAGTCACGTTAATTTTCTATCAGATAACACATTTTTCAAAGTTATTTCTCACTTCTGAAGATTTGAGAAATTCCTTGCTGCTACAGTTCAAGATGTTTCGTTTTCCAGAGTGATGACCACCATAGTTATACCTGGTAAAAGCTTCTTCCTCTAGAGCAGTGAAAATCTTAGCTATACTCAAAAAATTTGAAGTATGGTAAACTGCTGCTGAAATTCTTGTGCCCTATGTTGCTATGATAGGTTGAGAGGGCAGAGGTATGTCTGGAGCAATGTCATTAAATGTCTGAATCCTTAATAGGGCTTTTAGCATAAAAAATTGCTGTGATGAGATTTATCTCCTGGAAAATGCTCTTAGTCCAGTTCACATTTCAGTTTCATGTCTTCAGTGTGAATAATAAATGAGGTACTCAGTTTTTCTGTATTTAATTTGAGGGGAAAGTTACATGATAGTGTCTGACAGTTGTAGGAGTATTTTTAAGAGATTCGCTAATAATCTCAAATATTCTCATTACAACATTCTTGGGCAAGAGGATGGAAAGTCACAGGAGTGGGTGAGAAAGTGAATGTGAAGGAGATATCAAAGGTTTCTATACATGTACAGGTTTGCAGTTGAAAATAACATCAGACATAGTACATGTTTTCTTCCACTTCCATTTATTATTTTACATTCTACAATGCATTTTGGAGGTCCTTACATCAGTTTTTAGGTTTTACTTTACCAGCCAAACTTGCTTTTTAAGTAGTTGTATAACTTGGTATTATGTCTGTCTTCAGGCAGTATACTGTTATATTACTTTTCCACTAAAGACAAAATACTAAATTATTTATCTGAATGTACCTTATTTTTTTATTATACCCAGACAGTGCCTCATAACAGGTGATTTCCTGGACTGTTTCTGCCTGTTGTGTCTCAAATTAATGCCTGGCATTGCTGCTGAATGGTGTATAAACCCTCTTTCCAGTGACCAAGATCCTGTTTAATGCTACAAAATAGCCTATTTGTGTATTTTCATTGGAATGAAATACGGTGGATGTATTGCTTTAGTATGGGTGTTCTGATTTTTCTTGTGATTGGGTTACCATAAGGAAGAAATGATGCCCCAGCCTTTTCCACGAGGCACGTTTTTTAAGTAAGGTCCATTTGAACATAAGTACACAACGAAAGGTTATTTCAAATAAGTAAATTTATTTTCAGAAAGTACATATCCACTCTATTTTTCAGCATAGTTGCCAAATTTGTTGAAACACGTATCATACCTCTCAACTGATTTTAAAATACCCTCTTCATAAAAACTTGCCACTTGCTCTGATAACCAAGAGTTCACTGCCGTTTTCACGTCGTCATCATTGTAACGGTTGTCACTAAGGTGTTCTTTGAGGTGGAGGAACAGATGGTAATCGCTCGGTGCAAGATCAGGACTGTAGGGTGGGTGGTCTAAAAGTTCCCAGCCAAAACTGGCCAATAAATCACGGGTCTGACCTGCAATGTGAAGTCTTGCATTGTCATGGAGAAGAACAATTCACTTTGTCAGCATGCCGCATCTTTTGTTTTGAATCGCTCTGCGTGTAGCTTTCTCAGGCTTTGGCAGTATGCTTCTGCATTGATAGTGATTCCTCATTGCATGAAGTTGACCAACAAAACATCATGCCTATCCCAAAACACCGACGCCATGATTTTGTGCTGGGACAGAGTCTGTTTGGCCTTCTCCTTTACAGGAGATTGTGTCTGCCTCCATTCCATGCTCTGATGCTTCGATTTGGGCGTGATATGTGAAACCCATGTTTTGTCTCCAGTTACAGTCTGACTCAAGAAGCCATCACCTTCTTTGTGATAACGAGTCAAGAACTTCATTGCACACTCAGATCTTTGGTTTTCGTGGTCCCCTGTTAGGAGTTTCTTTGGACCCAACAGTCTCCTAAACTTTAGGTGTTCAGAAACAATGTTGTAAAGTACTGATCTTGACACGTCAGGAAATTCGTTTGAGAGACCTGTTATTGTGAAGCACCTGTTCTCACAAATCCTTGCTTCAACTGAAGCCACCAAATCAGCAGTAATCAAAGAAAGGCGACCGGAGCGGTCCTCATCATGGACGTTGTCATGGCCATCTTTGAATTCTTGTATCCACTTGCACACTTTGCTTTCACTCGTAACAGTATCACTTTACGCTTTGCAAATCTGTCGATGATTTTTTTCAGCAGACAGGTTCCTTGCTGACACTGAGCGAACGTCACACGCGGCGGGTGAGTTGATAGTCTTAAACATTTTGAAAGCACAGAACAGAACCGTGCAGGTTAGCTACAGAGCCGAAACTGAGCACAGTTGTTCCCGAGGCATGCTGGTACATGACACAAGCACTTGTTGCGGTATGCACGTGAACTACTAATGTCTACAACAAAATGGACCTTACTTAAAAAAAGCACACCCTGTAGTGTCATCATGATGTCATTCATTCATTCATTCATTTTTTTTTTTTCACCTGATTCATTCTGAAATTTGTCTAGTTCTTCAAGTTTTGCTCCAAAAATAAGTCATATATCCTCTTCTATAGGATCATAAGACTTCTTTTATTTTGAAATTATCGAAGTTCACATTCCACATATTTTGCGAACAATATAAGCTTGTCCTCATTTGTCATTAGTATGTGTTCACTTGTCCTCTTCAGAACTTCCAACACATGATCTGTCGAATTTTGTTGTGGAAGTTTGGCCTTCTTGCATGGCAGAAGGTGGTTCTGAATGAATACTCAAAGTACTGATACTTTGTTCCTCCTCCAGTTGTGTTTCCTATGCAACAATTATCTCTTCTTCTAAAAAAAGAGGACACACCTTCTTCACATATTTTGTTTATTTTTTTCAGGCACAGAGCACTGAAGCACAGTGGAAGGAAGTTGCACAAGAATTTGAGATTTGCTACAACTTTCCTCATTGCGCAAGGGCTGTAGATGGAAAATGTGCAAATTGTTAATACTGCTCATGCTGGAGCACTTACTACAACTATAAATACACTGTCAGCATTGCGTTAAGGGTATTAACGGATGCCGATTAGCAGTTTCTTTATGCAAAAGTTGGAGTGCAGTGATGTATTTCAGATGGAGATGTATTTAACTGTATAACTTTTAACAAAGTCCTTCAAGTAGGTGAGCTGCATGTACCAGGACCTGAATTTCCATTTGGAAGAGCAGTGTTCAAGCCCTATGTAATTGTTGCTGACGATAGCCACACCCTATGTAACTGATGCTGATGATGCCTTTACACTACAAGAACATGAAATGAAACCCCGTACAGGTAACCAGAACAAAGACAGCAAAGAAAGAATATTTAACAAGAGGCTCATTAGAATCCGACAAGTTGTCAAAAATGCCTTTGAAGTATTATCCTCTGTTTTTTGTGTTGATCCCCATAAAGCAACTGTTGTGACTTTGTGCGGCATTTATCTTCATAACTTCCTAAAAGGAAATCAAGAAGCTTGCCTACTTTAATCGCCACAAGTCAGTTTCGATTCTGAGAGCCTAGAAGGAGGGACCGTAGAACCTGGGAGATGGAGAGACCACCCCCTCCACTTACATCGCTTTAAAGAATTGGTACAAATGTTGACGAAGATGCTAAGCAAGTGAGAAATGAGTTTGCAATATATTTTGTCACTGCTGAAGGACAAGTGGAGTGGCAATATCTGTTTGCTTAGCATTGATGATAGTTCAATGATAATTACACTAGTCATCACTCATTTTGCATCTGGGATGTGTTACATCAACTAGTATGTATTTTGGCGTGCAGAATCTGAATATACCTTTCAAAATGTTCCAGCACATACCATTTTTGAGTTTTTAAAGTTTTTTTTATTTTTCATATTCAGTATTTCACTTTTTGCTGTTCTTCTGTTTTGGTGTTTAATTGTTTGTTTTTGATTTGCAGAGGAGAGCTAGAAGATCTACAAATCTTCAGTAAATGGTTGCTGTGGCAATCCAGTGGTGTGAAAGAGATCCTCAATGAGTGTTTCCTGTGAAAGATAGTGCAAACTTTTTGTGTTTAAAACTTACACTAAGAAAAATGGCAACTATTAAATCTCGTTGCTCCCTAAACCACCCCAACAACTTCTGTTATGCGTGTGGAAAATTCAGTCCAATAGCCCAAAGAAAACCAATCACTGATTTGGAGAAGAAGGCATATGAATTGTATTTTGATTATCCTGTTGGTGATCAAGATAAAAATTTTGCACCTCACATTGCCTGCATAACCTGTACTACAACCTTAACCGAGTGGTTGAAAGGAAAACACTGAGCCATGCCATTCGCTGTTCTGATGGTGTGGTTTGAGCCTAATGAGCATTATTCAGACTCTTACTTCTGTTTTACAAATATTTTGGGACATTCAAGCATAACTAGACATAAAATAAAGTATCTTGAGTGCATTTGTTTGTGCCCCATGATGAGGGGTTGCCTGTTCCTGTCTGTAGCTTGAAAGCCATAGAACCAGACACCATGTCAAGTGAATCAGAAAGTATTGAACATATAGAAGAGTGCTGCCCTCAATATCATGACACTTTGACTCAGCTCTTTAATCAAAAGAAATTGAATGATTTGGTTCGCAATCTAAAACTTTCGAAACAGTAAGCTGAACTCTTTGGGTAGAGACTGCAACAGTGGAATCTTCTAGCTCCAGGGACAAAAATTTCCTGTTTCATATCAAGAGGTACTCCCTGCACTCAGTATTTCAATATGCAGAATTCAATTTGTGTATGTAGAGAAGTCAATGGTCTGGTGATGCAGCTAGGTGTACAACATAATCCACATGAGTGACGACTATTTATTGACTCCAGTAAAACCAGCTTGAAATCAGTACTACTGCAAGCAGTACTACTGCATAATGGCAATGCATTTCCATCGGTACCTTTGGCTTACGCAGCTAGGTGTACAACATAATCCACATGAGTGACGACTATTTATTGACTCCAGTAAAACCAGCTTGAAATCAGTACTACTGCAAGCAGTACTACTGCATAATGGCAAGGCATTTCCATCGGTACCTTTGGCTTACGCAGAAGACATGAAAGAAACTTAATGAAACCATGGCTTTGCTGCTAGAGGCAATCAAATATAAGGGTCATGAATGGCAGCTTTGCTGTGATTTAAAAGTTGTTGCACTCCTTATAGGTTTACAGGCTGGATTCATGAAATACTGCTGTTTCTTGTGCCTGTGGGACAGCTGTGACACCGAGAACCACTATACAGTGAAGGAATGGCCTTTAAGGAAACATAAATGTGAACATTACCCCATTGGTTGAAGCCAATAAAATCATTTTGCCTCCTGTTCATATCAAGTTGGGTCTTATCAAGAACTTTGTAAAAGCTCTGGGTAAAAGAATAGTTGCCCAAATTAAGTGAGGAAAAACTGAAAGAGGGTTTATTTGTTGGACCACAAATAAGGAAATTGCTCAAAGATCCAACCTTTGATACCAAAATCACAGATATCCAATTAGCTGCTTGGTCTTCTTTTAAAGCAATTGTGAAGGACGTTTTGGCTAACAGAAAAGACAAAAACTATGTTACCATTGTGAATGATCTGTTGGACAACTACAGGAAAATGGGGTGTAGAATGTCACTTAAAATTCAGTTTTTACATGCTCTCCTTGATTTCTTACCAAAAAATTTGGGAACCGTAAGCGATGAGCTTGGTGAACGCTTTCACAAAGACATTCTTACCATGGAACACCATTACCAAGGCCATTGGTGCCCTTCGATGATGGGTGACTACTGCTGGGGTCTTGTTAGAGAGAGTGATGAAACAGCAAACAAAAGAAGAGCTCTGTCATCACATTTTTCAAAACCCAAAGATGATTAAAGGTGAAAATATCTTTTGAACTAATTTGGACCTTTTATTAGCATCATGCCCATATGTTTATACAAAATAGTATTGATTTCAAACGTTCTGAATGTGTATTTTTGTTTTACTTAATTGTGTCAATTTTCGCTATTACTATTTTTTATTCTGCTGTGTATCAAGGAAATGTGATGTCATAGAGAAAAATTTATTTTACCAGTGTATTCAGCACCCCAAAATTAGGTAAATCCACCCATTTACAAACCAGATGCAGAAAAAAAAATTAAATTTGTTAACTAGTATTATCAAGTTCATTGAAAATGCTGTCCTTTTCAAGCAGTGCTGTAAACAACACATTTTCATTGTTCACTGTTATGCAAATAAATATCTGTAATAAAAGTTGTATAACTTGCCTCAAATGTGGATAAACTGAACCTTGATTTGTTAACATCCTTGAGGGAGAGCAGCGAATTATATGCATACCACTTGGATATGTACATCTCATCTCTGCCCAATCCTGGTGTTTTTGAAGATGAAGATTTATTGTATTCTCAGGGGAATTGTGACCTCAGGTTATGAAATTCGTTGTCCATCTCTTTATCAGTCATGCTGAATAAAGACACTAGTTGGTGATATTCATCACATTTTGTGTTGCTTTTATTATAATCTGAGGTGTTGGATCCCACAAGTGCCTTTCATGTACTCAATAAAATTTACTGTATTATTTTTTATCCACTCCATCTTGACAAGCAAATGAGAAACAAGATTATACTGACTGCTACGGAATGCACACAACTAAATTCTCTTTGTACACTTGTACCCAAGATGCAACACCATGAGTCTGACTGTGAAATCCAGGTGTGCAGTAGAAAATGTATCTGTGATCTGTGCCATGTTTTCAATGACTAAATGGATACAGGCACATGTGCCAGAACAGAACATTTCTTGGAATTCTAATGTCGATGTTGCAGGTACATGTCGCAGGAACTTGCAACTTGTGCCAGGCACAAATCTTTCCAACAAATCCCTCTGTGTGAACATAGCTTTACACTATACACATGCCTGCTGGTTATTGTTGCTAATATACATTACATTTTTGCACTCATAGCCACAACCTGTTCATCCTTATACCTCATGACGAACAGCTGCTTATTGAGTGGTCACCCTGTCTTATGGAGGACCTTTATAATCATAACATATGTTTCTTATATTGTGAATTGATGTTGTTTCTCAGATTTGAAAGAAAGTGACTAAAAAAATATATGTTTTTAGGTGGAAAAAATAAGGATGGGTGAGAGGTAATTATTGACACCCAGAAATGAATCTCTTTTACTGATGAAGATGTTAATCTGAATATGAGAAAGGGTAAGGGAATACATGGGGAAGGGAATCCAAAAGATGTGACTGAAATACATCTGAATGTAAAAATGTGCTCTATGAAATAAAGCTGTTGACATATTGAAGAAAGTTGGTAATGTTCAGAATGGACCAGAGGTGAAGGATTGCTCATAAAGATCCGAATGAAACAGGAATTAGGAAAGAGAAATATAAACAAAGTTATAAGTGGTGTAGGTATTAAAAAACAAAAAAAATGAAGACGAAAGCAGAAAACAGTAGCAACAAAAAATAAATGAAAGGAAGAAAGAACAAGAGAGGAAATGCTCCGGACAGACAGGAGATATTGCATTGACCATGGTTTCATATAAATAATATCTCAGCTGAGAATTTAATGCTTATTTCCATAAGAAATATTACACTTTATAGTCTTGATAATATGTCAATTCAAAAATACACACACAGTGCAATTTTAACTCTCCGCGAGTACCTATGCCGCAACACCTGCAATTACAGACTATAAAAAACAAAGCACTAAAAAATTTAATATTTCTCATGAAAAATCTACATGGGGAAACAACATAACCCTTATAAGAATTTAACAACTTTCCTGTTTCATGTGAATTTTTTTGTGTGTAATCTTATGGTATCTGTGTTCTAGTATTTTAATCATTGTCATTTTACCCACTGCTTTCATTTCTCCCACATATTTCTTTAATGTTTCTCTAATCTCTGTTTCCTATAAACTGAAAGTCTTCTCTGGTGCTTGAGAGTCATTAGATTGTGAAAGCAGTTGTACCAATCTGTATCCTGTAATTTTTGCGTGTTTCCTATATCATAATCCAGAGTAATCTATCTGTCATGTTCCTGTCTCATATCTCCCTCTTTTTCAGTTTAATTTATAGAAAGAAAAAAAAAAAATTATGAAGTTTAAGTTTCAAATAGACTTCTTCATGTTCAAGTTATTTCTTTCACCAATCACAACTTTTAGCAATATTATAAGTAGGCATGATCTACTTGGATTCCCTGTTTAATAGCTTATAGCCGGCCGAAGTGGCCGTGCGGTTAAAGGCGCTACAGTCTGGAACCACAAGGCCGCTACGGTCGCAGGTTCGAATCCTGCCTCGGGCATGGATGTTTGTGATGTCCTTAGGTTAGTTAGGTTTAACTAGTTCTAAGTTCTAGGGGACTAATGACCTCAGCAGTTGAGTCCCATAGTGCTCAGAGCCATTTGAACCATTTTTTAATAGCTTATGTTGCTGTTACTCATCTGTACATTTAAGTATAGACCATATAGTTCAGGTGCAACTATTCAATCACCAACATCCTGAGTTTTCTTGGTTATACACTCCATTATGGATTGTGATAGAGCCTAAAAATCAGTTATAATTTTTACTTTCTTAAATATAAATATTTGTATACTATATTTTAAATAAATGTTGCTTCCCTTATTGTTGCTGGATACGTAGTCTCCATCTAATCAAAGATTTAATAGAATTTACATTCATTATGTAACTTAATATGCTTTTCCAATATTGTGTCTAATTCAGATACAGACAAAGACAGTTTGTTCTATTTGCTACTTAGGCTTGGCGAAAAAAGAAAACAAATAATCTTCAACTACTAAATTCATTAAAATAAGTATATGTTTTAATTAATTGTTAAGATAATCTCTACAGCTTAATGTTCAAGGCATAATGAATAAATAAAAATTTTCTTTGAATTATTTTATGTTACCAGTGAATTCTTTGTGGTTCTGAAAAGACAGTTTTCTGTGTTATGATGCACAAAACATTATTTGTTTACGCTTTCGTAGAAGTACAGCTTTGTGATTGAAACTCAGGAAAAAATTAATATGAAAATTAAAGCTC
This sequence comes from Schistocerca nitens, assembly GCF_023898315.1. Classification (NCBI taxonomy): domain Eukaryota; kingdom Metazoa; phylum Arthropoda; class Insecta; order Orthoptera; family Acrididae; genus Schistocerca; species Schistocerca nitens. Next base: position 387,037,086 of record NC_064620.1, read on the forward strand.
CATGTGCAAGTGTTCTTTGCCTGCAAGAACTGTTTAATTGCAAATCTTTTAGATGAAGTAGTTCTACAGTATCATAGATACTGTCTATGTTAGTTTACACTGGGCTTATGCTTTTATGGATGGTCTCCTCACATACTCCACTAGTACAGTTACAGGAGAATACTCCTGTTGGTTCTCACTGCTTCCGCTGTAGCTCACTTGGGGCCTACAGTGTTACCAATATTGAGCAATGTAACTGCATGCCAATGAATTTCAAATGCTTGTGTTTTTGTGTTGGATGACTTGAACTGCATTATTTTTACAAACAACATTTCTTTATAAAGGGATAGCATGGAATCAAACTGTACAGAGGTAACTAGTTTTGCAAAGGATTAGGGCTGGATCATTCCTTTCCAAAAAGTTCTCTTGTTCTCTGTTCCGTGGAGGCAATGGACAAATTTCATGAAAATGTTTAAAAATTGTTGTTCATTGTTACATATCTTGCGGTATGAAAATTCTATGGAAGTACACTGTAAAATTGAATAATGCATTAATTGTACTGAATACACAGGAGGGTTCATTATGTGCAAAACTTGTCCTGTATGACAGTGTTTGAAGTGTATACTTAAATTTAATTTTTGAATGTCTCATGAGATCATATTTTTCTTGTGTTTCCTTTCAGTCTAAATATTCACTGCCCTTGAATATTGTTCTCTAGATTAACATAGAAGAAGATTGCACAACATGTGCAAAAATGTACTTCCCTATGAAAGCTTATTTGTCAATTCACTCTTTCATGCAAAATATTCCATACATACCAGGCTCTTCACCTGAGATTTATTTCATTATTCCATACATCACATGGGAGAGAATCTTCAGGCATAAGGAATGAGTCAGAATCTATTGTTATGTATTATATTCTAATTATCACTGTTTAGTGTTAATGAATACTTTTATTACAATCTCTAGATTTACTATTTAATTACTCTACTTTTTTGTTATAGTAATGATGGTAACTCAGTGATGAAAAGAATTTACAGGAAATGTTATTTAGTTGTTTTGATCTGTGCCCATTCTCTTTAGCAACATTTCACTGCCTTACAATTTTTTACTTTTATGCACCATCCTATTTGGGTACATCACCATATTCAAGGAGTATCCAAGGAAACGTTTTTTGACCATTATAAGATATTTGATAAGAAAATCATTATATTTGTAAAATAAGTTTTATTTGTCAACTACAAACACACACACACACAGTTATGCAAATTATCACATGTGAAAAATCAGAGGCACTAACCCCATTCCTTTTGGACAGATACATTGGTGAAGTTCATCCTGATCGTAACAAGCAGGTGTGTGGTCAGCCTGGAAACTTACCTCATGGAAATCAAAACCCCATCATCACTGTGACAGAACATACCCCAACTCCATCACCAGATTATTTAAAAAGACAGGTAAGTGATGTTAGAGAATCTGTTATCTAAATCCTAGAGAGTTCCTTCTAATATTTCCTTAGTGTACCTGGGGTTATGAAAACATTGTGTGTGTGTGTGTGTGTGTGTGTGTGTGTGTGTGTGTGTGTGTGTGTGTCAAACATTACTGCTCATCACATCTGTCATTAGTTGCCTAGTCTTGATGGAAAGTGTCAGTTTCTTTCCCATTGCAAACAATATTATTTTTAAAAGTTGAATTTTACATGGCCATTCGACAGGGTGGTCCCAAATTAGTCTACCTCAATATTCTTTTCATCAGTGCAGGGTCAATTCATACCAAGTGGTCCAAGAAAAAAATAATTGTTTGCTTGACCATCTCAGAAAAATGTTATATTTGCTGGGTGAATTCGCCAATGTTTAGCAGTCATATATATATATATATATATATATATATATATATATATATATATATAACAGAGGGAAACATTCCACGTGGAAAAAATATATCTAAAAAGAAAGATGATGAGACTTACCAAACAAAAGCGCTGGCAGGTCGATAGACACACAAACAAACACAAATATACACACAAAATTCAAGCTTTTGCAACAAACTGTTGCCTCATCAGGAAAGAGGGAAGGAGAGGGAAAGACGAAAGGATGTGGGTTTTAAGGGAGAGGGTAAGGAGTCATTCCAATCCCGGGAGCGGAAAGACTTACCTTAGGGGGAAAAAAGGACAGGTATACACTCGCACACACACACATATCCATCCACACATACAGACACAAGCAGACATATTTGTGTCTGTATGTGTGGATGGATATGTGTGTGTGTGCGAGTGTATACCTGTCCTTTTTTCCCCCTAAGGTAAGTCTTTCCGCTCCCGGGATTGGAATGACTCCTTACCCTCTCCCTTAAAACCCACATCCTTTCGTCTTTCCCTCTCCTTCCCTCTTTCCTGATGAGGCAACAGTTTGTTGCGAAAGCTTGAATTTTGTGTGTATATTTGTGTTTGTTTGTGTGTCTATCGACCTGCCAGCGCTTTTGTTTGGTAAGTCTCATCATCTTTCTTTTTATATATATATATATATATATATATATATATATATATATATATATATATATATATATATATATATTTTTTAAATTTATTGTATATTATTTTGAAATGGTGGCCATATTTGTTGAGGGCGCATTTGTTTTTTCGTATTTGTAAGCACCTAAATTTTTTTTTACAATTATTCAGTAGTGGATTGTCCTAAGCCTTTCAGATAAAATGCATTTAGTTCAACACACTCTGGGTTACAAATTAACATCATTATCACTTAGCTGAATGTGTTCTTTAATATATTTTTAATAGTTCAAAGTTATCAGCCACAAATTAAAAAACTCAGTTTTTGAACAGTAGTTTTCCAAAGAAAGATTAATTTCTCAGCTTTAATATGTTTTCTGTTATTAGAGTGCGTAGTATAGTTACTTTTTATAGAGTGTCAATGGTGAGCTGCATACACTTAAAAAGATACACTATTTTAAAAAATGGATTTTTAAAAATTTTTCCATTTTGTGGCCTGCAATATCTTTGTTGGGGCACCAGATAAAAATCTGAAAACTTAATGGACCTTTATGATATCAAACTTCAGTATAAATTTCAAATTTGAGATTCAATTGGAAGTTATGGAAAAAAAATTACAAACACGAGTCAAAAATACGTTTTAAAACATCTGCGATATCTAGGCTTATGGACTAAAATATATCAGTTAGAGTATATAATTTCATCATATCTATGATTATGTACTTTTTTTATTGAAAATAAGCATACTAATTACATTATATTGTTCTCTTGTTATTTGTTTTTAGTGCATCGCTTATTGAACATTCGAGAAATTTGTTTACTCAGATTGGGTGTTAGATTGTAAGTTCACCCAGTCACAGTTGTAAATTCCATGGAAGACAGCTTCCTTAGTACATTTTTAAGTGGCATCCACACTTTATCCTTCTCAGTTTTTTTAAAAGATGTCCTTGGTCCTGGAGGGTGATAAAATACAACATGTACATCTTGGTTTTGACAGTCAACACTATCAACTTCGCTAATCCACCACTGTTCATCATAAACACAATCCACTATGTCTTTGTTTTGAAGAACCAGTTGTACAAGTTTTCCACACTGATGAAGTTCACTATCAGGCAAAGTTGATGTGATCTTACACTTCAGTAAGTTGTGTGAATGGGGTACCAAACAATGAAAAGATCGAGTGCCATTAATCTTATGACAAGTGTTGTACCTTTTCTTCAAGACACTGTCATAGACTTCTTGTATTTCCTCACATTGTACAAAAACATACGTAATTCCTTTGATGTATTTTTACATAATTCAAATATTTCGTGAAGTGTTATGATATGATTGTCATCGTTCCACTGTAGACTTGCTTTTGTGAAAGCTCACTTTATTGTACCCCCGACACCACCACAAGCATTCTTCCCATGGCCTGAAGTAAAAAAGTGCCATTCTACATCAAACCCAAAATCTTCTTTATGAAAGGAGATGTTAATAATTTTTTTGTTTGTTTTTATATTGACTTACTACCCCATCCAAAAAGTAAATCAGTTTTTTTTGTGGTGGTGCTGTTAAATGTAGTTTGTTAATTTTAGTCGAAAAATGTGCACTGCTGTAGTGTTGTGTTCATGGTAGTCACTTATGACACAAAAGCTTTGGTTCATTAGCTTATCTTCATCTTTATAATAGAATACAAATGGATGAACTGTGGCCTGTTTGTTTACCCAGTGGTGCCCTTGTATTTCATCCTGAACAACAAAGGAATAATTTTCCAAAAAGTCAGCAAGAACTAAGCATTCATCAGCTGCCAAGGTTTGCTTTTTTCGCAAGCTGTATCTACTTTATTAATGGTCGCCGATAAGTCACAAAATTCTGTATCTGAAGTTTCACTATCTGTTCTCTTGTGAATTACAAATATCTCAGAATACCATGTTGGACACAAATGATTTTCATGGTATGAGATTGACAAAAGGACTTTTATTTTTAGAATAAATATCAAATGTGGTCTTTTATTTTTAGAATAATGATCAAATGTTATTTCTCGCAGACCTTTTGTTATAGGTTTCTTATGTTTCTCAAAAGGGTCCATGCAAGAATGACCAAAAAGGTGATGACTTTTTTTTAAGTATTTCATTTCATGGTACTTGCATGTTGATTTGACCTCTGGGCCAACTTGTAAGTAAAACAACACTTTTTCTTCTTCACTGTAATCTTCGATTACAGTAATGTCTGTAGGATACACTCCATACACACTTTTATGATATGCTTAATTAATAATAACACCAACAGAACATTGAGACACCATTTTTGAACTGCACACTTCAAGAACTTCTTGCTAAATAAGTGTGAGTAGACAATTATTGGTTTAAGGGGGAAGACAACTGACTTGTATAGGCTTGCAGATGTTATTGTTAGCCTGCTGAAACAATTACCACAGCATTGCTTTGACAAATAATCATTCGCTAGTGTAATGTGGTGTGTTACATTATGCAATTGGTATACTTTATTTCATTAGCCTACCAGATATCGCAGATGTAAAAAAAGTGTATTTTTGGCTCATGTTTGTAATCTTTTTTCCATAACTTCCAATTGAATCTCAAAGTTGAAATTTATACTGATGTTTGATATCATAAAGGTCTATTAACTGTGAAATTTTCAGATTTTTATCTGGTTCCCCAACAAAGATATTGCACGCCACAAAATGGAAAAATTAAAAAAAATCCATTTTTTAAAAATAGTGAATTTTTTTAAGTGTAAGCTGCTCACCATTGATACTCTGTAAAATGTAACTATACTATACAGTGTAAGAGCAGAAAAAATATTAAAGCTGAGAAATTAATCTTTCTTTAGAAAACTACTGTTCCAAAATTGAGTTTTTTTTTAATTTGTGGCTGATAAAGTTATATTAAAGATATATTAAAGAATACATTCAGCTAAGTGATAATGATGTTAATTTGTAGCCCAGAGTGTTGCACTAAATGTATTTTATATGAAAGGCTTAGGATAATCCACTACCAAATAATTGTAAAAAATGTAGATGCTTGCAAATACGAAAAAACGCATGCACCCTGGAACAAATATGGCCACCATTTCAAAATAATAAACAATAAATTTAAAAATATATATATTTTTGTGACTACTGAATATTGGGGAATTCACCCAGCAAATACAAATTTTTTCTGAGATGGTGAAGCAACCAGACCTCTTGGTATGGATTGACCCTACAGTAAAAGATGAAGAATAACCAGTACTCCATCAGAAACTGAGAAGTGCTTTTGCATGGCTATAGCAGTCAGGGTGAGCTGGGGCAGTACTGTCGCTGCTGGAGTACTCGTTATTTTTCATGTTTTACTGTCCCTGTTAACATATATCAATAAAGCGAATATTGCACTAGACTTATTTGGGACTGCTCTGTCGAATGAGCACATAACATTCTGCTTTGAAAATCAAGCTATGGAAAATGCAGGATGGAATGTAACAATATTAGAGAATATGGCTACTCACCATATAGCGGAGATGCTGAGTCGCGATAGGCACAACAAAAAGATTCACACAGTTATAGCTTTCGGCCATTAAGGCCTTTGTCAGCAATAGACACACATACACACACACACACACACACACACACACACACACACACACACACACACACACACACTCACGCAAACGCAACTTGCACAAACGTCTGCAGTTTCAGAAAACTGAAACCACACTGCGAGCAGCAGCACCAGTGCATGATGGGTGTGGCAACTGGGTGGGGGTAAGGAGGACGCTAGGGCGGGGAGGGGGAGAGATAGTATGGTGGGGGTGGCAGACAGCGAAGTGCTGCAGTTTAGACGGAGGGCAGGAGAGAAGGTGGGGTGGGGGGGGGGGTGGAGAAGTAGCAGAAAGGAAAGAAATTAAAAGACTGGGTGAAGTGGAGAAATGACGGCTGTGTAGTGCTGCAATGGGAATACTGAGGGGGCTGGATGGGTGAGGAGAGTGGCTAACAAAGGCTGCGACCAGGAGTGTTATGGGAACGTAGGATGTATTACAGGGAAAGTTCCCACCTGCGTAATTCAGAAAAGCTGGTGTTGGTGGGAAGGATCAATATGGCACAGGCTTAAAAGCAGTCATTGAGACGAGGGATGTCATGTTTGGCAGTGTGTTCAGCAACAGGGTGGTCCACTTGTGTTTTGGCGGCAGTTTGTCATTGGCCATTCATGTGGACAGACAACTTGTTGGTTGTCATGCCTACATAGAATACAGCACAGTGGTTGCAGCTTAGCTTGTAAATCGCATGACTGGTTTCACAGGTAGCCCTGCCTTTGATGGGATAGGTGATGTTAGTGACCGGACTGGAGTAGGTGGTGGCAGGAGGATGTATGGGACATGTCTGTTACAGGGCCATGAGCTATGAGGTAAGGAATTGGGAGCAGGGGTTGTCTAGGAATGGACGAGTATATTGTGAAGGTTCGGCGGACGGCGGAATAAGACTGTAGGAGGGGTGGGAAGAATAGTGGGCAAGACATTTCTGATTTCAGGGCACGACGAGAGGTAATCAAAACCCTGGCAGAGAATGACATCTTTATTATCTGGATTGAAGGTGAGGACACCCTCTCCACATTCCTCGAGAACCTTAACAACTTCTCCCCCATTTGCTTCACCTGGTCCTACTCAATCCAACAATCCACCTTCCTAGATGTTGACCTCCACCTCAGAGATGGCTACATCAGTACCTCCATTCATATCAAACATACTAACCACCATCAACACCTCCACGTTTACAGCTGCCACCCATTCCATACCAAGAAGTCCCTTCTGTACAGACTAGCCACCCATGGTCATTGCATCTGCAGTGACGACCAGTCTCTCTCAAAATATACCGAGGGTGTCCTGAATCCTTTACTGACTGTAATTATCCCCCCAACCTTGTACAAAATCAAATCTCTTGTGCCTTACCTTTCCAGTCTCCCACCACCTCCCAGAGTCCCACAGTCCGGCCACAGAGGAGCATTCCCCTCATAATTCAGTACCATCCGGCGCTGGAGCAACTGAATTACATTCTGCGCCAGGGTTTCGATTACCTCTTGCCATGCCTTGAAATGAGAAATGTGCTGCCCACTATTCTTCCCACCCCTCCTACAGTGATATTCCGCCGTCCACCAAACCTTCACAATATACTCGTCCATCCCTACACAACCTCTGTTCCCAATTCCTTACCTCATGGCTCATAGCCCTGTAATAGACGTAGATGCGAGACCTGTCCCATACATCCTCCTACCACCACCTACTCCAGTCCTGTCACTAACATCACCAACCGACCCTGGTAGCTGAGTGGCCAGTCTGCCTTCGGCAGGGCAACAGAGCGGACGCGTACGTGTTGACTCGTGTTGACTTCGTGCGGCGCACGAGCTCGCCTTGTTTACTTTCTGATGGCCATTGCTTAAGTGCCGGCTTACCTTGTACGATCCATGGCGAACCGTTACCGTAAATCAACACTCCGATTTACTTTCTGCAATGATTACGCCCGACCCAAAGCACTTGAGGTGGAGCGTTTTCTGCGAGAGGAAGTGAAGATCCCGGCGACCGATATTATCGGCATACATTTGTCCATCGTGAGCAGCACGGTCTATGTGAAAATCATTAACGGCGTGCGAACGCATACTACGTGAGACCAAACAGGGGCTCCGCTTCTGTCACGCTGATGGCAATGTGGGGGAGGTAACCGTCGACCACGCAGGCTTAGGTATGCGAACGATACGCATTTTCGAATTGCCATTCGAACTTCCAGCTGAGGAAGTCGTCGCGGCACTACGCCCATACGGCACAGTCCACGGCCACACTGCGGAGAAGTGGACACAGTTTCGGACGTATCCTGTCCTAAACGGGGTCCGACAGGTCACCATAGATCTCCGAAGCCACGTCCCGTCCTACTTACAGATCGGCGGATGCCGTGCCATAATTATATACGATGGCCAGCCTCGGACCTGTTCCGGGTGCGGCAAAGAAGGCCACCTTAGATCCGAATGCCTACAACGGCGTATTACGCAACTTCCAGCTGCCGAAAAACCACCCACGTCACAACCTACAGTGCTACCGGTGACCTATGCCGCTGCTCTGGCTTCTCCTACCACTTTGCAACGTCGCCCGGTCACCACAAACGACGCCACCAACGAGCCCGACCAGACACTGCCGGAGAGCGCCTCGGACGACCCGCCGCCTCGGCCGGCCATTGACGCTGCTCCGAAGATGCCGACGCAACCAAACGCTGACCCTGATGTTGGAAACACGATGGAGATCGACTCGCTCATCGTTCCTACAGCGGCCTTTCTGCCAGAACGACGCGACTCCCTTCCGTCGTCGGACACAGAGGGTCGCACAAGGAAACAACGTTCCCCGAAACGTCGCAAGCGAAGACGTCGCACCATTTCCGGCCAAGAGGAGACGTTACAAGTCGAGGAGGACGTACCCGTCGACCAGCACGAGGCCTCAGAACCCGCTACTACTGACAAAGACGTAATGAGCGTGGAGACATCTATCGGTGTGCCTGCGCCCCGTGCTGACGCTGAACTAAATCATGAACGTCTCACAGGCGACACTACACCACGCACAATTACAACATCTTCTGCAGACAAAATGGACGATACACCAGTTTCCGCTTCCGCGGCATGGCACGAGGAGGAGGTCACGGAGCAGGAGCCATTACGGGACCCTGCGCCGTCACGGCCGCACCACTAATCATACTCTCCCCAGACTCCCCTGCGGCCCAGCGGGATAATGTTCCGCTGCGACGTCCACACCTTTGCGCGGACGGCGGAGTGGACCAGCCTCCAGCAATCCGACACCAGGCCTACCGGATAGCAACCATCAACACCAACAACATCCGTTCTAGGGTGAAAATCCGCCTTATGCAGGAGATGTTCTGGGCTTCGGATATTGATTTCGCCCTTCTGCAGGAAGTTCACTTGGCTAGTCTCCCGGATATTAATGGCTATACCGCCCACGCCTCCGCGAGTGATCCTATGGGCCGCGGGGTGGCCATCTACGTCCGCCACGGGATTTCTGTGACCGATGTCGCCTTCCTTCCATCAGCTCGGGGCATGGCACTCACTGCCATGGGGACACGCATCATTAATGTCTACGCTCCCTCAGGCACCGACCGACGGCATGAAAGAGCCCAGTTTTATTCCGAGGAAATCGCTCCCCTGTTTTTAGGGCGTTATGACCATTGCCTACTAGGAGGTGACGTTAACTGCGTTCTGCGTCCTAAAGATCAGATTCCCCACTATACTACATGCCAGGAGCTACGTATAGTGGTGCGAGACCTCCTGCTTCACGATACCTGGGAAGTACAACACGGCTACCTTTCTGGCCATACCTTTCTTACAAGTCATTCCGCAAGCCGACTAGACAGGATATATGTCTCACAAACTCTTAGATCTGCGATACGGGGCGCCGAACGCTGGCCGCTGGCCTTTTCCGACCATTGCGCTTACATCTGTACGGTCCTCCTTCCGCTGCAATCAGTATGGCGCAGCCGTGCGCCATGGAAACTCAATACCTCACACTTGCATGACCTGGCGTGTCGCCAACAAGTCACTGAAACGTGGACAGCCTGCGAACGACGCCTTCCTCGCTACCACTCGACATTGACATGGTGGTTGGACTGCGCCAAGCCGGCGATCCGGAGGACACTGATGAGATACGGGAAGGACATGGCCGACTGCCATCGCACCACTGTTGACTTCTATTACGCGATTCTCCGCGATCTGGATGCTCAACCGCCAACCCCGGACAACCAGTTGGAACGGCAAAGAACTAAGGCGAAGATAACTGCACTGGCACGCCGGAAATTGCAAGGGGTCGTGATACGGACGCGGCGCCACAATCACGCGGATTTAGAAATTCCATCCATGCATGATATAGTGTCCGACAAACGAAGGCGTCGTCGGCAGATCATCAGCACTCTGACCACGCCTCATGGAACGCAGGTGACCACTCAGAATGACATCGTCCGCGCTTTCGTCAAGCACTACCGTCGTACTTATAGTGATGACGACGCTGACACTGCAGCAGACGACTCCATTTTGAATTACGTCACGCGCACCCTCCCCCACACGGAGGCGGATGCTTTGACAGTGGCGGTCAAGCTGGACGAAGTCAACAACGCAATCGCCAAGGGTGCAGTCAACAGATCGCCCGGCATTGACGGCTTACCGATTGAGTTTTATCGTACCTTTCGGGACCTCATGGCCCCACGGTGGACGACTATGTATCAAGAACTGATAACATCTGACCAAGCAATCCCACCCGCCTTTGCTGAGGGCATCATTATACCAGTCCACAAACTAGCCCGTGCTTCGAGGGTCACGAGTTACAGACCGCTCACCCTCCTCAATGCCGATTACAAGATTTTCGCCCACTTGCTGGCAATGCGGCTCCGAACTACACTCCCTCATATCCTCTCGCCAGAGCAAATGACGCCTGGCGGACAGATTAACATACAGACTGCCACAGGGGAATGCCGCGACTTAATTGCGATAGCGGCGGCCTGCAGGCTCCGGGCAGCGGTTGTCGCTTTAGACTTCGACAGCGCCTTCGATAAAGTACGTCATTGTTTCCTGTTTTCGGTGGCAGCCCGAATGGGCATCCCCCCTCCATTTCTCGACGTCATCCGGCGTCTTTACGACAGTGCCAGTTCACATGTCCAAGTCAATGGACGTATAGCAGGGCCGGTACCTATCTGCCGTTCGATACGACAGGGGTGCCCCCTCTCTACCCTCCTGTATGCTATTGCCCTTGAGCCCCTTATTGGGGGCTTGACGACCAAGCTCTCTGGCCTCACCCTACGCCAACACACTTTTCGCTGTCGGGCATATGCTGATGACCTCCTCCTCCTCATTCGCTCCGGCTCTGAGATTCGGGATGTCCTTGAATTGATTACCCGTTATGGGGCTGACGCTGGCAGTGCCATGAATGTCGCCAAATCTTCTGCAATGCACATTGGACGAGGCCTCCAGGAGGGTGAAGTGGCACCACTACTGCTTGTACGGACTTTCCGGTACCTGGGCATTACCTTTACCCCCACGGTCACACGCACGGCGGCAACGAATTTCCGTCGCCTGTTACACGTCATCCGCAACGACGTCCGCCAGAACCTCTTGCGCCACCAGGACACACTTCAACGGGTTGCGTTTATTAATCTTTATGTGGCATCAAAATTGGTTCACATCGCGCAAGTTCTCCCTCTGCCAACTGCAATTGGGCGCAACCTTCAGGCGGTTTTTGGCTATTATCTCACGGCTGGTTCAATGTTTAAAGTCCGTTATGAGACACTTACCCTGCTCTCACGGTATGGTGGCGTCGGGCTCGTCAATGTCCGTATGTGAGCTGCAGCCTTGTACATGAGTACCATGAGAAAACAGTGGATGGGCCAGGGTACATCTCTAACACGCAGCTTGCTTGAGGTCCTCCTACCGGCTTCCACCTCACCACCAGTGTCTGTCGGCCATATCGTGCCTCATTTGTCCCATATTTCGACCTTTTTCGTCGACTACAGTTACATACATACCAGTCTCCCGGATACACGTCCACCTAGGACTAAGGATTTTTACAGCCCGTTGCTGTGCTGTGTCTCCCGGAATGTGATGGAGACCAAACACCCCTCCATCCAGTGGCCCATAGTGTGGACTACCGTCCACCAGCCCTTCCTCCCTACGAACGTCCGGGCACTGTGGTATCACATAGTCAACAGGAAATTTGCCACGAAGCAGCGCCTGCACAACATTGGCTTGTCAGAATCCCCTCTTTGTCTCCTTTGCCAGCAACTGGACACTGATGAACACCGTCTGACATGCGCCTCATTGCAAGATGTATGGCGCTTCGTGCAGCAAATCATTTGCCTGCTATCTCCAGGTGCCACCAGACACAGTCGAGCCTCGAATGTTTCTATACCCGGAGGACCGACATTTTCCAGCCGCCAAATGTCATGCTATTACGTGGGTCAAAGGGTGGGCGGTCGCTTATCTCTTTAATGAGGGACCTAAATCCCGCCTCGACTTCTGGACCTATTTATGAACAGCCCATGCAGCTCTCGAAAACACACCACGTTACCGAACATTATTTGCTAACTATCTTCGAGCGGTCTTTGTTAGACCTCCACTGAGTTGGGGGGTGCCTGGCACAGAGGGCACCCACCCCTCCTCCCCCGGCGGTGTCTGAGTTTCAACCGCCTACGATCTATTCTACTTCTGACCTCCGCAGATGGGAGAGCGCGTCGCAGATTGCGCGGATTTTATTTCTTTTTGCTTTTCCTTTTGTTGTTCTAACCATCATCATTTCATCCTCATCGACGCGCAAGTTGCCGAAGTGGCGTCAAATCGAAAGACTTGCACCCGGCGAACGGTCTACCCTACGGGAGGCCCTAGTCACTCGACACTTTTTTTTACTGACATCACCTATCCTATGAAAGGCAGGGCTACCTGTGAAACCAGTCATGTGATTTACAAGCTAAGCTGCAACCATTGTGCTGCATTCTATGTACGCATGATAACCAACAAGTTGTCTGTCTGCATGAATGGCCACTGACAAACTGTCGCCAAAAAACAAGTGGACCACCCTGTCGCTGATCACGCTACCAAACATGATATCCCTCATCTCAATGACTGCTTTACAGCCTGTGCCATATGGATCCTTCCCACCAACACCAGCTTTTCTGAATTGCGCAGTTGGGAACTTTCCCTGCAATACATCCTACGTTCCCATAACCTTCCTGGTCTCAGCCTTCGTTAGTCACTGCCCTCACCCATCCAGCCCCATTGCAGCACTACACAGCCGTCATTTCTCCACCTCACCCAGTCTTTTAATTTCTTTCCTTTCCGCTACTTCTTCCCCCCCCTCCCCCCCCACCTCCCGCACCCCACCTTCTCTCCTGCCCTCCATCTAAACTGCAGCACTTCGCTGTCTGCCACCTCCACCATACTATCTCTCCCCCTCCCCGCCCCAGCGTCGTCCTTACCCCCACCCAGTTGCCACACCCATCATGCATTGGTGCTGCTGCTCGCAGTGTGGTTTCAGTTTTCTGAGACTGCAGACGTTTGTGCAAGTTGCGTTTGTGTGTGTGTGTTTGTGTGTGTGTGTGTGTGTGTGTGTGTGTGTGTGTATTGTTGACAAAGGCCTCAGTGGCTGAAAGCTATAATTGCGTGAATCTTTTTGTTGTGCCTATCGTGACTCAGCATCTCCGTTGTATGGTGAGTAGCAACTTTCCTTCTCTAATATTACTTTCAGAATCTGTTTATTTGTGCTGAGAAACAAACCAACACCTTCTGTTGCCGCTGGGTGTTGCATAAAAATGTGATGAGCAGTATTTGTATGGGCTGATCCCAGGTATGCACTGCTAGAAACAAATTGCAAATGTCTGATGAAACACCAGAGAAAATTCACCTAATGACTCTTAGGAGAGACATCCTGTATATATATATATATGGTACTAGGTATGCTATTACACCTTTCGACTATTATCAGGAAAATGTGATTCTTGTCAGATGAGTTTTAAAATGACAACTACTATGAATTAGTAAAATAGTGTCCATTGATGTAATAATTACAATGCCTGAATATGACAGATCCAAAAATTAAATTAGATTAAGTTCTAAATTCTACAACAATTTGAAAGCAGTTTTTACCCTGAACCAGCTCAGAGATTAAGTTAAGGAAAATTGCTTAAAATCCATTTGAGATTAGAATGTTATGTATTACTAAGATAAAACACTTGTCTTTAGTCAACTGCAACCATGGAGTGAATTGAATCATAAACAAACAAAGAAAAAATGTTCCAAAGGTATGCACCATATGCAAGGAATACTAAGTGAAAGTATAAACTGTATGCAAAACAGACACAAATATTTTAGTGCTGTTGAACAAGTGCAGATCTATATAATCTGAAGTGGTTGCTATTGAATTCACTGAGTGTACCAGTAACAATAAAAATAATGACTTATACTGACCAAACACTATAGATATGTTAATTGCCACTCAAACCCAACTTTTTAGAAGCCAAATGCTATTATCTCCATTTTTATCAATGGGTGCTAATACTGCATACACCAGTCTTTCAGGAAATAAACATTTGCTCACCTACTATTTACAAAGGTACCACATGGGTGAAAGAGGAGTGCACTACTAAGTCAATACAATATTTTAGTTCTGCACTTGAAATATTGCTTTTCAGTGACCTAATGATATTTGTGGTTTCTGTAGCAAATGATTTGCTGAAAGTGATGTCTGTTGGTAGAGTACTAATATGTTATACTGATGAAGGAAATTTAATGGACTGATTTCGATTGTGTATGTTTTGTCCTTGTGTTTTCAGCTACTTTTCTCAAGAATTCACTGAATTTTATAGTCAGTGATTTGAAATTTATATAATCTGTCTCACTGGTACTGTCACCAGGAAGATGAATATTATTTGGCTGACTGACTTTATTCATGTTTTTCCCTGTAATTCTCCAAATTGCCTGTGGTTTTCCCTTGTCAATTTGAAAATTTTCATGAATAGTACACAGTTTTTCTACTTTTTGAGGACATGGTCAAGAATTTTGCTATACTGCCTGTTTGTTCTATTAAATCAGTTATGGAAAACATGTTTTGTACAAGTAGACTGAGTGTGATCTACATTTGTACTACTAAGGATAAAAGAATATAACTGTTCATGTTACGTGTTAATAATTTAAATTAATCGTATGCAGATTAATGTATGGGTTTTGTCAATGAATTTCCTCAGATTTAGTTCCCAATGATTAGTAATGCTTCTTTGTATGATAAGTCTGAAAGCAGGGTGCAACACATAATGGAACGCTGCAAGTTTTGCATTGGTATCTAGTTTCCCAGCGCACTTTCTGTTTCATGCAAATCATGCATCTGCACATTACTGTACTTTTCTGCGAATGTTCACTCAGAATAACAGCCGGAAAATGTCTCCCTGTGAATTGCACAGATTCTCGTCATAGTAGCGCCTTCCCCTACCAGCTTTTCTCCATTCTGTAGCAAATTTTTTGTACAATCTCCCTTGCAAGAGAAAGGTGGTGACCTGTGCAACTTTCCATTCTTTGGATACGGATGTTTCGTCGACCGAACGGTTGTGTATGACGAGTGCCATTCTTCGCCCTGTTACTGACCGGTGGAGAGCATGAGCATTTAGAAAGCACAAATCCAGAAAGTGAAAAAAATATTTCTTATACCATTTCACAGTCTTACACACTGATCCCACTGAGCTCAGTAACATGTCACAATGGTCGACTGCACCCATACTCGAATTGTAATCTACAATACTTTGCAGTTTCTTTATTTTTTCACACGTCTTTCTGTCAGTCTCTGTTTCAACCATTTGTATTGTGTGGCTTGTGGTCAACGTGTACACCTCTCTCTTATTGCATCACTTGATAGCAAGGACCATGTCAGTGGACCTAAACTTAGTTTCTCCTCATTTTAATTTCTTCTGCAGTTTTGGCATGTTGCGCCTGTTCTTACAAACAGTGCCACATGTGACTGCTCCATGGTTGTGAAGCCAGAACAGGTCCAGGCTAGAGTATCAGTTATTGACATATAGAATATGACGCTGTTCCAAATATGGTCCCATAAGAGTTGCCACTATGTCGTCACTTTATCCCAAATTGTGGAACCCAATTTCTGTTGTTGCACCTGTATGTACAATAAAATCTAAAATATACGCACTCTGACAGTCACACAGTACAAATGTCTTTATTTGGAATCTACTTCGCTTGGTTGGAATAAATTGCTTAAAAGATAATTGTCCTTTGAACAGCAAGAGACTTTCATCTATACAAAGCTTGTGATGTGGGCAAAATGAATTACGAAACATCTTACGAACTTTGTCAACAATCGTCCTAATTTTAAATAGACTGTTGCCTCCAGTACTGACAGAGTTATCACTGAAGTGTAACATTCTCAGAAGAAGACAAAAACGGTCTCGGGACATAATTTCGCTGAAAACTGGTGGGTTCAAAAGTGTATCTCTGGACCTATAATTACCGAATTTTAACTTCTTAACTTGCGCCATTAGAAGGCAAACAGCAACAAAACATTTCCTCAAGTCCAGTGTCTTTCCACTTTGACAGTCGAGAATTCACAGATTCTGTAGTATTTTCTCTGGTGTAAACGTAAAAACGATTTGTTTCATCTGCAATAAATTGCAACAGTTCTTGAGACATAAATATCACAAAAAATGAAAGAATACTTGGGTCAGTATCTAATTGACATTTGTGTCCTGAACTCGAGTCATCGAAGTAATGGTTTAAGGCTGGAAATCGGCTTCTTTCCAGTTAGATGTGTCACTTAAGCGTGCTCTTTTCTGAACCATTTCACTGTTTCTTTCTGATTCCTTGGATTCACAGGAACTGCAGACTGTAATTCTTGCTCTCCCCTCTGATGTAAAGGGCTGAGGACTACAGCTTCGAAATTCTGTTGAAGACTCATCACTGTTAGCAATGTCAGATAATTCACACTCACTGTCACTCTTAGTGAGCATATCCAGGATTTCTTTATCTGTGCAACCATGGCGATGTGACATTTCTCACGTAGAAAACAAGAAAACTGATGAAAGTATAGGAATCTAAGTCGAATTCTGCAAAGATCGAACACAGCAGCAAAGATGTATGCACTCTCAAACTACATAGTCAGACTACTGAACAGCTACTAGAAGAGCAGGACGGAAAGACAGCTCTGCATGTTTACACATCCGTAGCGCTCAGGTAGCTGTGACTCAGCATGCCTAAACTCGTCCCTAGCGGTGGGAAGGCTGGTGGTGCGGGGCATGTAAACACATCCTAGTGCTGTAGGGCAGACCCAAGGCCGCGTGTATACACATTTTTTGACATTTGTTGCACGCTAATCATAAATACTGCAAGTGAAAATAATTTTTATGTATTCCACAAAATATCTTCTGAAAAAAATTGAAAATTTATAACATAGTTCCTTTTCCTAGCAACAAGTGAAATTAGCACTTTTTTGAGTATAACACATTGAAAATTACATATTTCTGGTCTAAAACTCAATAAATTAAATGTTGTTGTTGTTGTGGTCTTCAGTCCTGAGACTGGTTTGATGCAGCTCTCCATGCTACTCTATCCTGTGCAAGCTTCTTCATCTCCCAGTACCTACTGCAGCCTACATCCTTTTGAATCTGCTTAGTGTATTCATCTCTTGGTCTCCCCCTACGATTTTTACACTCCACGCTGACCTCCAATACTAAATTGGTGATCCCTCGATGTCTCAGAACATGTCCTACTAACCAATTCAATAATGAACAATTATCTTCAAATGAACATGAAAACAGCTACTTTGTAGAATTCAAAGTTCTGGATAGTTCATAATTTATCATAGTGAGTTATCACTTGTAGTCGGTCATTTCAATATCTCCTCATAAAAAATCTCAGTATCTTGTCCATGGATGTACTTAACCAGTTTCTGAGTATCTTGAGTTTTCTTTTTATTGATTCTAGCCATTTTTCCATCATGTAGCCTTTGGAGCCCAATTTGAAATGAAGCAAGTTTAGTTTTTGCCATATTGAAGGAGTGACTGACACAGCTGTTTATGAAAGGATAGGCAGTCGTGGCTCCTGGTTTCATTGCTTCGTAACGAAATTCTTTGAACATTGTCACAAAAAGAAATTATTTTTCTTATCTGAAATGGACAGATATTCCACTACCTGACCTGCCACAAAGTTACTATATTCTATATAATGTAGAAGGGGTCGCAAAAGTATCATGAATGTCTTCCCTGCAGGTGTGTGAGGTGGTAACAGGTGTTTCTGCTATCTGCCACTCCAATACACCGTTTTGAAACAGTTGGCCAAATACTGTTGTTGGTTGACAGGTGGTCAACAGATTTCAGATTTAAAGCAATGAGTACAGTAGCAGGAGAACAGTCTCGGTCATCCCTGTACCTGTAGGAGAGGAATCAGTTACTTTTGGTTGCCAACACACATATACAGAGTGGTCAGAATAAGTCTGAAACGCTTGCAGGGATATTGGCGGACAGGTTGTACTGAGACGCAAATGTTAAGAAAAAAATTTGATACGTTGCACTGTTTCTGAGTTTTTAGCATTGAAATTAGCCAGTTGGCGTGTCGTGCACTCACATTCAAGTGTCTTGCCAGGAGCAATGTTGCCCAGCGAGTGCTTTGTTTGGTAAGCTGAAACTTGAATTGATGCACATGATGACCTGAGTGGTTAACTTTAGTGCTAAATAACTCGGAAATGGCCAAGCGTATCAAATTGTTTTCTTAACATGTCTCAGCACAACCTGCCTTGCAACATCCCTACAAGCATTTCAGAAATTTTGTGACCATCCTGTATATTTCTTTCAAGCTGTTATCATTCAAGAATCAGTGATTCACAGTGATTTCTGTTGAAAATTTGCACAGACATCCAGTTTTTTTGGATACATGGTTAGCAGAAAATTCCTAGCAGTCGCTCTAGTTGCCATTATGTTTTTTTTCCCCGACTCATTTTTATATTTCTTAGATTCTGGTATCTTATGTAGCCTAAGAAATATTATTTCCCCCGAAGACACAGTTCTCTTGTGGCTTGCTTTTCTGCTTCATTTATATAACTCACTAAAATTTCCTTCTTTATGCTGATGACTCACATGTTCTGTTTCTTATCCATTTCTCACTCGTCATTGTGTATGTACTTCGTCAGCCTTCACTTCTCCGACTCTTATTACTAAATTACCTACTATTTTTATTCCTACAGTGTTCAGAATGCTCATAGTAACTGTACTTCTATCAGTGCATCCCAAATCATAAATAAGTTTACCACTTTTAATAATTCTTGTTTTGTGATTATGGCTTTCCTTTAGTTAATTTCCGATTTGTCTGTGTACAGAATTATTTCTTTCCATGCCTGAAAATAATATGCCACATTCTGCCATCATTATGATCTTCAGATGCATTCCACAGTTCACAAAGACTAAGCCTTTTGCATAAGATATCATCTACTGTTTTGGCAGGTCCATTGTGCATGAACTATTAGGCTAGAAGTGGTTGACATGTGGCCATGATGTAGGAAAAACAACTCTCACAGTAATATTTTCCACATGTGCTTGTCTTAAGTACCTTTAATGTGCAGATCCCTTCACCTAAAAGCGAACTTTTAATTTTTTGTAACATTAGTCACATGAAACTAGGTTTCATCAGAAAATATCATGTTTTGTATTACACATCTTTTCCTTGTTGTGTTTTGCGTTAACAACTGTTATGTCCTTGATGTTAAAGGTAAATGGGTAGAAGGTGGCCAAAGCATCTGTCACTGTAGGAATCTGACATGCAAGTGAAAGATTAGTTGACACAAATGCACTTTGAATGAATATATTGTAGACAACATATTCTGAAGAAGTTTGTTGACAAATTGTTATAGTTGTGGCTAGCAATAAGCAGATGTCTGCCATAGGCATGCATCAATATACACTGAATGTTTGCCAGCAGAACTAACTATCAACAACTAGGATTAATGTTCGGCACCAACTAGCATCATTGAACTATCACTAGAAGCATGGAAGTACAAATAGAAGTAGAAGAGACTGTAACCCAGGTAGCTGCTATTAACACAGTGTTGGTGGTCTTCCTTGGTTGGCGGCCTGGAGGTCCTGCATTGACAGTGATGTTCAAAGCATTTCTCGAAAGTGCCTACAGGAATCTTTGAATTGTGAGCTCTGGCAGTATCAATCACCTGTGACACTACACTCCCTCCACAGGAGCTGAAACTGTGGCTGGTGCTGATCTCCTGTCCTATAATGCAGCCATCCCAGAACACCGGCCAAGAAATGAGATGGAGGGTGTGCCCCTGCTTCCAGTAATGGTACGAGGTCTTTTGATGGTGGAACTGGAACACTATCTTGAAGTTATGTGGTGTCTCCCTGGCTACCACAGAATGGAGGCTACTATCACCTTTGGATGTCTGCTGTCCACTTGGCAACAGATGAGGCATAGGGTCCAGGTCCCTTGGTTCAGGGCCAGGCACTGATGATGCAGAGCCCCAAGTAGCTGGAGGTGATGCAGGCTGCATCATCTGGACAGCCCACAAACCTGAGAACAGAGATTCAGCAGCAGGATCATGCAGTTTATGGCTGTCAAGTTGATTCAGGTGCTGCTGTCTTACTCTGCCTGGACCCTATTTCAAAAACAAGCAGTTGCCAAGCAACTTTACGACAGTGTCCGATTCCCTAATCTGAAAAAATGGTGTGTTAGGGTTATACATTGCCTGAGTGGATTGAGTAGACACTGATCGCTGGGGTGGCTGCAGTAATTGGAGCAGCAACGTGCAGCGGCATCATCCATGAAGCAACCTGGTTGGTGATGCACCATTGTGAGGCTGGGAGTGGTAGGATGATAAGAAGAGCAGCAAATTTTGGTTCCCCATGTCTTGGGTGTGTAGTTTATCCATATGCTGTCTTCAAGTGCAAAGAAAATATTCCATTTCTCCACTAGACTGTAGATGAAAAGGCATGTTTATGATGTGACCAATCCCATGTGCCGTACAGAAGGCTTCGAATTCTGGAGACACAAATTGAAGTCCGTTGTCAGCCACAAGGGACCCTGATAAAACCTCATGGCAATATATGGATTGCAATGCTTGAAGAGTGTATGGGAACTACAAGAGGAGGGGCTGCCTCATATTCTGCACAAGCATGGTACTGAGCCATCATCTGCTGTATTTGTGAGTCCATGTCAAACCATGTGCTATGTTGGTGAGCTAATTGTTTGGTGCAGACCATAACCCAGTGATCCTGATGAACCAAACCAAGAACATATCTCTGGAGAACCTGTAGAATCATACGTCGTATTGGCCGTGTAATAAGATGAGAGTCCAGCACTGAAGTTTCTGCACAGTGTGATTTGTAATTGGCTTGACAGGGTTGAAAAGGACTGTAAAGGCTTGTGGTAAGTGACCAAGAAGAATTTTCTTCCATACAAATATGAAATTTTGTCAGCTAAAGCCTCCTCTATTTTTGAATAGTTGCTCTGGGATTTATTAAGCAATTTGGAGGCGAAGGCTATTGGTGTGTCAACAGAACCAATTCTGTGTGAGAGTACATTGTGAATGCCATACGAAGAGCCATCCACAGCCAGGACTATGGGTATGGAAGGATCAAAATGAACTACGTAACGATCACTGAGCAAAGCGTCTTTGAGTTGTCGAAAAGCAGTGTCACAATCCTGGGACCACGCAAAAGGTACATTCTTGCAGTGAATACAGTGCAATGGTGTCACAATCTGAGATGCATTCTTAATGAAGTGAATGTAATATGCCAGCTTCCCTAGTCCTGACCACAGTTCAGCAATATTCTTTGGAGATTTGAGGTCACAAGTGGCCTGCAAGTGTGACTGTGTCAGATAAACACCCTAAGAATTAATTATGTGCCCCAAGAACTCAATCTCAGTTTTAAATAACACACACTAAAACAAGGTGTGCATATTACTTAGGTGTTTGTCTGCTGTGCAATCTGATACCACTATATCATCTAAATAATTTGTGCATGAAGTCACAGATACAGTTCATTGTTCCAAATAGTACTGCAAAATTGCTGGTGCAGATGCGCTGCTGAAAGGCAAACAAAGGAATCTGAGGAGTCCCCTGTGAGTAGTAATGGCAAACATTTGTTTTCACTGTTCATTTATGGGGATCTGGAGGTAGACATTGTGTAAATCAATTTTAGAGAAGTAATGACCAGCTCCCAGATGGTCCATAAGTTCATCAGGTTGAGGCAGAGGAAATTAATCAGTCATTATTTGGGAGTTGACTGTTGCCTTAAAGTCTGCACAAATATGCAATTTAACTGAGGGCTTCTTGACAATGTTAATAGAGATGCCCACTGTGATGGGTGCAATAATGCCATTGTCCAGCCACTGTGAAAGATCCTGAGCAACCTGTTCACGGAGTGCACGTGGTACAGTGCGTGCCCTGAAGAAACAAGGCTGTGTGTTGTCTTTCATGGTCAAAAGTGCTACGTAATTAGAAGCTATGCCTAAGCCATCAGTAAAAAATTCTTCGAATTCAGTACACAACTGAGCAACACTGTCCTTCGAATCAAAATGAGTAGTAACTGACAGCACATTATCTACCACAAGGAAACCAAACAAATGAAGGCCAAATATACACTGCTCAGCCAGAACATCCCATGTCTGGCATGATAACACTGGAAATGCATCATGGCAAGGAAGCAACAAGGCCTTAGTAGGTCACTGGAGGAATTGGCACCACATCTGCACACACAGGTCACATAATTCTCGTAAATTCCAAGTAGGGAGCCATGAACTCTGATGCCATGTCAATCACATCCCAGATGTCTTGTTGAAAAATGCCACTGCCATTGGGAAACATGATCATCATGGAGGGGTGTACACAGTTTGCAGCCAGTGTACAATACTCCTAGGCTGTCATGGTGCCACGTCTGGTGTGGTTTCACCTTGGTTTCGCCACATGTTGAAGACATGGCAGTTTATGTGACTGGCTATGCTGAGCCTGAGTTTACTACTGTCTTGACTTGGAAGGGGTCTATTTACATGGCCACGCAGTGCTGTTGCTAGACGCTACAGCACAAATGTTGACTGTTTGAAAATTGTCTACGGCACTGTTACATGAGTCTTGGTGTACAATAATTTTCAAAACTTGGTGCAAGAAAGAGTCAGCATACATGAAAATCTTTCCCCCTATTCTGTGTTCAACCACATTCTTAGCAATGGTGTCGTATATCATGGGGTCACTATAATGCTTGCCACACTGATATTTAAACTTACACTGCCTAATAAGCACTTGCAAATGTGTCACTGATTGTCTATATAAGTTTGTCCTGATTGCTTCTTTAGTCTGAAAAATTTAAACCTGGCAACCACCATCCGAATGTTCTCATCATAATATTTATTCAAAACTTGGATTAAATCCTCACAGTTCACAAGTTCTGGCTGGGAAGTGGGGAATAGTTTGGAGCAGAATCGATAGACTGACACACCAGCCTTTGGTAAGAAAAAAGATTGTTTAACAGTACCTGGTACTTGTTGTACATATAGATGAGCTTCAAACTGAGCCAAGTACTCAACTTAATCCTCTTCATCCTCTTCAAATGGCCAAAACAGAGGCACCAATGATGGCTGCATAAATTGTGGTGCTGCCATAGTTGATGACATCTGATTGGGAGTCTCATTGGTTTCCATTTGTATTTGAATGAAGTCCCTCATCATTTCAGTAAGCTGCTTCATTTGTTGCATCTCTAACTAAAGAAGTTGTGTTAGATTGAACATCGGTGCCAAAGGCGCTTGTAATTGTGGCACCGCTAATTGCGAGGCAGGTGTGCGTGGGGCATGAGGCAGTCGGTTAGCCATAGCAAAGCAAAAAATGCTAAAGCTATATCAATATGTGGAGCACAAACAAGTAAACTGAGCAGAAATGGTAAGCACGGACTGAAATGCCCACAAGCACAAATAGTAGAAGCACAAACAAAAATGTCCAATAAGTTATAAGAAGAATAGATGACAAAGGAAGGAAAATGATGTGGGGTCGTTGGTTCAACAGTCTGTCGGTAGATGTTCTGTCGCGCATCAACAACCGTTATGTCCCCGTTGCTAATGATAAATGGGTGGAAGATGGCCAAAGGACCTTTCACTGTAGGAAACTCGACAGGCAAACAAAAGATTAGTTGACACAGATGCATTTTGAATAAATATATTGTACTCGCCTTACACTGAAGAACTTGTTACAGCCATGGCTAGCAATAAGCAGAGACCTGACATGGGCAGACATCTATACGCCCTGAATATTTGCAATAGAGTTAACTGTCAACAACTTGGAGCAATGTTCAGCACCAATTAGCAACATGGAATGCTCACTAGAAGCACAGAACCACAAGTAGAAGTAGAAGTTGAGACTGTTGCTCACATGACCGCCACTTATAACATCATCCTTGTGGTTTATCTCTGTTGGTGGCCTGGAGGTTCTACGATACTACACTTCTTGATTATCCAATTAGGAAAGCTGTTATTTTTGCTTGATGTATTTCTGTGTAGGTTTACATGCTGTAATGATCTGGTAGAAAGAAATTAACCAGTTGCTGTAAATTACTCAGGCTATTCACGTTGATTTACTTGGACATATGAGTCAAAGCCAGTTATATTGCTTCATTGTTTTCTGGCATACAACACTAACTGCATATGGCTTATTACTCTTCAAAATATATTCACTACTTTAAAACAGACAAAATAATCTGAACATTGTCTGTAGGATGGTTGTAGTAAAATGACAACAGAAATATGTCTTTTTCTCTCTATGATACTCTTTGTTTCCAAAAATAGTAACAGAACCTCTATCGTTTGTGCAATAGTCAATCTTCCTTTATTCATCATCATTACAAATGTGGCACATATGTTCATGAGTTTATGATATTATATGTGCACTATGAAAGTCTAATACACCAATAGTACGAATTAAGAAGAAAACAAAATTGGATGGCATTTCATGTGATTTTCTGTTTGAGCTTAACCTGAAGTCATATGTAATTACTGCTACAGATATATTGAATTATGAGAATGTTGTAATGTACTTGTGTTACAGCAAATAATTTTCACTGTAACGTCATGCTTCATCCTTACATGACATACATTTGCCTTGTACACCATTCACATTTGTAGGTCTGTAGGCAAGTGTAGTTACTAGCAGCTTTAACAGTTTTGCCAGAAAATCAGCATAATTTTTACTTTCTTTTTAAAAGTGTAGCTTTATAATAGGGGATATTTATTTGCAGCAATTTTAAATTTCAATTGTTCTTTTAATTCAGCTGATTCATTTTTCACAAGAAACTTTTAGTGCAAACAACACCAACAGCGTATGTTGAAAGTGACCACCATTCATCCCTTTTCACTTTTGGGCTCTGGTCAGCAAGTTACTGAAGGTGGATCAAAGCTGGACTTCTGGAATTGCTGCAATCTCATCCAAAATGTTCTTCTGCAGTTCAGGAAGACCATGAGGGTGGTTCTGATACACCTTAGACTTGAGGGCTCCCACACAAAGTAATTGCACACTAACAGATCAGATGACCTGGGTGGCCAGCTAGAGCCACAGCCAGACTGACCTCTACTAACAACTCTGACAGGTGTGAAGATTGTGTAAATGTGCTCAAAGGTTTGGCCAACGGTACGGTTGGTTGCTCCATCCTGTTGGAAGTAACTGTAGGTCTTTTCCTCCTCTGTTAATGCAGCCACAGATGGTTTCAAAATGTTGGCAGTGTCAGTCAGTACGTGATGGAAAAAGATGGGACCAATAATGCAGAGTGTAGACACTGCAAATCAAACTCCAACCTTCTTATCATGCAATAGTGTTTTGTGGAAGTTATACTGCTCTTGAGAACAGGTGATTCTGTGAGTTGACATATCCACTCAGGTAAAACCAGACTTCATTCAACATAAAGAACATATCCATGTTCGAGCCATTCATTGTTATCTCAGTAAACAACAACTCACAAAATTGGAGACACTGAGGAGCATCTGCTGATTTTAATGCATGAACAACAGACACATGATAGGGTTGCATGTGCAGGTCCAGGTGGAGTATTTGTTCACATAATTGAAGTGATATACTAGTTTCTTGCAACAGGCATCGGGTTGATTTGGTAGGACTCTGAAGCATTTTCTGGTTAACAGCAGCCACATTTCCTGCTGTGTGGGCATGTTTCAAAATGTTTTTTGACTTGTTCAAAACAGATCCTGTCTGATGCCATTTTCAGAGTAAGCATTGCATGGCATTCTTTGCTGGCACTTTTACATCATTAAACTTCTCAGCAAAGAACTGACCACACAGTTTCCAGAACTTTGTTGTCATGTAACTCTCCACAAGAAATACCCACTGCACCACTGTGAGTACCATCATCCCCTTTGCACTGCTCCAGTTACACTGACACAGCCCAGATCGGTTTGAATCACATGGTGGGTGTACACGTGGTGTATGTGTCAGGGTGTGGTTATATGTATACCTTCATGTCCAATCATTTCCACTCATCCACACCACTTTTATTTGCCCCATCCTGTGCATAATTTTAAGAAATCCATCCCTCTTTATTATAACTGTGCTAGAAGATACAGAAAATAAATGTTAAATTCTGGATGTGGGCTTTATATTTGTGTACCAATTAATTGTCTTTGTAATATAAGTATGTTACAGAGAACATTTTTGTATCATTCAAACAGGGTTCTGTTGACAGTCAGCTTGATGCTATAAGCTTGCAAGGAAGTTTGTTGAACCAAGAACGTAAACCAAGTCTAACTCGTTCTCAGACAGATTCAAATATAACCTATGCTGGTGAGGAAGTTCCTGAGGCTCAAGGATCTGCATGTTATATCACAAAAGAAGGAAACATAGACTACCGAGTAGTCTTACAGGTAACTTGTACATATTTGGAACCATGCCAGAGATTATTTCTGACCATAAGTTTCTCCATACTAGAAAAGTGGCAAATGAGTCTGAAACTTTAAACTAATAATGATAAACACAACAGTTCCAGTTGTAACTGATTTATTTGTTGACAGATCATGCCTATTCTTGCTTTGTTGTGCAAACCAGTAATCAGTTTCTCCATAGTGGGACATGGTGATTTGACCTGTCATCATGCAGATAAATTGCAACTATTGCTGTTGTATTCATCTGTAGGTCGATTAGTTTTCACAGTTTTAAGATTGCATTCAATATGAAACTAAGGCTTTAACAACAGATGGTAGCTACACCAATCTTACACAAACCTTTATGCTTGGTACTGATTGGTGATACAAATAATGAAGTATTCTGTGTGGTAGTTTAGTGTACTTTTGCTTTTGAGTGTAATCTCATATTACAGAAACATTTTTCTTTCACCTTTTTCTGTTTGTTGGTTGTTTTTATGTATCACAATGTTCTTTAGAGCATAAGTCACGCATTTGTTAAGTATTGGCAGTTAAATGTAACTAAAGGCTTAGCCTGTAGTTACATCCACTTGAGCCCTATAACATTAGTATGTACTGATTATCTGTTCACCTTAACATAGCACAGACCATGAGGTCAGGGTGTGGATTCATCCAGCTCTGAGAGCTAGTCCAGCAATAACATGGCTACTGACAGCACATTCCAAACCATACAGTACTAAATAAATGGAATAATATGTAAACCCCCCAATAAAGCCCATGTTCTTTTTCTTGTATTGTAAACACACATGGTATCATCTAGTTAAACTTCAAAAACAGATATAAAATGACTGTTCTCCAACTGAACATTGTGGACAACATGAATGTCTGTAGTCTTCCCAAATGACCTCATATCCCTTCCTGAAAGAAAGTAACTAGCTGAATTATACTGACTAACAATAACAAGATGTTTAGCATATAAATTGGGTGAGAAGATATGCAGTTCTGATATTTGAAAGCATCTAGAAGTAGAAATAAACCACTGAGTGTTCTTGTCTGCCTATGCTTAACCTTGATCACATGTTCACTTAAACTGTATGTATAAGGTCTGTTCAAAAAATTCTGGACTTTTGTCCACAAAATTTTTCTACATCTAACTTTTACTTATTGTGCGTGGTCTCCTTCAAAATACTCTCTTCCACAATTGATACACCACTTCCAGTCACCAAGGCGGCCTGACCTACCCCGTAAGGGGTCTCCTGGCCAATGACGCCAAATGCTCATTTCCATTTTTCAGTGCCACTTCCACTTCCAGATGCAGTCTTGGTGCGCCTCTTGCTGGATCACTTGAAGTACCATCTGTGAAACAACTTTTATCTCATCTATCATTGGAAATCTTCATCCTTTCAGTGGAGTTTTCAACTTTGGAAATAACAAAAAATTTGGCAAGGGGCAAGGTCTGGAGAAGTCATAGGATGAGGCAGCACATTGATTTTGTTTTTGTGCAATAGGGATGAGTGCGTGGATGCATTATCGTGATGCAAGAACCATGAATTGTGTCGCCACATTTCAAACCGTTTCCTCCTCACATTTTCTCACAGGCATTGGAACACATCATGATAATACCATCGATTAACAGTTTGTCCCTGTGGCACAAATTCATGATGAACTAATCCTTCAAAGTCAAAAAAAGAAAACTATCAGAATGGCTTTGACATTTGACCTGACCTAGTTTTCTAGTTGTGAAGAACCTTTCCCGATCCATTGAGAGGACTGAACATTGATCTCAACATGGTAGCTATAGACCCATATTGCATCACTAGTTATGATTCTCTTAAGGAACATCTTGTTTTCATTTGTGTGATACAAAGCTCTTCACAGATTGCAAAGCAAAGGTCTTTCTAGCCTTGACTCATGAGCTCTGGGACGAACCTGGCTACAACACAATGCATTCCAAGTTGATGTGTCTGGATTTCATGACATGATCCAATTGAAATGTTACTTTCTTCTGCAATCTCTCAGACAGTCAATCTACGATTGGCATGCACAGTTTCGTTGACATTCCTGACATGAGTGTCATCGGTAGACGTTGTAGGACGTCCTGAATGAAGGTCATCTTTAATGTCTGTCTGGCCATTTTAAAATGTTGTGAGCCGTTCATATCACTGAGTATGGCGTAAGCACTCCTAACTGTAGGCTTCCTGCAGCATTTGGTGTGCCTTTGTAAAGGTTGCTCTGTTGTTCATTTCTGATTTATCCTGGCAAGATTATACATAACTAGACGTTTTACATAATGTTTCTTTGCATTTATTGAAACATATGTTATAAGAGGTCTTACATTTGGTGTAGGCACCTTACTCTGAGAAATGTTTATGACAGAAATAGTAAAAAATGGAACAGATATAATCAAGAGAGAAAATTAATTTGTTTGTGCATAGTATAATAACAGATAGATTTATAGTGTGGGCTATAATGTAGCAGTGCATATCATATAAAAGCTGGGAGAGGGAGAGTAATATGCCAGCATTTGCTATTTTGTTTGATGGAGTAAAGTGGCCATACATATTAAGTTTTGGGACAAAAAATATTAGGATGACTAAAGAAAGACCTGAAGCATTTTTCTTAAATTCAGAAGGGTGTTGAACTGTAAATACGGTTCAAGGTAGATGTCCATATGTGGATAGCAACAAATAGGAAGAAGTTTGAGGCATTTTTGTTTCATAGATGGCCTCAGCTAGGATAGTAAGCGAGTGAGATCTTATATTGAAACTGTGAAGAGATGACAGTTAACTACATGCATGATGTGAGGTACTTATGGGAATCCACACTGAGAACCCAATGAAGTTGATACATTGTGTGGAAGTCATGTAGCTAGTCTGACTACATCCTAATTAGGTGTATGAGGCACTGAGAGAATCAAACAAGTGGCTAAAACACACCAGCATTTACTGTTAGCTGTAACTGTCTAAAATGTTTACTACTTATACCATATTGGATTGGATTCCCATAAACGAATAACTGCACAAGCTTCCATTTCTGTGAAAATACATTTCTGTATTCCTAGAGAGTGTTGAAACTAGCAGAGGTCTTCCTGCATGTAGGATAGAGTTTTGTGTCCGGTTGATATTTTTATCTAAAGTTGCATCCCTAATCTTCAAAGTTTTCTAGTATAGCACCACGGTACTGTCAACATGAAAAGGGGACTATCAATCACATAAATGTGGACTACTTAATGTGTACTGAGATACTTAAATTATTTGTGTTTAGTTTTAGTCACAGGTTTTGTGCCCATGTGAACAAGAAGATAGATTGTCATTCATCTGGACAGTTGCAGTACTCATATATTTTGCTCTGGCACCTAAGGAAATCAGTAAGCTATCACTAAAGGTATCACATTTATGATGGAATGGTAAAGGTGAGATGTCATAGACATACAAGGAGAGCAACAGAGGGCCCAGAACTGGCCTCCGTGCACTCAAAATTGTTTAATAAAGACTTGGCCTCAGGGGTGAACTTAATATGTAATTGGGTCCTGACAGTAACCAACAGACTGAATCCCAGAACTAACGGATAACATTAGATGAAACCTTTGCACACCAATACATATGAGGACAAGCTGAAAAGCAATGAATTTTTAAAGTGAAAACTCTTAAAGCTTTTTTAAAAATAAAACCGACTTCATGAATATTCTACACTTTATTCTTCATGTCTACCTATTTATTTCCCAACATGGTCACTCTTCCTGCAAACACATTTCTCATAACGAGAGACCAGTTTACTGATACAATCACTGTAGAATGTTTGACTTTGTTGATGGAGCCACAACCTCACCCATGCTTGCCCCACTTCATCACTATTGAAGTGAAGTCCTCAAAAGTATTCCTTAAGTTTTAGAAACACATGAAAATGAAACGGGGCCAAGGAGAGACTGTATGGAGGATGAGCAATAGTAGTGAACCCAAGGCATCGGATTGTTGCAGATGTTGCAGCTCTCATGTGTGGTCCAGAATTGTCATGCTGAAGGAAATTGTCCTCCATGTGTGGATGAACTCTTTGAATTCAGAACTCGATTTGAGCATGCTGTTTTTCTGGCACTGACATCATTGCTTTACACATCACCATATTACATGCTACAGTTCAGAGCATGCTAGCAGGAGAAGGCTGCAAATATGTAGACATGAGTAATAAAGACATAGAATGTTAAAATAACATTTGTTTTATTTAATAAGGCTTTGAGAGTTTTCACATAAAACATTCAGAATCATTACTTTTCAGCATGCCCTTGTATATTCTCCAACCATACTCTCATCGTTAGAGAAGGATTTAATCATCCTATAGTTGCTTGTGATAATTACAGTTTTGTAAATGGTGGATGTGACAAGACATCCTACAAAACAGTAATATATGCTTTCTCTGAAAGGTACTTAAAACAGATTGTTTGGAGACATTATGAAAATATATTAGATCTAACAACAATAAATAGGTCTAACCTCATTGAGGACTTCTACACTAAAACTGGTATCACTGACAATAAGACAGTTTATCAACAATGATTTCTAAAGTACAAAGGAGAACTAAAACAATTGGGAAGATTTACATCTTCAGTAAACTAGTCAAAGAGGCAATAAAAACATAGCTCAAGAAGGTACTTTAAACTTTTAGCTTTGGACAGGAGGAACTGTGCCTCAGATTTAAAGAATTATTGACCTAACTTATGTTTCTAGTAAACACTTCATAATAGGAGGGATCCTCTGTGCTGTGCAGTCTGTGTAAAGGAACAGTAACTAGTACAGAACACAATACGTGAATAAGTGGTGGGGATAAGGGGGAGGGGGGGAGCATATGCTAAATTAAACATGTTTGGCTGTCAAAAATGTGACACATTAAGGCTTCAACAACTCCAGTAGCAGAATCTTATCAAAAGAACTTTCCTCACATACAGAACCTAGATGCCATTACTCCTGCATACTTCGCATGGCTATGCTGTAATGTTAATCTTTTTCATGTCCAAGCATTTACTACCATTGAAATTAAGACAACTAGGATAAGTTTTTCAACAGTATCTGATGAACCTAATTTTAAAAACATCTTGGTCGTATCATTCTTTCTACAAACAATAGGTGTACCCCCATTGTCACAGAGTCCACTGATTATCTGGCTAAGGCTACTGTCAACTGACATATCAGCTTTCAAACTTTACTAGTGGGAACCAATCTCAGATGCCCAACATGACGGCAAAAAGCTCCTCGGAACATTAAGTTTATCCAAATACCTCCCATCTGAACCCATCTTCCTCTCCGCACTAACAATCCTGCTGTTCACCTACTTATCAACTCCACCCAAAACTCCAGAAATCTTATTCCATAGGTCTTGCATCTGGTTCATCAGTTCTGAGTGGTCACAAAGTTCCCAATTTAAAATCACTACCTTCATTACCAATATATCTTACTAGTTGCATGCAGTCTCCCTTCCTATGACCAAGGCACTAATCATCTCCCTCATTCCATGTCCACTATGCCTGTCTTACTACCAACAGAGTCCTTGGATGTCACTGTGGCTTTTAAGACCTGTAAACCTTTTTGTCGACCATTGTGTATTGTGTGTATTGAACTGGGGACCTACAAACGACGGAGAGGCTTCTCAGTGGTTCACAACCCCACAACAGCCCACAGCACTCCACCCACCTCACCTCCACCCCACACCTAACCCAGGGTTATTGTGTGTCTTGGCCCCCAGTTGACCCCTCTGGGAACATCTCATACCAGATGAGTGTAACTCCAGATGTTTGCATGGTAGAGAAATTATGGTGTACATGTATGTGGAGACATTGTTTGTGCAGCAATTGCTGACATAGTGTAAATGAGGGGAACCAGCCTGCATTTTCCGAGGCAGATGGAAAGCCACCTTAATAATCATCCACTGCCTGTCCAGCACACTGGACCTTGATACTAATCAATCGGGCGGATTCGTGCTGGGGACAGGTGCACCTTCCCACTCGGGAAGCAGCACGTTGGACCATGTGGTTAGCCGGGCAGGCACTTGCCAACCATACTTTAATCCATGATTAATTCTCCTTTGAGGACCAATTCCACCATCAGATCATAAGAAATGACATGAACACTATTTGTACCAACACATCTATAAGCCACCTACTGCAGTCGTATACAGGGTGATTTTTTCCACCGTGAACAAACTCTGTGGGTTCATCAATGAGAGGATAGAGAACAAAAAGGTCTAATGAATTTATGGAACAAAAAGGACTAATGAATTTATATAGGTCTAATGAATTTATGGAACAAAAAGGACTAATGAATTTATATCCAGAAATGCATGGTTTCCTTGCTAGAAACCATTTATTCAATCATACTTTGTTACGTAGACCATATTTTGGGATCAGTGTTTTTTATATGTCACCTAACAGGCCAGAACTTTCGGCGTTTCTTGTGGATGACTTTGCTTTCCCTGCAGGAAGAAGTGTCATTGATAATTAGAAGCATTATGTGGCTGCTATATGTTGACATCCAGCCCACTTCACCGTTAATGTTTGGACGCATCTCAATTGTGTCTTCCCTGGTCGATGGGTTAAATGAGGAGGTCCAGTTGCATGGCCTGCTTGTTCACTGGAACTCAATCTGTGCGATTTCTGGTTATGAGACCATCTCAGAAGTGTCATGTATGCAAAGCCCATTCCAGATGTGGAGACACTGGAGCAGTGTATTCATGCTGCCTTGGACACTGTTTGGATGCAGCCTGTTCAATGTGAAAGTGTGAGACAGAATATTCTAAAATGCGTACATGCTTGCTTTGAGGCCCATGGAAACCATTTTCAATGCGTGCTGTAACTGCGGCTGCATGGTACAGTGCATGTTAGACCGCAGACTCTGTAACAATGTATGACTTAATAAAAGGTCAGTAACATGGAAACCATGCATTTCCAGACATAATTTCACTAGACATTTTTTGTTCCATATCCTCTCATCAATCAGTTCATATACTTTGTGTACAGTGGAAAAAAATCATCCTATATCTATTAAACCCCTTTTTTGGTGTATTCATTGCTGGCATTCTTACTATTGGCCACTGTTCGTGAACAGCTGAGCGTGTTGATGGCCACGGTCAGCCATCTTCAGGCTGCTGCCTCGGAGTGTAGCGGCAGTGGGGAGTCTGGTACGTCGCGTGGTACACCCCAGGTGTTACATGCTTCACCCACTGTCCCTGCTGTCGAGACATCTTCGTGGGTACGGGGCGCGGTTGGGCCACCCTCTCCCCAAGGGGAGTGGTGGGTTCAGCGACGTTCACGGCGCACGAGGCGGAGGGTAAATGTGGAGGCTGGCCGTGTGGCATCGCCCGCTCTCCCTGTGAGTGGACATGTGGCTGCTCCTTCAGCAAGGTCCAAGCAGGCACACGGGGGGAGGGGTTTATTAGTTATTGGGAGCTCCAACATTAGGCGGGTGATGGAGCCCCTTAGGGAAATAGCGGAAAGGTCGGGGAAGAAGGCCAGTATTCACTCTGTCTCCTTGCCGGGGGTCTCATCCAAGATGTGGAGGAGGCCCTGCCGGCGGCGATAGAGAACACTGGGTGCACCCGACTGCAAATTGTTGCTCATGTCGGCACCAATGACTCCTGCCGTCTGGGTTCAGAGGTCGTCCTCAGTTTGTACAGGCAGTTGGCGGAATTGGTGAAGGCAGAAAGCCTCGCTCACGGGGTGGAATCAGAGCTAACTATTTGTAGTATCGTTCCCAGAACCAATCGCGGTCCTCTGGTTTGGAGCCGAGTGGAAGGCTTAAACCAGAGGCTCAGACGATTCTGCGGAGATCTGGGGTGCAAATTTCTTGGTGTCCGCTATCGGGTGGAGAAATGTAGGGTCCCCCTGAATAGGTCAGGCATGCACTACACGCCGGAAGCGGCTACAAGGGTAGCGGAGTACGTGTGGAGTGCACATGGGGGTTTTTTAGGTTAGAGATTTCCCTCCCTAGGCCCGACAAGATGCCTCCTGAGACGCGGCAAGGTAGGAGTAGGCAAAATGCAACAGGGAATAACAATATTAATGTGCTAATAGTAAACTTCAGGAGCGTCTATAGAAAGGTCCCAGAACTGCTCTCATTAATAAATGGTCACAACGCCCATACATTACTAGGGACAGAAAGTTGGCTGAAACCAGACGTAAACAGTAATGAAATCCTAAACTCAGATTGGAATGTATACCTCAGAGACAGGCTGGACAGTGAAGGGGAGACGTGTTTATGGCGATTAGAAGTGCAATAGTATTGAAGGAAATTGACGGAGATCCGAAATGTGAAATGATTTGGGTGAAGGTCACGGTTAAAGCAGGCTCAGACATGGTAATTGGATGTCTCTATAGGCCCCCTGGCTCAGCAGCTGTTGTGGCTGAGCACCTGAACGATAATTTGGAAAATATTTCGAGTAGATTTCCCCATCATGTTATAGTTCTGGGTGGAGATTTTAATTTGCCGGATGTAGACTGGGAGACTCAAACGTTCATAACGGGTGGCAGGGACAAAGAATCCAGGGAAATTTTTTTAAGTGCGATATCTGAAAGCTACCTTGAGCAGTTAAACAGGGAACCGACTCGTGGCGATAACATATTAGACCTTCTGGTGACAAACAGACCCGAACTATTTGAAACAGTTAGCGCAGAACAGGGAATCAGCGAATATAAAGCGGTTACTGCATCGATGATTTCAGCCGTAAATAGAAATATTAAAAAAGGTAGGAAGATTTTTCTGTTTAGCAAAAGTGACAAAAAGCAGATTACAGAGTACCTGACGGCTCAACACAAAAGTTTTGTCTCGAGCACAGATAGTGTTGAGGATCAGTGGACAAAGTTCAAAACCATCGTACAATATGCGTTAGATGAGTATATGCCAAGCAAGCTCATGAGAGGTGGAAAAGAGCCACCGTGGTACAACAACCGAGTTAGAAAACTGGTGCGGAAGCAAAGGGAACTACACAGCAAACACAAACATAGCCAAAGCCTTGCAGACAAACAAAAATTCCGTGAAGCGAAATGTAGTGTGAGGAGGGCTGTGCAAGAGGTGTTCAATGAATTCGAAAGTAAAGTTCTATGTACTGACTTGGCAGAAAATCCTAAGAAATTTTGTTCTTATGTCAAAGTGGTAGGTGGATCAAAACAAAATGTCCAGACACTCTGTGACCAAAATTGTACTGAAACAGAGGATGACAGACTAAAGGCCGAAATACTAAATGTCTTTTTCCAAAGCTGTTTCACAGAGGAAGACTGCACTGTAGTTCCTTCTCTAGATTGTCGTACAGATGACAAAATGGTAGATATCGAAATAGATGACAGAGGGATAGAGAAACAATTAAAATCGCTCAAAAGAGGAAAGGCCACTGGACCTGATGGGATACCAGTTCGATTTTACACAGAGTACGCGAAGGAACTTGCCCCCCTTCTTGCAGCGGTGTACCGTAGGTCTCTAGAAGAGCATAGCGTTCCAAAGGATTGGAAAAGGGCACAGGTCATCCCCGTTTTCAAGAAGGGACGTCGAACAGATGTGCAGAACTATAGACCTATATCCCTAACGTCGATCAGTTGTAGAATTTTGGAACACGTATTATGTTCGAGTATAATGAATTTTCTGGAGACTAGAAATCTACTCTGTAGGAATCAGCATGGGTTTCGAAAAAGACGGCCATGTGAAACCCAGCTCGCGCTATTCGTCCACAAGACTCAGAGGGCCATAGACATGGGTTCACAGGTAGATGCCGTGTTTGTTGACTTCCGCAAGGCATTCGATACAGTTACCCACAGTCGTTTAATGAACAAAGTAAGAGCATATGGATTATCAGACCAATTGTGTGATTTGAATGAAGAGTTCCTAGATAACAGAATGCAGCCAGTTATTCTCAATGGAGAGAAGTCTTCCGAAGTAAGAGTGATTTCAGGTGTGCCGCAGGTGAGTGTCATAGGACCGTTGCTATTCACAATATACATAAATGACCTTTTGGATGACATCGGAAGTTCACTGAGGTTTTTGGCAGATGTTGCTGTGGTGTATCGAGAGGTTGTAACAATGGAAAATTGTACTGAAATGCAGGAGGATCTGCAACAAATTGACGCATGGTGCAGGGAATGGCAATTGAATCTCAATGTAGACAAGTGTAATGTGCTGCGAATACATAGAAAGATAGATCCCTTACCATTTAGCTACAAAATAGCAGGTCAGCAACTGGAAGCAGTTAATTCCATAAATTGTATGGGAGTACACATTAGGAGTGATTTAAAATGGAATGATCATATAAAGTTGATCGTCGGTAAAGCAGATGCCAGACTGAGATTCATAGGAGGAATCCTAAGGAAATGCAATCTGAAAACAAAAGAAGTAGGTTACAGTACGCCTGTTCACCCACCGCTTGAATACTGCTCAGCAGTGTGGGATCCGTACCAGATAGGGTTGATAGAAGAGATAGAGAAGATCCAACGGAGAGTAGCGCACTTCATTACAGGATCATTTAGTAATCGCGAAAGCATTACGGAGATGATAGATAAACTCCAGTGGAAGACTCTGCAGGAGAGACGCTCAGTAGCTTGGTACGGGCTTTTGTTAAAGTTTCGAGAACATACCTTCACCGAAGACTCAAGCAGTATATTGCTCCATCCTATGTATATCTCGCGAAGAGACCATGAGGGTAAAATCAGAGAGATTAGAGCCCACATAGAAGCATACCGACAATCCTTCTTTCCACGAACGATACGAGACTGGAATAGAAGGGAGAACCGATAGAGGTACTCAGGGTGCCCTCCGCCACACACCATCTGGTGGCTTGCAAAGTATGGATGTTGATGTAGATGAAACAACCTGATAGGTCGCCTCCACTTTTTCCTCCAGAACTTTAACATACCCTCCAAAAGCAGTTTTACTTGGTCCTCCTCAACTCATGAAGTTATGGCACTGAACTGTACCGTTTGGAACACTCCCTATTAAACCCACCATTATTGACTAGTGGATGGTAGCCTAACAGTTTAAAAATAGTTTGATTGTGTGCAACTGATAAAGGCTGATCGGATAATATTTGCATTGGAGTTGTTTCGTATCAAATCCAATAAAGGTGATTACGATGTCAGGTAGCAATAATTGGTACATAGTTTGCTCTTAATGTTCTATATCTTTTGTCTAAACAGCACAAATGAGGCAGTTACTCCCAAAGTAATAACAGTTAAATCATCACAGGTCGCCTATTAATGCTGTTGCATGCCAATATTCTTCATGTGTCATTGTAACCTTATTTAATAAAAAGCAGATAATTGTTTATCTAACTTGTATATGTATTTTGTTAACACACAGGCAGTTCATTGTGCTGCAATGCGAGATAATGTATGTTGCACTCTTCGTGTATGTGAAGTGATTCTCAACCTGTTAGAGCTTCTCATAGAACTTGGAGTGCTGAAAGAATGTGAAAAAGGATCAGGAAAAGAAAAAGTGACAGGAACTAGTAGTAATGTGGCTCATGAAGTGAAAGCAACAGAGGCAGGACCATCTGGCATAAAACCATTGTCACCTCACACAATGGCTATGAGTAGCATTACAAGGTAAAGGTTGATATAAAAACATTTTTATACATCTATGAGATGTGATTTCACTGTAGATTGTATTTGTACTGCTCAAAATCCAAACACAGACTGTATTTGAATTTTGGGCAATTCCACACACTAATTCATGTGCATATTGGGTTGAATGCTCACTTTCATCTCTGAACTGTGTCGTGTAAACATGTAATAAAAATAATAATATGAAAAACAGATTTACTCATTGTGAAATTCATGCATAAATATATAAACATAACTAAAGTATGGTTGCAGGGTAAGGAAACACTAAGGGTGTAAGACGGAACAAAGAAATTGGAAAACAGCTATTTGTTAGTAGCCATGCTCACATGTTTCACTTTTCCACTTCCAGTGTGGTCTAGTTCCTTTTACTCTTCACTTGAACACATTCTCCCTCCAAATCCAGCTTCTCTTAATCACGCAAATGGGGAACTTGCCCACCAACACTGCCCTTTTTAAAATCTTGCCATCATCAATTTTCATTTCTCTCCAATACCTGTTCTTCTATCTTTCTATTGGTCTCTGTCCTTTTTGTATGTTATCCATAGCATGAGCTTCATATTTGTCTCCATCCCACAGGATATTAGTATCCTCTGTAAACTCATTCTCACATTTAGTGTCCTCTACACACCTTCACTCTGTTTTTGAAGTGATCTCCTTTCAGCGTGATGCCCCTGCAGCCACTTCCTCTGTAGCCAGGTACTATAACATATAGCTATTCCTAATGCTCAACACTTCATCTGGCAATATTTATCTAGTGCTGCCCTTTGCCATGAAAATGCAAAAATAGGTGCACTAATAAAATGATGTTTCATTCAGTATCAGTAATACTCACAATAAAGCCAAATCAAAAATGTCCATATTTTCAGACTGGCTATTCATTCATTTCAATGTCTGCTTTACAGCCTGTGCCATCTGGATCCTTCCCACCAACACCAGCTTTTCTGAGTTGCAGAGGTGGGAACTCTCCCTGTAATATATCCTACATTCCTGTAACCCTCCTGGCCTCAACTATCATTAGTCTTTGTCCTTACCCTCTAGCCCGATCCCTGTTCCCATTGTAGCACTACACAGTCCTCTATTCCACCAAAACACCCATAGTCTTTTTACCTCTCTCCTTTTCTGCTAACCATCCCCTTCCCTCTGTCAAACCTCCTAACTTCACCAGCTGCCCTACCCTGCCTCCACCTCATCCCTGTGTGCTCCCACAGGCAGCACTTTACCATCTCCCACCCCTATTCTGCTATCCCTCCTCCTCTCCAACCTAACCTCCTCCCACCCCTACTACACGGTTCCATCTTCCATCATGCCTCAGCACTCAGAGACTGCAGTCATGTGAGTGTGAGTTGTATTTGTGTGTGTGTGTGTGTGTGTGTGTGTTCTATCGCTGATGGATGAAGGCCTTGTTGGCCAAAAGCTCATTTTGTTGTGCCTATTTGCAACACAATATCACTGCTATATGGTGAGTTGCAACTATTCTTTTCATAATATTGTTGAAATATTAACTAATCTGTTTTGCTGTTTCCTGTACTTACTTACCTTTCTTACATTCTTTTGATGAGTATATTATGTCAGAGATCATTTTATTATTATGCTTCAATACTGCATTGTGGTTTTGTGTGAGTAAATGCCAGTTATTAGGCATCTTCACCAGGAACTCGAAAGAACAAGATCTTGAGTTCATTGATTGTGAAAAATTTTCAGAGTCATCAAACACCTAGGTTGCCCACATGGTTGTGGAGATAGCCAAAGAGGACCACCAGCAGACTTCCTACGCTCACAAGTGCAGTCATTATTAGGGAAGCTTCACCGCATAAATCAGAAAATGTTTGCTCATTTCTTGCGTGAGCTTGTACGTCGTCAAACTGTTTCTGATACAATTGATTTATTCCATGCGTATGTTGGATTCTGTGTTGACCCCAGTTCATTGCTGTCACCTCTCAGTAAGTATTTTAATTAACTTATTACCTATTTTAAACCTGATTGAACTGTCTTA
The DNA here is from genome assembly GCF_023898315.1 of Schistocerca nitens. Lineage (NCBI taxonomy): Eukaryota > Metazoa > Arthropoda > Insecta > Orthoptera > Acrididae > Schistocerca > Schistocerca nitens. Next base: position 387,077,555 of record NC_064620.1, read on the forward strand.
CATGTTAACATAGCTAAAGAGTTCAATACTTTTTTATGCATTCTTTTAGTGCATAATAGATATAAAAAACACAACTTAAACTTTGTGTTGATGTCCATATCCCATAACAGAAAATGGACTTTAGAGGCTTTCTCGCATTGTAAACCAGGGCAAGGGTGATGTTTGGCAGATCTGCCAACAGAGTACAATACTTGTCCTTGCATAAGTGTTTCAGAGCCCACCATTCAGAGTACATTTTGAACATGAGGCTCTGTGGGAGATGAGCCATACATGTTCCCATGGGAGATGAGTCATACACGTTCCCATGTTAACTCAACAACATCATCAGTTATGATTACAGTGAGCACATATCTCTGAGATTAAACTGTGAATCAGTGGAAACATGTCATCATTTGAATAATTTTTCCTGTTACACCAAGACAGTATTTGTGCTTTGATATGCTGTCAGCTTGGTAAACAGCTGCTCAGAACATGTATCACGCTATAAGTGCAGGCCGGTACGGTCATTATTATGCTATGGAAATACATTCACCTGGGCTTTCATGCGACCTTTGTTAGTAATCAGACACACCATGATAGCTGTGGATTACATAAATATTACTGCTAACTATCTGCATTACTTTGTGCTTGATGTCTTCCCTGGCAGTGATGGCAATTTCCAGTACAATAATTCACTTGATTTGAACTCGATGGAACACATATGGGACACTGTTGATTGCCAATTCTATATCTACAAAGCTTTAGCTCGTAATTTTTGGGAACTGTGTGGCCCATGCATACATAGACATCTGTTTTTACATACTCCATAAACTTACCAAGGATTTGTCAAATCCACGTCATGCAGAATTGCTGCTGCATTATATTCCAAAGGTAGACTAATATGCTGTTAAACAAGTGGTCAAGATGTTTTGGTTCCTGGACACACGTAGCAGTTGATTTATGGGGAGAATGGAAGAATAAAGAAGAGTTATGAAACCAAAAGAATAACTTAGATATGAAACAAAAGCTTTATAAATCTTTTTCTTTCAGCACATGTATCATACATATTCAAGGTATTAATCAGAAAATCTTTTTACATATTGGTTTTACAACAAGTGTACGTTATTCAAATTTTTATATCAAATTGGATATCATATAATGAGTAGCTACAAATTTGAGTAATAATGTGTATAACATTAATGAAAATTCTGGGATGGACCAATATGTGAAATAAGGAAAGTCAGCCACTGACCTATATCGGATTGATGTGTGGAGCACAAAAACATATAACAGAAAACAGCAGTCACACTAGCTTTGAGCATTAGCTCTTTTTCTAGCAGTAGTACCCACATTCATACACACCCAGATAGACACCTGAATGCACACTTTTGTTGTCTCAGTAAGACTAATTATTGATTGTTGATTATTGAAAGCAGTTGACTGAGCTGATGGAGTTGGTGAGGGAGTAAGAAGGACACTAGAAGGGGATAGCAGGAAAGAGGCAGTTCTTTGGACAGATGACCCCATAGCCTCATAATAAGATGATAAGAGTGCAGAGGGTATAACAAAAAGAGATGTAGAAAGAGGGAGGGGAGGAAAAATGAGGGAGAAGGTGAACATGAAGTGGGAGAAATGGAAAGGAGAGAGAAGGGTTGAAAAGAAGGGATGGAGAGGGAGAATGCCACATGATGGGGGAGGGAGAAGTGGAAAGGGTGGTAGGTGAAGTCAGTGCATGATCTGGATGGAGAAGGAGTGGTGTGGACAGAAGAGAGGGGTTGTAAAAGTGCAGTATGTGTTGGAGATGGGCTCCTATCTCAAACACATCTTATGTTTTCACAGTCCTCTGGGCCATGAATTCCTCTCCTGTGCCAACCTCTTCATCGCAGAGTAGCAGTTGCAACATATGTCCTCAATTATTTGATAGATGTATTCCAATCTCTGTTTTCCTCTTTAGTTTTTACCCTGTGCAGCTCCCTCTAGTACCTTGGAAGTTATTGTGTGATGTCTTAACAGATGTCCCACCATCCTGTCCCTTCTTCTTTTCAGTGTTTGTCATGTGTTCTTTTCCTCACAGATTCTCCAGAAAACCTCCTCATTCCTTACCTTATCAGTCCACATAATTCTCAAAATTCTTCTGCAGCACCACGTCTCAAATGTTTTGATTCTATTCTTTTCTGGTTTTCCCAAAATCTTTGTTTCACTGCCATACAATGCCGTGCTCTAAACATACATTCTCAGGAATTTAATTCTAAATTAAGGCCTGTGTTTGTTACGAGTAGACTTCTGTGGGCCAGGAATGCCCTTTTCCTGAGTGCTAGTCTGCTTTCTATGTCCTCTTTGCTCCATCTGTCATAGGTTATTTTGAAGCCTAGGTAGCAGAACTCTTTAACTACATCTATTTTGTGGTCACCAGTTGTGATGTTAAGATTCTCACTGTTCTCATTTCTGCTACTTCTTATTACTTTTGTGTTTCTCTGATTAATTCTCAATCCATATTCTGTACTCATTCGGCTGTTCATTTCATTTAACAGATCCTGTAATTCTTCTTCACTTTCACTGAGGATAGCAATGTCATCAGTGAATCTAACAATTGATATTCTTTCATCTTGAATTTTGATTCCACTCTTGAATATTTCTTTTATTTCTGTCACTGCTTCTTCATTGTATAGATTCAACAGTAGGGGCAAAAGACTACATCCCTGCCTCACATACTTTCTAATCTGAGCACTTCTTTCTTGGTCTTCCATTCTTATTGTTCCCTCTTGGCTCTTGTACATTTTGTATATTATCCTTCACTAACTTATCCCTATTTTTCTCAGAATTTCAAACACCATAATACATTGTTAAACACTTTTTCCAGGTTGACGAATCCTGTGAATGTGTCTTGATTTTTCTTTAGTCATGCTTCCATTATCAACCACAGCATCAGACTTGCCTCTCTGGTGCTTTACCTTTCCTAAAGCCAAACTGATCATCATCTAACACATCCTCAGTTATCTTTTCCATTCTTCTTTGTATTATTCTTCTCAACAACTTGGATGCATAAGCTGCTAAAGTGATTCTTCAATAATTCTTAGACTTATCAGCTCTTATAATCTTCAGAATTTTGTGGATGAAGATTTTCTGAAAGTCTGATGGTATATCAATGGATTCGTATTTTCTACACACCAGCGTGAATAGACATTTTGTTGCCACTTCCGCCAATGATTTTAGAAATCCTGATGAAATGTTATTGTGATGCCTCTAATTAATGGTAAAAGTAATTACAGTGATACACGCTGAACAAAGAATATTTGCCACAAGGAGTGTATTTAAACTTTAGATTTCTTGGTGGCATAATGATTCCATGAACTACTATATAAAGGAAAGATGCCACATTATCTTTTTATTATCACTTGTCTGTTTGGTCTTATTGCTTAGCTCTTGTAGTGTTTTGTTTTAGTGGCTCTCTGTGCCATTCGATGTATAGAGGCTTGCTGCCTTTCATCTAAGTAGATTTACCATTAAATAATAATTATCAATGTTTAATTTCAAAAATTTGTTCTTGCTGTGAAACGGAAACCTTTTCCTCTCCTTACCATTTACATAAATGTGGCCACTGCTTTGTACAGGAGGATGCTCATGTGTTAATTTTAATTTAATTCCCAAAAGTAGCTTGCAGTTAGTTTTATAACAATGAAAACAATCAATTATTGACAACATTATTTAAGTGTATTCTACTCACCAAGCAGTGGCAGAACACACGCATAACAGACAGTTGTAATTGGCAAGCTTTCAGAGCCTGTGGCTCCTTTGTCAGGCAGGAGGGTTTGTAGGAGAAGGAAGAAGGGTGGAGGAAAAGGTATGGATTTTCAGAAAATCACCCAGAACTGTAGGACAGGTGAGACTTAACATAGAGGACGAGAAGGAAAGATGATCAGTTTTCTTTCACTTCTGACATTCTAGTTTCTGAACAACCTGCATTTTAAAGTTGTTTAGGAAGTATGATTTTCAGTTAACACAGTACAGTTATCTTTGATTGCTGAAAATTTATCTGTACATAATACAACACTTGCAGAACTTGCATTAACCTTGGCTTGAGCATGATGAAGTAATATTTCAGACTTAAAAGAATTTTCAATTTATTTTGAGTCAGAAAGAAAAATATTTAATATCCATACCAGAGATAAATTTTCATATCAGTAAAATATATCTATGACATCAGAACAATAATTCCTAACATTATGATATTTTCACTCAACATATAGTTTATATGTAAGATATACACCCTCTGTCATGCACCATATGGTCGCGTGCAGAATATCTGTGTGGATGTAGATGTATCTGTATTTGAAGTGCAATTTACATGATTAAATGTAAGAAGAGAAGTTCATAGTAATAAAGGTATTTATTCTTGCTTCATCAATAGTTGTTTAGGGAGATTATGTCCCAATTTCCCATAGTGAAATCAGGCAACATCTGGTTCATTATATATCCCTTCTTTCTTATTTGATCTTAAGTCTTCCAAAGCTGTTTTAAAAGCTGATTCTAATACTGGATCCCCTATCTTTGCTATATTGAGTCTTGTTTCCTCTTCTATCATGTCATCAGAGCAGTCTTTATCCTCATAGAAGCCTTCACCCATCTGCTGTTTCTGCTGCATTTAATAGTGGAATTACCAATCTTGTTTTAATTTCATGAAGGTTGTTTTGACTTTTATATTTGCTGAGTCAGTTCTTCCAACAGTCATTTCTTTTTCAGTTTCTTCACAGATTTCATGCAGCCATTTTGCCTGAGCTTCCCTGCACTTCCTACGAATTTCATTTCTAAGTGAACTGTATTTCTGTATTCCTGAATTTCGTTGAACATTTTTGTAGTTCCTTCTTTCATCGATCATCTGAAGTATTTCCTCTGTTACTCATGTTATCTTTACAGTTACCTTCTTTGTTTTTATTTTCAGCTTCTGTGATTGTGCTTTTTCAGAGATCCCCATTCCTCTTCAACTGATCTATGTACTGACCTATTCCATACACAGTATCTATAGCCTCAGAGAACTTCAAACATATCTCTACATTCCTTCTTTGTGCAGTGATTCTTCCTGCCTAGTCTCTTGAACTTCAGCCTGCTCTTCATCACTACTAGATAGTGATCTGAGTCTATATTTGCCCCTGAGTACACCTTGCAATCCAGTATCTAGTTACGGAATCTGTGCCTGACCATGATGCAATTTAACTGAAATTTTCCCATATGTCCCAGCCCTTTCCACGTATACCTCCTCCTCCTGTGGTTCTTGAACAGAGTATTCACTATTACTAGTTGAAATTTAATGCATAATTAAATTAGTCTTTCTCCTGTCTCATTTTTAGTACCAATCCCCTATTCTCCCATAACCATTTCTTCTGCTCCTTCCCCTACAACCGCATTCTAATTCCCCATGACTATTAGATTTTATCTCCCTTTAAATACTGAATTACCCATTCAATATCCTCATATGCTTTTTGGATCTCTTCATCTTTGGCTGAACTATTGTTGTCAATGTTGGTTTGTTGTTGATTCCAATGAGATCAACCCAGTCACTGAACTGTTCATAGTAACTGTCAGTCCTACCCTCCTATTCATATAGAATATTACGCCCATTATATCATTTTCTGTTGTTGTTGATACTGCCCTATACTCACCTGACCAGAAATCCTTGTCTCTGTTTCACTTCACTGACCCCCCACTACATCTAGATAGAGCCTTAGCATTTCCCTTTTCAGATTTTCTGGCTTCCCTACCATGTTCAAACTTCTGACATTCTACTTCCTCTCTCAAAGAACATTATCCTGCTGGCCTAAACCTTCTCTAATCTGTGGTCTCTGCCTCACCTTGCCTTTTCTGTTCTCTTCTGTCCACAACACTCCAGATCATTCCCTGCCTTCTCTCTTCTGTCCATACCATCCCTTTTGCATCCAAAACATTCACTGCCTTCTCCCACCATTCAGCCGCCACCCCTACATGAGCATTCTCCCTCACCCTCTCCCTCCCCCCTCTCTCCTTTCTATCCCTCCCCTCTCCTCCTTTTAAACCCCTCTCTCTACTCTTTTCCTTCCCTTTCCTCCCTCTTCATCTTCACCTTTCTGTCCTTTTTCTCACTCCCCATTCACTCTCCCTCAGTTATTCTCACTATCCACCTTCCCACATCTCTTTTTTTATTTTCTTTGTACTCTTTTCCTCTTGCTATGTGACCATGGAGTCATTTAATGAAAGTTTCTGTTGCATGTTTCTGCACTCCATGCATCAGTCTGCTGAAGATGAGTGGTTGTCTCACCCTTATTTTTGAGTAAGAACTTGCTTGCATGTACCATACATTTGATTTTTTTTTAATTAAATGGATGAGTTACACTTTTCATGTGTGATGCACTGTGAGACTGACAGTAACCAAAATACAGGCAGCCTACTCAGAAATTTACATCTTTGGTACATATGTGGAATTAAAATTACCTACTGGGAAACATATGTTATCATGTTGCTCCACACTGTGCACTGTAACATGCTTGGATCCTTTTTCACAATTTGCTTGAGGTGTTCCTCAAAGCTGTCCCACCCTTATAAGATAGCCGTACTGAGGTTGTTCATTGTGTGAGGAGTGTCGCTGCAACAATGCATTACAAGTCTGAACTGGTCCCAAGCATGCTTACCCAGGTTCATGGCAGTACATACCACAGACCACTCCTTTCAGTTGATTAATGAAATGTGATGAGGCAGCTGGGGTGTGCTTGTGTGTTATCATCTTGAAAGATGAACTCATTGTGGAAATGAGAAATGTTAACTGTATAGTCGGACAATTACTTGGAGGATCTTGTCCCAACACTGCACAGTCCTCAAATTACCCTCAATACCAATGAGGGGCCTCTGACACCTTTGCATGAAACTGGCTCAAAACATGTCTGATGCAGCTCTATGCTGAAATCATGTTATTTCATGAAAGACATGCATTGGTACTTCACTGATTCTCCACTCTTATATGGTGATCATCAGGTGAAAGACAAATCGTGCAGAAAACTATGAAGAGAACCTGGCACCATCCGTCCAGGTTCCATTCCAGGTGTTCCCTTGTCCAGCTTCTTCACACACCACAGCACGGGTGTTTTTGTACTTTTGCTCATAATGGGTGCCTAGAGGCCAAGCTAATCATGTGAAGATGGCTGCATACTCTCTGGATTGACATAACCCTCCCAGTTACCTCTAAGAAGTCTTTACACAGTTCTGTTACTTTATACTTGCAGTATCTCTGAGCCATATTATGTTTGTAGCAGTCATCAGTTGATGTTGGTGATGATGGGTGACCACTATGAGACAAGTCTCCCATGTTTTGTCTCTTAAAATAATGGCTTAAAAGTTTGAATGACGTTGTTCATTCATTCATTATCTTCCATAGATTCCATCCAAAAGTAGAATTTTCAGGCAGTGGAACAAGTCAAGATATACAGTGACAAAAGACCAGAAAATTATATAATTTTAATTTGTGCACTGTATTAACCCATTAAGTTGATAGTTTGTGTGCGTGCGCCTCTTCTGCAGTGGGTAATATGCGCCAACGTGGCAGTGCGTGGTGGTGCTGCATACTGTTCTCATGCATAAAGGTTTTTCTTCATGTTTTTGTTGTTGAATTTAAATTGATATTTGGTGAAAATGAATAAAATATATTGCAGAAACTAACAAAACTGTATTTTCATGATATTACAAGTCTTTTCAGTGTGAAACATTTTAAAACAAGGTGCTGCGCACAAGGGAACTTCGCATTATGCACACCAGTATGAAGTATCTTTGCGAAGGCCTTTTCTCGTGCACACCACACACCTCCTTGTTGGTTTTTTCTTCGTTGTGGGTGGCAGATGGTCTGGAGAATGCCTGGCTGTAAGGTGTGTTGCTTTTGGTGTTCAAGGTGGGCATCCTACTGATGTCCCTTGTTGTGGTGAAGATATGCTCAATGGTTCGCCAAGACTAATCATGAAGCTCATTGTACTTTGTTCACGACCATGATTCTTGTACAGAATGTATGCATTGAAGCCTGCAATGTCCAACAAGTGGTGGAAAAGCTTCCGATAATATTTTTTCAGCCTGCTCCTGGCCATCTGATAGCTTTGTAACTGAGAATCACTCCTATCCAGCCCCCCCCCCCCCCCCAAATCTCTCTCTCTCACTCTCTCTCTCTCTCTCTCTCTCTCTCTCTCTCTCTCTCTCTCTCTCTCTCTCTGTGTGTGTGTGTGTGTGTGTGTGTGTGTGTGTGTGTGTGTGGCTGGTTCAATTGTGTGTGTCCCTCGCAGACAGAGGCTGTGGCCGAAAGCTATATGTGAGTGTCTTTTGTTGTGCCTGTCTGCAAGTTGACGTGTCTTCTTTATGGTAAGTAGCAGTCTGTCTTTTCCTACATTGTTGGTATTCCTAAGTGGAGTTTCCATTTTTTGATGTTTATCTATTATTGGTTGCTTAATATTTACTTTATTACATTGGTTTCTTAAGAGAAGTAGTTACTTACATGTGTAAATATACATGTGGTGAAACAGGCACTGAGGTCATGATCGTCATGTTGTAACAAGATATTGTGTTGCACCAGTATACATCCTGTGCCCATGCCTATTTATCCTAAGTGATAGTTCTTTTCAGTAACTGTTCCATTCTACACTCCCTTTTAGTTTTCTATATCTTTTATATTCTGGCCTGTCTAACCCCTCCCCCCAATTCTTCTCAGTAACTGTTCCTCACTAGGGGTATCTGTTGAGGGGCCAGACAAACGTGTGGTTCCTGAAGAGGGGCAGCAGCCTTTTCAGTAGTTGCAGGGGCAACAGTCTGGATGATTGACTGATCTGGCCTTGCAACACCAACCAAAACGGCCTTACTGTGCTGGTACTGCGAACGGCTGAAAGCAAGGGGAAACTACGGCAGTAATTTTTCCCGAGGGCCTGCAGCTTTACTGTATGGTTAAATGATGATGGCGTCCTCTTGGGTAAAATATTCTGGAGGTAAAATAGTCCCCCATTCGGATCTCCGGGCGGGGACTACTCAAGAGGACGTCGTTATCAGGAGAAAGAAAACTGGCGTTCTACGGATCGGAGCGTGGAATGTCAGATCCCTTAATCGGAAAGGTAGGTTAGAAAATTTAAAAAGGGAAATGGATAGGTTGAAGTTAGATATAGTGGGAATTAGCGAAGTTCGGTGGCAGGAGGAACAAGACTTTTGGTCAGGTGAATACAGGTTTATAAATACAAAATCAAATATGGGTAATGCAGGAGTAGGTTTAATAATGAATAAAAAAATTGGAGTGCGGGTAAGCTACTACCAACAGCATTATTGTGGCCAAGATAGACACGAAGTACAAGTTTATATGCCAACTAGCTCTGCAGATGATGAAGAAATTGATGAAATGTATGATGAGATAAAAGAAATTATTCAGGTAGTGAAGGGAGACGAAAATTTAATAGTCATGGGTGACTGGAATTCGACAGTAGGAAAAGGTAGAGAAGGAAACGTAGTGGGTGAATACGGATTGGGGGGAGAGAAATGAAAGAGGAAGCCGTCTGGTAGAATTTTGCACAGAGCATAACTTAATCATAGCTAACAATTGGTTTAAGAATCATAAAAGAAGGTTGTATACATGGAGGGATCCTGGAGATACTAGAAGGTATCAGATAGATTATATAATGGTAAGACAGAGATTTAGGAACCAGGTTTTAAATTGTAAGACATTTCCAGGTGCAGATGTGGACTCTGACCACAATCTATTGGTTATGAACTGTAAATTAAAACTGAAGAAACTGCAAACAGGTGGGAATTTAAGGAGATGGGACCTGGATAAACTGAAAGAACCAGAGGTTGTACAGAGTTTCAGGGAGAGCATAAGGGAACAATTGACAGGAATGGGGGAAAGAAATACAGTAGAAGAAGAATGGGTAGCTCTGAGGGATGAAGTAGTGAAGGCAGCAGAGGATCAAGCAGGTAAAAAGACGAGGGCTAGTAGAAATCCTTGGGTAACAGAAGAAATATTGAATTTAATTGATGAAAGGAGAAAATATAAAAACACAGTAAATGAAGCAGGCAAAAGGGAATACAAATGTCTCAAAAATAAGATCAACAGGAAGTGCAAAATGCCTAAGCAGGAATGGCTAGAGGACAAATGTAAGGATGTAGAGGCTTATCTCACTAGGGGTAAGATAGATACTGCCTACAGGAAAATTAAAGAGACCTTTGGAAAAAAGAGAGCCACTTGTATGAATATCAAGAGCTCAGATGGAAACCCAGTTCTAAGCAAAGAAGGGAAAGCAGAAAGGTGGAAGGAGTACATAGAGGGTCTATACAAGGGCCATGTACTTGAGGACAATATTATGGAAATGGAAGAGGATGTAGATCAAGATGAAATGGGAGATACGATACTGCGTGAAGAGTTTGACAGAGCACTGAAAGACTTGAGTCGAAACAAGGCCCCAGGAGTAGACAACATTCCATTGGAATTACTGACAGCCGTGGGAGAGCCAGTCCTGCCAAAACTCTACCATCTGGTGAGCAAGATGTATGAGACAGGCGAAATACCCTCAGACTTCAAGAAGAATATAATAATTCCAATCCCAAAGAAAGCAAGTGTTGATAGATGTGAAAATTACCGAACTATCAGTTTAATAAGTCACAGCTGCAAAATACTGACGTGAATTCTTTACAGACGAATGGAAAAACTGGTAGAAGCCGACCTCACCGAAGATCAGTTTGGATTCCGCAGAAATGTTGGAACACGTGAGGCAATACTGACCCTACGACTTATCTTAGAAAATAGATTAAGGAAAGGCAAACCTACATTTCTAGCATTTGTAGACTTAGAGAAAGCTTTTGACAATGTTGACTGGAATACTCTCTTTCAAATTCTAAAGGTTGCAGGGGTAAAATACAGGGAGCGAAAGGCTATTTACAATTTGTACAGAAACCAGATGGCAGTTATAAGAGTCGAGGGGCATGAAACGGAAGCAGCGGTTGGGAAGGGAGTGAGACAGTGTTGTAGCCTGTCCCCGATGTTATTCAATCTGTATTTTGAGCAAGCAGTAAAGGAAACAAAAGAAAAATTCGGACTAGGTATTAAAATCCATGGAGAAGAAATAAAAACTTTGAGGTTCACCAATGACATTGTAATTCTGTCAGAGACAGCAAAGGACTTGGAAGAGCAGTTGAACGGAATGGACAGTGTCTTGAAAGGAGGATATAAGATGAACATCAACAAAAGCAAAACGAGGATAATGGAATGTAGTCGAATTAAGTCGGGAGATGCTGAGGGAATTAGATTAGGAAATGAGACACTTTAAGTAGTAAAGGAGTTTTGCTATTTGGGGAGCAAAATAACTGATGATGGTCGAAGTAGGGAGGATATAAAATGTAAACTGGCAATGGCAAGGAAAGAGTTTCTGAAGAAGAGAAATTTGTTAACATCGAGTATAGATTTAAGTGTCAGGAAGTCGTTTCTGAAAGTATTTGTATGGAGTGTAGCCAGGTATGGAAGTGAAACATGGACGATAAATAGTTTGGACAAGAAGAGAATAGAAGCTTTCGAAATGTGGTGCTACAGAAGAATATTGAAGATTAGATGGGTAGATCACATAACTAATGAGGAGGTATTGAATAGAATTGGGGAGAAGAGGAGTTTGTGGCACAACTTGACAAGAAGAAGGGACCGGTTGGTAGGACATGTTCTGAGGCATCAAGGGATCACAAATTTAGCATTGGAGGGCAGCGTGGAGGGTAAAAATCGTAGAGGGAGACCAAGAGATGAATACACTAAGCAGATTCAGAAGGATGTAGGTTGCAGTAAGTACTGGGAGATGAAGAAGCTTGCACAGGATTGAGTATCATGGAGAGCTGCATCAGACCAGCCTCAGGACTGAAGACAACAACAACAACAACAACAACTATTCCTTCCTTCACTCCCTTTTAGTTTTCTGTATCTTTTATTTTCTGACCTCTCTATTTCCTCCCCCACTCCCACCTCCCACCTCTTCCACACACAATGCCGCTAGCTTTCCACTCTTAGTAACTCATGCATGATATTTTGTCAGTAATCTCTGTCTTGCATGTTATCATCCTTTCCACCTTTAAGCTCTTAGGTTTTCAAATCTCATCCTGTACAGTCCCCAACAATTAGTCTTCTCTTCTCATTCTGTCTGACAAGTCTCCCCTGACCCAGGGTTCTGGACAACTTTTCCAAACTCTCCCCATTTCCTCAACCTCACCAATCCATTTACTTCACCCATATTCCTTCCCATTAAACCCTTCTGCCAGAAGAAGGAGCCAGTGGCTCCAAGAGCTTGCAAATTTCAACACTTTTTTACATGTGTGTTCCCCTGCCAATGCTTGGTGAGTAGTTTTCTTATCTATCCAGTTACATTACTAATTTTGTTATAAGTATAGTGTCCTGTTTACAATGCATTCATACCTGTCATGCAGCTGCTTTCCACCTGGAGAACATAACTTTTGAAACCTCAGATTTAGATTCGCAGATAATTTGTAGGAGGAATGATTGAGATATGTTTTTAATTTTCTTTTGTATTGGATGAGAGCTAGTGTTGTAACGGTGCACCAGAATGCCTGACTCCACTCTGTACCATGGATAAGGACACAAAACCAACATGAAAATTATTTTAATACCTTGTATTTTGATTGCATAAACCACAGTTCAGCTCAAAATGAATCTTGTAATCAGCAACAGAAAGCAACACAGAGTAGATTAATTGGGAGATGAGTGTAAGAATTCCAGTATCTTCAAAAAGTCTTCTGTAAGATTTACTGTAGCATACACCAACTTCCCACGCTTGCATATCTTCTTCTCATGAAGTGTGCATTCTAAGCTTAAAATGTCTGTTGGAGCCATGTAGACTGTTTGAACACTGTATACAAGCTGCATTGCCCTGTTCATGACTGCAGAGACAGAGCGCTCTACTAAACGACTGAGCGTGAAGGTTTACTTCTACCTTAATTTGTAACATTTCTAATCTTTATTTCCAGAATTTTTGCTTACACTTATTTGTCCAGTAAATAGTATTGCCACATAGAAGAAGGTGTGATTAGTCGAATGATGAACACTAACTTCATTTAATGAAAGTTTATTCAGCACTTGCACATACAAGAGCATGGAGTGAACTGCCTCTGGCCAGAACACATACAGTATGTATACAGCTACAGAACATTCCAGTACAATGATTCTTGACATTTGTGGATATTTCTAGAATGTACTCAAACCGAATATAGAAATTAAAACTATTCAGTCCCAGATAGTTTCGAACTCATGAACCTCCAGGCTACAGTTTAGTATCATAACCACTACACCATGGTGCTACTCAGCTTGTTCTGTGACAATATAGTCAACACTACTGAAGTTGAGCCTCAGATAAAGCACAAAGAATTGTTTCATGCTGATCAGCTTGTTGATAAGAAGTTTTGTTATTATATCTGCACAATATGTCAGTGATCTGCAAAGATTTAAAGGTGTCAAATTCAAACTTATGAGTGGCAGTTTTGTTGAATATGGGCTATTGCCTTCTTAGACTTTTTTACATTCAGCACTCAACATGGAGTGACTGTACCTAACATCGTCATACTGCTGACTGGACTGACTGTGGCATTATTTATAGTGCAAATTTAAAGACACGCATAGGACAGTTTTTACATAACATTAAAATACTAGGTCCAACATATTCAATACCATCATAAAAGACAGGAGTGAAACCTACATCTACATCTGCATACATGCTCCACAGGCCACAATGACATGCATGGCAATGGGTACCAATGTGTGGGAAAAATGACTATCTATATGGATCTTCACAAGGCCTAATTTTTTTATCTTGTCTTCATGATCAGTACACAAAATTTATGTTAGCACCAGTAGAATCATTCTGAAAATGCCGATTTTCAAAATTTTTTCAATAGTTTTTCACAAAAAGAGTGCCATCTTTCCCTCTAGAGATCCCTATTTGAGTTCATGAAGCATCTCCAAATACTCCCACATTGACCATACCTACTCGTAATAAATCTAGCAGCATGTCTTAGAATTGCTTCAGTCTTCCTTTAATCTGACCTTGTGGGGATCCCAAACACACATCAGTACTCAAGAGTTGGTTGCACTGTTTTTCTATGCATAGTCTCCTTTATATATGAGTTACATTTTCATAGAATTCTCCCAGTTGAAAGTTAATTGATAGCATGTATAGTTTTTAAAATGCACATTGTTTAAATCTTCAGCAACTATAGGGGTGTATCATTATTCAACCATGCATAAAAAATACTTACAAACTTAATTTTATCATGACTTCTACCATATTCTGGAAAAACTTATTGATGAAGCATGAGCTGGTTTTAGAATAAATAGATTAACAGTAGATACTGAAATTCTTGTTGGGTCTGGAGTTGTATCACGCAATCATCTTGACGCAGTATTTTCACAGCCCACCTGGTCACCATTTTCAGGTGAGAATGCTATATGCTAATCTCACTGGAATTGATTTATACTGAAAAAGGCAGCCCTTTTATACATCATGGAAGATGAACAGCTCATGCATCAGAAATTATCACTGCTGCCCCCTAGTGCAAGAGGAGGTACAGCATCACAAGTGGTTCAAGCTACCAGAAATGATGATTCATTATTGAGTACCACTGTCGATAAATTCTACTGGGTGAGGTACAAACCATTGTTTTTAAATGAGAGATAAAACATGCTTCTAAGTCTTACTGAAAGTTTAACCATTATCTCTATTTATAATGTTGTCTGCATGTCTAATTTCAATGGATTCTTGTAACACATAGTCTCCATAATGTGACGCAAGGGCAACAGTTTGTGTCATATCATACAATTTGTGTCCCTTAGTAAGATCAGTACTCTGTTACCACAAATTTCTTGGCAATGGTGCTCAGTACATCTGTCATTATGTGCATAGTATGGCGAATATGTATCTTCCCACAATAGCAAGGGATCTGGTAAATGCCAGGCTTCTTCAATCATAAGTTATCCTTGACCAAACCAAGGGGCACTCTAATCGTGGTTGGCAGATGACATGCACTTTTGATCTTACACCTTTTTAAAATCCATCTTGTCTTTGAAGATATGCCCACAGTGTATGATAGGAAAGTCACTGCTCAAAACATGCATCTTCTACTAGTTCCAGCAAAGGTTCAAACTCAAGGCACACCTGATCTGTTTGTCTGTGTACCCATTCTACTTGAACTTTAGCTTCGGGTGTTCCAGCTTTGTGTGTCTGAGATGTTGTAAGCCCTCTTTTCCAATGTCTACAGGACTCCTTGTGCATTGGTACAGTGGGTGACAACTCCCCCATAGTCAGCAATTTATTTATGCAAAATTTTAAAGCCAGGACACTGAGGACAGCATTTTTAAAACCTAGCTGTTATTCAAAATATATTGATGATATATTTATGGTGTGGTCACATGGAATAAATACCCTGAACCATTTCCTGGGTTATTTGAATTGTATTAAATTCAGCATCGAGCTCACAGTGGAGGGCTGAGACTCTGGGACACAGTGTTTATCTATATCCAACGCACATGGACCACCTGCATGAAATGAATTGTCACCCATCATACCAGCACAAAGGAGTCCTGTGGATGTTGGCAACCAGGCTTATGCCACATCAGACACAGAAAGCTTGACACAAGAGCTGGAGCAACTTAAGCTGGTGTTCAAGCAGAATGGCTACACAGACAAACAGATCTGTCATGCCTTCAAGTATAAGTTGCATGTAGATCAGTGGCTTTTCTACCACATGCTGGAGCTATATTTACAAAGACAGGACATATTTTACAAACCTGGAATGTCAAAAGTGTATTTTGTCTCCCAGCCAAGATTAGGGCACTCCTCAATTTGGTGAAAGATGACCTAGGATAGAGGAAGCCCAGGATTTACCAAATCCCTTGCTCTTGTGGTAAGACTTATGTTAGCTAAACTATTTGCACCATTAATAACTGATGCATTGAGCAGCATTGCCAATCAAATTGTCATAGCCTGTGAAATCAGCAGTGACAGAGTAGTTCCTTACCTAGAAGCATGGAATGTTACTGATAAGACACAAATGTTTGGCCCTGCATCTTGTTATTGGAACTGTGCTTTAAAAGAATCTGTTGAAATTACACTGGCAGATGTATTAAAAGCATTTGATAGTATTAACGGAAACTATCTGTGGATGACTATGAAAGAATATGGATTCTCATACAAATTAATACATCAGGCAGAAACATGCATTCAAAATTATAATTGTAGAGTTGAAATA
This sequence comes from Schistocerca nitens, assembly GCF_023898315.1. Lineage (NCBI taxonomy): Eukaryota > Metazoa > Arthropoda > Insecta > Orthoptera > Acrididae > Schistocerca > Schistocerca nitens. Next base: position 387,093,803 of record NC_064620.1, read on the forward strand.
TGAAACAATGTCTTGGAAATGACCAACATTGTTTCTGGAGTCAAATAAGAAGATTCTTTGTGACTATTATTTTTCAATGCTTTACAGAGTAGATCATCAGGAAAATAAAATCATCACAACTTGGAACAAAACTAAAAATTGTTTTAATATACTGGCACATGTGGATGACATCAATATTTTAGGAGAAAATAAGGAAGAAATTAATTCAATCTTCACAATATTGTATAACAGCTTACTTGGAATAAGAGTAGAAATTAATACTTGTAAAACAAATGACTTCATTGTCTTACAGCAAACTAAAGGAGATCATACCTATGAAATTGGCACACAAAAAATTGAAGCAGTAGCTCAGTTCACATACCTTGAAACATTTCTAATTGAAGACAGCAATGCCAGAGAAGAGATAAATAGTAGAAGAAAATGCCAATATATGTTGTTTAGCATTGCTGGATCTGTTAGAAAGCAAACTCATTTTAAAAAGTTCGAAGATTCACTTGTATTAAACTCTTATCATACTTGTGTTGACATATGCCAGTGAGACATGGACATCAACAAGATCAGAAGTAAAATTAAGAATCTCTGAAAGGAAAGTTTTGAGGAAAATATTTGGCAGGATTCAAGATAAGAACACAGTTGAGTGGAGAAGATTAACATATAAAAAAAGTATGTGATATGTTTTGAGAATCAGACAGTGTGTCCAAAATTACAGCTAGGTGATTTCTTTGGATTGGACACCCCCTTTGAGCTCTAATAGAAAACAAAATTTATCAAATATGTAGAGATTAGATTAGATTAGTTTTCGTTCCATAGATCCGTGCTGAGGAGATCCTCATGGATGTGGAACATGTAAAAAAAAAAATTTTTTTTTAAAGCTGAAATAACAATACTAATAGTATGAATATATACAATACATCATTTGTTTCTACTAAAAAATTCATCAATGGAGTAGAAGGAGTTGGCCACTAGTCAGTCTTTGAGGCTCCTTTTAAACTGATCGTTATTTGTAACTAAATTTTTTATGTTTACTGGCAAATTATTGAAGATGAGTGTTCCTGAGTAGTGGACCCCTTTTTGAACTAAAACAAGTGCTTTTAAGTCCTTGTGCAGATCATTTTTGTTCCTGGTATTGTATGTATGAACTGAGCTGTTTGTTGGAAAAAGAGATATATTATTTAGGACAAATATACTGAGAGGCAGTAGTTGGTATACCCAGTTCTTTAAAGAGGTTTCTACAGGACATCCGTGAATTTACTCCACAAATAATACGTATTACACGCTTTTGGACTCTGAAAACTTTTGTTTGACTTGAAGAGTTACCCCAAAATATTATACCATATGACATTATGGAATGAAAGTAGGCAAAGTATGCAAGCTTTTTCATTTTTATGTCGCCTTTGTCTGCTAACACTCGAATTGCAAATACAGATTTGTTAAGGCGTTTCTGCAGTTCTGTGGTGTGCTCTTCCCAACTGAATTTATTGTCAAGTTGTAATCCCAGGAATTTAAGACTGTCAACCTCTTCTATCTGCTCTTCTTCGTATTTTATGCATATGCTGGGTGGAAACCTCTTACAGGTTCTGAATTGCATATAGTGAGTCTTTTCGAAGTTTAATGTCAGTGAGTTGGCTTTAAACCATTTATTAATATCCATGAAAATATCATTAGCAGATCTTTCTAGAACTACACTTGACATATTATTTATTGCAATACTTGTGTCATCTGCAAACAAAACGAACTCTGCTTCTGGCAGTGTAACTGATGAGAGATCATTAATGTACACAAGAAAAAGCAATGGCCCTAAGATGGATCCTTGTGGGACACCACATGTAATTTCTTCCCATTCTCATGATGAGTGATGACTTAATTCACTAGTCCCTTGCACTGACACCCTTTGTTTCCTGTTAGTGAGGTATGACTTGAACCATTTTGCAGCACTGCCCGTGACACCATAGAATTCTAATTTACTTAAAAGGATGTTGTGGTTCACACAATCAAATGCCTTTGACAAATCACGGAAAATACCTGCTGCTTGTAATTTTTTATTTAATGAATTAAGTACATTTTCACTGTAGGTGTAAATAGCCTTCTCGATATCAGAACCCTTCAGAAATCCAAACTGTGTTCTTGATAATATGTTATTTGTGTTCAGATGGTTGAGCAGCTGCCTGTACATTACTTTTTCTAAAATTTTTGAGAATGCTGGCAAAAGTGAAATCGGTCTGTAGTTTGATGGTATCTCTTTATCCCCTTTCTTGAATAGAGGCTTAACATCTGCATATTTTAGCCAGTCAGGAAATGTCCCAGTTATAATTGACTGGTTGCACAAGTAACTTAGAATTGTAGTAAACTCACAAGAACATGCCTTAATTAATGTGAGTCTTCAGGTTTTCGCGGCGCAATGACTGCTCCATTAAGTTTCGGGAATGCAGCCGCATGTATTCTGCTTCTTCTTCTAATATTTCGGCTGAATACCTTTCAGCCATCTTCAGAGAGAGCCGTACGACTGACGCTCCAGCGCTCGCTCCATCCTTTTAAACTCGCGGACCGCGCCACTGCGCATGCGGCCACAGATAAACAAGGCGCCAGTGATGTTGATTGGCGGCAAAGACGTACAATATGCATGAGTTACGTCTGTGACTGCGCATTCGATCCATGCTGGGAGGTCGATATATTACTGGGAGCTGAACTGTAGCGACGTCTTTGTAAGTTCAATATTGAAAGTGCAGGATTCCATGATTTATCTAATGTGAAACCGCTGTCTCTATTTTCACATTAGATAAATCATGGAATCCTGCACTTTCAATATTGAACTTACAAAGACGTCGCTACAGTTCAGCTCCCAGTAATATATCGACCTCCCAGCATGGATCGAATGCGCAGTCACAGACGTAACTCATGCATATTGTACGTCTTTGCCGCCAATCAACATCACTGGCGCCTTGTTTATCTGTGGCCGCATGCGCAGTGGCGCGGTCCGCGAGTTTAAAAGGATGGAGCGAGCGCTGGAGCGTCAGTCGTACGGCTCTCTCTGAAGATGGCTGAAAGGTATTCAGCCGAAATATTAGAAGAAGAAGCAGAATACATGCGGCTGCATTCCCGAAACTTAATGGAGCATGCCTTAATTAACTTTGTTGATATTTCATCGTACCCACTAGAATGCTTTGTTTTTAAAGATTTTATTATGGACGTTATTTCTTTTGGTGAAGTAAGTGATATATTCATGTACTTGAAGCTATTTGTGAAGGCTAGTTTCAGATATTCAAGGGCATTATTTACTGATCCTGAAAGTCCCAACTAATGTGTCATCTACCCTTAGTGCTATTTGCTCCTGTTCCTTTCTGGTTCTACCAGTCTGCTCTTTCACTATATTCCATATTGTTTTTATTTTGTTCCCTGACATTGCTATCTTCTTCTCGTAGTGCATTTGTTTAGACGTCTGAATTACTTCTTTTAATGTTTTATAGTATTCCTTGTATTTAGCTAAATCATCAGCATTGGAGCTATTCTTGGTCAACAGATACATTTTCCTTTTTGTCTTACAGGAAATCTTTATTCCTTGTGTAATCCATGGTTTTATTATAGACTTCTGTTTAATTTGAGTAACTTTTAGAGGAAAACAGTTTTCAAACATGGTACTGACATTGTTCATGAATGTGTTATATTTTTCATTCATGTACAGAACATCCTGAAGGAACGAGACCTCTTGAAAGACAAAGAGTATGTCAACAGCAACAAAGAAGATATGAAAATGTTCTCATGAGTTGATAGAGCCACTGAACTCTAACAATGGCAGCTACTCTCACTGCCTCCACACTTACTTCATGTACTCCTCTTGCTTGCTGTACTTCTGTCCCGGTTAGATCTTTCTCAACATCCTCTATGTTTCCTGGCTCCTCATTTTCCTCTTCCATATCTCCATTAGGGTTTACTAACACTGCAAACCATTCATTCCACATCACCTTGTTTTACTGTACATTCTCAACTTTCTTTCCTTCTTTAGAGTCATCCTGACATTTTCCATCATTCCTCTCTTCTTAGCCTTAACCATTCCATAGAGGACCTTCTTGCTCCACTCAATGCCCACTTCCATCATATTTATCCATTTTTTCATCCATTTCCTCTTCCCTCCTGCTATCACTCTCGTATCTGCCTTCTCCATCTCACAGTATTCCTTTCTTGCTTCCTCAATTCTCTCCTGAAACCATACGAGGAAAGCTTCCTGTTTCTTTGCAACTTCCTCCTATAACTCTCCCTCTCTAACCTACAAGAAGAGTTACATAAGTAAAGAAAATTATTTGAGACAGAAGATAGGTAGACTCATAAGTGCTGCTGGGATAACAGACTCATAGTTTCTGATTTGTGACTACATAAATATTAATTATTACAGGTATGCCAATTTTTAAACTTCTTGGACATTGGACTTTGTAGTGAAATAATAGTGGCAAGCTCTGCAAAAGTTTACTACCATTTGTAGCAATCTGCATGAGATATAGAAAATGGTTGATAATTGTTCATTGGTAGGCTGTTATTCCAGAAAGCATTACAGGTGCTTACAGAAGCTGGAAGCTCCAGTTATTCAGTTGTGAGAATGGTGATTATTACTCTTAACATAAACATGTGTACACCATTACCAATTGATGCAATTCTTAGTAATTAAGAATTACAAATGCTGGCAATGGCCTGGGCAGGAGACAGTAGGCTACCTAAAGCAGAAGAAAAAAAGAATGTATAAAAGCAAGTGACAAAAAACTTACAAAAATTCAAAGATAACTTTTTTTTTAATTACTTATATGCATTATGTTTGTCTTCTCTGGTTGGGCTTATAAAAGCATTTATAATATATAATACATACAACTTGATGAATCATTTGATATACCTTTTCCCTCCCTTACTCTGTCATTCCATCAAGATGTTGCTTACACCTTTTCGTATCACTGAGTCTTTGGCACACTATTTCTGCTGCCGCCGCCATTGTTGCTTTGAACTTTCCCTTTGCTGCTCTACTGATTGCATTTCATTCCCTGATATGTATCTCCTTGCTGCTTTCTGAAATTCTTCTTCACATTTCTCTTTTTTTCAATTTCTGTATTGTTATCCTCCTTTCCTGTTCTTCAGCCTCCTTTTTGTCTTTAATCTCTTCAACCCTCACTACTAAAAGATGGTGATCAGTATCTACAGCTTTGGAGTGTTCTCTTTGTGTCCTGGTCATATGTTATGTAGTCTACAACAGATTTACTCAGTATGACTTTCCTTCTTCTTAAACCAAGTGATTACTTTCCCAAAATTCAAACAATTTTCATCCTTCCTCATTTTTATGTTCCCATCCTTTCACACCCAATACTTCCTCAATCCTTCTCTTTCCTTGCCCATGTATGAATTTAGATCACCCATTATCATGATGTTCTGTCCAGTAAGTTTTCCCTGTATTTCCTCTTCAAAGTCTTCCTTCACGTTAGCAGAACATACATGGTTTTCATTATTTTTTAGTTATGAATGGTTTCTTACATAAAATATTTATAGTGTTGTCAACAGTGAACAATAAGATTTAGGAAATTACAACTTAAGAAATTCAGGTGTGTCATGTATAGCTATGTGTATCATGTATGGAAATGAAATGGAAAAGAAATAAGATTGTTGTAAGAGAGAGTAGAGCTACTCCATATGGGTACATGAAGGGTCAATCCATATGAAGTGGTCCAGTGATGGTTACTTGACCATTTTTAAATATTTTAATTTTTTTATATGTGATTGCCCTATATTTGAGAAGCTCAAAACAGTTTTTTTTAAAAATAATTTATCTTGGACCTTTACTAGTTGGCGGCTATTTTTATTTGTAGGCACGCGATAATTTTCCAGTGTGGAAACATTAGCAAAAATTTGAATATCGCTGCTACCAAGGCAGTGCACAATTTTTTGTTTTACGACTTTCCTAATTCTGGCACTCTATATAGTGCAGTTGTGTTCCCTCATGATCTGTGAAACTGTTATGAATTTTTCTATTCCTTTTACTAACAAGACAAGTAAAAAGTGTTATCAACATTATTTATAATTCATATAACAACAGAATAGCTATCTTAAGACAGCCAATTAATCATCTTAAAGTTCTAAGTTACATGTTCAAACAATGGAAACTCCAGGTAGGAATATCAACAGTATAGGGAAAGATAAATTGCTACTTACAATAAGGAAGACACATTAAGTTGCAGACAGGAACAGTTAAAGGCATTTACATGGAGCTTTCGGTCACAGCCTTCATCAGCAAAAGAGAAACGCCATTCTGGCCTGAGGTGCCAGAGTTGGCAGTCATGTGTGCATGAGGATGCTTGCTTGTGTGTTTCTCTTTGCTGATGAGGGCTTGGCCGAAAGCTTTGGGTGAGAGTCTTTTAATTGTGCCTGTCTGCAACTTAACGTGTCTTCTTTACAGTAAGTAGCAGTATGTCTTTTCCCAGATTGTAGAGTACATGTTAGTTTTTTTAATCTTACTCTTAAAAGAGATTTCAGTAAATGTCCTCTAGCTATAATTTAGTACAAGTAGTCAGATTTTGTGACTGCATATTAATCATGCTGAAAAGAACTTTATACACATCCTACAATGTGTGGTATGAAATGAGAGTAATTTAATTCTTTGAATGTGAGGGCCATAAGGTAAGAAGAACTGTTCATAAGGTGAGAAGAACTGTTCACAAGATTCAGTACTAAAATAAAAAATAAGTTCAATAAATAATATTGAAATCACTTTAGAACATTTATATTTTAGTGAAATAGCAGTTACTGAAACTTGCAGTTGCCATTTAAAAATTTATTATGAAACTCACAAATATTTATGTAACTTGTGACATTCTTTGACTGTGAGGATCAAAAGACAACAAGCATTGTTCACAAGAGTCAGTACTGCAATAATAAATAAATAACTGTTTATGAAACTTACAAGTATTTATGTTACATGTCACAGTTAATAGTAATTGATGGAAAGTAATAAAGTAGAACAGAAGTGCTATCTTGCATTCCTCACAGAAGTGTTATAGGCCATCAGCTATTCCTCAGCTATATTACAATTTAGGAGACAACCTGAGCAGCCCTCATAAATTGTTGTCAGATGATGCTACCATTTACCATCTCATAAACTCATCAGAAGATCAAAATTTCAAAATCACTTAGACATAGTATCCACATGGTGAAAAAATGGCAGTTGAATCTGAATAAGAAAAAGTCTGAGGTCATCCACATAAGTACTAAAAGAAATCTGTTAAATTTCAGTACATGATAAATCACAGAAATCTAAAGGCTATCAGTTCAATTAAATACCTAATAATAACAACTAAAAACAACTTAAATTGGAACAGTCATGTAGATAATGTGGTAGTAAAAGTCTTTTATTGGTAGAGCACTTAGAAGACGCAACAGATCTGCTAAAGAGACTGCATACTCTTTACTTGTTCATCCACTGCTAGAGTATTGCTGTGTGGTACAGGATCCTTACCAGATAAGATTGATGGAAGACATCAAGAAAGTTCACAACAGGTGGCTCATTTTGTATTATTGAAAAACAGTGGAGAAGTGTCACAGATAAAATATGCGAGTTGGGGTGGCATTCATTAAAATAAAGGCATATCTCGTTAAGCAATTTCAATCATCAACTTTCTTCTACAAATATGAAAATATTTTGTTGACACTCACCTAATAGGGAGAAATTATCATTGTCATAAAAATAAAGGAAATTAGAGGTTGCATGGAAAGATTTAAGTGTTCGTTTTTCCTGCACACTCTTTGAAAATGGTATGGTAGAGAAATTGAGTGAAACTTCTGCCAAGGACTTACGTGTGAATTTCAGAGTAGTCATGTAGACATAGATTTAATATCCTCACACTTCCTATATTTAGACTACCTACAAGGATTAAAACTGACACCCAAAAGAGTGCTCATGGATGGTGCCTGTAAGTGCCCAGAAATGATTTTATTACTTATTCTGGCACAACTTATTTGAATGCAGTAATTACCAAATGCTACTACTGTACTATAGTAATGTTTGACTACAAAAGTTGACAAATTTCTCTTATTTTTGTGAGGGTACAATTCTTTTAATTAAATCAGTTCCTAATTTAAACCATTTACAATTACTGAAATTATTTTCCTGTATACATCCATTTAATGTTTAAGCATGCCCCTGGCATTGATTTCTTACTCTTTTGATGTCACTGTTAGTGGAAGTGTGATACATCCACAGATCAAATCTTCAAGATTATCTTTTGATGCCGGCCATGGTGGCCAAGTGGTTCTAGGCGCTTCAGTCTGGAACCGCGCGACCGCTACGGTCGCAGGTTCGTATTCTGCCTTGGTAATGGATGTGTGTGATGCCCTTAGGTTAGTTAGGTTTAAGTAGTTCTAAGTTCTAGGGGACTGATGACCTCAGATGTTAAGTCCCATAGTGCTCAGAGCCATTTGAACCATTTTTTTATCTTTTGATAACATAATTCTTAAAAACCAAAATAAAATTTTTGGTTACAAAGAAATAACAAGAAGCCCCATTTATTACTAAGGGAATGACTTACACAGATGCGATCCTCAATACAACCCATAAAAACTGCAAAATTATATTCATTTGAAAAAGAGGAACATGTATGTTCATTAGTAGATTTGTAACATGGAACTCTGCTTCCTCTGTGATGTCCCTCCATTATTTGTGGAACATTTAAAGGTTTGACCAGCATCAGTTTTCTGCATTGTCAAATCAGGAAACCCAAGCCAAGAGTGAGTCTATCTCCTTTACAAAGTTGACACAAAGGGACTTTGCACACGTTAATACACACCTACCGACATGAAATATTCAGAATTTGGCTGATCTGGGGCTAAGAAGATGCAAATAAAAGGGTGTGGCTAGTACATAGATGTATTTAACAATCCTTCAGAGCCATGAAGGGACTGCAATACAGTAATGAATTTTGTTTTCAAGACATATGTGGTGGACGTGCTGACCAGAAACGTAACTGCAGTAAGTCTCCAGATGCAGGTGCACAAGGCGGTTATGCAACAAATTTTGGTGCTGGACTTGCTGGAGGTGGCAGTCGAGGAGTTGAAGGACATGTTATAGCCAGTGTCTTCAAAGCACTTGTAACACGTCTTGTAAACTCACACAAGGACCTCAAAACACAGGAAAATTTAGTGAGTATAGGAAGAAATGTGTATCATCTCATTCAGTGTACATTTAAATTTTAAAACCCTTTATAGTATAAGTGTGTGTGTACTTTTTTTTTTATAAGAGTTTAACTGCTATATTTAGCTTCTCTAGTGAAAGTATGAGAATACAGTTTTGCTTTTTATGATATATTCCTGATTAAATAAATTGTGTGCAGTGAGATGCAAACAAAAACTTGCTTCCGTCAGCTATTACACCAGTTCTTAAATTTCATACTTTATAGAGTATCTCCAAAGATTAAACCCAACATCCAGAAGTGTACTCATATACATGGTTGTACTCAAGATGATATACTTCTGCTTGCTTTGGTGTGTGATTTAGGATATGTGAATTGCTACAAACAGCTACTTTTTGTGGGATCAACACATTAATTATGGATATGAACCATTGTGTAGGTGGACTTTTACATAGCAATGTTTTAATGCAGGCAAAATTTAACAAGCAACCAAAGATCACAAACTTTCTTTGGATTACAAGCCTGACATGTCAGCACTTAAACCAGTCCGAGGAACAACTGTATCTATTATTTACTTTCATATTAATCTAATATTCCATCTTTCTTTAGTTATTTAAAGTGATCTAGCAACATTACTGAAGTTTCAGTTAGAAATTGGTAGTGGTAGCCACAGGCAAGTGGCAGCACTGCAGATTCATGACAGCGAGTTAACAGTCTGCCATATCAGTATTCATGGACCAATGGAATGGACAGCAACATACATTACCATAAAAATGTTTTATAAAAACAATGATTGTTTGGTAGCAGTGCAGAGGGAGTTTCGACGTTTTTATAATTTAAAACATCATGATGTTGTTCCATCAAAACATATGATAAAATCTTGGATTAATAACTTTGAAGAGACTCGATCTGCCCTCAAGAAGAAATCAACAGGGCGACTCAGAAGTGTACATTCTTCATCGAACATTGATGTTGTACGTAAGCCTGTCTTACGGGGCCCATGGGGTTCAGTTAGTAAGCAAGCAGCAGTGGTTGGAGTGTCCTGGTAGAGTGTTCAAAAAAGTCTTCATCTTGATTTAAAATTTTGTACATACTACAGATGGTTCAACAATTGAAGGACATCGATTACAGGTTACGATTAGGATTCTGTCAACAAATGATAACAAAAATAAACAATGACGATGAATTTCTAAACAAGTTGTGGATGTCAGATGAGGCACATTTTCATCTCACAGGTTATGTGAATAAACAGAACTACTGTTACTGGGCAAACACAACTCATAATGACGTTCATGTGTGCCCTTCACATGCTAGTAAGGTGACATTATGGTGTGGTGTTTCATCACATGGGATTATCGGACTGTAATTTTTTTGCAAATGAAGAGGGAAACACAATAACTGTAATTGCCAATCATTATTTGGAGATGTTACGAACTTTCATTACACCTGCATTGAACAAATTTCCAAATGTTCAAGAAGCTGGTTTCAACAGGACAGAGTGACATCACACACTGCATGGCAATCAATGGCATTTGTGCGAGAATTGTTTGGCAACCATGCAATCTCACCATTCAGTAACATTCCCTAGCCCCCTAGACTGCCAGACTTATCCATTTGTGATTTTTTCTTGTGGGGCTACTTCAAGAGCAAAGTCTACACGACTTGACCAAGAATGCTGGATGAGTTAAAACAGAGAATTCAGGATGCAATTCACAGTATCCCAGCTGAGATGTTGCGGCCAATGAAGAATCTCAGCAGCAGATTTCACGAATGTATTTATACAGAAGAATGCAAACTAAAGGATGTAATTTTTAAAAAATGATAAATAACATCAATGTTTCCTAAATAGCAAGGTTGTAAGGTTTCAATTACTATAAATGCAGTTTCATTCCTTCATCACTTCTAGTGTTATTAGATTGTGAAAATGTTCCTGTTCTTTTGTTTCACTATATGCAGTACCCCGGGACATAACCTGCACAATTGCATGTATACAGAAGTTAAAAACAGTCAATTCCTCCCTGGGGATCTGAATTTGTTATGTAAATAGTATCAGTACTGGTATTTTCTCAGCCTTTACACACACAAACTTAATTAACCTTTTAAACTAATTCAGTTAAAGTGGAAGGCAGTTTCAGAACACTGTCGAACTGTAATTTGAACTAAACTGAACTGATATTTACCTCTTTTCTTCTAGAGTTCTTGGTGATTTCCCAGGATTATCTTTGCAAAATTTTCTAATTCTACAACCAGTGCTGTACCTTACTCCTGTGTATGCTACAAGTAGTTAATAATTTTTCTGGCCCCACTCCGTAATGTACTACCACTTATCCTCCAAGCAGTCGATGGGCCTGTAAGCATTTCGTCACTCACCACAAATGGTATTTCTTTGCGCACAACTCGAGATGGACAACAATCCTTGCGCAATGCCTACCTGTTGTACACAGCATTCTGTACTGGATCACTGAGGTTGGCAGCAGCCAGAAACAAAACACTCATGGCCCAAAGTCAAACTTCTACAAACTTCTGCTGATCAAGAACAAGGAAGTAATAAAAGGGCACTGATTAACAGTAGGTAAATGAAAAAAGGTTGCATGTCAATCAATTGGTTGAACAAGAAAGGTAATATTAGGCTGGACGAGACACAGTAGACCAATAGAAATATCTTAGATGCACCATTTCAGTCAGTAACAGGGTGCAGCATGAGATCAATAGCCCATTTATACCATCATGGTTGATATCTACTGTGGAACAAACAAGTCACCTTAAAATCAGAATCCCCATAATACCATAGGTCCTAGAAACATGCACAACAATCAGTAAGAATCCTCAAGCTGCGTACATGAAGTTCTTACAACCTATTGTTCAGAAAACTAGGAAAGATAGGGTAAGAAATAAAAAACTAAGAGGAGGAGCTGCAGTGTACACCTACTTGAAAGAAGAAGTGACAGCGGCCCATTTCAGACAGTTTGTCAAATGACCTGATGAGGGAAGGATAGCAGAACAAAAACTATACACAGACGTGACTGGTAAACACCAGTAGGAAGATGAAGGACAGGATGGCTGCAACAAGTGAAAGAGGATATAGAAAGAAGGGGAGTCAGCTGGGATACTGTGCTGAGAGAAGGATGGTACATGGAAAGACACAACTGGAGAACACCAGTAAGCCACACCAGGGCAACTGGAGCAGAAAACTGATGTTGATGATGATGATGATGTCCACTGCAACAAATGCTGATGACATCCAAGTTGTGCTATACCAAACTATTAACTGCCATAGTGATAGGAATGCTCTCTCTCCAACAGAGCAGTTACCTCAGATTCAGTTGCAGATGAGTATGTATTATCTATGAACTGAAAGAAGCTTCAGTTAGTTTTGGGTATACTGTTACTCTCATATATTTCATAAGAGATTTTTGAGACACTTGTTTTTGATTTATTTCCTTATGACCTCCAATAGTAAAAAAAAAAATTGTGACAGAAGTAGTAGTTACACAACGGCTGAATACTGTGACTAGGACAAAACCACTGAAAAATGAAGATTTCTGAAGCTACAAACATACATGTAATTGGATATATAAGAAAATCCACTCACCAAGTGGTGGTGATAGAAACCCCCCCCCCCCCCACACACACACACACACACAAATGTTTAACTTGTGCAAGCTTTCAGAGCCAGTGGCTCCTTCCTCCAGCAGAAGAGTTGAAGGTGAAGGAAGATGGGTGAAGGAAAAGGACTGAAGAGGTTTAGGAGAAGGGATACATCTCGAAAAAGTCATCCAGAACCCTCGTAAGGGGAGACTTACCGTAAGGGATGAGCAGGATAATTAAAATGTTTTGTATCATATTTCAGTGACAGCAGAAACAGAAATTTATTAACTAAACCACTTTCCATTCAATGTTTGTCATATACAAATGGGGGCACCAATTTTTTGACATAGACTGTTGCATATATGATAATACAGGTACAAGATAGTAATACTAGCATCACTAGAAGAAAAATTATGTGCAGTGCCTAGTTTGGTAACTGTTTGAAAATTATTATGTAAGCACTTAAAAATTTGAGCATACTATCGCCCTCATTACCTGAGTATACCTAGTGCTGGTACAACGTTATGTTATTTGAAAATCAGTTCACATGAACTGGTGTTTTTCTTTTATTCACATTTTCAGGCATTGTATGGAGATGTGCGGCAACTTATGACTTATATTAAGGAAGCCCATGGTGGAGTATTTCGTCGTGTGGTTTTGAGTGGATTAATGGACTCTGCAAACCGTCCTCATCGAAAAGAGCCAAATGTACAGACAACACGTGTTATCAGGTAGGAGAATAAGCTATGTTTTGCATACCTACAGTGTGTGAAATTTGCAAAACATCAGTCACCTCTTACCTTCTTTCTCTCTATGCCAATTGAATCCGTCCCTCTCATCACCCCCCCCTCCCTCCCCCCCTCTCCCTCTGCCCCTGCTCTTTTCCTGCTTCTCTCTGTCTCTCTCTCTCTCTCATATGGACATGCACACCTTCACCCACAAACACACACACACACACACACACACACACACACACAGCCACTTGCATGGTTGTAGAGCTGGTGATTGGTACTTGGTTAAAGTTCCTGTCATTTTCTGCATTTAAATGTTATTTTGAATAGTGGCTAACGTTAACAATAGTTTTACTTATTCTGTATTTAATGAAGACTATTACATTTTATTATTTATGATTAAATTTCATGGTAAGTTAATATTGTAGTACATTCATGGGAAAAACAACTTAAACAAAGGAGACAGGGAGAAAAAAAAGAGTGGTTACATTATTTTGCAGCCATTCCCTTACTTTTTTCATGCTGTTGTGTGTAAAATAAATTTATTTAGATACTTTGAAATATGGAAAGATCTTGATCATACAATTCCTTATTAAGCATTTCGCATTTCAAAATTTCATCAGCAGACTGGAACTGTGGTATAAAGTGTACAAAGAAATTAAAAATAACAATTATGTACATAACTAACTTATGTATGCATATTAGTGATCCATATGCAGAATTTTCAGTTGATATTGTACTTACATTTAAATCAAACTTTAGTAAAAATCTCACAAAAGTGAGCACATTGACTGAATATAATACAGAGCTCATCTCATATAAGCATATTTGATGGTGCAGCTGTCTATTTGAAGAGAACCAGTGCCAGGTAGATAGTGGCCATTAAGCTATCTAAGAAGTAAACAAAGGTCAGTAGGTGGCACTAGCATTGGCTGTAGACATGAAGTCAAAGAGTAAATTTACGTCAGACAAATACTATTACATTTCATTCTTTATGATTAAATTTTATGTAACAAAAATAACCTCTTTGAAATGGTAGTGAACCCTAAATGTTAGATTAGATTAGATTAGTTTTTCGTTCCATAGATCCGTCCTGAGGAGGTCCTCGTGGATGTGGAACATTTGGTAAGGTACAGTGTAATGTACATGTAATGTAACTATATTCAAAACAAGAAGTTAAATTTAGTATACTCATAATCAGAAACTCAACTTGACCCAGTTGTTCTAAGGTGCATAAATTAGCCATAAGCATCAAGTCTTCAAGAGATGTGTATGATGCAACCTTTACCACAATGTCTGTTAGCTATCTTCCACTCTTGAGATGGTGCACCATTTTCATGGGCTTTTCTGAGGTGAGTATCTAATCAGTCTTCCTCTGTAGCTTCACATCGCCCCAAGGGATGGAGCCACTGTTTCTGCAGGCCACCACCAAAATGTACCTGCCTCACTGTTTAGATACATTAATTACAGATGCTCAAAATATCCACGGGTGTACTGCCGGTCTACAGTGTCCAACGGGCACAATATTTTGGCGATCATACATGTCGCCATCATCAGGTGAACTGACGGACTTAGCTACAGTGAACCTGCCGGCATGGAGATCCGTACGCTATGGCAGCTCAGGAGGAACTGGGTTCGGTCGCGGCGGCGGCCGTTTTAAATACCCTCCGCCCGCGGCGCGCTCAGTCCGCCGTCCGCGCCACGGTCGCACGGTGGAACAGATTGCGACGGCGTCTGAGGTGACGTCGGTGTGATGGCTCTGTCCACCGTGGTCGTCACAACTATACGTTTGCTCGATTTACTCTTGATTAACCCAATCTCTGGTTCCCAAGCCTTGCTAAGATTATAGCCACAGTCACGGTTTATGAGGTCGTCATTGGTGCGAATTTTGATGTCCTCCCTAACAACGCTGTCCCAGTATCTCGACGTCTGTACCAGGACCCTCGTGCGTTCATACTCCATAGCGTGATTTTCCGACAAACAATGTTCAGTGACCGCCGACTTGCTCGGATACATCAGTCGAGTGTGCCTCTGATGTTCACGGCATCGATCCTCGACGGTATGCATCGTCTGACCAATAATACGACTTGCCACACTGACACGGAATCTGGTACACACTGGCCTTCCTCAAACCGAGGTCATCTTTGGCACTCCCCACCAGTGCACGAGTTTTATTCGGAGGACAAAACACAGTTCCGACGTGGTGTTTCTTCAAAATGCGGGCGATTTTCCCTGAGAGTGCACCTGTATATGGAATAAACGCAGTGCCTACCTCCTCCCTCGTGATTTCGTCCATCTCCACAGGTTGTGCTGTAGTGGTTGGGCGGAGAGCACATTGAATCTGCCACTAAGTACCCATTTTTTTCCGAAATACAGTTCTCAACTGTGTCAGTGTGGCAAGTCGTATATTGGTCAGATGATGCGTACCGTCGAGGATCGATGCCGTGAACACCAGAGGCACACTCGACTGATGTATCCGAGCAAGTCGGCAGTCGCTGAACATTGTTTGTCGGAAAATCACGATATGGAGTATGAACGCACGAGGGTCCTGGTACAGACGTCGAGATACTGGGACAGCGTTGTTAGGGGGGCCATCAAAATTCGCACCAATGACGACCTCATAAACCGTGACTGTGGCTATAATCTTAGCAAGGCTTGGGAACCAGTGATTGGGTTAATCAAGAGTAAATCGAGGAAACGTATGCTTGTGACAACCACGGCGGACAGAGCCATCACACCGACGTCATCTCAGATGCCGTCGCAAACTGTTACACTGCGCGACTGTGGCGCGGGACACGGACGGCGGGGAGAGCGCGTCGCGGGCGGAGGGTATTTAAATCGGCCACCGCCGCGACCGAACCCAGTTCCCCCTGAGCAGCCATAGCATACGGATCTCCGTGCCGGCACGTTCACTGTAGCTAAGTCCGTCAGTTCACCTGATGATGGCGACATGTATGGTCACCGAAATATTGTGCCCATTGCACACTGTAGACCGGCAGTACCGTATTTACTCGAATCTAAGCCGCACTCGAATCTAAGCCGCACCTGAAAAATGAGACTCGAAAGCAAGGGAAAAAAATTTTCCCGAATCTAAGCCGCACATGAAATCTGAGACTCGAAATTCAAGGGGGAGAGCAAAGTTTTGGACCGCACCTCCAAATTGAAACAAAGTTGGTCCATTGTAACATGAGACACAATTTAGGTTGAATGGATGAATATACAGCTACAGTAGTTTGGTTCGAGTCGTAAGCTCAACATTTAAGCTTTATCAAGTAGCCATTGGTATGTGTCAGGCGCTCAGTCCGTATTTATAAGGGTACACTTCCTTTTTCAAATGTTTTGTCTGGTTTGAATCGATCGCTTATTTTGCTTTAATCAGATCAGTGCCGTTCTCTTTGTTATAGGTGTTTACGTCACTCTAAGCTGAAAATGCATTATTGTACTGTGTCATGCATTGTTTGTCAGATTCTGATAATGAGTGATTACGACCTGTCACCGCTCGAGGCATGGCTTGCTTTTGTGCGCGCTACCGCCACTTACAATAAAAAGAAGAGAGGAATTGTCACATAAGCGAAAGAATGACAAGAGACTGTTATTTGTTATTACTTACACTGCTGCTTTCTTTGATAATGATCAACAAGAACCAAATAATAGACTGCATATGATAGATGTTCTGAACAAGAGTTTAGCGAAAATTTTTCTCAGTTTGAAAATCCTTCCAGACGCTTGTTTAGTACATAACATTCTGCTTAGAAATTAGTCATCTTAGATTTAAAAATCTAGTCAGTTGCCGTGCTTCATTTCTGACTGTATCACTATCCAGCATAAGAATAATACAAATATAATAATGACATGATACATATATTTTTCCGCGCTTGCTGGTGTCTCACTCTAGTTTCCTAGTTTATTAGGCAGACAGGATTTAAATGAGATAGCAGCAAATACGAAAGAATACATGGCATAATGTTTACATTCTTCTACCTTTTCTTTTAATTTATTTATTGGCGCAAAGGTTTCGGCACCAGTATTTATCTTTGAGTCTGCACAAGCATGCCTGTGTAGCGCTACGTATATTCGACGGCAGAAGTTAGTTGTGGCGCCACCTACTAACATTTTTCAGAACTTCCGCTTACTCTGCACTCGATTCTAAGCCGCAGGCGTTTTTTTTTGGAGTACAAAAAGCGGATAAAAAAGTGCGGCTTCGATTCGAGTAAATACGATACACCTGTGGATATTTTGATTATCAAATACGCCAGGAGAAACTCAAGAATCACATTACAGATACTGTTTATTGCATTGGTGCTTTGCATTTCACTAATATTAGTAATTCATACTTGTAATTGGACTTATTTTACAGTTTTGTTACAATATGTGCATTCTTCTGTTCTGTAGGTTTCACATTTTTGGAGCAGTAAATTTAACTTCCTGTTTTGAATACAGTTACATTACTTGTACATTATACTGTGGTTAGTGTTATGAAAGTTGAATGTTTGGGGTTTGCTACCATTTCAAAGAACTTATTTTTGTTACATATAATTCTTTGTTTCCATACTGTTATATATGTTTGCATTACATTATGTATAACTACATGTATAAGTAGTATGACCACTGTTTCAATATCATGCATGCCTAGGCACCAACTTTTGGCATCTAATGATCCTGATTCTGCATCATCAACTACAATATGCAAAGATATTTTTTGCTTTCATACTGTCCAATATTATACCATTATGCTTTTTAATACAGGGTGTATATGCCCTGGGACAACCAGGAAATCCAGGAAAAACCCGGGAATTTTTTCATCTGAGAGAAAACTGGGAAAAACACGGGAATTTTTCAGAATTCTGAGAATTTTTTCAGTGTTGTAGTTTTCAGTTAAATTTTTGGAATTTTGACTGCTAAGAACTGATAGTCCAACAACAAATATTCCTATATCCCACTCTGCAGAATTATACTGCAGCAATAAAAAAGAGAGAAAGGAAATAAACTAAATCTTCAAAGTTGCGAAGGAATTGTGCCATTTACAACAGAACACACTGCACACACAAGCGTCTACAAATAGCAAATGTGTTAAATGCATTAGGATGAAAGACTACGTAATACTTCATAGCAACAAACTACTTGTGATGAGCGTGATGTCACAACTGTTTACATTAACTTTCTTTAGAGAAGAGACCAGTGGACTCTTGTAGCTGTGCAGTTGAGTGGCCTATGTATAGTGCATTCTCCTGCTTCTGGCTAATTGAAGTGTGGCTGTTGGCTGTATTGGTTGTAACAAACAGTTAGATGCTACCTGGATAAATGTTTCTGGCACACAGTATTACATATAGGATTCGGCTGTTTCCGCTTCATTTACAGCTCTCACGTCAAATGAAAACAAAATGGGTTTATGTGGCCGGGAGCCATCAGTTGGATTAAAATACATTCAAATATTTATGGAAGGCTAAAATACATTATTAGTTTTGGTTTTTATGTTTTATTTTATTTCCAGGGATTTGACAGTCAAGCATTAATTGCCTTGCATAATGATGAAGTTATTTTCGTCGGTTTGCTAAAGAAATTTGGCTGTCACTAATCTTTTCCACTGAGGCAGTCAGTTTATTTTAAATGAAGTGTGTCATTCCAGACTATTGGATAGTTTCAAATTTATTGCTGGATTTCAAACAGTCATTTTCATCTTCTGGCATGTGAAGTATTATGCCATAATAATCACCAAACATGAGATAATGCAGTACTTTTACATCCCAAAAGCCACACTGGAAAGCTTAATATCAGGTTGGCGCCTACTTCATTGTGAATCTAGACATATGAATGTGCACTTTAAGCGGAATTATGTATTTTAGTATGGTTTACAAAATTCCGATGCTCTTGGGGCATCATGTGATGTCCTGTTTCCTTAATGACATAATGTAAGATCTCTTAATGCTTCAAACGTACAAACATACAGGCTTCCTACATCATCGTAGCTGCACATGCACAGTAACGACAGTTTCCTGGTGGTCAATGGCAACTGCTAAAACGAACCTGCTTGCAGGAAAATATTGCAAATGGTGGTTTTAAAAGCATCACTTTCACTGTAAATTTCCTTTTACACAAGTTGAATTATGTTGCTTATGAGAATGTGTAGTGAATTTCTTAAATCACAGAGTGCTTGACTCTCATTTAAAACTTTATTTAAAATTTTGTGGCACATTTCTGTGATGTATATTAAAGTGTAACACACGCAACAAAAAGAACAATTTATATGTGGAAGCTTAGCGTTTGTGGTGGCTTATTGATCTTTGAGACCAGTATTATATGCGAAAGCCTAGATTTTCTCGTGGCCACACTTGTATATTTATTACACCATTAAATTTTCCTACTTGTGTGTTCACGGTACTTAACAGTGATTTTGCTGTTGACTGACTACATCACATCTTTTATGCACTAAATTTCTGCTTTCATTGGCTGACGAGATCATGTGACATGAGCTACTTACAAACACACATCGCTGTCTCGTTTCGGAAACAAACGTGCTGTGTTTGGTGGAATTCGCATCAGTACTTTTGTAATATGAAAATATACAGCATACTTGTTGCCGTACATCATACTTGTTGCTGCACATCAAATATCTTTCTATTTTTTCACTCGCGGTGGTTTACTAATGTGCTGGGAAGTTCAAGCCGATGCGTAAAACCTTAACCCTTCAAAGAATTGATAAGTTTTACAATTCTGAGAGAAAGTATGCTGTCACTTAACATGTAAAAAGTGTATTTTCATCTGGGAGAAAGTGTATTTTTAAACGGGAAATCCGGGAATTTTTTTTTCCTTGTCCGTGTATACATTCTGTAATACAAAATAAAAAAAAAAAAAAAAAATAATATTAATTTCTATTTTATTTCAGGTTGTTGCCACTCATCTATGCTTTCCCAAATGCTTCTATTGTATGTCATTCATTACATATTCGACTATTTTAATGTGGCTGCAGTTGGTCATACACTTGTAACATTGTAGTTTGTTATGGTAGTAAACTGATAACAGCTGGGCTGGACTTTTGTTATGTTCTAACACTATGCCATTAATTTTTTTATTTTTTTTATTTAAAAAACCCATTTAATTGCAATATTATCTTATTTTTTATTTCACATTGATGTCACTCATTTAGGCTTCGCTACATTATTCTGTTGTATGTCTTTTATTATACGTTCAGATACTGTAATATGACTTTATTTCCTGGTGTAAGATTTTAGTTTTTGATGGTTGTAAACTTATTCTTTCAAAACCTATTTTATTTGTGGTCTTTATTGGTTTAATATTTATATTGTACTACATCAGTTGATGGTTGCAAACATGTCTTCTGCTTTGATTATTGAATAATGACTCTTTTTGTTACATTGTTCATGACGTTACCTAACAGTATAATTTCATGCTATATAAATTTTACTTATTATCAGTGTATGAGTTTCTTCTGCATAAAAGTAACATAAATTGTATCTCTGTCAGGCTTTCATGATGTTCTGCCATGCAGTTTATCATAATCTGTAGTCCTTCTTAAAGTAACTCTTTGACTTCATTTCTGTGAGCATTGCTAGCACCACCTACCAGCCTCCATTTACTTCTTAGATAGCTTAATCACCACTGTCTTTTTGGCACTGGTTCTCTTCAAATAGGCAACAGCACTGTCAAATATGCTTATACGAGATGAGTTTGGTATTATATGCATTCTGTGTACTTACGTTTGTAATATTTTTACTAAAGTTTGATTTAAATGTACATATGATATCAATTGTAAATTCTCTATACGGATGACTAAGATGCATACTTGGGTTAGTATGTATATTTTTGTTAGTGTTAATTTCTTTGTACACTTTATTCCACAGTTTCAGTCTGATGGTGAAATTTTGAAATTCTTAATGGTTAATAAACAGTTGTGTGATTCCATATTTTATTGTTGTGCCAAATCTGAATGGTCATCTGCCTCTTCCACAAATGTATTTCTCTGCAAAGTAATGGGATTTAGAAACTAATAAAGATTATGCAGCATTAGCACAATGTAGTCCTTAAAAAACAACTAACTATATTAACGCACATGTGAAAAAATCCCTTGTTTCTCAGTTACTGATTAATTTTTTTACATTTCAAGCAAAAATCTAGCAACTGAAGTTTGTATCGACTAATTAAAATTAATTTGGTTAGATAATCAAGTGATACCAATTTAAGTGGTGGTGGGTAGTGTTTAACGTCCTGTCGACAACGAGGTCATTAGAGACGGAGTGCTAGCTCGGGTTAGGGAAGGATTGGGAAGGAAATCGGCCGTGCCCTTTCAAAGGAACCATCCCGGCATTTGCCTGAAACGATTTAGGGAAATCACGGAAAACCTAAATCAGGATGGCCAGAGACGGGATTGAACCGTAGTCCTCCCGAATGCGAGTCCAGTGTGCTAACCACTGCACCACCTCGCTCGGTACCAATTTAAGTCAGTGTGTTGATGTCTAATGAATGAGTCTGAGAGATATGCAAAATGACTGTCCAGGTATGGCTAGAAGACAAATGCAAGACCTTTAGAAGCCTGCATGATCTGTGGCATTGCCTCTGATGGAGGAGGATAAGCCTGTGATGGGACTGGAATAGGATGTGCTGGATGGTGAATTTGGCAGGTCTTACACCTGTGTCTTCGACAGAGATATGACCCATGTGGCAAAGGCTTGAAAACTTGAGTGTAAGCGGCATCAGAATGGACCAGAATATTGTATACATTGGGTGGGTGGCAGAATACCATTTTAGGAGGGGCAGAAATGATTGTAATGGTTGTGGGTAGGAATTCCCTCATTTTCAAACTCAATGATAGGTGGTGGAAGCCTTGGTGAAGGACATGGTTGAATTGCTCCTATCTAGGATAATGTTGCGTGATGAGAGGAGGGTGCTCCTTTGTGCTTGGTGCTTTGAAATAGTGGGAGGATTATGGGAGCCACAGTAAATCTGTTTATGGACTAGGTCTGTGAGAGCTTTAGTGAGACTTTCAACATATTGAGCATGGGAATTCTTGTCACTGAAGAGACTCTGTGTGAATTCCTAAGGGACCAAACTTCTTAAGTCATCGGTACCTACACTTACACACTACTTAAACTAACGTATGCTAAGAACAAAACACACACACACACACACACACACACACACACACACACACACACACACACACACACACACACACACACACACACACACACACACATGCCCGAGGGAGGACTCGAACGTCCGGCGGGAGGTGACATGACGCCTCAAAACGTGTGGCCACTCTGCAGGGTATTTCCTATGTTCATTTACTGTCAAACACATCTCTGTTCTGACAATGTCAATAAGTAAGCTTCACAGATTCTGTTGCAGGATGAAAAGTTTATGTAGCCATATTGCCATATTTTGAATAACCACCAGGATCAAATTTTCACTCAAGCTATAGAGTGAAGCTGCTTTGCTACGTTGTTCAAAGTTTGTCACTTTATGGGGGTGACAATACATAACAATTTCATAGACAAAAACGTATTTAATATGAAGCCAAAAATTTTAAAAATGAGTTTACAGCAGATTCTGTAGGAGAAATGTTACTATTCAACAGAAGAATTCATAGAGGATGAAATGATACTTTGAGCAAGAGGTAATTAAGTGTCAGATTTTATTGAATGTGCATATAACAGAATTGCATTATTATTATGATACTGTTTGTTAACATCAGCTGTTCTTTGTTCATGTTGAAATTTACCATAATTTGATGTGTCTCCGGTACCTGAATCAAATGATTTAGAGTATGTACATTATGAGACAAATAAACCACAATTCATAAAAAGAAGTTTATGTTTTCAGTAATTTAACTTTCCCAAATCAAATTCAGACTTCTTCACAAATCAGAAAAACTCGGTACAGTGCCTTTTGACATGCATCATACCTGTGGATATAACTGACTCCTGAATAATTTCAAAATTGATTTCAATAATCAGTAGAAGATTTAAGTTGAAGCTGTTAGCTTCCCAAAAAGCATTGCTTTCAGATGTTATCTTGCAATAAGTCCAAATCCAGTAACTTCAATATAGTTCAGTGGTACAGTTGCTACACCAATGCATAGATATAGTTAACACACATTTCATTAACTGTCTTTTTATTTAGAAAATGTTAACAACACACAGTAGAACTGATACATTTTCATGTATTCATTTCAAACATCAATTTTTTAACGATATATAGAGATGCTGCTGACAACAATGACCTGATGTTCTCACCATTGTGGACTGTCAGTGCTCTTGTGGTTAATGATCTGCACTGCTGATTTACTGTGTCTGTTTACCTCTGATAAACCACCTGTCATGATGTCCTCCATACAACATGAAACAGAAAAATAACAACATTTCAGTACACACATCATATAAAGAAAATTACATAATTAAATCATATACTATTATGGCCCACCTGATGTTGCTTAAGCAGGAAATAAGGAAGACGCTGCTCACTAAAACATGGAGCACCACAATTCCTGGAAGGTAACCAGGGCATGGTTAGGGGCTGAGGGGGGAGGGTCGTGGTTGAATGGTGGTATCAACTGGGGAAAGGAGGCTTCAATATTCGGATTAGATAGGCTTTGGTTGTAGTGTTTGGTAACAAAGAAGTGTTTTCATTATAAGGATTGGAAGAAGGAGAGTAGAGTTTTGATGAATCCAGCATGACTGAATTTAAGTGTAGGGCTGAAGATGAGGCCTTTGTATAGGACGGAACCCTCCATAGTGTTTAGGTTTTTGGTGGGTAGGTTGACAATAGCATTTTAGGTGCTGGGTTTTGTGGTATGTTGGGAGGGCTTATGAGGGATGCGGCAGATGGTCAGTGAGACCTTTTTTAGGTTCTATATGAGATTGATAAAATAGTTCACAGGGGTAGGTTAGTCTTTGATGGGTAGTGGAAGCCTGAGGTAGGAGTAGGAGTAGGATGTCAGTAAATGTGATAATTTTTGGAGGTGATGATTTTTGTGCCCATGCATTGAAGGGCAAAAGTTTCAATTTGGCAGATGTGGGTTAGATAGTTGGGATTGCACAGCACCAGTATTGAGCAGAAGAGGCTCAGGGATGCACGTTTTCTGGAGATTTGATCATCATTAAAGGAGGGATGGTGTCCAGAGTAGGGAATTTTATGGCCATTGTGGTGTGTCTGTGCAGGGTGGAAGGGGGGAGGGAAGGGGATCCATGGCTTAGGCAGCATTAAGAAAAGGATGTGGGACTAGGTTTCAGCTAGGGATGGGGATATTTTTGTATTTTTCTGAGCTGATCCAAATAGTTACAGAATAACTAATAGTGGTAAAAGGTACCATTGCCATTCACCATATTGTGGCTATATAGATGTAAAAGGATGGAGCAGGATACCATGTGGGATTGGATGGTGCTCAGGAGGGGGAAAGAAATGTACTGACATCAGTGAGTGATGGATAAACACTGTGAAATATTGAGATAAAACTGGATGATGTATGACAGGGGAAGAGGAGGGGAACCCAAAGTAAAAACGTGAAATAGTTCGAGGAAATGGACAGATGAAAGTATTATATGTCTGTGAAGGGAGCTATGGTTAACAAATCGTGGGTTTAGAAAATGAAAATGCAGTAAGAGATGTGTTGTGGGCTGTAGGGTAGTTATGTGACATGATAACATTCATTTTCAAGTTTGCAATCATTGCGCGTGGTAAAATAAGTGATGGGTATAAAATGATGATAGGAGTAGTGTGTAGAGGAAGGATGGGTCAATTTCAGGATGAAATGTGAGAATTTGCTGCTTGGATCATGTTTAACTATGGTCCGGCAGACAGGTGGCTAGAAGAATAGAGTGTATTGCAGTTGAAACAGCGGCGACCAATGTTGCAAGGTGCTGCAAAAGCCACTTGTGACAAGTGATGTGGATATGTAAGAAAGGCAAGAACGAAGATGTAGGGAAAATACAGACAATATGGAAGAGAGAAAGCAGGTGTAAATTATGAGACAGTAAGTAAGGAAGAATGACATGAGGTTTTACGATGTAAGGGAGCCTATTGGCAATGTAAATATAGTTCTGGCAGATAATAAATTATTTTATAATAAAGGTAAAACTCACTGAATAGTAGAAGTGTTGAGTCATCAACAGGCACACCAAAAAATATGAAAACTCTGATAGCTTGAATTTGATTCCTTTTTCAATTTAGAATGCACACATGCTGTACATGCAGACACTCCTACTTCTCCCCCCCCCCTCCCCCCACTGCCCCACCCCCCACCCCACCCCCCTCACACAAACCTGTACAGCTACAGTGTGCCAGCTTGCCAGGTGAACACACAGTGCTGGGACTGCTGTTTGACAGGTAGCCTGGGGTGAGGAGTTCAGTCAAGTAAAGCGGGTGATGTGAGATAACAGGTTGGGAGTGGGAGGAAGGGCTGGGGAAGGCTGACTGATGGCTTAGAGGCAGACAGCTGGTGTACAAGATCAGAACACTAGAGGGAGAGGGAGCTAGTGCAAGGGCTAGAGATACAAATTGAAGCCAATGTGTTTGTGCAACTTATAATGATAGTGATGTGGGGCAGTGGATTAGGAGTGGGTAACAGAACAGACGAAGGGGAGAATGTTAGGAAGAGGGTATGGCTGCAGAAGATTAAAAGAGACTGAAGCCAGGAGGATTATGGGGAAGAATGTGCTGCAAGAATAACTCCCGTCCTTGTAGTTCAGAGAAGCTAGTGTTGGAGGGGGCGGGGGATGGAATCAAAATGGCACAAGTTGTGAATCAGCCATTGAAATTGAACATGTGCCCAGCAGTGCATTCCGCCACTGGGTGGTCAACTCTGTTCTTCGCCACAGTCTGGCAGGAGCCATTGATTTAGGTGAACAATTTGTTGGTGCAAAAATTGCAGCAAATCTGGTATATGGCATGGCTGTTTTCACCTGTGGCAGGACTGGAGTAGGATGTGCTGGGTGTATGAATTGGGCCAGACTTGCTCGTCGCTGTTCCAGAGGGATATGACCCATGTGACAAATGGTTGGGAGTGGGAATGTCATATGGATGGTCCAGGATACGATGTAGGCTATGTGGGCAGTGGAACACCAGTTTAAAAGGGCTGAGAAGGATTGAGGGTAGGATGTCCCACATTTCCCACCACCCCCAAGAACCAGCTGGAAAGAGCACCATCCTCATCACTCAGTACCAACCTGGACCAGGGCAACTGAACCATGTACTTCACCAGGGCATTGACTATTTATCATCGGGCCCAGAAATAAATTCCATTGTTTTCATCACCTTATTTGTATTATTCTAAGTCCTCCATACTTTTTATTAATATGTTGTTATATTTATGCAATCTTTTAATTTCTAAGTGTCTCAATGTTTCTACTAATTGTTCTTAACTTTATGATTGATATAGGCACATGCATCAGTCAGAAGCAGAAGACCCTTCAGATTTAGGCTCTTCAGCATGCTACATGGTCGATGAGCGTGGTGGTCGAAAATTATTGTTCAAGAAGCGGAGCACCTCATCTACTTGTGCTGTAAGCACTTTGGGTGTGACTGAAGAGAACAGATTTGTACATCAGATTATGTATACTACTCTATCATTGTGTCTATGCATTCCTGAAACAGTTATATAAAACATTTTAAGCTGATATGGAGTGTTTACAGGTACAAAAAAAAAAAAGAATGTGTTTTGTAAATCCGTTACAGAAGAAATTTAGCTATTTTATCTTAAACTACTGGCCATTAAAATTGCTACGCCAAGAAGAAATGCAGATGATAAATAGGTATTCATTGGACAAATATATTATACTAGAACTGACATGTGATTACATATTCACGCAAATTGGGTGCATAGATCCTGAGAAATCAGTACCCAGAACAACCACTTCTGGCCATACTAACGCCCTTGATATGACTGGGCATTGAGTCAAACAGAGCTTGGATGGTGTGTACAGCTACAGCTGCCCATGCAGCTTCAACACGATACCACAGTTCATCAAGGGTAGTGACTGGTGTATTGTGACGAGCCAGTTGTTTGGCCACCATTGACCAAATGTCTACATCTGCATATCTACACACATACTCCGCAATCCACCATATGGTGTGTGGCAGAGGGTACCTCATACCACAACTAGCATCTTCTCTTCCTGTTCCACTCCCAAACAGAACGAAGGAAAAATGACTGCCTATATGCCTCTGTACGAGCCCTAATCTCTCTTATCTTATCTTTGTGGTCTTTCCGCGAAATATAAGTTGGCTGCAGTAAAATTGTACTGCAGTCAGCCTCAAATGTTGGTTCTCTAAATTTCCTCAGTAGCAGTTCACGAAAAGAACGCCTCCTTTTGTCTAGAGACTCCCACCCAAGTTCCTGAAGCATTTCTGTAACACTGATGTGATGATCAAACCTACCAGTAACAAATCTAGCAGCCTGCCTCTGAATTGCTTCTATGTCCTCCCTCAATCCTACCTGATAGGGATCCTAAATGCTTCAGCAGTACTCGAGAATAGGTCGTATTAGTGTTTTATAAGCAGTCTCCTTTACAGATGAACCACAACTTCCCAAAATTCTACCAATGAACCGAAGACGACTATCCGCCTTCCCCACAACTGCCATTACATGCTTGTCCCACTTCATATCACTCTGCAATGTTGCGCCCAAATATTTAATCGACGTGACTGTGTCAAGTGCTACACTACTAATGGAGTCTTCAAACATTATGGGAGTCTTTTTCCTATTCATCTGCATTAATTTACATTTATGTATATTTAGAGTTAGCTGCCATTCTTTACACCAATCACAAATCCTTTCCAAGTCATCTTGTATCCTCCAACATTTTCAATTGGCGAGAGATCTGGAGAATGTGCTGGCCAGGGCAGCAGTCGAACATTTTCTGTATCCAGAAAGGCCTGTACAGGACCTGCAACATGCAGTCGTTCATTATCCTGCTGAAATGTAGGGTTTTGCAGGGATCGAATGAAGGGTAGTGCCAAGGGTCGTAACACTTATGAAATGTAACATCCACTGTTCAAAGTGCCGTCAATGCGAACAAGAGGTGACTGAGACGTGTAACCAGTGGCACCCCATACCATCACGCCGGGTGATACGTCAGTATGGCGATGATGAATACATGCTTCCAATGTGCATTCACCGTGATGTCGCCAAACACGGATGCGACCATCATGATGCTGTAAACAGAACCTGGATTCATCCGAAAAAACGACGTTTAGCCATTCGTGCACCCAGGTTGATCATTGAGTACACCATCACAGGCGCTCCTGTCTGTGATGCAGCCTCAAGGATAACCACAGCCATGGTCTCTGAACTGACAGTCTATGCTGGAGCAAACATCGTCGAACTGTACGTGCAGATGGTTGTTGTCTTGCAAATGCCCCCATCTGTTGACTCAGGGATCGAGACATGGCTGCACAATCCATTACAGACATGCTTTTGATCTTTCTACGTTTCAATACTGCAGATCCATTGGTTGTATGTATGTTGCAATGTGCACAATAGACAACAAAGTTTACATTCAAAGTTTATTTATTCTGATAGTAGTTTTGCACGACTGCTGAAAAAATTTTGTGAATTGTGAGTGTCTGATGACATAATCTGTTGTTCAGTTTGTGATAGTTATTAGGTCAGCAGTTTTGACCAGAGCTATAACATATGGGAGCAGCTATTTAAGAAGTACAAGGTCAACAGTTTTGACCGGAGCTATAGTATATAGGAGCAGCTATTTAAAACATACACTTTCACCATATTGAATTATACTTTTTTTCTTTAAAGCCCACAGTTACATAATTTAAATGCTCTACATGTGAGCAATTACGCTTTCAAACTATTAAGAAAAGTATAATGTCACAGCATCATGTTGATTTTATTATTGGTCAAAGCTGACAGGTTTTATAGTGAACTTGACTTTAACTAGTCATTGAATCCTTTTTATTTTCACACTATCAGTAACTGTTCATTCAGAGAGGCCAAACACACTTCTCATGAATTAAAAAATCATTATTTGCCACAATAATAGTCTGTTTTACTAGATGTGCAGAGGAGACGTTGAGTCACAGATGGACACAATGAAAAGACTACTGCACATTTAAGCTTTTTGTCAGAAAGGCCTTTTTCCAAAATAGAAAACACACACACACAAATATATTCACACAAGCACAATTCACACTGTTGTGCTTGTGTGAATATATGGGTTTTCTGTTTTGGAAGAAGCCCTTTTGGCCGAAAGCATAAATGTGTAGCAATCTTTTTGTTGTTCCTCCTCTATAAGGTGAGCAGCAATCTATCCATTCCATAATATTATTGCTATTCCATTCTAGACTTCCCACTGTTAGGTAATCATGCCCTCATAATGAAAACAGCTCTCAGCAGCCATGGTGCCTTTCAGAAAAACCCTTCAAACTACAGAGCCCTATTAATACTCTTGTTTTCATACTTACCAGTTTCAGGAATAGTGTACAGACCATGCTATTTTAATTAGGAATTTAATATGTTTCTGTCCAGAAGTTTCCTTTTTATGTAGCAACAATAAATTTAACTTAAAGTCCTGAAACTTTCAGTCTGTCATGTTTCTCATATGAGACAAGAAATGAGAGAATATAGCTTTGATTTGTTACTAAGTTTCAAGACCCATTGATGATTGTTATAGGGAAATATTTAGGCCATCCCCATATCATTATGAAATGCTTTACAAAAAAGGGTGTCCTGTTTTCAAAGTTCTGCATTAACCAATCAAAGAAATATGACAGTGTCCTGATTCACTTGGTAATGTAGAATATGTTGTTTGGTAGCAGTTTTGTTAGCATTGTGACCCTTTTCACCACTCATTATCCTTTTCTATGTTTGTGTCACTTAATATTAAATAATTACCTTTTAGAGCCTGCTGGAAACGGAAATGGGTGAAGACACAGGAAAAGCCAGTCAGAGTCCCCTGGGTAATCTTCGGCGCAGACAACACATTCTTACGCCTCGACAGAGTGAACGTAATCTTGGAATCTCTGAATCATCTCCAGCAACATCCAAGCCTCAGACTAAGCAAAAATTCCAGATTGGTGGCCTTGGTAAACTGCAGAACAGTTCATAATGCTTAAAATATTTCTAGTATTTTCACCTACTGAAATTCTATATGCACACTCATTTTCAGAAGATTGCTGTATCAGTAAGGAACTATAAAATCAGAATTAGAGGTCTGGGAATAGCAAAATTAAGAAAGTAAAAAAAAAAAAAAAAAAAAAAAAATGTAAAACTCATGGTTAAAGAGTTCATACTTGTGAATGATAAAATTTCCAAATGTACTGAATACTCAATTACATTCCAGACTCCAGCCAGTCATCATTGTCTATCACACACCACACCATATTTTGTCTGATTATCTGCCAGACATCTTCAGGTAGATTAATTGAATAATACGTTGAATTCCATTATCCGCTGGATTTACCATCAACAAAGACAGCAGAATGTGCCAAGGACTGTTGTAAGCAGCAACCCAGCAGACAGAAGGGGTCTGCACTTATGCCGCTGAGGTTGTACCTACTGGCAGTGTAGTCAGTCTTGCTATTACTATCTCAATGCAATCACAAAACACATACAGTGAGCTACTAAATTTTCCAGCATGGGAAGTAAATGTGTCTTTGATGACTTACCAGAAGAATTTGATACCATCCCAGTTGTTACAATTCAAAAAATTTCCTCTTTTTGGGTGCTTTACCGCTGATCGACTTTTCCACTCCTCGGGTAATTTCTCTTCAAGCCAAATATGCTTCAGCAAAGGGTAGAGCATTTTAATAGTACTTTCAATATTGGCTTTTAAGAGCTCCTGTGCTATGTCATCTAGGCCAGAAGACTTAGCATTTTTAGGCTTCTGAAAGCACACCTAATTTCATCCACAGTAGGACACTGCAGATTTGTATCTTGATCTGCTTTGACTCTGGGAATCCTCTCACCTGTCCCTCTTGAGTGTCTTCATAATTTAACAGCTCCTTGAAATGCTCCTCCCATCTTTGTAGCTGTGCCTGTTGGGTTGTAATCATCATCATATTCTTGTTCTTAACTGGTTGTTCACCTTTCAAGTTCTTCATTGAGAGTCGTTTGGTGATACTGTGCAGCCCTTTTGTATTTCCCTGTCTTGCTGCCTCATCTGCTAACTGTGCCTGTACATATATCCATTTCCTTCCATCTTTACTTATTCCCATTTTCACTCTCTTGTTTGTGACAACATACTCTTTATGTGCTTCAATCTTCTGGACTCTCGTCTTACAAAGATTTAACTTCTGTTTTAGTTCTTTCCTACTGTTAATTTCATTCCACATGTCATCAGAGATCCATTATTGCTTTTGGTGTGTCTTTAACACTAAGATGTTCTTTCCACCATCTAGATAGCTGTCTGTAAGTTTTGCCAACCTGTCTCATTTCCTTTTTGCATAAAGTTTTAAGCATCCCACATCTGGTTTGTGTGTGTGTGTGTGTGTGTGTGTGTGTGTGTGTGTGTGTGTGTGTGTGTGTGTGTTGCTCCTGTAATTGAGCTTGCTTCTAGTTCCCACTATCTTCAATCAGAACTCAGCTAAACTAGGTGTTGGTCACTTGCAACAGCCACACCTCTATTATTCTGCCATTTAGCAGAGACTGTTGAAACTTATGGCTTATGAGTATGTGATCTATCTGATTTTCATTAACATGACCTGGCTAGACCCATGTTACCTTATAGCAGTTGCAATATTGAAGCAGTGTGCCTCCAATGACTAGGTCATGTCCAGTGCACTTGTCTATCAGCAGTTTATCAGTTGTACTTCTATTCCCAATGCCGTGTACAACCATGATATGTCCAAACCCTTTGTTTTCTGAATCAACTTTTGTGTTCAAGTCCCCCATTAAAATTTTGGTGTCTCTACCATTAATTTGGCTAAGGACCCCATTTAGTTCTGTGTAAAATGCATCTTATAATTTTCCCTCAGCTGCTTTTGTAGGTGCATAGCATTTAATTACAGTGATATTTCACACATTTGTTCTAAAGCATGTGGTTATTATCCTTTCTGACACTGATTTCCACTCCAGAAAGTTCCTTTTGCAATTTTTAGATAATAAGAGCCCTACACCATTCCTGTAAATTGCATATTCACCTGTCTATCCTACATACAGCAGCACTCCACCATTTTGTGTTTGAACTTCCCCAGATTTTGGACACCTTATTTCAGTTAGTCCCTATGTATCCAGTCTGTAGTTCTTCATCTTTTTCTCCACCTCTCTTAGCCTGCCAAGGTTTTATTTCAAGACATTAGTCCTTGGATTGCTTGTCTTCACTGTGATTACAGAATGCTATCCATCCCTCCACACTGAGGCCAATGTGCATCACCCTTGTCCTGGTTATCAAGGACCTTCTGCTGCCCATATTAGGGGACTGTGTCTGCTGCCACATACTCACAGAAATAAAGAGGAAAGGATCAGATACTAGACAGGTTATTGTGAGACACACTTTTCCTCGATCCTTTATGGAGACCTGCCTGGCATGGGAGATCGTGGTGACAGTTAGACTACCTCTGGTACAAACCTCCGCTTCATTGGAACACACAAACTGCCTCACCCAAATGGACAGTGTTTCGTTGTGGCAGTGTCTGCTGAGAAGATCCCATTCCAACATGAATTAGCAGTAGCCAAAATTGTTGTTTTGACAGATGACAGGTCAATTACAATACAACAGCTATGGTTTTGCATTGCACATTACACCATCTGTATTGTTCAATGTATATGACTGCACAAGTTTGGCAGTCAGCTCAGCATAGCAGATTTTGTGGATTGCAAAAGGTGAGTGTGTAGCACTGGTATTCTGTACATCATTCTTCAACACTGTGTGTCTGTAAGATCACAGAAATGGACTGGCTTGCTATAATCAAAAAGGGGATTCAGAGTACAAGACAAACACTACATGCTATTTCAGAGAAAAAGTACCATCTACATCTACAGATGATTGCATACCCCAATGAGATGTGTGGTTTGTTAAGATTATGGTCAAGAGTGATCCCACAGGAGGAGTGCAGTGGAAAACTTCAACCTTCTTGGATTCTTCCTTGTACCTCAAGAAGTCATCAAGAGACTAATATTCCACAGATTGTACATCCTTTCTAAATTCATAAACAGGGTGTACCTTTATGGCTGATAGTAAGCAACATTGGTGCTCCTTCATATGACTTAGCTAAACATCTTGTTCTGGTACTGAGTCCATTTGTGGGAGATTGTTTGCATCTCATTGACAGTTTGGTTGATTTCACCCATAACATTGGGCCATTTCATCTAAGCAGCTCAGATAGCACCATTAGTTTTGAGGTGGACATCACAGGTTTTTTCTGACATGCCCTTTATTCAACTTGTTTAAGAAGGAATTTTCTGAACAGACTAATTGCATTGTCATGCAAAGTCCTCTTTTTCTTTTGATGGCCTTCTATTTTGAAGAGTAAGTCTTGAAACCAGCAGCTCATATAACAACCATTTTTTAAAGTCATGTTGATGGTACTTTCCTGTTGTGGCCTGATAAAGAGGACAAATTATGAGTTTTTACAACATCTCAGCTCCATTCATAAAAATATTCAGGTTACCATGGAAACAGAAAGGTGATTATTTGTCATATATGTGTGTTCAGGTTAGATAAAAGAATGATGCCTCTGTGGGTTATAATACGTATTCTAATCCACTCACACAGATTTGTATTTAAAATCTATTGAAATTTATTTATTTATTTATTTAGGCATCCAGTAAAGCTCTACAGATTGTGGGATGTCATTTGTATGTCACACACACACATACACACACACACACAGGTCAGATAAAAATTCAAAATTTATTTTAATAGTACAACAAATTCATTATATTTTATCTTGCTGTAACAGCAGTAGTAGTTTTTGCATATCCTTGCTTCATGTCTGTTGCACTTCACATGGTTTAAAAATGCTGACACTGAATGGAAGCAGTGATCTAATAAGAATGCCCTAAGGGATTTGTGAAACAGAGAAAATTAAGAAATAACTTTAATTTTATGTGGCAGCCTATTGTACATTTGTATTGCACTATTTGTGCTGGCAGTTTTAAAGGCTGCTATTGACACTAATAAGTAACATTTATCATGTTCATAAATTTAGTAAAAAGTGTGTACCATTGTTACATCAATCTACTAAAATGTGTATTTATGTATCCAGACAGTAATGATAGCCAAAATTAGTGGAGTCCAAACAGTAATTTGTGACAAATACTTTAAATTTTTGGTCTCTCCTTTACCTTTTCTGCTTTCAGTATTACTTACTTAGTTTTCTCTCTCTCTCTCTCTTCTCTCTTTCTCTTCTCTCTCATTTATGGCACATGCCACATCACAATGTTCATTGTTAACATGGACTATGGAGCATGTAACTAGATAGTTAGCTGACAAGCTTCCTACCACTTTTGAAAATGCCTGATTACAATCAGTACATTTAATTTGTGAGACAACATTGGAAAACCTAATGTAATTCATTTTGATGTAAACCTATTGAAATTTATTTATTCATTTATTTAGGCATCCAGTAAATCTCTACAGATTGTGGGATGTCATTTGTATGTCACACACACACACACACACACACACACACACACACACCACACACACACACACACACACACACACAGGTTAGATAAAAATTCAAAATTTATTTTAATAGTACAACAAATTCATTATATTTTATATTGCTGTAACAGCAGTAGTAGTTTTTGCATATCCTTGCTTCATGTCTGTTGCACTTCACATGGTTTAAAAATGCTGACACTGAATGGAAGCAGTGATCTAATAAGAATGCCCTAAGGGAAATTTAAGGGAAAATTAAGAAATAACTTTAATTTTATGTGGCAGACTATTGTACATTTGTATTGCGCTATTTGTGCTGGTGGTTTTAAAGGCTGCTGTCCTTACTGACTGAACATGGAGTTTGTCTTTTTGCTAGGTATTATGTTCAGGTACATTACAGTTTTTATTTATCTCTTTGATATTTTTCCTCACATATTTACGATTACCTACAATAAAAAGACAGGGGAGAGGGAAAATGGAAGACTTCTGAAAGAGGGGCCCACATGAGTCAGTCTGTTTCACATGGCGCATTGCTCTTATAGATCCTTTTTGGCTCAGAAAGATTACTGATCTAGCAGCTGCACCTCCGCATTCCATACTGTGGAACTGGGCAAAGTATGCAATTCTAACAGTGTGGAAGCTTGCTTTGTATGCAAGTAAGCGTAGCATAGTTTCTTCGGTGTTGTATTTGTTTTTGTAATACGTGTCTGCCATTTAAAATCATTTTGAAGTGATATGCTTAAAAATTTTGTTTCCAGTGAGTGTGTAATTCCACTGGTGTTTATTGTCATAGAAGTGTCACAGGCTTTCCCTTTCAAACAGAAATTAAAGACAGTTGTTTTGGAGGTGTTTATCATTAGTTTATTTCCCAAAAACCTGTCATTTAGCTTGTCTGTAGCTTTATTTATTTTTTCTTGTAGTAGTGTTTGTGTTTCCCCAATAAGAAGGATACTTTTGTCTTCCACAAACAAAATATTTACTTGCGATTCTATACTGACATCTAGGTCATTTATATATTGAAGGAAAGAATTGACCTGAGAATGGATCTTTGAGGGACTCAAGTTGTCATTATTCCTACATCTGAAAAATATGTTCTAGTACGATCATTTAGTTCATATGTTGTTACTACTTTTTGTTACTCTTTTGTCAGGTACGAGGAGAACTATTTTAATGCGGGTTTTTTAATGCCAGACTTTACGAGTTTTTTCAACAGGATTCTGTGGTCCAAAATGTCAAAAGCTTTGCTTAGATATAAGAAAATACCAGCAGCATTTTGTTTACTATCCAGTGCTTCTAGAGCATTTTGTAAGCAATTATATATGGCACAGGTCATAGATTTATTTTTCCGAAAACCTTGTTGGGCATCAGCAAGGATTTTATTCTTATCCAGAAATTCCATTAATCTGTTATACATGAGACTTTCAATGAGTCTGACAGAAACTGATAATAATGAGACTGGTCTATAGTTTTCCAAATTTGCTTTGTCACCTTTTTTATGAATAGGGACCACTCTTTCAATTTTAAGACAGTCAGGAAAGGTTCCAGTCTCAAGATGAGTCCATTACCTTGGCAAGGGGTGTTGCAATGTTTATAATACATTCTTTTATGTTGAAGTCTGGAACACAATCAATTCCTGAGGATGTTTTTCTGAAAGTTTTTGCTATGTGAGAGATTTCATTCAGGGAAGTGTAATAGAGATTGAGTGGAGGCACATGCTTATAGATTAGTATATTGAAATCAAATAAGAGCCTTGAAATTGTTTGTTGTTAATAATAGGCATATTATTAGTCACGTCAGTGAAAAACATCTCAGTAGTTTTTAGAAAATTTGCTACTTGTCTAATAGGTGACTTTCTTTCTTTCTTTTGATTGCGCCTATAACTGCGGTTGCGCAGGGTCTTTGTGGTTAGGTACAGATTTGGCAGTGTTAATGTTAAGGGGTGGCCGGATGCCCTTCCTGCCGCCACCCCATACCTCCCAGGACAGAATTAGTGTACGCCAGATGTCTGCATCTAGTGTAATCCATGGAATAGAGTGAACGTGTTCAGATGTCTGGGAGTCATGATGTCTATGAGTGGTGTAACTGTGGTGGGTTATGGGGACCAGTTGGGTGGTATTCACTGAGTGGTATATGGAAAACTCCCTACAAACCACATCTGGGCTGGCTGGCACACCTGCCCACATTGTTAATCTGCCGGACAGATTCAATCTGAAGCCAGCTTGCCTATTTGAGTCCAGGAAGCAGTGCATTAGCACTCTCGGCTAACGTGGCAGGTTTGTCTAAAAGGTGACTCCTCCCTCATTATTTCATTAGCTGGGTACACATTATGTAATATGATTCTTTTGTCTCAGTTGTGACATTTACAGAAACCTGTTTATTACATGTTTGAGAGCTTAATCACACTTAAATACATGGTGCATTGGTTCTGGAGAATGTACTCCTGTTCTTCCAACAGTTTAAAAGTATAGATATGATGCGTAACTCTGCAAACAGATTTTTCTGTTTATGTTTTTAGGAAAAAAATTTCACATTATCAAAGGCTCATTTATGTAATGTTTCACAAGGGTCATGTTTATGATAGTAGGAAACCAAAATGTCATATCTGCATGTGCACTTGTAAGATAGGCATTCGTTATGTTTTTCTCTGTAGAATAAGTCAAGTGTTTTGTACAGTTGAATGATATCCCATTTTTTATTTTTTTGATAACAAAAAAATATTTATGCTTTCTTATTTGTGTAAAACAAATGATTTTCCCAGATGATGGTGTCAAGTTTATTAGTTAACAGCTTAAATTTGTCTCTATGCCAAATGAGTGGAGATAAAAGTTAAGATATTACAGGACTTTTGGGAAGATTACCTTTTAGTATTGCATGTACAACATTCAAGATATGGTTGTATATTACTTCTGCATACATAATTTTACAAATATGCTGCAGAAGGTAATATTATGCAATGGTCAGATTAAATCTAGACAAATTGAAGAAATGTTTTAAAATAAATAAATATAATTACAGACAACATTCACTTGATTGAACGTAATTTATAAGACATTACTGCACACCTGCCCCATTTATTCTTTTGTGCAGTGAACTGGTTTCGTCGGGAGTATGGCAGAACTGAATCTACTGACAGCCATGAAGGCAGCGATTCTCCCATTGAAGGAGGTTTTGTTCGACAGACATCTCTGCAACAGACTCCTAAGCAGGGACCACACAAAGGTGCAGCAAGGTGAGCAGAATATAATGTTAGTATAAACATGGGGTGTCTGAACATTAAAATTAATTCTGATACATTGCGTTCACTCTTGGCTCTTTACATGACTTTATGACAATACCTCCATTTCTTAACATGGACAGTGAATAGTATAAAATTAGCTGTAGATTCCAAAGTACTCACGAGATGTGCATAACATAACTGACCCTCAACAATGATTTTTGTGAAACATCCTGGCAGATTAAAACTATGCTGGAACATGTCTGCAACCTGTGACCTTTGCCTGTCGCACCAGGTGCTTTATCTACTGAGCTGTCCAAGGCCAACTCACGACCCACCATCACAGATTTTCTTCCATGGTTTTAATCTGCCAGGAAGTTTAAAATCAGTGCACACTCCACTTAAAAGTAAAAATTCATTCTGGAAACAAATTCTCCAAGCTGTGGGTAAGTCATGTCTCAGCTATTATATCCTTTCTTCCAGAAAAGTAGTATGAATGGTGACAGGTTTATTCGACCAGTGGAGATGCTGAAGAAGCTGAGATAACAAATACTTGAAGATAGATGCAAACTATTCTATGAGAGTCTACAACACAAAATTTGAAGAACTAGTTTTAAGCAAGAAATCTAGGAATATATTACACCCTCCTTTCTATTGCTTCTAAGGAGTGTGAAAATAAGACTATAACAATTACAGTGCATGATCAGTCATCTTTCCCACATCCATCGTGAGTGGATGAGGAAGAAGCAAGGGATCTAGAGCCATGAGAAGTACCCTATGCCACGCACTTGACAGTGGTTTGCACAGATATTGATGTAAATATTGATTGTAGAGATTTCTTCATTGTGAAATAATTCTTTTTCTTATTGATTGCTAATTTTTTTCTGGTTTATGTAGCCAATGATTCAAATATAACCAGAGAATTTGGTCTCTACATTTTTCAAAAGAAGAAACTTCTTATAGTCATTTCAAAGACCTAAGCCAGGCATTACAGAATTATATAATAAATATTCAAGAATTGAGTGTCATGTGTCAACTCACTGCTTTTTGATAAAGATATATGTTTATTCCCATATATTTTATTCCAGGTGTTGAAGTAAATATACCATTATTTATATTTTTCTGAATTACACTTAATCACTTAATATAGGATTTTCTTTACATTCCTGAAATCTGTACACATATAGGAATCTAAATGCTAGGAGATAATTGGCAGCTGTTCAATGTGACAGAGGAACCATCATTGTTTTCCAAAGTAGCACACTGTTATGCTAATTTTCATATATTAAATGTAGGCCAAGAAGAAAGAAATAATCTTTATCATTTAATTAATCCCATTTCAGATTCTATGGATGAATAACTTCACAGCTTTAAGTACCCTAAGCCATTTATTTTATTTCATCTGGGGAAAAACAGCATTAATTCCCATTTGAAGGAATAATTTTACATTTTCCATTGTTATGCTGTATTTTATGTTTACATATTTTAATATAATTAATTTATTGTTTGCTCTCAGTATTTTGCTTTAAATTAAGAAAGTACTGAGTCTCTATTAGCGCCTTAATATACTTTCCAGCCATGTTGGTCAGACCTTGCAAAAAGCAAAGAAACGAGTAGAAGATCAGTTGAACAAATTTGGTTTTGGAAAAGGCAAGAAGAAAGATGGGGGTGTGGAAGAGACAGCTGGAAGTTGTAAGTACCATATGTTTACTTGTAGATTCATTGGATTTATTTTATCATTAAGGAGAATTGTTTTTGAACATGGTAATTTCTTGTCCCTTTTAAGGAGACAAATTTGTATCTCTTTGCTCTTTTGCTATCTGACCTTCTGTTTTATTCTCTATCATCTTCATGTTGTACTCCTGTTTAGTCCTAATAAAATGATTCATCATTTTCAAGCTTTGTTTTTTTGTCCTGTGGAGCAGAGTGTGAAATGTTTTTGTGGCTGCTTTTAGCTGTCTAAGAAAAGCTGTGGTTCCCTTTTATAGGAAGCTGAAAGGACATGATAATCAATACTGAGACATTCTGAATAATCCTAAAATGCTGCTCTTTGCCCTTAAAGAACAAAGAAATCTTAAATTTGAAATTTTTTGTCTGTACCTCGTAGGAGAAAGCCTTATTAAGAATTGGTGCATAATAGAATTACAAAACATTTTGTTAAAATTCAGTCATTTATGAAATCATTACTGTCGACCACATGTTTCAGATAAGTGGAAATAAGTGACTCATTTTTATTTTGATATACGTACTGCAACAATTCTATCATGATACAAATATGGAAATGTTGAAATACTATATACAGTAATTAATTAAAATACAAACCACCATGATTGGTGACTTAACCTAAGCAGTTTAAATGTTTTAGCCATTCTTTTTACTCAGCTGATACAAATACTGCAGGGTTATTGTGCATTGTTGTTCTTTTTTTCTGCTTCTATCAGATTCATATTTTCAAATTTTATCCATTGCTAATGAATTACCTTGTTTTACAGATATGAGTCGACGAAATTCTCTGGAAACAGGATACCACTCAAGGGATTCAGAATTCGTTGTATTGAAGGAACGTAAACTTGTTCCACTTCGACCGGTGTTAGAAGGCATGCAGAGATTTGCATTCTTGCTAGAAACAAACCAACCTGGCTCTGTACCTGATCCTCCCCTTCTGGCAGCCTCGCTTGATTTGGTAACTATTGTAAATTTGCTATTTACAACTTTCCTCCATCCCCCCTCCCTCTTTTGCTTCTATAAAAATTGTTGACTAATATACATCACATAAATAGTTTTACCAAGAACCAAACAATCATGTTGATTCAGAATTGTCAGATGAGGTCTCTGTTATAATAAGTAACAAAAATTCACTTTGTATGCTTGTTGGCATACATGAAATATTTGAGAACTACTATAATGTTCCCTTGAGTTGCATTTAATATTGTTCCTTCATATTGCATTAATATAATGTGTATTAATATCATGAGAGTCAATAATTGTGAACACATGAAAATTTTTTGGTTGGAACCAAAGATATGATTTGAATGTAAGAAAGCTTATGTTACTGAAGACTGGAGAGATAAATTTACTTTTAATGTGATGGGTGTTACTATTTATTGTAAAACTACAACTTAATATCATGGCACTCTCAATATTACGAAGACTTGAGTGGTGTTTTAAATTAATGGGCACCTTTGTTGAAAATGTTAATTCACTCAAATCAGTGTCAGTAAAAGGCAGAACTGTCATTGCTAAATCTAAGAGCACCAGAAATCATGCATTATCACAAAACGAAACACTGTTCAAGTTAGCTCTTGAAAATTCAAGTTTGTGGTTTGAGTCACTGAATAGATCTGCAACTACTTCCTGAGATTTTAGTGATAGGTGTTTCCTGTGTTATCATACCTACGCCAAAAAGTTTCTGAACCCATTTTAATAGAAAATACATCTATAACTTATTTTCCGAATATACTAAATCTTCAGTTATGACATGCTTAGCCAAATCAAAATCAAATTTACCATCAGCAATAAATTAATTTATTTGTAAAAACATTTCAAGTGAGATATTCCTCTAACACATATACACAACAGTACCCGGTTGGATATTCTTTCTGCACTTAATTTGCTTAGTAGCAGATGATATAGATGCAAGATTTTTGCACATACTTGCATTAATGTTTTACTCTTTACAACATTCTTTGCTGCAATTTGTTTCAAGTTTCTTTCCACCCATGTGGAGCAGAAATTCACTTGCTCTGTAGAAACAATGATCAAGTAGGAATGATTTTAATTTTTTATTAAATACAGTCAGGGACTTACTGTTTTTTATTTCTGATGGCAGGCTATTGTATATTTTAATGCCTTTGTTGAAGGGAGAGTTGTTAAAGGCAGAGGTGTGCATTTCTTTAACATGGAGTTCCATTTTCTGTCTAGTACCATAGTCATGGACATTGACATTTTTATTAAATTTTGTAATATTACTTTTTACAAATTTGCATGGTTCTAGTATATACAGGCTGCCAAGGGGTAGGATGAGCAACTTTTGGAAGAGAGGTCTGCAGCTATCAGTCGGCTTTGCCTTGTTCATTATTCTTATATCTGGCTTTTGGGTGAGGAGGATGTTTGGGCTATGTGTAGAGTCTCCCCAGAATATAATACCATACTGCATTACACTGTGGACTTGTGCATAGTAGGCTGTGAAACAGTTTCCGGGCTTGCGCAGTATGCAAGGATTCGCAGGGCATAGCACACTTGGTTTAGCTTACTATTAGTATTATTAATGTGTATTTGCCATTTTAGATTATCCTAAATCCATAGGCCTAGAAATCTTGTTTCTGTTTTTGGGGATATTTGGGATCTGTGTAATTTCATATCAGGCATAATTTTATTTGATCTTAGGTGGAAAATTAGGTAAGTGGTTTTGTTTGTGTTAACTATGAGCTTGTTTTTCTCAAACCAATCACCAAGTTTGTCTTTATTTCCATTTATGGCCTCTTGGAGTTCATAGTCATTTTTTCTTGTTATGAGGATACTGGTATCATCTGCAAAGAGTGTACTGATGCTGGCGTTGATGTTTGACGGTAGGTCATTTATGTACACAAGGAAGAGCACTGGTCCAAGTATTGAGCCTTGGGGCACACCTTGTGTAATATTGCAATAGTCAGAGTAGTATGTTTCGATATGTCCTTGGTTGTTATGTTTTATTGACACTTTTTGTTTCCTATTTGTCAGGTATGAGCTGAACCAGTTTAGTGGGGTGCCTCTGATGCCATATGACACCAGTTTGTTGAGAAGAATCTTGTGGTCTATAACATCAAATGCCTTGGACAGATGTAGGAAGAGCCCAACTGCTTTTTGTTTTTTGTCTAGAGCATCTAGGGTGGAGTGTAAATACTCATATATGGCAGTTGTCGTGGATTTGTTTTTTCTGAAAGTGTGCTGGGCATCAGATAGTATCTGGTTCTTATCACGAAAATTTATTAGTCTTTGGTGAACTAGTCTCTCCAAAAGTTTACCAAACACAGGTAACAGCAATATCGGTCTGTAATTTTCTGCATTGAGTTTTTCACCTTTATTGAAGACTGGGATGACTTTAGCCACTTTCATGCATTTTGGAAATGTACCTGCCATCAACGATGAGTTGTACACATTTGGGAGTGAGAGAGCTGTTTTGTTTATGCAGTTTTTGATTATAAAATCTGAGATGTCATCGATTCCAGATGATTATTTATTCTTGGGGTACATTGCACTTAGTACAATTTCTTCAGGAGTATTTTTCCAGAAGAATATAGATTCTACAGGAGTTGTTATTTTGTTTTGTCTGTTGGGTGTGGGTTTGTTGAAGCTTTGTAACAGATTTTTAACAATATTTTCATAGTAATTGTTGAAGATATTTGCAATTTCTTGTGGATTAGTTACTCTGGTGTTGTTAAACAACCAGTAAAAACTATATTGCCTGCATTTTTCACTTTAACATGAAATCCAGCTATTCTTCCTCTCATTTCCATTCGGATTCAGATTCTTTATTGCTGTTGACCACATACAGTAGAATCTACATCTACATCTACATCTACATCCATACTCCACAAGCCACCTGATGGTGTGTGGCGGAGGGTACCCTGAGTACCTCTATCGGTTCTCCCTTCTATTCCAGTGTCGTATTGTTCGTGGAAAGAAGGATTGTCGTTATGCTTCTGTGTGGGCTCTAATATCTCTGATTTTATCCTCATGGTCTCTTCATGAGATATCCCTCTGTCATCTATTTCGATATCTACCATTTTGTCATTTGTGCGACAATCTAGAGAAGGAACTACAGTGCAGTCTTCCTCTGTGAAACAGCTTTGGAAAAAGACATTTGGTATTTCGGCCTTTAGTCTGTCATCCTCTGTTTCAGTACAATTTTGGTCACAGAGTGTCTGGACATTTTGTTTTGATCCACCTACCACTTTGACATAAGACCAAAATTTCTTAGGATTTTCTGCCAAGCCAGTACATAGAACTTTACTTTCGAATTCATTGAATGCCTCTTGCATAGCCCTCCTCACACTACATTTTGCTTCACGGAATTTTTGTTTATCTGCAAGGCTTTGGCTATGTTTGTGTTTGCTGTGTAGTTCCCTTTGCTTCCGCAGCAGTTTTCTAACTCGGTTGTTGTACCA
The DNA here is from genome assembly GCF_023898315.1 of Schistocerca nitens. Classification (NCBI taxonomy): domain Eukaryota; kingdom Metazoa; phylum Arthropoda; class Insecta; order Orthoptera; family Acrididae; genus Schistocerca; species Schistocerca nitens. Next base: position 387,138,203 of record NC_064620.1, read on the forward strand.
CGGTGGCTCTTTTCCACCTCTCATGAGCTTGCTTGGCATATACTCATCTAACGCATATTGTACGATGGTTCTGAACTTTGTCCACTGATCCTCAACACTATCTGTGCTTGAGACAAAACTTTTGTGTTGAGCTGTCAGGTACTCTGTAATCTGCTTTTTGTCACTTTTGCTAAACAAAAAAATCTTCCTACCTTTCTTAATATTTCTATTTACGGCTGAAATCATTGATGCAGTAACCGCTTTGTGATCGCTGATTCACTGTTCTGCGTTAACTGTTTCAAATAGTTCGGGTCTGTTTGTCACCAGAAGGTCTAATATGTTATCGCCACGAGTCGGTTCTCTGTTTAACTGCTCAAGGTAGTTTTCAGATAAAGCACTTACAAAAATTTCACTGGATTCTTTGCCCTGCCACCCGTTATGAACGTTTGAGTCTCCCAGTCTATATCCGGCAAATTAAAATCTCCACCCAGAACTATAACATGGTGGGGAAATCTACTCGAAATATTTCCCAAATTATCCTTCAGGTGTTCAGCCACAACATATGCTGAGCCAGCGGGCCTATAGAGATATCCAATTACCATGTCTGAGCCTGCTTTAACCGTGATCTTCACCCAAATTATTTCACATTTCAGATCTCCGTCAATTTCCTTCAATACTATTGCGCTTCTTATCACTATAAACACGTCTCCCCCTTCACTGTCCAGCCTGTCTCTGCGGTATACATTCCAATCTGAGTTTAGGATTTCATTACTGTTTACGTCTGGTTTCAGCCAACTTTCTGTCCCTAGTACTATATGGGCGTTGTGACCGTTTATTAATGAGAGCCGGTCTGGGACCTTTCTATAGACGCTCCTGCAGTTTACTATTAGCACATTAATATTGTTATTCCCTGTTGCATTTTGCCTACTCCTACCTTGCCGCGTCTCTGGAGGCGTCTTGTCGGGCCTAGGGAGGGAATTCTCTAACCTAAAAAACCCCCATGTGCACTCCACACGTACTCCGCTACCCTTGTAGCCGCTTCCGGCGTGTAGTGCATGCCTGATGTATTCAGGGGGACCCTACATTTCTCCACCCGATAGCGGAGGTCGAGAAATTTGCACCCCAGATCTCCGCAGAATCGTCTGAGCCTCTGGTTTAAGCCTTCCACTCGGCTCCAAACCAGAGGACCGCGATTGGTTCTGGGAACGATACTACAAATAGTTAGCTCTGATTCCACCCCATGAGCGAGGCTTTCCGCCTTCACCAATTCCGCCAACCGCATGTACGAACTGAGGATGACCTCTGAACCCAGACGGCAGGAGTCATTGGTGCCGACATGAGCAACAATTTGCAGTCGGGTGCACCTAGTGCTCTCTATCGCCGCCGGCAGGGCCTCCTCCACATCTTGGATGAGACCCCCCGGCAAGCAGACAGAGTGAACACTGGCCTTCTTCCCCGACCTTTCCGCTATTTCCCTAAGGGGCTCCATCACCCGCCTAATGTTGGAGCCCCCAATAACTAATAAACCCCTCCCCCTGTGTGCCTGCTTGGACCTTGCTAAAGGAGCGGCCACATGTCCACTCACAGGCAGAGCGGGCGATGCCACACGGCCAGCCTCCACATTTACCCTCCGCCTCATGCGCCGCAAACGCCGCTGAACCCGCCACTCGCCTTGGGGAGAGGGTGGCCTAACCGCGCCCGGTACCCGCGAAGATGTCTTGACAGCAGGGACAGTGGGTGAAGCATGTAACACCTGGGGTGTACCATGTGATGCACCAGACTCCCCACTGCCGCTACACTCCGAGGCAGCAGCCTGAAGACGGCTGACCGCGGCCATCAACACGCTCAGCTGTTCGCGAACAGTGGCCAGCTCCTCCTGCGTCTGTACACAGCAGTCACACATCCTATCCATCCTAAGAAATCAATTTACTGTAGAGAGTTAATCAACTTTTAACTAGACTGCTAATTCACTAAAGGCGGCTGATTGTTGACTAAACTGTGGTTGCTAGCCACTTCTTGTAGAAAACAATTAAAATAGCACTACCTGTCTCTGGACCGTATTGAAAACAAACACTAGCACTACTGGCACTGTGGCTGACTAAAGGGACTCTCTCTGACTGTATTCAAAACAAACACAAAATCTATGGAACACTATTACTAGCACTCGACAAAGCTTCCTAAAAGCAAAAACACGTGGAAGAAGAAGTGACAAGTAAGAAAAATACTGCTAATACTTAAATTAAGGTAGCTCGCTGCACAGCAGACGTGAAGCAGACGGCAGTTACGATGACACTGACACTACTGGCACTTTTACAGTGATAGTAAGATACAAATATTTATCACATTACATGTAAAAATTAAATATCTTATATACAGATATAATATCAATTATTAATATCAATATTGTCAATATCATAGAACTCTTTTGTATGATAACATGGGTTTTTTGTTAGACAGTCATAAAATTTTATTTTGAACTTTTTAAAAGGCAAGGATCAAGCGGCAAGAGGAAATTTGTTAAAAATTTTGAGGGCATTAACTTTATGATATTTTCCTGTTATTGCTAGTGTGTGCCTTGGAATGTCAATGTTTGCCTTGTTTCCAGTATCGTGTTTGCGAATTATTGCCCTGATGATACATTCTTTAATGTTATTCCTGACAACATCAAAGAGTGTGCACTTTCAGCACATGCTACTGCTCTTCCAAGTCCTTTGCTGTCTATGACAGAATTACAATGTCATCGGCGAACCTCAAAGTTTTTATTTCTTCTCCATGGATTTTAATACCTAGTCCGAATTTTTCTTTTGTTTCCTTTACTGCTTGCTCAATATACATATTGAACAACATCGGGGAGAGGCTACAACGCTGTCTCACTCCCTTCCCAACCGCTGCTTCCTTTTCATGCCCCTCGACTCTTATAACTGCCATCTGGTTTCTGTACAAATTGTAAATAGCCTTTCGCTCCCTGTATTTTACCCCTGCTCCCTTCAGAATTTGAAAGAGAGTATTCCAGTGAACATTGTCAAAAGCTTTCTCTAAGTCTACAAATGCTAGAAACATAGGTTTGCCTTTTCTCAATCTAGCTTCTAAAATAAGTCGTAGGGTCAGTATTGCCTCACGTGTTCCCATATTTCTACGGAATCCAAACTGATCTTCCCCAAGGTCGGCTTCTACCAGTTTTTCCATTCCTCTGTAAAGAATTTGCGTTAATATTTTGCAGCTGTGACTTATTAAACTGATAGTTCGGTAATTTTCACATCCGTCAACGCCTGCTTTTTTTGGGATTGGAATTATTATACTGTATTTACTCGAATTTAAGCCGCACTCGAATCTAAGCCGCACCTGAAAACTGAGACTCGAAATCGAGGAAAAAAAATTTTCCCGGATCTAAGCCGCACCTGAAATCACCTGAAATCTGAGACTCAAAATTGAAGGGGAGAGAAAAGTTTAGGCCGCACCTCCAAATCGAAACAAAGTTGGTCCATTGTAATATGAGACACAATTTAGGTCGAATGAATGACAATACAGCTATAGTAGTTTGGTTCGAGTCGTAGGCTTAGCAGTTAAGCTTTACCAGGTAGCCGTTGCTATGTGTCAGGCGCTCCGTCCGTATTTATATGGGTACCCTTCCTTTTTCACGTGCTTCGTCTGGTTTGAATCGATTGCTTATTTTTCTTTGGTCTGATAAGTGCCGTTCTCTTTGTTATAGGTGTTTACATCACTCAAAGCTGAAAATGCATTACTGTACTGTGTCATGCATTGTTTGTCGCAATCTGATAGTGCGTGTTTATGGCCTGTCACCGCTCACGGCATGGCTTGCTTTTGTGCACACTACCGCCGCTTACAATTAAAAAAAGAAAGACAGAGGAATCGTCTCATTAGCGAAATAATGGCAAGAGACTGCTATTTTTTGTTACTTACGCTGCTGCATTCTTTGACAATGATCAACAAGAACCAAATAATAGACTGCGTATGAGAGAACATGTTCTGAATGAGAGTTTAGCGAAAATTTTTCTCCGTTTGAAAATCTTTGCAGACGACTCTTTAGTACATTACATTCTGCACAGAAATTTGAGTCATCTTAGATTTAAAAATGTAATCAACTCCCGTGCTTCATTTCTGACTGTATCACTATTCGGCATAAGAATAATACGAATATAAACATGACATGATATGTATATTCTTCTGCGTTTGCTGTTGTCTCACTCTAGTTTCGTAGTTTATTAGGCAGACAGGATTTAAATGAGATAGCAGCAAACACGAAAGAATACATGGCAAAATGTTTATATTCGTATTATTATTATGGTGAAGAGAATACTGCATGTGATTCACAATTCATAAAAGTTCCTATTAGCAACCATCTCTTCTCACAGGTAGGAAAAAATTAAGAATGCAGAGTTGGACATACTGACAAACATCCCAAACAGTCTTGCAAGTCGGATTTTCGAAGTACATTGAAATGCTGCTACATTCGAAGATGAACAATATGGTATTTGTATTTACTTCGTTGGATAATGTATAAAAAGGCAGTGGTCGAAACTCAGGGCGGAGAAAGAAAGCTCGTCTTCCACCTTTTTTTTTGTCTTTGTGCCTGCGAAGCCCTTCATATATTCGACGACAGAAGTTAGTTGTGGCGGCACCTACCAACATTTTTCAGAACTTCCCCTTTGCACTCTATTCTAAGCCGCAGGCGGTTTTTTGGATTACAAAAACCGGAAAAAAAGTGTGGCTTAGATTCGAGTAAATACGGTATTCTTCTTGAAGTCTGAGGGTATTTTGCCCGTCTCATACATTTTGCTCACCAGATGGTAGAGTTTTGTCAAGACTGGCTGTCCCAAGGTTGTCAGTAGTTCTAATGGCATGTTATCTACTCCTGGGGCCTTGTTTCGACTTAGGTCTTTCAGTGCTCTATCAAACTCTTCACGCATTATCATATCTCCCATTTCATCTTCATCTACATCCTCTTCCATTTCTATAACATTGCCCTCAACTACATCACAATTTTATAGACCCTCTATATACTCCTTCCACCTTTCGGCTTTTCCTTCTTTGCTTAGAACTGGGTTTCCATATGAGCTCTTGATATTCATACAAGTGGTTCTCTTTTCTCCAAAGGTCTCCTTAATTTTCCTGTAGGCAGTAACTATCTTACCCCTAGTGAGATAAGCCTCTACATCCTTACATTTGTCCTCTAGCAATCCCTGCTTAGCCATTTTGCACTTTCTGTCGATCTCATTTTTCAGTCATTTGTATTCCTTTTTGCCTGCTTCACTTACTGCATTTTTGTATTTTCTCCTTTCGTCAATTAAATTCAATATTTCTTCTGTCACCCAAGGATTTCTACTAGTCCTCGTCTTTTTACCTACTTGATCCTCTGCTGCCATCACTACTTTATCCCTCAAAGCTACCCATTCTTCTTCTACTGTATTTCTTTCCCCCATTCTTGTCAATTGTTCCCTTATGCTCTCCCTGAAACTCTGTACAGCTTCTGGTTTAGTCAGTTTGTCCAGGTCCCATCTCCTTAAATTCCCACCTTTTTGCAGTTTCTTAGTTTTAATCTACAGTTCATAACCAATAGATTGTGGTCAGAGTCCACATCTGCCCCTGGAAATGTCTTACAATTTAAAAACTGGTTCCTAAATCTCTGTCTTACCGTTATATAATGTATCTGATACCTTTTAGTATCTCCAGGCTTCTTCCATGTATACAACCTTCTTTTATGATTCTTGAACCAAGTGTTAGCTATGATTAAGTTGTGCTATGTGCAAAATTCCACCAGGCGACTGCCTCTTTCATTTCTTACCCCCAATCCATATTCACCTACTACGTTTCCTTCTCTTCCTTTTCCTACTATTGAATTCCAGTCACCCATGACTATTAAATTTTCATCTCCCTTCACTATCTGAATAATTTCTTTTATCTCATCATACATTTACTCAATTTCTTCGTCATCTGCAGAACTAGTTGGCATATAGACTTGTACTACTGTCGTAGGTGTGGGCTTCATGTCTATCTTGGCCACAACAATGCGTTCGCTGTGCTGTTTGTAGTAGCTTACCCGCATTCCTATTGTTTTATTCATTATTAAACCTACTCCTGCATTATCCATATTTGATTTTGTATTTATAACCCTGTATTCACCTGACCAAAAGTCTTGTTCCTCCTGCCACCAAAGTTCACTAATTCCCACTATATCCAACTTTAACCTATCCATTTCCCTTTTTAAATTTTCTAACCTACCTGCCCGATTAAGGGATCTAACATTCCACGCTCCGATTCATAGAATGCCAGTTTTCTTTCTCCTGATAACAACGTCCTCCTGAGTAGTCCCCACCCGGAGATCCGAATGGGGGACTATTTTACCTCTGGAATATTTTACCCAAGATGACGCCACCATCATTTATGCATACAGTAAAGCTGCATGCCCTCGGGAAAAATTACGGCCGTAGTTTCCCCTTGCTTTCAGCCGTTCGCAGTACTAGCACAGCAAGGCCGTTTTGATTAGTGTTACAATGCCAGATCAGTCAATCATTCAGACTGTTGCCCCTGCAACTACTGAAAAGGCTGCTGCCCCTCTTCAGGAACCACACGTTTGTCTGGACTCTCAACAGATACTCCTCCATTGTGGTTGCACCTACGGTATGGCTATCTGTATCGCTGAGGCACGCAAGCCTCCCCACCAATGGTAAGGTGTATGGTTCTTGGGGGGGGGGGGGGGGGCACCTCCCAATTCATCCTCAGAGAGTACCTCTGCTTTTGTGAACCAACACCTTCAACCTGTTATCCACAGCCTACCCTCCTACATAAAAGACACAAACCACTTCCTCCACTAGTCCAGTCCATGAAGGAAAATTAGGGGAAAAAATCTGTGTAGCCACAAATTTTCTTACGGTGATATGAAGCAGTGCCATGAGCACTATACTAGATATGCTAACTGGTGAAGTGTGATCATCATGGTGAAGGGAAGTTTGTTTAAAGGTTACTTTTTTTTAGTTTTCCTTGAATAACTCAAAAATATCAGTTTCCTAGTACAAAATTAGACTACATTAAATTCTACAAAAAGGTCCTATTCACTTTTCTTCTGGGATTAGCTGAGGTAGAAAAATGGTAGCTTGTTAGAAATAGTGTTGCAATTGTAGAAAATAAATGTTTATTGTTAAATGAAGTCATTCAATACAGTTCTGCACTGCTGTGTTATGAACAAAATACAATTGTATGGAATATCAGACCAATGGTGTGATTGGGCTGAGGAGTTTCTGGCAAACAGTACACAACATGTCAATCTGACTGGAGAGAAGTCTCCAGACATAAAAGTAACTTTGGACACACCCTAAGGTAGTGTTACAATATTTCCCTCAATATCAGTTTATTTCCCTGTTCTCTGATTATAACATCTCCACTACTTAGTGTTAATGGAGTAGTAATGTGAACTTCTATCTTGAGGCTCCTAGGCAAATAATAAACTTTTTCTGTGCATACAATATAAGCTTTGATTACAGTGGTTATCATTGCAGTTCTTTTTTACTATTATAATAAATATCAAAGAGGACCTTGAATGTGGCTGTTATCTCGTAACATTTGCTTACTCTATGGTTAATAGACTGTGATGACTGGCACTATGAAGATCCAAATCAAGTGAAAAAGATGATACCATGATCTCATTATTCCATAAACTCAAATAAATAAATATATATATATATTTACATGAATTTATTGAAATATAATAATCATTATGACATAAACGTAGGAAATACCAAAATACATGCCTGTCATGTCCCAGGTAAAAAAAGATAGCTGTGTTCCAGCAGTATTTGTAACACTAAAAGCGTAACACCCTCCATTTTTTTATTGTAATGCTTTCTTTGTATTGACAGCATTTCCACAATCTACAGTATTCCTTAGAGGTGAGAGAGACAACAATTTTACCAATTACACATGATTAAGAGCGTTAAACAGTGAGGTATGGTCTTCTCACCATATAGGACAACATACCATTTATGTAGTCATTACCATTCACCACTGCTGGTGGCAATGAATGGAGGAGTGATGGTTACTATTCAGTGACCAGTAACACTCTTCCAGAATGCCGTGTTTTCTCTTTTAGCTGTGATCAAATACTTAACGTGAGTTATCTGCTTCATAGAGTTGATTTTTTCTGTAGAAAAGAAATACGTTGAAGTCCAGGTATAACAAAGACTGACCAAGTGGGTAGTAATGTCCACATTAATTCATACCACATGTGATTTTGGGTTTCATCATAGTCAGTTGTTCCGCGTGAGCCTTAGGTCTTATATACATTTTGTTACAAAAGACATGACAACTAAAAACAGAAAATTGCAGAAATAGAATAAATTTTGACAGATATCAGAATAGCAAATTACATTGTATAAATCATAAAGTGAAATGACATTATGCAATATATGAATCTCATTACAGATTAGACTCATTCACAATGAAAATTGTCAAATATGTAAATATAACAGTACATATTGCATTTTAGTGGATTATTTGTAAAATATTGAATATAATTTCTTCCTAGCGTGTTTCCTAGCTATAATAAAAATATACTTCTTTTCAGTAATAACAGTCCTTAAACAAAGAGCCTGGCAGACAGGATAATGCCTTGCAATTATGTGGTAAGACACGTTTTTAATTGGATTCCCCCCCCCCCCCTTTAAGGTAACCTTGGATTTCAAATATATGTTATAGACAATGATTGTAATTGTGTTTCAGTAGTTTTAAGAAAATAATATGGTTTCAAACAGTCCTACCGTTTACAGTGTCTGCTTGAGGCATAAGGAATACATTCTACAGGTTTATTTCATCATAACAGTTCCCAAAGTATAGTATTACTTATATCACACATATTTGGCAATGCTTAGGATTGCTGTTGATGTGTTATTAGCTTTTCAATTAATTAATGTGAGAGAGAATATGCTGATAACAAATTTTAAAGAGGCAGAAAGGTCCTAGCTTTTACGTTTCAGGAAGCGTCCTCTGACTATGAGTACTATTGAAAAACAGTTGCACAATGTAGGACTTCATACATTCTAATCATCAAGAAAGCATTCATCGTAGCAATGCATTACCACTAGAGGTGAAGTCACATGTATGTCTTTACTGTAGCAGATTTTGCAGATTGTATGGTCAGTGTCCAACAGTAACAATTTGTTGTTACTTAACTTACATTAAGCGAGTTTATTGCCACAGCATGGGCTGCAATTTGTGTAATGCCCAATCCCCAAAGATATTCATCAGAGACTCAGTGAAATTCCAACTGCATGTTACACATTAGTTTGGTTCTGCAATCATAGCTTTACTGTTAGCAAATCCCAAGCCAATTTTCTATTTCAAGAAAAGAGCAAACAATGGCAAGTCCAAGTTTGAATATTGACAATACTAGAAAAGGACAGATCACTACTCACCATAAAGATGACACATTGAGTTGCAAACAGGCCCATTGAGCTGTCAGTCAAAGCCTTCTTCAGAAAGGAGACACACAAGACCCTCATTTGACTAATTCTTCAGTATTGACAGTCAGCCTGGATGCCTTACCAGATAGATTAATAGATGAGATAGAGAAGTTCCAAATGATAACAGTATGTTAAATCTTGAGTCCATTTAGTAAGCTCATATGTGTCATGGAGCTGTGTTGCGTGTCACAGGGAGGTTTACTGTCAAAATTACAAATGTTCATTTAAAGGCAAATCAAGCACTATATTACTTCATCCAACAAGGATCTTATGATGACACTGAAATCAAAGTAAGATAGCAAAATTTTCAGTCTTGTTGATGTGTCTTTCAATAACTCAACAACTCTACAGTTCATGAGTTGTAACATTTACTCCTAAATTATTTACGTTGCACCAGAAATTTTTATTACCATATCTATTCTAAAAAAAAAATCATAAAGTCACAGTATCTACCTTTAGCCATATTGTCACTATTACTTAAGAATTATACTAACTTGGCTTGAGGAGACTGTGTAGCAATAGATTTGTAGGCAGTTGACGAAAGCCATATGTTTGGAATAGTGTCAATTAAAATTTAATAAATGTGCATAAAAAGTTTGCAAAGATGATATTACATGATTCATAGGGCACTGCAGTTCATGACAAACTTTGAAACTTGTAGTTTCATCATGTAAAATTGTATACGAGCACATATGAGCTTAAATAAAATGAGGACGATATTTTGTCGTAGTGTCAATTGCAACACAAGCAGCTGAATTAACAGCTAGGCCTGTGTGTTGTGCTCACGTTATGATGAAGATCCTTTGATACCATGTTGATGAAACTACACTTTGGTAAATAAATACACCACTGTATTGGAAAACACAGTAGATGGATTTTATTATTATTTTATCCATTCATTTCAGAGTCCCCATTTTACCAAGAATGGTCACTATGGGGATCTGAAAGTACTCTTTATTAATTATTAATTCAAAGTTTTAATTTCTTGCTCATGCTGCCAATCATATCTCCAGAATAATATTAAAGTGATTTACTTCTTTTAAGAGATCTATTGCAAATAATGATGCAATTAATGATAGAACATAGTTTAAAATAAAGATTAATTGCTTTAAATGTAAACATAGAGTATATCAATTTTATTCTCTTCTTTAATGATATGGATATAATAGAAGGAAACATTCCACGTGGGAAAAAATATATCTAAAAACAAAGATGATGTGACTTACCAAACGAAAGCGCTGGCACGTCGATAGACACACATACACACAAAATTCTAGCTTCCACAACCAACGGTTGCCTCGTCAGGAAAGAGGGAAGGAGAGGGAAAGACGAAAGGATTTGGGTTTTAGGGGAGAGGGTAAGGAGTCATTCCAGTCCCAGGAGCAGAAAGACTTACCTTAGGGGGAAAAAGGACGGGTATACACTCGCACACACACACATATCCATCCGCACATATACAGACACAAGCAGACATATACAGAGGCAAAGAGTTTGGGCAGAGATGTCAGTCGAGGCGGAAGTGCAGAGTCAAAGATGTTGTTGAATGACAGGTGAGGTATGAGTGGCAGCAACTTGAAATTAGCGGAGATTGAGGCCTGGTGGATAACGGGAAGAGAGGATATATTGAAGAGCAAGTTCCCATCTCCGGAGTTCGGATAGGTTGGTGTTAGTGGAAAGTATCCAGATAGCCCGGACGGTGTAACACTGTGCCAAGATGTGCTGGCCGTGCACCAAGGCATGTTTAGCCACAGGGTGATCCTCATTACCAACAAACACTGTCTGCCTGTGTCCATTCATGCGAATGGACAGTTTGTTGCTGGTCATTCCCACATAGAATGCGTCACAGTGTAGGCAGGTCAGTTGGTAGATCACGTGGGTGCTTTCACATTTGTTTGTGTGTCTATCGACGTGCCAGCCCTTTCGTTTGGTAAGTCACATCATAATTGTTTTTAGATATATTTATTCTCTTCTTTTATTGAGTAAAATAATTTGATTTCAGCCTCATGCACCAGTTGTTGCTAGAGCTGCACTGTTGTTGGAGTGTGCACATTTTGTGCACAGCTGTAACAAAGGACAGTGGCCAGCTTGGATGAAACTGAATTTTCCAATGTTTCGACCATCAGGACCAATACCAGCACGGGGTGTACCAACTGGCTTGAAACGTACTCATACTCAACAAAGAACAGCTGGAAAAATGTTCTATCAGTGGGGTGAGGTATGTGTCACTGCACTTGTTCATTTGCGTAACTAATATTAATATCCAGTCTCAGTAAAATATCTTGAAATTCACTGGTGCTACATACTGAGAAGCTTAGTACATTATGAAACTTCCACTTCAGTCTTGAAAATTTCCTTGTCATGCTGTTAACTGTGTAAATGGCAAATTAAAGTAGGAAATATATGATTGTAGTAACAAGGTAAAACACTGAACCCACTGTGCCACCATCAGCAGAAGAGTGTCCACAAACATCTAGCCTGTTGTAAGAAATTTTAGCAAACATGGGACTCAGGCACAGTTCATATGTCTACTTGTGCACTTTTAAGCCTATGAATTTGTGCTCTGCTGTTCTAGTGATCAGACAACTTTCTCATTAAGCTGTTCAGACCTTCACAATTTATACAGCTGTTGGAAAAGTGGCTGTGGTCTTTCTGCATGCAAATGTCACCGAACTAGTAGACCCATGATGTGATTATATGCTGAAAGATATTTGTTTATTTCCTTTAATTATGCCTTGTTGCATAGTATTCTACATAGGCCATATTTTCTGTGTACAGTGATATTTCTGCATTTGCTTTGGAGTAAAAAAATAAAGACTCTATGGTTAAAACTACAGAAAGGTATCCTAATTGTGCCAAGTCATCACCCACTCTCTTTGCAAAATAATTTCAAGAAACTGGAAGTATAAATATAGTACTCCAACAAAAAATGAGAGATACTGATAAGACAAATGCGACTCAACATCTTATCGCCAGTAAGGCACAATCCACATGTCATGGCAAGGCAGCTTGAATGTGGGCAGTATCAGCGACACATTTCATTCTTTTCACATTTTTTCCATCAACAGCTTCATGGCAATGAATTTCAAAATTGGGTACAGTTCTTCAAATGGTGTCTCCAAAAACAATGAATTTAAACAGCATTTCTATGTAAAATTTTGTTTATGGATGAAGCATCATTTACTATAAATATAAATATGAAGTGCTGCATAACATGGATCTGTGCTGCAATAAATCCAGATTAAATTCACTGGGTGGTATATCGATGAAGACTTACTTTATACCATGTATCAATGATCAGTGTTAACATTTTGAGTACTTGGTATGATAATTATAATAATAAATGCATGACCCTAACTGAGTTACATGTTTGCTTTCATTTGACAAGTATGTGAGACCTCTTCTCCTACCACAAGACATTAGTTTGTAGCTCTGTTATCTTATTACCATTTGATCACTTACCACACATTATGTTGTTGGTATCCTTTCAAAGATTTACCAGTGGCACAGAAAGAAGTATATATTTACATTAAAAAGCAGTCAATGTCATAATTTGGCAGCTATAATTGTTAAAAATTACTTGTGTGTGTTAGAAGATGTGCCACATTTCTTCTGTAATTTAATGGAAAATAATTCACCTCCATATATTTATCTGTTCCAAATGTATTTTGCATGGGCCTTCTTTGTTGTCTGACCATATATATACTGAAGAGCCAAAGAAATTGGTACATCTGCCAAATATCATGTAGGGCTCCCATTAGCACTCAGAAGTGTCGTAACATGATGTGGTATGGACGTGACTAATGTCTGAGTAGTGATGGAGGGAACTGACACCATGAATCCTGCAGAGCTGTCACAGTGAAGATCTCTTCTGAACAGCATGTTACAAGACATGCTCAATAATGTTCATTTCTAGGGAGTTTGGTGGCAAGCAGAAATGTTTAAACTCAGAAGAGTGTTCCTGAAGTCGCTCTGTAGCAATTCTGGATGTGTGGCGGTGTCACATTGTTCTGCTGAATTTCCAAAGTCCCTCAGAATGCACAATGGACATGAATGGATTCAGGTGATCAGATAGGATGCTTATGTATGTAGCACCTGTCAGAGTTGTATCTAGACATATCAGGAGTCGTCCGATAGCACTCCAAATGCACATGTCCCACACCATTACAGAGCCTCCACCAGCTTTAACAGTCTCCTGCTGACAAGCAGGGTCCATGGATTCATAAGGCTATCCGCATACCCATACACATCCATTGGCTCAATACAGTTTGACCAGGCAACAAGTTTCCAGTCATATGCATTCCAACGTCGTTGTTGACAGGCCCAGGCGAGGTGTAAACTTTGTGTTGTGCAGTCATCAAGACTACATGAGTGGGCCTTTGGCTCCAAAAGCCCATATCAATGATGTTTCGTTGAATGGTTCACACCCTGACACTTGTTGAAGGCCCAGCATTGAAATCTGCAGCAATATGTTGAAGGGTTGGACTTCTTCAATCGTTGTTGGTTCCGTTCTTACAGGATCTTCTTCCAGCCGCAGCAGTGTCAAAGAGTTGATGTTTTACCAGATTGCTGATACACATGATACACTCATGAAATACCCACTTCATCGCTTCCTCAGAGATGCCGTGTCCTGTCTCTCATGGGCTGACTATAACAGCATGTTCAAACTCACTTAAATCTTGATAACCTGCCATTGTAGCAGCAGTAACTGATCTAACAACTGTGCCAGACACTTGTTGTCTTATATAGGCATTGCCAACCACAGTACTGTATTCTGCTTGTTTACATATCGCTGTATTTGAAAATGCATGCCTATACCAGTTTCTTTCGCACTTCGGTGTAAATATTTCATATCAAAATCATGCTATAGCCCCTTCACAATGAGAAACCTTTTGAAATAATGCGCATAACAAGAGATGGCTTTGTCGTTGTTAATCTGTGCTCCCACTTCTTATCTGTTTATCTGTCGGTCTCCCTCTCTCTCTCTCTCTCTCTCTCTCTCTCTCTCTCTCTATCTGTCCTTGTGTCTACCTATCTCTTGTCTGTCTGTCTGTCTATCTCCCTATACACATAATCAACTCAGTATAATAATTAAAAATGTCATGTAAAGTTGCCACTGTTTGCAACATCATTTAACATATTCTTTGCATTTGTTAAATCCTAATAAAACATCTTTGTTTATACCAGCTTACGGAAAGTGTATGTGACATGAAAATGAATAGAAAATGAGCCTGTGACCACTGACAGATATTTATAATTTTCCTTCTACATGTGTAATCTTCAAACCACAGTGAAGTGCCAGGCAGAGGGTACTTCCCATTGTACCATTGATTATGATTTCTTCTTCTTCTTCCATTCATATGGAGCACAGGAAGAATGATCGCCTAAACATATCTGTGCATGCTCTTACTAGTCTAACTTTGCCTTTGTGATTCAAAAAGTAGGGATACATGCGGAGTTATAGTATATTCCTAGATTCAGTGCTGCCAGTTCAGTTTTTTCAGTATTTCCATGATGCTCCGCCACTGGTTTTTAAAAATAAAAATAAAAAAATAAAAATAAAAAAAACCTGTGACTATTCACGCTGCCCTTCTCTATGTGTGTTCAATATCCCCTGTTAGCTCTATCTGATGCAGGACCCAGACTCTTCAGCCAAGTTCAATGGTGGTTCATATGATGTTTGGTGAGCAATCTCATTTGTAGATTGACCACACTCCCATAGTGTTCTAGCAATGAACCAAACACTTAACACTTGCTTTACCTGTGACTGAACCTATGTGATCATTCTGTTACATATCCCTACAAATTTTTATACCCAGGTATCTATATGCCCAGTTCCAATTGTGACTCATTGATTTTGTTATCATAGGATACTGCCGTTTTCATTTTGTGAAGTGCCTACATTTCTGTACATTTCAAGCAAGTTATCAGTCTGTATATGGCTTTGAAATCCTATCAAGATGTAATTGAATACCACTGCACCATTTTTCAGACAATACTTCATTATAGAGAACTTCATCACCAGCAAAAATTGTAAGATTATATTATTCTGTCTGCTGGGTCATTAATACTTTAAATAAACAACAAAGGTCTGAAAGCAATTCCCTGGAACATGCCTGAAGATATTTCCACTGTCAATGACTGCATCCAGGATTATATTCTTCAGAGTCCCTATCAAGAAATCCTCAACCCCTTCACAAATTTCGATTGATGACTAATACACTAGTACTTTTTGCTAAGAAATAGTGGCATGGTACTAAGTTTAATACTTTCCAGAAGTGTTTGAGCTCAGAGTATGTTCTAAGACTCAACAGTAAATGGATTCAGAGATATTGGATGGTAGTTTTATAGATCACTTTTGCTTCCTGTCCTGTCACTGGGTGTGACGTGCTTCCTTCTAACCACTGGGCATAGTTTTTTGTTTGAGGGATCTTTGATGTATTATGGTTAAAAGAGGGTTAACTCAGCTGCAAATTCAGTATAGAATTTGATAGGGACCCCGCCAGGTCCTGGAGCCTTTTTCAGTTTTAATGACTTCAGTTGTTCGTCAGTACCATTGGCACTAAAATCTGTTTCATTCATCTTTGCAGTGGTAAGAGAATTAAATTGGGACATTATTCCTGAGTCTCCTTTTGTAAAGGAAAATTTGAAAAGGGAACTCAGCATTTCCTGTTTTGCTTTGCTACCCTGTATTAAATTACTGTTCACCATTGGAATCAAAGCATCCACATAAATTTGGGCATTGTGTTGAAACAGTATTTGTCTCATACTGCCAGCAATTGCCTGAGGTTACCACACAAGAAGCCAAATGTTTGTACCTTCTTAATAGTAATAAAGCTGCTGGATGATGGAGGTGAAACCCTCTGAAATGCATACTGGGCCAAACAATAAATGTGACTTTAGTAATTTGTATTTTGAAATACATATTCATGGATGTCATAGGCACACCTAACCTAGAAATATTCACATTTAAATATCAAGAATCTACTTTCTTGAGATACGCAAACATGGTAATTCATAGCAGTAGTGCCTTAAAAGTGACTAATTCATCCTTAGGTTACCATTTCTGTAGTGTTCCTTAAAATTTCAAAATTAATAAACATTTATTTGTGTCTTGCAGACATCACAATAAGGTACTGACATAAAAGAGAGAGAGAGAGCAGACTCTATGAAGAGTGGCATGATCGTCACAAGTTCACATAGTAAGTGTGAGTGTCATGGAGATGCTCAACAAACTCCCGTGTCAGAAGCTACAAAGTGAGATTTTTGTTGCCGATAAGTTAACTGTTGAAACTGCTGAGAGTGTACATTCCAAGAAGAATTGGGAGACATATTATTTCATCCAACATACGTCTCACAAAAATACTGTAACAAGAAAATGGGAGCAGAACTCATATGGGGATTAGTGACTGTTGCTCTTCCCATTGACTATTCGTGGATGGAACAGGGAAATGGTGGGGAGGGGGGGAGATAATAGTGCTACCAGAACTAACCAAGGTGTCTTACTGTAAGGTGGCTTGCAGAGTACAGATGTAGACTGAAACAGCACAAGCCATACTTGTCTACTAAAAGACAGCAGAGTGAGTTATAACTACCCCTTATTCACAAGCATGTACTGCACAATATGTAACACACTCTGAAATCAAATATCAAGAGTTGCAAGCCATACTTGTCTACTAAAAGACAGCAGAGTGAGTTATAACTACCACTTATTCACAAGCATGTACTGCACAATATGTAACACACTCTGAAATCAAATATCAAGAGTTGCCTTGCACAAAGTGGGGTGCTTCTTGACATCCATCTTGGGATTGCAAAGACACCTAACACAAAGTATCCTAAAATCATGAACAACTGTAACAAGATGAATTTGGTATTTATTGAATTCTACAGAACTTTTTATTCAAAATGAATAATATCTTACTGAAGAACATACAATCTACAAAAATATCTGTCCATATTTGTGACTGGTTGGGAATTTCTTGATATGATGAATGCAGAAAATTGTCTGGGGAGAGGGTTATTCTCATAGATGTGATTTTGCATGCACACCAGAAGTTGTAAAAATTGTACCACCATTTGTGTTAACACATGAAAATTCAAAGTATACTGTTGTTTCAGGCACTTGGCAATCGATTAGAAGAGCTATTACAGAAAGATAAACAGCATGTTCCAGAAGTTGTATCTATGGTTACTGAAGAAGGAAGGCAAAAAGAACTGCTTATGGAAGATGAAGAGGAGGATTTCCTTGATGAAGGTGCAGCAGTCTTTTTATATGTTTTGTTCGAGTTAAAGTCCATGACTCTGTGATGTGCTGAAACTTCATACTTATGTCTGTTGGGGCCCAGGTCTCTGACAGACGTCATCACCAGATAGTGGTCGCTGCAGTATCATCCTGAGTTAACTGCTAATGCAACAATAACATTGATGACCCTCATGATTTTATGCCCAGAGGGATTGTTCTCTTTCACTCAAGTTATTCTTCACAGTATGTGCAACTAATGTGCAGTGTAAACATAACTTTCAACATTAGTGGACACTCATACTATAAATTTTATGTGCCACAGTTTTACTGTAGGCTGAAGGTTTTTATTTCGTTATCTGACACACCAATAACTGTATTTCCATCAAAAAATATTATTATGACATAGGTCTTGGCTAGCAGATCATTGAACTCTTTGCTTTGTAGTCACTGGCTGTCTGCTGACTCAGGAAGTATAAAGTTTTTTTGTTGCTGTTGCGTGAGTTTTTGCTAAAATTATCTACAATATACCAAGTGAATACATTTCAGCGCATGTTTAATGAAAATACAGGCCACATCTCTGCTGCTTATCCATGATAAGAGGACGATTTGCACAGTGGTTATCAGGAACAGCAGAAGGTATCCTATGCCTCTACATCAGACTGCCGAGGGGAGAGGGGCAGTGAGGCTGCTCTCCATAGCATTGGCACCATCACCATTGACTATGTGTACAGTAATACTTCATATCCAGGTGCAGCCTAACATTGGCGGCACTCATACAAGTGAGTTCCTTTCAACTGGTGTCGATTTTCACCATTTTTGGCTCCACCAGTGAAATCATTAAGTTACTGTGGACACACAGTAGGAGCCTAACATGCTCAAGTAGGATATTGGCTATGGACATACATTTTCAAGTTATTGTTGTAGTTGAAACTTCATGTCATCACAGGAATTTTTTTGGAACACTGTGATCATTTATTGGTTTCCAGCTATGGGGCTGAATATATGGCTCACTTGACTTCAGTAGTTGCTAGAGTATTGTGAATAATTGCCACTTTAAGATATAAAAGTGAGGAAGTAAATTTAAGTTTTTGAATACAGAAAGAGTATTCCGTGCATAAGCTACAATAATTCTCCTTTTCACACTGCAAACTATCTACCACAGCCAAAATTATTGCAGTGAGAGTGCATACTTAGAACCAGTATATTTTGTCACTTTTGTAGTCTCTGTCTCACTTCTTTAATCAAACTGAGAATAGAATATAAATCATTAAAGAAGGCTTTGAAAATATTCAAATGGACCAGCAATGGCATGTATTTGGTGTCTTGTTTGTTGCATAAATTTAATAAACTAGCAATTAATAAATTATGGTGCTGGTATGCAAACAAATTATTGGACTTCATTGGGAAAATAAGTATGGATGGTGCTGTGACTTGAATTTTATCAAGGTCAGCACAGAACTGTAGAGCTGTAGAGTTTATGTTTAAAATTAATGTGAGAACTGACAAAAGCTTATAGAGGCATAGTATTTGGCCATAATTGTAGGATATCTTATTTTATTTTCTTTCATTCATGAATGGTTCTCTTAGGATCATGCAGAATCAACATCTGTTGCCCACCTTCTTACCACAGTATTCTTTCACGCGCAACAAGTGAGTATGTTTCTTTTCCTCCGTCCACATCTGTTGTTTGGTCCTTTGCTTTCTTCCTCAAGTACCCATATTTGTGTACTTTCTTGATAGCATCTCATTAGTTTATTTGGATCAATTCTTTCTACATAGTGTGAGCTTCATCGTTTGCATATGCATTGTAACTGTGCTTTTAAGGATTTGCCTGTGGATATCTGCATTGGGTTTTGAGTGATACATTCCATCTAGTTAGATTTCACAGTTTCAGGAAAGGCATTTCTTTATTATATTTGTTTAGTTAACTGAAATGTATTTTTCTATTTTTTAAGTGTGAATTCTAAGACCATCTTCTTGTTATAATTTTCAGTGATCCATTCACCCATGATCCATTCACCCAAGCACTCAAATTATTTAACACGGATAGTTTTGTTATTGTCACTTTTAGGATCAGATGGTGTAGCCATGTATTTTCTTTCCTCAGATGAAGCCAGTAGTCTAATTTTCCTACCTGTTCATGCAATATTTCTCATTTTTTCTGTGCATTATAATGTCTTTAGCATTTAGCACTGAGTTGTCTTCAAAAGCTACAAAATCTAATTATACACCTTGGAGTGTTAGTGTTTGTGCTCTTCCTCATTCTTGTACATTTGTTCAGTGTCACAGTAGAATAGTAACAGGGATAAACCACATCCTTGTCATACTCCAGTGTCTGTTTTAAATTTTTTGCTTGGTTTTCCTGTAAATTGCACTTTTGATTTTTGTCTCTGTGAGTATTTCCAAACAGAGCTTCTCAGTCTATTTTGCCTCCCCCCTCCCTTACTTTAAATTGAAAAATTTATGACATGCCCTCTGTTTGCTGTGTTTCAGATGTATTTCATTGAATTCTTCAGATGAAGAAATTGTCTCTATGCATAATCACAATTTTCTGACTCCATTCTAGTATTTGCCAAGTTGAGAATCTAGTTTTGGTTTAACTCAGTTCAAAAGAACATTGGAAATAATTTTGTAGGTAACTGAAAGTACTGGGGTTTCATGATTGCTGTTTTCATATGTCTTACTTCCATTTTTTGCATTGTGGGTGTATGTGTGCCAACTTCCAGTCACAGATTTTTGCCAGACTTCATAAAAAAAATATTTCAGTTTCATAATGATGTTCTTTCCTGCACTTTCCCATAGTTCTGCAGTGATTTGGTCTACTCCTGAAGTCTTACTGTTTTACAGAGATTGTATTATCCATTTAATTCCTGAATGTTCAGTGGTTTTGAATCTAGATTTTGCACAGAGAAAATGAAACTGAATTTTTGCTGTTATTTCACAATTAACTAATTTAGAAAAGTATTTTGTGGAGATCTGGCAATTTTTGCTATTGGTGTGAGCAATTTCCACAGTCTTGTCTTTGAACTGCAGCTGGAATTCTTATTCTATATTTCAAAATTTTGCATCTGCACTTTAATTGCAAATTTTTGTATTTTGTATTGGTTTTGTGCTTTCATGACATATTAGAGAGTGTACATTTCAGGTTGTATAGGTCCTAGGACAATTGGGAAATCGGGGAAAAGCCCGGGAATTTTTTCGTCCAGGAGAAAACTGAGAAAAACTCGCAAATTTTTTTAGAATTCCGGGAATTTTTCATTGTTTTGGTTTTCAGTTAAATTTTTGTAATTTTGAAAGGTAAGAACTGATACTCTAACAAAGAATTTTGCTTTTTCCTGCTATTGCAGAGTAATAATACAACACTAAAACATAAATGAGGGAAAAAAACAGAACTTACGTCACAAAAGAAATGCACCATTTACAACAACAAAACACAGTGCACACACAAGCATATGCCAATAACAAAATGTGTCAAATGCTTTAGGATGAAGGCTATGCAATACTTCATAACGAAAAACTGCTTCCTAAGAGTGTCACATCACAATGGTTTACATTAGGTTCATTTGGACAGTTGCTGGTACGCGCATGCGCAGTTGAGTGGGATATGAGCATTACCTTTTCCTGCTTATGGCTACTTGAAGTGTGGCTGTTAGCTGTATCAGCAGTAGCAACAACCAGTCATATGCCACCCAGAAAAAATTCTCCGGCACATGGAAGCTGCCAGATTCACATGCACAGAGAAGTCTGAGTTCTAGTGGGATGGAGGTAATCTCCACATGACCTGTGTTTCGTTTTAATGATTTTGCTGTTTCCTGTTCATTTACAGCTCTCATGTCAAATGAAAATAAAAGGATTTCTGTGGTCAGGAGCTAGCAAGTGAATTGCAATACATTCACATAATTATGGAGGGCTGAAATGTGTTATTAGTTACAGTTTTCTGACTTTATTTCATTTCCAGATTTTTGGCAGTCAAGCATTAACTGCCTTCATTTATAAAGTGCCAGGAAGTTCTACACTGCTGTATAAAACTTTAACCATTCAAAGGATTGATAAAATATATTGTCACTTAACCCAGAAAATGTGTATTTTCACCTGGGAAAAAGTTTATTTTTAACTGGGAAATCCAGGATTTTTTTTTCCTTTTCCACATATACACATTGATGTTCTTTTGATTTATTGCATGACCACTAATGCCATACTTCTTGTTTGAGTTCTATGAGCTGATTGCATTCATCTGTCTGGGAGGCATGTTTCTGTGTCCTGCTTTGTCGTGCCACTTTTTCTTCTGCTTGTATAAGCATCAATCTGGTGGTGTTGCTTTTTCTGTTACCTATGCAAAATTTTTATTATGGTTGATGTTTTGTACATCATATTTGCATATTCGTATCATAATTTTCAGTTCTCTGCTTTTTGTGGAGTCACATGTAAGAAGAATTTTGTAGGGAATGATTGGAATCTAAGACTATACCTTTGAGGGCTTTTTAAGTTTCAGGGCATTTATTGTACTTGTGTGAGAGTTTGTAACATGTTCCAGCCAATATTCTCCTAACAATTATGTTAGCTTCACAGGACATTTTCTTGAGGAATGTCAGTTTAAAAAAATGGACTGTGATTTCTGCATAGTTCAGTGAGCTCCATAGTATTGTGGTTAGTCTACTTATGTCGTAGCTGATGCTACACACATCGACTTGTGTGGTCTTTCATGTTCTCTCCTTTTGCACCATCCATAGTTGCAGTTTGATGTGAGTTGAGTGTCTGTGCGATGACAGATGTGTGGCATCAGCCATCTAGTTTGTGTCCACTGCTTGTTGTGCTGTGTTAATGTTTAATGGTTCAAATGGCTCTGAGCACTATGGGACTCAACATCTGAGGCCACCAGTCCCCTAGAACTTAGAACTACTTAAACCTAACTAACCTAAGGACATCACACACATCCATGCCTGAGGCAGGATTCGAACCTGCGACTGTAGCGGTTGCACAGTTCTGGACTGAAGCGCCTAGAACCGCTCGGCCACACCAGCTGGCTGTTAATGTTTATTGCTCACTCCTTGGAGTTGTAACTCATTTACTTTATGTTGATTGTGTTCTCTGCCAGCTTTATATTGACAAGTCATTAATAGCAACTGATTCTTTTCCTTGTGTAATTGTGCATTAGTAAAACTGTTCAAGCCTATTCTCGGCTTGTGATTGAGCTCTTATTAAGTACAGGTAGCACTACACAATCTGATATTCCCATTAGTGGTGACCCCAAGATGATCAGTGCTTAAAGTACTGGTCCAGCAATAATATTGATTACAGGATGGAATCACCTGCAGTGTCATGGCTGACCATTCGCCTCCCATAGTTTTGTACACATAATTCAGTTACCTGATTTGCTCAGGTCAAAGCCAGCTTTTGCTATTCTGAAATTACAGCAGATGTGACTAAATTTGCGTTGATAGTGAGTCAGCTTGATCACCACTGTGCTTCTGAAGTTCAGGATATAATCACGGTTCCATCAGCAGAGAACACCGATGAAAGATTAAAGACTGAGCTTATTTGTAGAGTTGCTGTTTAACAGGAAAGAAAGACAAGTGCTGACTCAGGAAGACATGGGTGGCAGAAAACAGTCTCAGTACCTGCATCACCTCTACTGCAAGATGGACATTGAAACAGTGACTGACAGGAATATTAGATCTTGTGGACAGTGACTGACAGAAATATTAGATCTTGTGGTGCTACCTCTGCTCAGTCACATGGTGAAAATAGGATTGAACAATTTTATTAAAGAAGAATTACAGAAGGGGAAGAATCAGTTTCTGTAGGTGCCTTGTCAGTATACAGCAAGCAGAGAACAGAATCAAAATAAAGTAAATGAGTTACAATTCCAAGGAGTAAGTAATAAACACTAACACAGCAGACCAAGTGGTGAACACAAACTGGGCACTTGATGCTATTCATTTGTCACTGCACAGTCACTCAACTCGTGCCACAACTGCATCACTGGATGGTGTGAACAGAGTTAATATGCACAACCATGGCAATTGATGTGTGTAGTGACTGTCTAATGTTTCCGATACGAGCGTGAATCTGGGTTATTTCGGTTTATTCCCCCAAACCATCTTCCACTTCTTTACGAGGTGACATACTTGGAATTTGCTGCCACTCTTCTTTATTGGATAGCTGGCTACTGCAACCCTCCTGACTTCTGCGGCGTTGAATAACGCTAGGTACAGGAATTTTTAAACTCCTTCTACTTATGAAATAAGTAGACATACAAACTTTGCATTTTGTCAGTTAACCATGTATTTGACTTTCATACACAATAAAACTCTCACTTTAAAACATAAGTATATAACTTCCATTAAGTCCCTTGAACAGTCAAATGTCAGAAACAAATTAAATTACAGTTAAAAGAAAGTTGGCTTTGATACCATAACTTTTCTTAGTAAGGCTAAATCAAGAGTTTCCAAGAGTTCTTTTTCAACTGTCTTTGTTTTAATAACAATAGTCAGTGACCCAATAAGCACAGAGCTGCATATAAACTCCAACGTACTTCCTTACACACTCACAAAAACATCTATGGAGTCCCTGACAGGTACTTGTCAGTGCTGCTCGTCAGCCGCGTCTTCTTTCTTCCCGCGACCAATTTTAAACCTGCACACACAAACATGTGACACGCAGTAGATAGGGTTCTACCATGCCACACTCATATGCAGAATATTGTGTGTTCGAGACGGTAGAAGGCTGAGTGGTTCTAGAATTTATACAGAAATTCTTGAATCACTACAACTCCTACAATATCCTGACCATCTGCCTGCCCAATACTTAAATTTCCTCTCTTTTCCAATTTGCACCCAAGGTAATTTTGGCATGATTTCGTGGTATTCTTTGTAGTATATCAGTTGCAGACTTCTGGTCTTTCACGTAGTTTTCTATTGATGATGTTGGTTGGTGTGTATACATTGATTAGAGTCTAAATTATATTTGTTGCTTTTATTGTTACACTGGAATGCATATTATGTAAAACATAAATATAGCAACTGAATCAAGTAGGCCTATTGATTATCGGTTATATTATGAGAAGGAAGGTTGCTACTCACCATATAGTGAAGATGCTGAGTTGCAGATAGGCACAACAAAAAGACTCTCACAATTATAGCTTTTGGCTGTTGAGGCCTTCATCAGCAATAGACATACAAACACACATACACACTCACAGTGTGTGAGCTGCATTTGCATGAGTGTGTTTGTGTGTGTGTATTGTCTGTCTGTTGTTGCTGAAGGCCTTAACGGCCATAAGCTATAATTGCGAGAGTCTTGTTGTTGTGCCTATCTGAGACTCAGCTCCACTATATGGTCAGTAGCAACTTTTCTTCTCATAACCATCCTGGTTTTTCCATTGTTTGACTTATCGATTATAAATACTCATCCCTATTGTCACGTAGAAGAAGGTGGAATTAAATGAATGACGAACACTAACTTCACTTAATGAAGGCTTATTCAGCACATGCACATAGAAGAGCGCAGAGCGTACTGCCTCCAGCCAGAACACATACAGTATATATACAGCTACTCAACATTCCAATACAATGATACTTGATATTTGTGGATACTTCTAGAATGCACTAGAACCAAATATAGAAATTAAAATTGTACTGTCCAGGTGAGTTTTGAACTCACAACCTTCCATGCAACAGTTTAGTATCATAACTACTACACCACAGCGCTAC
The DNA here is from genome assembly GCF_023898315.1 of Schistocerca nitens. Taxonomy (NCBI): domain Eukaryota; kingdom Metazoa; phylum Arthropoda; class Insecta; order Orthoptera; family Acrididae; genus Schistocerca; species Schistocerca nitens. The sequence goes on from NC_064620.1 coordinate 387,163,609, forward strand.
TCAGCTACTTCTACAACATTGCTTCCTCCTTAAGTGAACAGTGTCTCTATGTTACGTCCTCCTAGTCCGGAAACGAGTCATCGGTCCTGAAAAATCCGACTCTGATGACTGATCCTTGCCCTGGCGGTGATCTTCTTAGAACTTCTTTTGCTGCTATGCTCTTCGTCGCCTTTCTGCTTGTTACTTGTCACTAGAGTTTTGAATTTACTCTGGGTGTCAGGATCCTCATTGGGCTTCATTCAAAGGATGTGGACCATATCTCTGATCTTTCGTCGTCTTGTGCCGGGGTCGAAATCTTCAACTTCATAAGTAACATCAGATAACTGTCTTACAACCTTATAGAGTCCAAACTACACCTGAGGAGCTTCTAAGAGAGACCAATCTTCCAAACAGGAGAGGACTGAAGACCCAGACGAGGCAGTGTGTTGTGTCATACTTTTGGCGATCATTTTCTTGAGCCTGCGGCATGTGGACTCAAGCTAACTGCCGAGCTTCCGAAGCTCTGGTTAGAACCTGGCCAATGTAGTCGTCATCTATGTCATCATAATGTAATGGAAACACAGTGTCCATTGTCGTAGTCACCTCATGCCCATGCAGCAGGAAAAAGGTGTAAATCCGGTGGTGTCTTGTTTTGCAGTGTTGTAACAAAAAGTCACGAAAGGTATCACCTCACCCCAGTTGCTTTGCTCAACATTTACAAACATTGATAGCATGTCAGCCAAGGTCATATTAAGGCGTTCAGTAAGCCCATTAGTTTGTGAGTGGTAGGCATTTGTCATGTGATCAGTAATGTTGCACCAATAGTTTATCTCTGTCACAATATTCGATTGAAAATCTTTCCCTTGATACGTAATTAATGACCTTGGGGCACCATGTTTTAATACAATGTCTCCCGCGATGAATTTGGCTACCTCAAATGCTTCAGCTGTTTTCACAGTTTTTGTAAAGGTATAGCATGTCAGATAATCAGTGCAAGAAATAATCCATCTATTGCCACTAGCAGACGTTGGAAATCGTCCAAGGAGGTCAATCCCAACATGCTTGAAAGGCGTTTTGGCTGGTGGGCTTGGTTTGAGTCGGCCAGGTGGTTTCTGAGGAACAGCCTTTCTCCTCTGGCACTCTCTACAATGCTACACATAGTGACGGACACTCCTAAATAAACCTGGCCAGAAAAATCTGTTGTGGATTCTATCGTAGGTCTTAATAAATCCTAAATGTCCAGCCTCAGGTGTGTCATGAAATTTCTGTAGCACATCTAAGAGCATGTGTTTAGGTATCACTGGTAGCCACCTCCTTCCAAATGGATCAAAGTTTTTCTTGCAAAGTAATCCATTAATTACTTTAAATTGTCCTTTCACATCCTGTGACCGATTTAAGGTAAGCATAATTTGAGATATCTTGGCATCCTTCTTCTGCTTAGCAGAGGGATCCTGGAGGGCAGTGAGACAGTCACTACCTTCATCAAAGTCTTGATAGTCTTGCACAGGGTTTCTTAAAAGGCAGTCAGCATCTTGGTGTTTTCTTCCACTTCAGTACACTATGGTAATGTCATACTCTTGAAGATGTAGTGCCCACCTGGCGAGTCATCCTGTTGGATCCTTAAGACCTGTCTGCCAATAAAGTGAATGATGGTCTGAAACAACTGTGAATGGCCTTCCATAGAGATACTGTCGAAATTTGCACATGGCCCAGATCACAGCAAGACATTCTCTTTCTGTAGTTGAGTAGTTTCTCTTGGCTTTTGTAAGTGTCCTAGAAGCATAGGATATAACCTTCTCTTTTCCATCCGATATTTGCAATATAGCAGTGCCAATCCCATACCCACTGAGATCTGTGTGTAGTTCTGTAGGTGCTCTCTCATCATACAGACCAAGTACAGGGTCAGTCATCAGAGCTTTTTGCAGTACGTCAAAAGAATCTTGTTGAACACCACACCAGATACATTTAGCATCAGCTTTTAAGAAATCTTGGAGTGGTCTGGCTTTGATGAAAAAGTCTTTGATAAAATGACGGCAATAAGAACATAATCTGAAGAAGCTTCTCACATCTCTAATACTTTTAAGAATAGGAAATTCCGTTATAGATCTCACCTTGTCTGGGTCTGGCCGCCCACCTTCATTTGACAGAAGGTGTCCAAGTATTTGATTACTTTTGCTCCAAAGAGACACTTTCTTGGATTTAAGTTTCAGTTTGTCTTGTGGGAGACACTTACGAACAGCCCTCAGTCTTTTTATATGTTCATCAAATGTCTCTGAGAACACTGTAATGTCATCTAAATAACAAAGACACGTCATCCACTTCAGGCGACGTAGAAGATTAACCATCATCTGTTCAAAAGTGATGAATGCAGTTTTCTCACGATCAGCCTCATCTACTTTGATTTGCCTGTATCCCAAGTACATGTCCATGCTTGAGAAAAACTTAACCCCCCCTCAGACAATGTAGTATATCGTCAATTTGTGGAAGAGGGTAAATGTCCTTTTTAGTTATCTTATTAACTTCCTGTAATCACCACAAAAGCGCCAACTGCTTTCCTTCTTCCTGACAAGGACCACTGGTGACAACCATGAGCTCTGCGAAGGCTGAATGATGTCATTCTTCATCATTTTCTGTACCTCATCGCAAATTATTCGACATGCCTTTGCTGATGCATGGTGTGCTCTTTGGCTTATTGGTTGATGGTCTCCAGTGCTAATTCAGTGCTTCACTGTCTTATTGTCTAATTTACTCTCACTTGTGGATTGAAGCATTCAGAGAACTCTTGAAGAATGGCAAGTAGCTTCTTCTGTTGTTCCTTAGTGAGATCTGGTGATAGATGAGCTAGAAGATCTTGTGTCATAGTGGTAGCGCTAATTTTGCCCACAGACTCAGCATGGGAGGTTTCTATGACACTCAGTTCTTCTTCAATCAACGGCTCAGAATTTGCTATGCACATGCGTCTTGGAAGGATCTGTGGTTCTCGGTGACAGTGAACTATCCACAATTCACCAAGTCTGTTCTTAAACGAGATGACAGAGGCTGGGATGACCAAGTTATTCTTCAGTGGTATGCTTCTCTTACATTCCACTACAAGATCCATGGGTTGATGCATGGCATGACACTTGACAGTTACCATTCTAGCCCTGACTGCAGGAGTGATTACTTCATCCAGCACACATAGTCTCCACATCCTCAGATGCGCATCTTCCTGTCCACAGTATCTCATCTCGTCTAGCATAATCTATAATCTTTGAGTGACCACAATCTATAATTGCCTGAGAAGCTTTAAAAAAGTCTCATCCGAGAATGAGGTCATGACTACACTCTCGTAAGATGATGAATTCTAAGGACTGTGTATGGCCACTTATATCCACACGAATGGTACATCTTCCTGTAGGTTTTACATATTTCCCATTAGCCACCTTCAGCAGAGATGTTTTGTTGTCAACGAATATGGTTTTCTGCAACTGGCGATGGTACTTCTTCGAAATGACTGAATATGATGCTCCAGAGTCCACAAGAGCTTGGGCTGGTCGACCATCCATGAAGATATCGACGTAGTTTACTGTCATTTTTGTAGTGATCAATAGCGGAGGATTTTTCTCTTCAGCGGCCTCACCTCCAAGGAAGGTCGCACCCTTTAGTTTTCCAGGTTGCAGCAGCTATGTGATTGGCTGGAGCTTCTAAACAGCAATGCAGACCTTGATCGGTGTGTTGGGGAGTGTCCTCTCCAGAGGATAGCTTGCGGTGATGGTGACCTATGTCATCCTGCACCCACATCTAATTCTTCATCTTCGTCGTCCCGGAGTTGGCGTCAGCTAAGATCGGTCTGCTGTCTTCTGTTGTAGGCATCATCAAACATCAAATATCCGCCGCCTTTCTCGACAATATCACAATACGAGTCCCAGTTGTCCGCAGTGGAAACATCCTGGTTGGTTATCCCGGGTCCTCCAGACGTCAGTCTTCCTTGGTGCCAAACAGGTTCCTCATGCGGCATTTTAAAGGGAAATGAAGGACGAGACATTGGATTCAATGTCTGTTCCACTCCCTCCCTTATGACATCTTGAAGGGTCTTGGTTTTTTGCTCTCAGTGCAAACCAAGTGCCTTCTGAACTTCCTCTCTCACTATCTGATGAACAACACTTGTGAAATCAGTTGCTTCCTCCATCACAGACATCGATGCAGCATTTTGAAGCCGTTCAAACTTCTTTTTTGAGGCATTTTCTCGATATACTGACACCATTTTGTGATGTCGTCTGCTGTCGGAACCTCCTTCAGGAGTAGGGCTTGATACATGTCCTCAGCAACACCCTTCATGAGATGTGCAACCTTATCTTCCTCCTTCATTCTAGGACCCACTATTTTACACAGCTCAAAGACATCTTGAATGTAGGATGCTATAGTTTCTCCTGGACACTGTGCCCTGCACTTTAATTTATCTTCAGCCTTGCACTTGTGTCATTGTGTATCGCCGAAATACTTGCGCAGTTCTGGCTGGAATACTTCCCAGCTAGAGAACCTGGAAGGATGTCTCATGTAGTGGCACACAGTTTCTGTCATCGTAATGTCCTCTTCCTTTTCTGTCTCTGGTAGATTGCGATCTGTTGAACGTGGCTGGAACTCGGGTTTCTTGCCACTCAAATGGTAGCTCTGTCGTGGCCTGATGGGAGCCACTGTGTTGCCCATAATGTGCGCTATTACAAGTTCCAATACCCGGTGCCTCCACCAGAATAACGTCGTGTAGAAGAAGGTGTAATTAGATGAATGACGAACACTAACTTCATTTAACGAAGGTTTATTCAGCATTTGCACATACAAGAGCGTGGAGCGAACTGCCTCCGGCCAGAACACATACAGTATGTAAACAGCTACAGAACATTCCAGTACAATGATTCTTGACATTTGTGGATACCTCTAGAATATACTCGAACCAAATATAGAAATTAAAATTGTACTGGACAGGTGAGTTTCGAACTCATGACCCTCCATTCAACAGTTCAGTATCATAACCACTACACCACGGTGCTTCTCAGCTTCTGCTCTGACAATATTGTAGACTGTTTGACATGACTCATGGTCCTGGTATTCCTTTTTATATCAAAAAAATATTCATTTGTTTATTGTGATTGTGGAATGCAATGACTTTTGCATTGTTTTTTCTAACGTTTTCTTGAATATTTGTTAATTTCCCTATTTTTTCTTTAGGTTATTTACATCAAGTATTTATAATCAAATTCTTGATATTAGTTTGATTTTTTTTTCATATGAGGTTGCCTACTTGAATGGTGTGATTCTGACCAACTAATATTATGAGAATTTTGCCAGTATATTTTCTACTACCCTGATCTCACCTACTTATCAGGTATATGTCCTTATCTTAATTTTATTTGGTCTTATGATTTTGCCACATTTCTAATAAACATACCATATTCGATTTAGGATAGTCTATCTTTAGTACCAAAAATTCTGAAATTTATTGTTCCTAAGTATAATTGGAGGGCAGCGTGGAGGGTAAAAATCGTAGTGGGAGACCAAGAGATGAATACACTAAGCAGATTCAGAAGGATGTAGGCTGCAGCAAGTACTGGGAGATGAAGTTCGCACAGGATGGAGTAGTATGCAGAGCTGCATCAAACCAGTCTCAGGACTGAAGACCACAACAACAACAACAACAACAAGTATAAAGTACCAGAAGCAGTTTGGTTGTTAAGGTTTAGTTTATTGTCCATTTAGCTAAATGCCACATAGCGAGATGGAAGTACAAAAGTAGTTGCACATGTCCATTGGCTAAATTCGTTTCCAGTACATCCATTATTCTTTCACATCTGACAGCTGTTAATATGCTAATGTTCTGTCCCTTGCCACATTCATTAAAATCCATTTTTGTGCAATTATCCTTGGAGTGAACAATGTCAAATCTTTTCTGTAAGTGCAGATGATATAAATTACACTCCTGTCTTTTGTAAACAACGTATCGTATTTTTTCTTTCCTCACAAGCACAGAATCTTCTCTTGCTGAATACACAGTAACATTGTGGGCAGTTATGCTTCAGCTTTTAATTATTGTAACTCTTTTGTAGTACCCTCAAACTTATATTTCAGGCAAAGAAAACATTCAGTGTCATCTGATTCATTAGTAATCATAATGATAGTTGAAATATTTGTAAGCTACAGTTTATTTTTTCCTTAGAACCTAGTTCTTTGATTCAATTTCTGTATTTTACTCTTGCATAAATTTTACTAACATGTATCCTATGGCAGCAGCTCAGCAATAAGACATGAGAGTAGAGACGACCTGAATCTTTCAATTCACCTAATGCAGGGGAGTATCATAAGATGTTTAAGCATTTGTGACAACAAATGTTGAGAAGGATGTAAAGAAAGATTGGAGAATTTTTATGCATAGCAAATGAAGCTAGACACAGATTGCTTTTTACCTGAAAGGCTAACATGAAAAACCATCTCTGGGAGCTGAAAACGTGGTGAAACAATCACAAAAATTCCAAGAACTTTGTACAACGTGTCTTTGACAGATATGTGTCAGCAAGGATATAAAGATTGGGAAAGACCCACCTTGTGAAAGGATATAAATTAAGAATGTTTTGAAGATGGGATACAATATAGATATGAGTTGCCATAGACCTATGGCAGAGATGTGCAAGGACATGTTGAAAAGTAAAGCCTCTGAATATTTAATGCGAAAACTGTTTTAACTTTTTAAATAAAACAAACATTATTAACATTCTGCATCTTTATTCTTCTTGGCGACTTATTTATTTCACTACATATTCACCTTGGTGATGGACACATTTCGCCGGCCAGTGTGGCCGAGCAGTTATAGGCACTACAGCCTGGAACCGCGCGACCGCTACGGTCGCAGGTTCGAATCCTGCCTCAGGCATGGATGTGTGTGATGTCCTTAGATTAGTTAGGTTTAAGTAGTTCTAAGTTCTAGGGGACTGATGACCTCAGAAGTTAAGTCCCATAGTGCTCAGAGCCATTTGAACCATGAACACATTTCACCCAACAAGAGACCAGTTTGTTGATACCGTCACTGTAGAATGTCTGACTTTGTTGATGGAGCCACAATCTCACCTCTCTTTGCACTGCTTCGTCACTATTAAAGAGAAGCCCTCAAAGGTGTTCTTTATGTTTTGGGAAGAGATAAAAATTGGGTGGGACCAACCCTTGGGACTGTATGGATGATGGTCAGTGATGATAGTGAGCTCAAGGCATTGTGTCGTTGCAGATTTTGCAGCCCTTGTGTGTGGTATGGCTTCAACATGCTGAAAGAGAGGATGCTCCATGTGTGGACAGACTCTACGAATTTGAAACTCAGTTACATCATACTGTTTCTCATGCACCAACATATTCATGTTACACACTGCCACATTACATATGACAGCTTGGAGCCCTCCAACAGCAGATGGCTGCAAATATATAGACATGAAATAATGTTTGTTTTATTTTAAAAGCTTTGACTTTTCACATAAAAAATTTGGAGGTGTATCAAAATTTGTGAATCTGTTCAAAGTATTATAGGTGACCCGAGATTGGAATGATGGCTATAATGTCAGGCAGAAGATGGTTGATGTAGGGTAGTAGCCAGTGAAGGCCCAGTGAGAATTGGCTGTAAAAATTAATGTTTTCTTTTGCACTGTTACATTAGCAATGTTTCATTGTGGGGAGCAATCATGCAGGCAGGATCACACCAAGTGACCAGCCAGCTGACTGCAACAAAAGTGTGGCCAGCTTTGCTGATGTCTGAACTCATGTGCCTGCCATGCAACTATATTATGTAAGCCTCAAACATTGGATGTCAGCAGCACATGTAGATGTTCAGGACTCTTGCAGAGGTGGCCAACTCTGTAGTGAGTAACCATGCCCAGGTGGCTACTGTCTGCAGCATGGAGGCACGCTGCATCCTCCACAGTGATGGAAGATGGTTGCCTTGTACAAGCTGTGACTCACTGTTCCCTTGGGCAGGAGTCTGGGGGCTGCTTGAGTGAGCCAGGAAGGCCTTGTATGCTGTGCCACTAAGTCTACTTATGCCAATGCACCACCTTTAGCCACATATTTGGCAACACCACTAGAGTGCATTGATGGAGTAGTCCCTGCTCCCACACTGCAAGAACCATATATTATCACTGTACTGGCAATTTTCACTAAGCAGCCTGGCCTGTCTCACAGTAAAGCAACAACTTTGTTGCTGTAACTGAAATGACAACACCCTGTGCCTGCCAGCTACCAGAGAATGTTGCAGTACTGCACCATATGCAGTACTCCACCACATATCCTCCCATATTTACTCTTAAGTGACACTACAGTATCAACACTTGCCAGAAGGACTCACAGCTGATTCACTGCATGTATATGTGAAATGTATTATGAGTAAATATGCATGACCTCTTACTGAATGATTACGCTATTGGTGACCAGTCAGTGCAAACACAATCATAAAATAACTAGGAATATATGAATCATGGTAAAATGGTGACAAGAATCTCATTGCAAGAAATGCAGAAAACATACTGTTATTCATTGAAAGAATGATAAAGAAATTTTATTCATCATTGAATGGGATAGCATACAAAATACTCATCTAGAGATTTTTGAATATTTTTGCACACTCAGGGTTGCTTGGTTGTGTGGATTTGATCAAGCAGGACAAGATTTAAAGAATAGCTGCATGTTTCATCATGAGTTTATATAGACAGAACAGAGTGTCTAACTACAGGGACAGATGTTGCAAAATAGGCATTGTACATCATGGAGGGAATTGGTGTTAAAATTATGACAGTGCACATTTCAGGAGGAGTAAAGCAGCTTGTTACTTCCTGCAGCATATTTTTCAGAAAATTACGGCATAGGTAAATTAAAAAAAAAAAAAATATTCTTTTACTGAGGCTTCTGATAGTGATTCATCCTATTATGCTATATTAAAAATTCCATGCTGTATCCACTCCCATCTACTTCAATGCTGCTTAAAGAATTCAGATGTTGAATTTACACTCATAGGGCCACATAGTGAACGAAATTCCCAAATAAGGAAAACTGTATTATGTAAGCATTTGTAAAAAAAATATAGTTAATTTGCTAGTGCTTTATCATCACCAGCCTGATGAACATTCATTTTCCCATGTAGTAGACTATAAAGACTTGTTGAATTAAGACAGTTTTAATTTTATTGTCCAAGTTCTCATGTTATGTGAGTCTTTTCCAGGACTTTATAGTATGATGTACATGTTTCATGCAGTAATCTAAACTATGAAGGAGTATGAACACCCATTTCAGCCACAAAAATTGGAGATTATAGTTCATCATGGTGTGAAAAGATAAATAGAGTTCTTCATACTTGATGCAGTAGCAGATAAAGCCAATTTTAAAATTAAAGCAGCAAATAAAGAACAGATGATTAAGATGCAGTATATTATAATGTTTTAATCTTTTTGACCAGATACATCAATAGGGACTTTTTTGGCATTATTATTTGTAAACTTGTTTACTTACAGCAAGTGTGACATTGTGTAGCACAAACTGTCCAATAGCACTGAGGCTTGTTGCATGCATGCTTTTGTTGGAGATAACAGCATTTTTACGTGAAACATACCAAACATTACCAAAATCATCTCGGAGTTCTGCAAGAGAAAGACAGCCCCCATGGGAACGGCTGTATTCAAGAGAGGCTAATCGACGTTGGAGCATGGCTCTTTCATCAATGGGGCATTCACAAACATCAGCTCAAAGTCTACAGTCCATCATTTGTGACAGAGATGCAGGTTAGTGCTCATTTCTATTGTTAGAAACACATTTTTTGTTCATACATTTACATGGGAATGTGGGCATGCAGTCTTAAAATGATCAAGAAAATTTCTAAAACTAGTAAGTAGGTTCCTCACATCCTGGGATCTGAGTGACCTGGCGTGGGAACAGGGTGCCCTCAGACTCATGATTCCAATTGAGAAGCACCTTGACCAAGTAGTAGCAGCTCTGGGGGTACAAAAACAGGGAATGGCCAGGAGAGTAGTGTGCTGAATTCATGCCCCTCCATACCACATTCAATGGTAATTTTTCCACCACCATGGCTCCTTGCTCCTTCCATTTGTGTCACTACAGAAAAGTTACCTTATCCCTAGCTAGATCCCAGTCCCACATACTGTTCCTGCATTGTTGCTTGGCTCATGGAATCCCCCACACTGGCCTTACTATCAAATTACCCATCACTGGCTGCCACCCCTCCTTCCAAAATGACCTCCACCTGTTCAGATTCCACCAGTCCTTAGCCCTCACCAACATAGTCCTGCAAAACCATATCAACCAAGTACAAACCCCCTTCCAGTACCTTCTCTCCAACGTAATATTCTCCTGCTATGCAATCCCAAATTCACAGAACCCATAACACACATTGAAACTCTTGCCCTGCAGGGATTTGAGCAACATACACAGCGCCACCTCAAAAAACTCTCCATCCTGCTGACTTCCTACTCCTGCCTTGGGCTACCACCACCTCTACAACAACCTCCCAACCTCCCCCACATCCCCTCATAGCTAACAAACCCCGTCTGCCTCGCAGACATACTACTCTTACACCACCCTCCAAGACCCCCTCCCACCACCACATACAATCCAGAATCTAAACAGACCCACCATATAGTCGTGAACCTTTCCTCCAGAAGCCTCATCCCCTCAGAAATATCAGTCTTTGCCAAAGGCCTCACATTTTGCCCCAATCCCAAATTCAATCATGCAAGACTTTTTACAGACCTTCTCTGCTTCTCCTGGTCCCTAAAGCGGAAACACTTTGTTGCCACCAACCTTACCAATCAGACTCAACCAAAGACCAATATTGAACCCTGCCTAACTCAGTTCACTCCTCCATCCAACCATGATCTAACCCCCACTGTCCCCAAACCACACCCTGTTAACTTTCCAGAATTTCTTAAACTTGAACCTTGCCTCACCATTATTCCCCAAAACCCTCAATATGCAAACTAACCTTACATCCACAGAAAGAACCATAGTCCACCATCTAAAAACTGATGCTGACCTTATAATCAATCCTACCTGTGGACAAAGACTCCATCACTGTTTTTTTTAACCACAAGTATTACCTGGTGGAAGGACTCTGCCAGTGGTCAGATACTTTCACCTACAAACACTTGCCACAGTGATCCCGTTCCAGTAATCCAGCAAGATCTCCAGTCATTATTCAAATCCTTAGACCCATCCCAGAACCTCTCCCTGGAGTCCACCTCTCTATTCACCCCTACCATTCCCCACACTCCTACCTGCTACACGCTTCCTAAAGTCCATAAACCTAACCACCCAGGATGACCCATTGTGGCCGGTTACTGTGCCCCCACTGAGAGAATCTATTCAACCTATTACCCTCCTATATAAAAAATACCAATCATTTCCTCCACCAACTCTCCGCAGTTCCTGTCCCTTTACCACACAGTGCCCTCCTCATCCCTGTTGACGCCATCTCCCCGTACACTTAACGTTCCTAATGCCCATGGCCTTACCGCTACTGAACACAACCTTTCGCAATACCCAACAGATTCCAAACCAACAACCTCCTTCTTTGTCGCCATGACCAACTATATCCTCACCAACAGTTACTTCTCCTTTGAAGGCATTACCTACAAACAAATCCAGAGTAAGGCTATGGGCACCTGCATGCCACAATCCTAAGCCAATCTATTTGGGCCATCTAGAGGACTCCTTCCTAAAAACCCAGAATCTTGAACCCCTCCCCTGGTTCAGATTCATTGATAACATCTTTGCTATCTGGATCGAAGGTGAGGATGTGCTATCCACATTTCTTCAAAACCTCAACAACTTCTCCCCCATTTGCTTCACCTGGTCCTGCTCAACCCAACAAGCCACCTTCGACCAAGCAAGTTGGCGCAATGGTTAGCACACTGGACTTGCATTCGGGAGGATGATGGTTCAATCCCATGTCCGGCCATCCTGATTTAGGTTTGTCGTGATTTCTCCAAATCTCTCCAGGCAAATGTTGAGATGGTTCCTTTGAAAGGGCACAGCCAACATCCTTCTCCATCCTTCCCTAATCTGATGAGACCAACGACCTTGCTGTCTGATCTCCTCCCTCAAACAACCCCACACCAAGCCACCTTCCTAGATATTTATCTCCAACTCAAAGATAGCTATATCAGTACCTCTATCGATATCAAACCAACTAACCACCAGCAATACCTCCACTTCGACACCTGCCCCCCGTTCCATACCAAGAAGTCCCTTCCGTACAGCCTTGCCACCCATGGTTGTCACATCTGCCGTGATGAGCAGTCCCTCTCAAAATATACCAAGGGTCTTACTGAAGCCTTCACTGACTGCAATTTTCCTCCCACCCTTGTACAAAAAAAAATTTCCCGTGCCTTATCTCTCCAGCCTCCCACCACCTCCCAAAGTCCCTCCATCTGGCCACAGAAGATCATTCCCCTCTTAACTCAGTACCACCCACAACTGGAGCAACTGAATTTCATTCTCCGCCAGGGTTTCTTTTAACTCTTGTTGTGCCCTGAAATGAGAAATGCCCTGCCCACTATCCTTCCCATCCCTCCCACAGTGGCATTTCACCATCCACTGAACCTACATAATATATTAACCCATCCTTATTCAACCCCTGATCCCAATCCCTTACCTTATGGCTCATATCTCTGTAATAGATGTAGACACAAGACCTGTCCCATTCATCCTCCCACCACCATCTTCTCAAGTCCAATCACTTGCATCACTTATACCATCAAAGGCAGGGCTACCTGTGAAACCATTCTTGTGGTCTACAAGCTGTCTGTCCACATGTATAGCCACCAACAAACTGTGGCCAAGAAACAAGTGGACCACCCTGTTGCTGAACATGCTGCCAAACATTATATCCTTCATTTCAATGACTGCTTAATAGACTGTGCCATATGGATTCTTCCCAACAATACCAGCTTTTCTAAACTGCACAGGTGGGAACTTTCCCTGCAGATGCATCCTATGTTCCCATAACCCTCCTGGCCTCAACCTTCGTTAGTTACTGTTCTCACCCATCCAGCCCCCTTCCCTGTTCCCATTCCAGCTCTACACAGCTGTCATTCCATCACTACACCCAGTCTTTTTATACAGGGTGGCGCAGATGGATCGGGTGGTTTTAAAATACTTGTCAAACTGTCAATTGTAAAGGTATTGGATTGAAATAAAGTGCAAAACGTGTAGTTACAATGGAAGTTTATTAACAAAAAAATAGTAATGTTAGTTTTTAAAAATTACATCCATCAAATGCCCTCCTTCTCGAGCGACGCATTCTTGGAGTCGGTCCTTAACGTTCCGCATTGCCCGCTCAAGCACATCACCAGGAATTGATGTGATTTCGGTGTGAATTGCTGCCTTCAACTCCTGAATGGTCCGGGGTTTGTTCATGTAGACCCTTGCTTTTAAATAGCCCCATAAGAAAAAGTCACATACCGTGAGGTCCGGCGAGCGAGGGGGCCAATGGACATCTCCATTACGGGAAATCAAACGGCCAGGGAACAGAGCGCGTACAGCTTGCATTGATATCCTAGCGGTATGTGCAGTTGCCCCGTCTTGTTGGAACCACATATTGCCCATGTCGTAATTGTTCTCTTCAAGTTGTGGGAGAAGAAAATCTTCAATCATGTTCACATAACGCTGCGAATTAACAGTAACCGCCTGCTCCCTTTCATTTTCAAAAAAGTAAGGACCAATTATCCCTACCTTAGAAACCCCACACCAAACCGTCACTTTGTCACTATGGAGAGGCCGTTGGTGTAGATCTCTTGGGTTAGTGTCGGCCCAGTAACGGCAATTTTGCTTGTTTACGTATCCGTTAATGTGAAAGTGAGCCTCGTCAGACATCATGATAATCAGGTTTACATCTTCCAATAACTCCAACATCTGTTGGCTAAACTGAAGCCTTTGAAGATGGTCTGTTGGGAGAATCTTCTGTACCAATAGGATTTTATAGGGGTGGAATTTCAGTTCTTCGTTAAGAATCCTTTGAAGGCTCCGACGTGACATTCCAAGAGCTTGAGCACGACGTCTCGTTGATCGACGTGGGCTCGCAGTGACATCGCGTCTCACACGCTCCACGTTCTCAGGCGTTGTTATTGTTGGCGGTCTAGGCGTCCATTTTGGAGCACATGAACCAGTAGTGCGGAAATTATGCACCCAACTCAATATCGTATCTCGCTTAGGAACACTACCGCGAGGTGGGATGTTGAAACGCCGGCGAAAGGCACGCGTCACAGCAACAATTGACTCGTTATTGCGTATGAACTCTTCCACTGCGAAAACACGATGCTCAACGGACCACGTAGCCATCGCGACTGACTGCCAGCCTGCAACTGAAACTTCCCGTCCCCCCCCACCACAGGACGAAGTCGCCGAACACCTGGCTCCCCCCCTCCAGACGTACAGTCCACTTCAAAACCACCCGATCCATCTGCGCCACCCTGTATCTCTCTTTTTCTGCTGCCCCCCCCCTCCACCTCTCCTCTGCCCTCCGTCTAACTTGCAGCACTTCACTCTCTGCCACCCCCACCAAACTATCCCTCCTTCTCCCCACCCCAGCCTCCTCCTTACTCCCACCCAGTCGCCGCTCCCATCATGCACTGGTGCTGCTGCTTGCAGTGTGGTTTCAGTTGCCTGAGACCGTAGCTGTGTGTGTGAGTTGCATTTGCATGAGTATGGTTGTGTGTGTGTGTGTGGGTGTGTGTGTGTGTGTGTGTATGTGAATCTATCGCCGAAAAACGTCTTAATGGCTGAAAGCTTTAATTGTGAGAGTCTTTTTGTTGTGCCTGTCTGGGACTCAACACCTCCGCTATGTGGTGAGTGGTAACTTTCCTTCTCATAATATTGTTACATTGCATCCTGGATTTTCCTTTGTTTAATAATTGAAATTCCTGTATGGAACAATGCATAACATAAATGAAAGACAACCGCTCACTTTTAGCAGACTGATTTGTGGCGTACAGGCACACACAGTAGAACATAGTATTAATTAACAAGCTTTACAAGCCTCACACTTCTTCCGACAGAAAGTACACACATTGTGAATACACAACCATAGAGATGCCCAAATACACTCTGCCTTGGCTGCAGCAACACTGATGCACATACAGGGTGTATATGCCCTGGGACAGCCAGAAAATTTAGGGAAAACCATGGAATTTTTTCATCTGGGGAAAACCCAGAATTTTTTATAATTCTAGGAATCTTCAATTATTTTAGATTTCAATTAAATTTTTGTAATCTTGATTGATAAGAATTGATACTGTAACAATAACACTACTGGCCATTAAAATTGCTACACCAAGAAGAAATGCAGATGATAAACGGGTATTCATTGGACAAATATATTATACTTGAACTGACATCTGATTACATTTTCACGCAATTTGGGTGCATAGATCCTGAGAAATCAGTACGCAGAACAACCACCTCTGGCCGTAATAACGGACTTGATACGCCTGGGCATTGAGTCGAACAGAGCTTGGATGGCGTGTACAGGTACAGCTGCCCATGCATCTTCAGCACGATACCACAGTTCATCAAGAGTAGTGACTGGCGTGTTGTGACGAGCCAGTTGCTCGGCCACCATTGACCAGACGTTTTCAATTGGTGAGAAATTGGAGAATGTGCTGGCCAGGGCAGCAGTCGGAACATTTTCTGTATCCAGAAAGGCCTGTACAGGGCCTGCAACATGCGATCGTGCATTATCCTGCTGAAATGTAGGGTTTTGCAGGGATTGAATGAAGGATAGAGCCACGGGTCGTAACACATCTGAAATGTTACGTCCGAAAAGCTAATCATTTGCATATCACAGCATCTTCTCCCTGTCGGTTAAATGTGTATGTTGTAATTGGGTTATTTAGGTTTAATTAGTTCTAAGTTCTAGGGGATCGATGACCTCAGATGTTAAGTCCCATAGTGCTCAGAGCCATTTTTAAGGGAGAGAATAACACTAAAATAAAACTTTAGTGGAAAACAAAATGTCCCATTTTTAACAACAAAGTGCACACAAAATTGTCTGCCAGCAGCAAAATGTGTCAAAGGCTTTAGGACAAAGGTGAATCAATACTTGGTAACAATAAGCTGCTTTTGACGAGTGTAATGTGACAACTGCTTACGTCTGTAAAGCCCCCCCCCCCTCCCCCCACATGAGAACGTATCACAGCGATCCGTTACGTGGGCTTTATGCAAGATCAGTTGCAATGAGTGAGAATCTATGCCCGACCAGGACTCGAACTCAGGATCTCAAACTTACTAGGCAGTTGCATTAACCAGGCACCACCTGGACATCCTGTTAATCGCAAATGCGCAGGTTATCAAGGTATGTTCATCAGCTGACCCACATTCCCACCCAGCACCACTACTTATCTGCAGTCCCTGTCCTCTCTTCTCTTCCTCTCCACTGCTCCTCCCCCCCCCCTCCCCCTTGTATATCTCTTGTATGCTCTAACCTCTCAGAAATTCTATATCTTGTTGTGCAGCCTCTATAATAATCTGTGTCGGTTCACCTGCAGTAGTGTGTGTTTGGGTGTCTGTGTTGTCACGTGTTTGAATGTTTGTACTTTATATGTGAAGCAGTGTTTGTCTTGAAAGCTAGTTAGTTAATATTGTGTTCTGTTCCATATGACTATGTGCCACATATCAATCTGCTAAAAGTGTTTGCCTTTTCTTTGATTTTCAGTCATCATTTAAAACTTTGCTGTATGGAAGTTGTGTACAAATTATTCACATACAAAACAATATTACAGTAATCTGCAGAAATAAGTTAATTAAAAGGTGTTGCTTTGTGTTGAAGCCTGTTGGTATTCTTGTACTCACGTGCCAATAAATTTTCTCCTACTGGTATCTGCAATTAACAATGGGAGTGAATGTAGGATGAACTTAAAAATTCACAACTACAGTACTAGAAGTAAATGTAATCTCCAAGTAGAATATGTATTCCTAGCAAGAGTTGAGAACGAAGTATTGTGGAGCAAAAATCTTTAAGAGGTTATTGGATCACATCAGGCAGGAAATTAGAAATCCCCAGACATTCGAAAATAAAGTAAAAGAGTGCCTTAATAACCACTCATTCTGTTAATTTATGAGAATGTTTGAATTTATGAATGTAATTTCCAGTTAATATCTAAGTTCATAGTAAGCAGGTAGTAAATTTTCCAGTAATGTAAAGTAACTCCTATAATTGCCAGTGTGATCAGAGTGGCACAATTGGTAATTGGTTGATAGTAAATATTATAGAAGTAGTTGACACTGGCTGTTTCTGCTGTTAATGTACAATTTAATTGTTTCACACCCCTCAAGGTTCTCCCTTGCAGTGAGATGTATGGAATAGAATGTGTGAATCAATGAATGACTGTTATGTATAAAATTATACTGCAGAAAATTGCACAGTTAGCTAAATCTTCTATCAGTTTCACTATATTAAGTCATTTATTATTTTGTAGTTAATACATGACATAACCTACAGCATATATTAAAAATATAAGTACATCACACACGACATAACACTAAACCACTGCACCTTCACACAGTGGGTAATATAAATGATATGTATGTTGGAATGTTGTAGATTTTGTCTTGTGAGGATACTGGGTCAAACCTCATACCAGCTAATTAGACTCCAATCTGAGTTTTCCTTTATTGCCATTGAAAACTCAGCTCATTACCATAACAATTGTAAAGGGATGTAACTATCAGTGTAGCATCAAATAATTAATGTTAGTTTAAGTCAACATATTCGTTAAAAATGTGTAAATATCTACTTAAGAGAAACTGTTTATTATTCTGCTTAGTTTTCTTTCCACCTTCAGACTTCTTGATGTAAGCTGGAAGTGTGTTCTGAAGTCTACATAAATGATCTAAAGTGGTGAAGAATAGTAATTACAATAATCAGCATCCAGAAGAAAGAATGTAAATATCACCTCAAAATAAAAAATAATTAACAAATTGAGTGTGTACTCATTATATATATAGATCCACTGCACAGTATCTGATAATTATTTAAAGATGAGGGGGGATGGGGACAATTTTTGCTGGTTGCCCCTGTCACCGTCCTGGGGGACCTCAACTGGAATGACCATATTAAAATAATTGTAGGAAAAGCAGACACCAGGCTGAGATTCTGTGTATGCATTTTAAAGAAACGTAATTAATCCATGAAAGAAATAGCGTACAGTACACATGTTCAACCAATTCTTGATAATTTTTCATTAGTCTGGGACCCTTGTCAAGTAGGATTAACAAGATATAGAGAAAATTCAGTGAAGAGCAGCATTTTTTGTCATGGAATCGTTCATCAAATATGAGAGCACACAGAATACATTATTTTGTCCTTCTCTGTCACCTACTGTTTTGGTGCTGTTATTGTCACTAAGTGACTGAATAGAGTATCTCAGTCTACTTACACACTTAACATTAAAATCAAAATTTTGTAGGATTTTCAATCAGATTGGTTGGCAAATTTTGATTTTGAATTCATTGAACTCTTCTTGCCTTACTCTTTGTATGCTCATTTTGGCTTTGTTGAACTTTATCTTCTGAACTAGACTTTGACTTCACTAAATCTATCACAAAGTTTTCCTTGCTTTCATGACAACTTTCTAGCACAGCTAGTGTATCACAGTGGTTCTATACCATCCTTCACAACATTGCTTGGCACATACTGATCTAAAGCACATTGTAGAATGCTTCTGAATTTCTTCCATCTTTAGTCCATATCTGTGTCCTCTGAGCTGACTATTTGATGTTGACTATTCAGCTAATTTACTATTTTCTTCCTCTCATAAATTTTAAATAAAAATATTTTAATGTGTTTCTAAACATTCCTTGCAACATTTGTAGTCAACAGTGCAATAACAGCCTTCTGATCAGCAATGCACCTCTTTGTATTAACTAATTCAAAAAGCTCAGGCCTATTAGATACTAAGAGGTCAAAGACATAACCCTCCCTCATGAGCTGGTTCTCTATCTGCTCAAAGTAATTTTCAGATTAGACATCCAAAACAATGTCACTAAAACCCTGATTCTTGGACCACATTCTATAGGTGGCAAATTGATGTCTCCCACAATTACAATAGTGTGTTTGAGAGAGAGAGAGAGAGAGAGAGAGAGATTGCCTTTGTCAGAAAAATTCCACGACAGGTTTTTTTAAAAATTAGAAAATTGCAGTTACCAAGTAATGGTCCTAGCTCCATCAAAGTAGTTTCCTTGGCTATCTGTACACAGTTGCCAACATTTCTGATTGTCCTGGAAGCAAGCAGGGAAATTTTAAACTGTGATGCTTGTAAGCACATTTCTCACAGCCCATTAGATGCCTGAGATATTATGCTGACACTTTCCTTTCAGTCACCTTTTACTCACACAAACAAAAAATTCGTGAGGCAAGAGGTCGGGCAAATATGGCAGATGTAGGATGGCAATGACAGAATGTCTTGCCAGATACTGTGTAACAATAAAGCATGAATGTGATCAACATTGTCTTTGTTCTCAAAGGTTGTTGTTTGGCTTTTTTTAAGGCCGGTGATTCAGGACTCCACCATTCAGCTCTTTGATGCTTTGTGTGAGGGTCATACTGGCTGCACCAATTTTCGTCCCCAGCAATAATATTTGACAGAATTGTGGGGTCATATCTAGGTCTGTCCAGTAATTCAGCAGAAATTCTGCATCTTTCCCCTTCCTGTTCATTTGCCAGTGTGTGAGGGATGAATTTTGCATTAAGTATCTGTTTCCCTAAATCTTTAAATAAAATCTTAATGACACACATCATGTTTCAAATTAAGTTCTTCTGATATTGTGTGCACAGTTACATGATCATCTTCGAGCAATACCTACTGTAGACAGGTGACCAGCTCTGGGATTGTCTTGAACTGAATCTCTGCCTTTACAAAACCTTTTGTGCTATGCAAGAACACAACTTCTTGAAAATGCCTCACCTGCATATGATTGCTTAATCATTGTCCACATTTCACTAGGGGTATTGCAAAGCTTAACGTAGAACTTAATGTTCACTCTTTGCTAGCAGCTAATGTCAGTGTGTCATCATAACTAATGCACTATGAACCCAAACAGTGTGTTACTAAGCACAGCCATGCCACAGAGTGAGTTTGTGTGGAAGCATGCAAAAGTCATTTCGAGGATGCACGCATACCACGTAACATAAAAACAACATTTGTTCCATTCTAGTATAGCAATATTGCAAACTCAGACTTAAAAAAAAAACATGCTGTGAAACATTTCTGCTAATTTCATTGTTATTTACTTCTGGTTTCAGTCAACTGTCTCTTGCTGTACACACCATCACCCTCAATAAGTTATATTAACCTTACCCTGTGTGGTTGCCTTAACCTCACCAAGATGTAATCGACAAATCTCCTTTCAGCTGTCATGATTTATATTTGCTCAGTAATAATATAATTCAAAATGACTGTTTGTTATTACACAATTTTTCATAATTCCTTCAAATCTAATTTATGTGGAAGTTATATGTGGGCCTATAGGAACAGAAATTCTGCTACTCCCAATGTCTTGTCAGTTGTATTGAAGAAAGTTCTAGAGCTTATGTGTTTACTGATATGTTACAGGATTGCAGGCAGAGAGAAAAATCAGCTTTGTGCTGCATGAACCTGACAATGAATCTGAGGGAAGCAGTAACACCACTGTCACTATACAGGTAGAATGGATCACTATTAAATACCAATAATTTGTTCATCTTACAATGGCTTACGGAATTCTGAATGCAACAGCAGTATTTTCGTATAATTCTTTCTCTGTTTGACATTGTTTTTCTTTATATGAGTTTCATCCATACAGAATGAGACTTTCACTCTGCAGCGGAGTGTGCACTGCTATGAAACTTCCTGGCAGATTAAAACTGTGTGCCGGACCGAGACTTGAACTCCGGGCCTTTGCCTTTCGCGGGCAAGTGCTCTACCAACTAAGTTACCCAAGCACGACTCACGCCCTGTCCTCACAGCTTTACTTCTGCCAGTACCTCGTCTCCTACCTTCCAAACTTTACAGAAGCTCTCCTGCGAACCTGCAACGATCATTATGATCAAATAATAAAATAAAATCAGTATGGAATATTGTTCAAAAGAGAGGTAGGGAAGAAGCCATATAAGGTGATACTATTTCTGTTAAAGAGAATGGGGGCATTAATAATTACTTTTTTAAAAAAGGAGAGAAAATTGGTACAAGCAGTTCAGAAGAGAAAGCAAAACAGTACACTGAAGCAGCATTATGAGGACGTTTAGTGAAATGATAGTTAATCTCACATTCCCATCTGAAAGGAGAAGATTATTGTGGCTCTAAAAAGGTCAAGTTTGTATAGATTGGGTAGCATTTCCAGTAAGACACTCAAAACTGGATGCCCTTGTAATCTACCCATCCCTCACATCAGTTGTTGATTGTCACTTCATAATTAACTCTTTTTAATAAGCTTCAAGAGGAGTAAGATTTACAATAAACTTTTTACTTATCTTCTTTTCTCATACTTGACTACAGTTCTTCATATCTAGAGGCTGATTCTTGAAGCCGAAATTTTTGACATTGTAGATTCTCATGGTTCCGATTGATATAAATAATGCTGAAGTGTTGCCTGAGCAGTAATCTATGTTTTTGTAATTTTTATTCTTTCACATCTATATTACACTGTCTTTAAAATTTCCACTTCAACAAATCGAAAATTACATTGTTTTTGTCAAAAATAAAAACATATCCTCTAACATTTTCCTGATTACTGGGTACTGTGTGGTACAGGGGTGCAAGACACACACATGTCTCGTGGGTGGTTTACGTATTGTGTGCAGCCGATCTTCCTCTCAGGACAGATGGCTGCATTGATCTTCACAATGCTTCTTCTCCGAAGGTTTCGTGCTGGTTGGGGAAGTGATACTGATCTACTTCTCTACTTTTGAAATGATTTCTTATTCTCAGAATACTTTCATATCAACTTCACTATATTTTCTTCTTCACAATAAAACAACTACACAAGTTTCACATGCACTTTCAAGCCTCGCAAATCAACCCCATCTGGAAAACCTTAGTACTTAACATATATCAGTACAATCTCTTTTGGTTCTTTCTCTTAACAAGTCAAACAACAGAGTACAAGAGTCTCTATACAAGACACACACACACACACACACACACACAAAATCATCCTCATCCTTTTTTATTTTTCAAATCCAAATATATTTCTGTACACTTAGGCATACGATGTAGCATGGTCATAATGAACCACAATGTGTACCTCGTTCTCCAATGTACACATACCAATGTAATACTTTCATAATAAACATTAATCCTCATAGTCCTTACATATATAAGCATAGCCCTGTACATGCCTACATGCGATGTGGAACCATCAGCATAACTAACAATGTGTGCATACTTCGTTATGTGCACATACTTCCCCCTACAACATTTGATGGTTCTCACATTATCTCAAACTGTACTTTTCCTGTTTGGGTCTTTGTGTTTCTTTGTGTGTATGCATATGGGTAGTCGTGTAGAAATTTTCTATAAAAACAGAAAATTATACACTAGATAGTTATTTCATTAGTCACCTCATATTATATTATTCTTAAATATAATATTCTGTTCTGTTCATTCCGTCTTAAAGTCACTCTGTTTACATAGTATCATCATATTATACCTTCTACCAGAATATTATTCTGTTCCTTCCATTTTATGTTTAGAGATCACGGTTTATTCTTGATTCTCTTAAATAAGTCTCAATCTTGTAGTCATATTCGGTCACTTAAATACTAACATGATAGGATAGTTTAAGAGGTTATGAATAGATTACAGAATAGTTTAAGATTTGAAGGGAATTTGGTGTAGGAAAACTAATCTGGAAGTAACACCGAAAACACCTCAGGAACCTATGGTTGTCACTCGGCCCGTTAACACACAATTTTAACGTCCATGGAGAACAGATGTGACTCCACCCGGATCCCATGGAGCTGACCTCACTTGAGCAAGTGCATATCAGTACTTCTCGTTAAATTTTGTGTGAAAGTCTACTCACAACAAAACAATTAACATTTTACTAATAAAGACAACATTAAGTAAAGTTATTCTATTTTCTACTCTATCCTGGACAAGTTTGAATTCTTTCCATAACTCATCGACATTTTTCTTAGTGTCATTGAGCTCATAAGAGAGAGTTGTGGACAAGTTGTCAGAGGTTACCCTCACAGCAACTTTTCTGTCATCATTTTCTCTTCCTGTTCCTCCAGACCACTTATATTTATGGTGTTGAAGTTGCCAGTTTTTCCTTAAAATTTCCCTCTACATCATCAACTCGAGTGTTGACATCTGCAATTTGCGAATGGACGATAGGGATCAGCTTATCCTGTCTTTCTACTCTACCTTTGTTTCACTGCATCAAACATAACATTACATACATTCTGAAATGACCCAAATTTTTCATTAAACTCCGATTCTACATTGTTGCACTTATCTTCAATGTCAAATTCTAATTTCTCAGTTAAATCGTGAAATTGCACATCCTGTCTCTGGTTAAATTCAGTACATAGTTGATTAACATGAGTATTTTAAAGACTGGTTACTTCACTCTGTAAATATAACTTCAGAGTCTTGACTTTATTATTCAGTGTGTCAAATTCAGCCTTAAAGTTTCATTCAATTCCATTCTTAAAGAAACACTCAGTTCCTGTCCTAACGAAGCATTTTGAGCATTCAGTTTTTGCCTTAAAGAAGCTGAATCTGCTCTCTATTCATCTAATCTAGTATTTAATTGTATACTCTGAGCATTGATTAAATTTATTACTTCAGACAAGTCTGGTATTTCCTTATTCACCATCATGGCCATGGCTGGTTATGGAGTTTCTCCAACTTTATGAATATTATCCATTTCTCTATTATTTTTCGACCTACATAATCATCTAATCTAAAGTACAATATTGTATACAATAACTACACCAACAGTTTATCGTCCCGCAGTTCTTTCAACTTTACCAAACATTTATTGGTTTTCGCTCACCAGTCGTAGAGGTCTAGGCTGCGTTGGTGAGCAGGTGTAGAATCAGCACTGGTGAAGAGCACGGGTGCAGGCAGCGGCGAACATTGGTTGCAGCATCGGTGTCAGCGAGAAGAAGCGAAAGTCAGCAACGGTGAACAGCAGTTGCAGTCAGCGACGGTGGCTGGTTATCACATTGGTGTTGTTGGCAGGATACTGAGTCGGTGTCGGCTGGATGGACATATGTGTGAGGACTGCTTACTTCCCCACACCAAATCTTCTTAGTTAAACTATTCTCTGTGTCTTCCTTTGTTCACTGCTTATTAACTTTTTACCCGTTTTCCTTTTAGGCAGAATCCAATTCTGCATAACAGTTTCTTTGTCTTGTTATTCTTGGTTGCTATGGCAACTCAATATCTTCTTATCTCGATTTTTGTTGTAAAATTATCACTTCCTTTGGGTCCTGTCACTTGGGTCACCACGTTCTAACATTTCCCTGATGACCAGAGACTGTGTGGTACCGGGGTGCAAGACTCACACGTCTACCGCAGGTGATTTGTGTATTGTGTGCAGCTGATCTTCTCAGAACAGATGGCTACGTCGATCTTCACAATGCTTCTTCTCTGAAGCTTTCGTGCTGGCTTGGGAAAGGATAATGAACTACTTCTCTACTTTTGAAATGATTTCTTACTCTCAGAATACTTTCATATCAACTTCGGTATATTTTCTTTTTCACAATAAAACAACTACACAGGTTTCACATGTGCTTTCAAGTCGCACAATTCAACCCCATCTGGAAAACCTTAGTACTTAACATATATCATTACCGTCTCATTTGGTTTTAATAACCCTTGTCAAAACAGTTCTTGCCCTTAGTAAGTCAAACAACAGAGTATAAGAGTCTCTAGATAAAACATATTTCGTTACGGCTTCCAAGGTGTGCGCGGCCACCACTTCTCAGTGTCAGTACCGATAGACTGCCACAACTTTAGTCTTCTCATAACACACACCCGTCCTGCACACACATAAACCGTGGCACAGTAGACACATTTCCACTCTCACACTTATCCTTAAAACATCATGTATTCGAAACAGTGAAATATGAGTGTCTCTAGAATGTTACCTCCGCCCATGAACCAAGGACCTTGCCATTGGTGGGGAGGCTTGCGTGCCTCAACGATACAGATAGCCGTACCGTAGGTGCAACCACAATGGAGGGGTATCTGTTGAGAGGCCAGACAAACGTGTGTTTCCTGAAGAGGGGCAGCAGCCTTTTCAGTAGTTGCAGGGGCAACAGTCTGGATGATTGACTGATCTGGCCTTGTAACACTGACCAAAACGGCCTTGCTGTTGTGGTACTGTGAACGGCTGAAAGCAAGGGGAAACTACAGCCGTAATTTTTCCCGAGGTCATGCAGCTTTACTGTATGGCATGGAGAGCTGCATCAAACCAGTCTCAGGACTGAAAACCACAACAACTAGAATTTACCCCAAAATTCTTGAGCCACTACAATCTGATCACAACAGGGGCATGTCCAGTACTAATCCAGTCTGTGGTACTAACAATATTCCAAAGATTTTACAGATTTTCTTGACAAATTAATGTCCACCAACTTATATCATTATTTTATAAATGAATCCAGAAGTAAACATAATAAATAGTGTCAGATTGTGCAATTAATAATAGGAATTTTAAGTGTGTCAAATATTCATATTTTGAAATGTTTCTAAAAGAAAAGTAAAAATATATCTAAAAACAAAGATGATGTGACTTACCAAATGAAAGTGCTGGCAGGTCGACAGACACACAAACGAACACAAACATACACACAAAATTCAAGCTTTCGCAACAAACTGTTGCCTCATCAGGAAAGAGGGAAGGAGAGGGAAAGACAAAAGGATGTGGGTTTTAAGGGAGAGGGTAAGGAGTCATTCCAATCCCAGGAGCGGAAAGACTTACCTTAGGGGGAAAAAGGACGGGTATACACTCGCACACACACACATATCCATCCACACATATACAGACACAAGCACACATTTGTAATGTTAACTGTACATTCAAAGCTAGCATTTATCAGTTGTAGCAATGAAAATAAAGTAATTTCTTTTTATACACTTTAGCCTGAAATATAATACATTGTGTATAAAATCATATGCAATTCCTTTAGAAAAACAGTTGAAATAATATTAACCTGTTTAAAAATTCGAAATTATCTTTGGTATCACCTACTTCTGTTGAAGAAAGGTAATGCTAGAGGAGGGTGTCCTTTTACACCCTATAATTTGTAATGTTCTCAAGCACTTATTTAATGCATAATAACTCAGTGTGTTTTCCCAGAAAGATGAAAATATTACACTGTTAGTCCTCCCTATAAAACAGTCGATTGCAGGAGAGCCTTTGTGGAGTTAGGAAGGTAGGAGAGGAGGTACTAACGAAAGTAAAGCTGTGAGGACAGGGCACGAGTTGTGCTTGGGTAGCTCACATGGTAGAGCACTTGCCTGCAAAAGGCAAAGGTTCCTAGTTTGAGTATTGGTCTGGCACACAATTTTAATCTGCCACAAAGTTTCAGTCACAGGTTTTCTTGTCTCATAGGATAGTGTCATAAAAGTACTGAAAATCTAATTTGGCAAACTCTTGACGATAGACATTAGCTATCTTGGGAAAACCTAGTTACAGTGTTTCAAGAGAGGCAATATTAAGTGAATTATGTAGGAATGTACTACAGACCACCAGACCAACACATAATGCTCACATAGGAGCCACAAAGACAAGATTAGACTAAGAAGAGTGTACAGTGGTATTTAAGCAGTCCATACTCCATACATATACAGAATGGAAAGAAAGTGGTACAAAGAGGAGCATCCGCTGTCATGCGATTCACAGTAGTGTACAGGGCATGTATGTAAGTATAGATGTAGATAACACACAATGAAAATAGTTACTTTTGGTACTTAATTCAGATTAGATACAGTATATAAGACACTCAAGTTGTGAACAATTGATGGGTATCTGCACAGAATAAAATTTTAATAGAAATGAATAAAGTTAAAATAAATTCTCTAAAATTATTAGCAGAAGCTTTAAAAGTCATGGAATTTCAATCAGGATAAGGAACAAGCAGGCTTTTGAAGACTTGTAGTACAATGGATCATTTTGTTAATGTGAATAAAAATGTGTAACAGAACAATGTGCATTAATTACAGTGTTCCAGGGATTCAAAGAAGAATCAAAGCATTGATACAAAATATATTAGTCTACTGAAGAATAGATGCATTGGTGATACAGTATTACAGCTTTCATTACATTTTTCAGAAATAGTTAAAATTAGTCACAACAAAATAAAAGTTTTATAGCAGCTTTTTAGCGATATAAATGTAAAAAAAATGTTCTTAACAGAGCAGTGGAGCATAAGTTAAAAAAGAATTGTAATTCGTGTTCAACTTGAGTTCCTCTCAAGTTCTTGCCTTCTCAACAGCTTCAATTTAAAAATGGTCTCTGCCATAAGTTCAGAAAATCATTTATATTGTGACATCACTAAACAAAAGACTATACAGTCTGAATTTCTTCATTGGTTATTTTTCAATCCTTTCACTAAGTTTGATGGCAGCAACCATATCCTGGCACCTGTTGTCCAATTTCGGGACATGCTAACAACTGTATGCATGTAGCTACATTGTACCTTGGAGGAGACAGTTTAACTTCTATTAAAAACCTAAATCATTAAAAATATTCAAAGATTGTGGGCTGGGAACTGAATTAATATCTACTCATATCTACATAAAATTAACACTAATTGTTTTTACCCCTACCTTGATGTTGTTGTTGTTGTGGTCTTCAGTCCTGAGACTGGTTTGATGCAGCTCTCCATGCTACTCTATCCTGTGCAAGCTTCTTCATCTCCCAGTACCTACTGCAGCCTACATCCTTCTGAATCTGCTTAGTGTATTCATCTCTTGGTCTCCCTCTACCTTGATACAGGTGCCTTATTTGTTAAAATTAAATAAACAGATACATAAATAAAATGTAAAACCATAGCCTTCTTTTTCCTGTGGTGGAAAGACTATATCTTTCTTTGTTTTGTTTTACTTTGAATTGAGGTTCTTATTGAAAACAGGGAGAAGAAAGCCAGAGTGATGATAAGAAACCAAGAAGACCTCCACCACAAGGTCGACCCTTTCTTTTGAGGCGGGGAACTGCTGCAGGAACCACTGGATCTTTCAAGCGCCGTAGTTTAAAGCTGAGGCGCACCGGCAAAGAACCAAAAGAAATTGACTGTGACTGTAAGTTTATAGCTTCTTCTTGCTTAGTATAGGTGATTTATAAATACCCCACATAAAAATAAAAAGAAGCATGCTTACCACAATAATCCATAAAAAGAAAGAGAAAACTATTTCATAATTTAATAAATGTAGTAGGATTACCTTTACCTGCTTTATTTTCAGTTCTGGTATGCACATTGGGAGGTACTGCAGGCCATGTCCCAAATATTTCATAAAGATAAATGACCCCTCCTCAAGTTGTTTTGAGTAAATTTCGCTATCAGTTGTGTGTGAGTGTGGCTTTGATGAACCTTATATTCTCAAGAATGAATTCCTTTAATAGCACAGTTTTTAGTTGTGATTCAGGAGCTACTATTGTGGGTGAGTTGGATTGTTGTTTATCGGGAAAACTGAACTCCCTGAATTGCAAAGTAGATTCCAACCTCTGTAAGAAATTACCTATGTGCAAATGAGTTGTATTGCAATTGAGTCTTCAGCAACTTCTGTTTCACCCTTCGCACCTCATTTGTATTGGGTGTGTTGGGACTTCAGGGCTTTGTCTGAGATGAAGATCTTTTTCTGGATGCATGTTGGATCCAAATGGAACCTGTTATAATTGTGTGAGCATTAGCTGAAATAAACTGATAGTGAAAAGCAATGTGCTCACTGATGTTTTCAACCAATAACATTGCAAATTTGAACAGTATTGTTGTGACAAGCAGCTCAAAAATCATTAATATTTTTGAAACAGGCATGCTCAAAAGAAAAAAAAAAATTTAAACATACAGGGACCATCAAGGACTCACTGCATAAACATACCCATTATGAATTGATTTTGTTAATGTAAATATTCCAGAAATAAGATGCGTAATGAAGAAGGAGAACACATTCACTACACTGGTCTTGCCCTTCTTCTTTGCTATAAATACATTTATTTATTTATTTATTTTTATTTATTTATTTATGTAGCATCAAATAGATCACACATGTGATATAGGATTTGTCATTTGATTACACATAACACATAACAACACATACACATAATAAATTGACAAACATATACAAACAGCAAACAAATTACATACACATAATACATAAGTAGTGTACAAGAACTTATTACACAAAAACAAAAGTACATGCTCATGATAAACAATTATAGATCATGAACTATGCCTTATACACAAAACGTATTACGGATATTTAACAGTTTCTTCCAAGTACCATAATTACGAAGTTGAAAACATAATTAAATTAGTTTGAATTTTTAAAAATTAAGTACAGGTTTCAATCCATAGTCTGAGACAGGTATTCATTTACACTGTAGTAGCATTTTTCCATCAAGTACTTTTTTACTTCACGCTTGAAATTATTTTTGCCTTTCAATTCTTTAATTTGAGATGGAAGTGCATTTAAAAGCTTTATTCCTAAGTGGCTAACATGTTTCTGACTTCTAGTTTTGATAAATACATTGTCAGAAAAACTAGCCTGCCTGTCTCTTTTGCTAAGATGAGTGTTATCATTATCCACTCTCTCGCCTGTATTGAATGGAACTTTCATGTCCTCTTAGTTCCTAAGAACTGTGCTGTCAATCCTGCTCTTATATTCAGGAGCCAAAATTGTTCGTACTTCTCAGATCACTGTTACCAGGGAGAAGAAAAGATTCTAGCATTCATTTGGGTACTTAACCATGAGGCAATGGAGGGGAATGAAGTGACTGATAAGGTAGCAATGATCATATTGCATACCGTTGCTTCATTGTGGAATGAAAAAGTTACATAAATCAAATGGTGGAAACTCCAGGTAGGAATATCAACAATGTAGGAAAAAGACAGATTGCTACCTACTGCAAAGAAAACATGCCAATTTGCAGACAGGCACAATTAAAAGACAATTAATTGACATGTTCTCTTTATGGGAAGTAGCAATCTGTCTTTTCCTGCATTGTTGAAAAAGTTACTAATAAATACAATAACACAGACAGTTCTGAGCGGCAATAAGTGACAACATGTGAATTCTATAATAAAACTTTATATTATGTCCATCCAACTTCAATGAAGGATGTACAATTCTTGTAGATCTGCTTATTGCTCACACTCATTGCTTGATGATCCATTGTGAGGAACTGTTTATTTGTAATTGTCATGATATTCTGATTTTAGCAAAAGATATTTAAAACAGCTGTCAAGATTTTGAACATGGCTGCGCAACAGAAAATATGCATTCAAGGGCTTCAATGCATTCGAAATGACAGCCAACCATTTGCAAAATACAGATTTATTAAACCTTGACCATGGTTTATATGGTTTTAAAACCATCATCTTCAGAAGATGTAGGTCATAAAATCACATTATCTATAGTCGTAGTGAAAGTCACTTTGTCTGTCTAGTCATCCATATCATCACCATGCAAATATATTATATAGGCCTAATGTATTTACATTTTGAGTAAATGGGTGACATGTATTAGAGAGAGTCAATGACTCCCACTTTGACTGTAGATAATGTGGTTTTATGTCCAATATCTTCTGTTGAAGATAGCTTTAAAACTGTCAAAACCATGGTCAGTATTTAATAAACCTATATTTTGCAACGGTTTGACTGTTATTTCGAATGCATTGATGCTAAAACAGTTGTATTTTATAAGCTAGCAAATGGCAGAGCAATTTAAAAGAAAAACAGCCTGCCATTTTAAATAATAATAATGGGGTAAATGCAGTGAATATTTTAAGCTTTTGTGTTTAGCAGAAATACACCATAAAATACACAGCCTGACAAAAAAAGTGAAGCATCCAGTAGATATGGTTGGACATCAGTTTAACTTTGAATATAAATATAATAGAGGGAAACATTCCACGCAGGAAAAATATATCTAAAAACAAAGATCATGTGACTTACCATATGAAACACTGGCAGATCGATAGACACACAAACAAACACAATCATACACACAAAATTCTAGCTTTCGCAACCAACGGTTGCTTCATCAGGAAAGAGGGAAGGAGAGGGAAAGACGAAAGGTGTACTCTTTCCCTCTCCTTCCCTCTTTCCTGATGAAGCAACCGTTGG
Source organism: Schistocerca nitens (assembly GCF_023898315.1). Lineage (NCBI taxonomy): Eukaryota > Metazoa > Arthropoda > Insecta > Orthoptera > Acrididae > Schistocerca > Schistocerca nitens. Next base: position 387,194,936 of record NC_064620.1, read on the forward strand.
TTGCGAAAGCTAGAATTTTTTGTGTATGATTGTGTTTGTTTGTGTGTCTATCGACCTGCCACCGCTTTCGTATGGTAAGCCACATCATCTTTGTTTGTAGATAACTTTGAATATATACGCATTGGTAGGTATGTGTGTGATTAGGGTTACAAAGCTCTGTGATAGGTAGAATGGCCATGATAATGCATAAGTGTTGTTCGTGTTTAATGTTGCCACTAGGCTTCATAGAGTGTAAAAGGGGCGTGAACAGCATCAGACACAGAGGGAACACTGTGTCTCCTACTCATGTGAGACAGCATCGTCAGCACTGGACAGAGTTTGAATGGGGCCTAATTGTGGCTCTCCATTTGGCTTGCAATATCTAGATTTGTGGGTTATTTAGATGTGAGAATTTCCCCATGTTGAACTCTATGGGAATTTGACAGCAGGTGTACTCATCGTCAAGGTTCTGCACTAAACATGTTGTAGCCCCTTTGCATCTGCGTCTCCCATGCGAGAACAACTAATGCACTACCTGCAATGTTGTGTGTCATCCCATGCCATGGACTGAGACTAGCAACAGCCAGACGAGGGAACTATTGTCCCATGCATAGTCTGCTGTCAACAGCACAGTACGAGCAGCTGCAGTTGAAATGGTGCTGTGACTGAAAAGCATTGACTGCTGATAAATGGCATTACATTGTGTTCAGTGGTGAACTGTGGTTCTGCACTAAGCAGGATGACTCATTGGTGACCTATGGAATTTTCCCATTATTCCAATTTTTTGGAGAGGCAAAAAAATGTTACTCCTTTCTCCATGTGGGACATAACCAGGTATGATTCAGGTTCTGGCTGGTAGTGATTGAGAGAACTCTGATGGCATAACAGTACATCATGAACATCTTGGGAGCTAATATGTTAACAATTTTTCAACAGGACAATGCTCATCCACATATAGCACAAGTCTCTATGGACTGTCTGCATGATGTTGAGATACTTCCATGGCGGGCAAGATCCCCGTATCTGTCCACAAGAGAATATGTGTGAGACCGGCTCAGACGTCAGCTTTGTCCCATTGCCAGTATCTGGGATATCAAGGACTATGGACAAGATCATTTTTCATGTTTCCAAGCAGTACAGACTTTAAAAAATTCAAATGAGGAATATGCAGAATTGAGGAAAAGGTTAAAACTCCAAAATACGAGCAAAAACATGTAATAGCATATATGATTAAAAATCGTAATCCTCTTCAATATATTGTATAAAATCTGTTTGACTGAAGAAAATTAAATGTGCAATGCAATGTTTTTACTATACTTTGCAGTAATGAATTTCATCAGTTCTTAAAAAATCACAGGTATATAACATGAAGTATAAACTGGTTAAAAAATTGAAATTTTTGTATGGGTACAAGGTAATTGAGCTATTTTCCGACATGCTATGATCACGAATTATACATCAAAATACGTGTTTTTGAGAGATCTTTCCTTTGTGCATACCCAGAAAAAAGCAAACGTTGATGAACATGATGAATTAAACTGAAAACTGTGAAATACGGTGAAAGGCATCAGAATGTAACATGTTGATAGTACAGCGTACTTTGGTGATGTGATGGAAGTGGCTTATAGTGTTGTATTGCTTGCAAACTTTTCCTTGTTCATTGCACTCTATAGTTGAAGTGGAGCATTCTGCAGTATTGCCAACGTACACCATTTGCACTTCGATCTTGTCGCTTGCTGAAGTGTAAACAAGGCAGGTTTCATGAAAGCATGTATATACACACAAGTTTGTATCGACATGTCATACTTATTTATAGCAATGAATCTGAAATAAAGTTAAGCCTGTTGTGATTTCAGTGTTTCTCTGTCCCAGCAATCTGTTACATTTATAACACTCTGTCTGCCATCACGATGCATAAAAAACTATTGAGGACTGATACAAAGATGAGAAACTGTCTCTGAACATGTCCTGTTAATTGTGGTGCTGCACTTAGCAAATGGAGTGGCCTACATTGGCTGCAGTCAGTAGAGGCACAATACTGTCAACAGGCTCTGAGCAGAACTACTGTATTAATTAATGCACAGTAGTGAAGTTCATATGAGGTTTAACTGTATAAATTAAACCTAAGTGGAAGCCATGGTCAGTCCATTTGCTGTACACCAATCACATCAGCTATTTTTGTAAAATCTGCCAAGTAAGCTTGCTGTTTATCACTCTATATGCTAGAAGCCATTGCATTAGTGTGATGACACCATGCTATACAGCTATTGGCTGCAGATGGAAAACAAATATATGAGTTGTTGTAATTCAGCAGTTTTCACCTCAAAAATTTATAGCCTTCATTCTGAAATAAAATGACACTTATCATTTTATTTCACAATAAAGGCTTTAAATTTTTGAGGTGACCATAAAATGAAAGAACCCTCAAAACTCAGTGTTTTAAGGTATAATTTGTGGCAATAGTGTGTTGGGAAATGGCATAAATACCTTGTATAACATTAGCAAAAGTCATACTCTTTTCAGTTACGTACCCTACAGCATTACAAATGGCAAAACCCACTTTTTTCATAACAGGTCTATAATATGATGTAAACTTTTGAAATTTCTTTCTTGTTTGTTTGTGGCTTGGAGGTTTGGTTATGTCAGTTGACATTATGAGTGTTGGTAAAATTGCTGCCTATGAGCAGGAGAATGAAATTCTCACACCAGCTTTGATTTATAGCTTCAGAGCCACTTAATACATTATAATCCAGAACTTTAGGAATTTTGAATTTTTCATAGGCTAAGGTCTGTAACTTTACTACATGTGCTAGTGTGGTATGATGGCTGCACTGGCAGTTGGTGACGTAACAAGTCACCAGCCAGTAAGAGCTCACTAGCTGGAAATGACCGACATTTCCATGATTATGACTGAGCATATTCTTCGAGACTCAGTGTTTGGATTTAAAAACATTGAGAATCACTGTTTTTGCTGAATACAGTACATCAAAAATACATTTAAAAAGATGAGTCTAAGTTATAAGTGGCACAAGAAAAGATAATGGGTTGGTCCGGAACAATTTGCACTGTTTCTCCATTGCAACCTAACAATAGGTGTATCGTAATTGCGTGATAAAGCTAAATGTTGCAAGTTGTGTAGGCAATGCCAATCGTGGATTATGTCAACATTTCTCGTCTCGACAATGACCTAAAATATTCTCCTAACTCTGCCACCACCTGCGTTGTGAACAGTCTGTTGTTTGTGCCACTTATAACTCGTTCAGTCACATCAGACATCAATAGGAATAAAAACAGCAAAGTCAAGCAATTGGCGAGTAAGGATGTAGAATTGAGGTAAACCTTACTAGGAAAAAACCTAAAATTGGGGAATTTTTAGCACTGATCTTATGGATTTTTCACAAAGACTACAAATTTATGGTGTAGAATAGTGAAGAACATAAAATTGGGGAACACAAAATCAAAGTTCTACTGTAGTTACAACACTTGGCTGCCACTGGAGAGGATAAAATGGCTTTATGACAACCTTCTCAACTAGATCAGTGCATGCACCCAGACCAGAGGGGTGCATTATCTTGGTAATAAATGGACTATACTGCCAAGTCATTTGTGGATTTGACTCATTTTTATAATCAGTGAAATGACATCACATATGCTCTCAACATGTGAAGTTTAATTTTGTTTGCTCCTGTTCTTCTGGGTGGTTCACATTTTTTGTCAGACAGTATAGTCGGGAGGAAACCGTTATGTTTTACAGAGTGGTTTGTTCTTCCTGCAGGTTGAATAATCAACCAAACATTTATACTTTGTTTTCATGCAATTATTTTGTATTTTAAGATATTTTGTCAGTGTTAACAAAATATGTTTGCACACACACACACTTTCTCCTCATATAGTGTGAATCCATTTTTGCCTAGATCGAAAGTGACCTATCACAAGTGTATAGCACACATTTGCCTGACAGACGGTTTGTGGATAGTTCAGAAGATTTCTATTGAAACAGACACCCAATTATATGCTTAGGTTTACAAGTCCACAGTAATTCTGTAGGTTGTTGTATTAGGTGATGCAGAGTCAGTGGCTCGGATGCCAGAAGAGAACATTTTTATAGCATTCCAATGGTAGAAGAGGCAGAAGGTATCTCAATGGGGCAGGCAGAGCTCATAGCCGGGAAAGGCAATCTGCCTAGGAAATGGTAATCCAAAATATTACTCAGCAAGCTTGGAAGCTGTGAGGTGGTAGCCCCATCACCAAGCTTAACCTGCACAGCTCTCGTAACGCGGCCAGGGGATTCTATACCTACTGGCTCACATCAACGATTTGCCTTGCATAATAGATTCCAAGGAAACGGAATTCACGAGATGGAAACAAGAAACACTGCTTCACATTTGTGACATGAAACGTTCGTAGTTCAAAATGGCTCTGAGCACTATAGGACTTAACTTCTAAGGTCATCAGTCCCCTAGAACTTAGAACTACTTAAACCTAACTAACCTAAGGACATCACACACATCCATGCCCGAGGCAGGATTCGAACCTGCGACCATAGCGGTCGCGCGGTTCCAGACTGTAGCGCCTTTAACCACTTGGCCACCCCGGCCGGCAAACGTTTGTAGTCTTAATAAACCAGCTGCAGCAGTGACTTTGATATCTGAACTAAAAACACACAAGACAGACATTGTAGCTCTACAGGAAGTTAGGTGGCTTGGAGAAGGGATACACACAGAGGATAATTGTGTCATTTTTTATGGAGAAGATGAAAAACATCATGAATTTGGTACTGGTTTTGCTGTTAAGAACAGGATTGTTAACTGGGTTAAGGAATTCCATCCCATTAACAAAAGAATGTCTTACGTAACAATCAAACACCAGTGGTGCGATATAACATTCATAAATGTCCATGCACCGACTGAAGATTCAACTGAGGATGAGAAAGTTGAGTACTATGAAGAATTAGATAGAGTAATCGAAAGTACTCCAACAATAAATATGAGAATTATCTTAGGGGACTTTAATGGAAAAATAGGTAAAGAGGATATGTTCATCCCACAATAGGAAAACATAGCAAGCTCTCGAGCACAAATGAAAATGGATTAAAAATGATCAACTTTGCACTCTCAAAGAATATGAGAATTTGCTTGATGATGTTCCCTCACAAAGATATACAAAAAGTTACATGGTGCTCTCCAGATGGCAAAACAGTAAATGAGATTGGCCATGTTATGACAGATCAACATTTCACTTCATTTGTAAGAGATGTCAGAACATACAGAGGAGCTGATATTGGCCCAAATCATTTCCTAGTGGTAGGAAAGATGAAAATCAAAATGATTTGGAATCAACAACCAAAAGCCACATCAAAACCTAATTTAGACATCGAACGACTAACTGATTTACAGCATTGCAAGAAGTTGAGGAGGAAAATAGTATCGAGAAGGCTTGGGAAAGAATAGAGACTTTGGTAACAGATGCAGCAGAAAAAACACTGGGCAAGAAAAAGAAAATGAAGAAACCAAAATGGTTCAACAAAAAGTGTCAGAGAGCAGTAGAAAGGAGGAAATAAGCCAGGATGCTGTGGCTGCATATTAAGGAGAGTGAGGACAGGAGAGAGACCTTCAAGGTGGTTAGAAGAGAAACAGCAAGAGTTTTATGAACAGAGAAAAGGGAATATCTAACTGGAGTACTAGAATCTATAGAAGTGGAAAGCAGGAATGGAAACTCAAAGAAGTTGTTTCAGTATACAAAGAAAAGTAACAGACATTATCAAAGTGAAAACCTATTCATAAAAGATAAAAATCAAAATATGCTAATGCAGCTGGAAGATATCCAAGAAAGATGTAAAGAGTATTTCTCAGAAATGTTAAATTGCACTGATTTCCACATAACCTTCAATTACGCAGTGTCTGAGTGTGACAGCATTAATAATGATGAATGTAGAATCACAGAACAGGAAGTGATCCACACCATCCAAAACCTCAAAAACAACAAGAAGGCAGGTGAGGACCGGGTATCAGCAGAGATGTTAAAAGAGGTCGAAAGCAAACTACTTAAAGAACTTTATAACCTTATCACAATGATCTGGAAAACTGAAACACTGCTGGAAGATTGGAAAACTGCAATAGTTTGTCCAATACACAAGAAAGGAAACAGAATGGAATGTGGAAATTACAAAGGAATCAGTTTGCTGAACATAACATACAAAATCCTCTCAATGATCATTCTGGAAAAACTTAAACCTTACACAGAAAACATTATTCAAGATTACCAGGCTGGATTTCGAACAAACCGTTCTCTGAATCGAACACAGTGAAGTAAAACTCCTGGCTTTTGCAGATGGTATAGTGGTGCTGAGTGAAACTGAAGAAGAACTGAAAGGTATGTACAGATCTCTCAGGCACAGTGCCAGCAAAATGGGACTTTTGATTGACCAAGAGAAAACCGAATATATGGAAATAGGTCAAGTCATAAACCCAAATCCTTATTTTGAAATTGATCAGCATTCTAAATTCAAAAAAGTTCTCCAGTTTAAATACCTTGGATCACGTTTCAACAGTAAAAATATCATAACAATGGATATAAATAAAGAATAGCCTCAGGGTCAATATGTCTGTACTCACTAAGCTACCCATCCAAAAGTAAAGCTTTGTCAATCACCACAAAGATGAAGGTATACAACACTATCATCTGCCCCATAGTACTATATGGTTCACAAAGCTGGACACTTACAAAGAATGAAAGAGAAAAACTCAATGTTTTCTAAAGAAAAGTAATGAGAAAAATCTGGGGAACTGTGTTGGAGAATGGTGTATGGAGAATTCGAAAGAACAATGAAATTTATCAGTTAATGAAGCAACCCACTATCATCCAGAAGTTAAAAAGTAGGAGACTGCAATGGGCTGGACATGTGACTAGAATGTAAAACAGAATAACCAAGATAGCATTTGAAGGAACTCTCCAGGCAACAAGACCGTAGGGCCGACCTCGCACAAGGTGGAAAGATGACATAGAGAAGGACATCGCAGCATTAGGAATTTCCACAGGGTGGAGAGAGGCTGCAAGAGATAGAAGGCAGTAGAAGCAGATCGTTGATGCAGTGCATGGTCTAAAGCACCTGTCATCACTGAGAAGAGAAGAGAGAGAGAGAGAGATACAGAGATAGTGGTGATACTTGGGGAAATTGGTGTTTCAATCTGCATAGTCTCTTAAGTGTTGATTGTGATACCAGTCACACAAAAATAATTTTTGATTTAAATGAAATCCTCATTTTGAGAAGTACAAGTTGGAGAAAATCTTATATCTTTCGGGTGGAGGTGATTGGCAGAAGTTTTGTCATAGAAGTGGATCCTTGTGGTGGATGTTAGTTGTTATCTATTGCGTGTCAAATCTGGACTTATGAGCCAAAACTTTGTGACTACTGTCAACTGTGAGAATAAATTGCCACCTGGTGAAATTGTGGTCATGGGCTATGGTAAGAAACGTATATAAACAGAGCAGAGATGAATGGGGAATCCTTATAATGATAGTATAGTCTATAAATTAGGAAATTCACTGACACTAGTGACTTTGACAAAGTGCAGATTGTTATGGTCTGGAGCCTGGGAAGGGACATCTCAGAAATGGCAAGCTGATCAGCTGTTCATATGCTACTGTTGTGAGCATTTGTGTAAAGTAATTGAAGAATGATGAAACCACAAGTAGGTGAGAATATGTTGAAATAGCTCATGGGCAAACTCCCTCATGTCAGTGTCCAGTGGGCACAATACTTTGACAAACAAATGCAGTGGCATCATCAGATTTGCTGATGAACTGATTGATGAAGGGCTGACACCCAGCCTTTATTTCCTCCCCCATTCCTCTGATGAGCTGCTCCATTGGCTATCTACACCCAACATCCATACCCCCACTTCTCCCATCGAGGAGATAAAAGCAGGGCAGCAGCCTCCAGCAGTCAGTTCATTAGTGTACATGATGTTGGAAATGTAGTAGTTTGCCCATTAGACACTGGCATCTGGCAGTTCACACATGAACTATTTTGACAGGGAGTATGCTGGGAGGAGCTTACGAATCACAAGTGATATGATGTTGGCTGTCCATGCCTCATCACAGACCATGGAGTTCGGACGCTTGCTTGACCTGTAAAGTGGCAATCTGAGGTAGATCTGATGACAGAGTTCAACACAGGTGCAGGTACAAATGTTTCAGAGCATGCTTTTCGGCAGACATTCTTTAGCATGGGGCTCCAAAGCAGATGACCCTGATGTGTTCCCATGTTAACCCAATTACATCATCAGTTAAAATTGCAGTGGGCATAGAATTGTTGAGATTGGATAATGGGGCAAGGAAACATGTTGCCTGGTTGAATGAATCACACCATCTTAACCAGATTGAAAGTCACACCCAGATATGCTTATCCATGAAAAGGGCTACACAAAACCTGCACCATGCCACACTTGCAAGCTGGGGGTGGGATAGGGGGAAGGGGTAGTATTATGCTATGGTGAGACATGCATGTGGGCTTGCACATGGAACCTGTGGTAGGAATCAAAGACACAATGACAGCTATGGACTACATGAACATTTAGAGTATGCCATCTGCATCCCTTCAGACTTGATGTCTTGCTGACAGTGACGGCATCTTGCAGTAGGATAACCATCTGTGTCATAAGGCCATAATAAAATACAATCACTTGTGAAATTTCCTCCTGCTTCTCATGGCAGTAATTGTTGCTCATTGCTGAGTTACTTCATTACTGCTTATACTGATTTTAATATCTGATGATTAAATAATGACTTTTCCTAGCAAATGATGGAGCTGATAGATATTATGGTCACCATTGAAGAAGATGGAGACTATATGAATTGTGACAATCAGAGATCACTAAAAACTACTGGTAGAAATATATTTGTGTGTATGCATTCTAATTAATGTGGCATGAAATTATAGTAATAGATTTATTGATCTTTCTTAATCTTTTAGATGTCATATTTTTCACTACAGTTATGGTGAAACGCACGGACTCCATACAGTCAAAGAGAAAAGTAAGTTCACTCTCTGACCGCAGCGACACTTCAGAACAAGGAGGACCAGGTGAAGTCAGTGGTGAAGAATCACCTGGCATTCTGAGTGATGACCAACCTCCAGAAAGTCCAAGTGACAGCAATGACACAGATGATACAAGTAAAAATCTCCCATGGATGAAGGTCTGAATTTTTCTGAATTAGATTTTCTTTTGTTGGGCACAAAGAGTAAATAACAGGAAAGAAAACAATAAAGGGGCAAATACATAGTTAATTATTGTCATAACATGTTGTTTATGAAATTTATCAACTGAAAATAAGTAAATACATGGCTGAATGTGCTATTTTAATAATCATGAAACTCAAAATTAATTTTGATACTATTATTATTTAGATTGTCCTTAATTCCATCTGTCTGTCAAGAGAATTAAAGCTCTAAATACAATGAAATTATATGGTAGTTGAAGAGCGTGCACCTGGTTGCAACACAAACCCAACTCAAAATTTCAATCTGCCTTTATGTTTCTACAACTTTCAAAATTCCATAGACTTTTTGAGAAATTGTTATTTTGTAATTATATTTTTTGATGTAGTTTTATGGTTTATCACAAACAGAAATGATGGTACAGGACTGCTGAGAGCTGCCTGCAATATGCAATACCACTATTTTACAAAATGTATAATTCTATTCGTGCAGTTTATCAGTCTTTGTTGAAGAAAATTTGCTGTTTTTGCTTGTTCGGCAATAAATAGAAACTGTTATGTACCATAAGTGATTTTAGGTTCTTTTTTCACAAATACTAGTGCTGAAACAGTTTCTGATTCACCTGTTATGTTGTTATACAATGTGATGTCAGATTGAACTATGCTTTTACAGGATTATGTTTTGTAAAATGTTTGGTGGTTATTGGGCTGTCTTCAGGTATAATAATTATACATACCCTTGTTTTGCAGTAAGTAATGAAAAAGACAATATTAAGCTTTCAAATTAAGATCTTCTTCCAAAATAGAGAACACACACATTCATACAGGCACAACTTATCAACACTTGGCTGCTGTGTCCGGGTGCTGGAGTCCAAGGGCAACTGCATCTGTTGAGGTGGGTGGTAGGGGTGAGGACGAGGCATGTGGTGGAGAGGGTGAGCGATAGCAGAGTAGGGGTGGGGGAAGGTGTGCTGCTGGTGGGAGTGTGTGGAGACATGGTGGGGATAGGATAGATAAGTGCAGTGTGAGAAGGCTGTGCTGGGAAAGGGGGGGGAGGGGCTGAGAGGAGAGGAAACAAGTAGAGAAGGGGGAAAGACTAGCAGGAGCATAAATGGGACAGAAGGCAAGAAGACATGCATAGTGGGAGTGGGAAAAGGGGATTTTTTTTTTTGGGGGGGGGGGGGGGAGTGAGAGGAGACAAGTAGAGAAGGGAGAAAGACTGGTAGAAGCATAGGTGGGATAGAAGGCATGCATAGTGCTGGAGTTTGAGAAAGGAAAGGGGACAGGTGGGTGGAGGGCAGGGACTAGGAATGGTTGACATCAAGGCAGTTTGGGGACAAAGGAAATGTTGTAGGGAGAGTTCTCACCTGCACAGTTCAGAAAATCTGGTGTTGGTAGAAAGCAAGTATGTATGAGACCACCGTGGCCACAGGATTGTCCGTTCAAGTGTCTGTGTGGTTGAGTGAGTGAATGTTTGTACTTTTACTAGGGGGGCAAGAGCTCAAAAGCTAGTGTGAATGTGTTGTGTGATTCTGTACTCCACACATTGGTCTGCTATAGGTGAGTGGCTACCTTTCTCTTACTTTACATATAGATGCATCCAGGAATTTCTGTAATTATAGTACAATAGATGAAAAAATATTCAGGCATGACAGATTATGATGTAAAAGAAATATACCTTTCTGGGAGGAAACTCATTGATATAAAATAAATTGACATATGGTTAAATGGATAGCACTTTGAAAAAAAAAAAATAAGTGGCTTCATAGACATCAGTGATGCAAGAACATTAGTAGTAGCACATTTGGTTCTGCTCATTCAGAACATCAGTATCTCCCTTTAATGTTATCTGACTTAGTAAATAGGATATAGAATATAAGAAGGGAGTCCATGGGTGTTGAGAAGTAATAGTTTACCATTAAGATTCAAAGAAACTCTCAGGCATAATCCTCATACTCTTCTGTAATCAAGATCTGTAACTTAAAATTATCATGCTGTCATTTGAAGGGTTAATTCCTGATTTGTCAAGATACTAATCTACTACATGTGCCATTTGTGCAACAGCTAAAGAAGAATTTTTTGTGACTGCTGCTATGACAACTTCATTAGAGATAACCATCATGAGCAATGTTAAATATGCACTTATTTATATGTACATACAAGAAATCAAATTTTAATTAAATGGCAGTGTGTTACTTATTTTAAACGTTCATGATCAGATGCTGTTATTCTCTGAATATTTGTATTGTTGAAAATTTGTTCAATGAGGTAAGTTGAATGTTACAAAAAAATCTAGAACACAAAGCATCATGCCAGGTTCACAAGCAAGCTGTGGAAATAGTACAGTCAGAAATAATAATAAATTGTGAGACAGAATTGTGGGCCAGTACTTATGTTCAAGATATGCAAAAGTACAGGTGACATAGTATCCTATCTTTTGGATCATATAGTTACTTTCCTGAGGAGGAGAGAAGAGTAGATTGGGGAAGGTTAAAAAGAAAAGATAGGTCACTCAAACATGGGCTCACACAAGTGAGGATGAGAATAAATGAAGATTCTTTGTGTAATAATAAAAGAAGACACTTTGTCTACCCTCATCTTCACTATGGGTGAGTCCGTCATCCTGGTGTCTGAGTGGCCTGTCTTTCATATCTGACCTTCCCCGACATATCTCCCTCTCCTCTGCAATGAAGGAGCTTTTAGTTCTGAAAACTAGAACAGTGTGTCACTTACTCTCATGGCGTTTCCATTGCAGTACTATGTATTTCGCCTGCTGAAGTCAAGTACTAGTCTGCAATTCTGTCTCATAATTTAATAGTGCAGAAATATTCAGACTCAGATGTGATGCCATGCAAGGTGCAAGAATAATTTAATTGTATTTCTCATTAACTTAATGATAGGAAACCTTGTGATAACTTTCCTATTATGTGCTTTACAAAAATAATTCAGAAATGATTTTCTAACATGGTGTAATCTTAATTATATTTATCTTGTTCCAGAAATTTTATAAAGGTCATAAAACCTTGTTTCATCAGGCTGTAAATGACTTTCTTATACAAATACTCTTTAATTGTTAAATCATGATATATGTTCCAGTTATATTTATCCAAAATATACACTGTACTATTAGCTTTTTTGTTTTTGTTCCACTTACTGCTATAACTGTTTCCAGCTTGTCAAAATTACTTCTGTCAGTGAAATATTATTTATGTATCTCAAAAGGCTCAAACAAATTTTTTTTAGAAATCAGAGTTTATCTACACCACATGAATCCTTTCTGTTGATAATTTTCAGCTGCAGGGGTGTGCATTTAGCTGTCTGTATGATTGTGTGTGTAAATGTGTGTACTTTTACTAGAGAAAGAGCAAGAATGTGAAAGAAAGTGTGAATTCTGTTGTCTGTTGTGTGTTTCTATGTGCCACTCATCAGCCCACTATAGATGAGTGGCTGCTTTTCTGTTATTGCAAGTAAAATCTACTGAAATGACAGTATAATGTGGCCAAGTGTTACAAGTGATAGAAGAATAACATGACAAAGGTGAAAGCCATACCACATCTCATTAATAGTAATAATAATAATTATTATTTGTTAATTGAATCTGATTTGAACCTGTGAATTCATCTCTAAGTAAATAATAATCTATGTTTTTGTTATATATCTAAAAACAAAGATGTCAATATAATAGAGGGAAACATTCCACATGGGAAAAATATATCTAAAAACAAAGATGATGTGACTTACCGAACGAAAGCGCTGGCAGGTCGATAGACACACAAACAAACACAAACACACACACAAAATTCAAGCTTTCGCAACAAACTGTTGCCTCATCAGGAAAGAGGGAAGGAGAGGGAAAGACGAAAGGATGTGGGTTTTAAGGGAGAGGGTAAGGAGTCATTCCAATCCTGGGAGCGGAAAGACTTACCTTAGGGGGAAAAAAGGACAGGTATACACTTGCACACACACATATCCATCCACACATATACAGACACAAGCAGAATATGTTTTTAAAAACAAAGATGATGTGACTTACCAAACGAAAGTGCTGGCAGGTCGATAGACACACAAACAAACACAAACACACACACAAAATTCAAGCTATCGCAACCAACGGTTGCTTCGTCAGGAAAGAGGGAAGTAGAGGGGAAGATGAAAGGATGTGGGTTTTAAGGGAGAGGGTAAGGAGTCATTCTAATCCCGGGAGCGGAAAGACTTACCTTAGGGGGAAAAAAGGACAGGTATACACTCGCACACACACACATATCCATCCGCACATACACAGACATAAGCAGACATTTTTATAAGTCTTTCCGCTCCCGGGATTAGAATGACTCCTTACCCTCTCCCTTAAAACCCACATCCTTTCATCTTCCCCTCTACTTCCCTCTTTCCTGACGAAGCAACCGTTGGTTGCGATAGCTTGAATTTTGTATGTATGTTTGTGTTTGTTTGTGTGTCTATCGACCTGCCAGCACTTTTGTTTGGTAAGTCACATCATCTTTGTTTTTAGATGTATTTTTCTCACGTGGAATGTTTCCCTCTATTATATTCGTATGTTTTTGTTATACTACACAGCAGTTTGGTTTTGTGTAGTTTAATTAGTTTCATGTTTCCTGTTTATTTCAGGGTTTTTAAAGCCCTTACTGTGTGTCAACTTTTTCATCTTGGTATTTTTGTTACAGGTGGTTGTGCAGATATCCAATTCATTCAACTTTTATTGCTCACATCAATCATTTTGCCATCCATTCTGTTACAGACGTCATATGAGAGCGTGTTCCAGACTTATAAAGTCAGTAAGAAGGGTATGTAAATAAATTGGCATTTTTATTGGAAGGAACACCATTTTGAGAAGTTGATAGTAAGGGATAACCATTTGCTTCACTAACTATTTGTATTTGTTCTTAACCATAAAAGTCACTTTCATTTAATTGTAACTTACACATTAACAATACAAAACATAAGAATAATTTCCAGTCTGCACTGTAGCCCAGGGTTCAGAATGGGGTAATGAATTCTGGTGCACAAGTTATCAACAAGGTTTTATCAAACATAAAGAAAGAAATTGTGATTCTTGAAAATTCAAAGGAAATTAACAGCATATCTTATGAAACTTCCTGGCGGATTAAAACTGTGTGCCGGACCGAGACTCGAACTCCGGACCTTTGCCTTTCGCGGGCGAGTGCTCTACCAACTGAGCTACCCAAGCACGACTCACGCCCCGTCCTCCAGCTTTACTTCTGCCAGTACCTCGTCTCCTACCTTCCAAACTTTACAGAATCTCTCCTGCGAACCTTGCAGAACTAGCACTCCTGAATGAAAGGATATTGCGGAGACATGGCTTAGCCACAGCCTGCGGGATGTTTCCGGAATGAGACTTTCACTCTGCAGCGGAGTGTGTGCTGATATGAAACTTCCTGGCAGATTAAAACTGTGTGCCGGACTGAGACTTGAACTCGGGACCTTTGCCTTTTGCGAGCAAGTGCTCTACCAACTGAGCTACCCAAGCACGACTCACACCCCGTCCTCACGTTCTGCAAGGTTCGCAGGAGAGATTCTGTAAAGTTTGGAAGGTAGGAGACGAGGTACTGGCAGAAGTAAAGCTGTGAGGACGGGGCGTGAGTCATGCTTGGGTAGCTCAGTTGGTAGAGCACTTGCCCGCGAAAAGCAAAGGTCCCAAGTACGAGTCTCGGTCCAGCACAGAGTTTTAATCTGCCAGGAAGTTTCATATCAGCGCACACTCTGCTGCAGAGTGAAAATCTCATTCTGGAAACATATCTTACAATCACACCTACAAATTAACTTATTAAGAATTTAAGATTTGTGTTTCACTCATATCAGATAGCAGTTCTCATTGCTAACAGGCATATTTTCTCATGGCATACAGGTGGCTTTGGCTCTGATAAATATCAGCTTGCTCATGTTAGTTTTGAGCTAGTAATCAGAAATATAACTTTAAAAAGCAACAACATGAGGAAAAATAGCTGCTTGCCTGTAATTTTAATATGTTAAAGTCAGATTATCTAAACCAATAACTGCTAACAGGTTATTATTCATGCAGTTAGCAATATGTATTTCTCCTAGGTAATGTATACTTTGAATTATTGCAAATCCCGAAAGTTTTTCTTTCATGATGGGATCTACAGAACATGATGAATGCATGAATTCATGAGTGTCAGTATCTCAAATATTGTTAAGCACTAGATTAAACACTTTATTTTGCTCTGTTTTCCATCTTTAGTCCTACAAATTAATATTTAAAGACAAAGCAAGTAATGTAGAGAAAATATTATTACTGCAATAGTGAATAATCAGAATGTCAAAGGATGCTTCTTAGAAGGCATGAAAACTGAAGTGTTGCTGATAACATAAATTATTTATAGACAAACTTCAAGATACTCAACCACAGTAATTTCCATGTTGACCGTATGTCTCTGGGAGTGGAGCTGTCTATTTTAGGGTAATTTGGATACATGCTATCCACGCATGTTTGACAGAAAAATAGAACTCCTTATAAATGAGTACAGACAGTAGAAGAAAACCTTATGAGACGCTTCTCCCATTACTTATCTGCCTGTGGAATTTCAGACACCTATTATCTGTACATCAGACAGTTATGCTTACTTGAACTAGCCCTCCATTCTAATAATACTTAGATAACTGTACACTTACATAATTATTTGTACCAACATTTAAATTATAAGCATGCAGTAGTTGATAAACAGCAGTTGAATAACTCAATAATTAAGGTGTCCAACTATTATTTCAACAACTGTTTTTTCTATTAATTGTTTTAAACATACATTTGTAGCTTAAATAATAACAAACAGAAATAAAGGTAATTTATGATCATTACTTTTGTATGTCATTGCTACTTATTTGTTCCACATCATTGAAGGTTCTCTTTTGTAGAGTAGTCAATGAAACATTTCTATCTGAGGGACACCAAACAAATAATTACATTGGTCTTCTGTCTGTCATATTTGCCTGCTTTTTAATGATTGTGGTGACCTCATTATCAGTGATGCAAAATTTCACAGAAAGGAAACACTTGGCAGCAAAATTAATTATCCCTCATGCATGGAGGAGAATATCTTTGTGACTCAAGCCATCCTCAGTTCACTATGAATGATTGGACTGTATACACATCATCTTTTTTTATGTTCCATTGCTGGTAATAAATTCATGTTAACTAAACTCTCTAGTATCCAGCATCATTCTGCAAGCTTCCCACACCAGAACTGCTACAGATTTAATTTTCCTTCCAAACTATTTAAGAAAAGAGTTCTGTAAAATTCTGTAACATAGTTTGATTTTCTCTCAGAGTTTTGGTTTTTACATTGATCAGTCTTGCATAGTAGGCCATATTATTAACACATATTAGTCATTTATGTATCAGCAGTGTCCATATAAAATTTTCTATAATATTTTCTTTGACTTCTTTTTTCAGAAATAAGTAATGTGCCACATTCTTAAATTTTTTCCCTCAGTCATTTCTACGATACCGCAAAATACATCTATGACTGTTTATTTAATAGGTTTATGGAGAGGAGTTTGGTATAGTGGGCAGTGATGCAGCAGATGTAGAAGCAGAGAAACATCACCGTGAGGATACAAAGAAAGATAAAACAAGAAGTCGCAAAGTATCGGATCAAGCAAGTGCTCAAGCATCACCAGTCCGCAGGAAAGACAGTATGGGTAAAAAGGACAGGTACTTTAGTTATCTTGTTGTATCTTCACACATAAATAGCTTTCCTTTTATATATTGCATATCATGTTCAAAAATTTATATTTTTTATGTGGGTGTCTCAATGCATAAGATCATCTGGCAAAACATTCTCTTAACTTAAATTTTAGTGAAAACTACTTTCCTCATGTAGATGAATTTTCTTGAACATTCCTAATTCAGTTAATAAATAGATAACTTTTTATAATTTCTATAAGAAGGAAAGACTCCTGAACAACAAAGAGTTAACACAGATCAATACAGAAAACAATATAATATGTAATATACTCCATTCTTTTCAGACAGAATTTTACAGTAGGCCTATAATAGATATTGCTTCAGAAAATATCAGTTCAACAGCCATAGTATTTTTTTAATATTATTAGTATTTATTTAATCACAACCAGTTTCAAGGCTGTTGCCCCATTATCAGCTTTCACAATTGTGCCTTATCGGACTTTAACAGGCTTTAGCCACTCCATAAATAAAGGTTCTAGGCTTGATCTAGCATTCTCTTACATTTATGATCTGCTGCACAGAAAAAATGCTTCTAGGCAAAAAATTTCCTTTTTTCTGTAACTGGCATGAAAACAGCTAATCTTTACATTTCTGGGTGTACTGATAGCAAAAATTTTAATGAAAATGCAAATTAGCTCTCATTTTGCAGTTGTGATAACTTAATGTTATTGCCTATATAAGCTTATGCATATGTTTATCTTGGTGTTATCTCTCAGAGGAAGATCATGGAAAGTGCAGCTGTTTTACCTGACATTTGAGTTTTCTGGTGGTGTTTCTGTGATTAGTGTCCAGTAGTAGTTGGCTAATATTGATGTGCTCTTCTTTCCCTGGTCTCTCATTTCCTTGTCTGAAATTTGCTTCTGGAAGCGTTCTCTGTGCTCATTGGTTACAGCATCACAGTTGTCAGGATTGAAGAAGAAAATTTAGCTTTAAGGACATGTTGCATCTAAGTTTACTGTACAGTTTTCATGTCTGGGGACCCACGAAAACCCCCTCTATTATTTTTGCCTCACTAAGTTGTGCAAACTTCTTGCATAAATAGCATTGTGCTCCATGGTTTTAATAAAGTTTTCCATTAGGACCAACTTTGTATGAAGAGCAGGGAGAATTAGATTCGACAAGTACTTCATGCATAACATTGTGAGATCTTAGTTCAAACGATTCATGCTTAGGCCAGTCTTTCTTTTATAATGAAGTGATTTTTGTGCAGCAATCCCAGAGGCACAGGAAGCATCAAAATTTTGGTGTAGTGCTGTTATAACCCAAGTAATATGCCTGCGATTTCCGGAGCCCCAAAAATCTGTCATTTAAACTTGTCATAATTAAATTGCATTAACAGTTGTGTCATGTTATCACATGTTTTCTTCACGTAAGGTGCATACCAAATCAGAATCTAGCTGCCATTAATCCCTCTAAATCACTATGAAATATCAAGTTCTTTTCACTATCAAAAAATGGAAGGATTGGCTTATGGCAGTTACAGAATGTGGTAACATTTAACATCTTATGAAGACAATTCCACTGTTGTAGTCTTGACACCAACAGTTCAGCTTTACCTTTTAACAATTCCAGATCTCTCACTAGGCCATTAAGTTCACACAGTGTTATTTTGTGATTCTCTCTACACTCATTTTTACACACAAAATCAGGGTCTTTCAAAGAACTAAGTTTTGAAGGTGATGGTACAGCACTTGTTTCCCTACAGTCCTCGTCACTATTGCTATTTTAGAATGTGTCGAGGAAGACCTTTTCTTCTTGAAAATACCCAGTCTTAATGGAGTTGTCTTAGAAAAGTAACAATCATTCACATGATTTAATGGTTCTTGCCAGATCATGGATATAGCATAGCCCAAGGAAGGTTTTTTATGGTTGAACCCTGAATGAAGATTTGAGACATAAGACATGCAATATACATGAAGAGCCAAAGGCTTTTTCTGGCCCTCAATTTCACAGTCAAAGTACAATCTGTACACCTTCCTAATATATGGCATTATTGGCCTCCTTTGCGATTTAATGCAGCCTGTCTGCAAATATTGCAAAAATTGTCATCACTGTTTACACATTTGTGAGGGATATTGAATCACAGGAGTTACTATGACCACACAGACTAACTACACTTCAGTAACATGTCCTTCCAGTGCACAAACACAACACAGCTTGTAACAGACTGAAACTATGCTTAAATGAAACATGATTTGCTTCTCCCCATCCCTTATTGCTGTGAACCCAGGCTAAAAATAACAAAATACACACAGCTATTGTTTCCAGAAACTTCATCATTGTGTCTACTGTCAGTAGGATTTTGTAGCCTATAGGAGAAAGGAATGACAGTAAATGCTAATAAAATGTAATTATAGTTAAATACACCCCGCTTTAACTTGGAAACAAAAGCTAATTTGAGGTTTTCAATTGTCATTTTTGTTATCAGATTGGCCAATAAACATTTATTGCAGCCCAGTTAAATTTTCGCTGTTGGCTAGTGTATTTAGAAAGGAACATTATAACAAGTCAATTAAAGTAATGTTGTCCTGTTCTTTTAGCTTTCCACAGGGAGATTTAACTTGAAATTCCGTTTGATTTTTGAGAAGCTGTTCCTCAGTAGCTTCCAGTTCAGTCCAGTAAATCATCCAGTCATCCTTCCTAGACACAAAGAAAACTCTACAAATCTGCTACCACTTAAAATATACAAACCGAAAATATACAGCTTACTAGAGGATGACATCTACAAGGGAATAGAAGAAGATCCAACAAACTATGTGAAGGTGAAAACTATCAAACTTCACCACAATAATTTCCAAGTTAAGATGGCTGCACCTCCAAGACTTAACTGACTATCTAAACTCCATAAAGAAGAGATTCCACTAAATCCATCATAAACAACATTTTGGCACCAACATATGAGCTAGAAAAACACTTGACTGTGATGCTCACCCCATTGTGTAGCAAATCCAACATGTGATATTCAGTGTATTTCATCTAGTAGCTTCAAAGCTTCTGACTAAGCCAGGAAGACATCATGATGAGCTTCAGTGTGGTTTCCCTCTTACTAGGGTAAACGTCATAGAAGTCAAAGCTGGGCCATCACTGAAAAAACTCTTTGAATTTGTTCTTCCATCAGCCTACTTCCTGTTTGACAGAAAATACTACATACAGGCTGATGTTGCGATGGGCTGCCCACTGTTAGTAGTGGTAGCCAACATGTTCACGGAGGCATTTTAAGAAAAATCCCTTGAGTCAACTGTTCGCAAATCCTGATATCTTTTCCTGATATGTGGACGATATATAATATATAATCAGCGCACATGGATGGCAGCATCTAAAACCTGCAACATCAGAACACATTGCATCTAAGCATCAGGTTCATGATGGAGACAGAAGAGAATAACAAACTTCCATTTTTGCATGTGTTAGTCAAGCTGAGACCAGATGCTACACTGCGACATTTGCAATTACTGTAAACCAATGCATACAGGTATATATTAGATTGGTGCGTAAGTTTGTAGCTTTTCTTTATTTACCAGTTGTCATTTTTTATTTGTAATTATTTGTTGCTATTTTGAGTTTATATATTGTCATTTGGAAATAGCCAGTGGAGAGCTCTGGACACTACAATATGGAGTGTGGTTGCCCTCTTACTGGGGTAAACCTCATAGGAGTCAAAGTGGGGCCATCACTGAAAAAACTCTTTGAATTGGTTCTTACATCAACTTGCTTCCTGTTTGACAGAAATTACTACATATAGGCTGATGTTGTGGTGAGTTGCCAACTGGCTCTAGTGGTAGCCAACATGTTCATGGAGGCATTTTAAGAAGAATCCCTTGAGTCAACAGTCCACAAATCCTGATTTTTTTTTTCTGTTATGTGGGTGATATATGATATATGTATGATCAGCACACGTGGATGGCAGCATCTAGAAGGCTTCCTGCAACATCAGAACACATTGCATCTAAACATCAGGCCCATGATGGAGATAGAAGAGTTGAACATTTCTGACATATTCTTGTGTTTGATTTCATTAGAGGGGTGACAGGACTGGAGGTACACAGAAACTCTTGCACCTTCTATGGGGATAATTCCATCTGACAGAGCAAGGCAAGAAAACAGTTTTCTTATTTTAAGAGGGATCATTTCAATACTTGTGACTCTCCATGTTCTGGAAGACCTATTAGGTTTAATGAAGGTCGATTAAACGCATTATCCACAATGATCCACATCAGTGTGCTTAACAAATGGCAGATGTGATGAACTGTGATCATTCCACCATCATGTGACATTTGTATGCAGTGAGGAGAATTCAAAGATCAGGTGTATTTGTACCACATTGTCTAAGTCAAAATCACGAAATCATTTTCCTTGTCATCAATTGGCTTATGAACAACCCTGAGAATTCCATCCTGTACTGTTACTGGTGACAAGAAATGATGTCTTTATGCTAATGCACTGAAGCTCCAAAGAAACTTGTATAGGCATGCATATTGAAATACAGATATATGTAAACATATCTAAAAACACAGATGATGTGACTTACCAAACGAAAGTGCTGGCAGGTCGATAGACACACAAACATACACACGAAATTCAAGCTTTCGCAACAAACTGTTGCCTCATCAGGAAAGAGGGAAGGAGAGGGAAAGACGAAAGGATGTGGGTTTTAGGGGAGAGGGTAAGGAGTCATTCCAATCCCGGGAGCGGAAAGACTTACCTTAGGGGGAAAAAAGGACAGGTAAGTCTTTCCGCTCCCGGGATTGGAATGACTCCTTACCCTCTCCCCTAAAAGCCACATCCTTTCATTTTTCCCTCTCCTTCCCTCTTTCCTGATGAGGCAACAGTTTGTTGCGAAAGCTTGAATTTCGTGTGTATGTTTGTGTTTGTTTGTGTGTCTATCGACCTGCCAGCACTTTCGTTTGGTAAGTCACATCATCTGTGTTTTTAGATATATTTTTCCCACGTGGAATGTTTCCCTCTGATATATGTAAACAGGCAGATTACAGCACTGCAGTTGGCAGTGCCTATATAAGACAACAAGTGTCTGGCACAGTTGTTAGGTTAGTTACTGCTGCTTCAATGCCAGGTTATCAAGATCTAAGTGAGTTTGAATGTGGTGTTATAGTCAGCGCATGAGTGACGGGACACTGCATCTCTGAGGTAGCAATGAAGTAGAGATGTTCCTGTATGACCATTTGACTAGTGTACCATGAATATCAGGAATCCGGTGAAACATCAAATCTCTGACATTACTGCAGCCAGAAAAAGATCCTGCAAAAACAGGACCAATGACAACTGAAGAGAATCATTCAGTATGACAGAAGTGCAACCCTTCAGCAAATTGCTGCAGATTTCAGTGCTGGGCCATCAACAAGTGTCAGCGTGCAAACCATTCAGTGAAACATCATCAATATGGGCTTTTGGAGCCAAAGACTGACTTGTGTACCCTTGATGACTGCACGACACAAAGATTTATGCCTCGCCAGCAACTGTCAACATTGACATTGGACTGTTGATGGCTGGAAACATCTTGCCTGGTCAGATGAGTCTCATTTCAAATTGTATCAAGCAGCTGGATGTGTATGGGTGTGGAGACAACCACTTGAAACCATGGACTTGAAATGTCAGCAGGGGACTGTTCAAGCTGGTGGAGGCTCTGAAATGGTGTGGAGCCTGTCCAGTTGGAGTGATATGGGAGCCCTGATACATCTAGATATGACCACAACAGGTGACATGTATGTAAGCGTCCTGCCTGATCACCTGCATCCAATCGTGTCCATTGAGCATTCCAACTGACTTTGACAATTCCAGCAGGACAATGCAATGTCCCACACATCCACAAAGAGAGGGGCTCCAGGAAGACTTACACTGGCCATCAAACTCCTCAGACAGGAATATTATTGAGCATATCTGGGATGCCTTGCAATGTGCTGTTTAGAAGAGATCTCCACCTCATCATACTCATGAATTTATGGACAGCCCCACAACATTCATGGTGTCAATTCCCTCCAGCACTACTTCAAACATTAATCAAGTCCATGCCATATCATGTTGTGGTACATCTGCATGCTCGCAGGGCACTACACGATATTAGGCAGATTTACTGGTTTCTTTGGCTCTTCAGTGTGTAAGGAAAATAAGGGGATGGTTGAGCCCAAATAAAGCAGCAACTCACTATACAAAGACCGGCACGCATCCACAAAAGATAATGTTACGCAGCTGGCTGAATGGTAATAATGTAGTGTACTACAAATTGCTTGCCTAAGGTGTAACCATCGCTGCTGACATTCATTGTCAACAGCTGAAACAGCTTGCAGGTAAAGTCAAAGAACAACAATAAGGAAGACTTTGTGAAGTAATACTACTCCATGATAATGCCCACCCACATTCTGCTAGCCTGACAAAAAACACTATACTGGAGTTGGGTTGGGAAGTCATTCCACACCCACCTTTTTCACCTGATCTTGCGCCCTCAGATTTTCACCTTTTCAGGTCTCTGTCAATCAATCTTCAAGGAACTTCCTTTCCAGATGAAAATGCACTTTGAATATGACTCGATGAGTTCTTCACCTCAAAACCTTGTGATTTCTTCAGGTGGAGAATTGAAAAGTTACCCCTAAGTTGGCAAATTGTTGTAAATAGTGAAGGAGAATATATTGTTCCTCAGTAAAGTGTCTCTTATGTGTACCTGTACCATTAATTAAACTTATAGAGAAGCACTACAAACTTATGCACCAAGTTAATAATTGCATGCTTCCAGCTGCAATGCCCCCTCATAGTGAGAAGACATCCTCAGCACACAAGTGGACAGAGTTCACGAAATCTCTAACCGAGAGAGACTAGCAGAGGAATTGCGGAACCTGCACAAAGTTTTCCAGAAGCACAGTTACAACCAATGTCAGAGTGAGACTGCCATAAAATCAAAGATGCCGAGGCCACAGATTACATAGGAAGAAGACAGATCTGTTGTGACAGCATTTATCTGTTATGTCAATAAGACATCTGAGAAAATTGTAAATACTATAGAAATGTAATATCAAATGTGCATTTCATCTGCGGCCCAAGACAAAAGCCTTGTTAAGGCTGAGTTAGGACTCTGAAAATGAAGAGTCTACCACATCCTGTGTCAATTCAGATAAAGTCACCTAGATCAGACCATCCAGATGATACAAGAAAGATGTGGGCAGCACAAGCATCACATAGATAAGGAATATCCAACAAAGCCAGTTGTGGCACCAAGTTGTTGAAACAAATCAAACCATTCTGGGACTGTGTTTTAAAAGAATCCACATAGATCTCACATGATGAGATGATAGATAAAGGTTTGGAATAAGTAAGACTTGGGGTCCAGCTGTGAGCATGTTCAAAACACAGTGACAGTCTGTAGGAATATCCATTCATTCTAATTCAACTGAAGACCTGAAATCACACAATATAGATGTGCCTCCTCTACACCAGATGCACCATGACCCCACAGTGGTGGCACAGAGGTTGAAGACCATGGATTGTCTCTTTACGGTGTGCTTCCTCTGCCACTTCACAAGTGGAGCTGCCCAAGGTACTTCGAATTTGACCTCAGCAGCAGGAGAGAGAAGACGCATAAGACTGCACACATTGGAGGACAAATCAGTCATCAGGACTGCCTGAGGATAGCAACAAGTTAGCTTGCCTAAATAACACACCATTCGGGTAATGCCAGCTGGCTGGATATCCCAAAACGTTTCCAAATTGTATGCTGAGAAAGCATAAAATTGCACAAGATTTTATTAACCACAGCATGCACAGAAACATTGAAGCAATCATTCTTGCAATGTTCCACACACAAATGGAACAGTAAGAAACTTTATTACATGTTACAATGGGAACTGTCCTCTATCATGAACTTCACAGTGATTTGCAGAGTACAGATATAGACGTCAGTGTAATGTTGTTTGTAATTTAAGTGTTTACATTAAAGCCAACAGCACCATTTTTAAGTCATACTTCTGATAACTGTATTATGTCCCACTTTATGATATTAAACTCTTTTTCCAGTTCCACTCTTCAGATTATGAAGTACTTCAAGTTATCGTCACTGAATAAAACATAGCAGAACCAACTGGTTTTCTAAGGTCCATGTTATTGTAAATTTAGCCAAACTTTATACAGATTTTGTGGGCACACATTTAGGCCAAGACTTGCACTTTCACATGAACCGGAAAACAGACATCCCACAAAATTGCAAATGACAAAGGTCCTCCCACAACCTTACCCATGGTACACTAGGCTTCGAGGCTCAGAATGTTTGTTGAGATCTAGTCAACAGTGCTAACTCTTAGCAGTGCCAAATTTACAGTAGTCTAAGTCTAGGTCTGAATGCTTCTGGATCTCAGAGCCTGGGATCAGTTTGTGTGCTGCTGTTTTGGTAACATATAATGGTAATGGAGGTATCAACCTCTATTGTTTACATGTGTATCTGTTACTCAGCACCCTCACTAGAGGATGTGTTTTTCTTTGCTAATTTGTGAGTTTGTAACCCCCCAGGAATATCCAGTATCACTACTGTACACCTCCAATCTACAAGAATGCAAGGATGTTCCATGATTTATGCCCCACCTTTCCGTGATATCAGTTTAATTGTCCTCTATATATTTTTGTTTATAAACTTATCTAGTAATACTTGCTGTCATTAATAATGTAATTTTCAGCAACTGAGGATTAAAGCTATCAACTTGATTTGTTAGGCTACGTACTCCCATTATCACAAAGCCTACATTTACTGACAAATCCTCTTTATGATTCTCCATTTATTTCTAATGACATGTCTCACATTTCACATCCATGCTCTGCTCCCATGTCCAGTCACTCTGCTCCTGTTACTATTGAGAATCTTCTATGGAATTGTCATTATGGTTGTCTTCTTGTCTACATTTACCTGGCATGAAAAATGCTATAACTCAATTCCTTTACAAACACTATTTTAAGTTTTTTATTTTAAATTCAGTCATTTTTATGACACTAAATTATTATTTTTGTTAAAATGTTATGGTAAGGCCCCATCTAAGGGTCTTATAATGGAAAAAAGATGATTGTAAATAAATTAAGCTATAGATATGAAAGTAACCCAAATGAATTCACACTTCAAGCAGATTCTGAAGAAGCTCATGAAGGTAATACACCTCCGTTTCAGTTTAGGAGGTCCTCTAGGGTCTCTGTGTCATGTTGATGGGTCCTTCTCCCCAACTGGTCCCATATATGCTCAATAAACACCCAATTAGGGCTTCAAGAATTCTTGTCGCATTTGTGCAACTGTAATCAATAAATGGAGTGAAAGGTACAACATAATCCAAAATGATTTCCTGCACAGAACTGCCTGCACCATCCAAGAACCACCTTGAAAATGCATCCTAGATGAGAATGTGCGGACCTCAGACCTTGTTCAGACCATGTTTCTATCATCAGTTGATCACAGACCAAATCATGACTCAAATTATGGTCAACATTTACTTCCATTCTTGTATTTAACAACCCCAATATTCGCTTCTGAAATGTAGCCAAGCTGTGTGATGCTCTCTGGTGGGTTCTGAGCCTGTAGCAAGTCTAATTTAAAGATTGGCTTCTTCCAGTCTTCTCTGGACATTTCTCTCACAAACATTGACCTCTCAATACTTGGTGGAGTCGATATCATGCTTCATTGCCAGTGATGTGGCGGTGTTGGAGAACATGTAGTTATGTGAAATGATTGTCTTTTGCAAATGTTACTTTTCTTGGACCTGATTATGGTTTTCTTGCATAGCTTCCAATTTCCCTGTACCTTCTTGCAGTTCTGGAAGTCATGGAAGGTGTGGTTCTCAATGCTTCTGCAATGTGGTGTATGCTGTGACCATCTTGCACCAAAGCAACAGTTTTTGCTGCATTTTCAAGGCTTAACAGCATGCTTACTCCAGAGAACATATTAAAATAATCACAGAAAGTTCCTGTAAGCAGATGTAATTGAAAGTGGAACAATAAAAGATACAACAATAAATACCACAAGACTGGGAAACATGATTGCTTTACATCCACTGATGCATTTTTCATGGTTTGCAGGAAAAAATAATTAAGACTAGTGCACTAAACAAATGGCACTTCATTGTTTGCTTGAAAGGCGATTCTATTAAAATACCTCATCTAAAACTATAGGGTAAACTGCTACACTTTTGATTAAATAGATAATTACACATAGTTTATTACATGTTACATTTTTTGTGCCAGCCAGTGTAATTATAAATTTATTTTCTAGTCTTTCCCATTTACTTCACAGTTTCTGATATTTATTTTGCCTCAATCAACTTTTATCATGTATTTGAGACCTAATTTGGAAAAATGACATATCAGATTACCTTATTGCTCTTGCAGTTACATTTATTTATTTTGACTGTAAAAATGTCTACACATCACTCAACAAGTATTCAGAAATTTATTACCCAGCATTGTTACTACCATTTCTGCATTTTTTGATGAAGCTAACTTATTGTGGACAGAATTGATCGATTGGGTGAAGGTTGTGCAACAAGTAAACTCAGTGCAAGCCATCAAGAATCTTCACGTGATACGATAGACCAGGAAGGAGAAAAAGCAGAAAAATTTGAGAAGACTAATTTCCAGTCACCAAAGGCAAAGAAAAAAGATCATAAATCTGAGGAGAAAATGAAGGAACCACCACCTGTTCTCAAATATATTAAGCAACAGGTAATACCTTCATGTAATTTAATGAAAATAGTTCTGAGTTAGTGAGGTTTTTTTTATTTTTGTGTTTTTGTTACAGTTTCTTGATAATATAACTCAGGGTAACTCAATCATTGTGCTGTTTTAGTAGGAAAAAATTGTCTTTAACTCTCATTGTCTTTCTGTTGCCGCAGGAGAGAGAGAGAGAGAGAGAGAGAGTGTGTGTGTGTGTGTGTGTGTGTTTGTCTGTGTGTACTTGTGTGTGTTTTTACTATAAAAAGAGCAAGAGCTTGAAATCTAGTGTGAATCATTCCCTGTTATGTCTCTCTCTTCTCCTTGCATCAATCTGCTATAGATGAGTCATTGCCTTGTCCTTATTTTACCAAAGTATGCATACACTTTGTGCATGATGTGTACTGTATTAAATATTTTCAAAAAGAACATTTTGAAGTTGTGATTTTTCATTGTGGAGAAGTACACCATGATTAACTATTGTCTCAACATTTATGGGAAATAAAACAGGAAACAAAAAGTATAAGATGAGGTCAGTTTCAGCTTTGTTTTCTTGAATGCAATAAAAGAGTACAAAAGATAAAACATTAACTGGAAAATTTCACAGACATCTTCTGAACAGGCTGGATGAAAAAATGTTTGAGAAGAAGACTGAGTTTGTGAAAGAAGAGAAACGTATTCCTTCAGAAGACTTGGACACAAAGATGCTTTAGCAGTAGGAAACTGAGATAGTGAAGAGCAGTTTTTTTTTTAGAATGTCCAAACTATTCTACAGATTTGTTACCTTCCAGATTCCACACATTCCAGCATCTTAAGAAATTTGTGGCGGCAAAATGTTTCATGTCCATTGAAGAATTTATGAAAGTTGTATTTGAGTAATTTGCAGATCTTTGATGATTACATTCAGGAATGGAATCCAATAATTGTAAAAACATTGGATAAAATATGTGGATGTAGATGAAGACATATAAATAAGAAGAGCCTTTGTTTATCTAAAACACAGTCTTTATCTGTGAGGCCAAGAACTTCTCACACTGTTCTCTTGCATGCCAAAAAATTACTCATGCAATGACCAGCTGAATAAATATGTATGTCAAATCAGTTTTCAGGGTGTATACAACCCAGCACAGCCAGGAGATCCAGGAAAAACCTGGGAATTTTTTCATCTGGGAGAAAACAGGGGAAAACCCAGGAATTTTTTAGAATTCCAGGTATTTTTCGTTGTTTTAGTTTGCAGTTAAATTTTTGTGATTCTGACTGGTAAGAATAGATACTCTAACAAAGGATATTACTGTATCCTGCTACTGCAGAATAATAGTGCAATAATAAAACATGAACAAGAAAAAAAAGGAAAATAAAACATAAATTGCAAAGGAAATGTGCCATATACAACAACAAAACACAGTGCTCATACAAGTTTTTGCCAACAGCAAAATGTGTCAAAGGCTTTAGGAAGACTATGCAATTCCTCATAACAACAAATTGCCTCTGATGAGTGTGGCGTCACAACTGTTTACATTAGATTCATTTTAGCAGTTATGAGCGGGCTTATGTGCATGTGGAGTTGAGTGACATATGAGTGGTACCTTCTCCCATTTCTGGGTACATAAATGTGGCTGTTGGCTGTGTAAGCAGTCACAGCAAGCAGCTAGGTGCAACCGGAAAAATTTTACTGCCGCACCCAAGCTGCCAGATTCACGCATGCGCAGTGGGCCCAGATCTATGAGGGAGAGGCGGCCGCCAATTCATATTCTTGAGGAGAAAAAACATTGTTTCACAAAATGCCTAGCATCAAGTGCACGTTGGTCTGTCGATTACTCATATGATTTTGATGTACATCCCTGTTGGTTTTTGAACAGACTCTGTAAGTTGATTTCTGAATGAATCATAAGCCATGCGGGGTAGCCGTGCGGTCTGAGGCGACTTGTCACAGTTCACGCGGCTCCTTCCGTCTGAGGTTTGATTCTCCCTCGGGCTTGGGTGTATGTGTTGTCCTTAGCGTAAGTTAGTTTAAGTTACGTTAAGTACTAGGTAAGCCTAGAGACTGATGACATCAGCAGTTTGGTCCCATGGTTAAAAAAAAATTGTAAGTCCATTTTTGAATGCGTGCATAGTGTGCATAATGTCTCTGTCAGCGGAGTCCTCGCTGCATCTAGAAATAAAGTTTCCTGCAGCAAAAGGGGACCAGGGTATATAATCTGAGCAGAGTAAAGCCGAACGAGTGAACACCAATTTCTGTCTGATTATGTTGTTGTTTGGGTTTGCGAACGATCAACATTGTTATAATTACTAGGGAAATTCATAGATTCAGACTACCAGAGTGGAAATAAATGACTAACAGGAATAACCGGTAAGAAAGATTACGTACTATCTTCTCGGTGTACCCAGGAAAATGAAATTTTGTCAGAAAATTTTTGGCCAGATCGCTACACTAGTAAGGGCTAGTTGTACGGACCCCGTCTAGCAGCCGCTTAAGTTCTATTCTGGAAGTAGCGTGGAAAATGGTTTGTACAAACATAACAATGCCTAACCAGATAATAATCAGTGATAACTAAACCGGTGATTCTGGCTGGGTTAGTGAAGTTAACTGGCGAATAAGTTTTGACAGAGGCAGGAATAGTTCCAGAATTAGTCATGATAAAATTATTTGTTAGAACGAAGAAGGAGAAGAAATGGGGACATCTTACAAATTAGGGAAGAATATGACGATTCCAAATTTATATAAAAATCTTGTACTATTACTTTTAGATCTCATGCTTGAGAAACTGGAGCGTATGAATGAAATGTGAACATGTTTTCTAACATAAAGCTTTTTGCTTGTAATAGGCCTAATAGGCATTTTATGTTGGTCTTCGTGAATTATATTCTGTTGTATTATAAAAATGACCATTTGTGCCGAAACAGTCTTGTTTATTTGGTGTGTGTTATAATTTCTGCTGTGTTAGAAAGGCCTATTTTGTTCTACCTAGCAGACAGTGACAAATAGACATAATCACATGAAGAAACCACACCAGTCTTGGGTACTATTTGTATTAACAGCTTCCGCAGTATTAGATAACAATATTTCGATTTTTCATATAGCAAAACATTCGACAAACTTTGATGAGGTAACTGATTCTTTCGCAGAAAGGAAAGCACGCCATGTAAAGTTGTAGCAGGATTAGAGAGAAAACAATTCTAGGAGCTAAGGATTGAAAAAATGTGTAGTGTATTGCTTGTCTCTTGTCTTTACTGGTTTTATGTATCCTTTTATTTAATTTTATTTCACCCAAAACAGAAAGTTATTAGCTAACAGGCAATAAAGAGTGCAAATTTTCTGAAGAGTTCTTGTTCTCCCGATTACAAATAATCCCATCCACTATTAAATGCAAGATATTTTAAAAGAGGGGCAGAATGTCAAACTAGTCGACTGTAAGCAGGAGAGGCACCACAGGACATTATAATTTCCACTGTGCTGAATATAGTTTGATAGCATCCAATACAAAATATACACGTTTCAATTCCATGGAGCGAAACACAGTGACATGCGATAGAAGAGTGCTGTGTGCAGAGGGGTGGCACTGCACTCTGGCACACTTAAGACCAAATAACAGGTCTTACATTTCCTCGAACATGTACGTTTTATGTATCAGACTCTTCAGAAAGCTGTGCGCTACAAAATGAACATATTTTTGAAAATTTAAATTTTTGACGTCGTATCTCAAATGCTCGAGGGAGGGGACTGGGCAGAGGGAGTGCTGAAGGAGGGGGGGGGGGGGGGTTACAATCTTAATATTGCCCCGGTTCGGAAATATCGTAGATCCGAGGCTGATGTGCAGAGCAGTCTGAGTTATAGTGAGCAAGTGTGTAGTCTCCACATGACCTGTGTTTACATTTAGTGATTTTGGTGTTTCCTCTTCGTTTACTGCTCTCACGTCAAATGAAAAGAAAATGGATTTCTAAGGCCGGGAGTTGTCAAGTGAATTAAAATACATTCACATAATTACAGAAGGCTAATATATGTTATTAGTTTCAGATTTTATCCCACTTTTCTGACAGCCATGCTTCAATTGCCTTTCAGAACAATGAAGTTATTTTTGACAGTTTGCTAAATAAATTTGGTTTTTATCAATCTTTTATGCTGAGGCAGTCAATGTGTTTGAAACAAAGTGTTTAGTTCCACACTATTGGCTAATTTCAACTGCTCGCTGCATTTCAAGTGTACGTTTTCATCTTCTAGCATGTGTGGCATTATGCCATAAGAAAGAATAAAAAATGAGTTAATACATTATTGGTACTCCAAGAAAATATACATCCCAGAACCCACTGTGAAAAGCTTAATATCAAGTTGAGGCCTACTTCATTGGCAATCTGGACAGACGAATGTACTCTTTAAGTATGCACCTTAAATGTGCCATTTTAGTATGGTTCATGAAATTCCAATGCTCTTGGAGTATCCTCCGATGTATTTTTTCTTTTATGACATAATGTAAGATCTTTTAATGTTTTACACGTATGAAGATATGGGCTTCCTGTGTCATAGCAGCTGCCAAAGCACGGTGGTGCCTGTTATCTGGCACGCTCTGACGACTACTGAAACGAACCTATTTCTAACAGGCCACGGGAAAATAATGCGAATGGTGGTTTGAAAGGCGTTAGTTTCAAAGCAAATTTCCTTTTATGCGAATTGAACTATGTGCAAGAATGTACGATGAATTTTGTAAATCACAGAGCTTTTGATGATGAGCCATGTAGAAGTATTTTGAGCCCAGAAGATCAGACATTCATGTTGTTATTATGAGCAAATTGAAGTAGTGCTCTGGGAAGCTCTCTCTCCTCTGCAGTAGCTAATTTATTTGTGGAAAACTTTGAGGACAAGTCACTGGACTCGGCTAAAAATTTTACTCACACATTTGCGTGATATATCCTAAAGTGTAACATGTGCAAAAAATATCAACATTATATGTGAAAGCTTAGCTTCTCTTGAAGCTTATTAACCTTAGAGACCAATATAATATGTGAAAGCTTTGCTTTTCTTGTATCAACACTATGTATATTCATTTAAAACATTAACTTTCCTGTATGTGTATCCGTGCTACTTAACAGTGATGTTGCTATTAGCTGACTACATCACATGTCCTGTGGTGTGAATACCCGCTGTCATCGGCTGGTCGGATCACGTGACATGAGCTATGACTGGCTTACAAAAGTGCGTCGCAATCTCGATTACAGATTACAGTGGTTCAGAAAGTAACATGCGGTGTTTGGTGGAATTCGAATTTATACTTTCATAATACAAAAATATGGAGTGTACATGTTGCTGCACATCAAAAATCTTTCCAGAAGGAGTTTCCATCCCTGACTTTCGTTTACTAAAGTGCTGGGAAATTCTACGCCCATGTATAAGAACATAACCATTCAAAGGATTGATAAGTTTTACAGTTCCGAGGGAAAATATGCTGTATTTTAATAACACTGAAAAAGTGTGTCTTCGTCCAGGAGAAAGTGTATTTTTAAGCAGGAAAAATCTAGGAATTTTTTTCCTTGTCTGCTTATACACCCTGGTTTTATAAAACTATTACCCTCACTTGCTCTGTGTTGTCATCTAATTTTTATTGATATCTTGAGGATTTGTAACAATATTATGAAAAGGAAATGAACATCACCTATCACACCAAAGGCAGGGCTACCTGTCAAACCAGTCTACAAGCTAAGCTGCAACTACTGTGCTGCATTCTATGTGTGCATGACAACCAACAAGCTGTCTGACTGCATGAATGGCCACCGACAAACTGTGGCCACGAAAGAAGTGGACCACCTCATTGCTGAGCATGCTGCCAAACATGACATCCTTCATTTCAATGACTGCTTCACAGCCTGAGCCATATGGATCCTTCCCACCAACACCAGCTTTTCTGAAGTGCACAGGTGGGAACTTTCCCTGCAATTCATCCTACATTCCCGTAACCCTTCTGGCCTCAACCTTCTTTAGTCGCTATCCTCACCGATCCAGTGCCTTCCCTGTTCCCATTCCAGTGCTGCACAGCTGTCATTCCACCATCACACTCAGTCTTTTTACTTCTCTTCTTTTCCACTACTTCCTATTTCCCCCCCACCTCTCCCCTGTCCACCATCTAACCTGCAGTACTTAACTGCCCACCAGCCCCACCATACTATCCCTCCCACTCCCCACCCCAGCCTCCTTCTTACCCCCTCCCAGTCACATCTCCCATCATGCTCTGGTGCTGCTGCTCTCAGTGTGGTTTCAGTTGCCTGAGACTGCAGTCGTATGTGTGACTTGCGTTCATTCACGCACGTGCGCCCTTTTGTGTGTGTGTGTGTGTGTGTGTGTGTGTGTGTGTGTGTGTGTATGTGTGTGAGTGAGTGAGTGTGTCCACATCTATTGTTGACTAAGGCCTTCAATGTCTGAAAACTTTATTTGTGACAGTCTTTTTGTTGTGCCTATCTGCGACCCAGCATCTGGCGAGTAGCAACTCTCCGTCCATTCCATCCTAGATTTTCTATTGTTTATCTTGAGGATTTGTTATGACACACTGAACAGCAAATCCCCATGAAAAAACTAATTACTTTCTTAAAATTTCATGGCTAATGAAAATCTCTACTGCTAAGAGTAAAAAATTCTGCAGTACTTCCTCAGTTCTGGTATAAAAAAGTTATGATCTACATATTCATCACTGGTAAAAGAATCCAGATGAACAGTTGACACCAGCACTTATTGAGTATTGAATTACTGTTCCACAACATGTGTCAAAATTTTTAATGATACCAGAAGCAGCTGTGTGATTCATCACAATAAATTTATAAGCAATTACAAAATTGTCCTTAGGAGCACCCTGTGTAATCATTGATCTAGTGCCTGGTATAGTCATAACTTTATTTAATATCATTAAATTCATACACCTTACTTTATTCCATTTCACATAAAAGTTCAAATAAAAATAATGTTTCAGGTGCGTGAAGTTTTCCATGCTCCACTAGCAGTACTAGTAAAAGGTGCTGTAGTACTTTCTGAGGAGCACTTTGTGAATATGCTGCCTGTAGCATGGGAACTCCTACTGGAGCACAGCCAAGAAGTTGCTGCTGTAGCAGCTTCACTCTTTATTCTTGGTGCTGTGCGAGCACCAACACAAGCAACAGATATAATGCACAATGGCCTCCAGAATCAGACACCTGCTGTTCGTATCAATGCAATACTGAGGTTAGTTCAGCTGAGACCATGAGTGTTCATCAGCATGCTATGTTGGAAAAAATCATTTTAAAAATAACAATTCATGTGAGATTAGATTATATATGCTGTTCATTGTGCATACCCATAGGGAAATGATCTTCAAGGATGTGAAATATGCAAGAAAAACGAAAATACATTTACTTATGTATGAGAGAACTGATATGCGCAAAATAGGTAACTGATATGTTAGTGAATGACATTTCAACTTAGATATAGGCATAGCTCTGAACTATGAGATAGAAAAGAATATTGTAGGGTTTCTAAATCTTATCATTCACTTAAGTCAACACTTTGTTTTGATTTTTTAAAGTCATTTTTCATGTTGTTCTGTTATTATTTTCATGTTTATCTTAATGAACATTAAACCATGAAGAAATTAAGACTCAGAGCATCACTAGATGTCAAAATACTTTTGGAAATACATACCTCATCTGTGAGCTAGTGGTCACTGGATTGGCTGCTAATGTGGAGGTTCTGTGGTCAGTGTCTGTTGACAGCCTTAGATTGTTCTGTTCTGGACTGTCTGGAACTGGGTTTACTGAGTCTTGTGAATCCAGTTGAGGAGTTGCTTCTGTAAGTGTAGTGAAATTCACAAATAAACTACTAAAATGATATTAAGTGTAAATACATTTTGTAATTATCATGTTATTAAACAATACAGAATTACTTATATTAGTAACATCAGATCAAATTTTTCTAATATGACAGATTTGTGGCAACAACTATTCTCAGTGACCATTACCCAGGAGTCAGTGCAACACTCCCAGTTTCTGAAAGCTGTTTTCAGTATAAGCAATATGTTTCAGACATACTCATGTCTAGAGAGTACCCGATTTTCAGAGACACTTCAATTTGTGGGGTTGATAAACAATTACAATAACCTCTCCTAATTTGCTACCATCCTCCACTGTGTTGTCTGTAATAAAACTGAAGGCCTCAAGCACCACAGCAAACCTGCTGTAATTTAGACTCTTTACAGCATTTTCTGACAAGTGATATTAACTATAATTTTCATCTATACTTGCAAAAAGTATGCTGTAGTACACTGTCATTTGCCACTCACCCTATTTAAATACCCATTTTGTAATTACAGTGTAAAATAAAGAGAAATACATAAAACTGGAAGACAGAAGTAATTGAATACTTGCACTGACTCACTAATGACTTGAGAAAGTCTTAAATTTTCTGATGCCAAGTATAAAATAATACCATTCTGTGTATAAAGTGGTTCAACATTAACAGGTTTCTGGATTCATATGTCATATAGTCTAGGCAAGTTGAGCGAATTTCCTGTATGCCTCGCTAGACTTTCACAGTTCTGGCTGCTAGCTTGATGTGATTGCACAGATACAACAGATATTGCCTTTTGGAACTCTTAGTGTACTAACAATTTTCCAACATTTTTTGGAGCATCTGATTCAAAACATTCCAAACATAGTCAATTACTTGGATGATATGTTAGTAAGTGACACTACAAGAGGACAACAGCTTGCAAACTTACATCCTCTGGTTCAGACACTTCAGCAAACTGGAGTAAAATGCAATCTACAAAAGTGTGAATTCTTCCAAGAGCAAGTGGAGTACTTAGGACACATATTGAGTTATAAAGAATTTCAATGAAGTCATCACAATGTGGAAGCAACAGAAAAAATCCAAGTGCCTGGAAACTTAACAACCTTTAGTCTAACTTACGGTGTGACTAACACATGATATAACGCTTAAGGAAATCTCTGAGGTAGGAAACAATGAGAAAAGTTCGAAAACATTTCAGTGCGTCATCAGGGAATGGGCTGAAATTAAAACTACTGATGGCTGCAAGTGAAATGCTACCTAACATGACCAGATATTCTATCAGTTACACATTGGAAGTAGTTACCAATATAAGTACAGTGATGCTTTTGTATCAAGATCACATTTTGGTCTATCAGGAACTAAATTCAACGGAAACTGGTCCAACTTCACAGCACTATATCAAACCCTCCCCACACTCACTATGATCGACTTGCTCCTCTTAATATTATTTTCTTTCATTCAGTCTGGAGTGTGCTGCAAATTGAAAGGCTCATTCAGCAGTTCTGAGCACTTTTTATAAGCACAATATCCTGATTGCATCAAGGCAAACATTACAGGTAGATGTTATTTTTCTTTCCTTAGTGTATAGCCTTTAATAAAGGGGTAATGAGCAGTAGTAAAATTAAGGAAGGCTATGCATTGTATTGTATTGTATTTTTTATTGGTCCTGTTGTCTACATAGCAGCTTAAGCGTAAGACATTGGACAAGTCAAGTTATAAATATACAGGCTGAAAGTCATTTCAAGGCATACATATTTAAGGTTGCAATAATACACTTTACACGTAAGTATTTTTATATCACATTTCATAAATTTAAATATTCTTAAATGGAGTAAAAGCAGTGATGCTGTAAATATGACTAGAGATTTTCCAAATGTATTGACCTCTGTGATAGCTTTTATGTTTTCAGGAAGTTTGTTATAAAGCATAACCCCCATGTGAACAGTAACTTTTTGGCTCAGTGCTGTGCTGATTTGAGTCGTATGTAAGTTTCTGTTTTGTCTGGTAAAGTGATCATGTATATCACAGTTTTTTCGCAGTCTCCAGTCCTTACCTATCACATTTAATTTAAAGAACAAAAGGGGTTCCATAATGTATACACATGGTAATGGAGGAATACCAGATTTCTTAAACAGGGGTTTACAAGAGTCTCTAGGCTTGCACCCAAACAAGATTCTAATGCCCCATTTTTGTAGTTTAAAAGTGCTATTAGCTGTTTTAGAGTTTCCCCAGAAGGCGACCCCATATCTAAGACGAGAATGAAAGTACGCATGATATGCATTCAATACTGTTTTCTCACTACAGCATGATTTTAATGAACAAAGAAGGTAACATGTTTTGGTCAGTTCTGCATTGAGATATTGAATATGCTTATGCCATCTGATGTTACTCTTCAGCCAGAGTCCTAGGAATTTGGTTTCAGTATTGTTACCAACTGGTTCGTCATTGATAGAGACTGATGGGATGAACATGTCCTTGCTAGGAACATTGTGGAATTTTAGAGCAATGGTTTTCTTACTGCTTATTACAAGCTGATTACTCTGTGCCCAGCTGCTAAGTTGTTTCGTGACCGCATTTACTGTCTGCTGTAACTGTTCATCGTCGTCTCCTTTTAGTAGAATCGTGGTGTCATCTGCAACTGTGTGCATCAACATTTAAGCTTAGATCATGTATGTACAGAAGAAACAGAAGGGGTCCCATTACTGATCCTTGGGGTACACCACATTTAATTTGTTTATAGTCAGATAAGTGATTAGATACAGTTTTTAGTTCAATATTTGTGTGCTTGATGCACACTGCCTGCTTACGATTAGTCAGGAAGGAACTGATCCACTTGTTGGACAGACCTCGAATACCATATCTTTCAAGCTTTGATAGCTGAATTTTATGGTCAACCATGTCAAAAGCTTTTGACAAGTCAATGAATGCTCCTATTGTTTCCTGTTTTTTGTCCATCAGGTTTAAGATGGAACTGATGCACTCATAGACGGCAGTTGTCGTTGACCTCTTATTTCTGAATCCACGTTGTTCATTACATAGGATGCTGTTTTTATTTATAAATTTCATAAGTTTGTCATACATAACTTTTTCCAGTACTTTAGATATGCAGGAGGAAATTGTGATGGGTCTGTAGTTATTTACATTGTCTTTATCCCCTTTTTTATATACAGGAATAACTTTTGATCTTTTCAACACTTCGGGGAAAGTGCCTGCCTGAAGTGAGCAGTCACATAAGTGTGTGAGTACTTCAATTAGGTTTGATGCGCTCTTCTTTAACATTGTTGCAGGTATACAATCAATACCTCCCGAGGGTATTAGGTCAGGAAATGAGATGATGGTAGTTGGAGGCATGGTTTCTCATATGGGCAGCGAAATAACTGCCGCAGCAGAAGTAAAAAGGATAAGAAATGTTGTCTGGAAAAAGAAAAAATAGCTTTATTGAAAAAGAAAACCTGCTACATCTGAAAATGAATTCAAATATTCAAGGCGTCTACTCCGAAAGTGTTTCTCTCCATTCCTACTGTTATTTGATGATTTAGGTAATAGTCAGTAAGCATGAACAGTGGTAATAAATGGGCTTTAACCATGATATGAGACACAGACGTGAGAATATTACTCAAAGGGTTAACAATTAGGTTTTCTGCTCCTTTTAGACATGTAGGAATACCGTCATATCTGTCATTTGGATTGCATTGTATGCGCATCCGTTTATGAAGAATTCCTGCTAAGAAAACGAAATCTTCTTGTCACTAACACAGTCAAGGACTCACAACATCGTACACCTTATTTGGCAACTGTGTTGGTATGAGAGTGATTTGCGGCTGTAGTACTGTGTTGTACCTGCTACATCCATTTAATATTTTCGTGTTATCTCAATCAGATATTGTGAATAATTACCACAGAAGGAGTGGTTTTGAGTTAGGAAACGTATTTCAGTTCAAAGTGGTCGCTTCATGCAAAAGGCTGTACTCTCATGTTTCACATTGCGAGCTGTATACGTCAGTTACAATTATGGTAAGGGCTTTATTTACTATTTTGCAAACAAGTCACCGCTGCAGTGAAGTGCTCAATTTATATAACTATAGCTGTTTTTTTTACAATAGTCCCAGTTTTTCTGCAAAAGCTTTATCTTATCAATTTCTTCCGCTACTGCTCTTTTTTAAGTTCTAATGCCTAAGGAACCAAACTGCTAGCATTATCAGTCCCTAGATGCAGAAACTACTTAAACTAACTTATTATAAGGCCAACACATACATCCATGCCCGGGGGAGGACTAGAACACCTAACCATCCGGGAGGGAAAGGGGGGGGGGGGGGGCGACACAGCTGCCTGCTTTATGAATTCCAAGCAAAAAAAAAACAAAAAACAATGCCACAAGTGTTCGAACAACTACTTTCATGCAGAAAGATGCATATGGAATCTGTTCATCATTTAGGAGCGAAACAAGAGGGTAACATTATGGAAACAATGATCAGGCTACTTAGTATATAACACACAGACTTCCTCATTATCCATATGTGCGGCATATCTTTCGTGTTAACGAAAGTAATATCCCACTATACCTCTTCTTAAATCTCAAATGAAATGAATGCCATGAGGAATTGAATATTTGTTGACTGCATCTCTTCTTTCTTCCATCCCTACCAACATATTTCTTCACTCTCGTGGTCATCATGACATTCTATATGTATGCGGAAAAAGATTGCACATGGACACATTCGACATCGAGGAGCAAAGCGTTTGATATCTTACATTATATTCAATTCAAATAAGCTTTTGATGTATTTTTACTTCATTTGTATTTTGAGATGATTATGAATGTTATGGAAAATTATCTCACTTGTTTTATGCTGAATGAGAAACACTGAATCACCTGTTTTGCTTTCCCTATGTATAAATGACATACAGTTGGCACCAACAGCCTTCTTACATGCCAGAAGCTGAAACTTGTATGATTCTGGATGAATGATAATTGAATGCCTCAAATGTATACATAGCCCACAAGGTGACATCAGAAACTATCAGGGGAGAACGCCACATAAAAACGAAACATGCACACACGTCTCCCCTCTGAAGAACCATATCAGACAACGATGACAAGCATTTTGCTAAAGAGGTGCCTCGTAAGAGAGCTGAGAATTTTCAACATGGTAGTAAGTTTCTGTCAACTCTGTAATAGTGGATTTACTTCTGGGTGTAGCCCGGCATTACCTCGCTAAATTCACTTGGCATTCGTTTTTCACATCGAAGACTCATACGATATAATCCACTGTAAGATGAGACACTTAGAAAGTATATGTAATTTCTAGACTCCAAGAACAGCGTTATTCACATTAGTAACACAGGTTTGTGTGTTTAATGTTGTGTTTTGAAGCTCAGGCAATATCGCAGTGACTATAGTCCACCCGTTGCCGCCAGTGTGTCATTAGCTCAGTGGTTACCATATGTAATGCGATGCTAGTGCTATAAGAGATGGCAGTTCCAATCTCGGTGAAAGCCGCTGAACACAACCTTTTATTTAACATTTTAATTAATGGAGTTGCAAACTGCTAGTAAAAATTCCTTACATGATATCTGAAGAATGCCTTTACACATAAATCTTTGAACAATTTCAACTTAGTAAATTATATTAATATCATGGATGTCTGCTTTGCAAATGCCAAGGTGCTTCGCTGTAAAATAGTTTCTGAAAAGATTCAAACTGACTGTCAATGATACGAATTTGAGCTTTGTTCATCATATAGATCTAACATATCAGGAGGTTGTTTATGAAGTGAACAGGTTCATTAATATAGTCCCTCTCTTCTAAATTTTTGCAGTAGCATTTAACTGTAGACATTTTCTGACTGCGGCATTAGCAATTTCTTTCTGTTCTCTGAAACCTCAAAAACAATAACTTTTTCTGGTTTAAATCTGATCAAGCTATCACTTATGATCAACGTTAAATACTTCATGAATCCATACATGGAACTCCAAACGTGCAGTGGCCTGCACTGCTACAGAGCATGCTTTGCAAGGTATTGACACAGCTTATCGCATAGACTTACCATAAAGAATGAAACAAAAACTGTAATACACTTTACACCACAGACGCTCACTCTGGTTTGACGAAAATATCTGAATATTGGCCAAAGGTTGCACAAATAACTGTCTTTGAAAGGAAAATAAATGAGGTATGAAGCATTTATAAATTCATAGAATGTAGTGAGGTGGTTTAATTTCATCCCAGTCTATAATATTAATTTCAGGCCATACCCTCAGCTCCTTCCAATTAATGTAATACAGTACCCATCTACTAATCTGGGTGTCTGTCTCTGTTGCTTTCGAGCATGAATGGAAATCGTAGAAATTTTCTGTGGAGCAACGTTTAGTAATAATAAAGCGTTTTAAATTATCAAAAGTGATGGGCAGTAGCAGGCACTTTCAATAAGGAACAGGGGAGTGCAGCACTGCTGCTGTTGCCACGGCCGCTGCCAGTAGCCAGCAAATGGATCCTGGTGCTTTGTCCCATATGACATCCAGAGGAGGACAGTCTGCAAGAAATCTGCTGCATATTGGTTACTGGATAAAATTTTGTTATCGGTGTGTCACAAAGTGAGATAGATTGAATCTGCACAACTATTACATTCATATCTTCAGCATTCAGACAGAAGAGGCTATAAATATTTTTTGTGCCAGCTGGTCCGATCCACAGACATTGTAGACAGAAACAATGCACGCTACTGCTAGACCACAGGCATAAACAGTCTCAACATGGGACAAGACTTCCTCCAGGAAGTGCCACAGTCTACAGCATTGCCAGATTGTGCAGATAGCTGGACTTAGAGAATTAGCAAGTTGGTCAGTTTATTTGTCCCATGTGGCAATTAGCACAGACTTAGCCTCTGCAGCAACCTGCCTTTAGTCGAGTTTTATGTCAAAGAGTGTACATGATTGCTAGCAGCACTGGTCACAAGAGTGCACGGTTGCAAGAATACCTGCATCTGGATGGCCACATTGCATTACTGAGAGGGAAGACTGTCGTGTTGAGCATATGGCTCTGGCACATTATACTGCATCTGCAATTTGAGTAGCAGTTGGCATCATGGTGACACAATGAACTGTTAGAAATCAGTCACCTCAAGGACAGCTCCAAGCAGATGCCATGCAGCAAGCATTCCACTGATCCCAAATCACCGCTATTTACTTCATTGATGTCAAGTTGAGCTCATTGGAGGGCTGACTGGAGGTCTGTTGTTGAGCTCATTGGAGGGCTGACTGGAGGTCTGTTGTGGTTTCTAATGAAAGCTTACTGTGCCTCAGTTCCAGTGATGACCAAGTGTTGTTTAGAAGGAGACGCGTTGACAGCCAGCAACCGACCTGTCTGTGTACTAGATACATTGGACCTACATCTGGAGCTATGGTCTGGGGTACAATTTTTTATGACCACATGAGCACTCACATGGTTATCTTATGCACCGTGACTGCAGATTTCTACATCAGCGTGTTGTACTCCCATTCATGAACTGCATTTCAGATAGCATTTTCCAACAGGATAACACTCACCCACATACCATTGTTG
This sequence comes from Schistocerca nitens, assembly GCF_023898315.1. Lineage (NCBI taxonomy): Eukaryota > Metazoa > Arthropoda > Insecta > Orthoptera > Acrididae > Schistocerca > Schistocerca nitens. The sequence continues at coordinate 387,237,920 of NC_064620.1, forward strand.
TAACCCAGCTTGCTCTACAGAGTGTTGTTATGTTGCCTTCGCCTGCTCTATCGCCAGATCGGTCTCCAGTTGACCCCATATGCGACACCATCTGACAACCACCTCTATATTGACCAAACAAGTGCAGTAGGCATGGAACTCCTTTTCACAAAGTAACATCCAGTAGCTGTACAACACAATGCATGGACGTTTGCATTCACCATTTTGGTGGTTACATCAGTTATTAGTGTACCAGCACTTCATATTTGCAATGGCTTATCTCCCGCTTACATTTACCCCTCATCCTGCAATGTTAATCTCTTAGATATGGTAGTTAGACAGATGTATTCCTGAAATTTACTTATTGGACATTAGTTATTTTTTCCTGTTGTGATTTTTTTCTGACGGTGTATATCTCATCTTGTGAATATTTCTTACATTCAGTATAGACTTTCTTTTGTGATTTAGAATTGCTGGGTACATTGGAATGTTCAGTAATAACGATGGTAGGATAACTGACCTTTTACTCAAACTCTTATGTTGTTCATTGACCAAACATGCCAGCTAGCACTCAGAATTTTCCAGGTGTTTTCAGATTTTGCTGGACTGTGTAATCTCCCACAATTCATTGTTGTCACTACTATTGCCAATTGTAAGTTCTCCTTTTTCAAAAATATGAGAGGAGTAAGATTTACAATAAACTTTTTACTCATCTTCTTTCCTTGTAGGTGGCTCCAGTTCTTCATATCTAGGGACTGATTCTTGAAGCTGAAATTTTTTACATTTTAGGTTCTCATGGTTCCAACAGATGCAAATAATTTTGAAGTAAGCCTGTGCAGCTTTTTATTTTCATGATAATTTATTATCTCATATTTTACGATATCACACAGTCTTTTGAATTTTCACATTAAGAAAGCCGAAATCACATTGTTCTTCCCAAAATAAAAAAAAACATGTCCGATCACATCAGTGGCATGTCCACTCACTCTGCATTAATAACAATATTCCGAAGGGTTTACAAATTTTCTTGACAAATGAATTTCTATTAATTTACAGATGAATACAGAAATAAACATACTAAACAGTACTAAATTGCTTAATTAATAATAGAAATTTTAAGTGTGCCAAATATTTTGTAATTTCAAATATTTTTTTAAAAAATAATTTTAACTGTACATTCAGAGCTAGTACATATCAGTTGTAAGAAAGAAAATAAAGTAATTTCTTTTTACAGATTTTAGCTTGAAACATAACACATCATGTAAAAAACGTATGAGCTTTTTTAGAAAAACAGCTGAGATATTATTGACCTATTCAAAATTCAAAAATATTTCTGATATCAGCTACTTCTGTTGAGGAAAAGTATGCTAGAGGAGGATGTTCCTTTACAATTTGCAGCTCCGTTCTTTAAGGAAAAGAATATGGATAACATAAACACAACTAAAAAGTAGATGACAACACAGCTCTTCTTGCAAAGAACACAGTTATTATAAGTGACTAACAAAGAATAATGTGAATCAGGTATTGATGGTTAATTGTGAGTAAAGGGATGAATGTCAGTGCATAAAAAAGATTTTCTCTTGAAGAAACTGTAAGTTTAAATCCCCTAACAACAAGAATAAAAGAAATGTGAGCTGCCTGTATTTAAATGTCATAAATAGTTCATGTTTCCTGAAATACATATTTTTATTCAGGTTTCAGGTACTGTGGAAAATGAGATACCAAGTGTGGCCACGAATGGAAGAAGGTGCTCATGTGACGTTTAAAGTTCCTCCCCCTGGAATAGAATTCACGTTACCATCACCAAAGATAGGTATTGAATCACTTCCTGTGGTAGATCCACCATGGATGCCTCAAGTAAAAACGAAGGTTGAAGAAGTGACAATCAGCCAGGAGAGTCATGTAAGTTGCCATATGATTATTTTTTGATACATAATTTGCCTTAAAGTATTACTTTTATTAGCTTGTTTTTATCTGTACGTCAGTCAAATATTAACTTCAAGTTACACTAACTTGCTCTTAAAAGAACTCTAAAAATCATAGGAAATATATTTTTATAGCATTATTTCTCCTTTTTCTCTTTCAGTGGAGTGTTTTTCCACTCCATTAATATACAATGTGTGAAATATTATGCTGCTCCACTTAGCTGTTTCCTAGATGCATCCTATAGAAACCATAGTTATTCATAATGTTTTGTCAATTTCATTATGAAGGAGAGCCTTCAATGCCATGGAATGAGTGAAGTTATAGAGGAACAACATGAAGAAAATGTTAGAATCATGATTAATAATACTGTTAGACTGTGTAGTGATTCAAGAATTTCTGAGTAAATTCCAGAACCATTCAGCCTTCTACCATCTCGAACACACGCTATTCTGGGCATAAGTCTGGGATGGTAGAATCCTACCTACTGCACATCACATGTTTGTGTCTGCAGGTTTAAAATCAGTAGAAAGTAGATGCAGCAATTCGATGGCACCGACAAGTACCTGTTGGGCAATCCATAGATGTTTTAGTGAGTGTGTAAGAAAGATCCTTGGAGTTTATATGCAGCTCTGTGCTTATTCTGTCATTGACTATTGTTATTAAAACAAAAACAGTTGAAAAAGTACTCTTGTAGACTCTTGAAGCAGCCTTGTTAGAGGCAAGACTCATTTTATGATTTATGTTAAGAAAGGTAATGGTTCCAAGCCAACTTTCTTTTAACTGTAACTCAATTTATTTCCAACATCTCACTGTATGAGAGAGTTGCAGGAAGTTACATATTCATGTGAAAAGTGAAATTTTTATTGTGTCTGGAAGTCAAATACATCGTTAGTTGACAAAAAGTAAAGTTTGTATGTCTACTTATTTCATAAGTAGAAAGAGTCTAAAAATTCTTGTACCTAGCGTTATTTGACGGAGAAGAAGTCAAGAGGGTTTCCAGTAGCCACCTACTCAGTAAAGAAGAGTGACTGCAAATTCCAAGTAAGTCATCTCGTAAAGAAGTGGAAGGTGGTTTGGGGGAATAAGCGGCTATAACCCAGATCCACACTCACACTTTTAAGTTGTCAGAACATTAGAACTCTTATAAACTATTTGTATGTACTCAAGCTAAATAAAATTAATAAAAAATCTTCGACTTTGGAAAGAAAGTAAAGGAAGATACTCTTCTCATAGTTATATCTAGCGTTTGACACTAAATACCAGTTGTTCCCAACATAATTGGAATGACCTATGTCTGACAAGTATTTGTCTACAGAAAGCTTTTTTCATTATTAAACAATGTAAAGTTGTAAATGTAGTACACAGATTAAGTTTCTAAGTGTTGCTTCTCTTTTAGTAATGTATGCCTTGACTTGTTCACTTCCTTGAAAGCCTCTTTCTTGAAAGAATCTTGAACAATGAATGGACATTATATAGTTCCAGTATGATGGATATAGAGGCATTATCAGCAAAGTTATTTTGATTGTAAATCATTGGATAAGTATGTGATGCGTTATTAGAATAAGGACAGAAAAGAATTGTAAATCATGGTCTGGATAAGTATGTGAAGAATAAATAGAATAAGGACAGAAATGACCCATCATGGTATAATTACAAAACTTGGAAAATGCTGAGGAAACAAAGACTGTTGCACTCTCTGCTCAAAAAATAACACAGAAATGCTGACAGGTGAAACTTAGTAGAAATTAGTGCATCTATAAAAAGATTGATGCTCAAAGTATACAACAACTTCCACTGTCATTCCTTAGGAAAAGGTCTTGCCAAGATACCAAAAAATCTCTGGCTGTATATAAAATCATTAATCAGGTTGAAGCCTCTTATGTAGTCACTTTTCGAGAAGTCTGCTGTGGTAATAGGAAAGTTGAAGTTTTAAGTTTCACATTTAAAAAGTCATTGAAGCAGACATACCATCTTTTGACGATCACACAAACTTCTGTATGGAAGACAGAAATACACATTCCTGGGGCTGACAAGCAACTGTAAGAGTTGAAAAGCAGTAAGATTCCAGGTCCTGGTGCAATCCCAATTTGGTTTTACAGAGAGTAATCTTCAGTGATGGTCCTTTACCTAGCTTTTATGTATCGTGAATGTATGTATTTATGAAGGGATGCAAGAAGGGCAAAATAACAGGCTCAAAATTACCGACAAATATCCTCAACACTGGTTTGCTGCACAATTCTTGGTCATATTTTGAGTGAAAGTATAATAATTGTCCTCGAGGCAGAAAAGTATATATTTACAAATTGACACGTATTAAGAAAGCATCGCTCATGTGGAACTAAGCTTGCCCTTTTCTCTCATGATATCCTGCAAACTATGTATGGAGGCAACAGAGACTTCCCATATTTTTGGGTTTCTGGAAAGCATTTGACACAGTGCGTCACTGCAGACTGTCATCAAAGGTCCAAGTATATGAAATAGGTTCTCAGATATGTGAATTTTTCAAAGGCTTCTTAAGTAATAGAAACCAGTATGTTGTCCTCAGTGGTGAGTGTTCCCTTAAAGACAAGTATATTGTCAGGAACACGAACAGCAAACTGCAACTGTTTGCTGATTATGCTGTAGTCTACAGGAAGTTGTCATCGAGTGACTGTAGGAGGATACAGGATGACTTAGACAGAATTTCTATTTGGTGTTATGAATCACAACTGGCTCTAAATTTAGAAAAAATGTAAGTTAATGCAGATGAGTCAGAAAACCAATTCTGTAATATTTGAATACAATATTTGTGGGCTTCTTGATACAGGCATGTCAATTACAGAAAATTATGAAACAGTATGAAATGGAATGAGTACCTAAGTTCGGTAGTAGGAAATGCGAATAATCGACTTGGGGTTGCTGGAAAAATTCTATGAAAGTGTAACTCATGGCCGGCTACTAACTATGGTCAAGAGGCAGCTGGACCACCCACTTGCTGATCTCCTTGCCCAACATAGTGTCCTTCACTTCAGTGACTGCATCGCAGCCTGTGCCATCTGGATCCTTCCTACCAACAATAGCTTTTCGGAACTGCACAGTTGGGGAATCTACGTGTAATATATCCTATGTTCCTGTACCCCCACTGGCCTAAACCTACATTAGTCACTGTCTTCACTGACCTATCCCTTTCTCTGCTCCCACTCCAGCAACACACAGCCTTCTACTCTACCAATACACTCACAGCCTTTTAATTTTTCTCCTTTTCTGCTCCCTGCCACCCCCTGTCTATTATCCTGACTGCACCTAGCTGCCCTACCCTGTCCCCACCAAGTCCCTTTATGCTCCCAAAAGCAGCACTTTACTGTGCCTCACACCTACTGTACTATCCCTTCCCCTCACCACATCAACTTCCTGCTTACCCCCACCATCCAGAGTGCTTTTCCCATCATGCACAGTTTCTCACAGTCTGGCATCGGCAGCCTAAGACAGTGGTCATGTGTGTGTGATGTGCTTGCATGAATGTGTGTGTGTTGTCTGCTTTAGAAGGCCTTTTGCCAGAAGCTCACTTGTTTAGCAGTCTTTTTGTTGTGCCTGTCAGCAACTCAACATCTTTAGTATTTGGTGAGTAGCAATATATTGTTTTCCTGATACTATCATATATCAAAATTTATAATTTAGTAATAACACTTTTTATTGCTTAAGGGAAAGGAGGGGAGTATTCTGCATCCATTTAGTAGTTCTGCCATGTTACAGCCATTAATAGGTATACGTTGCAAGGAAATTGTTGAATACTTTTGGACATGACTGATGACAACTCGGGAATCAGAATCCTAGAAAATTATAGCCATGGAATTTGCTACAGACGTCAATATTTCTGCTTGCTTTGGTGCAGTTTCAACCTTTGTCACTGCTCCTTCATCTCTGTCATGTAATCGTGGATCTGTGTCTTGCCTTTATCATGAGATACTGTTGCGGATTGCATTTATGCAAGTCTAAACATTACTCAGTTATGTTCATTCAGCTTGTTTGATGCTTTAAGATGTGGCACCAATGATGTGAAAAAATTGGAGCTACCCAAACCTTTGTGTAACATCTGTTTGACATAACTAATTAATATGTTTGGTTAGGTAAAAAATCCATTCTTCAAGGGCAGCAGGAGTAGGCACATACAAAGACATTTAAATTTGCAAGCTTTTGGAGCCAGTGGCTCCTTCTTCTGGCAGAAGACTTGAAGGAGAAGGAAGAGGCGTGAAGGAAGATGACTGTTGATGTGAAGGAAATGGGGAGAATTTGGAAAAGTTACCCAAAACTCTGGAGCAGGGAAAGACTTACCAGACAGGATGGCATGGAATGAGTCTTTCCTTTCATCCCATGCAGTAAGTCTCCTCTGGGTGACTCTTCTGAACTGTCCCCATTTCCCACTCTTCACCAGTCCTTTTCCTTCACCCCTCTTCCTTCTCCTTCAACACTTCTACCAAAAGAAGGAGCCACTGGCTCTGAATGCTTGCATATTAAAATAACTTTATATATGTGTTCTCCTGCTGCCACTCTACATCTACAGCTGCATTTATGTCTATATTCTGCAAACCACCAGAAAGTGCATGCAGAGGGTACATCCCATTGTACCAGTTATTAGAGTTTCTTTCAGTTCAATTCATGTATGGAGGCGGGAAGAATGATTGTTTAAATGGCACTGTGCATGCTGTAATTATTCTAATCATATCTTTGCAATTCCTATGTGAGCAATACATAGGAGGCTGTAGTATATTCCTAAAGTCATTATTTAAAGCCAGTTCATGAAACTTTGTTAGCAGACTTTCTTGTGGTAGTTAATGTCTATCTTCAAGAGTTTGTCAGTTCAGTTTTGTTTAGTATTTCTGTGACACTTTCCCATGAATCAAACACACCTGTAACCATTTGTCCTGCCCTTCTCTGTATGTGTTCAGTTATTCCTGTTAGTCCCATTTTGTACGCTCCCACACACGTGAGTAGTATTCTAGAACTAGTCACATGAATGATTTGTAAGCAATCTCCTTTGTAGACTGATTGCACTTCTCCAGTATTTTACCAATAAACCAAAGTCTGTCATCTGCTTTACCCACAACTGAGCCTATATGGTCATTCCATTTTATATGCCTACAAAATGTAACACTGAGGTATTTGTATGTATGAGTTGGCCGATTCCAACAGTAACTCAGTGATATTATAGTCATGGGGTACTACGTTGTTTCATTCTGCGAAGTGCACAGTTTTATATTTTTGAACATTGAAAGCAAGTCACCAATCTTTGCACCACTTTGAAATCTTATCAAGATCTCACTGAATATTTAAGCAACTTCTTTCAGGCAGTTTTATACTTTGTGAGTAGATTTTTTATCTATCCAGTTACATTATATTTTCAAAACCGGATTGTTTTCATTGATTTAAAATATGTTGGCAATGTTAGTGAGCTCATTAACCTTCAGCTGGAGGCCTTGAATAAAATCATTCTTTTCTTCAGTCATACAGGTTTTATAGTTTCTGAACTTCAACATATTCCATTGCTGAATGGAAGTACAGGGTTATTACAAATGATTGAAGCGATTTCACAGCTCTACAATAACTTTATTATTTGAGATATTTTCACAATGCTTTGCACACACATACAAATACTCAAAAGAGTTTTTTTAGGCATTCACAAATGTTCGATATGTGCCCCTTTAGTGATTCGGCAGACATCAAGCCGATAATCAAGTTCCTCCCACACTCGGCTCAGCATGTCCCCATCAATGAGTTCGAAAGCATCGTTGATGCGAGCTCACAGTTCTGGCACGTTTCTTGGTAGAGGAGGTTTAAACACTGAATCTTTCACATAACCCCACACAAAGAAATTGCAAGTCGGGAGAGCGTGGAGGCCATGACATGGATTGCTGATCATGATCTCCACCACGACCGATCCATCGGTTTTCCAATCTCCTGTTTAGGAAATGCCGAACATCAAGATGGAAGTGCGGTGGAGCACCATCCTGTTGAAAGATGAAGTCGGCGTTGTTGGTCTCCAGTTGTGGCATGAGCCAATTTTCCAGCATGTCCAGATACACGTGTCCTGTAACGTTTTTTTTCGCAGAAGAAAAAGGGGTCATAAACTTTAAACTGTGAGATTGCACAAAACACGTTAACTTTTGGTGAATTGCGAATTTGCTGCACGAATGCGTGAGGATTCTCTACCACCCAGATTCGCACATTGTGTCTGTTCACTTCACCATTAAGAAAAAATGTTGCTTCATCACTGAAAACAAGTTTTGTACTGAACGCATCCTCTTCCATGAGCTGTTGCACCCGCACCAAAAATTCAAAGTGTTTGACTTTGTCATCGGGTGTCAGGGCTTGTAGCAATTGTAAACAGTAAGGCTTCTGCTTTAGCCTTTTCCGTAAGATTTTCCAAACCGTTGGCTGTGGTACGTTTAGCTCCCTGCTTGCTTTATTCGTCAACTTCCGCGGGCTACACGTGAAACTTGCCCGCACGCGTTCAACCGTTTCTTCGCTCACTGCAGGCCAACCCGTTGATTTCCCCTTACAGAGGCATCCAGAAGCTTTAAACTGGGCATACCATCGCCGAATGGAGTTAGCAGTTGGTGGATCTTTGTTGAACTTCGTCCTGAAGTGTCGTTGCACTGTTATGACTGACTGATGTGAGTGCATTTCAAGCACGACATACGCTTTCTCGGCTCCTGTCGCCATTTTGTCTCACTGCGCTCTCGAGCGCTCTGGCGGCATAAACCTGAAGTGCGGCTTCAGCCGAACAAAACTTTATGAGTTTTTCTACGTATCTGTAGTGTGTCGTGACCATATGTCAATGAATGGAGCTACAGTGAATTTATGAAATCGCTTCAATCATTTGTAATAGCCCTGTATTATTGTGCTTCTTTTTAATAACCCACTTCTTAATTAGTTAAACTGAAGGAAAGTAATTCATTCATGTTAACCGTAACTTCCGTTTTATATTTATTGTGCTTATAGGATTGAAATTAACTACTTTATCACAGATTTTACCCTCAGTGGCAGTGGAATTAACCCGCTGATTACTGGAGTTGCACCATCTGCTTCGTGTGCTGAGGCACTGTGGCTTGCGGCATAGTACGGCTACTTGTGCTAAGTGCCTGTTCCTCAAGACGCAGCCAGGACCTGAGCAGCCCGTGCTGCCTTACCCACCCTATGCTGAATATTTCTGGAGTGACTACAACTCCAGGCAAATCACTGTGTCCTCTCATGGCTGATACAGGATAAATACTCTCACTACATAGTTTCTCTGCAGACGAATTACTGCAGAAACAAACTGAATTGTTAAAGCTATTTTCCATCACTAAAAATTATATCTTGCTTGTGTTTGTTTACACGATTTTTGTAGCTTAAGCCGAAAGTGACGTGATTCATTAGATTTACCTCAATATTTTACTGTTCTTTCTTGCATACCTATTTATAACATTTGCAATACTCTGTGGGTTGCTCACTTTACTAAGCCATAGGTAACGATATGTTGTTTTTGTTGATCAAAATGTTGTATTATGTCGTTTATAGGAGAAAGCAACGTACAGATCATCATTCATATCACACTACAACATCAGAATTTACTGTGAGCAATGATAAGAAAAGTTTTACTTCAGTTTATTAAATTCATTTTGTGACATGTTCAAAAATTTCACATGGCCTACAATTTGATTCTGAGAACACAGCAAGCTGAGTGCTTAGGGCATCCGCCACCAGATTCTTTACCTTTTATAGGTACAGTGTGTAAAGTCTTCCATCTCGGCAAAAATGCAACCATCCTTTGCAGATGGTAATCAGTGCTGTTATAATTTGGGATCACCAGAAATGACTGATTGTCTGCCACAGATATTTTGTCTTGTGCTGCTCATGAGTACTCAACAGATTTTCCAACATTTGAAAGCTGTGAAATTTATGTCTTTTGTTAGCATATGATATTCAAAGTCATGAACTGTAAATTTAGGAGTTCATTTTACACTTTGTGAATATGTTTTCCATCCTTCTTTTTGATCCGGGCTTTGGGCCTGCACTGGCAAAGTTAAGAATATATTTTTATTTTGTTTTTTGATTTTTTATAATACTTTTTTTCATTTTCAAAGTTTTTTCTGATAGCATTGTTGTATTTGTGTAGTGCTGCAATTAGTAATTCATTTTTGTGTGGTAATTTTCAAAACAGGGTATGACATACAATGGTACCTTGCAAGTTTTACATTCGTACCTACTTTCTCGATACACTTTCTGTTTCCCGCAAACAATGCATCTATGCCTTAGCGTACTCAGTTTCTGTTGTTGTCCCTGTATAAACAATAAAATCTAAGACATAGCCAGTCTTACAATCACATAACACAAATGTTTCTATTCGAATCTACTCTATTTGGATGGAATGAATCATCTAAAAGATAGGTGTCCATTTAATAATAACAAACTTTCATCAATGCAGAGTTTCTGATGTAGATTAAATGCACAATGGAAAGTTGTATGAACTAGATTGACGATTTTCCTATTTTTGGGTAATCTGTCTCCTCCAGTATTGGCATAGTTATCACTGAAATGTTACAGTCTCACAAGTAACAAGGGACGATCCCTTGACATCAGTTCACTGAAAATTGGAGTATTTAGAAGAACATCTCTGCTGTAGTATTCAATAATTTTCAGTTTTTTCATGCAGGGTATCAGAAGACAAACTGCTATGAGACAATACATTTGTTCATTTCCAGTATCTTTCCACTTTGTTGTTTGAGAATGGAGTATTCTCTTGGTGAATAAATAAAATTGATTTGTTTCATCAGCTGTATATTTCATCAGTTCTTCTGTAAAGAATAACATGAAAACTGACAGAATACTTGGCTCATTCCCTATTTGACACACGCCCTGAGAGCATATTATCAAATGCTTGATTAACTGTCTGAAAATCATTTTCTTTCCAGTCATATTTATTGCTAAGATGCAATTTCTTCATAGGCATTTCAGTATCACTTTCTGAGTCTTCAGATTCATAACAACTAACATCTCTTGTTGAAACACGAGACTGCATTGACACCCCTGCTGACATGGATGGTTTACGACGACAGCTTTCTCATTCTGTGGAAGAGCTGCCGCTTTTGTTAAAATTGATTATTTCGTCCTCACTGTCTGAGCAAATGGCTCTGAGCACTATGGGACTCAACTGCTGTGGTTATCAGTCCATTCTCACTGTCACTCCTCCTAATAACGTCCATGATTTCTTTCTCAGTGCACCCATGACGTCATGCCGTTTTCTTTGTAAAATACAGGACGCAAAGAACACTGAAGTAAATTCTGATGGGCAGTGAACTGTAGTACGAAGCCTAGGCTCACAGCAGAGAATCGGACGTCAAGCTAGCTGGCAGAACTGTGAAAGTCTATTGAGGCATTGGGCTGAATGCCTGTTGTGGAAGTTATTTTGTTGTCAGCACTCAGGTAGTGGTGCATCTATACTCGTAATCAGTGCTCAGGGGTCAGCAAATGGGTGCAACTTAACTCTTCAACAGCACACAGGGGAAAACCAACAGCCGCAACTAAACTCGTCATTAGCACCCAGGCAGCAGCAGGCAGCATGACGAGTAAACTTGCCAACAGCTGTCACAGGATACAACTCAGGTGTAACCAATACTCTGGAAGATGCCTTCTAACAACTGTTTCACCATACACCATTTTTAATTCATCTAGACAGTGAAAATAGTGCGCATAAATAAATTAATGCCTTTCATTTTTTAGTTTTTGCAACTTTGACAAATGACAGATCAATATTACTCAAAGTCTCTGAATGATTATCTTGAAAACGGTGAACCTGGTCAAATATTCATGTGCTACTCTTAAGAGCATCTACAGAAAGATGTAGTAGGACAGTGAAAGTACCTCTAGGTGCTATATGGTTGGACGTCCATGACTATTCACAGAATGTGGGGTTCGGATGCTTGTCTGCTCTGTAAAGTAGGATAGATGGTAATTTGTGGCATCTCTGCTGAAAGAGCACAATGCTGGTGCACGTGCAATTGTTTCGGAGTGCAGCATTCATTGTACATTCTTGAACATGGAGGTCAGCAGCAGGCCAGCCGTACTTGTTCACATAGTGACCCAATTACATTGTTAGTTTCAAGTGCAGTGGTCATGGGACCATCGAGATTCAACCATCATTCAGTGGAAATGTGTTGGCTCTTTGGGCGAACCACATTTTTTGCTGGACTAGGTTGATGATAGTCTCTGCAAATGCTGTCATCGAGGTGAATGGTGGCTTGAAACATGCAGTGTGTCATGGATTCAGGCTGATGGGAGCAGTATTACGCTACAGAAGACATTATCCTGTGTTTGCATTGGGGCGTGTGGTAGTAATCAAGATGCACTGACAGCTGTGAACAACCTGCATCCCATCGTGTTTGATGTCTTCCCCGATGCTGATGTCATTTCAGCGGTATAACTGTCCATGTCTCAGAGCCAGAACCATCCCACAGTGTTTTGAGGAGCATTATAGTGAACTCACGTCACTACCTCAGCGACCAAATTCACCAGATGTAAATCATTTGGAAACCATCTGGGTTGCTATTGAGCACCATCACTGCATACGCAAACCAGCGGCTCATTATTTACATGAATTACGTGACCTGTGCATAGACATCTAATGCCACATACCTCCACAAACCTACCAACAAACTATCAGGTCCCTGATATGTAGAATCAGTGATGTATTTCATTCCAAAGATGGACAAACAAGCTATTAAGCAGATGGTCATAATGTTTTGGCTCATCAGCATATTTATGTGTGAAAATGTTTAACACACAACATTTATCTACAAATGTTAATATGAAATACATACAATCCAAAATTCTTTCAATAAATAGAGATGATTATTTACAAGAAAAGGTTTTAACTTTGTTTCAAGTAGATCGCCATTATGCATTCTTATGGATTTTTTCCATTGATTGTACCAACTGAGCCACTGGTATATGGACTAAGGACTGTTACTAGTAAACTTGTTCTTTGTCTGCAATAAATGTGTTTATTTCTTGTCTTATACTTAGGTACATTGTATACAATGAGTATGCTGTGAGATATATATTTTTGATCAGAGCATTAGGTCCACCTGTATCCTAGATGTGGTCAGCCTAATAGCTCTCGCTTCTAGTGTCAGTGTTCTGTTCCAGTGTGCATCACCAGCATAGCCCCACAGTTCTATTTCATAACTTATCAATGGGATAACTGTCCTGTAATACGATATTTTCTGCATTTTATTGTACACAATTTTGGATAGTTGGCTAAGGAAGTACAATGCACTGCTTATTTTTCTGCAGACAGAGTTAAGTGAATTTTTCCATTTGAAGATTACCATCTAATTGCAGGCCAAGAAATTTACGGTCTTCATTGTCTGCATGCAAAATTTCACAAATATTTCTTACACATCTGTTGCATGAGTTGCCTGTTTTGTACTCCAGTAACTGTGATTTTGTGATATTGACTTTTAGGTGCTGGTTATTAAAATATTTTGTCACTTCTGATGTCCCATGTGTTGAAAATATGTTATATCCTCCACATTGTCACCATAAAACAGCCGAGAGGTGTCAAAAGCATATGCAGTTATACAGGGATTAGAAGGTTGCCCAATGTCATTTACATACACTAGAAAAATAAATGGTCCCAGTATAGACCACTCTCACATGGCCTGCATTACTTTTTCAGTCATAGACTGAATGTTCATTTTTCTTACCTCATTTTTATAATTTACATTTGTGCACTGTTTATAGCTTTTAGATATGTAAACAGGAAGTCAAGAGATCGGTGCATGATATTGCATGACCACTGTTTTTGCAAGACAAGAGAATGGCGGAACAAATCAAAAGCCTTTGTGAGTTCTAAGAATATGTGCACAGTATTCTTTCCTTCAACTAGATAGCTATTGCCTTTTTGTAAAAATTCTGTGCTAGCTGTTGTGGTATTGCAATCTTTCCCAAATTCATTTTCAATTTTTGTGATGAGATTATTTTTGATGAAAAAAGGCACTAAGCTGTGCCTGCATGACAGATTCAAAAATCTTACTAAATGCAGGAATCTGATATTGGTCTATAGTTAGATGCATCCTCCTTTAATCCTTTTTTATCTTTTAGTATGATAATTCTCCTTTTCAGTGTATTTACGAACATAAATTCTTTGATTCTACAATTGATGAGATACGTAATTTGCTAAACTACAACATGTGTGGATTTTTTAATTACTGTGTAGGAAAGACCACCCCAAACACTTGAGTGTTTGGTTTTTAGCTATAGAATTATTTTGCTTATCTCTTGTTCTTGCACTTACTCAAATTCAAAGCCCTTATCTGTTATGTAACAGTGTATTGTGTTGTTGAGTGGATCTATGTCTGTTATTATAATGCCAGATGGGAAGGTAACATGTTTGTTAAGAATGTTAGAAACAGTTTTTGGTCTTTTGTTGATTGACCTTCGTGTCTGATATTTATTGCTTCCCTTTCTGTGTTTGTGCATGTTTTACAGTCTCTTTTAATGAGGTTCCAGGAGGCACAGCTTACATTTCCCGACTGTGCTGTTGATTTGCTGTGGACTTGTTTCCTGAGATGTAGGAACTCTGATTTTAAACTTTGGTTTGCACTGGTATATTTGAAAGTGTGTGGTCCAGATTATTTGTACAGTATATAAAGGTAACTGATATCTAGCTTTTGTCTGCACTGGTAGGAAATTGTTTCTCTTTTAGCTCGACAACAGCAGTCCAAAATGCCTCATGGATTTACAGCTCACAATACTGATTCAAGACTGGTGTGACACTGGGGCCGTATTGACCCCATATGTCTACCAGAATTGGTCTTTATATAACATGCAGCAATCCCTAGATCCCTCTATTTGTTGTTTACACTGAACATAATTAAAGTTACTGTTGGAATTTAGGTGCTTCTTTAAAACTGATTACAAAGTTCAGCTTGACAAATCATGAAAACATATCTGATGTAATTAGTATGTTTAAATACCTTTGTTTTAATAGTAGTAGTAGTAGTAGTTTATCCATCCAGCAACAATGTACCTTGTATGGATTTCGTCAAAGCACATATTATAACAAAAATAAGATAAGGATGTACAGTTTCCTACATAATACAGTGGTTCATTTTACCCATCACAATATTTTTGGGCAATACAACTTTGATTACTTAGTAACATAAAAGTATGAGAAGGATCTTTTACATGAAATTCATTACAAGCAAATAATTGATTTAACACTTTTGTTCGGGGCCTTTTACACGAGATACATTACATGTAAATAATTGATTTAACACTTTTGTTTGGAAAAATTAACACTGAGACTATGGCAAGCATTTGATTTATGGTACTATTAACATATAGTAAATGAATGTTGTTACTTGCTACAAGGTTACTACAGATATTAATTTATACTAATAGCAGTTGGTCATTAAGAATTTAAATATTGCTTCCTTGAATGTAGACAATGTTTTTATTTCTTTTAGCTGAGTTGGAAGTTTGTTGTACAAAATAGTACCCTTAATGTTGGTTCGTTATTGTGTTAAAGCCTTGTTTACTCTTTTTTGTGGCTGTCATTATATATTCTGGTATTGTAGGAATGAAGATCTGAGTTGGCATTATAATTATCAATGTCATTTTTTATATTAACAACACTTTTTTATATAGAGGCATGGTAAGGGTAGAATATTTAGCTGTTGAAATAACTATTTGGAAGGTGTTAGCCTAGTACTGTTTGAAATTATTCCAACAGCTCATTTTTGTAAGGTGAAGACGGTTTTCACGTTTGCCTTACTATGACCCCAGAGGTTTAGGCCATTGGATGTAAGCAAAGTAGATAGTTCTGCTACACTCTCTACTACACACAGTACTAATTATGCATAATGCAAAGCAAGCAGAACTGAACTTGTTAGGGAGGTAGAGAATATGGGCTTTCCAGTCTAAATTTTCATGTTTGCACACCTAACAATTTTGTGGCAGCAACCCTTTCAGTTTGTTTATTTTGAATTTTGAGGTTCACACCATGATGAGACTGTTTTCCTGTAATGTATATAATTAGTTTTTGAAATATTTAAGGTTAGCCTGTCCAGTTCAAACCAATTTTGTATGTATTCCAAAACTCGGGTTGCAGATGTTGCCAATACCCTAGTTATGTCTGTTACAACAATATTTGTGTCATCAGCAAACAAAGTTATGTGTGTACCACTGATTGGAATCTTGATATAATTAATATATATAAGAAATAAGAGAGGTCCTAGAATGCTGCCCTGAGGTACTCCAATTGGTACAGTAGGCATGTCCGATCAGTACACAATGCTTTGGTTTTTATTGTTTGCTGAGGTGATTTCTACTACTTTTTTTCTATTGTGGAGATATGACTGAAACCATTTTAGTACAACTCCTCGTATACCTATAGCGTCTAGTTTGTCTAGCAAGATATGATCAACAGTATCAAATGCCTTCGATTGGTCCAAGTTTATTCCTACTGTACTGTTATTTCTGTCAAGCCCTATTACAATATTTTCGATGAGTTGAGTAATTGCTGTTTCTTGCCTTTGTGAAAACCATCTTGGTTTACAGACAACAGATTGAATTTTTCGAGGTAATTTATAATTATATTTTTCATGACAGTCTGTATTATTTTTGAAAATACGGATAACAAAGCTATTGGTCTATAGTTTCCCACTTCATATATATTACCCTTTTTATACAGTGGTTTTATTTTTTAAATTTTTAATCTTTGTGGGAATGCATCTTCTGTTCATGATATGTTTATGATATGTGAGAGTGGTTCTGTGTATGACAATAGCACATTAATTATGACTGAACCTGGTACCTCGTCAATTCCAGAGCACATTCTACTCTTCATTGTTTTTATTATCTTAAGAACTTCTAATTTATTTGTGGGACATAGCAATATTGAAGTACCCCTTTGCTCTCTGAACTGTGGTACTACTATTACTAGGAAAATTTTAACTCAGATTGACTGGAGTATTTATGAAATTGTCATTTATGTATTTTGCTAGAGTACCATTTCGGAGTAACACACCACAATCATCTTTTAAAAGAATGTCATCTTGCTTTTTAACACTTTTGTTTGTTTCCGTTCCTACTACATTCCATATTGCTTTCGACTTGTTTGCTGTCCTTATGATTATTTTGTCATTGTGCATTGTCTTGGCTGTTTTAATTACTTTCTTATAAATGTTCTTAGATGTCTAAACATATTCTGCAAAGTGTTCATCTTGGTTGTCTTTTCTCAGTTGATTGAGAAATTTTAACTTTTGACTGGATACTCTGATAGCAGGTGTTATCCACTGGCTGCTGTTTCTTGGCATGACATTAATGCTGTCAGTTTTGTTTTGTTTGGAAAACACATCTCAAATATGGACATGAAAGTATTGTAAAATGCATTAAATGATTTATCAGTTGATGATTTTGAGTATACATCTTCCTAGGTTTCTTTTTTGCTAACGATTGAATAAAAATATTAACCTTCCATGGGTAGAAGTGCCTTTTATATCCCAACTTGTATTTAAGATTTTATGCATGTTACTAGTGTGTTGTGGTCTGAAAGAACTAAGTTTACATTTTGTGCCTCAGTAACATCATTTTTGATATTTGTAGAGATATTATCTAATAGGGATGAAGATGACTCTGTTATTCTAGTGGGATCCATGAAGAGGTGTTTCATGTGAAAGCTGTTTAGGATACTCAAAAGTTGTCTTTTTCCTCCCTTTTCAATTAACAGGTTGATGTTAAAATCCCCACATAGTAATAATTTCACTTCATTACTACACAAAATGTTTAGCACTGCTTTCAAATTAAAAAAAAAAATTTGTTTTTGTCACATAGTGGTGACCTACATATTGATATGACAATTAGTTTTTTACGCTTCTCCTCAGATTTTAGCTCTATGGCACATGATTCAAAATGTTTCTTGATTTATGTTTCAGATCTAACTTTATATTGCAGCCCAGCCCTAGTGTATAATACTCCACAATTTTTGCAAACACTGTGGCAATAACGTGATGCTAATTCAAAATTGCTTGTAAGACTTAATTCACTGACCCTGCACCAATGTTCTGAGAGACAAATACAAGAGATATCTACAAAGTTGTTTATGGCGAATTCTAATTCTAACACTTTATTCTTGAGACACTGAACGTTTTGACTCATTATCTTGAAAGTTTTGCAAGTATTTGTTATTTTGTCGATACCTGGTGAAGTGCTGCTTTGTTGCTGATTTTTGACACTTACCTGCGATTTTTCACGCTGATTTGTCACAACCTTTTCCTTTTTTTCATTTGTAGCCATAAAAAAATCATCACTAAGTGAATCAGCTGTACCTAGCCTTTGCCTCCTCCTCAGGCAGTGTTGGTCAGCTGCTACTGTTGTTGGAAGTTCAGTGGCTGCTGCTGTTGGTGCTGTCGGTGATGTGATTTCTCGTACAGTTGCTGTGTTTGCTTCTTTTACTGACACTGTTTCTGCTGGAGGTGGGGCTGCTGCTGTAGCTGATGTTGGTTTTTCCTCGGCTACTGATGGTTCTTCTGCTGTTGATGTAGGTTTAGTTGTTATTGCTGCTTCTTGTGTTGTTGTTGTCATTGTTTTTGTTGATGCTGTCATTGTTGTTGGTGGTGGTGGGGGGGGGGGGGGGGTACTGCTGCTGCTGAAATTTGTGTTGTACTTGCTACAACTGGCTTTGATTTTACTGATACTGCTGTTTGTGTTGCAGATATTTTCAGGTGCCTCTTGATTTTTTCCAGTAATATCTGGGTCACAATTTCCTTCCCTAGACCATTCAAGTGAAGACCATGTGATGTGTGAAACCTGCGCCGAATGTTGCTAATATCAGCAACATCAACGTTTTTGAAATGCTTGCATGTATCAGAAAGATGGTCGTTGACAACTCTGATCTCCTTGTTTACACAAGAGCAATGTGGAAAATGATAGCAGTGGGGAGTGGTCACAAAGAGAATGTTTGTGTGCGACATATGAACCATTTGTTTCCTTAATTCTGATAAAGCTGTGGATGTTTCGTTTCTGTATATATCATTTGAGCCGCCAAACAGAGCTATAAAGTCACCTGAAGATAACTCCATAATTTCTTTATAATGGATAGCATTTATTATTTCTGAGAGGGGTGCTCCTGGCTTGAGAAAGCTCACGGCTTTCACAACTGCTGTCTCATTAACACATGAGGCGATTCCGCGTCCATGGCTATCGGCTAGAATTTAAAGTTTCATCAAGCGATCACGAATTATTTTACTGTGACATGGATACATGTTGTCATATTTTGCGAGTCTTTTGGGGTGCAGAAATGTCTGGTTTAGGTTTTTGATTGTTTGTAGTAGCATTTTCTGATGCAGAGTTGTCACTTACTGTACTTTGGATGTCATATCGGTTTTTTTAAAAAAATGGTGATTTTGGTAACTCTCTGCTGTTACCAGTACCACACTTCCACTCTGATATTGTGTTTTTGACTGTTTTTTGCAATGGATATACATTGAGACTATTACACATTGTACACTTTTCCTCAGTCTTTTTGTACTTTTTTCCGGGCCTAGTATTCTGCCAGTCTACACTCAGCCCCACATTTCTCTCTGAATTTCAAGAAATATATATTGATAACAGCGCTTTGGTTATTTTTATTGACTACTTCATAATTACACCATGACTTCTGGTCTTGATGTTGAAACTGGTGTCTTTACTTCGAGTTCTGTTGTTATTACTAACTGTTGTTTTGTATATTACTTCTACGAAGGATTCTTTCAGTCCATGTTTACATTTGGTTTCACATACTTTTGTTTTATAGTACAGTCTTTCTATAAATTGATCAGAATTGAATGTTGTTTGCTTGATTCCATCACAAGTTAATTAGCTTTCATAGATACAGTTAGAAAGCATTGAAACAGTTGAAACTTCGACATGTATATAACTTCACATAAAGATTGCCTGATATTATCACTGTCTCTGAAATATATGATATCATTGTCTGTTTTTTATACTGTTCCATTCTGCTACATTACATAAATTGCATTGTTAGGTTTTATAGTTTCTAATGTCACAGAGTTAAAAGACCTCAATGAAAAATTATTTAAGTACTAGAAGTATTATTAAATAATACAAGTGTATGATTAATCATTTGTGTCAGGTAGCACAAATTACTCACATATACAGGTCCTTAGTACTAATATGACTAGTTGTAGCATTGGGGATGCATGTTCTAACATTCTGATGACTTAAATTGTGAGTGTGGATCTGGGTTATATCGGCTTATTCCCCCAAACCACCTTCCACTTCTTTACGAGATGACTTACTTGGAATTTGCAGCCACTCTTCTTTACTGAATAGCTGGTTGCTGGGAACCCTCTTGACTTCTTCTCCGTCGAATAACGCAAGGTACAGAAATTTTTAGACTCTTTCTACTTATGGAATAAGTAGACATACAAACTTTACTTTTCGTCAACTAATGATGTATTTGACCTCCAGGTACAATAAAAATGTCACTTTTTCACATGAATATGTAACTTCCTGCAAGTCTCTCATACAGTTGGACGTTAGAAACAAATTGAGTTACAGTTAAAAGAAAGTTGACTTGGATCCATGACCTTTCCTAACATGAATCATAAACTGAGTCTTGCCTCTAACAAGGTTGTGTCAAAGAGTCCACAAGAGTACTTTTTCAACTGTTCTTGTTTTAATAACAATAGTCAATCTCATAATAAACACAGAGCTGCATATAAACTCCATGGTTCTTCCTTACACACTCACTAAAACATCTATGGATTGCCTGATAGATAGCCTACTAGTCAGTGCCGTCCGACCGCCGCATCTACTTTCTTCCTGCGACTGATTTTAAACCTGCACACACAAACTTGTGACACACAGTAGGTAGGATTCTACCATCCCACACTCATATACAGAATATCCTGTGTTTGAGGTGGTAGATCGCTGAGTGGTTCTAGAATTTACACAGAAATTCTCAAATCACTCCAATGTATGCATGTGAAGTCAAGTTTTACAATATAAAAAGCTAATTAAATGTACTGCTGCATAATTGGATATGATTGTTTTGTCAGTACAATTGGTTGTGTTCCCAGTATAACAGTAAAGTTGTCAAAAGAAATATAAATTGTTTTCTTCTCCTCCTTCCATGTTTCCTTTGGTTATTCAATACTGTTAACTAGCAAACTAACAGGTAGTAACTGTATATATATCGTTATTATCTTAAATATAACAATGAAAACAATCAATTAATGACAAAATTATTTAATTGGATAGATAAAAAGTCTACTCACTAAAAGGCAGCAGAACAAGTCTACTCACTAAAAGGCAGCAGAAAACATGCATAAAAGACTGTTGTAATTGGCCAGTCTTAAAATTATTTTGTACTATAACTTTTGGTTTCTGAAGTCATAAGTGCCTTTTCATGTGAACACACCACTGTGACAATCAATCTCAGTCTTAAATGCTCATTCCCAGTATAGTCACATCTCAATCCTTCAGTTAGTAAGTTACATGTCCCATAATTCATTTAAACGATTATTTTATCGAAATGATGTTGAATCAATCAGTTTACAGGATATGTTTACATAATAAGTGTTAACATTAATGAACACATTATCATTTTATTCCCACTCATGAAACTACACGTTTTTTTACTGTCCACCAGTTTTTAAGTAAGACGTCTTCAATGGAACTGAAGAATTTGTCCAGCAGAAATGATTTTAAATTAGATTTACAACTTGCTTCACTGC
Source organism: Schistocerca nitens (assembly GCF_023898315.1). Taxonomy (NCBI): domain Eukaryota; kingdom Metazoa; phylum Arthropoda; class Insecta; order Orthoptera; family Acrididae; genus Schistocerca; species Schistocerca nitens. The sequence continues at coordinate 387,259,585 of NC_064620.1, forward strand.
ATGTCAGACATTTTATATTACTGGACAAATGATCAAAAATTTGTATTGCTGCTTATTGAACTACTCCCTGTACCACTAACAACTTGAACAATGGATAATAAAGTCATTTTGCTCTCTTTTATTGTGGGTCTGTACATCACTGTTCTTCTCAAACTGTGATGGATTATTTATGATTAATTTCACTAGTGAAAATATGTATTTCCTATAGAGAAAAAAAGGTTCTCTAAAAATGTGTCTGGAAATGCACTGTTGACACAATTGATGGCACTGATGAATGGAAGTTCCTCTGATCATGTTCCATGTGTTCCAACCCACAGACATCAACTAGATCACACAAACCTTTTTTGGGCATTTGTTTGATCATAGGTCCTTTCAGACAGATGAACATGCAAGGAGGCAGCAGACTGTGCATACACAGATTTAGACGACCGTGCTACCTCTTGACCGTTTCCATATGCTTGGCTGTACACAAACACCACCTCAACCTGTTCTCGACATGAATACTGGACCATTCTACTACTTACAGCATGCTGTGTCAATCACATGGCCTCCAACACATAACGAACACACAGCACATGGTCAGAGGAACTTTCATTCGTCAGTGCCATGTACAGTGGCAATGATGCATTTCCAGACAGATGTTCACAGAACCTTTTTTCCTCCATTTCCGATCAGGAATCCATCCCTGTAGTTTGTTGGTTTTATTAACGTTCACCCTGTTTAAGGAATAGGAGTGGACCCCAGATGGAACTATGTCTTTGTGATTTTACCACAGTCACTAAAATTTTCTACCTTCCCAACATCGTCGGAATTATTCAGCACAACCTTTTCCGTTCTGTTTGTCAAGTATGATTCAGATCAGTTCCATAAAACTTGAGTTTCTCTAAGGGCGAATCATGATCTACACAACTGAAGGCCTTGTAGAGATCACAAAAAATAACAACAGGTGATATACTTTTATTTAAGGCTTGTGCTGTTTGATGAGTGAATGTATAAATAGCATTCTCAGTCAAGTGTCCTTTCTGGAGCCCAAACTGTGATGATGCTAAGTAAATTGTTTCCATTTAAGTGTAAATACCCTTGACTACATTACTTTTTTGAATATTTTGGAAAAAGATGTCAGTAAGGAAGTTGTAGGATAATTGTTTAAGTCTGTCCTGTCATCTTTTTTTATGAAGTGGTTAATAATTGCATAGTTTAACCTGTCTAGATAAATTCCCTGTGGCAGTGCTGCATTGTGTATATCACTAAGGATATTATTTATTAAGTTGGAACACATTGTTCATAAGTGGTCATGCATAATCTGTCTATCATAAATGGTAATTTTCAATATTATGAAAATGATAGCTTGCTATTCAGCATATAGTGGAGCTTTTTTGAGTCATGCACAGGCACAACAAAAGGACTGCTAAACAAGTAAGCTGTTGGCCAAAAGGCCTTCTTCTTAATTCAGCAGCATACACACACACACACACACACACACACACACACACACACACACACACACACACACACACACACAAACACGCAGAGATGAGTAATAGTACATGATGGGACAAGCATTCTGGGTGATAGGGGTAGGATGAGGCTGGGACAGAGAGGGGGAGGGATAGCAGGGTAGGAGTGGGGGATGGTAAAGTGCAGCTTGTTGAAGTATGCAGGGACAAGATGGGCAGAGGGTAGGGGATCTAGCTGCAGTTGGGAGGATAGACGGAGAGCTGCAGGAGGGGAGGAGGGGGAGTGGAAAAGGAACAGGGAAGGAGATAGATGGGTGAAGGACAGTGACTAATGACAGGTGAGACCAGGAGGGTTGTGGGAATGTGGGATATATTAGAGGGAGAGTTGCTACCTGCAGAATTCAGAAAAGCTGGTGTTGTTAGGAAGCATCCAATAGGCACAGGCCATGAAGCAGTCATTGAAATGAAGAACATTGTTTTGGGCAGTATGTTCAGCAACTGAGTGATCCAACTGTTTGTTGGCTGCAATTTTTTGATGGTCATTCGTATGGACAGAAAGACTGTTGGTTGTCATGCCTGCATAGACAGCAACATAGTGGTCGCAATTTAGCTTGTAGATTACATGACTTGTTTCTCAGGTATCCCTGCCTTTTATGGGACAGTTGATGCTTGTGATTGGAGAGGTCTTGCATCTAGGTGTATTACAGAGATATGAACCATGAGGCAAGGGGTTGGTAACAGGAATTTTGTGGGGATGAATGAGGATATTGTGTAGATGGTGGATACCACTGTGTGAGGGTGGGTGGACTTGGATGGACTTCCCTCATTTCAGGGCACAACAAGAGATAGTAAAAACCATGGTGGAGAAAGTGATTCAGTTGCTCCAATCACGGGCGGTAGTTAGACACGAGGGGAATACTCCTCTGCAGCCAGGTGGTGGGACCTTGGGAGATGGTGAATGACTGAAGAGATAAGGCACATGAGATCTGTGTCTGTACAAGATTGGAAGACTAATTACGGTCTGTGAAGGCCTCAGTGAGACCCTTGGTATATTTTGAGAGGGACAGATAAGACAGCCACAGATGGTGAGGCTGTATGGAAGGGTCTTCTCGGTATCGAATAGGCGGTAGCTGTCAAAGTGGAGGTAGATTTGATATGGATGGAGGTACTGATGTAGCCAACTTTGAGATGGAGATCAATGTCGACGGAGATGGTTTGTTTGGCCGAGGAGAACCAGGTGAAGGGAATGGGGGAAAAGGTGTTGAGTTTCTGGAGAAATATGGATGGGGTGTCCAGATCACGAAGATGTCATCAATGAATCCAAAGCAGGTGAGGGCCTTGGGACTCTGGTTTTTTAGGAAAGATTCCTATAGATGGCTCATGAATAAGCTGGCGTAGGATACTGCCATGCGGGTGGCCATTCCATATCCTGGTTTTGTTTGTAGGTGATCCCTTCAACGGGGAAGTGATTGTGGATAAAGATATAGTTGATCATATTGACCATGAAGGAGGTTCTAGGTTTGGAACATGTCAGGAAAGTTTGTGTTCAGTAGTGGCAAGGCCATGAGCATTAGGATTGTTAGTGCAAAGGGAGGTGGCATCAATAATGATGAGTAGGACACCGTTTGTTAAAGGAACAGGAATCATGGAGAGTTGGTAGAGGAAATGGTTGGTATCTTTTATACAGAAGTGTAGATTGTGTGTGATAGGGCCGAAAGTGTTGGTCTACAAGAGCAGGGATTCTCTCAGTGAGATCACAGTAACCAGCCACAATAGGTCATCCTGGACAGCTGTGTTTATGGACTTTAGGAAACATGTAGAAGATAGGAGTGCAGGGAGTGGTAGGGGTGAGGAGGAAATAGACTCTGGCTAGTGATTCTGGGATGGATCTAAGGATTTGAGGAGAGACTGGAGGTCCTACTGGATATCTGGTACAGGGTCACTGTGGCAGGGTTTGTAGGTGGAGAAATCTGAGATCTGGTGAAGTCCTTCCATGAGGTAACCTAGCACTTCAAAACAACAGTGGTGGAGCCTTTGTCGGTAAGCAGGATTGTAAGGTCAGGATCAGTTTTTAGGTGGTGGATTGCAGTTCTTTCTGTGGATTTAAGGTTACCTTGCATGTTGAGGGATATGCGGAATGATAGTAAAGCAAGATCCGAGGGTAAGAAATTCTGGAAAGTTAACTGGGGGGGGGGGGGGGGGGGGGGGTGATTTGGGGTTAGTGGATCACGAATGAATGGGAGGAATGAACTGAGTCAGGCAGAAGTTAACAATGCTCTTTGGTTGAATCTGAATGGTGGGTTGGTGGCAAAAAAGTGTTTCCACTGTAGGGACTGGGAGAAGGAGAGAAGCTCTTTAACAAGTCCAGCACGATTAAATTTGGGAGTGGGGCAAAAGACACGGCCTTTGTAAAGAGCTAACATCTCTGTGGGATTAAGGTTTTTGGAACAAAGGTTCATGACTGTGTTTTGGTTGTCCTTCTGTTCTGGATTCTGTACGGTCATGGGAGTGGAGTAAATGTAGTAGGTCTGTGATGCAGGGTTTGTCAGCTATGGGGGGATGTGGGGGAGGTTTGGAGGCTGTTGTAGAGGTGGTGGATAGTAGTAATCCAAGGCAGGAGTAGGAAGTGAACAAATTAGAGAGATCTTTTGGAGATGGCATTCTGCATGTTGCTCTAGTTCCTGGAGGGCAAGAGATTCAGTGTGTGAAATGGGATCCAGGAATTTAGGATTGCACAACAGGAGAATTTTATGGCTGGAGAGGAAATATTGCAAGGAGGTTTGGGCCTGATTTACATGGTTTGGCAGACTATTTTGTTGAGGGTTAAGGACTTGTGGAATCTGAGTAGATGGAAGTCATTGTGGAAGGAGGGGTTGTAGCCAGAGATGGGTAATTTGATGCTAAGGCTGTTTGGGGGGATTCCATGAGCCAAGGAACAATGGAGGAGCAGTATGTGGGACTGGGTTCTGGCCAGGAATAAGGAAAATTTTCTGTATTGGCACAGGTGGAAGGAGCAAGGATCCATGCCATAGGATAAAAACGTGTAAAAATATGCAAATAACATAGAAATAGATGCAAAAAAATTTGTAGAAATATGCCAAAATACTTAGGAAAAACTACAAAAAGGACAAAGTGGATGAAGTATGGGGAAACAAGATGAAACTTGGTGGAGTAGGCCAAAAGTGAAAGGCAAAAACCAACTGAAATTGATGTGAAAAGACAATGAGATCGAAGGTAAAAATAAATAAAAAGATTATAATGTGTGTGTGGGGGGGGGGGGGGGGGGAGAGATATGTATGAAGAAGAGGGGCAGCAGATTTGACAAGATCAGGTGGGGTTACTATGTGCAAACTGGAATAAGAGAGAAGTAAGAGAGGTGGGTGGGGAGTAGTTGGTAGGATGAGGTACAAGTTTGTGTGGCACAGGAAGGTTTGGAAAATAACATGCAAAAATATGCAAGAGTGATGCAGGAAGAGTGATCCATTTGAAGATCTAGGATTAATGATACTGGTGGGAATAACCTTGGACATGAGATGCTTCATTAACAGTCAGCACAATCTTATAGCTATTTGTTGTGTGCAGAAGAGACAGTTGATACAATATGGCAAAGTATGCAGTGTGTTTTGGAAGGTGACATATAAAACACAAGAAAGCAGAGAAAGAAAAGGATGGATCACACACACACACACACATTCATGCAAATGCGACTCACACACATGTGACCATTGTCTCTGGCTCTGGAGGCCAGACTGCAAGCAACAACACATTATGGGAGAAGCAGTGTGGTTGGCGGAGCTATGGAGGAGGCTGGGGCGGAGAGGGTGAGGGATTACAAGATAGGATGTGGGGTAGTAAAGTGCTGCTTGTGGGTCATACTCTGTCTTACTTCCCGACTGTATGCAACTGCTTGACCCTTTCCCCACCTCATACCTGTGTGCTCCATATCTGGGGAAGGCATAGTATAGCATCACAAACCATCAAATTAGTGTATGAGTCCTGGTTGGCCTCAGTAAGAAACTGGCTATGGTAGCTAAGCCTATGAAGTTCCACTGCCCAAGCTCTGTATACCCATTGCAACCACTTTTGACAGTCCCAGCAATGACATGAGTACAGTTGCAATGATAATTATAGGGCAGTTGACACATTTCATCAAAAGAGAGATGCAGGTTCCTGAAGAGGAGCTAGCCAAACAAAAGCTGATAAACACGAGGAGAAATCCATGAGAAAAATAAAGCTTCACAGAAGTTGGAGTCGGCGATAACAAAAACTTGAAAATGATGCCTAAGGTGGTTTTCATATGCATCCCAGTTTTGTGCATAATCATCATATGGGGAAAATGGTGGGGGTCGGATCAACGACAGTTCAACCTTGCACGTCAACAAGGCAAGATGAATATGTTAAGCAAATTTAGAAGGATGTAAGTAGCAGTAGTTATTTGGAGATGAAGAGGCTTGCACAGGATAGAGTATCATGGAGAGCTGCATGAAACCAGTCCTCGGCCTGAAGACCACAACAACATGTCCACAGTGATAGGACTTGATTTTTGGTGGACTATTTTTGCAGTTTCTGGAGGACCCGTATTTAAGTAATCACTTTGCTAGCAATAATAATCAGAGATTTCAAATTATAGGTTACTCTTGTCAATACTGTCTTCTTCACATTTGCTTATTATTGCATAGTCTATCCTTCTGGTGGTTGAATCTGTTGTTGTGGTGTCTGAAGTTATCACATTTGCAAGATAATATGAATTTAATATATGTGATAATTTTAAATTACTGATATTCTAAGAATTTGCATCAATATTTAAATCACACAGTATTGTGAGGTCACTGGGTCGAATGGGGCCAATTATCTTACCGAGGCTGTTGAAGTATTTATTCCACTCCATTATTTTTTTGAGTGGCAGACACACTCTACTGTATGTTTCATTGTGTTGTTGATGAAGTCTTCATACTGTATCATGATGCAAGCTAATTCAAGTGAGCATGCTCTGCAATGCTGCTCAAAAAACAACCATTTTTTCCTTCTCTTTAGTACCATATCTGATGCTGACTACAGCTACTACTTACTAGGAATAGCCATATAATTTAAAGTATCTTGTTTCATTCTGTATTAGGCCATGCTCTATATTTCCCATAAAATGTGGATTCTATTTATCCATGAAAAATGCAGCATGTACAAAATATCTCCAAGTATTGTATGTTTAAATGCATCACATGGCATGGCCATTTCTGTACATTTTCCATTGTTTGTTACAGTAGGAAGACTTATTTTAATGGAGTACAGAAGATTGTAATTTTCTAAGTTAGAACTGCTGGAATGTTTATACCCCCTTAAAAAAAAGATCATTATTTTCATCATTGTTCCAAGTCCTGGGATAAATCACTACTGTTTCATCATATCGCATGTTAAATTCTAAAGACATGTCAACTTGGTCTTTCAGAGATATGACTTGCTCAATACCTCACTGCATATTTCATTTTGTGTGAACTCTATCTGAAATCTTACAACAAAGAAATGTGTTTCACCGTCTGTTGATGAGGAAACCGTGAGTTGTTTGAAATCGTTCCTCTAGTGTCTTTATATTAAGATATATTTCATTTTTAATTTTCCTGCATACAGTTTTAACAGTTTTACTTCCCTTTTCTACTTTCTTAGTCTCATGGTACCAGTTATGTAGGTCATGATGATGTGGTACACAAAAATGATCAGACTTGTATATTTGAATGGATGCAGCCTCCTTTTAAGAGAAAATACAAAATCTTTTGCGTTGTACTTTGCTACATCATCTGCCCCCCTCCAGGAAAACAGAAAAATTGTCACTGTTTAACCATGACACTTTTTGTGACTGAAAGCTGTTGCGGCGTTGAAATTTGGGTCTTGTTTACCATGATATTAATCTCGTGTATACGCATATCTCATATTTCAAAAGCTATTCCTCATCCTTGGTTATCAGTGTAAATGTCAATTTTACGTGTATTTGTTACAGGGAGAACACAGTTAACAGGTCTTTTGTTGATTATTTCTCTGCGGTAAAATACTCTCCAGTCTTGTCTTATTTGCACCACAGTCATAGCTTACAGTATTGATTAAACATTGCCAGAACCGATAGTAATACACATCTGAAGACTTTCAGTTTCATCTGTCCCACATGTTGGGGTGACAGAATCCACTTACCACTGGAACTGCATATGATATGTGTACATACAACCTTGAGAATAATGGAGCAGATGAGACGCACTTAAACTACAAAGTCTGTCACTTCCTCAACTCCCTGAGAGCACTTAGAACATTCAATGCATGTTACCAATGGACAAGCCAGTTCAGCTGTTCCAGGATTCCCTGTCTTGCCTGCAGCATCTATGGGAGGAGATGAAATTCCGCTGGGTCTCAAGGGTCTTCAAAACTCAGGTCCAGAAAGAGGTGGGTCTAGTTTCCAACGAGGCCTGCACAGTATGTACAGTGCCAAACTGTAGAATCACTCAACATGCAATGATCTTGCAATGTGGGACAGCTTGCTGAGGCCAGTGAAGTAAACCACATGACTGCTATGTAGTTGCCTCCCCCCACAGTTTGCAATGGGAATCCTTCAAAGTTGCATGTGGATTATTCATAGCTGAGTGATGCAGGAATTGCTTCTCTGGTGACATCTCCACCAGTGTGCAGTGCTTTTGTTATGTAGTTATTGGTTTGTCACATTTTAGAAGGGTGCAATGATTTTTCAGAGAAGAGGACAGTCCATAATTTGAATGGGGACTTGCACTCTACTTTCATTAATCCTTGAGCCAGCGCACCATTTTTCATAACATGAGCAGGCATGCGGGATACTTTGTACACATGTAAGGAATAGCTGTCTTTATGTTACCAACATAAACATGTATGAGCAGAATTACAGTTTAGTCTCAATTTGATTAAACAGTGATAAAATAAACGTACATTATATGATCTAAATCACTGTTTAATTAAACAATAATAAAATAAATGTTCATTATGTCACTTTGTTGCCATATACAAGTGTTACTCCACATGAATGAACCACTTGAAGCTTTAAACAGCACAGTTGCATCAGATCTCAGCCAACCACTTATTTGATTGCTAATTATCTCGTAGACAACTCTCTCATTGTGGGATTTTTCCACTAGCTCAGAATTTGGGTCATTTACTTGTGCGGATGATAATTTTTTTTCTCATTTAGCTCACTTGTTTATTTTATTGTACTGCAGCTCTCTTGGGTGGATGACACCACAACTTATCACTGTGTTAGTTGAAGCAATAAAGAAGGAATAGGTATGGGCTTGGAATTCTAAATCAACTGTGGAACTGTACAGGACAATGTTATTCATGGTTGATACACCTTATACATATGTGCACCTTCCGTGGGTTAACAGCATACAAAATGCCTAACAGCTAGAAAAATGTTTGCCCATTGTGCTGTAATTTGTATAGTGTGTTGGGAAGGAAGACCCACCACAGTCATCAGGCTGATGTTCACAATCTAACCCTTTACATTTTGTGTCATCAGATTTCTTTTATGGACTTTCATGCTACTTTATTTTTGTATTTTGTCTAGCTTGTTTTTTATCTCTCTTGCAAAAAAATGTTAATTTGGCATTACTGTCTATTAACTTAACCTAATTGCTACTGAGTATGCTGCCATTCACTTGTAACTACTACACTGTTATCCACTATCATCTCTTTCAACAACTGGCTGAGTCCACTGGGGATCTTAAGAATTTAATATATTGATTTCACAGTCAGTGAAATACACACATTCAACAATATAAATAGTTTTGTATGTATGTAGATAAAATGTGTGATTTTTTAAAGTTTGTCATGTTTGTTGATAAAATATATTTTAGGAAGTTCATGCATATTTCACAGCAATCATTCTTTAGAGTATTTGTTAATATTGTAATTATATTTGGTGTTGGATTCTTTTATCAGATTGCCTACAGAACATTTGGGAAAAATTATTTTGTTTTGTATTTGCATCATTAATAGTTCAGGTTTTAATGGCCTGTAGAAGACTGCTTTACTGAAGAGTTACAGCATGATTTTAAATTGACTTTGTCTATTTCTCTTGGCAGCGATCACTAGTAACTGCTACAAAAACTCGGAAAAAACAGCAAACTGAACTGATAAAAATGGCACTCCAAGCACAGGAGGATAAGAAACGTATTGAACGAGAAAATTTTCTTATAACCACCATCCCAATTACTGTTCAGGCTGCTTATGAACCTAGTCTTTACCATGCTGTTGGGGATGACCATGATGAAGGTAAGTATATCATGATGCTTTCATGTATTTTCAGTCTCATAAACTTAAGTTGTATAATTTGTGTCTTCTTCTATCATATAAAGTCTGTTGTGGATTATATACTTTGGGTTTTCTTTTATGTATTGAGTAACAGAATTCACTGTAAAGAACATACAGAATGTTATGAGGATGACTGAGACTGAAACATCATTTTGAAGCATAGAAGTCAAGAAGAAGATTTTCAATAATACATTTTTATTAGTAAAATAAACAGAAATGAGGAAAGGTAGCCACTCATCTGTAGCTGGTGGATGTGACGTAGGAATATTTGACATCTCAGAGACTTAACTAGCGACTTTATTTCTAATTAGACTCTAACTTTCGCATACAAAACTACATCTTCAGCAAAAACATTTAAATTTAATAGTGAGGAAATATTGAAAATTTACATTTACATGCTTCAGATGAGTGTGCTGGATGAAATTCCAAGAGATACTCACCAGTGATACTAACAGAAGGTGTCTCCTCTGCAGGAAGTACAGATTCTGTTCAGGCCAGTATTTAGTACTCCTGATGCCCCTGGGTAAAAAGTATCTCTGCTCCCCCCCCCCCCCCCCCCAAGACTTGAATTACAAATATTTATTAAAGTTTTATTACAATTTAGTCCCAGATTTTACCAGTTTCAGTCCAAAAAAAATGGTTCACCACTGAATGCAAACAGTTCCTCAACTACGATGGGCATTCCATTTTCACATTTTCACTTTCATTTGGTGAAGGTGGTTTTTTTTCTTCATTTTTGGGTTTATTGAAGCTAAATGTTGCTTCCTGGTCTTCTACAATTTCAGTTGGTGAGAGTATTTTTCTATAATTGAAATCTTTGAGGATTTTTATAAAAACAAGACGCTGAACTTTCTTCAATGCTTCTTCTTCTCTTTTTTCGTTTGCCAGAGATTGATACTGGGCCCCACTTACTCACTTTCTGCCAGTCATTTTCTTCAGTGATTATCAAAATTTTGCAAAGCAGTATCCATTAACGATAGGATAGGAAACATGTTAGAAAGCACTTGCCATTTGATTTAACAAACTGAAGTAAAATGTGTGCAGTCATCCATGTGAAAATCGTACAAAGTGCATCTGCTACTCTCTGCTGTTACAGGCACGTGCCCAATGTAAAAAAGTTAGCAAAGATGTGGTGACAAGTTAATTCATCATTAGTTTCATAGAAAATAATTCTGCTTATAAACCACAAACAGAGTGTTACAAAAATGTGTTCTTTTGTTTATAAACAGAAAAAAATGTGCATGAATATCTTTTGTTAAGAGTTTATTAACAAAGTTAATGAAACCACTCAGGTGTGGTCATATCTTAATACCATATGAACCACACTATTACAGATTTATCAATTGAAAAATGAAATTCATAAGAGTGCTCTCTCATGAGTTATAAAAAGAATGATTAACATCTGTATATGAAACTGTTTCTTACTTTTGCTGATAGTATCAAGAATAAACGACACTGTGTAACACACTTCTGCATGTGCTTCAACTGATATTCCCCAGTGAGTGGCAAATGTGTTCTTTTGTTTACAAACGGGAAAAAAATGTGCATGAATATCTTTTGTTAAGAGTTTATTAACAAAGGTGTGGTCATATCTTAATACCATATGAACTGCACTGTTACAGATTTATCAATTGAAAAATGAAATTCATAAGATTGCTCTCTCATATGTTATAAAAAGAATGATTAACATCAGTATATGAAACTATTTCTTACTTTTGCTGATAGTATCAAATGCATGTGCTTCAACTGATATTCCCCAGTGAGTGGCAAATTTTAGGAATTTGTTTGAAGCTGACGCTTTTTGTACAGTTTCCCTCAAATATTGTCACCCCCTAAAACCTGTCACCCTGGTCTGTTGCCCAGTTTGCCTCCCCTCCAGTACAGCTCTGATTCTATTGCTGCGCATCCACTTCGCAATGACTGATGTGTCAGTTGTAGCTCTACAGACCCTGTACAGAGGAGACAGAGACCAAGGGGAACAGCACTTTCAGTAGTTCTTTTAGCTTAAGCAACTCCCCATTCAGTCCAGGTAATTGTAGCTGTAGGGCCCCTGATGTATTAGTGAAAGTCTCAAAAAGAAATCGGCCCCATAGATGAAAAGATTAAAATCCTAATGATCAGCTACAGAAGCATTTGCAATGAAGTTTGAATTTGAAGCAGTGCAAAAAAGCAACTCAGTACAAAGAGCTGCCTACAAGTAGAAAAAGGAAGCATCGATATTTTTGGTGAAAAATCTGAGTGTATATGGAAAGGATGCACGAATGGAAAACATAGATGATGTATTTGTCTCTGTAGACAAGAGACTCAAATCCACCGTGTTAGAAATTGAAGGTACATCTGATATTGTTTGGGCAAGACTTCATGTCAGGTGTTGGCAAACTTGTAACTGAATCTTTCTATTGACCATCAGACGTACCCTTAGATGTAACTGAAAACATTAGAGAAAATGTCAGTTCTGTAGTGCAAATGTTCCTCAATCATATTGCTATCATTGGAGACAATGTTAGTTATCCAGAAATTGAGAAAATTATTTTTTTTAAAGTGATGAGCATTACAATACACCTTGTGAAAAATATTTACTAAAAACTGCCTAGAACAGATTAAGAGACCCAATGGTAATAAATAGATCTTAACTCATTGATGATGTTCAGATTGAAAGAGGTATCAGCAATCAAAAGACAGTTGTAGCAACAATAATTGCTAAATGGTTGTACAGACCATATATGCAGCACAGATAATTACAGTTGTTGAGTGCAAAGTCTACTCGGAGGTGATGAGATAAGGAAATCATAGTGGACCACATCAAATGAGGCAGAAGACAAATGACAAAAAGAATACCTTTCTAATTATGACATTAAGTGTAGCATTTGTGATTATATGGTAAATAGTAATTTGCTAAATGTCAACTGAACATTAATTTGTATATGTTTTTCACTGAGATTCTCTGAAGAATGTAGTATAGCATGTCATTTGATCCTTAGTCTGTCTAAAATATTACTATTTCACTGTAAGTTTTATCAGTAGAAAGAATTTTATTCAATGATTGTGACTCAAGATATTTTCTTCTTCTATTTTTTATGACAGGAGGAGATGAAGAGCAAGCTGAGAACCAGCAGAGGAATGCAACCCATCACATCCATTCTGCACATTCACTATTTCCATCATGTCTTTGTTCAGCTGTCATTCAAATTATAAACCTTCTTGATGATGCAGCTGTTTCACCAGATGGTAATGCAGTGTATGAGGTTGCTTACCAGGTATGATTGGAATAATCTCAGGGGTTGACATACTATGTATACTATTTATGAAATTCTTAGTTATGCTCCAACATCTACCTCTGTATCCACATCTATACTCTGTGAATGGCCATGAAGTGTGTAATGTTTCTTCCCATTGTACTCATGGAGCTAACATGGGAGAAATTACTGCTTATGCAACTCTGTACAAAATGTTATTTATCTAATTTTATCTGTGTTCCTCTACATGACAGATACATAGGTGTCTGAAGAATATTTTTAGTTGCTAATTTGAAAACTGTTCTTGAAGTTTTCTTAGCAGGATCTCACAAGATGCCCAAGTTCTTTTTGTAAGCTTCAGCCATTAAGGGCTTCCAATATTTCTTTTGCGCCCTCTCACGTATCAGTCAAGTCCTTTACCATTCATACCATCCTTCTTTGTGTACATTGTATGTTTGATGTTCACTGTTAGTTCAACCAAGTACAAGTCCAAGACATTTGAAAAGTATTTAATTATGTGTGGTACAGGTGTTTTGTATTCAATCACTTTTGTAAACAGACTTTAGTATCCCAGTTTCCTACCGACATCTGAGCCTGTGTGGTGTTCCACATCATATCTCTACACACCATTTCTTTCAAATGTTTGTATGACATTACTTGTTGTAGTTGTTGTAGTCATGCTTCGTTAATCAGGGTTTTGAAGGGTACCACACTTTTATGCTTCATAGAGTTTACAACTTAGCATTTCCCATATTAGGGACTATTTGCCCATTTTTACACTAGGTTGATTTTTGTCAAGTAGTAACTGGGCGGTAGCACAATTTTTACCAGATAGAATTTCCCCATAGACATCTGCATCATCTTCAAAAAATTCTGATGTTATGACTGATACTATCCTGTAATTCAGCAATGTGTAACATGAACAGTGCATTCCATTGATATTACTTTTCAGTCCAGTAGCAAATCTGGTTAGATTAGATTAGATTAATACTAGTTCCATGGATCATGAATACGATATTTCGTAATGATGTGGAACAAGTCAAATTTTCCAATACGTGACATAATTAAGTTAATTTAACAACATACTTATCTAAAAAGAAAGAAAGTGATGAGACTTACCAAACAAAAGCGCTGGCAGGTCGATAGACACACAAACAAACACAAACATACACACAAAATTCTAGCTTTCGCAACAAACGGTTGCTTCGTCAGGAAAGAGGGAAGGAGAGGGAAAGATGAAAGGAAGTGGGTTTTAAGGGAGAGGGTAAGGAGTCATTCCAATCCCAGGAGCGGAAAGACTTACCTTAGGGGGAAAAAAGGACGGGTATACACTCGCACACACACACATATCCATCCGCATATACACAGACACAAGCAGACATTTGTAAAGGCAAAGAGTTTGCCTTTACAAATGTCTGCTTGTGTCTGTGTATATGCGGATGGATATGTGTGTGTGTGCAAGTGTATACCCGTCCTTTTTTCCCCCTAAGGTAAGTCTTTCCGCTCCTGGGATTGGAATGACTCCTTACCCTCTCCCTTAAAACCCACTTCTTTTCATCTTTCCCTCTCCTTCCCTCTTTCCTGACGAAGCAACCGTTTGTTGCGAAAGCTAGAATTTTGTGTGTATGTTTGTGTTTGTTTGTGTGTCTATCGACCTGCCAGCGCTTTTGTTTGGTAAGTCTCATCACTTTCTTTCTTTTTAGATATATTTTTTCCACGTGGAATGTTTCCCTCTGTTATATTAACAACATACTTAAGTTAATATAACAACTTTTTTATTTTTTTGTGTTTTTTTAATTTTTTTTTATATCTAAAAATTCCTCTATGGAGTAGAAGGAGTTGTCACTCAGAAATTCTTTTAATTTCTTCTTAAATACTTGTTGGTTATCTGCCAGACTTTTGATACTATTTGGTAAGTGACCAAAGACTTTAGTGGCAGTATAATTCACCCCTTTCTGTGCCAAAGTTAGATTTAATCTTGAATAGTGAAGATCATCCTTTCTCCTAGTATTGTAGTTATGCACACTGCTATTACTTTTGAATTGAGTTTGGTTGTTAATAACAAATTTCATAAGAGAGTATATATACTGAGAAGCTACTGTGAATATCCCTAGATCCTTAAATAAATGTCTGCATGAAGATCTTGGGTGGACTCCAGCTATTATTCTGATTACACGCTTTTGTGCAATAAATACTTTATTCCTCAGTGATGAATTACCCCAAAATATGATACCATATGAAAGCAATGAGTGAAAATAGGCGTAGTAAGCTAATTTAATTTACTAAGATGTTTATCACCAAAATTTGCAATGACCCTTATTGCATAAGTAGCTGAACTCAAACGTTTCAGCAGATCATCAATGTGTTTCTTCCAATTTAATCTCTCATCAATGGACACACCTAAAAATTTGGAATATTCTACCTTAGCTATATGCTTCTGATTAAGGTCTATATTTATTAATGGCATCATACCATTCACTGTACGGAACTGTATGTACTGTGTCTTATCAAAATTCAGTGAGAGGCCGTTTACAAGGAACCACTTAGTAATTTTCTGAAAGACAGTATTGACAATTTCATCAGTTAATTCTTGTTTGTCAGGTGTGATTACTATACTTGTATCATCAGCAAAGAGAACTAACTTTGCCTCTTCATGAATATAGAATGGCAAGTCATTAATATATATTAAGAACAACAAAGGACCCAAGACTGACCCTTGTGGAACCCCATTCTTGATAGTTCCCCAGTTTGAGGAATGTGCTGATCTTTGCATATTATGAGAACTGCTTATTTCAACTTTCTGCACTCGTCCAGTTAGGTACGAATTGAACCATTTGTGCACTGTCCCACTCATGCCACAATATTTGAGCTTGTCTAGCAGAATTTCATGATTTACGCAATCAAAAGCCTTTGAGAGATCACAAAAAATCCCAATGGGCAGTGTTCGGTTATTCAGATCATTCAAAATTTGATTGGTGAAGGCATATATGGCATTTTCTGTTGAAAAACCTTTCTGGAAACCATACTGACAGTTTGTTAGTACTTCATTTTTACAGATATGTGAAGCTACTCTTGAATACATTACTTTCTCAAAAATTTTGGATAAAGCTGTTGGAAGGGAGATTGGACGGTAATTGTTGACATCACATCTATCCCCCTTTTTATGCAAAGGTATAACAATAGCATATTTCAGTCTATCAGGGAAAATGCCCTGTTCCAGAGAGCTATTACACAGGTGGCTGAGAATCTTACTTATCTGTTGAGAACAAGCTTTTAGTATTTTGCTGGAAATGCCATCAATTCCATGTGAGTTTTTGCTTTTAAGCAAGTTTATTATTTTCCTAATTTCTGAGGGAGAAGTGGGTGAGATTTCAATTGTATCAAACTGCATAGGTATGGCCTCTTCCATTAACAGCCTAGCATCTTCTAATGAACACCTGGATCCTACTATATCCACAACATTTAGAAAATGATTATTAAAAATATTTTCAACTTCTGACTTTTTGTTCATAAGGTTTTCATTCAATTTGATGGTAGTACTGTCTTCCTGTGCTCTTGGTTGCCATGTTTCTCTTTTAATAATATTCCAAATTGTTTTAATTTTATTATCAGAGTTGCTGATTTCAGACATGATACACATACTTCTGGATTTTTTAATAACTTTCCTTAATATAACACAGTAGTTTTTATAATGTTTGATAGTTTCTGGGTCACTACTCTTTCTTGTTATCAGATACATTTCCCTTTTCGGGTTACAAGATATTTTTATACCCTTAGTAAGCCATGGTTTGTTACAGGTTTCTTACGAGTATATTTAACTATCTTCTTGGGGAAGCAGTTTTCAAATGCATTTACAAAAATGTCATGAAATAAATTATATTTTAAATTGGCATCAGGTTCACGGTACACCTCATCCCAGTCTAACTGCTGTAGGCTTTCCCTGAAATTTGCAATTGTTAAATCATTGACTGAACGTACTACTTTGGAGGACTGTTTAGTATTGCTGAATGGAGCCATGTCATATATTGTAACTAGCTGTGCACCATGATCAGAAAGACCATTCTCAACAGGCTGAGCATTTATCTGGTTAAACTTATCTTGGTCAATAAAGAAGTTATCTATCAGTGAGCTGCTATCCTTTACCACCCGAGTAGGAAAATCAATAACAGGTGTCAAATTGAAAGAACTGAGTAATACTTCAAGGTCATTTTTCCTATTACCCTCTTTCAGAGAATCTACATTGAAGTCCCCACAAATAATAATATGCTTCCCCCTGTCTGACAGATAGCACAACAAGGAGTCCAAATTTTTCAGAAATAGATGAAAATTTCCTGATGGGGACCTATATACAGTTACAATTATAAATGTGCCTTTCTCAAATTTAAGCTCACAGGCACATGCTTCTATATGTTTCTCTACACAAAACTTTTTTGTTTCTATACTTTTTGCACAATGATAACTTTTGACATATATGCAACTCCTCCTTTCTCCATATTTTCTCTCATTACATGTGCAGAGAGCTTATATCCACTTACATTTACCTTATCCATATCAGTAACAATGTGATGCTCAGACAGGCATAGTATATCTATTTCATCCTAAACTTCTAAATCTTCTAAACAAACCAGAAGCTCATCTATTTTATTCTTTAAACTCCCAATATTTTGATGAAATATACTTACATTATTTTTAATTATACTTTTATGAGAACCTTTCCTTATTCTAACATTTCCAGTACTCTCCTGTCTGAGTTTCTCATTGTGCTTAGGCCTAGTTCCTATATCAGTGGTCACATGGTGTTCAGAGAGACAGATTATGTCAACTGGTTTGGGTGAGTTTAATTCATCAATGCAATTACCTAGGACTGAGATACAACTTGGTGGAGATAAAATTTCTGGTGATTGGTGAAAATTTATAATTGACAGCTGTGATTGGTAATCCAATGTGCTAGAATTGTGCTGTTTAATTTCTTTCCTAAACTGAAGATTTGTTTCAATCCTGACCTCTCGCAGAACTTGACATCGTTCTGTCTTACCTATCCTAAAAAAGGTGCTACTCCAACACCTGTAACCACTGGTATTTTACCATTCATGGCAGTGTCTCCCCCCCTTAAATTTCCTGCTATTACCCCAGCCAGTTTCCCCTTCCCTTTCCTGTTGAGATGTAGGCCGTGCCTGGTATAGTCCCACCTACTGAGAGAATCAACAGGAACCACACCAATATGAGCCCCAGCACCTGACCCAAGCAGCCGTTCCAACTCCAAATTAACTCTCCCAACAGAAGAGTTCAAATGAGGCCGGTCATGGCGTCTCAGGACAGATACAAATTCAACATTGGTGTGTCTCGATGCCGACGCAATCTTTACCAGGTCACACTCTATACTGTACCCAGGATCTCTATCGATGCTATTCCCTGGCCCTCCCACAATAACCACAGTGTCTTCCCTGGTAAATCCTTTACAGAGTGAACCTAAATCCTCTGTCACCTGATCCAGACTAGCACTTGGTTTGAAAAAATTTGTGACCTGGTATTCTGGTCCTAATTCCTCCTGCAGAAGTTGGCCTACACCTCTGGCATGAGAACTGCCTAACAACAAAACTTTCTTCCTTTTCGATGACTTTCCTACATTCTTTTTCAATTTCCTATTGAAAGTTTGTTGTGTCTTGTCTACACCTACCTCTGGTTGAGGCTCTTCAGTTTCTAACTGAAGCAACAGGTCAAACTTATTTTTGACATTCACCACAAAACTGTCAGACTTAGTTCTAGGCCTGTTCCTTCTACTACCTGTTGCCACTTCCCAACTCTCTTTGCCCTTTTCCCTCCTTAACCTGTCCAGATCTTCCCTAGCCTGATCTAGCTCAGCCTGAAGGGTAGCAATTTTCCCCTCCTGTTCCACTATCTTCCTATCTCTGCTGCAAATCCTACATAACCACTGATGAGCCTTACCCACTTCCCCGACACCCACGCCACTGCAGTCCCCCCGGTGAAAAAAAACTACTGCACCCATCACACCAAACCCCGGAACTAACAATTCTATGGCAAGTCAGGCACTTCTCACTCATGGCAAAAAATAATACTTTAGCTAGAATAAATCAATTAAATTACCGAAAATCAAAAAAAGACGTTACAAGAATTAAGCCTATTCACAAATGTATATAAGCAAGTTTCTGATTTAAAATTCCGCTGTTTTTCTGAGATCTGTATTAAAACAATGAAGGTATACGCTATTTATTATATATTTCACTCGATGGAATGAAAAAAAAGGACAATTAAACGAGATACTTTAAGTTTGATTCGCCAAAAACGTTCCAAGAATTAGGCCTATAAACAAATGTATATAAGCAAGTTTCTGATATAAAGTTACGCTGTTTTTCTGAAATCTGTTTTAAAACAATGAAGTTATACGTTATTTACGGTAGTTTACTTATTTGCTACCGAGAAACTAGTTAAATTACCGTGAAACAAGAAACAAACACGCTTACAAAATTTAAGCCTAAGCGCGACTTCGCGAAGTTACGATCTTTTCGTGTTTTCCGAAAAAATACGCAAAGAAAAGTCAAACCTTCAACGGCAAGACTAAACGATACACTAATGCACGTATTTAATTTGTTATCGGCGTTAAACTAAATTATATTCCTGTCTAAATCACTTAACTTTCTGGAAACAGTTTCTGCCGTCACTTACTCGGCGGCCATCTTGGATTAGATACCCTATAGGCATGTGCGCTCATCAGCAGCTTTCTGATGAGCAAACCTTCTGCATGTTCAGTATGGTCCTAGCAACCTTTAGTGATTGGGCAAGCACAAAACCTACAACAATTCTGTCTTGACTACATCTAAGGGTCAGATGTTTCCTCCTGCCTTTTGGTCCAAATTATTAAGCGTTGATGTGGCTTAGCATCCTTGTCAGTAAAATTTTATAGAATTAAGCACATGTTCCCAAATATGTTAAATCACAGTTATTAACCAATGATATGCGGTATAGTATCCCACAGAATAGTGAGGTATCCTAATGTGTTGTTTATATTCTGTAGTATCACAGGCTATTTTGTAGGAAATAACATGTCTCACTCAAGGTTTAAGTTGGAAGAATTTATAATTTGCAAGTCAGAGAAAAAGACCAGACTGTCCACTGTGTGGTAAATGTGGGAAATTCTGTGCAGAAACAGAGTAATCCATGGATGCCATATGTCTGGGAAGAGTTCAGTGTTAAAACCTTTCTACCTGCTGTGACATGGAGATACTTGCTCCGTGCTGGTTCCCTACCAGAGATGATCTCAGCCCACAGAATAGCACCGCAAATAACAATGTGTGACTGGCTTCTTCTCTGTGCAGAGATATCAAATGGTGTTAATTTAGACCTTGGGTGACAGTCTGTCACTTAGATAACATTGTCTGCTCTGGCAATTGTAATACCAGTCTGGTGTTCTGCAAGATGTTAATATGAAATGTTTTTATGATATTGAACAGTATATAAGTTAAACTGACATCTGAATATGTTGATTCGGTCGCAGTTGAAGATCAGACTTTTTTACAGCTCCACACATAACTTCCAGGTGAAGAAAAGTGATTGTTTCTGGTCCACTACTGTACACAATGACCAAATTATTTAAGGAAATTATGAGTATTCAGAACACCAGGCAAAACAGTGTACACACTTGCACATATTACATACGTAAGTACATGCATCAACCAATCCACCGTGACACCGTATTTGGTGCTCTATAAAGATTTTGCTAAGAAGTTTGGTTGGTTGCCATTGACAATGGACATCAACAACATTGCAGTCAAAAAACTTTTTTCTGCTGCAGTACTATTTATTAGTAGTCAGAAAATAGCAAAAGACTCTGATTTATGGTGAATTATCAATCAAATATAAAGAAGGGTGAAGATGGTGCTTCGTGAAACACAAATCACTGACAACAATGAAGTAGGAGAAGCTGACCAATTTCTTATCAGTAAATCTATGTTACGAGACTGTGCCCCGCTAGACAATCCAATGCTGCCACAGTCCAGCCCACACATGCAGTGAGCTGTTAAAGTGCCAGCCAAGTTTCATTAGTGGTTTGAGTGTTGTATAGTGATAGTAAATAGTATTAAATCCAGTTTATTTGTGTTGTATGTGATAGTGACATTGTGAGTATGAGTGTCTATGGTTAAGCAAAACCATAATTCTTAATAGAATATTGTGTAAGTGTTCTTATGCGGCAGTAGAATGGCACTGGAAATACCAGGAAAGCTATGTGATTTCCTGTGTTTGATTTAACTGGTTTCCATGGAAAGGACAACTTCCCACTGCTCAAAGATTTTACAGTTAATTATAATTAAGTTCAGAACTAATTAACTCTCAAATTCTGTATATAACTTGAGAGAGTGTCTGTTGAGCCTTATGGTCTTATTCAAGATTAGCTTATTAAGCTGTATTCTAACACCAAAGTCTCCCTTCCAGCTCTTGTCTCATCTACAAGTGTCTGTACAATGACAGATGTGACCAGAATTTCTTGGTGTTTTTAGACAGCTCCAGTGGTAATATTTTAAAAGGCTTCACTTTGGTGAATGTGTTTCAAATTATGTCTACCTATCTGCAGATACACTCCTGGAAATGGAAAAAAGAACACATTGACACCGGTGTGTCAGACCCACCATACTTGCTCCGGACACTGCGAGAGGGCTGTACAAGCAATGATCACACGCACGGCACAGCGGACACACCAGGAACCGCGGTGTTGGCCGTCGAATGGCGCTAGCTGCGCAGCATTTGTGCACCGCCGCCGTCAGTGTCAGCCGGTTTGCCATGGCATACGGAGCTCCATCGCAGTCTTTAACACTGGTAGCATGCCGCGACAGCGTGGACGTAAACCGTATGTGCAGTTGACGGACTTTGAGCGAGGGCGTATAGTGGGCATGCGGGAGGCCGGGTGGACGTACCGCCGAATTGCTCAACATGTGGAGCGTGAGGTCTCCACAGTACATCGATGTTGTCGCCAGTGGTCGGCGGAAGGTGCACGTGCCCGTCGACCTGGGACCGGACCGCAGCGACGCACGGATGCACGCCAAGACCGTAGGATCCTACGCAGTGCCGTAGGGGACCGCACCGCCACTTCCCAGCAAATTAGGGACACTGTTGCTCCTGGGGTATCGGAGAGGACCATTCGCAACCGTCTCCATGAAGCTGGGCTACGGTCCCGCACACCGTTAGGCCGTCTTCCGCTCACGCCCCAACATCGTGCAGCCCGCCTCCAGTGGTGTCGCGACAGGCGTGAATGGAGGGATGAATGGAGACGTGTCGTCTTCAGCGATGAGAGTCGCTTCTGCCTTGGTGCCAATGATGGTCGTATGCGTGTTTGGCGCCGTGCAGGTGAGCGCCACAATCAGGACTGCATACGACCGTGGCACACAGGGCCAACACCCGGCATCATGGTGGGGGGAGCGATCTCCTACACTGGCTGTGCACCACTGGTGATCGTCGAGGGGACACTGAATAGTGCACGGTACATCCAAACCGTCATCGAACCCATCATTCTACCATTCCTAGACCGGCAAGGGAACTTGCTGTTCCAACAGGACAATGCACGTCCGCATGTATCCCATGCCACCCAACGTGCTCTAGAAGGTGTAAGTCAACTACCCTGGCCAGCAAGATCTCCGGATCTGTCCCCCATTGAGCATGTTTGGGACTGGATGAAGCGTCGTCTCACGCGGTCTGCACGTCCAGCACGAACGCTGGTCCAACTGAGGCGCCAGGTGGAAATGGCATGGCAAGCCGTTCCACAGGACTACATCCAGCATCTCTACGATCGTCTCCATGGGAGAATAGCAGCCTGCATTGCTGCGGATATACACTGTACTACTGCCGACATTGTGCATGCTCTGTTGCCTGTGTCTATGTGCCTGTGGTTCTGTCAGTGTGATCATGTGATGTATCTGACCCCAGGAATGTGTCAATAAAGTTTCCCCTTCCTGGGACAATGAATTCACGGTGTTCTTATTTCAATTTCCAGGAGTGTATATGTTTTGTTTTGTACTTGTTATGCAGTAGGTACAATTTCTTATGAAGCTTCCTGAGATTGTCTGTTGTTGAGAAAATGGTGTTTTGTGGAAGAATATGTATGAAAAACGACTGTATCTTTGAGGGGCAGACATACAAACAGATCAGGGGCATGGCCATGGGAACCAGGCTGGTAGCTTCCTGTTCCAACTGTTTAATTGCTCACTTAAAGGGGGCCTTCCTAGGATCCATGAGCCTTCAGCCTTGTATTTGTTTCAGATAAGTTGATGACTTCTCTGCCAAATGGAGTCATGGTGAGGCTGAATGGTTAAAATTCTTGTAATCTATGAATACATTCACCCAGTTAAATTTCACGTTGTCCTATTCTGAATTAACGTCCAAATAACATGTCACTGCAATTGATGTTGACCTCACTCTCAATGTGGATCAGCCTGCCACTTCTGTTCTCAATAAATCTACTGAAAACCAACAGTACTTATATTTTGATAGTTGCCAACCTTTCTATGCCAAATGTTCCCTCTCATACAGCTTGGCATTTGAGACAAATGTATTTGTTCAGATGCAGACACTTTACACAATACATCACAATTGTCACCTCAGCCTTCACTGGACATAATTACTCTAACAGCCTAGTTCAAAATTTATTTCCCAGGGCATCACATCCAATCCTGTTACTTCTGACCCATCTAAAAAACAATATGGCACACATCTTGTTACTCATTATTATCCTAATATTGAATGTATTAATCAACTACTTTGAAAACACTCTGACTTTTTAAATTGTGCCCTGAAATGAAGCCAATTCTGTCCGACATTTTTCCCACCACACCTAGAATAACTTTTAGTCAGCCTCCCAATCTCTGCAATATCCTTGTCAGACCCTATGCTCCTTCTGCAGCCATTTCCCTATCCTGAGGCTCCTATCCCTGTGACTATCCCCACTATAAGACTTGCTGTAAGCACCCTCTGACTACCATGTATACCAGCCTTGTAACTGGCAACACACATACAATCAGAGTGCGTGCCATCTGTGAAACAACACATGTCCATGAACCAGATGTTATGTAAATGTTATTTGGCTTGTTAGATTGGCAAGATTACCACCAAGCTATCAGTTAGAATGAATGGGCATAGGAAAAGGTTGTATACTGGCAACTTACAATATCCTGCTGCAGAGCATGCTCTACAACATGACAGTCGTAACCTCAGCGCCTGTTTCATCACACATTCCATCTCGATTCTTCCTCCAGACACCAGTTTCTCAAAGCTCTGCAGGTCAGAATGAGTGTTACAATATGTCCTTGATTCTTGCCACTCATGTAGTCTCAAATTACGAGGCTAAGTCAATTATTATCTGCAATTTAGTTATATTTTTCTTTATTTTGGTAGTACTGTCATTGTATGTTGATGACGCATGCTTTGTTTATTTGTTGTTATATATTTGCAATTTTCAAGCTGCTAGGTTAGTTTCATTATTGCTGCCATGCTGTTAATCATGGCTGCTCCTCTGTCTATTTGCACCAAAGAAGAGCATCATTCAGTGATCCGTTTTTTGTGGTCGGTAGGTGTATCAGGGGCTGAAATTCATCAAAGACTTTCAGTACAGTATGGGAACAGTGTTTTACCACAACGGAGTGTCTATGGATGGATTGAAAAATTCCAAAATGGTTACACAAGTGTTACATACAATGAAGGAGCCAGACAGCCATTTACCACCACAAATGAAGAAACCATTGAGCGGTCATGTGAAATGATTCTCTTAGATAGACGATTAACTATTGATAAAGAGGCACATCGTCTGCAAATTAGTCATGGTTCTGCCTACGAAATCATCCACAACAGACTTTGGTTTCATAAAGTTTGTGCAAGATGGGTCCCAAAACA
Source organism: Schistocerca nitens (assembly GCF_023898315.1). Classification (NCBI taxonomy): domain Eukaryota; kingdom Metazoa; phylum Arthropoda; class Insecta; order Orthoptera; family Acrididae; genus Schistocerca; species Schistocerca nitens. The sequence goes on from NC_064620.1 coordinate 387,284,486, forward strand.
ACTCACACAGTTACATAAGCAAATGCCCTTGGACATCTGCAAAAAAACATTTGGATCGCACTATGGTAACGAAGGGGATAACTTCTTAGACAGGATCATTACTGGTGACAAAACGTGGATCCATCATTACGAGCCATAGAGTAAACAGCAGAGTAAGGGATGGAAACATCCAAATTCGCTGTGCAAGAAAAAGTTCAAGACCCAACCATCCGCAGGAAAACTGATGCTTATGGGTTTTGGGGGCACACAAGGTCCAGTGCTGGAACATTATGGGGAAAGGGGCACAACAATAAACAGTGTACGTTACAGTGAGATGGTTACTGCCAATCTAAAGCCTACAACTGGAAGCAAACACCGAGGATTGCTGTCAAAAGGTGTTATGTTGTTGCACGACAATGCCCGTCCGCATACTGCTGCTCACACTGCTGAAACACTCCAGAAACTCAAATTTGAAGTACTGGATCATCGTCGATATAGTTCCGATCTTGCCTCTTCTGACTATTACTTGTCTGGTCCACTCAAACAGGCGTTAAGAGGTCATTGATTTGCCTCAGACGAAGCAGTGAAAGAAGTGGTGCATTCCTGGCTTGCAGCTCAACCGAGAACTTTCTTTTATGAGGGCATCAGGAAGCAGCGTCGGGAAGCTTGTACAACGATCGACCAAGTGCATTGAAATCCAAGAAGACTATGTTGAAAAATGATGTTCTTGTAAGTTTCTTATTTGATTGCAATAAAATTTTATAACTACTTTGCGGATAATAATTGATTTACCCTCGCACATTAATTTCTTTAGTCTCTGTATTTCTTTCTTCACTCTAAATTTTCAATCTCTCATCCTGTCCAGTAAGTCTCCCCTGAGCTGCGCTCTGGGTGACTTTCCTGAACTCTTCCCATTTCCAGAACTTCACCAGTCTCCCCCCTCTCCTTCCCCTTCAACCCTTCTTGGAGTACAAAGTGCCAGCGGCTCTGTAAGCTTGCAAATTTCTATACTTTTATAAGTGTGTTCTCCTGCTGCTACTAGGTGAGTAGATTTTTTATCTATTCAAATACATTAAATCCCTATAGTATGTATTTCCAATGCCTGATGGCACTGCATTTAGGCTGCTAGATGCTTACACCACTGCCCTTAGGCTTAGAAGAGATGATATGGAATAGATGACCAGAGCACTTCCCTGCTGCGGCTCACTGGTACTCTTCTTCTGCATGTGAGATGTTCCATTATCAGGGAGATGTTAGGAAGTGCAGTGCAACCCTAGTGGCACAGTACAACACTCACTCATGGGGAGGCCCCATCATCAGCTGGGGTACATACTCAGTGAAAAGCGAATGCCTCAACTATATAGACCATCTTAAATGTTAAAATATGCATCCGTTGAAACTCATTCTGGCCGTTTAGGAGTTTATTCAGCTATCAATATTGTATTACTCCTTTTTCAATTGTAAGCCTAATGCTGTTTTATCGGTGGAGTAGATGTGCTCTCTAAAACTCAAGTCATAGGATCTACTTGTCTGGCTGATATGGCTGTCTTTACATTTCATTTATTTCTTTTCTTTATATATTTTTTGATTTGGTTATGTATGGTGTTCACTATGTATGTGTAGTTCATATTCATTTGCAGAGGTCTACATTTTTTTCTGCGTTCCTGCCTGGTATAGTGAAGTCGTTTTATTCTATATGTAACAGAGTAAAAGTACATGTGTTTCTGATGTAGAGGATGATAGGAATGATGATAAGAATGGGCATCAATAATCATGTTGGTACCTGTCAGTTGAAATGCATGTCTGTCATTTTTGTTATAAATTGCCAAATCTGTTTTGAGGGTCTGTGGAATGAATAATTAATCTAATGTAATCTAATCTGATCTTGACAGGCATGCTGCTCAGTTTTTTGACCAAATTCTCTATTTGTGTTTTGTCCACTGAGTCATCAATGTACCTTTTGAAAATTACTATGTTGGTAACTATGTCTGGATTTTCCTTGAAAAAAGCTTATCTGGCTGCTTAATATAGGTATCTGCAATGGTTCACACTAAGCTGTTTCCCATAGCAAACCAATTGCTTTCCCTGTAATATTTATTATCAAACATAAAATTGTCATATGACAGAACAAACTGTAATATTTATATCAGTTCTACTACTTCAGCTTGGCCTAGATGTTTCTTATGTACCAGATTTATTTTAATAAATTCTAAGACTTTGTCGAAAGGTATATTTGTATATTAGTTCTCATTATCTGGTAAAGCAAAAGTAGCACCATCTAGTATACCAGTATCTTTTATTTTATGGGAAAAAGTCACGTTGTTTTTAATATTATAAGATTATTTATAAATAAAATTCACTTTCAATATTTCATTGAGCTCTCTATTTATTTTGGATGTAGGACAGTCTATATTGCTCACTACCAACCTTCTTTATTTAGTTTAATTTGTGCTCTCGAAACAGGTACCTCTTATCTTTACCTGAAGATAGAAAATTCCGGTAATCTACCTTATCGCTTACTTCTTTCTGAACTCTCTGTGTCAGGTTCATTTTAACTTCTTCATTGTTATTCTTCCTAAATAATTTTTTAGTCATTTGTATTTCATCGTTTTGTGAATCATTGCAGCTGTAATCCACTTCTCCCCCACAATAACAAGCACTATCTGATTATGTATCTAATTATTTAATTTTTGAATAATATTATCATTGTTAACTTATTTTTGTGAAAAATTCTATGGGCATTCTAGGAAATTTTTGCTTTTGAGAACATAATTAACACTTCACATCACTTTTCGACGTCACCAGGCATTTGAACCTCACCTGTCATATTTTTTATTGTAGCTCTGTCCACATCCAGTTAATATAAGTTGCAAAATGTAACACTGTACACCAGCATGCTGTACACAATATTATTATCTAATTAACATGTCAAACACATCTAATCTCCTCCATGAAGTCAACAACAAATGACTTCAGAATACAGGTCAACAATATTAATCACACACTTACCAGCATATTCAGTCCAAACTAGGAAATATATCTTTAAGGCATTGTGTGAGTATTTTGGAGTTGGAGAGAACTGAAGCAAGCCTGATACAGAAGAAAGAGGCTTAGTGTTTGGTATTCTGCTGGCGGGTGATTGATGGTTTATTTCCTTAGTTCTGAATCAGTATTTAACATTTTAATTCATATCAAAATATGACTGTACTGCTGTTCCCCCTAGCCATATAGGCAGTCACACTTCAGACAATCCATAGTGACACTTGCTCAACAGAAGCAAAAAGTCCATAATTCAGTCATGCAATAAACAAAAATCAAACATAGATGCTATATTTGGTTGATAAACAAGTGACATGTCCATATAACTCATAATACCTGTTTTTTAAGTGTAATATTTTAAGTACTTATTAACTACAGATCCTTGTTTACAGGTTATTTGGAATTGCTTGGTGGAAGACAGTGCTTTGTTTTTGCGATATGTTCTTGAACGCCTTACAAGAGATAAACAGGATCTCATGTTCAAGATACTAAGGCATTTGATACGATTTGTACCACGTTTACCTCAGCAAGCAGCCTTTGCTTTGTACAACTACATAATTGGTTATGTGATGTTCTATGTGAGGTCACCGCATGAGGAAGGACCACACCTTATTGGCACAGCTCTTTCTATTCTTTGGATGGTAAAAAATAAATCTTTTGCATTGTGTAATCATACATTCCATCTTATTTTGATGTAAACAATATAAACCAGGTGTGTGTTAACATTACAATGAGACTGTGTTGTATAATGGTTTTGACAGTTATTGTATGTTCCATGTGAAACTTTTTTCTCTTGTAACATTAAATTTAATTGGACCAAAATTTATTTTAATGCAAATTATCTTGCAAAGTATATCACCAATCTTCTGAATGCTTGCACTTCTTTATTATTGGACTGAAGCTAAGTCTCCAGTATGTTGATTTATCTTGCATAACTTGCATGGAGTGGCATGTAGCACGAAGCAAGTGAACTGGGTTGAAATGAACTTGCGTAACAAGCAAGAAGCACAAAAGTGCAAGGTTGATAAAAAAGAAAGAGCAAGTGCACAAAGCCACTGGAAATTATATGTGTAGAAAAGGTGCTGAACAGCCACAAACAGATTCATTCATTATGTTTCACTCCTTTGCTGTTTCATTTCATTGTAGTAATATTTGTATAGGAGATGGGTTTGTTGTTGTGGCTTCTGCCTAGCAACATTTGAATATATTGTTTAAACAGCTTCTCATTACAGGGCTAGTAGGAATTCCACTTCTATGTGGAATTCAGACTCTTTGCCAGCTCAGCTTAGTTGAAGCATCAAACTAGTTTATTTAATTAGGGACAGATAAATGTGCAAGTCCATTAAACAGAAATGTAGAATGTTATTGTTTTTGCTTAAAAATAATACTTTTCTTCAAGAACTCATTTACTTGTGTAAAATTTCAAAGGCAGAGGTATGATCAGTGTGTGGCATTAAAGTTGGCTTTCCAATGCTACCCTACTTGGTGCAGGCACCTCCAGGCAGCCCTCAGCTTGCCCTCACGAAGGTGCAGTTAGTATATGCTACTCACCAGGCAGCCCTATTACACACATTCTGTGCATGTGCAAGCCACCCTGCCTGCGTCTGTTTAGCCAGTGCATTATGATCCTGTAGGCTGTGGTCCAGCTGCCTGACAGCATGCGCATCAGCTGCTTGCCCACTCTTGCCCACCTGTGCTTTTGGGTGCCCAGATGCCTGTTGGAGGGCTCTCAAGCTGGAACAGTCTGCTACAGAGCATGAACCAGATGATAAGATATGATAAGCAGCAACCAGAAACAGTCTACATGGTGCAAATTTATGTTAAAAACACAAATTAGAGCTTCCAGTGTCACTGACATCCCTGTATGCAATGCTGTTGATAGAGGGGTGTTACCACATGGTCCTTCACTGATGGGTTAACCTCTTGGTGCTTGGCAGTCATAGACTGAGCAGTGGTGCCTGAAATCTACATTCACTCAACATCTTTGGCCATTCACGCAGTTAATCTTTCAAAGAAGGAAAGAAGATTATGATATAATATTCCAGTGATTTTGAGGCCATCAGAGACTGATTGCAAGCTCAGAATGGGAAAGGATAGGAGGGAAATTGGAGATGCTGTTTTCCAAGGAATCTTCCCAGAATTTGTATTGTGTGACTGAAGAAAATCACAGAAAACCTAAACCTGGGTTTTACTACACATACAGTTGCTGAACTTTAAACCAAAACATTTCACTGTTCTGAATATTTTTTGTAATTAATGAGCCAACATTGTGATTTTTATTTTCTCTGTTACAGGTAGTGCACAGTGTGCATGGGATTATGTTCAAAGATTTGAAGCAAATTCTTAGGAAAGAGCAATGTGATGCATCAATTCTTCTTACAGCAAATGTACCATCAGCAAAGAAAATTGTTGTGCACGGACCACAAGGTAAGAGTGACTTTCATGGTATCAAAGAAATGAAATAATTATTTTGTTATATTAATGAAACATTCTACATTAGTAATGGATTCCACAAATTTATTAAAGTAAAAATGTTGAATATTACAGTGTATGTAACAATAAGATGAAATTATAGTAGTTCTCAAACAGATGGAACCAAATTCCTTATTCAGTAGATGAAAGCAACAAATGGAGACAGAAAATTTCTCAAAGCTGGTAAAGTTTTCAGATAGACTGATGTATTAATCTTAGAGTGGAACTGTTTGCAATTTCATCATATTGGTTGCATCTCTTGGAAGCTCTTGAGTTGCTATCTGTGTCATTTACTGATCAGTCACCAACATCATCAATGTTTCCTGGTGTGGTGACAGTGAACCTGGAGTTAATAATTCAAATTTTCATAGTGAAAGAAATTTTGTGTCATCATTATTTCGTTGTTAAGTTAACAGGAGGTGGTAGTGTTAATGTCATGATGCCCAGATGTGCGTAATGTCCTGAACGATCTTTCAAGGAATGAGGGAATATTACACTGCTGATGCAAACCTATTGGTCAGATGGGAATGTTCAACTCAGCAGTACTTTTGCAGCTATTTGAGAGTAGTAGACTGATGTGCCATTACTAAGTTTTACACTCTTCTTTCTGCTGTTTGTTGTAATCTACAACACAAAACACAGCCGTACTCTCTACAAGTGTGCATCACAAAAACTTGTACATGCAATTGCACTTGAGAAAGAATATACACTTGAAAAGTAAAACTATCAAAGATCACAAAAAATGAAAGCCTTTTGAGAATGAATTTTCAATCTGCTGTGGAATGCGCTCTGATATGAAACTTGGTAGATTAAATCTGTGTGCCAGACTGGGACTGAAACCTAGGGTCTTTACCTTTCGTGGGCAAGTGTTCTACCAACTGACCTACCTGAGCATGACTCACAAATCATCTTCAAAGCTTTGCTTCTGCCATTACCTCATCTTCTACATTCCAAACTTCACAGAAGTTCTCCTGCAAAACTTGCAGAATTAACAATCCTGGAAGAAATGATACTGTGAAGACATGCTTAGCCACAGACTGAGGGACTGTTTCCAGAATGAATTTTGACTCTGTAGCAGAGTTTTCACTGATATGAAACTTCTGGCAGATTAAAACTGTGTACTGCACTGGGTTTCAAACCTGGAATCTTTGCCTTTTATGGGCAACAACATTCAAAACTTCACAGATTTTTTTCTGTTAAAACTGCAGGATTGGGGGAAAGGATATTAAGGGACTTGACTTAGTCAGAATATGTGGAATTGTTTCCCAGAACGAATTTTCACTCTGCAGCAGACTTTGCACTGCAGTGGAATTTTCTCACAGATCAAATGAGCTGCTGGCAGAAGTAAAGCTGTGTGGAATGGTTGTGAGTCTTGTTCAGGTATCTCAGTTAATAGAGCACTTACAAAAGGCAGACGATCTGTGTTCGAGTTCTGTTTTGGAACACAGTTTTAATTGGCCAAAAAGTTTTACATTATCATACACTTCACTGCAGAGTGAAAATTTATTCTGCAAACAATCCCTGAGACTGAGGTTAAGCTGTGTCTCCACAGTGTTCTTTCATCTAGGAGTGCTAGTCCTACAAGTTCTGCAGGAGAACTTCCCTGAAGTTTGAATGATAGGAGATGAGTTATTGGCAGAAGTAGAATGGCAGCAGCAGGTCATGAGTCATGCATGGGTAACACAGTTGGTAGAACATTTGCCCACAAAAGGCAGAGGCTCCAGGTTCGAGTCCTGGTTTGGCACATTGTATTCATCTGTCAGAAAGTTTTATATCAGTGTACAGTCCACTGCAGAGTGAAAATTCACTCTAGAATCCTGTCTCGGGCATGGATGTGTGTGATGTCCTTAGGTTGGTTAGGTTTAAGTAGTTCTCAGTTCTAGGGGACTGATGACCTCAGATGTTAAGTCCCATAGTGCTCAGAGCCATTTGAACCATTCGACAACAGCTGTTACTGCGCATCACAATGTTGAACTTTAAAACTGACATAACAGATGTATCACAATAAATTTATGTATCAGATTGTGTCCTCATTTCTGTACATATTGCTTTGAATACAACTTCTATATTTTATAATAGTTTGCAGTAATATTTTTACTGTCATATTTATAACATAGATTGAATTTTGTGTGCAGTTTTGAGCCGGCCACGGTGGTCTAGTGGTTCTAGGCGCTCAGTCCGGAACCGCGCGACTGCTACGGTCGCAGGTTCGAATCCTGCCTCGGTCATGGATGTGTGTGATGTCCTTAGGTTAGTTAGGTTTAAGTATTTCTAAGTTCTAGGGGACTGATGACCACAGATGTTAAGTCCCATAGTGCTCAGAGCCATTTGAACCATTTGCAGTTTTGAAACTTTCCGTGCTGATTGTCGTGTAAATACTTGTGAGGAGTTTTACACGAATTACTTCTTCTATTTCCTTCTCCTGTTATTTTGACCATGATAGTAATTAAAGCTCCAGTATCACAGTTTTAAACATTTGAGGAAGCAGTGATGCAGTTCAACTACATAAAACTTTCTGTGGTAATTGTTGTGTGTCTTTATGAAACTGAAAGTTGGAATATGAAAGTGAACAAATGAATGGTTTCAAAAGTAAGAAAAAGAAGATCTGTATTCATTTCCTGCATGTATGTTGAAAAATAAACTCCAAATCAACTAAGTGTTGTATTTTTTTTAACGAAATTCAAATGAGTGTGCTATAAATTTAGCAAATATGAAGAATAGTCTCATAAACATAAAGTTTATTAACTTTGTCATGCTACATCAGAAATGTGATTTTCTTTTGAGTTTTCTGTTTTCTTTTAAATACAAGTTAATAAGCTACTTCAGCTACATTCTTTTACCAATATGCCTTCATTTATTCACTTATTTCTTGTCTCTGTTCTGTTGTCAAGTTTCTTACTTTGGCTATTGTATTTGTTTTATTTTGCAAAATCCTTCTCCTAAACTTTTTGTCTGTAATTTTACGCTTTCTTCAATTTCTTGCTTAACTATGTGAATTACCTACAGATTCCAGTGGACTTTCCAAACATAATTAGGTATACTCTTCTATTTTTAGAGGCAATATACAGTTTTCCATGTCAACATAAGGACATTCACTTTGGATGTGGCGTTAATAAATTATTGTTCTTTTTTCCTCCCTTTTTTCATCTTCTCTTTTCATACATTACTTTTCAGACCCAGATGCTGGAGGAATCCCTTCACAATTTCCTGTACAAGAAGATACCCAGTTTATTCAAATTCTTAAGGAATCATTAGATTTCTTTGGCATTCCTGAATCTCGACACAAGGAGTATTTCCTTGTCGATTACAAAACACGTAAGTGTGTGTGTGTGTGTGTGTGTGTGTGTATGTGTTTGTTTATAAACTTTTTTATACTGTATACATAATTTATTTACAACTTATAATTAATTATAATTCTCTGCAAATAGAACATAAAGTTACAATGTACTTTAGTATAGCAGCATGCCAATTGCAGAGGTGGGGAGTGCTATGTATTTTACAGACTATAAGACACTTTTGACTGTAAGACACATTTTATTTTTTAAGCAATGTTATAAAAAAAACATTTTTATTATTAGATTGTAAAACCAGACTAAAAGAAAAATCTTAAGTTATAAAACCAAAATGGCCTTTAAAATTCCTGAAATCATCATCTGAATTTTCTTCTTCCTCTTCCTCTTCTTCTTCTTCTTCTTCTTCTTCTTCTTCTTCTTCCTCTTTGTCATCATTATTGTGCTCTTCGTATATAAGATGGTCCTCACTGTCATCGAGAGTTGTTACTTATGCCACACTTCTTGGAAAATTTAACAATAATATCTTCTGTCACTCTAGATCATGACAGTTTTATCCATTGACACACTTGATTGATTGTAGGTTGTTTTAGATCTCCCTTCTGTGTGAATTCATGACGTTTCTTCTGTCATACATTTGTTCCATTCCTCTCCCATATATACTTTAAATGGTTTATTTATCGAGACATCGAGAGGTTGCAGTTGTGAATTAAGTCCTCCCAGAGTAATAGCAAGCTCTGTATTTCCCCTGTCTCAGTTTCTCTTTCACAGAGTTTTTCAAGTGGCCACTAAATTGATCTAGTATAAGAAGAGAACAAACCACTTTCCTTCTCTCCCACATTCTATTAATCCATAATGTCATAGCAGCCTCATTCATGCAACCCTTATCATGTACGAGAACAGCAACACTTGGTGCTGTCTCAAGTTTTTGCATTAAATTGCACTTGAAAATGATCCTTGGTTTAAGTTTAGTATGGTGAGCACAATGTGAAAGGACAACAGAGTTGTGCATTCTTTTTATGTCTTCTTGTTTTTATAGTTACTGTTTTAGTAACTTTCATGGAAACAGTTCTGTTACTTGGCACATCAGTGTCAGAGGAGTTTTGTCTCTATTCACTATTTGGCTTAGTTCCACATTAGTTTTCATTTGATGTTGAACATTAAAGCAATGGAAGGATAATATTTTCTTGTCATACTCATATGGCATTTTCTAACATATTTTGGTTTTGGTGTCCAAGCTAAGTCCATGAATCTTCATAAACCTGTAGCACCAACCAACTCCACCCTTAAAGTCTGTGTATAAGTACAAGTACATGATAAAGGCCCCTAGGATGCCGTAAAATTAAGCACCGAGTAACCAGAGGGTTGGCAGAGACGTTAATTATGAATGCGCAGTAAGGCACAGACAAATTAAAACATTTTCTCATTCAATTTGTTGTACAGTTTTTTTGTTTTTATCCAAACACAGTCTAAGTCTCTTGTATGTAGAAGGGCGATGAGGATGTGCGATTTTAGAGATGAAGTATTGCGATCTTCATGTATTATACTTCTGAGTGAATAATATAATGTTAAAGAACTGTATCAAGGATTGTATTTATCGAAGTAAATGAAGAGGAAAATTACAGGAAGAGGATTTTCGTGATTACAACAAGCGCCTGTGTCTCCAGAGTCCTCCACCACCTGCAGTTTCAACAAAAATGTAAAAATGTATCTCTCTCTCTCTCTCTCTATATATATATATATATATATAAAAATATATATATAATATCGGCACGTCGATAGACACACAAACAAACACAAACATACACACAAAATTCAAGCTTTCGCAACAAACTGTTGCCTCATCAGGAAAGAGGGAAGGAGAGGGAAAGACGAAAGGATGTGGGTTTTAAGGGAGAGGGTAAGGAGTCATTCCAATCCCGGAAGCGGAAAGACTTACCTTAGGGGGAAAAAAGGACGGGTATACACTCGCACACACACACATATCCATCCACACATATACAGACACAAGCAGACATTTCCCACAAACATACACACAAAATTCAAGCTTTCGCAACAAACTGTTGCCTCATCAGTAAAGAGGGAAGGAGAGGGAAAGACGAAAGGATGTGGGTTTTAAGGGAGAGGGTAAGGAGTCATTCCAATCCCGGGAGCGGAAAGACTTACCTTAGGGGGAAAAAAGGATGGGTATACACTCGCACACACACACATATTCTTCCACACATATACAGACACAAGCAGACATATTTAAAGACAAAGAGTTTGGGCAGAGATGTCAGTCGAGGCAGAAGTGAAGAGGCAAAGATGTTGTTGAATGACAGGTGAGGTATGAGTGGCGGCAACTTGAAATTAGCGGAGATTGAGGCCTGGTGGATAACGGGAAGAGAGTATATATTGAAGAGCAAGTTCCCATCTCCGGAGTTCGGATAGGTTGGTGTTAGTGGGAAGTATCCAGATAACCCGAACGGTGTAACACTGTGCCAAGATGTGCTGGCCGTGCACCGAGGCATGTTTAGCCACAGGGTGATCCTCATTACCAACAAACACTGTCTGCCTGTGTCCATTCATGCGAATGGACAGTTTGTTGCTGGTCATTCCCACATAGAATGCATCACAGTGTAGGCAGGTCAGTTGGTAGATCACGTGGGTGCTTTCACACGTGGCTCTGCCTTTGATCGTGTACACCTTCCGGGTTACAGGACTGGAGTAGGTGGTGGTGGGAGGGTGCATGGGACAGGTTTTACACCGGGGGCGGTTACAAGGGTAGGAGCCAGAGGGTAGGGAAGGTGGTTTGGGGATTTCATAGGGATGAACTAAGAGGTTACGAAGGTTAGGTGGACAGCGGAAAGACACTCTTGGTGGAGTGGGGAGGATTTCATGAAGGATGGATCTCATTTCAGGGCAGGATTTGAGGAAGTCGTATCCCTGCTGGAGAGCCACATTCAGAATCTGATCCAGTCCCGGAAAGTATCCTGTCACAAGTGGGGCACTTTTGTGGTTCTTCTGTGGGAGGTTCTGGGTTGAGAGGATGAGGAAGTGGCTCTGGTTATTTGCTTCTGTACCAGGTCGGGAGGGTAGTTGCGGGATGCGAAAGCTGTTGTCAGATTGTTGGTGTAATGCATCAGGGATTCCGGACTGGAGCAGATTCGTTTGCCACGAAGACCTAGGCTGTAGGGAAGGGACCGTTTGATGTGGAATGGGTGGCAGCTGTCGTAATGGAGGTACTGTTGCTTGTTGGTGGGTTTGATGTGGACGGACGTGTGAAGCTGGCCATTGGACAGGTGGAGGTCAACATCAAGGAAAGTGGCATGGGATTTGGAGTAGGACCAGGTGAATCTGATGGAACCAAAGGAGTTGAGGTTGGAGAGGAAATTCTGGAGTTCTTCTTCACTGTGAGTCCAGATCATGAAGATGTCATCAATAAATCTGTACCAAACTTTGGGTTGGCAGGCCTGGGTAACCAAGAAGACTTCCTCTAAGCGACCCATGAATAGGTTGGCGTACGAAGGGGCCATCCTGGTACCCATGGCTGTTCCCTTTAATTGTTGGTATGTCTGGCCTTCAAAAGTGAAGAAGTTGTGGGTCAGGATGAAGCTGGCTAAGGTAATGAGGAAAGAGGTTTTAGGTAGGGTGGCAGGTGATCGGCATGAAAGGAAGTGCTCCATCGCAGCGAGGCCCTGGACGTGCGGGATATTTGTGTGTAAGGAAGTGGCATCTATGGTTACAAGGATTGTTTCTGGGGGTAACGGATTGGGTAAGGATTCCAGGCGTTCAAGAAAGTGGTTGGTGTCTTTGATGAAGGATGGGAGACTGCACGTAATTGGTTGAAGGTGTTGATCTACGTAGGCAGAGATGCGTTCTGTGGGGGCTTGGTAACCAGCTACAATGGGGCAGCCGGGATGATTCAGTTTGTGAATTTTAGGAAGAAGGTAGAAGGTAGGGGTGCGGGGTGTCGGTGGGGTCAGGAGGTTGATGGAGTCAGGTGAAAGCTTTGTACGGGGCCTAAGGTTCTGAGGATTCCTTGAAGCTCCGCCTGGACATCAGGAATGGGATTACCTTGGCAAACTTTGTATGTGGTGTTGTCTGAAAGCTGACGCAGTCCCTCAGCCAAATACTCCTGACGATCAAGTACCATGGTCGCGGAACCCTTGTCCGCCGGAGAATGACGATGGACCGGTCAGCCTTCAGATCACGGATAGCCTGGGCTTCAGCAGTGGTGATGTTGGGAGTAGGATTAAGGTTTTTTTAAGGAGGATTGATAGGCATGGCTGGAAGTCAGAAATTCCTGGAAGGTTTGGAGAGGGTGATTTTGAGGAAGAGGAGGTGGGTCCCGCTGTGACGGAGGACGGAACTGTTCCAGGCAGGGTTCAATTTGGATAGTGTCTTGGGGAGTTGTATCATTAGGGGTAGGATTAGGATCATTTTTCTTCATGGCAAAGTGATACTTCCAGCCGAGAGTACGAGTGTAGGACAGTAAATCTTTGACGGCTGTTTGGTTGAATCTGGGAGTGGGGCTGAAGGTGAGGCCTTTGGATAGGACAGAGGTTTCGGATTGGGAGAGAGGTTTGGAGGAAAGGTTAACTACTGAATTAGGGTGTTGTGGTGCCAGATTGTGTTGGTTGGAATTTTGAGGTTTTGGAGGGAGTGGAGCTGGAAGTGGGAGATTGAGTAGATGGGAGAGACTGGGTTTGTGTGCAATGAGAGGTGGTTGAGGTTTGCTGGAAAGGTTGTGAAGGGTGAGTGAGTTGCCTTTCCGGAGGTGGGAAACAAGGAGATTGGATAGTTTTTTGAGGTGGAGGGTGGCATGCTGTTCTAATTTGCGGTTGGCCTGTAGGAGGATGCTCTGAACAGCTGTTGTGGATGTGGGAGAGGAAAGGTTGAGGACTTTTATTAAGGATAGTTGTTGACGGGTGTGTTCATTGGCTGAGTTGATGTGTAGGTGAAGGATTAGGTGGGTGAGGGCAATGGATTGTTCAGTTTGGAACTGGTATAGGGACTGATGGAAAGAAGGGTTGCAGCCAGAGATGGGAACTTTAAGTGTGAGGCCTTTGGGGGCTATGCCAAATGTCAGACAAGCCTGAGAAAATAAAATATGCGAGCGTAATCTGGCTAGGGTGAAGGCATGTTTGCGGAGGGAATGTAAATAAAACTTAATGGGGTCGTTGTGGGGGTGTTGTGAGGGTGACATGGTATTAGAAGGTGGAAAGTGTAACATGAGGTTGAAATGAAAATGAAAGATAAAAATATATGGGGAGAGATAAGGGTGAACTAAAAAGTAACTGGAGATCTGGTATGAAAAAAGGCGAAAAAGTGTTGGTTAAGTTGATCCTGTGGTGAACTTGGGTTGGTAGACAGCGATGTGCATGAAGGTTAGGTGGTTGTGTTGCCGCTAAAACACGTTAAAGGACGGAGAAATTCGGGAAAATTTCGAAAAAACGTGTAAATGTATTAAAAGGAGTGGTGTTGTGGTGAAAGATTACGAAAATGGGGCTAACAATTGTCTGACGAAGAAATAATGACGTTAAAACCTGTGGGGAGCGGCTAAAAATGATCAGTGATGTGCGAAAAACGGAAGTGGAAATAAAGTGAAAGTTATGAGAACTAGCCGAAATGGTTGTTAAGTACGTGAAAGCAGCTGTTATTGAACTAGAAAAGGTGGATTTTATAGTAGCGGTAGTGTTGAAAGCGGAAAATAAAAATTTTTTTGGTTATGGTTTGGAAGTGGGTTACGTATTATTGAGTATATATAGGCGGGATAAAATTGTATTACGGTAAAAAGGGGAAGGTGAATACAAAGTGAGACTACTGGTAAAAACAGAAAGAGAAAATAAAGAGAAAATAAGACGACAGGAAAGATTTCGAAATGCAACAGCGACAATAACAGACGTAATTGTTGGGTTCAAATAAATGATATGGTTAGGTTGGTTGGTTGGTTTTGGGGAAAGAGACCAAACAGCGAGGTCATCGGTCTCATCGGATTAGGGAAGGAAGTCGGCCGTGCCCTTTCAGAGGAACCATCCCGGCATTTGCCTGGAGCGATTTAGGGAAATCACGGAAAACCTAAATCAGGATGGCCGGACGCAATGATATGGTTATAATAGAGGGAAACATTCCACGTAGGAAATATATATCTAAAAACAAAGATGATGTGACTTACCAAATGAAAGTGCTGGCAGGTCGACAGACACACAAACAAACACAAACATACACACATATATATAATAGAGGGAAACATTCCACGTAGGAAAAAATATATCTAAAAACAAAGATGATGTGACTTACCAAATGAAAGTGCTGGCAGGTCGACAGACACACAAACTAACACAAACAAACTCACAAAATTCAAGCTTTCGCAACAAACTGTTGCCTCATCAGGAAAGAGGGAAGGAAAGGGAAAGACGAAAGGATGTGGGTTTTAAGGGAGAGGGTAAGGAGTCATTCCAATCCCAGGAGCGGAAAGACTTACCTTTGGGGGAAAAAAGGACGGGTATACGCTCGCGCACACACACACACACATGTCCATCCACACGTATACAGACACAAGCAGACATATTTAAACACAAAGAGTTTTCGCAGAGATGTCAGTCGAGGCGGAAGTGCAGAGGCAAAGATGTTGTTGAATGACAGGTGGGGTATGAGTGGCGGCAACTTGAAATTAGCGGAGATTGAGTCCTGGTGGGTAACGGGAAGAGAGGACATATTGAAGAGCAAGTTCCCATCTCCGGAGTTCGGATAGGTTGGTTTCAGTGGGAAGTATCCAGATTATCCGGACGGTGTAACACTGTGCCAAGATGTGCTGGCCATGCACCAAGGCATGTTTAGCCACAGGGTGATCCTCATTACCAAACACTGTCTGCCTGTGTCCATTCCTGCGAATGGACAGTTTGTTTCTGGTCATTCCCACATAGAATTCATGACAGTGTAGGCACGTCAGTTGGTAAATCACGTGGGTGCTTTCACACGTTGCTCTATCTTTGATCGTGTACACCTTCCGGGTTACAGGACTGGAGTAGGTGGTGGTGGGAGGGAGCATGGGATAGGTTTTACACCGGGGGCGGTTACAAGGATAGGAGCCAGAGGGTAGGGAAGGTGGTTTGGGGATTTCAGAGGGATGAACTAACAGGTTACGAAGGTTAGGTGGATGGCGGAAAGACACTCTTGGTGGAGTGGGGAGGATTTCATGAAGGATGGATCTCATTTCAGGGCAGGATTTGAGGAAGTCGGCCGGCCGAAGTGGCCGTGCGGTTAAAGGCGCTGCAGTCTGGAACCGCAAGACCGCTACGGTCGCAGGTTCGAATCCTGCCTCGGGCATGGATGTTTGTGATGTCCTTAGGTTAGTTAGGTTTAACTAGTTCTAAGTTCTAGGGGACTAATGACCTCAGCAGTTGAGTCCCATAGTGCTCAGAGCCATTTGAACCATTTTTTTGAGGAAGTCGTATCCCTGCTGGAGAGCCACATTCAGCGTCTGGTCCAGTCCCGGAAAGTATCCTGTCACAAGTGGGGCACTTTTGTGGTTCTTCTGTGGGGGATTCTGGGTTCGAGGGGATGAGGAGGTGGCTCTGGTTATTTGCTTCTGTACCAGGTCGGGAGGGTAGTTCCGAGATGCGAAAGCTGTTGTCAGGTTGTGGGTGTAATGGTTCAGGGATTCCGGACTGGAGCAGATTCGTTTGCCACGAAGACCTAGGCTGTAGGGAAGGGACCGTTTGATGTGGAATGGGTGGCAGCTATCATAATGGAGGTACTGTTGCTTGTTGGTGGGTTTCATGTGGATGGCCGTGTGAAGCTGCCCATTGGACAGATGGAGGTCAACGTCAAGGAAAGTGGCGTAGGATTTGGAGTAGGAACGGGTGAATCTGATGGAACCAAAGGAGTTGAGGTTGGAGAGGAAATTCTGGAGTTCTTCTTCACTGTGAGTCCAGATCATGAAGATGTCATCAATAAATCTGTACCAAACTTTGGGTTGGCAGGCCTGGGTAACCAAGAAGACTTCCTCTAGGCGACCCATGAATAGGTTGGCGTACGAAGGGGCCATCCTGGTACCCATGGCTGTTCCCTTTAATTGTTGGTATGTCTGGCGGAAAGAGGTTTTAGGTAGGGTGGCAGGTGATCGGCGTGAAAGGAAGTGCTCCATCACAGCGAGGCCCTGAACGTGCGGAATATTTGTGTATAAGGAAGTGGCATCAATGGTTACAAGGATGGTTTCCAGGGGTAACAGATTGGGTAAGGATTCCAGGCGTTCGAGAAAGTGGTTGGTGTCTTTGATGAAGGATGGGAGACTGCATGTAATGGGTTGAAGGTGTTGATCTACGTAGGCAGAGATACGTTCTGTGGGGGCTTGGTAACCAGCTACAATGGGGCGGCCTGGATGATTGGGTTTGTGAATTTTAGGAAGAAGGTAGAAGGTAGGGGTGCGGGTTGTCGGTGGGGTCAGGAGGTTGATGGAGTCGGGTGAAAGGTTTTGCAGGGGGCCTAAGGTTCTGAGGATTCCTTGAAGCTCCGCCTGGACATTGGGAATGGGGTTACCTTGGCAAACTTTGTATGTGGTGTTGTCTGAAAGCTGACGCAGTCCCTCAGCCACATACTCCCGACGATCAAATACCACGGTCGTGGAACCCTTGTCCGCCGGAAGAATGACAATGGATCGGTCAGCCTTCAGATCATGGATAGCCTGGGCTTCAGCAGTGGTGATGTTGGGAGTAGGATTAAGGTTTTTTAAGAAGGATTGAGATGCAAGGCTGGAAGTCAGAAATTCCTGGAAGGTTTGGAGAGGGTGATTTTGAGGAAGAGGAGGTGGGTCCCGCTGCGATGGAGGACGGAACTGTTCCAGGCCCGGTTCAATTTGGATAGTGTCCTGGGGAGTTGGATCATTAGGAGTACGATTAGGATCATTTTTCTTCATGGCAAAGTGATATTTCCAGCAGAGAGTACGAGAGTAGGACAGTAAATCTTTGACGAGGGCTGTTTGGTTGAATCTGGGAGTGGGGCTGAAGGTGAGGCCTTTGGATAGGACAGAGGTTTCGGATTTGGAGAGAGGTTGTGGGGAAAGTTTAACTACTGAATTAGGGTGTTGTGGTTCCAGATTGTGTTGATTGGAATTTTGAGGTTTTGGAGGGAGTGGAGCTGGAAGTGGGAGATTGAGTAGATGGGAGAGACTGGGTTTGTGTGCAATGAGAGGAGGTTGAGGTTTTCCGGAAAGGTTGTGAAGGGTGAGTGAGTTGTCTTTCCGGAGGTGGGAAACCAGGAGATTGGATAGTTTTTTGAGGTGGAGGGTGGCATGCTGTTCTAGTTTGCGGTTGGCCTGTAGGAGGATGCTCTGAACAGCTGGTGTGGATGTGGGAGAGGAAAGATTAAGGACTTTTATTAAGGATAGGAGTTGACGGGTGTGTTCATTGGCTAAGTTGATGTGTAGGTGAAGGATTAGGTGGGTGAGGGCAATGGATTGTTCAGTTTGGAACTGGTATAGGGACTGATGGAAAGAAGGGTTGCAGCCAGAGATGGGAACTTTAAGTGTGAGGCCTTTGGGGGTAATGCCAAATGTTAGACAAGCCTGAGAAAATAGATTATGGGAGCGTAATCTGGCTAGGGCAAAGGCATGTTTGCGGAGGGAATGTAAATAAAACTTAATGGGGTCGTTGTGGGGGTGTTGTGAGGGTGACATGGTATTAGAAGGTGGAAAGTGTAACATTAGGTTGAAATGAAAATGAAAATAAAAATATATGGGGAGAGATAAGGGTGAACTGGAAAGTAACTGGAGATCTGGTATGAAAAAAGGCGAAAAAGTGTTGGTTAAGTTGATCCTGTGGTGAACTTGGGTTGGTAGACAGCGATGTGCATGAAGGTTAGGTGGTTGTGTTGCCGCTAAAACACGTTAAAGGACGGAGAAATTCGGGAAAATTTCGAAAAAACGTGTAAATGTATTAAAAGGAGTGGAATGAGATTTTCACTCTGCAGCGGAGTGTGCGCTGATATGAAACTTCCTGGCAGATTAAAACTGTGTGCCCGACCGAGACTCGAACTCGGGACCTTTGCCTTTCGCGGGCAAGTGCTCTACCAACTGAGCTACCGAAGCACGACTCACGCCCGGTCCTCACAGCTTTACTTCTGCCAGTATCTCGTCTCCTACCTTCCAAACTTTACATTCTGGAAACATCCCCCAGGCTGTGGCTAAGCCGTGTCTCCGCAATATCCTTTCTTTCAGGAGTGCTGGTTCTGCAAGATTCGCAGGAGAGCTTCTGTAAAGTTTGGAAGGTAGGAGACGAGATACTGGCAGAAGTAAAGCTGTGAGGACCGGGCGTGAGTCGTGCTTCGGTAGCTCAGTTGGTAGAGCACTTGCCCGCGAAAGGCAAAGGTCCCGAGTTCGAGTCTCGGTCGGGCACACAGTTTTAATCTGCCAGGAAGTTTTAAAAGGAGTGGTGTTGTGGTGAAAGATTACGAAAATGGGGCTAACAATTGTCTGACGAAGAAATAATGACGTTAAAACCTGTGGGAAGCGGCTAAAAATTATGTGATGATGGAAAAACAGAAATAGAAATAAAGCGAAAGTTATTAGAAATAGCCGAAATGGTTGTTTAAAAGGTGAAAGGAACTGTTTGTGAACTAGAAACGGTGGATTTTATAGCAGCAGTAGTGTTGAAAGAGGCAATTTTTTTTTTTTATTTTTATTATTATTTTTTTTTTTTTTTTTTTTTTTTAATGGTTTGGAAGTGGGTTACGTATTATTGAGTATATATAGGTGGGGTAAAATTGTATAGCAGATTACGGTAAAAAGGAGAAGGTGAATACAAAGTGAAACTACTGGCAGAAACACAAAGAGAAAATAAGACGACAGGAAAGATTTCGAAATGCAACAGTGACAATAACAAACGTAATTGTAGGGTTCAAATTAATGATATTAATATAATAGAGGGGAACATTCCACGTGGGAAAAATATATCTAAAAACAAAAATGATGTGACTTACCGAACGAAAGCGCTGGCAGGTCGATAGACACAGAAACAAACACAAACATACACACAAAATTCAAGCTTTCGCAACAAACTGTTGCCTCACCAGGAAAGAGGGAAGGAGGGGGAAAGACGAAAGGATGTGGGTTTTAAAGGAGAGAGTAAGGAGTCTTTTGTCTTTAAATATGTCTGCTTGTGTCTGTATATGTTTGTATGGATATGTGTGTGTGTGCAAGTGTATACCCGTCCTTTTTTTCCCCTAAGGTAAGTCTTTCCGCTCCCGGGATTGGAACAAAGATGATGTGACTTACCAAACGAAAGCACTGGCAGGTTGATAGACACACAAACCAACACAAACATACACACAAAATTCTAGCTTTCGCAACCAATCGTTGCTTCGTCAGGAAAGAGGGAAGGAGAGGGAAAGACGAAAGGATGTGGGTTTTAAGGGAGAGGGTAAGGAGTAATTCCAATCCCGGGAGCGGAAAGACTTACCTTAGGGGGAAAAAAGGACGGGTATACACTTGCACACACCCACATATTCTTCCACACATATACAGACACAAGCAGACATATTCAAACACAAAGAGTTTGGGCAGAGATGTCAGTCGAGGCGGAAGTGCAGAAGCAAAGATGTTGTTGAATGACAGGTGAGGTATGAGTGGCGGCAACTTGAAATTAGCGGAGATTGAGGCCTGGTGGGTAACGGGAAGAGAGGATATATTGTAGAGCAAGTTCCCATCTCCGGAGTTCAGATAGGTTGGTGTTAGTGGGAAGTATCCAGATAACCCAGACGGTGTAACACTGTGCCAAGATGTGCTGGCCGTGCACCAAAGCATGTTTAGCCACAGGGTATTCCTCATTACCAACAAACACTGTCTGCCTGTGCCCATTCATGCGAATGGACAGTTTGTCGCTGGTCATTCCCACATAGAATGCATCACAGTGTAGGCAGGTCAGTTGGTAAATCACGTGGATGCTTTCACACGTGGCTCTGCCCTTGATTGTGTGCGTCTTCCAGGTTACAGGACTGGAGTAGGTGGTGGTGGGAGGGTGCATGGGACAGGTTTTACACTGGGGGCAGTTACAAGGGTAGGAGCCAGAGGGTAGGGAAGGTGGTTTGGGGATTTCATAGGTGTGAACTAACAGGTTACGAAGGTTAGGTGGACGGTGGAAAGACACTCTTGGTGGAGTGGGGAGGATTTCATGAAGGATGGATCTCATTTCAGGGCCGGAATTGAGGAAGTCGTATCCCTGCTGGAGAGCCACATTCAGAGTCTGGTCCAGTCCCGGAAAGTATCCTGTCACAAGTGGGGTACTTTTGTGGTTCTTCTGTGGGAGGTTCTGGGTTTGAGGGGATGAGGAAGTGGCTCTGGTTATTTGCTTCTGTACCAGGTCGGGAGGGTAGTTTAGGGATGCGAAAGCTGTTGTCAGGTTGTTGGTGTAATGGTTCAGGGATTCCGGACTGGAGCAGATTCGTTTGCCACGAAGACCTAGGCTGTAGGAAAGGCACCGTTTGATGTGGAATGGGTGACAGCTGTCATAATGGAGGTACTGTTGCTTGTTGGTGGGTTTGATGTGGACGGACGTGTGAAGCTGGCCATTGGACAGATGGAGGTCAACATCAAGGAAAGTGGCGTAGGATTTGGAGTAGGACCAGGTGAATGTGATGGAACCAAAGGAGTTGAGGTTGGAGAGGAAATTCTGGAGTTCTTCTTCACTGTGAGTCCAGATCATGAAGATGTCATCAATAAATCTGTACCAAACTTTGGGTTGGCAGGCCTGGGTAACCAAGAAGGCTTCCTCTAGGCTACCCATGAATAGGTTGGCGTACGAGGGGGCCATCCTGGTACCCATGGCTGTTCCCTTTAATTGTTGGTATGTCTGGCCTTCAAAAGTGAAGAAGTTGTGGATCAGGATGAAGCTGGCTAAGGTAATAAGGAAAGAGGTTTTTAGGTAGGGTGGCAGGTGATCGGCGTGAAAGGAAGTAATGTAACTTACCAAAGAAAAGTGTTGGTATGTTGATAGACACACTCACAAACACACACACAAAATTCAA
Source organism: Schistocerca nitens (assembly GCF_023898315.1). Taxonomy (NCBI): domain Eukaryota; kingdom Metazoa; phylum Arthropoda; class Insecta; order Orthoptera; family Acrididae; genus Schistocerca; species Schistocerca nitens. Next base: position 387,306,268 of record NC_064620.1, read on the forward strand.
GCTTTCGAACCCAAGGTTGCTTCATCAGGAAAGAGGGAAGGAGAGGGAAAGACGAAAGGATGTGGGTTTTAAGGAAGAGGGTAAGGAGTCATTCCAATCCTGGGAGAAAAAGACTTACCTTTGGGGGGAAAAAGGGACAGGTATACACTCGCAGACACACACATATCCATATGCACATAACAGACACAAGCAGACATATGTAAAGGCAAAGAGTTTGGGTAGAGATGTCTGTCGAGGCGGAAGTGCAGAGGCAAAGATGTTATTGAATGACAGGTGAGGTGTGAGTGGCGGCAACTTGAAATTAGCGGAGGTCACCTAACCTTCGTAACCACTTGGTTCATCCCTATGAAATCTCCAAATCACCTTCCCTACCCTCTGGCTCCTACCCTTGTAACCGCCCCTGGGTTAAAACCTGTCCCATGCACCCTCCCATCACCACCTACTCCAGTCCTGTAACCCGGAAGGTGTACACGATCAAAGGCAGAGCCACGTGTGAAAGCACCAACATGATTTACCAACTGACCTGCCTACACTGTGACGCATTCTATGTGGGAATGACCAGCAACAAACTGTGCATTCGCATGAATGGACACAGGCAGACAGTGTTTGTTGGTAATGAGGATCACCCTGTGGCTAAACATGCCTTGGTGCATGGCCAGCACATCTTGGCACAGTGTTACAACGTCCAGGTTATCTGGATACTTCCCACTGACACCAACCTATCAGAACTCCAGAGATGGGAACTTGCCCTTCAATATATCCTCTCTTCCCGTTACCCACCAGGCCTCAACCTCCGCTAATTTCAAGTTGCCGCCACTCACACCTCACCTGTCATTCAATAACATCTTTGCCTCTGTACTTCCGCCTCGACTGACATCTCTACCCAAACTCTTTGCCTTTACATATGTCTGCTTTTGTCTGTTATGTGCGGATGGATATATGTGTGTGTGCGAGTGTATACCTGTCCCTTTTTCCCCCTAAGGTAAGTCTTTCCGCTCCCGGGATTGGAATGACTCCTTACCCTCTCCCTTAAAACCCACATCCTTTCGTCTTTCCCTCTCCTTCCCTCTTTCCTGATGAGGCAACAGTTTGTTGCGAAAGCTTGAATTTTGTGTGTGTGTTTGTGTTTGTTTATGTCTGTATCGACATACCAACGCTTTCCTTTCGTAAATTACATCATCTTTGTTTTTAGATATATTTTTCCCACATGGAATGTTTCTCTCTCTCTCTCTCTCTCTCTCTATATATATATATATATATATATATATATATATATATATATATATATATATATATATATATATATATATATTATTTTTTTTTTTTTTTTTTAATTCCAATGTGAGTTCGACAGTGCCCTTAAATCACTTTCAGTATGTCATCTTCTAGTTTTGGCCATTTTGCATTCAGTTGTCTATTTGCACATGTACTCTTCCTCATTTTTTTCAGTCCTTCTTTACCACCCCCCTATTGTGAATGGTCTTTCCTGTTGATGGAGTGCTGAAGTGCCACTCAGTTGCTCTGCTTCCATGTTTTTCTGCATATACTATTACTTTCAACTTGTGTCCCACATTAAATGAATACCTTTTATTGTTATTCTTTTTTCCATTATGAAGCTAGCTACTAACAAAAATATTGTGCTATTATTGATAACACAAATCACTTTCAGTTCAGGTTCAGTCGTGCTGTAGACTTCAATGACGCATCATAGGCTAGAGTGTTCTGGGGTTGTCATGGCTGGCAGGAGGAAGACAGTTAACAAGCTTGTGAATCCCTGCAACTCATGTTCATCTCATCGGTGCACTGCTGCTGCCAGTTAAATCCAGTGTTGCCAGACAGAGGTAGATTTCCTGTGGCCTTGAATATATGGCCATTTTTAAGACTGGTGGGGATTTTAAATCAAACACTGGACATTTTACATTAATTTAAAGTATAAGACGTGCCTGAATTTTGGAGGAAGAGTTTTAAAGAAAAAAGTGTCTTCTAGTCCATAAAATACTGTATTTCAGGCATTGAAGTACAAATTTTTTGTCTATTTCGTTTTAGTATGCTTATTTGTTTGTAAAATCCTTGGACATCATTATTGGTATATTAATATAGATGCAATCAGTTGTTACTAATTTTTCACAAACTAATTTTCAGACACTTATATGTGTTGAATTCCTCAATGTCAAAGAAGTGAATTCTGTATCTTATTTGAATATCTGTCTTTCAAGTTCTATTACTTTTGTTGATGTTGTATTGTTGTGGAGGTGTTCATTTGGAAGACTGGTTTGATGCTTCTTTCCACAATTGTCCATTCTATGCACACACACTTGACACATCAGGATGTATGCAATCAATCAGTCTGTCCCTACTTTTTGTCATCAGGGCTAAAGAACTCTTCTCCCTCTTGCAGTAACTCCTCATTAGTTATCCATCTATCCTTCTCCAGCATTCTTGTGTAACACCACATTTTAAAATCTTCTCTTTTGCTCTGGACTGTAACCTGATAAAGCCCATTTTATACAAGTGACTTTCGTGTCTCTGCTGAGTACTCATGTCATGTGAGTCTGTTGCAGTACACTTGGCAAATAATTTGTTCGGTGACTCATTTGTCACAAGTACTCCTTTGTGCTAGCATGTCAGTGCAAAATAGTATTTGTTCTGAAAGCTGTCTGCTATGAAGTTTGCCCCCTGAACAGTGAAAGTAAGGCTATGCAAAATTCTACAAAGTGCCTTCCCCTTTCATTTCTTCCACCCTATCCAAGATCTCCTACTGTTTTTTTTTTTTTTTCCCAAGTTCCTGTCCCCATCACAATTAAATATTTGTTTCTCTTAAACTGCTTACTTCGCCTGCTATGCTACAACATACACTTTATCATAGAGAAAATATTGATACACTGTAACTACTTGATAGGTCACAATTCCAGTTTGCACTGATTTGTTGTAAATTGTAGTACATGCCAAAACAATAACGTAGATAGTGCATGTCAAGCAAAACCATCAATAATCTATGGACCAGCAATCCAAAACGTAGTCTAGTTGAAATCCAATAAGTAGTAAGTATGGTATAAGTGAGGTAGAGACTTTAGCTTAGCAGAATTAGAAGCCTGTTGCAGTGGCTGTGGCTTGTCATCAGCAGTCAGGCCTATGTGATAGCCCATTGATGCCTCATACCAGCCGTCAGAGGAGACGTTGAAATTGGGTATCTCAGGGTATCACCCTCATTGTCAATTGATAGACAAGAAATAACATCCCTACACCCCTTTAATGGTTGCAAAGAGGTAGTATGGTCACCCTAATGGTAGAGTGGAGATGCAGTTGTGCAAGCCAGCTAAAAGATCACTGACCATCTTGACATTTGATGTCCTCTGCTTGCTACGGGGGCATGGTGCTGATGCGAGAGTTATCTGGAGCTGATATTGTAATCTCCAAATCCATGCTGAAGTCCCATTCCATGAGGGACCAACTCTGGGGACATTGAACACGGAATGTTTGTCTGTCAGCCATATGAAGCTGTATTGAACTAGCTACAGAGGTGATGGGGCTCATCTTGAGGCGCAAGCCAGTAAGTATTAGTGCAGTTGGGTGATGTGTCATACCAGCATGGCGCCATTGGTGTCCTCTGTGAACATCTGTCATCAACGGGCAGCTCTTTTCGCACCTGATAGTCAATCTAGGACCCTCCAGAAGGTGCAAGTCCAAACTTCTGTGTCCAGCAAGTAATGGGGGTGACAGTTGAGCTGGCAGGGGTATGTTGTAGGCCTCAGAAGGCTCCAGATGGTCGGTGTCGAACCATGCAGCAACTCCACTGTAGTGAGCTCCTTTACCAGACTGGTCCTGTAGAAGGCCAGAAACTGGCTCAGAACCTCAGTCTTGGGTATGGCTGTCAGCATCTTCCTTAAAAGCATGGACAAACCACTTGACTTCACTATTGAAGGCCATGTGGAATGGCACCATTGTCAGCTGTGTTATGCCATTCCGAGAGCAGAAGCATGCTGGGTGGAAATTGAGTGCCATTGTCCGAAATGATTGTTTCAGTGTCCCCTCTAATGTTCTTTTTTTCTGTAAGGCACTTATTGTCTCCCATGCTGTTGTATTTGACATTCAGACTACATAAACATTCTAAACAGGGTACTAGCAGTAATGGGCAGCCCGGGGTGGCTGACTAGTGGGATAAGGATATCATGTAGAACAAAGTGGGAATTATATCAAAATGTTAGAAGTAGTCACAGTCAAGCTACAGTAGCCCATTACAAACAGTATTGTAAGGTGCTTAAAAATCTTATTATGAAGGCAAAAAGTATGTGGTATGCAAATAGAATAGCTAATTCACAGGATAAAATTAAAACAATATGGTCAGTTGTGAAGGAAGTGTCTGGTCAGCAGCACAAGGTCGACGATATAAAGTCAGTTCGCAGTAAAAATATTTCTGTTACTGATAAATCAGATATATGTACAGTATTTAACAATCATTTTCTGAGCACTGCTGGTGAATTAAATGAAAATTTAGTTTCTGCAGGAAATCATGTAACTTTCTTGGCAAATGCCTTTCCAAGATTGATGTCTGAAATACTCCTCTGTGATACAGACAAGAGGGAGATTGAGTCAATAATTAAATCACTTAAGACTAAGGACTCTCATGGTTATGATGGAGTGTCTAGCAGAATATTAAAGTACTGTGCTGCACATCTTAGCCCTGTATTTAGCCATGTTTGTAATTTTTCCTTCAGGAATGGTCAGTTTCCTGAGCGATTAAAGTACTCAGTAGTAAAGCCGCTTTATAAAAAGGGAGAAAGGGATAATGTAGATAATTTTAGACCTATTTCTATGCCATCAGTGTTTTATTGAAAAGGACAATTGATCATTTTATATCATACGATTTGTTATCAAATGTACAGTTCGACTTTAGAAATCATCCAACAACTGAAAATGCTATATTCTCTTTTCTCTGTGAGGTACTGGATGGGCTAAACAAAAAGCCCCAAACGCTTGGCGTATTTTTTGATTTAACTAAGGCATTTGATTGTGTTGATCACAAAATATTGCTCCAGAAGTTGGACCATTACGGAATACAGGGAGTAGCTCACAATTGGTTCACCTCTTACTTTAGCAACAGGTAGCAAAAGGTCATTATTCACAATGTTGATAACAACTGTGATGTGGGACCTGAGTGGGGTACTGTCAGGTGAGGGGGGAGGGGGGCAGGAGGGATCAGTGTTGGGCCATTCCTGTACCTTATTTATATAAATGATATGCCCTCTAGTATTAAATCACAGTAAGACTCAGTTTTTACAGTTTCTAACACACAATTCAACAAAACCTGACGTTTTAATTACACGCAACGGGCATATGATTAGTGAAACTGAACGGTTCAAATTTCTAGGTGTTCAGATAGATAGTAAGCTGTCGTGGAAAGCCCACATTCAGGATCTTCTTCAAAGACTTAATACTACCATTTTTAGTATTCGAACGGTATCAGAAGTGAGTGATTGTCTGACACAAAAATTAGTCTACTTTGCTTATTTTCATTCGCTTATGTTGTATGGTATTATATTTTGGGGAAACTCTTCCCATTCTACAAGGATATTTTTGGCTCAGAAACGGGCAGTTCGGGCAATAAGTGGTGTGAGTTCACCAACCTCTTGTCAACCTCTGTTCACGAGTCTGGGTATTTTGACATTGGCCTCTCAATATGTATATTTCTTATTGTCGTTTCTTGTTACCAATATTAGTTTATTCCCAAGAAGAAGCAGCTTTCACTCAGTATTAGTTTATTCCCAAGAATAGGCAGCTTTCATTCAGTTAATACTCGTCAGAAATCAAACCTGCATTTGGATCGGACTTCCTTAACTCTTGTGCAAAAAGGTGTGCAGTATACTACTGCATCCGTTTTCAATAAGCTGCCACTTGAATTCAAAAAACTTAGCAGTAATCCACGTGCTTTCAAATCTAAACTGAAGAGTTTCCTCATGGATCACTCTTTCTATTCTGTCGAGGAGTTCCTTGAAAAATTAAGGTGATTCTTATTGTATTGCTGATAGCGTTTACTTAAAATTATGGACTTACTTTTTTCAGGTTCATAAACATTTATTATCTGTTATTACTTTTATGTTGTAATTTCATGTACTGACACATTCCATGACCTTGAAGATTTGCTCCTCAATTTGGTCCTACAGAACTTGACGTATAAATAAATAAATAAATAAGGAACTTGGAAAATGAGTCTCTGATAAAGAACCACATCTCTTTGAGGTAGAGCCCTACATAGACCATGTGGATATGTTCCCATGGCTGCTGCAATATTGTCCAGATGTAGACCATTACAGGGCTGCTGACTGGGTTGACCCATAGGCCTTGCTGTAGTGGACTGTCCTCTTGATGACCTGCATGGTTCAGCACAGTAGGTGTACTGCCTGATGAGTGCCTTCATGCCTCAGTGGTCAGATTTACCATACACAAATATGGATGCAGTGTCAGGAAACGCTTGTAAACAGTCTTGTAAGGTGTTATCTATTTGAAAGCACAGTGGTTTCCTCAGTCCAAAATATCAGAAATAGTCTCATAGGTAGTCGGGATGGGGCATCGGCATTAGTGTGTAGCAGGTTGTGCTGTCTGCTGATAGTGAATTGAGTAATTGTAATTGTCAAGGAAGCTAGCAGAGCAGTGTAGGTATCATGCAGTTTTTTCTGGAAGGCAGATCGTAAGGCTGAAAAAGGAAATTAATGGCTTACAGTCATTCATGAAATACCCACCCAGATAATTGCATGTGTTTACATGCTGCTTGTGGGATTTGGGCAGGCATGCCTGTCCTAGATCAAATCCGCCCGGCAGATCAACAAGGAAGCCCAATGTGCCGGCAAGCCTGGATGTGGTTTCTAGGCAGTTTTCCACATTCGATTAGATGAATACTGGGCTGGTACCCACATCCTGCCCCAGTTACACTCTTTGCAAACATTTAGAAAAATGTTTGCACATTTTCACGTGGATAACAGTACTCACAGACAGTTGGAGTACACAAATTCAATCCCGAGGGATAAAGGGATAGCCATATAAAGGGCATCCAGCCACCCTCTAACATTATCGGCACCAAATCTGATAATAACCATGTAGACCCCATGTTGGTAGGGGATAAAGGCAAAAGAAGAAGATAGTCTGTTATGAGGTAAAACTTTGTACCATAAAAAAATATGTGGAATTTTTGGATGCCAAATATGATAGCCAGTGCTTCTTTTTCAATTTTTGAGTCTTTGATCGGGGCTGAAATGAGCATTTTAGACATATGTGCAATGTTTTGTTCACACCCATAGCTTTTGTGAGAAAGAAGGGCCTTGATGCCACGTTGGGACATGCCAGTGGCTGGGATAAGGCAGCTGATGAGTCACAGGTTGCTACACAAGGAGCAGACTTTAGATACGAGGTGCATTCAAGTTCTAAGGCCTCCGATTATTTTTCTAATTAACTACTCACCAGAAATCGATGAAACTGGTGTTCTTCTCGAAGTAATCGCCCTGCAGACATACACATTTTTCACAACGGTGATGCCATGATTCCATGGCAGCGGCGTAGGCTTCTTTAGGAGTCTGTTTTGACCACTGGAAAATCGCTGAGGCAATAGCAGCACGGCTGGTAAATGTGCGGCCACGGAGTGCGTCTTTCATTGTTGGAAAAAGCCAAAAGTCACTAGGAGCCAGGTCAGGTGAGTAGGGAGCATGAGGAATCACTTCAAAGTTGTTATCACGAAGAAACTGTTGCGTAACGTTAGCTCGATGTGCGGGTGCGTTGTCTTGGTGAAACAGCACACACGCAGCCCTTCCCGGACGTTTTTGTTGCAGTGCAGGAAGGAATTTGTTCCTCAAAACATTTTCGTAGGATGCACATGTTACCGTAGTGCCCTTTGGAACGCAATGGGTAAGGATTACGCCCTCGCTGTCCCAGAACATGGACACCATCATTTTTTCTGCACTGGCGGTTACCGGAAATTTTTTTGGTGGCGGTGAATCTGTGTGCTTCCATTGAGCTGACTGGCGCTTTGTTTCTGTATTGAAAAATGGCATCCACGTCTCATCCATTGTCACAACCAATGAAAAGAAAGTCCCATTCATGCTGTCGTTGCGCATCAACATTGCTTGGCAACATGCCACACGGGCAGCCATGTGGTCATCCGTCAGCATTCGTGGCACCCACCTGGATGACACTTTTCACATTTTCAGGTTGTCATGCAGGATTGTGTGCACAGAACCCACAGAAATGCCAACTCTGGAGGCGAGCTGTTCAACAGTCATTCGGCGATCCCCCAAAACAATTCTCTCCACTTTCTCGATCATGTCGTCAGACCAGCTTGTGCGAGCCCGAGGTTGTTTCGGTTTGTTGTCACACGATGTTCTACCTTCATTAAACTGTCGCACCCACGAACGCACTTTCGACACATCCATAACTCCATCACCACATGTCTCCTTCAACTGTCAATGAATTTCAATTTGTTTCACACCACACAAATTCAGAAAACGAATGATTGCACGCTGTTCAAGTAAGGAAAACGTCGCCATTTTAAGTATTTAAAACAGTTCTCATTCTCGCCGCTGGCGGTAAAATTCCATCTGCTGTACGGTGCTGCCATCTCTGAACGCGGCCTCATTTTAAAACAATGCGCATGTTTCTATCTCTTTCCAGTCCGGAGAAAAAAAATCGGAGGCCTTAGAACTTGAATGCACCTCGTAATGTTTTAAATTGTAAAAAGGTGTGTGACATTGCACTGTTCTTGCATAGATTGTTTAGGCATCTGATGATCTGTGCTGTATGTATTATAAATTTTGCGTAATAATTTATTTTTTCAATAAATTACTAAAGGTTGTTAAGTTTGCAGTCACTTGGATTTTTTCTGTTGCTTTCACATCGTGATGACTTCATTGAAATTCTTTATAACTCAGTGTGTGTCCTAAGTACTTCACTTGCTCTTGAAAGAATTCACACTTTTGTAGATTGCATTTTACTCCATTTTGCTGAAGTGTCTGAAGCAGGAAATGTAAGTTTGCAAATTATTGTCCTGTTGTAGTGCCACTTACTAATATATCATCCAAGTAATTGACTATGTTCGGAATGTTTTGAATCAGATGCTCCAAAAAAAGTTGGAAAATTATTAGTGCACTAGGAGTTCCAAAAGGCAATACCTGTTGTATCTGTGCAATCCAAATCAAACGATGATGATCATTAATTAGTGGGACTGTTTGTCTAATGGATGTTTTAAATAAGCTTCATATAAATAAATTTGTCTCTTTAATTATTGAATGACGCTCATATTATTGAAAATCTCTTGATAGTTCACATTTCATGTGATGGCCCGTTGGGACCTCTTACTGGCCAGAGGAGGAGTCATTGATAATGGACATTGCAGGGTATCGACCTCACTGTCAGATGACAGAGAAATAGCAGAGATGAATTATCTTTTGTGATGGCAGCTAATTAGCTATGTAGAAATATTGTATGTAATAAATTTAGCATGAAACTGGCATTCACTAAGGTAACATTAATTTCAAATTATTGAGGTAAAACTAATTACTTTTTAATCATTACCTTTGTTCTGTTCTACTGTGATAATTAAGTGAATTAAACTGCAATGTTTTAATTATTTTTGTTTGTATAATGCATGTACGTGTTACACGATTATGGAAAAATCTTTTGCAGATCAGATCCATAACCCATCATCTTACGTGAGAGATTTCTATTTTTTTAAACGCTCACAGTATCCTCAGTTGGAATTAGTTCACATGAAACCTGAAGAAGCTTTCAATGCATTGCAAAAACAAGAACTGACACATAAATCTGTTGAGATTGGAAAAGTTCTTCTCACTTGGGCTATCCTCAAAAATGTTGACATGGTAAGCTATTTAATTACATCAATGTAAATATATATACATGCTAATCTCTTATAACTCCTAAATTTGCAAACTTTGACACTTGCACTCCAAGTATATGTAAATGTTATAGCATTCAACATATATACTAGTTCAGAAATTACAATGTATTTTTCACTGCATCTGAAAACAAAGAAAGATAAAAAGATCTACTCACCAAATGGCAGCAGTAGAAAACACAAATAAAAGATATAAAAATGTGCAAGATTTCAGAGCCAATCACACCTTCTTCTGGAATAAAGATTGAAGGGAATAGAACAAGGATAAAATGACTGACGAGGTTTAGGAAATAGGGGCAGTTATGGAAAAGTCACCAAAATTGCTGGGTTGGAGGGCTTACTGGATCGCGTGCAAGAGTCAATAATACCCGAAAGCTAAGTGACATATGAGGGGAGTGGGGGGGGGGGGGGGGGGGGTATTGAAAACTAAAAGATAAAGGAAAATGAAAAGGAGTTAATGAAAGAGGTATTTACTGAGAAGAAATACTGAAACCACAAATTTAGACCCTAATAATACATGCATTACTAATGAAAAGAAACCACAAAAGAAAAAAATAATATTGGCTTCAGGAGAGGTATAAGAACAAGTAGGATAATCCCACTTTGCTCTAGTACAATATGATAGCAGGAAATATCAACAACATAAAATGAACTCAGTGTGTTAGTTTTTCTTAGTGATGCAAAAAATAGCTTTGCCACTCATTTACCTTTGTGGCCCGACAATGGGTATTTGAAAAGTGGTAGATGACTGGAGAGACAAGGCATGGGAGATCGGTTTCTGTACTAGGTTGGCAGGGTAATTTCGATCTGTGTAGGCCTCATCAGTGAGACTCTTGGTGTATTTGGAGAGCAACTGCTGGTCATCATGATGCTATGACCACAGTAGGCTAGGCTATGTTTGAGGAACTTCTTGATGTGGAATGAGTGGCAGCTGTCAAAATGGAGGTCTTGCCAGCAGTTGGTAGGTCTGATATGGACAGAGGCACTGATAAAGCCATGCTTGAGGTGGAGGTCAACAATGAGAAATGTGGCTTTTGGGGTGCAGAGAACAAAGTGGAGCAAAACGAATGGGTGAGAAGGTGTAGTGGTTCTAGAGGAGTATGGAAAAGGTGTCCACATCCTCATTCCAGAGAACAGAGAGATCATCAGTGAATATGAACCAGGTCATGGTTGTAGGATTCTGGTGGTTGGGAAGGATTCCTCTACATGGCCCATGAATACATTGGATTGAATGATTCCATGTGGTTACCCATTGCTGTTCCACGGATATGTTTAAATACAGGTGATGCCTTCAAAGGAGAAGATATTGAGGGTGAGAATATAGTTTTTCATGGCCAGCAGGAAGAAGATCGTGGTTTGGGGTCAGTAAGGCATTGGGAAAGGTGGTGTTCAATAGTAGCTAGATGATGGGCATTGGGAATGTTAGTGTAGAGGGAGATGGCATCAACAGTGATGGAGAGGGAACCATGTGATAAAGGAGCAGGAACTGTAGAGATTTAGTGGAGGAAATGGTTGATGTCCTTTATATAGGAGGGTACAGGGTTGACCCATGAACCGTGGACCTTGCCGTTGGTGGGGAGGCTTGCGTGCCTCAGCGATACAGATGGCCGTACCATAGGTGCAACCACAACGGAGGGGTATCTGTTTAGAGGCCAGACAAACATGTGGTTCCTGAAGAGGGGCAGCTTTTCAGTAGTTGCAGGGGCAACAGTCAGGATGATTGACTGATCTGGCCTTGTAACATTAACCAAAACGGCCTTGCTGTGCTGGTACTGCGAACGGCTGAAAGCAAGGGGAAACTACAGCCGTAATTTTTCCTGCGGACATGCAGCTTTACTGTATGATTAAATGATGATGGCGTCCTCTTGGGTAAAATATTCCGGAGGTAAAATAGTCCCCCATTCGGATCTCCGGGCGGGGACTACTCAAGAGGACGTCGTTATCAGGAGAAAGAAAACTGGCGTTCTACGGATCGGAGCGTGGAATGTCAGATCCCTTAATCGGGCAGGTAGGTTAGAAAATTTAAAAAGGGAAATGGATAGGTTAAAGTTAGATATAGTGGGAATTAGTGAAGTTTGGTGGCAGGAGGAACAAGACTTTTTGTCAGGTGATTACAGGGTTAAAAATACAAAATCAAATAGGGGTAATGCAGAAGTAGGTTTAATAATGAATAAAAAAAATAGGAGTGCGGGTTAGCTACTACAAACAGCATAGTGAACGCATTATTGTGGCCAAGATAGACACAAAGCCTATGCCTACTACAGTAGTACAAGTTTATATGCCAACTAGCTCTGCAGATGATGAAGAAATTGATGAAATGTATGACGAGATAAAAGAAATTATTCGGGTAGTAAAGGGAGATGAAAATTTAATAGTCATGGGTGACCGGAATTCGTCAGTAGGAAAAGGGAGAGAAGGAAACATAGTAGGTGAATATGGATTGGGGGGAAGAAATGAAAGAGGAAGCCGCCTTGTAGAATTTTGCACAGAGCATAACTTAATCATAGCTAACACTTGGTTCAAGAATCATAAAAGAAGGTTGTATACCTGGAAGAATCCTGGAGATACTAAAAGGTATCAGAAAGATTATATAATGGTAAGACAGAGATTTAGGAATCAGGTTTTAAATTGTAAGACATTTCCAGGGGCAGATGTGGAACAGTAGAGATTTAGTGGAGGAAATGGTTGATGTCCTTTATATAGGAGGGTACAGGGTTGACCCATGAACCGTGGACCTTGCCGTTGGTGGGGAGGCTTGCGTGCCTCAGCGATACAGATGGCCGTACCATAGGTGCAACCACAACGGAGGGGTATCTGTTGAGAGGCCAGACAAACATGTGGTTCCTGAAGAGGGGCAGCTTTTCAGTAGTTGCAGGGGCAACAGTCAGGATGATTGACTGATCTGGCCTTGTAACATTAACCAAAACGGCCTTGCTGTGCTGGTACTGCGAACGGCTGAAAGCAAAGGGAAACTACAGCCGTAGTTTTTCCCGCGGACATGCAGCTTTACTGTATGATTAAATGATGATGGCGTCCTCTTGGGTAAAATATTCCGGAGGTAAAATAGTCCCCCATTCGGATCTCCGGGCGGGGACTACTCAAGAGGACGTCGTTATCAGGAGAAAGAAAACTGGCGTTCTACGGATCGGAGCGTGGAATGTCAGATCCCTTAATCGGGCAGGTAGGTTAGAAAATTTAAAAAGGGAAATGGATAGGTTAAAGTTAGATATAGTGGGAATTAGTGAAGTTTGGTGGCAGGAGGAACAAGACTTTTTGTCAGGTGATTACAGGGTTAAAAATACAAAATCAAATAGGGGTAATGCAGAAGTAGGTTTAATAATGAATAAAAAAAATAGGAGTGCGGGTTAGCTACTACAAACAGCATAGTGAACGCATTATTGTGGCCAAGATAGACACAAAGCCCATGCCTACTACAGTAGTACAAGTTTATATGCCAACTAGCTCTGCAGATGATGAAGAAATTGATGAAATGTATGACGAGATAAAAGAAATTATTCGGGTAGTAAAGGGAGATGAAAATTTAATAGTCATGGGTGACCGGAATTCGTCAGTAGGAAAAGGGAGAGAAGGAAACATAGTAGGTGAATATGGATTGGGGGGAAGAAATGAAAGAGGAAGCCGCCTTGTAGAATTTTGCACAGAGCATAACTTAATCATAGCTAACACTTGGTTCAAGAATCATAAAAGAAGGTTGTATACCTGGAAGAATCCTGGAGATACTAAAAGGTATCAGAAAGATTATATAATGGTAAGACAGAGATTTAGGAATCAGGTTTTAAATTGTAAGACATTTCCAGGGGCAGATGTGGATTCTGACCACAATCTATTGGTTATGAACTGCAGATTGAAACTGAAGAAACTGAAAAAAGGTGGGAATTTAAGGAGTTGGGACCTGGGTAAACTGAAAGCACCATAGGTTGTAGAGAGTTTCAGGGAGAGCATAAGGGAACAACTAACAGGAATGGGGGAAAGAAATACAGTAGAAGAAGAATGGGTAGCTCTGAGGGATGAAGTAATAAAGGCAGCAGAGGATCAAGTAGGTAAAAAGGTGAGGGCTAATAGAAATCCTTGGGTAACAGAAGAAATATTGAATTTAATTGATGAAAGGAGAAAATATAAAACTGCAGTAAATGAAGCAGGCAAAAAGGAATACAAACGTCTCAAAAATGAGATTGACAGGAAGTGCAAAATGGCTAAGCAGGGATGGCTAGAGGACAAATGTAAGGATGTAGAGGCTTGTCTCACTAGGGGTAAGATAGATACTGCCTACAGGAAAATTAAAGAGACCTTTGGAGAGTAGTACAAGTTTATATGCCAACTAGCTCTGCAGATGATGAAGAAATTGATGAAATGTATGACGAGATAAAAGAAATTATTCGGGTAGTAAAGGGAGATGAAAATTTAATAGTCATGGGTGACCGGAATTCGTCAGTAGGAAAAGGGAGAGAAGGAAACATAGTAGGTGAATATGGATTGGGGGGAAGAAATGAAAGAGGAAGCCGCCTTGTAGAATTTTGCACAGAGCATAACTTAATCATAGCTAACACTTGGTTCAAGAATCATAAAAGAAGGTTGTATACCTGGAAGAATCCTGGAGATACTAAAAGGTATCAGAAAGATTATATAATGGTAAGACAGAGATTTAGGAATCAGGTTTTAAATTGTAAGACATTTCCAGGGGCAGATGTGGATTCTGACCACAATCTATTGGTTATGAACTGCAGATTGAAACTGAAGAAACTGAAAAAAGGTGGGAATTTAAGGAGTTGGGACCTGGGTAAACTGAAAGCACCATAGGTTGTAGAGAGTTTCAGGGAGAGCATAAGGGAACAACTAACAGGAATGGGGGAAAGAAATACAGTAGAAGAAGAATGGGTAGCTCTGAGGGATGAAGTAATAAAGGCAGCAGAGGATCAAGTAGGTAAAAAGGTGAGGGCTAATAGAAATCCTTGGGTAACAGAAGAAATATTGAATTTAATTGATGAAAGGAGAAAATATAAAACTGCAGTAAATGAAGCAGGCAAAAAGGAATACAAACGTCTCAAAAATGAGATTGACAGGAAGTGCAAAATGGCTAAGCAGGGATGGCTAGAGGACAAATGTAAGGATGTAGAGGCTTGTCTCACTAGGGGTAAGATAGATACTGCCTACAGGAAAATTAAAGAGACCTTTGGAGAGTAGTACAAGTTTATATGCCAACTAGCTCTGCAGATGATGAAGAAATTGATGAAATGTATGACGAGATAAAAGAAATTATTCGGGTAGTAAAGGGAGATGAAAATTTAATAGTCATGGGTGACCGGAATTCGTCAGTAGGAAAAGGGAGAGAAGGAAACATAGTAGGTGAATATGGATTGGGGGGAAGAAATGAAAGAGGAAGCCGCCTTGTAGAATTTTGCACAGAGCATAACTTAATCATAGCTAACACTTGGTTCAAGAATCATAAAAGAAGGTTGTATACCTGGAAGAATCCTGGAGATACTAAAAGGTATCAGAAAGATTATATAATGGTAAGACAGAGATTTAGGAATCAGGTTTTAAATTGTAACACATTTCCAGGGGCAGATGTGGAACAGTAGAGATTTAGTGGAGGAAATGGTTGATGTCCTTTATATAGGAGGGTACAGGGTTGACCCATGAACCGTGGACCTTGCCGTTGGTGGGGAGGCTTGCGTGCCTCAGCGATACAGATGGCCGTACCATAGGTGCAACCACAACGGAGGGGTATCTGTTGAGAGGTCAGACAAACATGTGGTTCCTGAAGAGGGGCAGCTTTTCAGTAGTTGCAGGGGCAACAGTCAGGATGATTGACTGATCTGGCCTTGTAACATTAACCAAAACGGCCTTGCTGTGCTGGTACTGCGAACGGCTGAAAGCAAAGGGAAACTACAGCCGTAGTTTTTCCCGCGGACATGCAGCTTTACTGTATGATTAAATGATGATGGCGTCCTCTTGGGTAAAATATTCCGGAGGTAAAATAGTCCCCCATTCGGATCTCCGGGCGGGGACTACTCAAGAGGACGTCGTTATCAGGAGAAAGAAAACTGGCGTTCTACGGATCGGAGCGTGGAATGTCAGATCCCTTAATCGGGCAGGTAGGTTAGAAAATTTAAAAAGGGAAATGGATAGGTTAAAGTTAGATATAGTGGGAATTAGTGAAGTTTGGTGGCAGGAGGAACAAGACTTTTTGTCAGGTGATTACAGGGTTAAAAATACAAAATCAAATAGGGGTAATGCAGAAGTAGGTTTAATAATGAATAAAAAAAATAGGAGTGCGGGTTAGCTACTACAAACAGCATAGTGAACGCATTATTGTGGCCAAGATAGACACAAAGCCCATGCCTACTACAGTAGTACAAGTTTATATGCCAACTAGCTCTGCAGATGATGAAGAAATTGATGAAATGTATGACGAGATAAAAGAAATTATTCGGGTAGTAAAGGGAGATGAAAATTTAATAGTCATGGGTGACCGGAATTCGTCAGTAGGAAAAGGGAGAGAAGGAAACATAGTAGGTGAATATGGATTGGGGGGAAGAAATGAAAGAGGAAGCCGCCTTGTAGAATTTTGCACAGAGCATAACTTAATCATAGCTAACACTTGGTTCAAGAATCATAAAAGAAGGTTGTATACCTGGAAGAATCCTGGAGATACTAAAAGGTATCAGAAAGATTATATAATGGTAAGACAGAGATTTAGGAATCAGGTTTTAAATTGTAAGACATTTCCAGGGGCAGATGTGGATTCTGACCACAATCTATTGGTTATGAACTGCAGATTGAAACTGAAGAAACTGAAAAAAGGTGGGAATTTAAGGAGTTGGGACCTGGATAAACTGAAAGCACCATAGGTTGTAGAGAGTTTCAGGGAGAGCATAAGGGAACAACTAACAGGAATGGGGGAAAGAAATACAGTAGAAGAAGAATGGGTAGCTCTGAGGGATGAAGTAATAAAGGCAGCAGAGGATCAAGTAGGTAAAAAGGTGAGGGCTAATAGAAATCCTTGGGTAACAGAAGAAATATTGAATTTAATTGATGAAAGGAGAAAATATAAAACTGCAGTAAATGAAGCAGGCAAAAAGGAATACAAACGTCTCAAAAATGAGATTGACAGGAAGTGCAAAATGGCTAAGCAGGGATGGCTAGAGGACAAATGTAAGGATGTAGAGGCTTGTCTCACTAGGGGTAAGATAGATACTGCCTACAGGAAAATTAAAGAGACCTTTGGAGAGTAGTACAAGTTTATATGCCAACTAGCTCTGCAGATGATGAAGAAATTGATGAAATGTATGACGAGATAAAAGAAATTATTCGGGTAGTAAAGGGAGATGAAAATTTAATAGTCATGGGTGACCGGAATTCGTCAGTAGGAAAAGGGAGAGAAGGAAACATAGTAGGTGAATATGGATTGGGGGGAAGAAATGAAAGAGGAAGCCGCCTTGTAGAATTTTGCACAGAGCATAACTTAATCATAGCTAACACTTGGTTCAAGAATCATAAAAGAAGGTTGTATACCTGGAAGAATCCTGGAGATACTAAAAGGTATCAGAAAGATTATATAATGGTAAGACAGAGATTTAGGAATCAGGTTTTAAATTGTAAGACATTTCCAGGGGCAGATGTGGATTCTGACCACAATCTATTGGTTATGAACTGCAGATTGAAACTGAAGAAACTGAAAAAAGGTGGGAATTTAAGGAGTTGGGACCTGGATAAACTGAAAGCACCATAGGTTGTAGAGAGTTTCAGGGAGAGCATAAGGGAACAACTAACAGGAATGGGGGAAAGAAATACAGTAGAAGAAGAATGGGTAGCTCTGAGGGATGAAGTAATAAAGGCAGCAGAGGATCAAGTAGGTAAAAAGGTGAGGGCTAATAGAAATCCTTGGGTAACAGAAGAAATATTGAATTTAATTGATGAAAGGAGAAAATATAAAACTGCAGTAAATGAAGCAGGCAAAAAGGAATACAAACGTCTCAAAAATGAGATTGACAGGAAGTGCAAAATGGCTAAGCAGGGATGGCTAGAGGACAAATGTAAGGATGTAGAGGCTTGTCTCACTAGGGGTAAGATAGATACTGCCTACAGGAAAATTAAAGAGACCTTTGGAGAGTAGTACAAGTTTATATGCCAACTAGCTCTGCAGATGATGAAGAAATTGATGAAATGTATGACGAGATAAAAGAAATTATTCGGGTAGTAAAGGGAGATGAAAATTTAATAGTCATGGGTGACCGGAATTCGTCAGTAGGAAAAGGGAGAGAAGGAAACATAGTAGGTGAATATGGATTGGGGGGAAGAAATGAAAGAGGAAGCCGCCTTGTAGAATTTTGCACAGAGCATAACTTAATCATAGCTAACACTTGGTTCAAGAATCATAAAAGAAGGTTGTATACCTGGAAGAATCCTGGAGATACTAAAAGGTATCAGAAAGATTATATAATGGTAAGACAGAGATTTAGGAATCAGGTTTTAAATTGTAACACATTTCCAGGGGCAGATGTGGAACAGTAGAGATTTAGTGGAGGAAATGGTTGATGTCCTTTATATAGGAGGGTACAGGGTTGACCCATGAACCGTGGACCTTGCCGTTGGTGGGGAGGCTTGCGTGCCTCAGCGATACAGATGGCCGTACCATAGGTGCAACCACAACGGAGGGGTATCTGTTGAGAGGTCAGACAAACATGTGGTTCCTGAAGAGGGGCAGCTTTTCAGTAGTTGCAGGGGCAACAGTCAGGATGATTGACTGATCTGGCCTTGTAACATTAACCAAAACGGCCTTGCTGTGCTGGTACTGCGAACGGCTGAAAGCAAAGGGAAACTACAGCCGTAGTTTTTCCCGCGGACATGCAGCTTTACTGTATGATTAAATGATGATGGCGTCCTCTTGGGTAAAATATTCCGGAGGTAAAATAGTCCCCCATTCGGATCTCCGGGCGGGGACTACTCAAGAGGACGTCGTTATCAGGAGAAAGAAAACTGGCGTTCTACGGATCGGAGCGTGGAATGTCAGATCCCTTAATCGGGCAGGTAGGTTAGAAAATTTAAAAAGGGAAATGGATAGGTTAAAGTTAGATATAGTGGGAATTAGTGAAGTTTGGTGGCAGGAGGAACAAGACTTTTTGTCAGGTGATTACAGGGTTAAAAATACAAAATCAAATAGGGGTAATGCAGAAGTAGGTTTAATAATGAATAAAAAAAATAGGAGTGCGGGTTAGCTACTACAAACAGCATAGTGAACGCATTATTGTGGCCAAGATAGACACAAAGCCCATGCCTACTACAGTAGTACAAGTTTATATGCCAACTAGCTCTGCAGATGATGAAGAAATTGATGAAATGTATGACGAGATAAAAGAAATTATTCGGGTAGTAAAGGGAGATGAAAATTTAATAGTCATGGGTGACCGGAATTCGTCAGTAGGAAAAGGGAGAGAAGGAAACATAGTAGGTGAATATGGATTGGGGGGAAGAAATGAAAGAGGAAGCCGCCTTGTAGAATTTTGCACAGAGCATAACTTAATCATAGCTAACACTTGGTTCAAGAATCATAAAAGAAGGTTGTATACCTGGAAGAATCCTGGAGATACTAAAAGGTATCAGAAAGATTATATAATGGTAAGACAGAGATTTAGGAATCAGGTTTTAAATTGTAAGACATTTCCAGGGGCAGATGTGGATTCTGACCACAATCTATTGGTTATGAACTGCAGATTGAAACTGAAGAAACTGAAAAAAGGTGGGAATTTAAGGAGTTGGGACCTGGATAAACTGAAAGCACCATAGGTTGTAGAGAGTTTCAGGGAGAGCATAAGGGAACAACTAACAGGAATGGGGGAAAGAAATACAGTAGAAGAAGAATGGGTAGCTCTGAGGGATGAAGTAATAAAGGCAGCAGAGGATCAAGTAGGTAAAAAGGTGAGGGCTAATAGAAATCCTTGGGTAACAGAAGAAATATTGAATTTAATTGATGAAAGGAGAAAATATAAAACTGCAGTAAATGAAGCAGGCAAAAAGGAATACAAACGTCTCAAAAATGAGATTGACAGGAAGTGCAAAATGGCTAAGCAGGGATGGCTAGAGGACAAATGTAAGGATGTAGAGGCTTGTCTCACTAGGGGTAAGATAGATACTGCCTACAGGAAAATTAAAGAGACCTTTGGAGAGTAGTACAAGTTTATATGCCAACTAGCTCTGCAGATGATGAAGAAATTGATGAAATGTATGACGAGATAAAAGAAATTATTCGGGTAGTAAAGGGAGATGAAAATTTAATAGTCATGGGTGACCGGAATTCGTCAGTAGGAAAAGGGAGAGAAGGAAACATAGTAGGTGAATATGGATTGGGGGGAAGAAATGAAAGAGGAAGCCGCCTTGTAGAATTTTGCACAGAGCATAACTTAATCATAGCTAACACTTGGTTCAAGAATCATAAAAGAAGGTTGTATACCTGGAAGAATCCTGGAGATACTAAAAGGTATCAGAAAGATTATATAATGGTAAGACAGAGATTTAGGAATCAGGTTTTAAATTGTAAGACATTTCCAGGGGCAGATGTGGAACAGTAGAGATTTAGTGGAGGAAATGGTTGATGTCCTTTATATAGGAGGGTACAGGGTTGACCCATGAACCGTGGACCTTGCCGTTGGTGGGGAGGCTTGCGTGCCTCAGCGATACCGATGGCCGTACCATAGGTGCAACCACAACGGAGGGGTATCTGTTGAGTGGCCAGACAAACATGTGGTTCCTGAAGAGGGGCAGCTTTTCAGTAGTTGCAGGGGCAACAGTCAGGATGATTGACTGATCTGGCCTTGTAACATTAACCAAAACGGCCTTGCTGTGCTGGTACTGCGAACGGCTGAAAGCAAAGGGAAACTACAGCCGTAGTTTTTCCCGCGGACATGCAGCTTTACTGTATGATTAAATGATGATGGCGTCCTCTTGGGTAAAATATTCCGGAGGTAAAATAGTCCCCCATTCGGATCTCCGGGCGGGGACTACTCAAGAGGACGTCGTTATCAGGAGAAAGAAAACTGGCGTTCTACGGATCGGAGCGTGGAATGTCAGATCCCTTAATCGGGCAGGTAGGTTAGAAAATTTAAAAAGGGAAATGGATAGGTTAAAGTTAGATATAGTGGGAATTAGTGAAGTTTGGTGGCAGGAGGAACAAGACTTTTTGTCAGGTGATTACAGGGTTAAAAATACAAAATCAAATAGGGGTAATGCAGAAGTAGGTTTAATAATGAATAAAAAAAATAGGAGTGCGGGTTAGCTACTACAAACAGCATAGTGAACGCATTATTGTGGCCAAGATAGACACAAAGCCCATGCCTACTACAGTAGTACAAGTTTATATGCCAACTAGCTCTGCAGATGATGAAGAAATTGATGAAATGTATGACGAGATAAAAGAAATTATTCGGGTAGTAAAGGGAGATGAAAATTTAATAGTCATGGGTGACCGGAATTCGTCAGTAGGAAAAGGGAGAGAAGGAAACATAGTAGGTGAATATGGATTGGGGGGAAGAAATGAAAGAGGAAGCCGCCTTGTAGAATTTTGCACAGAGCATAACTTAATCATAGCTAACACTTGGTTCAAGAATCATAAAAGAAGGTTGTATACCTGGAAGAATCCTGGAGATACTAAAAGGTATCAGAAAGATTATATAATGGTAAGACAGAGATTTAGGAATCAGGTTTTAAATTGTAAGACATTTCCAGGGGCAGATGTGGAACAGTAGAGATTTAGTGGAGGAAATGGTTGATGTCCTTTATATAGGAGGGTACAGGGTTGACCCATGAACCGTGGACCTTGCCATTGGTGGGGAGGCTTGCGTGCCTCAGCGATACAGATGGCCGTACCATAGGTGCAACCACAACGGAGGGGTATCTGTTTAGAGGCCAGACAAACATGTGGTTCCTGAAGAGGGGCAGCTTTTCAGTAGTTGCAGGGGCAACAGTCAGGATGATTGACTGATCTGGCCTTGTAACATTAACCAAAACGGCCTTGCTGTGCTGGTACTGCGAACGGCTGAAAGCAAAGGGAAACTACAGCCGTAGTTTTTCCCGCGGACATGCAGCTTTACTGTATGATTAAATGATGATGGCGTCCTCTTGGGTAAAATATTCCGGAGGTAAAATAGTCCCCCATTCGGATCTCCGGGCGGGGACTACTCAAGAGGACGTCGTTATCAGGAGAAAGAAAACTGGCGTTCTACGGATCGGAGCGTGGAATGTCAGATCCCTTAATCGGGCAGGTAGGTTAGAAAATTTAAAAAGGGAAATGGATAGGTTAAAGTTAGATATAGTGGGAATTAGTGAAGTTTGGTGGCAGGAGGAACAAGACTTTTTGTCAGGTGATTACAGGGTTAAAAATACAAAATCAAATAGGGGTAATGCAGAAGTAGGTTTAATAATGAATAAAAAAAATAGGAGTGCGGGTTAGCTACTACAAACAGCATAGTGAACGCATTATTGTGGCCAAGATAGACACAAAGCCCATGCCTACTACAGTAGTACAAGTTTATACGCCAACTAGCTCTGCAGATGATGAAGAAATTGATGAAATGTATGACGAGATAAAAGAAATTATTCGGGTAGTAAAGGGAGATGAAAATTTAATAGTCATGGGTGACCGGAATTCGTCAGTAGGAAAAGGGAGAGAAGGAAACATAGTAGGTGAATATGGATTGGGGGGAAGAAATGAAAGAGGAAGCCGCCTTGTAGAATTTTGCACAGAGCATAACTTAATCATAGCTAACACTTGGTTCAAGAATCATAAAAGAAGGTTGTATACCTGGAAGAATCCTGGAGATACTAAAAGGTATCAGAAAGATTATATAATGGTAAGACAGAGATTTAGGAATCAGGTTTTAAATTGTAAGACATTTCCAGGGGCAGATGTGTATTCTGACCACAATCTATTGGTTATGAACTGCAGATTGAAACTGAAGAAACTGAAAAAAGGTGAGAATTTAAGGAGTTGGGACCTGGATAAACTGAAAGCACCATAGGTTGTAGAGAGTTTCAGGGAGAGCATAAGGGAACAACTAACAGGAATGGGGGAAAGAAATACAGTAGAAGAAGAATGGGTAGCTCTGAGGGATGAAGTAATAAAGGCAGCAGAGGATCAAGTAGGTAAAAAGGTGAGGGCTAATAGAAATCCTTGAGTAACAGAAGAAATATTGAATTTAATTGATGAAAGGAGATAATATAAAACTGCAGTAAATGAAGCAGGCAAAAAGGAATACAAACGTCTCAAAAATGAGATTGACAGGAAGTGCAAAATGGCTAAGCAGGGATGGCTAGAGGACAAATGTAAGGATGTAGAGGCTTGTCTCACTAGGGGTAAGATAGATACTGCCTACAGGAAAATTAAAGAGACCTTTGGAGAGAAGAGAACCACTTGTATGAATATCAAAAGCTCAGATGGAAACCCAGTTCTGAGCAAAGAAGGGAAGGCAGAAAGGTGGAAGGAGTATATAGAGGGTTTATACAAGGGCAATGTACTTGAGGACAATATTATGGAAATGGAAGAGGATGTAGCTGAAGATGAAATGGGAGATAAGATACTGCGTGAAGAGTTTGACAGAGCACTGAAAGACCTGAGTCGAAACAAGGCCCCGGGAGTAGACAACATTCCATTAGAACTACTGATGGCCTTGGGAGAGCCAGTCATGACAAAACTCTACCATCTGGTGAGCAAGATATATGAGACAGGCGAAATACCCACAGACTTCAAGAAGAATATAATAATTCCAATCCCAAAGAAAGCAGGTACTGACCGATGTGAAAATTACCGAACTATCAGTTTAATAAGTCACAGCTGCAAAATACTAATGCGAATTCTTTACAGAAGAATGGAAAAACTAGTAGAAGGCGATCTCGGGGAAGATATTTTTGGATTCCGTAGAAATGTTGGAACACGTGAGGCAATACTAACCTTACGACTTATCTTAGAAGAAAGATTAAGAAAAGGCAAACCTACGTTTCTAGCATTTGTAGACTTAGAGAAAGCTTTTGACAACGTTAACTGGAATACTCTCTTTCAAATTCTGAAGGTGGCAGGGGTAAAATACAGGGAGCAAAAGGCTATTTACAATTTGTACAGAAACCAGATGGCAGTTATAAGAGTCGAGGGGCATGAAAGGGAAGCAGTGGTTGGGAAAGGAGTGAGACAGGGTTGTAGCCTCTCCCCGATGTTATTCAATCTGTATATTGAACAAGCAGTAAAGGAAACAAAAGAAAAATTCGTAGTAGGTATTAAAATTCATGGAGAAGAAGTAAAAACTTTGAGGTTCGCCAATGACATTGTAATTCTGTCAGAGACAGCAAAGGACTTGGAAGATCAGTTGAACGGAATGGACAGTGTCTTGAAAGGAGGATATAAGATGAACATCAACAAAAGCAAAACGAGGATAATGGAATATAGTCAAATTAAATCGGGTGATGCTGAGGGGATTAGATTAGGAAATGAGACACTTAAAGTAGTAAAGGAGTTTTACTATTTAGGGAGTAAAATAACTGATGGTGGTCGAAGTAGAGAGGATATAAAATGTAGAATGGCAATGGCAAGGAAATCGTTTCTGAAGAAGAGAAATTTGTTAACATTGAGTATAGATTTAAGTGTCAGGAAGTCGTTTCTGAAAGTATTTGTATGGAGTGTAGCCATGTATGGAAGTGAAACATGGACGATAACCAGTTTGGACAAGAAGAGAATAGAAGCTTTCGAAATGTTGTGCTACAGAAGAATGCTGAAGATAAGGTGGGTAGATCACGTAACTAATGAGGAGGTATTGAATAGGTTTGGGGAGAAGAGAAGTTTTTTGCACAACTTGACTAGAAGAAGGGATCGGTTGGTAGGACATGTTTTGAGGCATCAAGGGATCACAAATTTAGCATTGGAGGGCAGCGTGGAGGGTAAAAATCGTAGAGGGAGACCAAGAGATCAATACACTAAGCAGATCCAGAAGGATGTAGGTTGCAGTAGGTACCGGGAGATGAAGAAGCTTGCACAGGATAGAGTAGCATGGAGAGCTGCATCAAACAAGTCTCAGGACTGAAGACCACAACAACAACATGTAACAGGCTGAAAGTGTTGGTCCATGAGAGCAGAGATTGTCTCATTGGGGGTACAGTTACTTTCCACAATGGACTGTCTTGTGTGGTTAGTTTTATGGACTTCAGGAACCATGTAGAAGGTATCTGTGTGGGGAGTTATAGGGATAAGGAGAGAGAGAGAGAGATTTAGGGAAGAGGTTGTGGGATAGGCCTAATGATTTCAGGAGTGACTGGAAATCCTGCTGAATTTATGGACTGTGTTCATTGTGACAGAGTTTGTAGGTGGGCGAATCTGACAGCTGACAGAGTTCCTTCACCATGTAATCCCTGCAGTTCAAAACCACAGTAGTGGAGCATTTGTTGGCAGGTAGGATTATCAGATCAGGATTACTTTTTACGTGGTGGTTTGCAGTTCTTTCTGCAGATGTGGGGTTTGTTTCCTAATTGAGTACTTTCAGGAATGATGGTGAGGCAAGATTTGAGGCTTAAAATTGTGGAATGTTAGTAACGGTTGGTGAGGGGGCAATGGAGTGTGAATTATGGTTGGATGGAGGATTGAACTGAGTCAAGCAGGATTCAGTATTGGTTTTGGGTTGAGTGTGGTTTCTTAACCTCAAACCTTGTCTCACTCCCCAAATTCTTGACTTGGAATCCAACATTACATCCACAGAAACAAACGCAATCCATCTCCTAAGAACTGATTCTGACCTTGTAATCCTACCTGCCAACAAAGGCTTCGCCACAGTGATTTTAAACCTAATGGATTACCTGACAGAGGGACTCTGTCAGTTGTCAGATTTGTCCACTTAAACCCTTCCACAGAAATTCATCATGATCTCCAGCCCCCCCCCCCCCTCCCCCCTCAAATCATTATGCCCATTCCAGAACCTGTCCATTCTATCTCTCTTCTCACCCCTACCACTGCCCCACACATCTACCTTCTACATGCTTCCTGAAATCTATATCCCTTAGCTGTTAACTCCTTTTGTTGGTACATGTGTGGTGCAAAAGGGGCCCCGAGCTATTGCAGTCTCCTTTCCTTTCCAGGCTGCATTACCATCCCTATCCTCTCCCTCTCTATCCTTACTCCTTTGTCCCTGCCCCCTCTTTTCCCTCTTAGTGGACTTCTTTATGTCGGCCTGGCTATCCTCCTGGCTCTGTTTCGGTCTGTACTATTGTTTAGTTTGCCATTACCATCTCCTTTTCAGAGTTTTTTGTCCCCTTGGGGTTTGAGCTCCATTCCCAAAATTTTCCGTTCAGTTTGAGCCATTGGGGATGAACTCCCTACCTAGCTTCCATGGTGCAGGTTCCTCTCCCCCTCCCCTCCCCTTTCCCTTTGCACCCTGCCCCCCCCCCCCCTCCTGCTAGGTTACCAGCACAGTAGCCAGTCTGTGTGGTGGGGCTGTTAAGTACCCACTTGGCTGAGGCCCCTGAAATCACAGGGAGCACACTGTTAGTACCTTAGCTGTTAACTCCTTGTGTATGACCAGGAGTCAATGCTCATCACTTTGGGGCACCAGAACTCCTGGCAATGGCTGCCTTGCTGTGGCTGGTGTGACCACAGGGCTTATCAGAGTGGATGGTACTAGGGCAGAGTCCTTGTGCATGAAGCAACAAAAGCTTCACAATCCTGGCCATTCTGTGGCCGTCTCTAAGAGTGGTAGCAGAAGTGACACTCCTTCTTCCGATTCTTTTCAGCCTTCCCCTCCCTGGCCATGGCCACCCCCTGTGAGGAGGGTCAGGCTCGCCGGCTTGGGTTGAAACCTTTACCTCAGTACCTGGTTTCTACCAGGACAGATGGCGAAAGTTTTGCCACAACCAAGCCTTTGTTTTTCATGGAGACAATTGAAGATAAGTATGGTGAAGTGAAATCAATGAGTAAAATGCGGTCTGGTGTTTAGCTCATAAAGACAATTTCTGCTGCCAATCTGATGCCCTGAGTGCTTGTGACCATCTTGGTGATGTCCCAGTCTCCGTCACGCCCCACCAATCTTTGAACTCAGTACAGGGCATTATTTTCCACTGAGATCTTATTCTCCAAACTGACGACGAGCTCCGTGCTAACCATTAGCGGGAAGGGGTTCATTTTATCCGTCGTGTGCAGTGAGGCCCTCCAAACAATCGCACCACTACAGGCACCTTTATCCTGGCCTTCGAGGGGGATGTAGTCCCAGAGTAGGTCAAGGTAATGGTGTATCGGTGTGATATAAAACCTTATATTCCACCACTGATGAGATGCTTTAAATGCTTATGGTTTTGACACGTCTTCCCGCTGCAACACTGATCCCCTCTGCGGTGACTGTGGGCGCCCCTTCCATGAGAGGAGTGCTTGTGCTCCCCCACCAGTGTGTGTAAATTGTCATGGACAGCATTCTCCATGCTTGCCTGTATGCCCGGTGTATGTGAAAGAAAGGATTGAAGAGTACAAAACCTTAGATTGGCTCACCTACACTGAGGCTCATCAAAAGTACGACCCGCTCCATCCCGTGTACATATATCTTCCACTTTTGCTTCTGTTATGTCCATTCCCCCTCTTACCCCCTCCTCTTCCCAGCCCCACCCCATTCGCCCCATGCCTTCAGCCTCCTCCTCCCTCTCCCAATCCCCCTCCCCCTCCCCACCCCTTCGGATGCTGCTTCCCCTCCCCCACCGGAGAAGTGCTCCCCTCCTTCGGCGGTCACCAGTACTAGAGCTCCCCACCCTCCCGGGACTCCTCTTCCCCCCCCCCCCCCCCTGAAAGGCGATCTATGTCTCCACATCAACAGCGCAATCTGCGGCCGGTGGACGCCAAGATTGACAGGTGTAATTCTGTGCCCGCCCTGGCTGATGTCTGCCCTTCTCTTCCTTCCCAAGAGAAGAAGCAGAAATGCAAGAACAAGGGCAAAGCCCCTCCGGTACACCCTGAGGTGCAGCCATCCCCTCCTCCAGTCAGTGAACCAACAGAGTCTGACCCCACCTATATGGATATTACCCCATCCTCATCGATGACGGATGGTGACTTGGCAGCGTGACCGACTCCAATCCCTTCGCTTCCCCTTTGGACTCCGGCTTGAGAATCCTCTAGTGGAATTGTAATAGGTATTTGTGTCACCTTCCAGAGTTGCAGGCCCTTCTTTCCCTATACTCTGCATCTTGTATTGCGTTCCAGGAGACACATTTTGTCAATTCTTACTCACCCGCCCTTTGTGGGTTCCACGCTTTCTGTCAGAACCGAATTGGACCTTTGCGGACTTCTCGTGGTGTTTGCACCTTGGTCCGCAAGGACATTGTTAGTAAATGGGTTCCCCTCCATACCACTCTGGAAGCCATTGCTGTCAGGGTCCATCTGGCCACTCCAATCACAATCTGTAATCTCTACCTCCCACCTGACAGGTAGCTCACTTCCCATGCCCTCACCACCCTTCTTCAACAACTCCCTTCTCTCTTCCTGGTATTAGGGGACTTTAATGACCACAACCCTCTTTGGGGTAGTCATACAACTATTGCCCTGGGCAGGACGGTTGAAGCTGTTCTGGCAGCCCTTGAGCTCTGTTTACTAAACACAGGCACTCCCACACACTTTAGCGTGGCACACGGCACTCTCTCTACCATTGACCTCTCCATCTGCAGTCCCGCCCTTCTTCCCTCCATTCAGTGGGGAGTCCATGATGACTTAGGTGATAGCGACCATTATCCGATTGTTTTGACCTTCCTTCAGTGTCTCTCACTCCGTCACCCTCTCAGGTGGACCATATATAAGGCTGATTGGATTGCCTTCTCCTCTGCTCCCATCCCCCCTGTATTGCCACATGACAGTGTTGATGAATCTATTCAGACTTTGACTGCTGCCATCCTTTCAGCAGCTGTTTCGTTAATCCCTTCTTCCTCAGGTTCCCCAAAATGGAAGATGGTCCCTTGGTGGACTCCAGAAATTGCTGCAGCCATAAAAGACCACCGCCGTGCTCTTCAACACTTCAAGCGGCACCCTTCTACTGCTCTTCTTCTGGTCTTTAAACGACTCCACGCCCAGGCCTGCTACCTAATCAAATTTCAGAAACGGATTTGCTGGGAACAATATGTAGCTGCCATAGGGCCACACACCCCCTCTTCACAAATCTGGACGAAACTCAGGCAAATTTGTGATCACCGTCCTCCCATAGGTGTTGCAGGAATTTATGTGTATAGTGTTGTTCTTACCAATCCGGACTTTGTAGCAGAAAATTTCGCTCAACACTTTGCTCAAGCTTCAGCATTGGCTCAGTACCCATCCACGTTCCTTCTCCTGAAAGAGCGCTCAGAATGACTGCCTTTGTCTTTTGTGCTCAGAGTCGTATAATGCTCCATTCAGCGAGTGGGAATTTGCCAATACCCTCGCCCTTTGTCCTGACATGGCTCCTGGACCGGATCGGATACATAACCAAATGCTCCAACACTTATCGGTGTCTGGCCACCATCGTATACTGACCCTCTTCAACCATCTGTGGAGTGAGGGAGTCTTTCCCACCCAGGAAAGCATTGTTGTTCCAGTGTTGAAGCCAGAGAAGCCACCTCTTCAGTTGGATAGCTATCGTCCAATTAGCCTTACTAACACCCTCTGCAAGCTCCTTGAACACATGGTGAGTTGGCAGCTGTTTTGGATCCTTGAATCCCACGACCTTTTGTCATCGACTCAAAGTGGTTTTTGCTGTGGCCACTCTATGGTGGATAACTTGGTGCACCTGAAGTCTGCTATCCAGTCAGCTTTTGCCCATTGGCAACACCTCCTTGCGGTCTTCTTTGATCTGCATAAAGCCTGTGACACCACCTGGCGCCACCACATCCTTACCACACTTCACAAATGGGGCCTTCGTGGCGCTCTGCCCATTTTTATCCGTAACTTCTTTTCTTGTTCCCCTTTTCGGGTCCAAGTTGGCTGCTCCTACAGCACTCCCCATTGGCAAGAAAATTGGGTTCCACAGGGTTCTGTGCTGAGCGTCCCTCTCGTTCTTATAGCCATTAATGGTCTGGTGACAGCTGTTAGGCCGACAGTGTCCCCCTCTTTGTATGCTGACAATTTTTGTATCTACCTCGCTTCCTCTGTAATGAACACTGTCTACAGGGGCAATCTGCCGGGTGCACTCATGGGCTCTCTCCCATGGCTTTCAGTTTTCGGCGGCCAAGACCTGTGTCATGCATTTCTGCCGTCGCCGTACAGTCTATCCCCATCTGGAATTGTTCCTCAATGGCCAGCCCCTCGAGGTAGTGGACAACCATTGCTTCTTGGGTCTGGTCTTCAATGCCCGGTTGACATGGCTCTCTCATTGTCACCAGCTGAAGAGGATGTGCTGGTCCCATCTCAGTGTTCTTAGGTGTCTTTCCAATACCGCCTGGGGTGCAGACCGCTCTGCTCTCCTGTGATTGTATCAAGCTTTGGTCCAGTCTCAATTAGACTGGAAGTCCTTTCTATGGTTATGCATCACCTTTGATGCTGCAGATCCTAGACCCCATCCATCACTGTGGGGTCCGACTTGCGACTGGTGCCTTCCGGACTAGCCCTGTACTTACCCTTCTCCCAGAGGCAGGGATTCCACCACTGCAAGTTTTGTGCCAATAACAGCTGATATCTTATGCTCTCTGACTTCGCTGCACCCCAAAGCACCCTGATTATGGTCTCCTTTATCCAGACACAGAGTTAACCCTGCCACAGTGGCGGCCACGATGTGGGCATTCAGTCGCTCTTTTCTGAGCTCCAGCATTTTCCTTTACCGCCTCTTTCCTCCGCTCATGCGTGTACCCCTCCTTGGTGTGTCTCACAGCCACAGCTGTCTTGATCTCTCAATCAATTCGAAGGATTCCATCTCCCTGATGGCTCTTCGCCACCAATTCTACTGTCTCCTCAGTTCATTCCAAGATTCAGAAGTGATTTATACTGATGGCTCCTTGGTTCCTGGTCGCACTGGTTTTGCTTACACCTATGCGCAATGCACAGAACTTTGTTCCTTGCCCAATGGCTGTAGTGTTTTTACTGCAGAATTGGTAACCATTTTGTGTGCACTGGATCATATCCGCTCCTGCTCAGGACTATCCTTCGCTATCTGTAGTGACTCGTGGAGTGGTTTGCACACTATTGGCCAGTGCTTCCTTCACCACCCATTGGTCATCGCTATCCCGGACTTCCTTTCTCTCCTTGCTCAATGTGGATGCTCAGTGGTTTTCATTTGGAACCCAGGCCATGTTGGGATTCCTGGCAATGAACTTGCCAATTGACTGGCTAAGTTAGCTACTACCAGGCCATCTCTTGCTCTTGGCATTCCAGAAATAGACCTTCACTCGGCATTACGTCGTCAGGTTTTGGGCCTTTGGTATGCAGAATGGCACACTCTTTCTTCACCGAATAAGCTCAGGGCAGTTAAGGATTCTACAACTCCGTGGCAGTCCTCCTTCTGGGCCTATCGTAAGGCCTCTGTCATGTTATGCCAGCTCCGCATCGGCC
Source organism: Schistocerca nitens (assembly GCF_023898315.1). Taxonomy (NCBI): domain Eukaryota; kingdom Metazoa; phylum Arthropoda; class Insecta; order Orthoptera; family Acrididae; genus Schistocerca; species Schistocerca nitens. Next base: position 387,337,695 of record NC_064620.1, read on the forward strand.
ATAATTAGTTGACTCGAGGTTATCTCCTCCGTTGTGAGGACCCCCCTCTCTGTCATTGTGGATCGATGTTGACTGTGGCTCACATCTTATTGGACTGCCCCACCTTAGCCACCCTGCAACGGACTTTTAGCTTTCCAGACTCGCTACCCCTGGTGTTGGCTGACAATGCCTCAACAGCGGATCTCGTTTTACGTTTTATTCATGATGGAGGTTTTTATCACTTTATTTGAGGGAGGGACCTTCCATGTTATCAGTGAGTGGAGGGGATGGCAGGCCCTATGGCTCCCCCCTTCACCCCGACTGGATTGGCTTCAACTGGGCTTGGTGGTTCACCCTGGCACTCTGTCTTCCCACTCCTTTCCTTATGGGGTCTGTTATGTCTTGAGCATCTCTCTTGTCTCATGTGCTCCTTCCTTCACGTCCCTGTTGTTAGCCACTTTCTTTCCCTCACCTCTTCTTCTCTCCTTTTCCTCCCTTCCCTGCCAATAGTTTATCATGTTATGGGTATTGTGGTTCCATCTTTTAATGTGGGATTAATCTAAGGTCGGAGGGACTGATGACCGTGTATTTTGGTCCCTTCTCCACCCAACCAACCAACACTAACCTCCCAGGACACCCCAATGTGGCCAGTTACTGATCCTCCACTGAGAGAATCTCTGCTCTAATGGGCCAACACTTTCAGCTTATCACCTATACCTAATCTACCCTTTTATATAAAGGACACCAGCCATTTTCTCCACCAGGTCTCTACAGTTTATGTTCCTTTATCACACAACACCTTGCTCATCACTGTTGATGCCACCTCCCTCTACACTAACATCCCCAACACCCATGGCTTTGTCACTGTTGAACACTACCATTCCCAATGCCAAACTGACTTAAAACCTGCAACCTCCTTCCTGTTCGCCATGCTCAACTATATCATCACCCACAATTGCTTCTTCTTTGGAGGCATCACCAGCAAAAAATTCCGTGATACAGCAGTGGGCACCCACGTGGCAACATCCTATGCCACCCTATTCATGGACCATCTAGAGGAATCCTTCCTAACCACCCAGAATCCCAACCTTCTGATATGGTTGAGACAAACTGATGACATCTTCATGGTGTGGAATGAGGGTGAGACACCCTATCCACATTCCTCCAGAACCCCAACACCTTCTCCACCATTCACTACACCTGATCCTCCTCAACCCAAAAGGCATCTTCCTTGTTCACCTCCACCTCACAGATGGCTACATCAGTATCTCCCTCCATATCAAATGTACTAACACAGGGAATACCTCTACTTTTACCACTGCCACCCATTCCATACCAAAAAGTTCCTTACATACATCCTAACTACCTGTGGTGATCTCATCTACACAGACCAAAATTACCCTCCCAGTCTTGTACAGAAACTGATATTTCGTGCCTTGTTTCTCCAGTCACCTACCACCCCCAACATACCCACTTTCTGGCCACAAAGGAGCAACCCCTTAATGACTCAATACCTCCCAGGACTGGAGCAACAGAATCAAATACTCTGCAAAGATTTTGACTTCTTGTCACCATGCCCTGAAGTGAGGAATATCTTGCCTACTATCCTTCCGATGCCTCCGACAGTGGCATTCCATCGCCTACCAAACCCATGGATTATCAGTGCTCATCACTATTTCACCCATGCTCCCAACCCCATGCCTCATGGCTCATGTCCCTGCAATAGATCGAGATGCAAGACCTCTCCTGTACATCCTCCTGCCACCACCTACTCCAGTACAGCTATAGGCATCTTGTATCCCATCAGAGGCAGGCTATCTGTGAAAGCAGTCAGGTGGTCTATAAACTAAGCTGCAACCACTGTACTGCTTTCTACAGGGTCATGAAGACTAACAAACTGTCTGTCCATATGAATGACCACTGACAAACTGTGGCCAAGAAACAGCTGGACCACCCAGTTGCTGAATGTGCTGCCCAACATGGAGTGCTTCACTTCAATGACTGCTTTGCAGCCTGCATCATGTGGATCCTTCCTGCCAACACCAGCTTTTCTGAATTGCACAGGTGGGAACTCTCCCTGCAATAATTGCCATAATCCTCCTGCCTTAAGCTTCACTAGACCCATTCCTCCACATACCTATACCCTTTTCCCACCACATGCTGCAGGCTGCCACAAACAGTATTACACCTTCCCCCATCCCCCCTCCTATCACTCTCTCCCCACCACATGCCTCCTCTTTAACCCCACCACCGACTGCATCTCCCATCAGGCATAGTTATAACTCTGTCCAGCCACAGTGGCCTGAGACACTGATCATGCATGTGAGAATTGTTTCTGTGAATGTGTGTGTGTTTTCTGCTTTAGAAGAATGTCTTTTGGCTGAAACCTAAAATGTACAGCCGTCTTCTCATTGTGGCTGTCTGCAACTCAGCGGCACCTCTGTATAGTAAGCAGCAATCTATCCTTTTCATAATCATAATCAGGACTTCCTTCCAGAATGTTGGGAGTGAACCTTGTGAACAATATACCTCTGTTGATCTCTGTCCTGTTTTAGCTTTCCTCTCTCCGATGTATCCCACTTTGCTCCTGTCTTGAAATCTTCATTGACCTGGTCCGCCTATACCATCCTAGGCTGCCCATTTGGTCGTATTACTGGTACCTCCATCTCCAAATACTGATATGGAGCTCAAGTCAAGTACATTCACTTCACATCACCTAACCACTTCAGTCTCGCAGTGCTCATTCGTTCGTACATGGTCAAGGTCACCTGTAAATCTCTCATGTTCTGTTGTAGAGATGACCTAAGGAAATTCATCGTACATCCATAGTTGAAATGGAGGACAGTGGGACATCAGCTGGTATAAATTTATATTAAAAATGAAGAAATTCCTCCAGCTGTATTTAAGGTGTCGATTTTATTTTGGCAACTAGTTTCAATGTTGTAACAATGTCAACTTCAGGCCCTATAAAATATACCATACATACAACAACCAATGTGACATCATTACTCTATGAGTTATTATGTAAACAAATATATTATAGAGATATTACATAATGGATGAATACAATAAATTTAATTACATTTTGGCCACTTTTATTAAATGCAATCATTCTGGAAATTAACAATTTATGTGGTACCAATAAGTACAAATGAAATTATATATACATGATCATTTTATTGCAGATCAATGTCAAGCATTAAATGAAATGGGAGTATATATAGAAAACCTAGGTGATAAGCCGTTACACTTATGGATAATAAACAGTGCTAAAAAGAATATGCATTGCTAATCAGACATATAAAGAGTAAGATCCATTACTAAAGAATAGTAAAGGGTGGGAAAGGTAGAAATAGAGTTATGTTTGCATAACACTGCAACATACTTAAGTGACAGTGAAGCAAGTTACTTAAACAACGTCAATCATAACGTCACAAAACGAATAATAAGAAACCAGAAAACTAGTATGGAACCTAGTTAATTAAAGGTAGTAAATGGTGTAAAATACATACTAATCAATCTAAAACCTACTCCTTTGAATAAAAATGTAAGTTAACATGCCACTGAAAAACCTTTTTTCAACATCTTTGTCTCATCGATAGCAGTAACCTTGGTCACAAGTAGTGTAATTATAGTGTGCTTACATGGTCAATAGAACGATCAAGTTCATAGCAATACTCCAGAAGAAGTAACTAGGTATTGACAGTTGAAACAATTCGTCACACCTGTAAAATATATGCTGTTCCTCTAATAAACACCAGAACAAAGACATACAGTAAAGTATACCGTGTATAACACTCGTATTGTAAATGTGCTCTAGTCAAAGGTTGATTAGGTTAATTACACTCAATGACATGCTTAATCACTACTTATTAGGACAGCAGAAAGTTTAACAACCAATTATCACCATTACACCATGGGTACTCATTCTCTTTGCTTATCCATATACATCAGTTCTTGTATAAGATTAATACTTGAAATGTAAGCTTTCCACTGATTACAAGAACAAGCATTGAGAGTGGGAAGTAAAATTGTTCTGAACACAAGGCTTCTTAAGTGATTAAGATGAAACTGACTTGTAACAGCAAAAGATGATAATGTGTCCAGTATGGAGTCTGACAAGGGAAAGCGAATTCTCTATCGAATTGACCACATAGTGAACTCCATAGTAGGTATAACCAAGCACAAACACATGAACTACTACCTTATAATCAATACTAACGGACAAATCTCCATATATAGGTGTGTCAATCCAAGCACGTGAATTCACATAATCTAGAGACCAATCATCAATCACTTTATGGAAATCCATGAGAATCTGTATGGATGATTGGCATCCGGTAATGGTTAACAGGCCGATGTCTCTCGTGATAACACGTCATGAAACCAAAGGAATAAAATCGGTCCTACTTACACCACAACTTATGTAAATATTTATGATACTGTTTATCTGAATTACCAGCAAAATACAAAATACTATTAACTTCAAAGTGAGTGATTATTTCCCATCCATGCAGAAGTCAGTACTGCTCTATACTGTATGTCAAAGGAAACCAAAAGTAGTATTTAAAACTGTATCAATGTCTACTTATCATATAGTTTGAAACTCAAATACATAATCATTATTATCGTGCAGTACTCATGGAGTAGAACACATCAACATCATTCTTTTATCATCAAACTCCAGTTATTTTGGCATTACTAAATCCAGGTCAACTACAATCTTATTTTCACAGATGAACTCCACAAAGATTGATTCAAATGAAGACAAGAGCGATTCAAATCAAAGTACTATAATTTTTATTGTTTTTGATTGTAACAAAATTGTTTTTAATTGTAACAAAATGAATAAAAAACAGGCCATTTTTACATAGTCTCCCTGGCATTGAATACATGTATTCCACCGCTTTGGAAGTGCATAGATACCACAATGAAAGAATTCTTTTAGTTGTGTGTGTGGCCAGTTGTGCACCAAGGCTTTCACCTCTTCGTCACTTCTGAAATCCCTGCTTCCCATTGTTTCTTCGAGTGCACTGAACAGATGAAAGTTACAAAGAGCAATATCTGGTGAATAAGGAGGATGAACCAGACATTCAGGTTTAATTTTTTGAATAGTCATAACTGTCTTTGGGCTGTATTCATTTTAAGTATTGTCGTGCTGTAGCAATACTCCTGAAATCATAAGTCCTCTTCATTTATTCCTGATTACAGGGTGAAGTTGATTTTTCAGCATGTCATGATAAGAAGTAATGGTTACCATCATTGCCCTATCTGTGTAATGCTCCAGGATTACTCCATTTGTATCCCAGAGGAGAATGAGCATTGACTTTTCCAGCAGATCGTTGAGTGCAGATTTTTTTTGTTTTGACAATGAGCTGTGGCACTATTACTTGCATGACCTTATCATTTCTGGTTGGTGATAGTGAATCAAAATCTCAGTACCTGTAACAATTTTTCCCAGAAATGCATCACTTTTGAAGTGAAAATGATGCAGAATTTCTTCACAACCATCAGTGTGATTGTCTTTCAATTCATCAGTCAACCGATGTGGCACCTTTCTTGCAGACATCTTATAGAAGTGCAGTACATTGTGAAGAATATTCTGTGCTGAACCAGTACTAATCTTCAAAATTATTGACTATTTCGTTCAGAGTTACATATCTTTCCTCCTTTACAAGCTCCTCCACTAAAGATATTTTCTCGTCCATCACTACACGGTGAGCATGCCCTGGTCATGGGGCATCCTCCACAGAAGTTACACCATTTTTAAGCTCCCTTCACCACTCGTACACCTACTGCATTGACAAACACAATTCACTGTACTACACTGTCATTCAGAGATGAATTTCAATTGGTTTGAGACCTTCACTATACAAAAAATGTATCACAGATACTGCTCAATTGCATCGCATGTTGACAGCAGGACGGCCAACTTGTTGCAGACACTGGTGCCTTCTCCTGCATTTTAGCATCTCTCTGCTACCTGTTAGTCACTTTCTGAATCTCAAGGACCTAATGTCACCTACCAACTCCATCCCCACAACTTTTCGAAATAATATGGAACTTTTAAGTTTCTCATTTGAGTTACAGTCATACATCTAATTTCAATAAGTTTTCTGTACCTGGTATCAGGTGGGAAATACTTTCTTGACAGGTAAGACAATTTATGGATCCTTATCACAAACACTGTAATAATATGGTATTAGTATTTTCCTTGTTTTTATGTGACTTATAAAATTGAGGTTTATTTCCTTCCTTTATAGCCAAATTGCACAGCCAATTTACTGACAGATCTTTTTGGCAGTATCTTTCTCATACTCTCTCAACTAATGTAGCTTCAACTTCCAAACATCTAATAAGGAACCCCTCGAGTCTGAGGTTGCAAAAGGTCAATGATGTTTATGGCATTCAAATTTGACACCCCACATAGTGTCTACTATGCAGCCACAATATTGGCTACAATGACAGCAGGGGGGAGGGTGAAGGTATTCAATAATGAGCACAGCAAGGGGCTACGGAGCATAGTTGAACTGCTTAGTTGACGAGTAACTCAACAGTGCTACAGAGCTAGTGGTATTGATATAAAACAGAGCAATGGGAATGATAAACAAAGCAAATATTCCCATTATATCTACAACAACAGTTGCCAAAGTTGACATTCATCAGAAAGGAACCCAAGATATTTCACAGAGTGAGAAAGATGTGGCAGATGAAATATTAGAATTTCTGCAAAATGAGTCAGCGATATGTGCAGTGTGGTATAAGCTCAACTGAGCAGACAATGTACATTTGGAGTACAATTACGATGATACATGCTTAACAGCTGAAAGTGATACTGAAAGAGGTGTCAAGCCATGTAGTTCATCATCCTTGTTGGACAAGGAGCCACAAATCCTGTCTCCAGTGAAATGTAGTAAAGGACAATCATAGTCCAAGGAGCAGGTACTAAACATAATTACACACATGGAAGATCATCCACAGCACTGTAAAGAAACAATTATGAACAGATTTCAAATAAGTTCACAGGAATATGACTAAGTAGTGCTTAAAAAAAACTGTGGTTGTTCAAGGGAGGACAAGGCAAACTTGTTACAAAAACTGGTGTTTGCATGTTTCAAGGATGCTCAATACAATTTACAGGATGTCGCATGGTAGTGACCTGCTACATTATGCACATCAAATTGCATACAACACAGATTAAAGTGATCTCAAGAGAAGCAGCAAATGGTTGCAGAACTTAAGATAACAAAATTTTGAACAAACCATCAACTTGACTGTGCACGGCAAACTGCAGAATTGGCCCAAAACTTTGTAGATGAGGTAAGCAAACTTATCCCATTGCTCAGTAAGGAATTGGGATTTGAATAAGAAATGCATATGAAAGGAACCCTGGAAATTAGAGGTACCAAGAGAGTTGTATCAAGATCAGTTAATATCATTGTCTTAACACATTCATATACAATTATGCTGACTGTTAATCTGGATGGTAAATTGGCTGGAAATTTATTTATTGTGCTGCAAGAAGTTGGTGGTGTTCTGCTCCCTATGATCTTTCTTGAGTGCATGAAAATGAATGTAAGAGAGCTTCAACTACAGTACGAGCATTGCTTTTGGCCAGTATCTGTGCAAAATAACTTGCTTTTGCTTGCTTTCTGGTCTGCATATAAAAATCACACTTCTGTAGATCAATATATCCCTCCTAAAAAGTGTGTGAGATTGCATTTCATACCACCTGAAACCACTGGACAAATTCAGCCTCTGGATGTTTATTTCTTCCATGCCTATAAATCATAGTATCACACTATCTACAGCTATGCCTTGTATGATAGCCAGTTTCATGATAAGCTCCATGTCAGATTGTTTTGCATTCTGTTGCAAGCCATCACATTCCATCAATTCTCATCACTTAGACCAATATGATTCTGTATGCGTACTTTAAGAGTGGATACCTAGATGAACATCCTGTGTAGTTTGTAACTCCCAAGGAGTTCACCTTCAATCTTGGTGGTGTGATCCTTTGTGATCACTGTAGTGCACCATTTTTCATTTGGTGTTCATGGTACAAATTAATGGTTTGTTTTGAACATTTCTTGAATGTAGACAATGTACATTTTGTGAAATGTGATACATACATCTCATAGAAGGCTGATCTCTACACCTCCTGGACACTCAGTTTCTGTTTCCTTCCTGATGCACATGGTGAGTCATTAGCAGCTAATATTTTTCTTCTCATAATTGTTAACACAAGACTTCCAGTGAGCCTTACTAAAGATTGAACTTGGGCCTCTCACTCAAGAGGTTCCTTGTTAGAACACCATTTGTCACCCAGTACCATCCAGACCTTGAATGCCTCAGTACTTCACTCTGCCAAGGCTAAGACTTTCTCAAGTGAAAACCTGAAATGAAATCCTCTCTCTCTCTGTTATCCTCCACACATCACACATTGTAGCCTTCTGGCACCTTCCTGACCTCTTGCCAGGGATCAACACTGTTGAATAAATTTTCTTAATAGAATAGTATTTGCTTTTGAATTCTCTCTCTTCATTCTAGATTAATTTATGACTATGCACTGAACCTTAGGCTTCAGTTATATGTTATATCACTTATGCATCAATCCTTCACATTCAGTGAAACACTGGTACTTCACATTAACATTCATCTATCTGCATATAATAAAAATGTTGTCTTTATTCAGTGTTTGCCAGCATTGTATTTAAGCAAACCATTTGTTCACATAAGACATAACATGATGTAGAAGGGTTCACACTAAACCTTTTTCAATGACTGCAAACTTTTATTACAAGAACATGGAAAATGTGTTATGAACAAAGGTCTATGGCATCATCCAAAAACACTAAAGATACTATATATTCCATAGTAATTTTCCAGCTGATCCCTCATGATTTACAGACATGGTTAGTAGACACATACCACCACTTACCGTTCATTATACTTGGACAGTTGCCAAGCACAGTACACATCCACATCACTCTGCTTAGGAGATTCAGAAATTTCCAAATGATCAGTACTAACTTTTCTAGTTAACAGCATACAGGATATTAGACAACAGTTGGTCTACTTCACTTATAAAATTGATGCCATAGGCTTCTACCCTCACATTTTCTAATGTCTTTATCAACTTGTATGATATTCCCAGACTGTCATCCCTATCCAAGGTTCCAGCTGTTGCATTTCTTCCCGTTCTGAAAATGTCCCATGCATTTGCTCATTACCACACTCTAGTCACACCACTTGTAATCCTATGACATAAAAGGAAGAGAAACATATGAAACAACACATGGTGCTTACCAACTTCAGTGAGTTCACTGTACAGTGTTTTGTATAAGAATGACAGTCAACAAACTGACTAAGTGCATGAACGGGCCTAGAAGAACCATCTGTTTTGGATAGGGGGGGAGGGGGGGGGACACCCAGTACATAGTTGCCACACATGTTCTGCAGTATGACTCAAAGGACCTGAGTGCCTGCTACAATACAAGGGCTGTTTGAATCCTCTTACATTTGCACTCTTTGGCAGCATCACTTCTGCAGCACAGTATGTGTCCAAAGTTACCTGGCACATATAAAAGAGTGTGACAGCAGCAGAATCATTTTTATAGAAAGAAAAAGTACATAGGCTGGATGTATATGTTTCTGGGTTTGTGGGTGCACAGAGCTCTTAATAATTCTTGTTTGAGAAATAACCTTTTTCAAGTCTAGTTTTTAGATATTGTTTTAAGCTATATGAGGTGAGACTAAGTAAACTCTTAATTTGTTTCTGACTGTGTATGCCTATTTTTTGTGTATTTTATTCTGTATGATGCTCTCAAAAATCTAAGAGCTATTATTATTCCTCACTTCTTATTCTCTCCTTTAAATAAGCAGTTGCTCAGTCTTTAGATGATTTATAAAAACTGAAAATTGCCTTGTAAGTGTATACCTTCATTTATTCATAATCATGTTGTCTCTTCATTTTAAGATTATGTTAGTGTTTTTGAATGATGTCATAGATCTTTATTCCTATGATGTGGTGGGATGTGTCCGTGCATGTGTCAGTACATAGTGATAAATTAATCTAGAATGGGGGAGAGAATTCAAAAGCAAATAGTGGTCCATTAAGAAACCTTTTTCTTCATTCTGTATGCTTCTTCCCTACATTAATCCATGCATATACTGTGTCCACATTTATAGATTTGTTTTTCTTTAATAATTTCTCATTTCTAACTAAACGATTGCATAAGTTTTTATCTTTCTCTTTGTCAAGGTTGTGCAGAGAGTTGTGTTTCTCCATGAGGAACTCATGAAGCTTCCTTCATTTCCAAGAAAAGCTCTGGAAGCAGACCTTGACTTGTACAAAGGAGGTGAAATGGGCAAGGTTGGTATTCTGCAGTGTATTTAAGTGTTGTTTCTGAACAATTTTTAAAATAGTCCAAGCATTTTCAACCTTTTGAATCTGTAACACTGCATTTGTCATATTTAACTGCTCTAAATTCTTTGAAATACATTTTTTCACATAAATAATTTTGATACAATTGCAGATTGTTGGTGTACAGCTCTTTCAGTGCTTAATTTTGCCAGATACTTGTTTTTAAAGAATAGTGTTACATGCTATATTATTTTGTATGTTACTAGCATATCATTTAAAAACAAACATAATTGGGAAGATGTGGGATTTTCAAAAAAGCCTGTGTATTCAGTTATTAGTCAAGGGGAACCAAATGAGGCACCTTATTCATTAAAACCGATTGTAAGGGGGAATGGGATTGTAGTCTCCATGAGACCACTGTAAATCTCTGTGATATCCCAAAAAGATCACTTCAAGAGAATGCTACAATACTTCCTTTGAAAATTTTACACCCAATTTTGTCATTCATCCTCCACCCCCTGAGCCAGGTCTTTGTCTGTGTTAATCTAAGTGTCAATGAAAATAATCAGTGTTTGAAAATGTAATGTAGTATGGATATATAAAAAAAATCTATTCACCAAGTTGTAGCAAAAGCAAACACCTATAAAAGACATGAAAATGCTCAAGCTTTTGGAGCCAGTGGCTCTTCCTTCCGGCAGAAGGACTGAAGGGAAAGGAAGAGGGATGAAGGGAAAGAACTGGTAAGGTTTAGGAAATGGGGAGAGTTGTGTGAAAATCACCCAGAACCCTGGGTCAGGGGAGACTTACTGGGAAGGTTAAGAGGGAAAGCCTGATTGTTGGCGCCTACATCAGACAAGATTTGAAAACCTGAGAACTTGAAGTTGGAAGATAGGGTAATAAGAAAGACTGAGATTACTGAAAAATCATCTTGCAACAGTCAATAAGAGTGGAAAGCTAAGTGCATTATACCTGGTAGACATGTGAGGGGGTGAGGAAAAGAAACAGACAGATCAGAAAATAAAAGACCTAGAAATAAAGGGAGCAAAGAAAGGATTTACTTATTGAAAAGAAATGCTGAGCTCACATAAATTAACATAAATTTAGACAAGGTGGGTAGCAAGAACCAGTACATGTAACAACTGTTTTGACCTGCAGAGTGGTGAGAATTGTGGTGGGCAAAATCTCAGACAAAGTGGACATCATTCCAGGACACAATTTTAGGAAGTCATAGCCTTGTCAAAGTAGCTGATTAATACATTCAAGACCAGGACAGTACTGAGTGACAAGATACGTACTCCTAAGTTGTTTTGTGGAGACATCAGCACTACTACGACTGATTGTGAAGGCAAGCAAGGGTCTACACCAGATTTCTGACACTTCTGTATACGGCATCTACCATCAAGATCCCATCCGTGTCATACAAATTGACATATACAAAACTCAGGCCCCTCACAAAGATTAATATCTCAATCGATAGAACTTTTTACCCCACCCAAATGATGTGTTCCCAGATTACTGAAAAATCATCTTGCAACAGTCAATAAGAGTGGAAAGCTAAGTGCATTTTACCTGGTAGACATGTGAGGGGGTGAGGAAAATAAACAGACAGATCAGAAAATAAAAGATGTAGAAATAAAGGGAGCAAAGAAAGGATGTACTTAATGAAAAGAAATGCTGAGCTCACATAAATTAACTTAAATTTAGACAAGGTGGGTAGCAAGTACCTTTAGTTCTTCCTAAGGTCCACAAACCCTATCACCCTGGCCTTACCACATTACTGGCTTTGAAGCACCCACTAAACATATCTCTGCCATGGTTGATCAGCACCTGCAGCCTGTAGAACAAAGACTCCCCCGCTATGTCCACCTGCTTAGCTCAGTGTTAATGTGCTTGCCTCTCATGCAGAGGGACTGGGTTCTGTTCCTGGCCATGTTGGAGATTTTCTCTGCTCATCGACTGGATGTTGTGTTGTCTCATTATCATTTCATCTTCATCACCAGCATGCAAGTCACCCAGCGTGGCATTGACTGAAATAAGCATTACACTCGGCAGCCGAACATCCCCAGAACAGGCTCTGAGCAAATGGATCTGAGCACTATGGGACTTAACACCAGAACAGGCCTCCCACCCAACAATGCCATACAATCATTTCATTTTTCCCCTCCTATATTAAATACACTAACCATTTTCTAGATAGTCTGAAATCTGTGCCTATCTCTCTCGCACCACACACCTTGCTTTTCACCATCAATGCCACCTCTCTTCACAAAAACATTACCCATGTATGTACATGGTCTGTCTACTGCTAAGCATTACTTCAACCAGTCTAACGTTCTGACAACTTAAAGTGTGAGTGTGGATCTGGTTTATATCGGCTTATTCCCCCAAACCACTTTCCACTTCTTTACTTTGGAATTTGCAGCCACTCTTCTTTACTGAATAGCCAGCTGCTGGAAATCCCCTTGACTTCTTCTTCATCAAATAACGCCAGGTACAGGAATTTTTAGACTCTTTCTACTTATGAAATAAGTAGACATACAAACTTTACTTTTCGTCAACTAATGGTGTATTTGACCTCCATACACAATAAAAATTTCACTTTCCACATGAATATATAACTTCCTGCAAGTCTCTCATACAGTCAGACATTAGAAACAAATTGAGTTACAGTAAAGAAAGTTGGCTTGGATACGATGACATTTCTTAACATGAATCATAAAATGAGTCTTGCCTCTAACAAGGTTGCGTCAAGAGTCTACAAGAGTACTTTTTTCAACTGTTCTTGTTTTAATAATAATAGTCAGTGACATAATAAGCACAGAGCTGCATATAAACTCCATGAGGATGCCAATCAGTGATTAAATGACAGTGGTGCACAAGATGGTGAACAGCAAGTCTTACAGTGTGGACAGGCACAGGGTTGGAGCCTAAGGACAGGGAAATGGGAGCAGAAGGAGCATAGGGCCTGATCAGGATACTGAAAGAGACTGCAGAGGCAATGAAAAGCTATTTTAGGTGTGATGGGCAAAATATCAATCAGAATGGACCTCATTTTGGGGCATGATTTTAGAAAGTCATAGTCTTGTTGAGATGGCTGGTTAATAGAGTCAACACAAGGTTAGTACTGAGTGAAAAAACTCCGCTCAATACAATAATACTGAAACTTTTGAAATGTTGTAAGACTTGAGTTTAATAGTGCATCAAAATTTTCTTATTGTTAGATATATTTCTATGATAATATTTTTTGAATGTATTACCCATTACTTAGGCAAGAGAAAACATCAAGTATTTTGATTTTACCAGATTGTTTAAGCAATAATATTCTCATCACATAGGGTCTTAAGAAAATCTTTGATTTGATAATCACCATATTCACATCTTTCTGAGTAATGTCATCTTCTTCACCATTATCTATTTCTCTGGTTGGAATAAATATCATGAGAATTCTCTCCTTTTAATTACACTATATATCACTGTACACTGTGCACTACTTTCTCATTATCTGTTTCCAGTTCACAATTTAAAATTGATAATATTAAATTATTTTTGTCTGCTACTAAGGATCCCTTTTGTTTGGCTGCAGCAAGTGGAAGTTACATTTAAGTTAATTTTTGTGATATTAGGGGCCCTAGGATCTTGGTGATCAATTTCGTTTCTGTTCTGTTCATAAAATGATTGTAATGTCAGCTTCATTCTCATTGTTTACGGATAGCTGGCCTAGTAATTAAGTCCAACAATGTAGTTTCATGTAAAAAATCAATAATTAGTCTATCCTGATTTAAAATTAATGTTAGATTTATTGCAGAGAAGTCTTGAGATGTATTTTGTGAAAAAGGAAATCATAAAATGGAACAGTGAAACATTAATATGATACTCAAATAAAAAAAGGTTTGACATTCACAGCACCATGAATTTCAATAAGAAAAAATATTTTCTCTCACAAAACATTTGCAATGTTACAGATTGTAAAAGATGATGAACTTAAAAATTAATTCCTGTCACAGTGATATCCTGCCCTATTAGGTGCAGGGTTATCTCTGAAGGCAGTTTTACCTCTGCTGTAACTTATGCACAGTATTTTATGCGAGCATGGCTACCAACTAGCTGTCATTCCAAACTAAATTGCCAGAACTAAACCATGTCAGCCATACCAATAAGATCCTTCTTCACCAAAAACAGCATCTCTGAAAGACATGGATGAAAACTGTTCTTGCAACACATGCTTTGATCCCACTATCCTCTTGCACTTAATCTCTGTTAGCTCCTGATTCACATCCACTTTCACCTCACTCAACGAGCTTTCCCCTACCTCTCTCCTGTCTCCCCCTCCCTATCAACTCTTCCATGTCATTGTTCAATGCATCCCCCACCCCATCTCAACACCCCAGCCCCCTTCTTCCTGTGGCAGAACAAACTCATTAGTGCCGCATTCCTATCGTGTGTGACTGCTGCCTCTCCGTCCCAACCATCAGCCATCATTTCCCAACCTTCACTCCCCCCCCCCCCCCCCGCCCACCTCCTTTATCCCCTCTCCACCCTACCCAATTCAACCCCTCATTCCAGTCAAGTTACAGTGCTGGCTCAATGTAATCAGTCCGGACCATATAATAATCCATGTGTGCCAGTATTTTATTAATGCTAAAGAATGATTTATCCAAAATTTTGCAACATTCTCAATCTTGTAAATAGTCTTAATGGGTCTACTGCTGGGTCACATTGTGCAAATTCCACAATATTTCCTCGGAGCAACTGTCCGACATCTTCAGGAGGTTCAACCGTGATTGTGGCTAGGTAGGATTGCCGTGCTTGTGGCTAGGTATGACTGATGGTATCCGCACACCAATGCCCCGTTTTTAGAACACATGTGTGAAGAATGTGCAGCCGCAAAAATCACACATGTACAGTGATTTGCCATATTCAAACTCCCTCTGCCGAAAATCAAAGATTGGCTCTCCCGCACATGCGCTGTACACAGCATTTGTCAAGTGCAGCCAGATGTTACTCACCAACGGCCTTATTAGGCCAGTGTTATAACGGGTCTGTTATCAAAGAATCCTTGATTTTCGCGTTGTGATTTAATAGCAGCCAATGCAGGGTTCCAGGCTGTGCTCAGATGAAATCCTGTATACTTGTTGATGAGATTATCGGCTGTACAGATATGTATTGCTTCCTTAATGATGCAGTCCCAGAAAGATGACGCCGGGGTAAAACTTCTGTCTTTTCATAAATCATATGATGTCTTGTAATGAGGCAGTGTTCTGCAATTGCTGACTTTTCCGGTTGACGAAGGCGTGTACGACACTGATGTTCATTGCAGTGTTCGTGTCCTGTGGGGCATGTCTGGCATATATACGCCGCCCCACACTGACAAGGAATCTTGTACACACCACATTTCCTCGGTCCAAGGTCATCTTTAACCGAACCCAACAGGTTTCTCAGTTTTGCCTATGGTTGAAAAACACACTTAATTCTGTATCTCCTGAGGACTTGTCCAATTCTTGACGACATGGCACCAAAATACAGCAAAAAGGCCAAAGTGGTGGGTGTCTTCGTATCTTCATTCTGCTCCATAGACTGAACTCACCTGGGCCTGAATGCATTACATATCTGTCTCTCAGAATAACCGTTTTGTCGGAACACTGTCTTCAAATGTTGTAATTCACTTGATGGGCTCTCAGGATCAGATACCACATGTGCTCTATGAATTAACGTACGTAATGCATTACCGCATTGTGCAGGATGATGGCAGCTTGTGGCCTGCAGACATAGATCTGTATGCGTTGGCTTGTGGTAGACGCTGTGTCCCAATGTTCCATCTGCTTTCCTTCATACCAAAACATCAAGGAAAGGTAAACTACCATCTTTTTCACTTCCATTGTGAGGTTTATATTCAGATGGAGTGAATTCAGATGCTGAAGAAACGTAGGTACATTGATGAGCAACATTTGACCGCACTTGACAAACGCAGCATACAGTGTACATGCGTGAGAGCCACTCTCAGATTTTCGGCAGAGGGAGTTTGAATATGCAAATAACTGCGCATGCACGATTTCCGTGGCTCCGCATTCTTTGCACTCGTGTTCTAAAAACGGGGCATCGGTGTGGGGATACCATCAGTTGTGCCTAGCCACGAGCAAGGTTGAGCCACCTGAAGATGTCGGACAGTTGTTCCAAGGAAATATTGTTGAATTTGCACAACACGATCCAGCAGAAAACCCGTGAAGACTATTTACAACACATCCACCAGGAAAACTTGAAGAGTCACATTCTCAATCTTGTTTACGTGCCTTTTGATGACTCGATGCCTCATCTATACTGTTAGTTGTTACCACTATTTATATTCCACCTAGGGCAGTCCTTCACTATATACAGTTGAGTCCCGTATTAACATAACAAGTCAAAGCTTTCAGTTGATCTGTTGTAATCTTTACAGTGAAATGCACCCTTTGACTTCTTTCGAATGTGTAGAGTTTCCTCTCTTCACAACCCATGAAACGTAAAAATAAATGCATTGCTTTGTTTTCTATTTCACAGGAACTACTGGGCCTTGATGTTCTCCATAAATTCATGTGGGTACGACTAATAGCTAGAATGTTTGAGGCTATGGCCGGGAACTTTGCTTACTCAGGAGATATTCACCTATTCCTCAATGTGCTGAATGGTGCCATTATACTACATAGCGAGGATGCTTGTATCCTTAGATATGTTACAGCTACATATATAAATGCTGCACATCACTTCAAGAACATATTCTCCACAAATGGGTAAAGATTGTTGCTGTTACATTGTAATTATCTTTTCTAATGTGCTCTGTTGTTTAGAATAATTTAACCACCATAATTCAGTAACAACCTATTTCTGCATTTAGACTGCTTATTTTATCACTTGTTTAATATGCTATGTATTGCAGCTTCTGCAATAAACATCAGGGGTCCGACACTATAATCAGTTATCTTAGATTTTCATGCAGTGAGAATTGTATGATTTACATGTTTGACAGGAGAATAAATGTTGTATGAGCTCTACATCTTCGTCTATGCATACACACTGCAAGCAACTTTACAAGGGTAATGGAGACCACTGTATTGTGACTGTCAATCGTATTTCATTGTCACGTAGAGCAAGGAAGAACTGACGGACTCTGTGCCCTTGTATGTGCTCTAATTATTCTTGTGGTGACTAGTCTCCTTGTAATTTTACAGTTTTCATAAGGGAGTCATTGTGTTGATATAATTACTTTCTCCTATCTTATTCTCACTGTAAGAAATGTGATGATGGTAGCAGAATTGTTGTGCAGTCTTCCTAAAAGATATTTCTCTAAATTTACAAAATAACTGCTTTCAGAATTAGTGGCACATGTCTTCTGAGCATTGCCATCACATTTTTGCATGCGCTATATGTGGGGTAGTCATAAAATATCGATCAGCACCTTGTAAAAATCTAGCTGTGACCATGAAACTTGGGGGTTGTTGGTGGTCCTTCTCTGCACATTCACTCATCTGTGTTACATATCTATCTAAATGATAGGTAAATTGGTGGAGACCTTGGTCGCGGAAGATTCTATTTACGCTATTCAGAAGATGTTCCGTGTTGAAAATAATTGTTGTCATTCTGCAAATACCTGTCACACAAAGCTTACTTCATTCACAGAAAGAGGAATAAGTCACCAGGTGTCATATTAGGAGAATATGGTGTATGAAGCAAAATTTGGTAGTCCAGAGAAGTAGAATGTATGATTTTGTCCTGTACAGTATGAGCTGGAGCATTGACGTGGAGCAAAAACGCCCCTTTGCACAGCTTCCAGCAACACTTAGTTATGACGGCCTTGCATAACCTTATCAGGAGTTGTTAGTAGTAAGTTCCTGTGACAACTTGGACCTTACAAGTGTAATCTATTAATGCCACACCATGGCAGTCCCCAAAACCACTCAGCATCACATACATAATGAGAGATGGTTCGTTTGCTTGTTCCATCCTCCTCTAGCATTATTTTTCCTCAACAGAAGTAGAAGAGACCAATAACACAATATGTATATTCCAAGCTAAAATTTGTGAATAGGAATTATTATTCTGGATGTTATAATTGATAAATACTAATTCTGAATGTACAGTTTTTTTTTCTTTTTTTAGAAACATTTGAAATTACAAATTATTTGGCACACTTGTGATTTCTGTTATTAATTACGCAATCTAGTGCTGTTTATTACATTTATTTCTGGACATATTTATGAAATAAGAATCAGAACTAATAGAAATTCACTTGTCAAGAAAAATTGTTAACCCTTTGGAATACTGTTATTACCACAGAGTGAGGGAGCAGTAAGCATGCCTCTGATGTGATCAGATGTATTTTTGTATTTTGAACAAACAATGTAATTTTGGCTGTGTTAATGTGAAAATTTTAAAGCCTAAGTGTGATATACTAAAATGTGACAAAATGAATTGATGTAAAAACAAAAATTCTGCAACAACAGTCTTCAAAATTATTTATATCAATTGGACCAGGAGGACCTAAAATGTGAGAATTTCAGCTTCAAGAATGAAACCCCTAGACAAGGACAACTGGAGCTAGCTCTACAAGAAAAGATAAGTAAACTAAAAAGTTTATTGTAGTCTTACTGCTTTCAGATCTTCAGAAAAGACTTTGCATGTTATGGACAATAGCTGCAAGTAGGAAGGATGAGGTAGATTACAAGTGTGGGCATTGTCTGTTATTAGTTGATTAATAATGAAGTTTTGTCTGTTGCAGAAAGTGCTTTATTTTGGTAAGTTTTGAAATTTATGTACGAAAAAATTTTGGATCAACCGGAACAAAAAACCGAAGGCTGCCCAACAAAGCAAATCATACCAATGCTGATGATGTACTACTAATAATGACGGACCGGATTGAATGAAAAGGAAGAGGACTTTACAAGACACAATCAAAGACATCAAAAAGGAAAGACAAGTACACACTATTTGCGAATTTAATTTGTTTATGAACTCGTGAGCTTATTAACAAAATGAAAAGGGGTGAAAGCAAAAGTGAGGTAGAAATGAAAGCTGTAGGATACAGTCACGACATGTCTAACCAGAATAAAATTGTAGTCAGTAAAGAAACAGTAAAAACTGATATTTTGCAATTAATTTTGGCAAAAATGAAGGAAATGAAGACAAATAACAGTAGTAAATTGGCCAGAATACAAGATCAGATAGATAAACTTAGTAATCAAGTTTCAGCACAAAAAATGGGTTGTCAGAATGGTTAAAAAGTGTGAATGAAAAAGTTGATGTTTTAGAAAATAAATGTATAATGTATTGTTTTGGAAAATGGGTTTGTAACTAAGTCAGTGAAACAATCAAGGAATGTTGATGACATCAGAGTTGAACAGAAGGCCGTAGTGGAAGAAAAAAATTGCCAGTTTAAATCAAAAATGTTTAATTGTAGTAATAAATAAGCAAACTAATGTAACTGTTGTAGATCAAAAAATTTCAGCACTTCAGGAAGTTTGTCTGAACCAAAGACAGTGTGTAAACAATGGTATTGCATGGTCCAACACTCCTATCAAAAGCTTCCATCCATCCGATAACTTACATCCAGTGGATTTTCTGCACCACTACCGAGACAGTTTTGTGTCAGACATGAATGATATATATATATATATATATATATATATATATATATATATATATATATATATATATATATATATATATATATATATATATCCAAAAACAAAGATGATGTGACTTACCAAATGAAAGTGCTGGCAGGTCGACAGACACACAAACAAACACAAACATACACACAAAATTCAAGCTTTCGCAACAAACTGTTGCCTCATCAGGAAAGAGGGAAGGAGAGGGAAAGACGAAAGGATGTGGGTTTTAAGGGAGAGGGTAAGGAGTCATTCCAATCCTGGGAGTGGAAAGATATACCTTAGGGGGAAAAAGGCCGGGTATACACTCGCACACACACACATATCCATCCATACATATACAGACACAAGCAGACATATTTAAAGACAAAGAGTTTCAGAAGGAAATGAAGACAAATAACAATAGTAAATTGGCCAGAATACAAGATCATTCCCACATAGAAAGCTTCACAGTGTAGGCAGGTCAGTTGGTAAATCACGTGGGTGCTTTCACACGTGGCTCTGCCTTTGATCGTGTACACCTTCCGGGTTACAGGACTGGAGTAGGTGGTGGTGGGAGGGTGCATGGGACAGGTTTTACAGCGGGGGCGGTTACAAGGTAGGAGCCAGAAGGTAAGGAAAAGTGGTTTGGGGATTTCATAGGGATGAACTAACAGGTTACGAAGGTTAGGTGGACGGCGGAAAGACACTCTTGGTGGAGTGGGGAGGATTTCATGAAGGATGGATCTCATTTCAGGGCAGGATTTGAGGAAGTCGTATCCCTGCTGGAGAGCCACATTCAGTGTCTGATCCAGTCTCGGAAAGTATCCTGTCACAAGTGGGGCACTTTTGTGGTTCTCCTGTGGGAGGTTCTGGGTTGGAGGGGATGAGGAAGTGGCTCTGGTTATTTGCTTCTGTACCAGGTCGGGAGGGTAGTTGCGGGATGCGAAATCTGTTTTCTGGTTGTTGGTGTAATGGTTCAGGGATTCGGGACTGGAGCAGATTCATTTGCCACGAAGACCTAGGCTGTAGGGAAGGAACCGTTTGATGTGGAATGGGTGGCAGCTGTCATATTGGAGGTACTGTTGCTTGTTGGTGGGTTTGATGTGGACGGACGTGTGAAGCTGGCCATTGGCCAGATGGAGGTCAACGTCAAGGAAAGTGGCATGGGATTTGGAGTAGGACCAGGTGAATCTGATGGAACCAAAGGAGTTGAGGTTGGATAGGAAATTCTGGAGTTCTTCTTCACTGTGAGTCCAGATCATGAAGATGTCATCAATAAATCTGTACCAAACTTGGGGTTTGCAGGCCTGGGTAACCAAGAAGGCTTCCTCTAAGCGACCCATGAACAGGTTGGCGTACGAGGGGCCATCCTGGTACCCATGGCTGTTCCCTTTAATTGTTGGTATGTCTGGCCTTCAAAAGTGAAGAAGTTTTGGGTCAGGATGAAGCTGGCTAAGGTAATGAGGAAAGAGGTTTCAGGTAGGGTGGCAGTTGATCGGCGTGAAAGGAAGTGCTCCATCGCAGCGAGGCCCTGGACTTGCGGAATATTTGTGTATAAGGAAGTGGCATCAATGGTTACAAGGATGGTTTCTGGGGGTAACAAATTGGATAAGGATTCCAGGTGTTCAAGAATGTGGTTGGTGTCTTTGGTGAAGGATGGGAGACTGCATGTAATGGGTTGAAGGTGTTGATCTACGTAGGGAGAGATACGCTCTGTGGGGGCTTGGTAACCAGCTACAATGGGGCGGCCGGGATGGTTGGGTTTATGAATTTTGGGAAGAAGGTAGAAGGTAGGGGTGCGGGGTGTCGGTGGGGTCAGGAGGTTGATGGAGTCAGGTGAAAGGTTTTGTAGGGGGCCTAAGGTTCTGAGGATTCCTTGAAGCGCCCGCATCTCGTGGTCGTGCGGTAGCGTTCTCGCTTCCCACGCCCGGGTTCCCGGGTTCGATTCCCGGCGGGGTCAGGGATTTTCTCTGCCTCGTGATGGTTGGGTGTTGTGTGCTGTCCTTAGGTTAGTTAGGTTTAATTAGTTCTAAGTTCTAGGGGACTGATGACCATAGATGTTAAGTCCCATAGTGCTCAGAGCCATTCCTTGAAGCTCCGCCTGGACATCAGGAATGAGATTACCTTGGCAAACTTTGTATGTGGTGTTGTCTGAAAGCTGACGCAGTCCCTCAGCCACATACTCCTGACGATCAAGTACCACGGTCGTGGAACCCTTGTCCGCCGGAAGAATGACGATGGATCGGTCAACCTTCAGATCACGGATAGCTTGGGCTTCAGCAGTGGTGATGTTGGGAGTAGGATTAAGGTCTTTTAAGGAGGATTGAGAGGCAAGGCTGGAAGTCAGAAATTCCTGGAAGGTTTGGAGAGGGTGATTTTGAGGAAGAGGAGGTGGGTCCCGCTGTGACGGAGGACAGAACTGTTCCAGGCAGGGTTCAATTTGGATAGTCTCTTGGAGAGTTGGAACATTAGGAGTAGGATTAGAATCATTTTTCTTCGTGGCAAAGTGATACTTCCAGCAGAGAGTACAAGTGTAGGGCAATAAATTTTTGACGAGGGCTGTTTGGTTGAATCTGGGAGTGGGTCTGAAGGTGAGGCCTTTGGATAGGACAGAGGTTTCGGATTGGGAGAGAGGTTTGGAGGAAAGGTTAACTACTGAATTAGGGTGTTGTGGTTCCAGATTGCGTTGATTGGAATTTTGACGTTTTGGAGGGAGTGGAGCTGGAAGTGGGAGATTGAGTAGATGGGAGAGACTGGGTTTGTGTGCAATGAGAGGAGGTTGAGGTTTGCTGGAAAGGTTGTGAAGGGTGAGTGAGTTGCCTTTCCGGAGGTGGGAAACCAGGAGATTGGATAGTTTTTTGAGGTGGAGGGTGGCATGCTGTTCTAATTTGCGGTTGGCCTGTAGGAGGATGCTCTGAAAGCCGTTGTGGATGTGGGAGAGGAAAGATTGAGGACTTTTATTAAGGATAGGTGTTGACGGGTGTGTTCGTTGGCTGAGTTGATGTGTAGGTGAAGGATTAGGTGGGTGAGGGCAATGGATTGTTCAGTTTGGAACTGGTATAGGGACTGATGGAAAGAGGGAAGGAGAGGGAAAGATGAGAGGATCTGGGTTTTAAGGGAGAGGGTAAGGAATCATTCCAATCCCGGGAGCGGAAAGACTTACCTTGGGGGAAAAAAGGACAGGTATACACTCGCACACACACACATATCCATCCGCACATACACAGACACGAGCAGACATTTGTAAAGGCAGACGTTGACCTCCATCTGGCCAATGGCAGGTTCACACGTCCGTCTACATCAAACCCACCAACAAGCAACAGTACCTCCATTATGACAGCTGCCACGCATTCCACATCAAACGGTCCCTTCCCTACAGCCTAGGTCTTCGTGGCAAACGAATCTGCTCCAGTCCCGAATCCCTGAACCATTACACCAACAACCTGGAAACAGCTTGCGCATCCCGCTACTACCCTGCCGACCTGGTACAGAAGCAAATAACCAGAGCCAGTTCCTCATCCCATCAAACCCAGAACCTCCCACAGAATAACCATAAAAGTGCCCCACTTGTGACAGGATACTTTCCGGGACTGGATCAGACACTGAATGTGGCTCTCCAGCAGGGATACGACTTCCTCAAATCCTGCCCTGA
This sequence comes from Schistocerca nitens, assembly GCF_023898315.1. NCBI lineage: Eukaryota > Metazoa > Arthropoda > Insecta > Orthoptera > Acrididae > Schistocerca > Schistocerca nitens. Next base: position 387,361,312 of record NC_064620.1, read on the forward strand.
AATGAGATCCATCCTTCATGAAATCCTCCCCACTCCACCAAGAGTGTCTTTCCGCCGTCCACCTAACCTTCGTAACCTGTTAGTTCATCCCTATGAAATCCCCAAACCACTTTTCCTACCCTCTGGCTCCTACCCTTGTAACTGCCCCCGCTGTAAAACCTGTCCCATGCACCCTCCCACCACCACCTACTCCAGTCCTGTAACCCGGAAGGTGTACACGATCAAAGGCAGAGCCACGTGTGAAAGCACCCACGTGATTTACCAACTGACCTGCCTACACTGTGAAGCTTTCTATGTGGGAATGACCAGCAACAAACTGTCCATTCGCATGAATGGACACAGGCAGACAGTGTTTGTTGATAATGAGGATCACCCTGTGGCTAAACATGCCTTGGTGCACGGCTAGCACATCTTGGCACAGTGTTACACCGTCCGGGTTATCTGGATACTTCCCACTAACACCAACCTGTCAGAACTCCGGAGATGGGAACTTGCCCTTCAGTATATCCTCTCCTCTCGTTATCTGCCCGGCCTCAACCTCCTCTAATTTCAAGTTGCCGCCGCTCATACCTCACCTGTCTTTCAACATCTTTGCCTCTGTACTTCTGCCCTGACTGACAACTCTGCCCGAACTCTCTACCTTTACAAATGTCTGCTCGTGTCTGTGCATGTGCGAATGGATATGTGTGTGTGTGCGAGTGTATACCTGTCCTTTTTTCCCCCAAGGTAAGTCTTTCTGCTCCCGGGATTGGAATGACTCCTTACCCTCTCCCTTAAAACCCACATCCTCTCATCTTTCCCTCTCCTTCCCTCTTTCCTGACGAAGCAACCGTTGGTTGCGAAAGCTAGAATTTTGTGTGTATGTTTGTGTTTGTTTGTGTGTCTGTCGACCTGCCAGAACTTTCATTTGGTAAGTCACATCATAGAATCAAGTGAATTTTTGAATGGTCCTAATGATAAGAATGGGGATGACACTTTGAAAGAGTTTTGAAAGAACCAACTTAAAAAATTAACACATATTGACAAACCATTTGATAAATGATCTTGATTGATGCACTTAAAAGAGATTACCAGAAAGATTGCAGTGGAATTTAGCACTTGGACGTGACAAATTGTCTTGAATAATTTTTGCGATATGTTGACAGGCTGGATAGGGCAGTAGAAAGAAGTGTGTACCATAATAATCGCAATGATAGGAAATCACAGTGGGAGTAATCACAGAACCAGAGATAATACTAACTTCCATCATGATCAAAGTGTCAATGGAGAGAGAAAGTCTGAACATCATCAGGATAGGAATATGGGGATAACTATGGGTATTTTAATAGAAGGAATAATCATAGAAGTAACTTCTTTGGAAATGGCAGTTCATCTCAGTGAAGGTCCACAGTTTTGGGGCAAGGAAACAGAACAACACAGGACCCCCAAGTTACACTTGCAATTAGACAAGAATAACAGTGTTAATGATATGGCACATGTATCTGAAATTGATCAGAAGGAATATCAGATTTCTCATTTATATTTTGATCAAAAGTTTTGGGATACTATGTTTAATTGTGGTGATGTGGGTGCTAATCCCAAACCAGAATGTGAGAGTAGTGGGAATTTTGATGCAGTATGTGCTAATGATTTCTTCTTTGATCTACGTAAATCAGTTGATGACTGTATTTGATCTGAACTAGATGGTATTTTTTATGTGGATTTGAATGAGAGCTGTGAGGCAACTGAGGTTGGTAAGTCTGAGGCTGGTGGCTCATTGCAAATGAATGTAGGTGAGGTAAGTAACTTTGATGGAGATGAGATTTGTATTGTTGGTGATGTCGATGAAATAATTTTGGAGGAATATGATGATGATGAGTATCAGGTGTTTGTGTAGTTCAAGAAAAGTAATTTTGGAAGAATATGATGATGATATTTATGGAGTTCAAGAATAATGAAATTTTAGAGTTATTTGTAAATGATGTTGACAACACAGGTAAGGTAAGTAATGTAATTGAGGGTCATGGAATACCAATCCAGTAAAAACAGGTTTTCATTAATGTCATGCAGTGTAATGATCCAAACAGTAAAGGTGAGGTATCTGTGAGCCTGGAGAATAAAGGTGAAAACCTTATTGAAGTTTGTTTGGGACCAGATTGAGGATAACGTAGATAAAGATGCATTCTGGAATAAGTTATCTGTGGTTAGTCAGAATTTGTGTCCCAATTGGTCAGTGAAAGAGGATCTAAGGAGGAAATGTAATTTTGACAGTATTGTGTTTTGTGTTCCTCCTGTAACAAGTCATGTTAGTTGTGTTCAAACTTTACCTGGCAACATGAGTAACCAAAGTAATGCTATGATACCTGTAAAGTTTCTAGAAGCTTGTGAAGACCATGTGAATGTAGCATTTGATGAAACTGAAAGTGATCTTTTGCATGAAGTGTCTGACAACAGAGAGGATGATTTAGATTTTGGGTGTCCTTATATTAAAATTTAGATCGATCAGTGGGAAGGTAACTATTTGATTGATACAGGTAGTCCAATTTGTGGTATGTCCGAACGATGTAGAGAAAAGAGCAAGTATAGCAAGACTTTTGTGGAAATGCCCTTTGAAGGTATAAAGATAAGAGGAGCTACAGGTAAGCAAAGCAAGTTGGTAAAATTTCAGGTACTGTTAAATTTTAGTATAGAAGATAAGACTTTTGAACATGGATGCTTAGTGATCTCTAGTCTGGAAGAAAATATAATCCTTGGTGTGGATTGGATAGTGAAAGTTGAGGCTTCTTTTGAGTGGAATGCTAAAGAGTTGTTTATTTTGGAACTTAAAAGTCATACTTTTTGAAAACTAATTTCTGTATTTTAAACTGTGGGAAAAGTTGTATCTATTTGCAAAACAGTGTGAACCAAGATGAGTACCAGATATTTGATGATGATATAAATTCTGATGAAACTGAGAATCAGGATGTTGAAAGTGTAGTAGATTCTAAAGAGAGGGAAGCTACAACTCTTGATGAGCAATAATAGGAACAACTTAGGAATTTGTTATTGGAGTTTAGAAATGTGTTCAATGAAAGACCAGGGAAAGTGGAAGGCTATCAGTGCACACTTTACCTTAGAGATCATCATCCTTTCTTTCTCAAGCTGTATAATATACCATTTTCAAAAAGGAAAGATGTAGGGAAAGATATTGAGAAAATGGAAACATGCTGGGCAGGGGGGGGGGGGGGGGGGGTAATTGTGTAATTGAGAGGTGTAGGAGTTCTTAAAATAATCCTTTGGTTGTGGTAAGTAAGAGAAATGGTGGAATGCAAATTGTTTTGGACTCTAGACATCTTAATAAGTTTCTTATCAGAGAGAATGACCATCCTGGGGACATGGACGAGCTGTTACACAAATTTGATTTTCTAAAATTCATAAGTAGTTTGGACTTGACCTCTGGATTTCAAAAGATCCTACTTGAAATTAACTCTAGAATGTATACTGCATTTTTGTGTGGAGGTAAGTGTTTCCAATACGATGTGGTGCCATTTGGGCTAAATGTATGTGTTGCTGAATTCATAAGAGCTCTGGATTCTGTCTTGGGAAGTAAAGTGAGTTCAAAATTAATTGTGTATGTTGATGCCATTTTGGTCACTGAAAAGACTTGGGAACAACATTTGGATCTATTAAGAGATGTGTTTTCAAAATTGGAATCAGGATGTATGACTTTGAAAATAGGTAAGTGTAAATTATGTGTGGAAGAAGTTAAACTTTTAGGACATGTTATATCTGAGAAGTAAATTGCACCTGATATAGAGAAAATTGATGCTGTTGCTAATTTTGCCACTCCTTGCAACAAAAAACAGCTTAAATCATTTTTTGGGTTAACTGGATTCTATAGAAAATTTTGTAGCAGCCAAGCTTTGAATGCTTGATGCCTGTGTGAACTTTTGAAGAGGAATATGTTTCAGATTGGAATCAGGAATATCAGGATGCTTTTGATGAGATCAAAGAACAGTTGTGTCGAAGGCAGGTGTTCTTCAGACCAATTTGTCTCTTCCTTTTTGTATTATGACAGACAGTAGTGATGTTGGTTAGCGTGATCATTTGTTTCAGGAGGTTGAAGTTGAAGGTGTTATTGAACATAGATCTCTTGCATTTGCTAGTAGAGTATAGCAGAAGCATGAAAGGACTGTAACTGAGAAAGAAATTTTGGCTGTACATAGAGCATTCAACAAGCTTAAAAGTTATTTACTAGACCACAAAGTCGTCATCTATACTGATCACAAAGCAATATGTTATCCCCAGGAGTGTAAGCTGTACTGTAAAAGAGTCACTCATTGGGCTTTGTTTTTACAGCAGTTCAATTATGAAATCAGATACATTAAGGGCATATACAATGTAGTTGCTGATACTTTGTCTACCTTTAAGGAGTGACTCATCTAACAAGTTTTGAGAAGGAGGGAAAGGGTTTAAAATTTTGTACTTGAGAGTTGTAAAAGAGATAAAGGTGATCTTGAAAATTTGAAGAGACATATGCAGGTATCAAAATCATGGTCAAAATTGGAAATTGGTTAAAAGCTTGTTGGGTAAGAAAGGAGAAGAAAATATGGAACAATATTATTAGGTGCTTAAGGGTATTTTATTCAGGAGACATAAAACTGACTCAGATGATTTGAAAGTATGTTGGCTATAACAATGTATTGATACTTAAATTACTTTTTCACATCAGAGTTTTGGTTGTTGTGGTCAACCAAATGTATACAAAAGATTCAGGGAAACATCTATTTTTATAACATAGCAAGGAGAGTCAAGAAGAAGACTGCCAGCTTGACAGGTGTCAAAGAGTGAAGGTAAGTAACCAAACAAGGAGAGGTCAAATGCAAACAGACTGCCTAATAGTAATCTAGATCTCATGTCTGTGGATGTTTATAGACTTTGCCTACTTCTAAGAATGGATTTTGTTACGTTTTTGCAGTGGTTGATGTGTTTTTGAAGTTCATAAAGCTACTTCCACTTAAGAAAGCTACCAGAAAGCAAATCATTTGTAAGTTTGAAAACATATTTTCATCAGGTGTGTAATCCTAAAACATTTCTCAATTTTCATCACAAGCTTTGAAAGATTTTGTTGATCATGCAAAAATAAGGCATATTCTATTCTTTGAGTACCATCCATCAAGTAATCCTGTGGACAGATATATGAGAGAAATTGAAAGACTGTGTATAGAACATATTGTACTAAGAATTGTACCAGTTGGATAGATTATGTCAGTGATTTTGAGGATATTATGAACAGCTTACAACATTCCTCAACAGGTTTTTCACCGTTTAAGATCATGTTTAATTGCAGCCCAGCTAACATTATTTCTGAAAATGCTGAGTTTCCTCCTTGTAAAATTCTATCACCGCAAGAGAGAGAAGAATGTGTCAGGGAGATGATGAAAAAGCAGAGGGATAAGAGAAAGCAGAGACATGATAATAAAGGCAGATTTTCTAAGTTTGAGGTAGGAGATCTTGTGTTGGTGAAAGCCAAAGAGAAATCTAAAGTGTTGACATATGAGATAAAGAAATTTTTCGATATTTATATAGGGCCATTCATAATTCTTGAAAACCTGCATCATAATGCATACAGACTTGTGTATCCTAAATGTAAGAAGTTATTTGGATTATGCAATATCACTGAACTGAAAGCTTATATACATGGTCCATCACTATGTATTTTTTTTTAATTTTATTTCCTTTAATTTCTCCATTGTCAGGAATGTAGTATGTAAGATGATGTTATTTCTAAAGTTCTTTCTTATCTATTGACTGAGTTTAAATCTGTGCCACACTGTATTTGCAGATTCAAACAACTATATAATTCTGTTTTGTAATAGACTTGTGCCTTAGAATTTGATACATATATGCAATATGACTAAATGAGTAGATCCTTTTATAATTTTGAAGTGGAACAATGCCATTATATATCTAGCAATAAATTTCTTATCTTAGAAAGCTATCAGTGTTAAATATTGTTGTTATTCCTGTGTACTCTGCAGAGAAGAATTAATTTTAATTGTCATGAACTCTTTTGGGAAAAGTCATGGGTGTTGTCTTAATTTGAGTGAAGACTCATTTTATCAAATGTACTGTTGATATTAGGAGTAGTATCTTAAAGTTTCATATGTGAACACTTTTTAATCCATTCTGACGTAAACCCTGTTTATTCATTTTTTGAATATGGATAGGCGAAACATATGCCGTGTGATGTGATGGAGGTATTGGACAGCATACTTAGTACACAAAACAATGTTTCAGGATTAGATGTGAAAGCTAGAGAGGAAGTTACGAATCCATTGGAGCATCTGATGAGGAAACTAGGGAGGAAACTGAAAGATGTAAGCGGATCCACTACCACACCCCTGTATGGCTGCACCGTTGACACCCTTGCTGGTCCAGTCAACTTACAGGAGATCATAGGTGCTGGGTGACGTTCTCAAGCATCTCTCAACTACATCAATCTTGTGACTGAAATTTGTAAACTGTTAGCCAAGAAATTATTGTGTTTGAAAAATTCTGAAACTATTTGATTAGAAAAGTAGTCAGTGCCATGGACGTTGTTATTCCACATAAATGTGTGCTTTTTCAAGTAGGGGGATTAACTTCCCAATACTTTATGTAACTTTAAATAATGCTGTGGAAGGCTGATGTTCTGTGACTGATGATTTGTCATGTTCAACAAAGAAATGTGAAAACTTAAGTTCAAGAGTACATTCTATGAACCATGTTGTAAATAATTTACAGAATCTCATAAAGCTAGGCACTGATAGGTTAGTAGTCATACATTTTAACGAATTTTCTTATCTCAACATTCAGTATGTATTTTTCTTTTATCAGTTGTAAATGAACCTTCTAGGCTTCTATGTACATAAGTTAGTTTTTATGAACAATTAGCAAATAGTGTGGAAGGCATTTATGATTGTGATCATAAATCAAATATAAACTGTATAACAAGATGTATACATTTCTGATTTCACACACTGATTTTTCTCCTCAAGCTACTCGATGTTTACGACTCTGATTACCTGTATTTATCCTGAGTACTACTTTATTTTATCTCATTGGAACTTGAGTTGTGTGCAAACTCATGCTTAACTCTGTTTTGAGTACCACTGGTCATATGGACTATGTGTGTGTACTCAAGGAGAGTGTGCAACTATTGATTGAGGCTAGATGCTTCCTATAATTATTCTTTACATATGATCAAACGTATTGATATATGACCATGAACTTAATTCATTTTGTTGGATTGAAACATTTTTGCTGGTGTGTACCCGGTGTGATTCAGATTCATGGGTCGATCCTCACAACATAAGGATAGGCCCTAATATTTTTTCATTATTTTCTCCTTTTATGAGTCAACATATCCTTGCATACTTTGTTTTATGTGGCTCATTCATTTTGTGCTATATCCTACTCATGAATGAGTATATTCTTCTGGTTTGTACCCATCATTGTGAGTTTTTCAAGTTGGCTCACTCATCGTACACTTAGGCTCTGAACTTTTTTCCTCTCTTTTTCGATGATCTCGTAAGTATAACTTTCCTCACATCCTTATGGATGAAAACATACCTTCCAAGTTTTCCGGTTTTCATGGAAGATTTCTGGATTTTGGGGTAGTCTTCCAGTTTTCCAGATGAACATCGTTTTTCCCAGATTTTTTACTGCCAAGCTTGTTCCCGCCCTCTGCATTCATATCGCATTTCTGTTTTGACTTTCGATAACAGCTGCTACTCTGAGATGCGAGTGTTTGAAATTTGACTGAAAGTCCACCGATAATATTATCAATAATCTCTTCTCACAGAATATCGCTGGGCTTTTGTCATTAACTGTGTGTGTTTTAAACACCACCAGCAAAAGTTGATCGAACGTTCGATCGCTAATCACATCTCACAGATTATAGCTGCATACTCTTTGTGCTCTGACTGCATGTTAGCGGGAATGCTTTGTTTATGCTTGGTTTTATGTGGTGTTTCCTGTATTCGTGCAATTGTGTGACAAATTTTTGTGCAATTTAGAGTTTTCATGATGCGTTCAACTAAGAAACAATATCATCAGTCTTTCAGAGATGCATATTCTGCTGAATTTCCATGTATTATATGATCGCGGAAAGGTAAAACATTCGCATTCTTTTCCATGTGTGTGTGGGATTTAGATGCTGCACGAAGTGGCTGCGTGTTTTGAGGGTTCACAGGTAGACGCCGTGTTTCTTCCACAAGGCGTTCGATACAGTTCCCCACAGTCGTTTCACGAACAAAGTAAGAGCAGATGGACTATCAGACCAATTGTGTGATTCGATTGAAGAGTTCCTAGATAACAGAATGCAGCATGTCATTCTCAATGGAGAGAAGTCTTCCGAAGTAAGAGTGATTTCAGGTGTGCCGCAGGGGAGTGTCATAGGACCGTTGCTATTCACAATATACATAAATGACCTTGTGGATGACATCGTAAGTTCACTGAGGCTTTTGCTGTGGTGTATCGAGAGGTTTTAACAATGGAAAATTCTACTGAAATGCAGGAGGATCTGCAGCGAATTGACGCGTGGTGCAGGGAATGGGAATTGATTCTCAGTGTAAACAAGAGTAATGTGCTGCGAATACATAGAAAGATAGATCCCTTATCATTTAGCTACAAAATAGCAGGTCAGCAACTGGAAGCAGTTAATTCCATAAATTATCTGGGAGTATGCATTAGGAGTGATTTAAGATGGAATGCTCATATAAAGTTGATCGTCGGTAAAGCAGATGCCAGACAGAGATTCATTGGAAAAATCCTAAGGAAATGCAATCCGAAAACAAAGGAAGTAGGTTACAGTACGCTTGTTCGCCCACTGTTTGAATACTGCTCAGCAGTGTGGGATCTGTACCAGATAGGGTTGATAGAAGAGATAGAGAAGATCCAGCAGAGAGCAGCACGCTTCGTTACAGGATCATTTAGTAATCGCGAAAGCGTTACAGAGATGATAGATAAACTTCAGTGGAAGACTCTGCAGGAGAGATGCTCAGTAGCTTGGTACGGGCTTTTGTTAAAGTTTCGAGAACATACCTTCACCGAAGAGTCAAGCAGTATATTGCTCCCTCCTACGTATATCTCGCGAAGAGACCATGAGGATAAAATCAGAGAGATTAGAGCTCACACAGAAGCATACCGACAATCCTTCTTTCCACAAACAATACGAGACTGGAATAGAAGGGAGAACCGATAGAGGTACTCAAAGTACCCTCCGTCACACACCGTCAGGTGGCTTTCGGAGTATGGATGTAGATGTAGATGTAGATGTAGACTGTGCAGCCCCTCCCACCAGAGGTTTGAGTCCTCCCCCTTGCGCATGGGTGTGTGTTTGTTGTCCTTAGCATAAGTTACTTTAAGTAGTGTGTAAGTCTAGGGACCGATGACCTCAGCAGTTTGATACTTTAGAAATTCACACACATTTGAACTTTTTTTGTGATATAAACATTTCTTATGGAGGAAGAGCTGAGTTAATAAATCATATTAAATCCATTAAACGCATCTCCAATACATGAATGCTGAATAGCAGTAGAAAATTTGGTTCATTTTTTACCACTCCTTTAGATGGCTTTGATGCAATAAGAGCAGAATGTTTGTTCACTTCATTTGTAATTGAATATAATATTCTGTTAGCTGCTGCTGGTCATGCTGGAGCCCTTTTTAAGAAAATGTTCTCAGGTTCAGAAATCGCAAACAGATATGGTTGCGGTCATACAAACACTTCACATATTTGGAAAGAAATGGGTACAGATTCAAGAAATGACATACCTAACTTCAAAATTCGAGAATAGTGATCGTAAAATGTAGTCTACATTATATGTGTCAACATTGTTTACAGTAGTAGTAGTCTTTTCTCACTATGTTTGAACACCTTGCGACGCATGCACGTGTTACGTTTTTGCAATTTGCGAAGCTCTGGATTTCTGTTCTTGAATGTTGGCAGGCTATATATAAACTTGCAATTTGTAATACTAGTAATTTACATTGCCTCTGCACATATTTCTATAGTTTAGTGATTTTGTATAATTGTCTTGTCAGAGAACATTCCACAGGTCTGAAAATTTGAATGCCATGTCCTCATATATGTATAGATTATGACTTGTATAGTAGATATTTTTGTTGTGTTTTCTGTAATATGATTTGTATATGATACTTCTATACATCTGTATTCTGTCTTTTTGCATCATTTTGTACACTGTTTGGCAAACCTTATTAGGTCACAAAATATTGTAAACACATAGTTTCCATATTATGTGAGAGGGATATTGTAATGGGACATCCTCCTCTAGCATTACTTTTCCTCAACAGTATTAGTTGATACCAGTAATATTTTTTGAATTTTGGACAGGTTAATATTATCTCAGCCGTTTTTCTGAAAAATTTCATATAATTTTATACACAATATGTTGTATTTCAAGCTAAAATTTATGAATAGGAATTAGTATTTTGGGTATTATAATTGATAAATACTAACTCTGAATGAACAGTTAAAGTGTTTTAATGAAAATACAAATTATATAACACTCTTATGATTTCTATTATTAATCACACACTCCAGTACTCTTTATTATGTTTCTTTCTGGTCTCATTTATGAAATAATAATGGAAACTAATAGAAATTATTTTGTCAAGAAAAATCGTAAACCCTTTGGAATATTGATATTACCACAGAGTGAGGCAGTAGTAAGCATGCCTCTGATGTGATCATACGTATTTTTGTATTTTGAACAAACTATGTAATTTCGGCTTTGTTAATGTGAAAATTCTAAAGCCTGCATGATAGACTAAAATGTTACAAAATAAATTAACGTAAAAACAAAAATTCTGCAATAACAATCTTCAATATTATTTAGATCAATTCAACCATGAGGACTTAAATTGTGAGAATTTCAGCTTCAGGACTCAGGCCGTAAGGCAAGCACAACTGGAGCCAACTCTACAAGAAAAGATATGTTAAACTAAAACGTTTATTATAACCTTACTCCCGTGAAATCTTCAAAAAAGACTTTGCACATTGTGGACAGTAGCTGAAACTAGGAATGAGGGGTTAGATTACATGGCGAATCCACATGTTTCCAATGCTTCCTTTGCTCCTTTGTCTCAGAGTCATAGCAATACCTGCAGCACTGATCCACGGTGATTAGGCCACTGAACAGATAATCTGGTGTGACACATCTGCAACAACTTCACTGCTGTCTTGGATCAACAGGCTTTTTTAAAGAATTGTGAGTAGTCATGGAACCCTGTGGGTGACAAACTTTGTTATGTTCAAAATGTCATGCAAGATATTGGTAACTGATAAATTTCTGGTTTTCACTTTTTACACTGTCAACTTGATTGTGATACACTGGTCTTTTTGCACCAGGGCCTTGACTTCTCTTCCAGTTCCTGATTTTTCACAATGAGATAGTCTTCCACTTCCTTTTTTGTCATTCAGTATTGTTTGAGCACTCTGGAAGCATCGATGCCAACTAATCAGGGTGTGTTGTGATGGAGCATTGCATTCGTATGTTCTGTTTAAATCAAGAAAATTAATTACCACACAATAGCCCACTTTGTCAGTCAGCTGTGCCATTTTGTTCTGGATAGTAAGTCTCCCCTGAACTGGGTCCCTGGCTGACTTTCCAAACTCTACCACTTTTCCCAAACCTCTCCAGTCCTTTTCCTTCATATCTCTTCCTTCCCCTCCAGCCCTTTTCCTTCACCTCTCTTTCTTCCCCTTGAGTCCTTCTACTGGAAGAAGGAGCACACACAAAATCTCTTGTTACATCCATTTTCTCCTGTTGTCACTTGCTGAGTAGATTTTTTTATCTGTCCAGTTACATTATCAGGGTGTATATGACCTGGGACAACCGGGAGATCTGGGAATAGCCCGGAAATTTTTCCATCCGGGAGAAAACTGGGAAAAACCAAGGAATTTTTTAGAATTCCAGGAATTTTTCATTGCTTTAGTTTTCAGTAAAATTTTTGTGATTTTTGACTGGTAAGAACCAATACTCTAACAAAGAATATTACTGTATCCTGATTCTGCAGAATAATACTGCAGCAACAAAACATGAATGAGAGCGGGGGGGGGGAAAAAAACGAAAATAAAACTCAAGTCGCAAAGGAAATGTGTCATATACAACAACAAAACACAGTGCTCATACAAGCGGCTGCCAACAGCAAACTGTGTCAAGGGATTTACGGAGACTATGCAGTGCTTCTTAACAACAAATTGCCTCCGATGCGCGTGACATGACAGCTTTTTACATTAGATTCGTTTTAATGCAAAATCTTTTAATGTTTTACACATACGAACATACCAGCTTCCTGTGTCACTGTAGTTGTGCAAGTGCAGTGGCGCCTGTTATCTGGCGCACTCTGGCAACTGCTGAAACAAACCTATTTCTAACTAACAGGTCACAGGAAAATATTGCGAATGGTGGTTTGAAAAGCATTACTTTCAAAGTAAATTTCCTTTTATGCAAGATGAACTATGTGCAAGAATGTATGAAGAATTTCTTAAACCACAGAGTGTTTGACTCTCATTTAAAAATCAACACTTTGGGGACAACCAGCTAGAAGAATTTCGAGCCCAGAAGATCAGACATTTACGTCATTATTAAAAATTTTACTGGCACATTTATGTGATGTATCTTAAAGTGTAACACGTGAAAAAAAGATCAACATTATATGTGGAAACTTAGCTTCTCTTGCAGCTTATTAATCTTCGAGACGAATATTATATGTGCAAGCTTTGCTTTTCTTGTAGCAACAGTATGTATATTAATTTAAACCATTAACTTTTCTTATTTGTGCATTCACGCTACTTAAGAGTGATCTTGCTATTGGCTTACTACATCACATGTCCTATGCTGTCATCAGCTGGCAAGATCACGTGACATGAGCTGTGACTGGCATACAAAAGCACGTCGCAATCTCAATTTCAATGCTTTGGAAAGTAACATGCGGTGTTTGGTGGAATTCGAATTTATACCTTTGTAACGTGAGAATATGCAGTGTAGATGTTGCTGCACATCAAAGATCTTTCCAAAACATGTTTTTTCCTCTGGGTTTCATTTTCTAAAGTGCCGGGAAACGCTATGTTGGTTTATAAAACCGTAAACCACCAAATGAGTGATAAGTTTTACAGTGCCAAGGAAAAGTATACTGTCACTTAACATGGAAAAAGTGTATTTTCACCTGGGAGAATGTGTATTTTCAACTGGGAAAGCCAGGAAAAATCCAGGACTTTTTTTTCCTTGTCCATGTATACACCCTGATTATATTCAGATGTGCTGTGTGTTGTCTGTCATGTTATAGCACTGAGCAACATCAGTGAGTGTTGCCATTCTGTGTCATTTATTGCCATCTGGAGAGGAGACAAGGAAGAACAGATGACCCAGTGTGAAACACCTTATCAGGATTGGAGTCATACACTGAAGAGTCAGTGTTCATACAGGGTGTCCGTAGTTGAATGATGCATAATTCAGTTTGCAGGAAGTGGGGAGGATGCTGCAAGATGACATCATTTAGCCATCAGGTTTCTTCCCCAATGGTCCTCAGGAAGGAGAAACATGGCTCACAGCATTTTTGCATCTATTATTGGTGGTTGAATACCATCATCGAGTCAAATGTATGCCCACTGTCACGAGTTTGTAACACATTGGACTGTCTGAACAGTGAGATGTATTTCCTCACTCTGGACATTCAGGATGGTTACTGGCAGATCAGGCTAGAAATATCTTTCAATATTTAAGGATGCACTTACATCTTCATGAGCCCTGGAGCCCTGGCATTTTTTTTTTTTTTTAATTTTTTGTGACTCAGGCAGAACTATACTCTATTGTGAGTTACAGTATAGGTGCATATCTGGTGCAATTCCAGGAAATCATTTAAAGTGCAATGGCTTATACTTCCAGAAAATATTACGGCATGACAGAGAAAGGATACCTTGCAGTTGTTTGGACAATCAGTATGTTATGTTAAATACTCACTGTTGTGATTGACCACCTTTTTTTTTTACACAGGCTGACTAGCCTGAAAGATTGATAATGATGAGTACATGCTGAAGTTTCAGGAGTACAATGTCATAGTAGTATAGGAGATTTATTCAAAAATTTCTTGAACTTTCTCCACAAATTTTTTCTGTGCTTGCCTTTTACTTACGGTGCATGGTCTCTTTCAAAATATTCTTCTCCACAGTTGATACACCATTCCCATTAACGTATCCACTTCTGGAAGCAGTCTTGGTATGCCTCCTGCTGGATTATGTGAAGTACCATCTGTGAATTTTCTGTTATCTGACCCATAATTGCAAATCGTCGTCCTTCCAGCAGGTTTTTCAACTTTGAAAATAAAAAGAAAGTCTTCAGGGGTCATGTCTGGAGAGTAAGGAAGATGAGGCTGCACAATGATTTCGTTTTTTGTGCAATAGTCGTGCACCAACAGGGATGAATGTGCAGGTGCAGTATTATGATGCATTGAGCCTTGAATTGTCTCACCGCACTTCAGGCAACTTTCTTCATACATTTTCTTGTAGGTGTTGCAGCATGTCCTGATAGTCATCAATTAACAGTTTGTTTCTGTGGCATGAATTCATGATAAACTAATCCACGAAAGTCAAAGAGAGGTTTCAGCATGGCTTTAGTTGGTTGGTTGGTTGATTTGGTGTTGGGGAGGGGGGGCAAACAACGAGGTCATTGGTTCCAGCGGATTAGGTAAGGATGGGGAAGGAAGTTGTCTGTGACCTTACAAAGAAACCATCATGGATTTTGCCCAGAATGATTTGAGGAAATCATGGAAAACCTAAAAGAGGATGGCTGGGTGCGGGTTTGAACTGTCACCCTTCCAAATGCAAGCCCAGTGTGCTAACCACTGTGCCACCTTACTCCGTGTGGCTTGGTCATTTGACCTGATCTGACAAGCTTTTTTTGGTCTTGTAAAACCTTTCCCGACCCATTGTGAAGATTGAACCTTGGTCTCAACATCGTAACTGTAGACCCACATCTCATCACCAGTTATGGTTCTGTTAAGGAACATCTTGTTCTTATTTGCTGGACCCAAAAGATCTTAACACATTGCGAAGGGAAGGTCTTTCTGGTCTTGACACATGAGCCACGGGACAAAATTGGCAGCGATATGATGCATTCCGAGATGCTGTGTCAGTATTTCATGACAACTGAAATGTTATGTTCTGCTGCAATCTCTTGGTCAGTCAATCTTTGATCAGCATGCACAGTTTCGTTGATGTTCCTGATGTGAAAATTGTCAGTAGTTGTCGAAGGGTATCCTGAACGAGGGTCATCTTTAAGTTCTGTCTGGCCAGTTTTAAACCATTTGAACCATTCATAACACCAAGTATGGCTTAAGCACTCTTCACCATAGGCTTCCTGCTTCATTTGGTGTGTATCTGTAAAGGTTTTCGTTAGTTTCATGCGAAATTTAATGCAGATGTGGTGCTCCTGTAACTCTGCCATCTCAAAATTCATAAACTGTGCGACACAATGTTCTACTCAGTAAAGCACTGAACAATAACTAACAGACATACAACAGTGAAAGTTCTGGCAGTTACACGTTAAACACTGGTGCGAGCAGGGATGTCAACATTTCGCTTTAACACATCATTGGCATGAAATTAGGAGTGTTCCAGAAATTTTGGAACAGACCTAGTATAAAAGTAGATGGAAACACAAGTAGACTGACTGCATTTCATAGAATCCATTGGAATATCATTACAGCTTTGCTGATCTCCCAGTGCTATCTCATTGTAGTCTACTAATATTCATTCAAACATAAGGATGCAGACTGCCATTTGCAGAATCTGCCAGAATAACATTACAGTGGTGATAATATCCTGGTCATCACTGCACTAACCTATGTTTCTGATGAACAAAGAGAAGATCCAGCATTGATAAATGTGACAGAGGCCCCAGAGGAGACAGAAGCACTCAAATGATAACTGAGAAAAAAAGGTAAAACTTTGTATAAAAGGATTAATTACTCATTTGAATGGAAATGGTTGCTTGTCATCCCAGCTCATTTACGGTCAGCTTTCATGTATTTTCATGAAAATACTATAGAACATCTGGAATTTACAAAGAACCTTAATAGAATCAAAGGCAGATATGATTGGTCGGATCTCTAATGATCCAGCAAATGTTATGTAAGCCACTGCAGGGAATGTGAGAAATGGAAGCATATGGCCCACTTATCCCCAGGACATCTGCTATAAATTCCTCCTGCAGTTACTCCATTTCAGCATATTGAAATTGACATATTGCAGTTGTTTTCAAATTCAGAAAATGTGAATAAATGGATAGGGGTGTACCCTAACTATCTCATCCACTATATTGTCACCAAGGCTGTGCCAAATGGTGAAGCTCTGTAAATCAGCAGGTCTGTTGCAGAAGACACAACTTTGAAGCATGGAGTTCCATATGTAATGCTCTCTGTTTATGGAAAAGTATATCAGTCAAGATGATGCATATGTTCCAAAGCATGACAACAACCTGCAACCCATAGAAAATGGCATCACAGAAGGTTTTATTGAGATTTTGCCAGATATGCTTTCCATGTACAGCAATGTCAGCAGAGAGATAGGGATATTGTGGTGGCACACCTACGCAATCCATTGCCACTGCATTCGTATGCGGTGCCTGTGGTGGCCGGGTGAAGATAGCACACCACCATCACTCACAGCCAGCATTCCAGCCAGCAAATATAAACACTCGGGTCACTACTAGGGTGGCCTTGTCTACTTGCATTTTCTCTGGTGTATGCAAATGTCCCTGAGTCAGACAAGCTCCATGCCAGTGTGTGTTCAGTTGGCAGTGATAAGACAGTGTGTTTGGACAGTTAATAGTTGTGTTGATGTTTCTCTAACCTTTTCATTATTTAGCATGCAATTGTCAGCCAACATAATTTTGTATATGTAGTGGTTGTCAATAAAGAATGTAGATACAGCAGATGTGATGCTGCCAAACACTACCGTACATTTGCATACAACGCAGCAGAACAACACACCATGTTTAAGTTGTTAAAACAACAATGTTTATAGCCACTGGTTGGTGACATGTAGCTCACCAGGCTGAATTCTGTGTTACATATTTATTGATCATTTAAGGTTATTAGTTTCCGTGGGTTCTTGGACTTGCATATTGTTTGAATGTTGTACTTTAATAGAACAAACTCATTATATGTAATTAATAGCTAACTCCTAATGCAGTTCAGCTCCAGCTGTGCTTTTGTATGTCCTTGAGAAACATGTTTTCATTGGGAAGTGTTAGCATTTATGAGGAGCCCTGCTATCATAACTGATACCTTATTCCATGAGTCTATGTGACAATATTAGTAATGCTATTACACTTCCTAGGGGCACAAGCAATATTACTTTACCTTCTGTTGAACACATGCAAACAAGTTTTACATACAGTGTTCTATTATACAAATGCAGGTTTTGCCAGCAAATTGCACTAATAGTTTCTACTCATGAAATAAGATGAATAATATGCTTGTTTGAGAGTGACATTTAAACAGATTTCTTATATATTATCTTTTGATCACATATCCCAGAAATTTCAGATGCTATTATTTATCTGTTATGGTCATGTGGTTCATCTCTTGAAGATTCACCAGGCAGACCAATTGCAAGAACTTAAAGGAAGAGTCCCATGCTGTGGGGGAAGATGTGGTGGTGGTGGTACACTGAGTTCCAGGACTGCCAGTCCATTCTGACCATTTGTGACAGTAATCAGTGAACACTTTTTTAAATTTGTGCTGTTGCATTGTTCCAAGCAGAGAAAGTATGGAGCTACTGTCTCTGCTCACTACATTTTCTTACAGTCTTATTTCTGTTGCTTCCTTGATTGTAGAATCCATGAAATACCTAGTGTGACATAGTGCCTGCGCGACTTTGAAATTGAACATGTATGTCTTTATACTGCTGTACCCTGCTATACTCCACATGTCTGTTTAACTGAGGCTAGTGTTTGCTGTATGTCCTACAGATCTATGTGGGATTCAGCTTCATATTTGGCCAATGTATTGGTGGCGGCACTCACACATTATGCTGTGCATACCGGTGTTCCTAGCTGTAAGATATCTTTTATGGACCCCAACAAGTTGTTAATTATACATATAGTGTGGGAATATCTCATCTTATTATGTTTGTCAAGGACCTTGACAGATTCAAACCTCAAAATTCCAGTGTGAAGTAGGAACACCAGGGCCTTTTTTCCCAGTCATCTGCTCTTAGAACACATTTTATTTACATCTCTGAGTAGTTGTTACTAAGGATGTTTCAAGTCAGGAATGTAAATCAGAGGTCAAGTTCTCTTTGCCACGAACTGGTCAGGTTCTGAGCACTAGTGCGGTAAGTTGTGAGAAGCACTGCGCTGAATGCTAGGAACTTCCAAACTTTAGTTGGAGGCCTGTGTATGTCTTTGTGTGGCACACAGGGTGTCTGAGCATTCTATCTAGTTTCTCATTCATTAAATGTCCAAGAAAGGTAGGCAGCTTTTTTATTCTACTCTCATGATGAGCTTTGTGAATAGTGCATAGTGTTGAGGTGTCACAAGATCTCCAATAAGCTTTTGCCCCATGCAGAAACACAACAAAAGTGCCATTTCCTTATTTGTAGAAGGACATTAGTTTGATCCAAGCATTTCCAAGTCCTGTTCCCACCAATTGGTTCATATACGAATTGGTGATTACTGAAATCAGGGGAGATCCCATATTCCTGCCTGTACAACTTCTCACCCCATTGAAAGTAAGTGGTGGTGAACTTCTTGAAACAGTTTTGTGGCCTCATCATAGTATTTCTCCAAAAGTTGTAGGAAGTCCTCTAGTGCGACTTACATGAAGAGTAATGTGATATCAAAGCTCACCAGCAGATCACCATTGTTTAGGTGCATACTGTATTTCACACCACTGACACACACTACTGAGTCCTTGCCATGTTGGAAACAATGTCCCACCAGTGGCTTCAGCAGCTTTGCTAGACCCTTTGCTGTACCATAGGCTACAAAATCAGAAGTATTCACCATCGGTTGTAATGACACTTCCTTTTCTATTTTTGTGAGACTGTAGAGATGCTCTGGGGTACTGTGTTCCAATTTTCTTCTCATCTAAGCCAATATTTTTGAAGAGTGATGTGGTTTCCTTGCCTCTGGCATCATTACTGGTGCAGGTTTCTTCATCTCTTCATTGCATGCCATGTATTGTAGTAACATCATGGTTTTCCACCAGTATTCTGTTGTTGGCAATACAGTAGCATTGCCATTATCCACTACTAAGAAAATCAAGTCTTTTTCATTGTACTGGTCATGTAATGCTCTTCGTTCTTCTAGGAGATGTTGATTTTTGCTTCTGTGGCTTGCTTGAGTGCATGGCAGGTCTTCCTCCCAACTTCTTTTTTTGTTGTTGAAGAGGCACCCTGGATTTCTTGTTTAATACCACTGATGGTTTCCTATTTCAGCAGCGTTTCAGAACCAGTGCAAAGTTGAGTTCCTTGGTGAATGTAGACGCAGTTGACTCATTCAGATCTTTTCCATCAGGTTGATGATGGTCCTCTTGTCAAAGCATGTCACCTTTGTGTAAACATGCCTCAGGTAGCCAATGAAACTTTCTGCCCTGCTCTTCGTTCCTTTTTTGTTTGCAGAGTTCTCCTGATGCATATGTGTTTCCATCTGCCCAATTCCATTTATGGTCTGATGGTTTGAGAACACCTGGAAAGTACTGTATCAGGTGTGAGTGCAGCTGCCAAAACATCAGTCAGATGCAACACAGCATCTCTCAAAAATGTGTAGAACATGCAAGGAATATTCATCTTGGCTGCTCTGACAAGTTGGCTTTAAAGGAGGGCAGTGTCATCAAAGGACACCTCTTCAACATCAAAGACACAATGATTTTATGTATTGCTAGGTGTTTCTGGAATTCTATATCAAGGAAGCAATACAAATAAGACTGGATGAAATCTCGTTAACAGAGTAAATTCCATCTCAGTTCAGAGAGGGACAATGTAATGTCAAAAATTAGGAAGTTGTGTTCCTTGATTAAAATGACAGCAATGGACAGAGTGGCATAATACCCCTGGGACTCAATGTACAGTCACTCCCACACCACCTTTACCTTCACCACCCAGATACTGGCAGAAGTAAAGCTGTGAGGAGGGGGCGTGAGTCGTGCCTGGGTAGCTCAGTTGGTAGAGCACTTGCCTGCGAAAGGCATAGGTCCCGAGTTCAAGTCTTGGCCTGGCATACAGTTTTAATCTGCCAGGAAGTTTCATATCAGCGCACACTCCGCTGCAGAGTGAAAATCTCATTTTTGATCTTGTTAGACCTAATGATTGCTTGTTGCACTTTTCATGTATTACATTTCTTCCAGCCCCCTTTTATTTTGTGTGTGTGTGTGTGTGTGTGTGTGTGTGTGTGTGTGTTTGTGTGTGTGTGTGTGTAAACAATGGGTGTGGCGCATGATAACTCTTAAAATGTTTTCAATAAAACCAAAAACTTGACTTTGTACATTTTCTGCAGCAGAAGTCAGTGTTATTGATAACTGAGAGCTTTTGAAACACTGGTTTCCTGGTTCCTCTATTCTTAACTTTTGAGATATTGTAATTAAAGAGCAGAAATTGAGTTTTGTGAGACCGTTTAAGTACTTTGTAAATGAAATTCAATATTTCTTCTTCATTCTTTTATTGTTTCTTTCAATTCAATGTCACCAACTGTCTGGGCATTTCAGTATGATATTTACTGAAAGTCTCATACATTATTTGATGCTATAAATTTGTTTACTTTATTCTAGGTATCTTCTTATAATGCCAACCATGTTGCAATTGTATGCCAACCACCAGATCAATAAACTAGTTACCACTACAGTTGAATATGCAGTCAAGCAATTCTACCTGATGAATCGTAAGCCATTTATTCTTCAGATGTTTGGCAGTGTATCAGCTATTCTGGATACTGATGAAGAGAAAGAATATGGTGACCCACACAAGGTAACATCTACTAACATGTCCCTCAGACAATTTTCTTGGTACATCACTGTAGCACAGTTTTTCAAAGAGTCCCTTGTGGAGTGAGGGAGTGGCCAAATGTGTAAAAAACAGTATTGTGTTTAAGTCCATAGACATATCACAGCACTGCACTGAACAGGTACTTGAATGTTGTGCAGGGGGGGGGGGGGGGGGGCAGTGGAATTTAGTGAAACTAAACTTCTAATTGTTGTTGTTTATAGGTCCCCTAACTCTGACTTCAGAGCATTTCTGTTCAAGCTAGAGAGGGTTCTTGTTTCAATTTATCAGAAGTACCAAAAATTAATTATATGTGGTGAATTCAATATTAATTTTATATATTGTATTGTGCATTAACCAGGGGCCTAGAAACAACGAAGAGGCTCTGTCCCTGCCGCAGCTGTAGTGGTCCACAACCCCATGACGACTACCGCAGTCCAATTCACCCCTCCGCCACCCCACACCAAACCACTCTTTCAGGGTTATTGTGTGGTTTTGTGCCAGTGACCCCCCCATCCCCCAGGGAACATCTCACACCAGACGAGTGTAACCCCTATAACCCCTATGTTTGCGTGGTAGAATAATGCTGGTGTACGCATACGTGGAGAACTTGTTTGCACAGCAATCGCCGATATAGTGTAGCTGAGGCGGAATAAGGGGAACCAGCCGCATTCGCCAAGGCAGATGGAAAACCGCCTAAAAACCATCCACAGACCGGCCGGCTCACCGGACCTCGACACAACTCTGCCAGGTGGATTCTTGCCGGGGACCAGGTGCTCCTTCCCAATCCCGAAAGCTGTGAGTTAGACCACATGGCTAACCGGGTGGGCAAATTTTATATATGATTGTGCAAGAAAAAGGATGTTGGTGCATCTCGTAAACTCATATGATCTGATGCAGACTGTGCTTTTACCAACTATGGTCAGGGGAACAGTAGCACACCCATAGACAATATTCTTATTCATACTTCATTATTAGATGGTCATTCTGTTAGTAAAAGGGTGAATGGCCTTTCAAACCATGATACACAAATTTTATCACTAAAAGGCTTTTGTAATCAAACAAGTGTCACGTATAATTACAAACTATGTAGGAAAGCTAATCCAACAGCAACAGAGAGTTTTTAAATCTCATTAAGGAACAAGAGTGGCAAGATGTTTATAGTGCCGATAATATAGATGACAAATATAATGCTCTCCTTAACATGTTTCTCATGCTCTTTGAGAGTTGGTTTCCATTAGAACGTTCTAAAAGTGGTACTAACAATAAAAGGCAGCCTGGGTAGCTGATTAGTGGGATAAAGGTATAATGTAGAATAAAGTGGGTATTTTATCAAAATGTTAGAAGTAGTCACAATCAAGCTACAGTAGAACAGTACAAACAGTATTGTAAGGTGCTTAAAATGTTATTAGGAAGGCAAAGAATATGCGGTATGCAAATAAAATAGCTAATTCATGGGATAACCATATGCTGATGAATTAAATAAGAACTTAAGTTTCTACAAGGAATCATATAACTCTTGGAAAATGCATTTCCGAGACTGATGTCTGAAATACTCCTCTGTGATATTGAGAAGGGAGAGATTGAGTCAATAATTAAATCACTGATGACTAAGGACTCTCATGGATATGACAGAGCGCCTAACAGAATATTGAAGTACTGTGCTGCACATGTTAGCCCTATGCTTAGTCGTATTTGTAATTTTTCATTTAAAAATGGCCAATTTCCTCAATGATTAAAGTACTCAGTAGTAAAGCCACTGGATGAAAAGGGAGAAAGGGCTGCAGTAGACAATTTTAGACCTATTTCTATGCCATCAGTGTTTGCTAAAATTATTGAAAAGGCTGTGTATGTAAGGATAATTCATCATTTTATATCACATAATCAGATATACAGTTTGGCTTTAAAAGTAATTTAACAACTGAAAATGCTATATTCTCTTTTCTTTGTGAGCTACCAGATGGATGAAACAAAAGGTTTCAAATGCTAGGCATATTTCTTGATTTAACTAGGGCATTTGATTGTGTTGATTACAAAATATTGCTCCACAAGATGGACCATTACGGAATACAGGGCGTAGCTTACAATTGGTTCACCTCTTACTTTAACAACAGACAGCAGGAGGTCATTATTCACAGTGTTGAGATTGGCAGTGATGTGGGGTCTTAGTGGGGTATGGTCAAATGACAGGTGCCACAGGGATTAGTGTTGGGGCCACTCATGTTCCTTATTTATATAAATGATATGCACTTTACTATTATGGGTAATTCTAAAATATTTATGTTTGTTGATGACACTAGCTTGGTAGCAAAGCATGTTGTGTGCAACATTGGCTCCGTTTCAAAAAGTGCAGTTCATGACATAATTTCATGGCTTGTAGAAAATAAACTGACAGGAAATCACAGTAAGATGCAGTTTTTACAGTTTCTAACACACAGTTCAACAAAACCTGACATTTTAATTTCACAGAATGGGCATATGATTAGTGGAACTGAATAGTTCAGATTTCTAGGTGTTCAGATAGAGAGTAAACTGCCATGGAAAGCCCATGTTCAGGATCTTATTCGAAGACTTAATGCTGCCATTTTTACTACTCGAACAGTGTTTGAAGTGAGTGATCATTCAACATGAAGATTAGTCTACTTTGCTTATTTTCATACATTAATGACATATGGTATTATATTTGTATGGGCAATTTGGGCAATAAGTGGTGTAAGTTTGCAAACCTCTTGTCGACCCCTGCTCACTAGTCTGGGTATTTTGACATTGGCCTCTCAGTATATATGTTGTTGTTGTGGTCTTCAGTCCTGAGACTGGTTTGATGCAGCTCTCCATGCTACTCTATCCTGTGCAAGCTTCTTCATCTCCCAGTACCTACTGCTACCTACATCCTTCTAAATCTGTTTAGTGTATTCATCTCTTGGTCTCCCTCTACGATTTTTACCCTCCACGCTGCCCTCCAATGCTAAATTTGTGATCCCTGGATGCCTCAAAACATGTCCTACCAACCGATCCCTTCTTCTAGTCAAGTTGTGCCACAAACTTCTCTTCCCCCCAATCCTATTCAATACCTCCTCATTAGTTACGTGATCTACCCACCTTATCTTCAGCATTCTTCTGTAGCACCACATTTCGAAAGATTCTTTTCTCTTCTTGTCCAAACTATTTATCGTCCATGTTTCACATCCATACATGGCTACACACCATACAAATACTTTCAGAAACGACTTCCTGACACTTAAATCTATACTCGATGTTAACAAATTTCTCTTCTTCAGAAACGATTTCCTTGCCATTGCCATTCTACATTTTATATCCTCTCTACTTCGACCATCATCAGTTATTTTGCTCCCTAAATAGCAAAACTCCTTTACTACTTTAAGTGTCTCATTTCCTAATCTAATCCCCTCAGCATCACTCGATTTAATTTGACTACATTCCATTATCCTCGTTTTGCTTTTGTTGATGTTTATCTTATATCCTCCTTTCAAGACACTGTCCATTCCGTTCAACTGCTCTTCCAAGCCTTTTGCTGTCTCTGACAGAATTACAATGTCATCGGCGAACCTCAAAGTTTTTACTTCTTCTCCATGAATTTTAATACCTACTCCAAATTTTTCTTTTGTTTCCTTTACTGCTTGCTCAATATACAGATTGAATAACATCGGGGAGAGGCTACAACCCTGTCTCACTCCTTTCCCAACCACTGCTTCCCTTTCATGCCCCTCGACTCTTATAACTGCCATCTGGTTCCTGTACAAATTGTAAATAGCCTTCCGCTCCCTGTATTTTACCCCTGCCACCTTCAGAATTTGAAAGAGAGTATTCCAGTTAACGTTGTTAAAAGCTTTCTCTAAGTCTACAAATGCTAGAAACGTAGGTTTGCCTTTTCTTAATCTTTCTTCTAAGATAAGTCGTAAGGTTAGTATTGCCTCACGTGTTCCAACATTTCTACGGAATCCAAACTGATCTTCCCCGAGGTCCGCTTCTACCAGTTTTTCCATTCGTCTGTAAAGAATTCGCGTTAGTATTTTGCAGCTGTGACTTATTAAACTGATAGTTCGGTAATTTACACATCTGTCAACACCTGCTTTCTTTGGGATTGGAATTATTATATTCTTCTTGAAGTCTGTGGGTATTTCGCCTGTCTCATACATCTTGCTCACCAGATGGTAGAGTTTTGTCATGACTGGCTCTCCCAAGGCCATCAGTAGTTCTAATGGAATGTTGTCTACTCCCGGGGCCTTGTTTTGACTCAGGTCTTTCAGTGCTCTGTCAAACTCTTCACGCAGTATCTTATCTCCCATTTCATCTTCATTTACATCCTCTTCCATTTCCATAATATTGTCCTCAAGTACATTGCCCTTGTATAAACCCTCTATATACTACTTCCACCTTTCTGCCTTCCCTTCTTTGCTTAGAACTGGGTTGCCATCCGAGCTCTTGATATTCATACAAGTGGTTCTCTTCTCTCCAAAGGTCTCTTTAATTTTCCTGTAGGCAGTATCTATCTTACCCCTAGTGAGACAAGCCTCTACATCCTTACATTTGTCCTCTAGCCATCCCTGCTTAGCCATTTTGCACTTCCTGTCAATCTCATTTTTGAGACGTTTGTATTCCTTTTTGCCTGCTTCATTTACTGCTTTTTTATATTTCCTCCTTTCATCAATTAAATTCAATATTTCTTCTGTTACCCAAGGATTTCTATTAGCCCTCATCTTTTTACCTACTTGATCCTCTGCTGCCTTCACTACTTCATCCCTCAGAGCTACCCATTGTTCTTCAACTGTATTTCTTTCCCCCATTCCTGTCAATTGTTCCCTTATGCTCTCCCTGAAACTCTCTACAACCTCTGGTTCTTTCAGTTTATCCAGGCCCCATCTCCTTAAATTCCCACCTTTTTGTAGTTTCTTCAATTTCAATCTGAAGTTCATAACCAATAGATTGTGGTCAGAATCCACATCTGCTCCTGGAAATGTCTTACAATTTAAAACCTGGTTCCTAAATCTCTGTCTTACCATTATATAATCTATCTGATACCTTTTAGTATCTCCAGGATTCTTCCAGGTATACAACCTTCTTTTATGATTCTTGAACCAAGTGTTAGCTATGATTAATTTATGCTCTGTGCAAAATTCTACAAGGCAGCTTCCGCTTTCATTTCTTCCCCCCAATCCATATTCACCTACTACGTTCCCTTCTCACCCTTTTCCTACTGACGAATTCCAGTCACCCAAACTATTAAATTTTCGTCTCCCTTCACTACCTGAATAATTTCTTTTATCTCGTCATACATTTCATCAATTTCTTCATTATCTGCAGAGCTAGTTGGCATATAAACTTGTACTACTGTAGTAGGCATGGGTTTTGTGTCTATCTTGGCCACAATAATGCGTTCACTATGCTGTTTGTAGTAGCTAACACGCACTCCTATTTGTTTATTCATTATTAAACCTACTCCTGCATTACCCCTATTTGATTTTGTATTTATAACCCTGTAATTACCTGACCAAAAGTCTTGTTCCTCCTGCCACCGAACTTCACTAATTCCCACTATATCTAACTTTAACCTATCCATTTCCCTTTTTAAATTTTCTAACCTACCTGCCCGATTAAGGGATCTGACATTCCACGCTCCGATCCGTAGAATGCCAGTTTTCTTTCTCCTGATAACGACGTCCTCTTGAGTAGTCCCCACCCGGAGATCCGAATGAGGGACTATTTTACCTCCGGAATATTTTACCCAAGAGGACACCATCATCATTTAATTATACAGTAAAGCTGCATGTCCTCGGGAAAAATTACGGCTGTACTTTCCCCTTGCTTTCAGCCGTTCGCAGTACCAGCACAGCAAGGCCGTTTTGGTTAATGTTACAAGGCCAGATCAGTCAATCATCCTGACTGTTGCCCCTGCAACTACTGAAAAGGCTGCTGCCGCTCTTCAGGAACCACATGTTTGTCTGGCCTCTCAACAGATATCCCTCCGTTGTGGTTGCACCTATGGTACGGCCATCTGTATCGCTGAGGCACGCAAGCCTCCCCACCAACGGCAAGGTCCATGGTTCATGGGGGGGGGGTCTCAGTATATATATTCTTTATTGTCATTTCTCATTAACAATATCAACTTATTTCCAAGAATTAGCAGTTTTCACTCAGTTAATACTCGATAGAAATCCAATCTTCATTTGGATCACAGTTCCTTAATGCCTGTGCAGAAAGGAGTGTAGTATACTGCTGCATCCATTTTCAATAAGCTACCACAAGAATTGGAAAATTTTCGCAGTTATCCACACACTTTCAAATCGAATCTATTCTGTTGAGGAGTTCCTTGAAAAATTAAGCTGATTCTTATGTTATATTGTTGACTGCATTTACTTAAACTTATGGCTTTACTTTTTTGGGTTCATAAACATTTTATTTTATGTGTTGTTACTTTTATGTTGTAATTTAATGTACAAGCACTTTGCATGACCTTGGAAACTTGCTCCCCAATGTGGTCCTACGGAACTGGAAATGTAGATAAATAAAAATAAAAATAAAACAGCTATGTTTATGTGCTGTTGACCAAGGTTTATTAGCAAGTTAAATTTTCTGTCTATAAGACACTTTACGCCACTGAACATGTTATCAACATATTTGATCCTCCTCTGACCCAAAATTAACTTCAGTTAAGAGTGTGAATAAAACTTTCATAGCAGTACTGCAATAAAATACAGAACAAGGTGTGACAGAAGTACCTTCTACATTGTAAGACATCAAAAAATGAACAAAACATGGAGAAAATAAATTATTGAATATATAAGAATCATTTATTATACAATTGGTTATTTCAAAAAATAGTTATTTTTTGACTTTATCACACATTGTTGAAGCCATACGCTATACTTGTTGATGGCTCTGCAGTTCAACAAGGGTGGAATGGCAGCAGTTTATAGTCATGGTTTCTTAATTATCCCATAGTTCCGTGATACGCACTCACACAACACACACTTATACTCCACAGAGAAAAAAGGAAACATCTCAAAAGGTGAAATCTGATGGATCAGCAGACAAACCATACAATGGTATAGCAGGGGAATATTTATCTCAGAATTGAAAGAGAAAGAAGAGAAATGTAAACATGGCTTTTTGAACCTCATTGCAGGTCTTTACTTAAAGAAAACTTTATTTTTGAGAAATCAGTTGTCACAGAATATGTTACAATAATATACTAGTGTATTAAATTAAGCAATTTATGTTGATTCATTATTTATTAGAAGTAAAAGTTAATATTAAACACATTTGATATAGAAGAGGATCATTTTCCTCACAAACTGTTGAAGCAGGAACCAATAAAAAAAGGTATATTTATGAGCTTATTTCAGCAGCTGCTGGAGAATCATGCTGCTCCACCTTAAACATTCTGTTTTAATTTATTTGTTTCTATCTCAGACATGCAATGATATTAACAGCAACAAATCACTAAAAGTTTGTTGTTAAGAAATTTCAATATGAATGTGATTCATTTAAATTCCATTTATATATGATCCCCTTGAAGCACAGTTGATCTAACTCAAATATCCTCATTTTGAGATTTTAATATTCCATTGAAATTGTTATACAGATATCAGCTGTGTTGTTTTTTGTGTGTTTTAGCTTCAATGTCTTTAATAAATTAATTTAAATTTACATTTTGGTTTAAATTTCTTATGTTTTTGTCTGTGTAGAAGTGCCTAAGTGTATTTACACTACTTGTGTTGTAACCAGGAGGAAAGTCTTATTGATAACAAAAATATTCAGGACAGTAACAAATACTGTATTGATAAGTTAAATACATTCAAGTAACATTACTTCCTTCTCATTATCAATGCTTTCATTTGAGTTAGGTGGGTGGTGCTTCTCACAGTAGTGGTGATGAATAAAATATATTAGTAGTATTTTCTTCCCCTCTTTGGCATTAGTTGTTGGATGTCAATGTTCTGGTGCATCTTGTTTTACCAGGTCAGATATCAATGCGTTTTGAGCAGAATAGTTTCCAATTTTCCAAAAACACTCAAAAATACTTTCTCATGATTGCTCTGATATCCGATTAAAACATTTCTTTCTACATCAGCAATCAGGATTACTAAATTCTTTTCCAGCAACAATTTTTTCTTTCTCTTTCTTTCAGCAAGTTGCCACTCATTTATTTTTCCTTTCTGACATTTCTTTGGCTGGCCCTCTACAAACACTTCGGCTTCATCGCCATCACTTTGAATTTGTCATCCACTGAAATGAAGAAATTACCATAGGCAAATCTTGTACAGTTACACTTATGTTCAGAAGGTCACTGTGATTTCATAAAGGCATAGGCAATAGGCCTGAAGGTTTTATTATCGTTTCTTTTTACTTTTAGTTACTGTTATGGCTTCATAGACATCCAGATGTGCAACCTACATTACACACTCTAGACTGAAGTGTTGATGGGACTAGTGATGTGACTCCATTTTTGAGTTATGTGCACGTTTAATTTCTACCTATATTATTCACTTTTGGTTCTTAATTTATACTTAATGTATGAAACTCTGATGCAATAAAAGCTTGAAGAAACATTAAATTTTAAGTAGTTAAGAGTAATTAATAAGAAATAAAAGAAGTCCTTGCAGGATCTTTTTCCGGTCACTGCAATGTTGGGGATTTCTGTTTTATCAGATTCCTGATATTCATGATACACTTGTGAAATGGTTGTATGGGAAAATACCCACTTCTCACTACCTTGAAAAAGCTGTGTCCCATCGCTTGTGTGCCGACTATAACATCACGTTCAAAGTTACTTAAATCTTTTAACCTGCCATTGTAGCAGCAGTAACTGATCTAACAACTGTACTATACACTTCTTGTCTTATATAGGTGATGCCAACCACAGTGCTATATTCTGCCTGTGTACATATCTCTGTATTTGAATATGTATGCCTATACCAGTTTCTTTGGTGCTTCAGTGGATTTATCATTTGTACGTTGGATCATACGAGTATACCATACTGGACATCAGAAATGTTAAACATAAGTTTATATGATTTTTATTTACATTTAGTTCTTCTATTTCATAAGTTTAAAGAAATTCATATATACAATTATATGTTGTCGTTGTGGTCTTCAGTCTGAAGACTGATTGGCTGCAGCTCTCCATACTAATCTACCCTGCACAAACCTCTTCATCTCTGATTAACTGCTGCAACCTATATCCTTCTGAATCTGTTTAGTATATACATCTCTTTGTCTCCCTCTACGATTTTTACCTCCCACACTTCCCTCTAATACTAAATTGGTGATCCCTTGATGCCTTCCCCCATGAACCATGGACCTTGCCGTTGGTGGGAAGGCTTGCGTGCCTCAACGATACAGATGGCCGTACCGTAGGTGCAACCACAACGGAGGGGTATCTGTTGAGAGGCCAGACAAACATGTTGTTCCTGAAGAGGGGCAGCAGCCTTTTCAGTAGTTGCAGGGGCAACAGTCTGGATGATTGACTGATCTGGCCTTGTAACATTAACCAAAACGGCCTTGCTGTGCTGGTACTGCGAACGGCTGAAAGCAAGGGGAAACTACAGCCGTAATTTTTCCCGAGGACATGCAGCTTTACTGTATGATTAAATGATGATGGCGTCCTCTTGGGTAAAATATTCCGGAGGTAAAATAGTCCCCCATTCGGATCTCCGGGCGGGGACTACTCAAGAGGACGTCGTTATCAGGAGAAAGAAAACTGGCATTCTACAGATCGGAGCGTGGAATGTCAGATCCCTTAATCGGGCAGGAAGGTTAGAAAATTTAAAAAGGGAAATGGATAGGTTAAAGTTAGATATAGTGGGAATTAGTGAAGTTCGGTGGCAGGAGGAACAAGACTTTTGGTCAGGTGATTACAGGGTTATAAATACAAAATCAAATAGGGGTAATGCAGGAGTAGATTTAATAATGAATAAACAAATAGGAGTGCGGGTTAGCTACTACAAACAGCATAGTGAACGCATTATTGTGGCCAAGATAGACACAAAGCCCATGCCTACTACAGTAGTACAAGTTTATATGCCAACTAGCTCTGCAGATGATGAAGAAATTGATGAAATGTATGACGAGATAAAAGAAATTATTCAGGTAGTGAAGGGAGATGAAAATTTAATAGTCATGGGTGACTGGAATTCGTCAGTAGGAAAAGGGAGAGAAGGAAACATAGTAGGTGAATATGGATTGGGGGGAAG
This sequence comes from Schistocerca nitens, assembly GCF_023898315.1. Lineage (NCBI taxonomy): Eukaryota > Metazoa > Arthropoda > Insecta > Orthoptera > Acrididae > Schistocerca > Schistocerca nitens. Next base: position 387,392,533 of record NC_064620.1, read on the forward strand.
AAATGAAAGAGGAAGCCGCCTAGTAGAATTTTGCACAGAGCATAACTTAATCATAGCTAACACTTGGTTCAAGAATCATAAAAGAAGGTTGTATACCTGGAAGAATCCTGGAGATACTAATAGGTATCAGATAGATTATATAATGGTAAGACACAGATTTAGGAACCAGGTTTTAAATTGTAAGACATTTCCAGGGGCAGATGTGGATTCTGACTACAATCTATTGGTTATGAACTGCAGATTGAAACTGAAGAAACTGCAAAAAGGTGGGAATTTAAGGAGATGGGACCTGGATAAACTGAAAGAACCAGAGGTTGTAGAGAGTTTCAGGGAGAGCATAAGGGAACAATTGACAGGAATGGGGGAAAGAAATACAGTAGAAGAACAATGGGTAGCTCTGAGGGATGAAGTAGTGAAGGCAGCAGAGGATCAAGTAGGTAAAAAGACGAGGGCTAATAGAAATCCTTGGTTAACAGAAGAAATATTGAATTTAATTGATGAAAGGAGAAAATATAAAAATGCAGAAAGTGCAAAATGGCTAAGCAGGCATGGCTAGAGGACAAATGTAAGGATGTAGAGGCTTGTCTCACTAGGGGTAAGATAGATACTGCCTACAGGAAAATTAAAGAGACCTTTGGAGAGAAGAGAACCACTTGTATGAATATCAAGAGCGGAGATGGCAACCCAGTTCTAAGCAAAGAAGGGAAGGCAGAAAGGTGGAAGGAGTATATAGAGGGTTTATACAAGGGCGATGTACTTGAGGACAATATTATGGAAATGGAAGAGGATGTAGATGAAGATGAAATGGGAGATAAGATACTGCGTGAAGAGTTTGACAGAGCACTGAAAGACCTGAGTCAAAACAAGGCCCCGGGAGTAGACAACATTCCATTAGAACTACTGATGGCCTTGGGAGAGCCAGTCATGACAAAACTCTACCATCTGGTGAGCAAGATGTATGAGACAGGCGAAATACCCACAGACTTCAAGAAGAATATAATAATTCCAATACCAAAGAAAGCAGGTGTTGACAGATGTGAAAATTACCGAACTATCAGTTTAATAAGTCACAGCTGCAAAATACTAATGCGAATTCTTTACAGACGAATGGAACAACTGGTAGAAGCGGACCTCGGGGAAGATCAGTTTGGATTCCGTAGAAATGTTGGAACACGTGAGGCAATACTAACCTTACGACTTATCTTAGAAGAAAGATTAAGAAAAGGCAAACCTACGTTTCTAGCATTTGTAGACTTAGAGAAAGCTTTTGACAACGTTAACTGGAATACTCTCTTTCAAATTCTGAAGGTGGCAGGGGTAAAATACAGGGAGCAAAAGGCTATTTACAATTTGTACAGAAACCAGATGGCAGTTATAAGAGTCGAGGGGCATGAAAGGGAAGCAGTGGTTGGGAAAGGAGTGAGACAGGGTTGTAGCCTCTCCCCGATGTTATTCAATCTGTATATTGAGCAAGCAGTAAAGGAAACAAAAGAAAAATTTGGAGTAGGTATTAAAATTCATGGAGAAGAAGTAAAAACAATGAGGTTCGCCGATGACATTGTAATTCTGTCAGAGACAGCAAAGGACTTGGAAGAGCAGTTGAACGGAATGGACAGTGTCTTGAAAGGGGGATATAAGATGAACATCAACAAAAGCAAAACGAGGATAATGGAATGTAGTCAAATTAAATCGGGTGATGCTGAGGGGATTAAACTAGGAAATGAGACACTTAAAGTAGTAAAGGAGTTTTGCTATTTAGGGAGTAAAATAACTGATGATGGTCGAAGTAGAGAGGATATAAAATGTAGACTGGCAATGGCAAGGAAATCGTTTCTGAAGAAGAGAAATTTGTTAACATCAAGTATAGATTTAAGTGTCAGGAAGTCATTTCTGAAAGTATTTGTATGGAGTGTAGCCATGTATGGAAGTGAAACATGGACGATAAATAGTTTGGACAAGAAGAGAATAGAAGCTTTCGAAATGTGGTGCTACAGAAGAATGCTGAAGATAAGATGGGTAGATCACGTAACTAATGAGGCGGTATTGAATAGGATTGGGGAGAAGAGAAGTTTGTGGCACAACTTGACTAGAAGAAGGGATCTGTTGGTAGGACATGTTTTGAGGCATCAAGGGATCACAAATTTAGCATTGGAGGGCAGCGTGGAGGGTAAAAATCGTAGAGGGAGACCAAGAGATGAATACACTAAGCAGATTCAGAAGGATGTTGGTTGCAGTAGGTACTGGGAGATGAAGAAGCTTGCACAGGATAGGGTAGCATGGAGAGCTGCATCAAACCAGTCTCAGGACTGAAGACCACAACAACAACAACTTGATGCCTCGGAATGTGTCCAATCAACCGATCCCTTCTTCTAGTCAAATTGTGCCACAAATTTCTTTTCTCTCCTATTCCATTCAGTACCGCCTCATTAGTTACCTGATCTACCTGTCTAATCTTCAGCATTCTTCAGTAGCACCACATTTCGAAAGCTTCTATTATATTCTTGTTGAAACTGTTTATCATCCGTCTTTCACTTCCATACAAATACTTTCGGAAAAAGACTTCCTGACACTTAAATCTATACTTGATGTTAACAAATTTCTCTTCTTCAGTTACATAACCTATAATTTATAAATTGTGAATTGAAACATATATTAATATTATATGCTATCGAAGTATTCATTTATTGAATAAGCAGTGTGGTATTTGCCTCTTGACAACTCTTCACCTTCAAGTTCTGCTGGATTCTGCATTATGTTTATTTCCCTGGCATTATTAACTGTACATTAACAATTCACAGCAGTATGGACAGGTTTACCATTGAAGGTTTGGCCAATATGGAGTTCTGTATGGGTTCAATGAATACAATGAAAGAGTGACACAACTGCTGTATGCTGAGTTATTCTTGCATAAACAATGACAAAGACCACATTTCAGTATGTAAGTGCCTTCTCTGTTTTTATGATTGCTTATTACAGGTTTCTCCATAATTGGGAGGTAGTTTTTATGGAAACTGGGGTAACAAAATTTATTAATCATAATTACATTATTAGTCTGTAATGAGCCACTGGAGACTGCAGTACCTTATACCTTATTCCTCAGAAAATGTTTTTGAACACCCTGGTGTTTGAGTTCATCTTGACCATCAGAAAGATAGGAACAACAGGATTCCTAGTTAGGTGATTGCAGAGTTGTCAATGAAAAATCAAGTAGACGTAATCGACATCTACATCCATACTCTGAAAACCACTCTGAAGTGCATGTCAGATGGCACTTCCCATTGCACTACCCATTAAGTTTTCTTCCCGTTCCATTCACATATGAGTCATGGGAAGAATTAGTGCTTCAGTGCCTATTTGTGTGCTGTAATTAGTCCACTCTTGTCTTTGCCTTCACTATGGTGGCAACATGTAGAAGACTGTAGCATATTCCTACATTTCTCATTTAATACTGGTTCATCTAGATACTTCATAACTAGCCTTCAATGGATGGTTGACATCTATCTTCAAGTATCTGCTGCTTCAGATTCAGAATTTCCGTGATGCTCCCTTATGGTCAACCATTCTGACAATTTTGTCATCCTTCATTGTTGTTTTGCATCTAAAACACATTATCATGATCATAATGTGTGTCCATTATCACCTGTTAGTCCCACACACAAGACAAATATTCTAGAATTGGTCATATGAGAGTTGTGTTTACAATCTCCATTGTAGACTGATCACATTTTTCCAATATCCTACAAGTGAGCTAAAGTCTGCCACCTACTTTACCTATGAGTGAACCTATGTGATCATTCAATTTTATATTCCCACAAATTTTTCCACCAAGTATTTGTATGAATTTACTAATTCCAGATTAAAGCAAGATACCACTCTTTTCACTACATCGAAATCTTATGTATATCTGAATAAGTATTTCTTATGCTTTTTTCAAATATAAAGACAATATTATGAAAAGGATGAATGCTACTCACCATATAGAGGAGATGTTGAGTCACAGGCAAGCACAAGAAATAGGCCACAATACATTTGAGCTTTCAGCCAAAAGACCTTCTTCTAAAGTAGAAAAGACACACACATGCACAACTCACAAACACACATGACCACTGTCTCTGTCTGTCATGCATGTGAACAGCTGCTCGAAACACATGCTGTGCCAAAGATGCAGGCAGATGGGGCGGTCTTACACTGTTTACTGATTCACCTGGTCTTTCATGGGCCCTATGGTAGTAATCAAATGCACATCAACAGCTGTGGGCTACTTGAGCATTATTGTGGATCACGTGAAACCCCTCATGCTTGATGCTTTCCTCAATGGCAATGACATCTTCCATGTTACAATGCAGCTTGTATCAGAGTGCCGAGCTCTGGTTCGATCTGCCAGAGATGGCAGTCATGTGTGCGGAAGGTATTCTTGCTTGTGTGAATGAATGTATGTGTGTTTTCTTTTCTGAAGAAGGCTCTGGCCAAAAGCTGTGTCATAACAGTCTTTTCATTGTGCCTGTCTGCAACTCAACATGTCATCTTTATAGTGACTAGCAATCTGTCCTTCCCTTTTATTGTTGAATTGAATGTATTAAAACTCCTAAATGTCCAGATGGATAAAAACTGAGTTGGCGCTAGCACATGGATAAGTTAACCAAGAAGCTCAATTCTTCCTGCTTTGGACTTAGAAATCAATTTGTCTTAGAAACATCTTTTCCTGATATCCTTAGTTAGTGTAATTGTTTCTCATTGAACTGTTCAGACAATATAGCACTCTGTTGTTTGTGTGAAATGATCCTCTGTCATTATCAAATTATGGATCCACTACAAACTGGATGGAACACTACTTTAGAACTGATATCACATTTCGCAGACTAATGGACAGGAATTGATGCATTGCCAACCATGAATCTTTCAGTAAGAATAAAATGTGGGCTGAACTGCAAACTGAAGCTTCTATGAGCAACATTCTTAGCAGTTGAGCTACTGAGTTACACCACAGTTTGCTGGAAAGTTTCTGTTTTGCCAGCTCCCTTTGATTCCTCCTGCAATGCTAGTTCAGTAAGAAAACTATTAAGGCCCATTCAACTTTGGCATGAGCAATGGCCTAGTTTACTCAGGTGCCTGAAGGAGACATTAGAGAATGAGATACATGATGGATTTCATTTATTCCCTGTTATATTTCAAACATAGTTTAAATGTTGTGTGATGCACTATTTTTTTCTGTGCCTATCACTGATTTGACATGTTATTTTAAGTACTACTCTTTTGCCTCTACTAACAGGTTCCATCAAGCTGCCTCTTCAACCTTCTTCTTAGTTTAGAAACTCCATCACCAGATCCACTAAGTATTGCAGAGCTTGTGAAAGAGGAGCAACCCTTAAAAGCTATTGACTTCTGCTACCATGATGAAAATGAAATGGTCACAGTTTTGGACTGCATTTCTTTGTGTGTGATGGTAGTAGCATATGCTGCAGATTCCGTTCGGGGCCATCAGATGCTTGTAAGTTCTTAAAATTAAGTCCAAAACCTTAATTTATTCTTCATATCCTTAAATTACCAGGAGTCTCAATGTCTGAGTGGTAAGAAAATATTTTGCATTTGGTGCTGTAGTCCATCATTAAGTTTGTGTGACATAACATCAGGTGAAGTGCCATTTGAGCCATTTTTCAACTGTTTTAGCACTGTAGTCAATAGGATCAAACTAAATGACATTCTGTAGTACCTGTCACGTCAGATTTAAATTCTGGATGTATGTTATATTAAAATAGACATTTCAGTAAACTGAATTTTTAAGTGTATTGCATGAAAATCTTAATCTTTCCTCTATGTTGCTAGCATGTATAGTGTTATGCTTAGTAATTGGGATACTGAAACCATAATTTTAAGATGATATTGCAGAAGTAACATCGTATACCATTGTTTAGCAATTTATTGTGAAATAATTTGCCCTGCCAAAGCTAAGGCAGTTCACGCAAATTTATGCTTGGTATAGTATCAAAAATTTCTTGCAGTATCTTATGCAGCATGCTTTACTATAAAATTTTGTTGAGAGGGTCGCCATTGGTTGCAAGAACAAGGTCAGACATTGATGAAGAAGACTGTGTCACAAGAAGTAGATCAAACATAATACACTGTTAAGCAATGTGCCAACTTCAGTTCAGAGATGATAGAAGGTGAGAAATGAGAAGTAAAGATAGCTTAAAGAGGAAGTGAAATGAAAAATTGAAGGAATAATACAATTAATGACCCAGAGTTAATGAGTAAATAATGAAATGGACCCACTGTAAAACCTGCCCCATGCACCCACTCACAGACCCTTACTCCAGCTCCATCAATGGTAAATCAAACAACACCAAAGATATAGCAGCATGTGAAACCTAACGTGTTCCTTACCAACCACAATGAGTTAACTGGATGGTTTTATACATGGGAATAACCTCCACCAAACTGTATATATATACAAAATAGACACAAAAGAACTGTCCACTTGGGAGACACCTAGTATCTAATTGTTCAGCATGCTCTATATGAGTCATAGGACCTGAACGCCAGCTACATCACAGTGACCATTTGGATCCTGCCATTTAATACTAACTTCAGAAATAGAAACTTGCACCAATGTTCATAACACATCATCTTCCTGGTCTTAACTTCCATTAACAGCACCTCACTCGCCTCTCTCCTTTTTCCAAGGTAGAATCTCATTATATATGATTTAACCAAACATTCTAAGTCCGTCGTAACGGGCAAGATGTCCGTACCGCCCTGCAGCCAGGCGACTAGCGCGAGTTTTGGTGTTCTCGTAAAGATAAGTCATTTTAGATTATAAAACATATAGATTAGTACTGAATACGTGGTAAATAAGTGTATTAGTGTGCCGTTTAAGTCTACCATTAAAGGTTTCATTTTTCTTTACGTAATATAGCAGAAAACACGAAAAGACCGTACAGTCGTATTTTCTGTTTACGTTCTGCTGAAGCAAATCTATAGAATTTCGTTTAGTTGTTCCTTGCTCTCTCCAGCAATTTAACTTAGCGTACCTCTTCATTATTTAACTAGCATTTCCGGAAAGTAGCGTAAAGTTTAAGTTGTTGTTTCAGAAACTTTGCACTTTTGTTTTTGTTTACACACAGTTGCGTAAACAGTTGCGTATAGGCCAAATTTGTGTAACCATATTTTCGTGTTTATCTGTAATTTAACTGACTTATTCTTAATAAACTATTACGTTTATCATGAGTGAAAAGTGCTTGACTTGCCGTAGAATTGTTAGGTCGGGGCTTTGGTGCGATGGGTGCTGTAGTTTTTTCCATGTGGGTGACTGTAGTGGCGTGGGAATAGGGGAAGTAAATGAGACTCATCAGTGGTTTTGTAGGATTTGTAGTAGAGATAGGAAGATACTAGAACAGGAGGGGAAAATTGCCGCCCTTCAGGCTGAGTTAGACAAGGCCAGGGGAGATCTTGACAGGTTAAGGAGGGAGAAGGGTAAAGAGAGGTGGGAAGTGGCAACAGGCAACAGGAGGAACAGGCCTAGAACTTTGTCTGACAGCTTTATGGTGAACGTGGAAAATAGATTTGACCTGTTGCTTCAGTTAGAAGCTGGTGAGCCTCAAGCAGTTGCAGGTGTAGACAGGGCACAACAAACTTTCAGCAGCAAATTGAAAAGTAAGAATGTAGGGAAATCAGTAAAGAGAAAGAAAGTGTTGTTGTTAGGTAGTTCCCATGGAAGAGGTGTTGGCCAACTTTTGCAGGATGAACTAGGATCAGAATACCAGGTCACCAATTTTTTTAAACCTAGTGCTGGTCTGGAGCAGGTGACAGAGGATTTAGGATCACTTTGCAAAGATTTCACTAAGGAAGACACCGTGGTTATAGTGGGTGGGGCAGGTAACAGTATTGACAGAGATCCTGGGTACAGTATAGAGTGTGACCTGGCGAAGATTGCGTCAGCATCGAAGCATACTAGTGTTGAGTTTGTATCTGTTCTTGGGCGCCATGACCGACCTCATTTGAACTCTTCTGTCAAGAGAGTTAATTTGGAGCTGGAACGGCTGCTCATGTCGGGTGCGGGGTCACACATTGGTGTGGTTCCTGTTGATTCTCTCAGTAGGTGGGATTATACTAGGCATGGCCTTCACCTCAACAGGAAGGGGAAGGGTAAATTGGCTGGGGAAATAGCAGGAAAGTTAAAGGGGGGAGGCACTATCATGAGTGGTAAAATACCAGTGGTTATAGGATTCAGAAAAGACCCTTTTTTAGGGTAGGGAGGACAGAAAGAAAGCAAATTTTAAGAGAGGTTAGAACTGAGACAAATCTTCAGTTTGAGAAAGAAATCAAAAAACATAATTCCAGCTTATTACATCAGCATAAACAGCCATTGGTTAAGAATTTTCAACTGTCAGCAGATATTTTAACTCCACCCAATCTTAACTCAGTCAATGAGAAATGTCAGCTATCTTTATTGCATCAAAATATTCGAGGACTGAGAAATAAAATTAATGAACTAACTATCTGCATAGATGAATTAGAGTCTTCAAACCCAGCTGACATAATCTGCCTCTCTGAACATCATGTGACCACTGGTATAGAACTTTTAAGTGTTACAGGGTTTAGGTTAGCATCTCACTTTTGTAGATCAGAAATGGAGAAAGGAGGAGTTGCCACATTCATCAGGAACTGTCATAAATTTAAGAACATAGACATTCATAAATTTTGCCTAGAACAGCATATGGAAGCATGTGCAACAGAATTAGAATTTCACAAAAAACCCTTCATAATATTAAGTGTATATCGAGCACCTGCAGGTAACTTTAATCTGTTTGTCAACCACCTTGAAGCTGTACTGGCCCATTTAACAACCAAAAACAAAGAAATAGTGGTTGCTGGTGATTTCAATGTAGATTTCCTTAAAGACTCTCCCAATAAGAACTTGTTTGAGTTAGTAACACTATCATTCAACTTAATTCCCACAGTAAAGTTTCCCACTAGGATAGCCACTTGCTCACAAACAGCCATTGATAATATCTTTATAGAAAAGTCCAATGAACAAAATTATATTACAAAACCAATAGTCAATGGCCTCTCAGACCATGACATGCAGTTCCTTCTGTTAAATGTTAATACTGAACAGGATATAAAATCTGTTAAATCTGAGCTCAAAAGGGTAATCAGTAAGCCAAAAATTGATTATTTTAGGACACTCCTCAGAGACATTCACTGGACTGATGTTTACAGCGTTCATGGCATGAATGAAAAATATGACATTTTTGCTAATAGAGTGCTTACCTTATTCGAACACTGCTTTCCCCCAAAACTTACCAAGGTTAGAGCAAAGTCTACAAAGAAGCCCTGGATTACTCGAGGAATAGGGGTATCTTGTAAAACAAAAAGAAAACTGTATCTGTCACTCCGAAACATTTCCAATGTTGATGCTATAGCACATTATAAGAAATACTGCAAAATATTAAAGACTGTAATACGGATGTCAAAGCAAATATATTACAAGGAAAAGATGGTCATATCAGATAACAAAATAAAGACAATATGGGATATAGTGAAGGAGGAGACCGGTAGAACCAGGCATGAAGAGGAACAAATAGCATTAAGAGTAAATGATACATTGGTGACAGATGTGTATAGTGTTGCAGAACTTTTTAACAAACATTTTATAACTGTTACTGACAAGATGGGGTTGTCAGGTTCGGTAGATGCTGCTATGGATTACCTTAGACCAGACATTTCAAGTAACTTCCTTAATATGAATTTGACCCTCACTACCCCAACAGAAATAATGTCCATCATAAAATCTTTAAAATCAAAAACATCTAGTGGGTATGATGAAATATCAACAAAGTTAATTAAAGAATGTGATTCTGAGCTAAGTAACATATTAAGCTATCTGTGTAACCAGTCGTTTATTAGTGGAATATTTCCTGAATGGCTGAAATATGCTGAAGTTAAGCCACTGTTTAAGAAGGGAGATAAAGAAATAGCATCAAATTTCTGTCCAATTTCACTGTTGCCAGCATTCTCAAAAATTTTCGAAAAAGTAATGTACAGTCGTCTTTATAACCATCTTATCTCAAATAACATACTGTCAAAGTCACAGTTTGGATTTCTAAAAGGTTCTGATATTGAGAAGGCTATCTACACTTACAGTGAAAATGTGCTTAATTCATTAGACAAAAAATTGCAGGCAACTGGTATATTTTGTGATCTGTCAAAGGCATTTGACTGTGTAAATCACAATATCCTTTTAAGTAAACTAGAATATTATAGTATAACAGGAAATGCTGCAAAATGGTTCAAATCTTATATCTCTGGCAGGAAACAAAGGGTGTTATTAGGAAAGAGACATGTATCAAGCTATCAGGCCTCATCCAACTGGGAACTAATTACATGTGGGGTCCCACAAGGTTCCATTTTGGGGCCCTTACTTTTTCTTGTGTATATCAATGACCTTTCATCAGTAACATTACCAGATGCCAAGTTTGTTTTGTTTGCCGATGATACAAACATTGCAATAAATAGCAAGTCAAATGTAGTCTTAGAAAGATCAGCCAATAAAATATTTGTGGACATTAATCACTGGTTCCTAGCCAATTCTTTGTCACTAAACTTTGAAAAAACACACTACATGCAGTTCAGAACTTGTAAGGGGTGTCCCAAGAGTATATGTCTAACATACGATGACAAGAAGATAGAAGAAGTGGACAGTGTTAAATTCTTGGGATTACAGCTTGATAATAAATTCAACTGGGAGGAGCACACCACAGAACTGCTGAAGCGTCTTAACAAATCTCTGTTTGCAATGCGAATTTTGTCAGACATAGGGGATATAAAAATGAAAAAGCTGGCATACTATGCTTACTTTCATTCCATAATGTCATATGGGATTATATTTTGGGGTAATTCATCAAGCCAAGCTAAAGTTTTCTGGGCACAAAAACGTGCAGTGAGAGTTATATGTGGTGTGAACTCAAGAACATCCTGCAGAAGCCTGTTTAGGGAACTAGGGATACTAACTACTGCTTCCCAATATATTTATTCCTTAATGAAATTTGTAATTAAAAATATATCACTTTTTCAAACCAACAGCTCAATTCATGGAATCAATACTAGAAATAAGAATAATCTTCACAAGGATTTAAAGTCACTTAGTCTTGTACAAAAAGGTGTGCATTATTCAGGAACACACATTTTCAATAACTTGCCAGCAGCCATAAAAATCTTAACAACCAATGAAATTCAGTTTAAGAGAAGCCTAAAGGATTTATTGGTGGCCAACTCCTTCTACTCCATTGATGAATTTCTTAGTAAAACCAACTGATTTGTATATAAGTACAACATAACTTCTGCACAATTTCAGTGCAGTAATGTGTTCATTGAAAATTTGTGTGTGTGTGTGTGTGTGTGTGTGTGTGTGTGTGTGTGTGTGTTAGTATAATCTAACTTCTGCACCATTTCAGTGCAGTAATGTGTTCATTGTAAATAAGTATTACAGTAGTTGTATTACCTTATAAATAAATAAAAAACTTTTTTATTTTAAATTCAGTGCATTAGTATTTGTAAAATTACTCTTAGTGTTCATTAAAAAATGACGATCATTCCACTTGGGACCTGTGGAATGGTACATTAGCTTATTTGTTTTAATTGTAAATATTTGTCATGTATTGTTGTTTTTCTGACATGTTCCACATCCTGGAGGACCTCCTCACTACGGATCAATCGGAATGAAAGTAAATCTAATCTAATCTAATCTAATCAATTACTTTCTTGTATTCATATTTTCTTCCCTCCCTCTCTTCTTCCCCATTTCTTTCCCTTCCTCCTTCTCTCTCTCTCTCTCTCTCTCTCTCTCTCTCTCTCTCTCTCTCTCTCTCCCTCTCCCTCCCTCCCTCCCTCCCTCCCTCCCTCTCCCTCTCCTGTCATAATTACAGTATTTAATATGTTTTTCATTTACAATTATCTTTAAACCCTCTTTACTTCTCTCTCTGTACCTTATGTCATCTCTGAACTGAAGCTGGTATCATGCTTATAAATGTAATATCTTTGACAAGCTAGTCTTTCTGATACCCTTCCTTCATCTTTGCCTCCTCTTGCCCTCACAACAGGTGGATCCCACTCACAATGTTGTCTGCATGAGTGGCTCATCCCTTCTGACCATCCCCAATATAATCTTCACTTCTCCATGAGGAATTCTAAAATCTAGGAATAGTAATTTTTATTTTCAACTTCTAAATGTTTCTGGGGGTAGTGCTTGGAATTTTGCTTCATGGAAGTAAGCCAGTCACTTTCCATGGATTTTAATTGTATCAGTTTTCTCAACTAAGTTTTCCTGCTGATACTACAAATAGTTTGATACTTGTTTCATTATGGCATATCTCATTACAGTGATGTTAACTGACATTAAGGGACTTTGCCAGTAGGCAGTCACCCTCACTCCCATGTTTATGTAAGTTTCATTTGTCACTGTGTTTTGCAAATTTTATTGAGTTTCAGACTAGGAAAGGTATGACAGTATGGCTGTGTGGGACAAAAAGTATGTTAACTACAAACCTATTGATAACGTGTGGTGGGGACACTACCTCACATGAGCTAGTCAGCGATCATTCACATGAAGGAACATGTTTGCTTACCCATAGTCACTGTCTCAACCCCAATTCTCATTCTGAATTTAATATTGATCAGAACCATCTGAGTTTCCTGTGCAATCTTTCCTCACTGCCACAGTCTGCTTTTAATTCCTTTTCCATGTGCTTAATTTTGGCCAATGATGAGACATAGCTCCTACCTTTCACATTGCGCTTGGCATCTTGGAATGTACAGGAGTGTACTTGACCTTTTATCAGTTCTCTTGTTCAGCCTTCCTGATATAAACAGAAGAATATGGTTTGAAAGTTATTACATTAATGCAGACCCATAATTTCATCCCTGAGAACATCTGTTATTTCACCACTACAACTTATTTAAGCTAACTTTGATCCAGGTCCCTACACTGTTAATTTGTTTACCACAGTACCAGTTATTTCATCAGAAAGTATATAGCAAAGAAAATCAAGATGCCACTTCTCTCACTGTCAAACAGATACTGAATGAAGGAATTTTTCCAGATTGTCTTAAATGGCCAGTTAACATAGCCTGTGTATAAAAAAGTGATAAAAACTCCCAATTAACTGCAGACCATTTCAGTAATACCAGCCACATCAAAGATAATACAATGTTACAAGCATAAACAGATAGATAACTATTTTGGAAGCTATAAAATGTTTTATGAACTACTGTTTGAATTCTCACATACCAACCGTAAAAACAATTGCAGCTTATATGAATAATATTTATGAAGGTTATGGAAAAAGATTATCTATGTATGGAGCAGTTGGTGATTTAAGCAAAGCACTTGACTTAATGTCACACAACATAATGATAAAAAAATTAGAATATTATGACATTGGAGATAGATCACTCCATTTAGTCAAATCCTATTTAAGCACTATGCTATGGATTGTATATGCAGGTAAGAAGATGTCAGCTAACAATGTGTAGAGATATGATTCAATTCAGAAAACAATGTTAAGCAACTGAATATTAACTCCTAATTCATAACTTAAACAGTTTAAGCAGCGCAACCCAGGAAAGTTCTCGTGAGGCACAGCGTAACCAGCAGATACCATCATAGCTCAGCCACTTTGCAGGAAATAGTTATAAGTTATATATACACATTCCTCATGAATCAGTCTATCTATTAGTGAAAACCATATCAAAATCACTACAATGGCTCCTGAGCTTAGTCTTCACCTACAGACAGAAAAATGCAGGAGAGGAATTTAATTCATCGTAGTTTAGTCAATTTGCATAAAATATATATAAATTATATACACAAATCTTCCTTGTGAGTCAGTCTACCTGTTAGTGAAAACTGCGTCAAAACTTCTACAGTAGTTCCAGAGATTAGCCTTCACATACAGACAGAAAAAGCATTGGGGCACTTTAATTTGTATGTAGAGAGTCATGCAGAAATAACATTATATATCTTGCCATAATGACTGTGTCTAACCTGTTGAATAATGTCATGTGTGGGTGGGCAAATAATGGAAAGTGATTAGTAATAGCTGCTTGAATAACTGGAAAAATTTGATTGGAAAGAATAGTTATAGGAAATTGGAAGGTAATTTTTAAATCTGTACACATATCCTGGGTGAACTTTAACTGATACCAATATCAACAGACCTTCGGTATCAATACGTTCAAGGTAAGTATTCATAATTTGCATTATGTGCTGCTACACATGAATTCCATTGTGTGTAGTCCTGATTATAACAATCCCAATGCAACATTGCTCCTCCACTGCTCACGCAAATTCCTGTTGTCTGCTCCAAACCTCTTGATGCTGGATCTCGGCGGTGGGTGAAGTGATGAACAGACAGGGGCACCCATCTCACATGTTGTTGTGGTCTTCAGTCCAGAGACCGGTTTGATGCATCTCACCATGCTACTCTATCCTGTGCAAGCTTCTTCATCTCCCAGTACATACTGCAACCTACATCCTTCTGAATCTGTTTAGTGTATTCATCTCTTGGTCTCCCTCTACAATTTTTACCCTCCACACTGCCCTCCTATACTAAATTGGTGATCCCTTGATGCCACAGAATATGCCCTACCAACCTATCCCTTCTCCTAGTCAATTAGGTGACAAATTTCTCTTCTCTCCAATTCTGTTCAATACCTCCTCATTAGTTATGTGATCTACCCATCTAATCTTCAGCATTCTTCTGTAGCACCACGTTTCAAAAGTTTCTATTCTCTTCTTGTCTAATCTGTTTATCATCCACATTTCACTTCCATACATGGCTACACTCCATACAAATACTTTCAGAAACGACTTCCTGACTCCTAAATCTATACTCGATGTTGACAAATTTCTCTTCTTCAGAAATGCTTACCTTGCCATTTCCTGTCTACATTTTATATCCTCTCTACTTCGACCATCATCAGTTATTTTGCTCCCCAAATAGCAAACCTCATTTACTACTTTAAATGTCTCATTTCCTAATCTAATTCCCGCAACATCACCCAATTTAATTCGACTACAGTCCATTATCCTCGTTTTGCTTTTGTTGATGTCCATCTTATATCCTCCTTTCAAGACACTGTCCATTCCGTTCAACTGCTCTTCCAGGTCCTTTGCTGTCTCTGACAGAATTACAATCCAAAGGTCTCTTTAATTTTCCTGTAGGCAGTATTTATCTTACCCCTAGTGATATGTGCCTCTACATCCTTACATTTGTCTACTAGCCATCCCTGCTTAGCATTTTGTACTTCCTGTCGATCTCATTTTTGAGATGTTTGTATTTCTTTTTGCCTGCTTCATTTACTCAATTTTTATATTTTCTCCTTTCATCAATTAAATTCAAAGATTGTGGTCAGAGTCCACATCTGCCCCTGGAAATGTCTTACAATTTAAAACCTGGTTCCTGAATCTCTGTCTTACCATTTTGTAATCTGTCTGAGACCTTCCAGTATCTCCAGGCTTCTTCCATGTATACAACCTTCTTTTATGATTCTTGAACCAAGTGTTAGCTATGATTAAGTTATGCCCTGTTCAAAATTCTATCAGGCGGCTTTTTCTTTCATTCCTTACTCCCATTCCATATTCTCCTACTACGTTTCCTTCTCTTCCTCTTCCTACTATCAAGTTTCAGTCATCCACCACTATTAAATTTTCGTCTCCCTTCCCTATCTGAATAATTTCTTTTATCTCATCATACATTTCATCAATCTCTTCGTCATCTGCGGAGTTAGTTGGCATATAAACTTGTACTGCTGTGGTAGGCTTGGGCTTCATATCTATCTTGGCCACAATAATGCATTCACTATGCTGTTTGTAGTAACTTACCCTCATTCGTATTTTCCTATTCATTATTAAACCTACTCCTGCATTACCTCTATTTAAT
The DNA here is from genome assembly GCF_023898315.1 of Schistocerca nitens. Taxonomy (NCBI): domain Eukaryota; kingdom Metazoa; phylum Arthropoda; class Insecta; order Orthoptera; family Acrididae; genus Schistocerca; species Schistocerca nitens. The sequence goes on from NC_064620.1 coordinate 387,408,471, forward strand.
TTTGTATTTATAACCCTGTATTCACCTGACCAGAAGTCTTGTTCCTCCTGCCACCAAACTTCACTAATTCCCACTATATCTAACTTTAACCTATCCATTTCCCTTTTTAAATTTTCTAACCTACCTGCCCAATTAAGGGATCTGACATTCCACACTCCGATCCGTAGAACACCAGTTTTCTTTCTCCTTATAACAATGTTCTAAGTAGTCCTCGCCCGGAGATCTGAATGGGGGACTATTTTACCTCCGGAATTTTTTACCCAGGAGGACGCCATCATCATTTAACCATACAGTAAAGCTGCATGCCCACAGAAAAAATTATAGCTGTAGTTTCCCCTTGCTTTTAGCCATTTGCAGACTGTTGCCCCTGCAACTACTGAAAAGGCTGCTGCCCCCCTTCAGGAACCACACATTTGTCTGGCCTCTCAACAGATATCCCTCCGTTGTGGTTGCACCTATGGTACAGCAATCTGTATCGCTGAGGCATGCAAGCCTCCACACCAATGGCAAGGTCCATGGTTCATGGGCAGGGGAGGGGGGGGGGGGGATCTCACATATGGGAATTAATTTTACCTTTCTAATAAACTTTTTGTAAGACTTTTATGCACAGCTGAGATACACGCTTTTTAACGGTGCTGGTACAACTGATCCAAGGATATGTCAACCCTGGAATTTTTTCATTCGGAAGAAAACCGGGAAAAACCCAGGAATTTTCTAGAATTCTGGGAATTTTTTAATTTTTTAGTTTTCAGCTAAATTTTTGTAACTTAAACTGGTAAGAACCAATAGTCTAACAAAGGGGTGTTGAAAAAGTCTCTCCACAGTGCCATATAATTGTGAGCCGTGCCTGCCGTATGATTGTTCACCTGCCTGGATTTTTCAATGAAACAGTAAACGCACAACAATACTGCAGTGATATTCTGTGCCCATTCATATGAGAACTTGTGTTAAGTGAAATACTGAACAGTTAGTTTCAACAAGATGGTGCAACTGCGCATACAGCTCACATTTCCGTGTCACTGCTTGCTGATGTTTTTGGTGATCGCATAATTTCACAGGGACTTTGGCCTCCACGATCGCCTGACCTAACACCACCTGACTTTTTCTTGTGGGGTGCAGTGAAAGCAACTGTCTATAAAAACTGTCCAGAATCCATTGATGAATTGAAAACTGCATTATCCACTTTCACTGCTTCTGTTACAGGATAAATGTTACAGCTTGTGTTGGGAAACATGATTAGACGAAGTGAATTGTATATTCAACAACAGGGGGGACACTTTCAACATTTAATCTGAAAATTTGAAAGTAAAAATGAATATTCAATAAATTAATGACTTGTATTTCACTGAGTTCCATTTCGGTATTTCCATTGCGGCATACGGCACATGCGGCTAACAATCATACGGCACTGTGGAGAGAGTTTTTTAACACCCTGTACAATAACAAAACACAGTGCTCCTACAAGCGTCTGCCAACAGCAAATTGTGTCAAAGTCTTTAGGAAGACTATGCAATGCTTCATAACAACAAATTGCTTCCAATGAGCGTGACGTCACAACTTCTTTCAGTAGATTCATTTGAGCAGTTGCGAGTGAGCTCATGTGCATGCGCTGTAAAACTGCATATGAGTAGTATCTTCTCCTTCAATTGGCTACAGAAGTGTGGCAGTTAGCTGTATAAGCAATAGCAGCTAGCAGCCAGATTCTACTGGTGTGCCTAAGCTGCCGGATTCATGCATGGGCAACAGGCCGGATCAAGGGGGTAGTTTGCAAACCAGGGATCTGCCCCGGGTGGCAATATGTGGTTGGCTGTGGGGGGGGGGGGGGGGGGGGGTCACCAAATCAAATTCATATTCTCGAGAAAAAGACCTGGTTTCACAAACCGCCTATCATCCAGCACACATTGATCTATCGATTATTCGTATGGTTTTGAAATGCATCCCTGTTGGTTTTTGAACATTTTTGAACAAATACTATGTTGATTTCTGAATGAATCATAAGTTTATTTTTGAATGCATGCATACTGTACATGATGTCTCTGCCAAGGGAATCCCTATGGCATCTAGAAATAAACTTTCCTGCAGACGAAAGGGGATGGAGCTATATGAGCTGAGAGGAATAAAGGTGAATGGGTGAATGCCAATGTGGTTGACGGTTTGCAAATGATTAGCATTATAATAATTACTAGCGAAATCCTTAGATTCAGACTACCAGAGTAGAAATAAACAACTAACACTAACAACAGGTAAGAAATATTACGTATTATCATCTCGGTGTATCCAAGAAAATGAAATTTTGACAAATGTTTGGTCAGACCACTACACAAGTAAGGGCCAGCTGTATGGTCCCTGGCTAGCAGCTGCTAAAGTTCTATTCTGGGAGTAGCACGGAAAATCCATTGTATGAACATGTAATAATGCTTAACCGGAGAATAAATGCGGGATAACTAAACCAGTGATTGCTGCAGGGTTTCTGAGATTAACCGGAGAACAACTTTTGACACTGGCGGGAATAATTACAGAATTAGTGATGAGAAGATCATTTGTTACAACAAGGATGGAGAAGAAATGGGGACATCACACAAATTATGGAAGAATATGACGATTCCAAATTTATATAAAAATTTCGTACTATCACTTTTCGATCCCATGCTTCAGAAGCTAGAGCGTATGAATGAAATGTGAATCTGTTTCCTAATACATAACCTTTTGCTTGTAGTAGACCTTATAGGCATTAAATATTGGTACTTCGTGAATTATACAGGGTGATTCAAAAAGAATACCACAACTTTAGGAATTTAAAACTCTGCAACGACAAAAGGCAGAGCTAAGCACTATCTGTCGGCGAATTAAGGGAGCTATAAAGTTTCATTTAGTTGTACATTTGTTCGCTTGAGGCGCTGTTGACTAGGCGTCAGCATCAGTTGATGCTAAGGTGGCGACCGCTCAACAGAAAGCTTTTTGTGTTATTGAGTACGGCAGAAGTGAATCGACGACAGTTGTTCAGCGTGCATTTCGAACGAAGTATGGTGTTAAACCTCCTGATAGGTGGTGTATTAAACATTGGTATAAACAGTTTACAGAGAATGGGTGTTTGTGAAAAGGGAAAAGTTCTGGACGGCCGAGAACGAGTGATGAAAATGTAGCACGCATCCAGCAAGCATTTGTTCGCAGCCCAGGAAAATCGACTCACAGAGCTAGCAGAGAGCTGCAAATTCCACAATCAACTGTATGGAGAGTCCTACGAAAAAGGTTAGTTACGAAACCTGAACGTCAACTACCCGAGGCGATGGATCGGCCGCCAGGCAGCCCGTGCCAGAGCACTTCATCACTGGCCTCCAAGAAGCCCTGATCTTACCCCCTGCGATTTTTTCTTATGGGGGTATGTTAAGGATATGGTGTTTCAGCCACCTCTCCCAGCCACCATTGATGATTTGAAACGAGAAATAACAGCAGCTATCCAAACTGTTACGCCTGATATGCTACAGAGAGTGTGGAACGAGTTGGAGTATTGGGTTGATATTGCTCGTGTGTCTGGAGGGGGCCATATTGAACATCTCTGAACTTGTTTTTGAGTGAAAAAAAAAACCTTTTTAAATACTCTTTGTAATGATGTATAACAGAAGGTTATATTATGTTTCTTTCATTAAATACACATTTTTAAAGTTGTGGTATTCTTTTTGAATCACCCTGTATTATGTCCTGTTATAAAAATGACTATTTGTGCCAAAACAGTCTCATTTATTTGGCATGTGTTAAAATTGCTGCAATATTAGGTAGGTCTGTTTCATTTTATCTAGCAGACAGTGAGAAAATACACGTAATCAGATTGAGTAAACATACCAGTCTTAAATACTATTTGTTTTAACAGCTTTTTCAGTATTAGACAACAACATTTCGTTTTTTCATGTAGCAAAATGTTTGACAGTCTTTTTTGGGATAATAAATTCTTTCCCAGAAACAAAAGCATGTCATATAAAGCTGGAGCAAGATTAGAGGGAAAAAAATGCTAGGACTTAATGATTGAAGAAATGTGTACTGTTGTGCTTGCCTCTTGTCTTTACTGGTTATTTGTGTCCTATATTTAATTTGATGTCACTCAAAACAGATAGTTATTAGCTAATAGGCAATGGAGAGTGCAAATTTTCTGAAGAGTTCTTGTTCTCCCAGTTGCAAATAATCCCATCCACTATTAATTGCGAGTTTTTTTTTTAAGAGGGGCCGGATGTCAAACCGGCCAAGTGGTAGCAGTAGAGGCACCATAGAACATTCAATTTCCACTGCCCTGAATATAGTTGGATGGCACTCATAACAAAATATTACACGTTTGAGTTCCACAGAGCGAAATACAGTGACATGCGATAGAAGAATGCTGCACGAAGAGGCGTGGCACTGCACTTTGGAACACTTAAGAGCAAATAACATGTCTTACATTTGCTTGAACATATATGTTTTATGTATCAGACTCTACAGAAAGATGTGCACTACGAATTGAACATATTTTTGAAAAGTTGATTTTTTAAAATTTTTGACATCCTGCATCAAACACTCGAGAGAGAGACAGGGGGGGGGGGGGGGGGGGGTGCCACTATCTAGTATTGCCCCGGTTCGGAAATATCGTAGATCGGGGACTGATGCACAAAGCAGTCTAAGTTGTAGTGGGGAGGTGGGTAGTCTGCACGTGACCCGTGTTTACGTTTAGTGATTTTGCTGTGTCCTCTTTGTTTATTGCTCTCACGTCAAATGAAAACAAAATTAATTTCTTTGGCTGGGAGCTATCAGGTGAATTAAAATACATTCACATAATTACAGTAGAATAAATTATGTTGTTAGTTTCAAATTTTATTTTATTTCCACCTTTCTGACAGTCTAGCATTAATCACCCTGCAGAACAATGAAGTTATTTTTTTCAGTTTGCTGAAGAAATTTGGCTTTGATTAGTCAATTTATTCGAAACAAAGTGTTTAATTCTGCACTATTGGCTAGTTTCAACTATTCAATGCATTTCTTTCAAGTGCACGTTTTCATCTAGCACCTATTGCAGTATGCAATAATAAAGAACCAAATATGAGAAAATACAGTACTGGTACTACAAGAAAATTTACATCCGAATCTGGACTTATGGATGTGCACTTACGACAAATTTTAGTATGGTTCATGAAATTCTGTTGCTCTTGGGTATCCTCTAATGTCTTGTTTCTTGTATGACATAATGTAAGATCTTTTAATGTTTTACACGTACGAACATATGGGCTTCCTATGTCATCATAGCTGCGCAAGTGCGGTAACACCTGTGTTATCTGACACTCTCTGGCAATCACTGAAATTAACCTATTAAATAGGTTGCAGGAAAATATTGCGAACTGTTGTTTGAAAAGCATGACTTTCAAAGTAAATGTCCTTTTACACAAGATGAACAATTTTTTCAAGAAGGAATGATGAATTTCTTAAATCACAGAGTGTTTGACTCTCATTTAAAAATCAACTCTTTGAGGACAACCATTTAGAATAATTTTGAGCCCAGAAGATAAGACATTTATGTCATTGTTAAAAATTTTATGGGCACATTTGTGTGATGTATCTTAAAGTGTAAATTGCGCAAAAAAAATCAACGTAAAAAAAATATCTGAAAGCCTAGCTTCTCTTGCAGCTTATTAATCTTTGAGATCAATATTATATGTGAAACTCTTCTTTTCTTGTAGAAACACTATGTATATTAATTTAAAGCATTAATTTTTCCTATCTGTATATTTGTGCTACTTAACAGTGATGTTGCTATTGGCTGACTACATAACGTGTCCTATGCTCTGAATAGCCGCTGACATAGGCTGGCGAGGTCACGTGACATGAATTATGATTGGCTTACAAAAGCGCATCGCAATCTTGATTTCAATGCTGCCGAAAGTAACATAGAGTGTTTGGTGGAATTCAAATTTATACTTTCGTACTACAAAAATATGCAATGTACATGTTGCTGCACATCAGACATCTTTCCAAAACATGTTTTTTTACCTGAGTTTAGATTTCTAAAGGCCAGAAAATTCTACACCAGTGTATAAAACCATAATCATTCAAAGGATTGATAAATTTTACAGTTCCGAAAAAAGGATAGTGTCACTTAGTGTGGAAAAAGTGTATTTTCATCTGGGAGAAAGCGTATTTTTAACCGGGTAAAACCTGGGAATTTTTTTTCCTTGTCCATGTACACACCCTTCTTAGGCATTGTGTGTATATAGCTTACCTGAATAAAAAGAAAAGAATGAAAAAAAAATGTGATTCATCATAATTGCCTCCCACTGTGCACAGACGTCATATGCAGATGCACAGTGTCTGAGCTTATTTGCCTTTTTGAGCATTGATAATCTTGGCCAGTAAGAGTGTAGCCTTTATTTTTGACCATTAGAGTTATCCTGAATGGCTATCAATTTATATGGGCATGTCTGCTTCTTTTGACACAGACATATATAAAGCCAAGCACAGAAAATTCATGTTACGTGAAGTAGTTCCATTCTTAATTAATCATGAGCACACCCACATTGTTCTAGCCCTTTCAGACCCCCACCCAAACTTGAAATGAAAATTTTGAAATAAATGCATTTTTGTAACTAAAAAAATTATAGAATCGTGGACCAATTGCCTAGAAAATTTTATTTTTTACTTTTGATACAAATTTTGAACCCACATGATTGTGTGGGTCGGGATTATCTTACATATTTATGTCATTTCTTATAGTGATATTCACGAAAGCAATTACTGTCTTTTGACAAACACAAATAAATATTACACTTCAGACATCTTGTTCTCGTCCTCTTCTTGCAATTTTTTTGCCTGCAGCAATGAGCTGAAGGCAAATCGTCAACAGTTGGCCAGTGATGATATCCGTCTAGCTGCTTCTCATCACATGGTGTGTGTGCTGGTTTGTACATTTTATTTGGTGGCTCTTCATCGGATTCACTTTCATGTTCCTGTCCTGAAGAAGAAGAAGAAATTAGCTCTTCCCCAATCACTTGTCGGAATCCAAGAAGATCTAAAGTGTTTTTCTTTTGTACTTTATTGACTTTGCATTCAACTTTGTATTGTAACCAGGAATTGACGCAAGCCAAATCAAGTAAACCAATCAAAACTTTTAAAGTCCACTTTTTTGTCTTCAAGAAAGTCCTGTAGGTCTCCATCATTTGATCGCAGAGGTCTACTCCTCCCATACACAGGTTGTACTTCACTACAACTGCAGGACATGGCACTAAGATGTACTTCTTTTCTGGTTTACTCCATTTCTCAACATTGTTTACAGGTTCACATCCTGTACAAGTAGAGGCAAGGGTCACAGCTTTTGAATCTTTCCACTGGACAATGACTATTTTATCATCATCACTGCAGAATTCTTCCATATTTCCGCTCTTCAGTCTTCTTTCTTCTGTCAGGTGAACGGGTTTCACTCTGTTTTTCATTATGGTTCCTGTTTCTTCCAGCCCTAGGTCAAGTAACTGTTGCAAAAAAGGCAAAGCTGTAAAATATCTGTCAAAATATAGTCTTGCACCTTGAGGTAATGTTTGAGCAAGGCAAAGTATTACAGATGGCCCAAGACCAAGGGCAACATCTGGCAGAGGAGTTGATTTACCTTGATAAAATTCAAAATCAAGTACTAAACCTTTTGTTGTCGCCAAAACAAAGTTTTTAATTCCCAAAGGGCACGGTTTGTTTGGAACATACTGAGACAATGTGCAGCGTGCAGTAAATGGTACCATTTGCTCATCAATGGAATAATCATTTTCAGAGGGGCGTGGAAGTCTCAAACAAGCACTGTGTACAACATTAATTGCAGGTTGTACTTTCCACAATCTATTAGTTTCTTATTCACGTGGAATTTGTTAGTGTCCACAACATGCAGTGCTGTTCTGAGAGTGAAGAACCTGTCTCTAGGCATACAATCTGCAATAGTTGGCATACGCAATGACTTCTGCCAGTACATACGTGTATGAGGATATCTAATGCATCCCATAAGTACATGCATGCCATACAGCTTTTTTATCTCTTGAGGATTTGTATGAAGCAACTTCCCTTTTTTCGAAAAGTAGCAACTGTTAGTGCAGTCAGATGCTAACTGAAAAATATCTTCTGGGTAGTACTCACTGAAATACGTCATTGTAGTATTAATTTCCTGTCCTACCTCACTCTCTGAGTGCGCAAAAATTTGGAGGTGAATGGTCTTTTTCTCCAAATGGACAAACGACGATGTGTTTCCACTGTTTTTTTAGAATTCTTTCTACTGTGTTGACTGAGAAAATTGTCCTGAACTTCTGGAGCAACTGGTAGTATTGTTGCAGAAGCATTGTTACAATTTTCCTCCTCGTCAGAAGATTCAGAGCTTTCTCCAAGTCTAGGTTTGATTGTTGGAAGACTCCAAGTTGTATCTAACAATTCGTCATCACTACTGAAGACTTCCACTTCAGAGTCATCTAATATGGCTAGAATTTCCTCGTCAGTAAGCCCTAAAACAAAACAAACAAACGAACTGTGAAAATAATGCGTAAAAACAATAGTAAAATGACTTATCTATTCCATAATCTGTTCCGAATCGTAACCACAAACATCGACCGAAAACGACCATATGCCGGTAAAATAGTCCCAACACGCACAACTGTGCGTGTGGATGTTACAGTCATTGTAGCTATGGAAGTATTCAAATAATTGTGGCAGATATATTTTATTTACTTCTGTACACCTTTCAGAATCTCTAACACATTTTTCCAAATGTCAAAACTCAATAAATAAAGCACAATAAACATTTACCTCGACAGACATGCTTCCGACCCACCATCTTCAAAATTACTAAGGATTAAGACACAATATCTTGCATCTGTAACGAGATATCGATATAAATTGAGTTGTACATGAAACAGCGATTCCTGCTCGCTCTTGTGACTTGAAACTTAACTGCATAGCAGAATAATATGATACTGCAACGCAAATAAACCGCACCCACACAATTGTGCCTATCGGGTCCGAAAGGGCTAGCACATGCACAGTGAACACATTGTAGCCAGGTTTCGTATGTTTTTGCACTTTGTTTTTGGGTGTCTTTTGTACAGTTGCATTACATAAAGTTTCTGTAGTGTCCTTTCCACATACTATACACATAACATAATAAAATACAAATACAGCTGTGAAATACACTTATTCTATTCATTTTCTGACATGCCATTATCATCACTTATATACATTGTAGTCTGAACATATTTTCTCCTCTTTTTATACATAGTGTCACTGCTTGTCCTTTTGTTTTTATTTTTGTTACATTATTCAATTCCAATTATATGAGTACATGTTTTACTCTCATTTGGTTATACATTCTTTTTATAACATTCCTACAATAATAGATTCTGTATTCATTTATGACAAAGATTGGAATATATTTCATTTTGATTTACAATGACTTCTTTTTGGAGCATATTTATCAATTCCAATTAAAGAAGTAAACAATAGTCACCACAATAGATAACTATACACCACTCAGATATCTTCACTTGGCCTCACCTCTCTAGCATTCTCCAGGAAGGATCTACACAGGACAGAGTTGAGGAAATTCCATGGAAGGGTATTTATGTGCTCAGTTACGTCTCATTGAGACTTAACTATGATCCCAAGAGCAAAATAAATTATTGTTTATAAACAAAACTCAAATCTGATGATACCAATTGTATCAAATACTTATTCTGTGTTGGAAAGTGCATCTCAGTATTTACTTGTTATGTTCATTGTATAAAGGACAACCATTCCATGTGCTGAGGTATACAGAGTTGTACCATGAACAATGAGCATAAAACAGTGTTGACATAAGTAACATACGTGCATAAAAATTTCAATGTAATTCACGTGTTTGATGCTTCCATGTGAAGTTGACACCCACAGCAGTTAGGTTTCGACCCCTTGATTATTTGGTAGTACTCAACCTTAGTTCAGCAGCATGATATGTGATGTACTGCAACTGTTTTCTTCTTCACATACTTTCACACTATCACATTCATATGTATCATAAACTTATAACTATATTTACTTGTGGTGTGGTCCTTTCTTCCTTTCTTATGTTTATACAGTACCTAACACTCTATAAGCATTTATCATCATTTTAGGATGTGTCGATGCCTCGTTCCCTTGGAGGGGGGGGATGTGATACTAACTTAAAACTGAATCTTCATAGATAATACCTTTTTCATATATTCATTCGTTTCAGTGCAGTTGTGCTATCACAAAAATTATTTAATGTTATGTTTGTGTCTCTACTTACCTCATAAATCTGAAAGATTGTATTATAGGCATGGTGCAACCTCTTATTAAGTTTGCCACTTATAATGTACTTTTCTGGTCCATCAAGTATAATTAGTGTGCACACTTTCAGTACTTAAATTCGTAAATATTGTACATATATGAATATAATGTATATAGTAGCGTAGCTGACGTAAGAATCTTGTAGTTTATCACTCCTTTCCCATGTATATAATCCCTTAGCTTATCTTTGTATGTGCTTATTGTATAGATAGTCATACTTGTAGCATAGACTCTCCCTTAATGTTCTATGTCCCTGTTTATTCAGTAAGCTTTACAAATGCAATTGCAGGCTGTAGTTCATCAGGTTTGTTTGTTTTGGGTGCTCTAACACTCCCAGCTGTGCCTGTCTGGAGCTCACGTGCTTGCAGTTTGTTGACTAGCTGGCTCCTCAATGCACATGCACTGCATCACTCTGATACCAGTTGTATATTGCATTGCATGCTAATGTGCGTTTCACAAGTTTGTTTATTTGTTTACAACTGGGCTATGCACAACGCAAAGTGTGGTATTTAGAATATCATTGTCTCTAGACACATAAAAGTAAAATTCTTCCTTGTTACAACCACTCATTTTATTGTTTACACATTTGACATATAAGAAAAAACACAAACAAAAATACTCCTTACCTCTAACAACATAAATTCTGGAATGTAACTTTCCAGCATCCTAAATCTAATATTATTATACATTTATACAACTTAGAGGGTATACATCCCTCCAATATATAAATGTTCTCAAATCTTTGTGTGGGTAAAGGTCCTTGTCTTTACCCATGTTCATGTGTGCCAATTTGTACGCTCCCGGGTAGGGAAATTTAGTAATTATGTATTGTCCAGTGTATAGTAATTGCCACTTATGGTTCAGTTTTCCAATTTTTGTGGACTTGGGATGTGTTCTAAGTAACACCTTTTGTCCTATATAAAATTGTATTGTACATTTCAGCTTTCTGTCATAAATTCCTTTCCTATATTTAGCCCATGTTTCAAGGTTGATTACTGCTTGTCGTATTTTATCATTCGGTGATAATTCTTACATCAGTATCTTGGGCAAAGGTTTCTGTCACTTGTCTATGTGTTTGCAATTGAACATCAACTCATTTGGTGTAAATCCAGTTGATGTATGAGGAACGTTGTTAACAACCTGTAACAAGTGAGTGACATATTCAATCCACTTGGTATGTTTATGAGGTATACAGGTCCTCACAAACCTGTTGAATTCCTTAAACAACCTTTCTATGGGGGATACTTTGGGATGAAATTTGGATACTAAAATGTGTTTGATTAGGTTGGAATCTAAAAACTCTCTTTCATTTACATCCAACAAAATATGACACATTATATGTTAACATGACTTCTGGTTTTCCTTCTCTTGCAAGATAATCCACTTTGATTCATCTTATAATTCAACTGGCTGTACTGTTCTGTACAGGTCCAGCCCATCCAATGATACTTTTTCTAGAGGTTTTTTTAGCCACAATGGGATGTAGTTCTATCTGTTTGGAGTTGTTAGATTGTTTTTCTTTCTGGCAGACAGTAAATTTTCTTGCCACCTATACTAGACTTTGCCTAAGGTTGGGGAAATAACAATATTTACCTATTTTGTCAATGTATTTTGCACTGGAGTAATGGCCCCGAGTATTGTGTGTGTATAAGATAAAAACATCCACATATTCCTCTGGCACACACACACCATTGTTCTTGTTCAGGATGGGTCTTATGGAACAGAACAACTTTTTAAATAGTAAAAAACCTTTTTAACTTTTCATCACCATTTTGTGTAAGTTTCGCTCTTACTTTACTCCAGCATGTGTCCTCCTGCTGTAATTTCTCCATGTGTTTACACTTTTGGATGTAGTGTATGGATGGAGTGTTTTGTCTTCCTTCAAACATAGCTCTTATTTCACCTCAAAAAGACTGTCAAATTCCTCTAAGCCTTATTGTAATTGAGAAAGAGCACCAGCTATTATGTTCTGGTTTCTTTTCATGTACACTATTTCAAAATCGGATTCTTGAAGCTACATACACCATGTGGCTATCCATCAGTGTAGCAATTTACAAGTTAACAAAACTGATAGGGACTGATGGCCACAGTATACTTTTGTGTGTTTACCCCAAAGGGAAATATTCAAACTTTTTAGAGGACCAAATTACAGCCAAACCCTCCAACTCTGTAACTGAATATGAACATTCAGCTTCAGAGAAGGTGCGACTGGTGAAGCTAATTACTTTAGGGATGAGTTTTTCCTCTTCTTCTACCATTTGAAAAATGCATGCACGTATACCTTGAGAAGACATGTCGGTGCATAAACAAAAATACTTCTTCATGTCTGGTTGAGATAAAATATTAGCATTTAATAAGGCTTGCTTGATGTTCTTGAAATTGTTTTGACATTGCTTGTCCCATAACCAAGGCCTGTTTTTCTGGAGAAGATTGACTAAAGCATCACTGTTCATAAGTTGCTTAGGGATGAATTTCCTGAAAAATCAGATTAGGCCTAAGTGTGCCCTTAATTGGCTCTTGTTTTGAGGAATAGGACAGTTCCTAATGGCATCACATGTTTTAGGATCTGGCAGTATGTCTTCCAAAGAGATCTCTGTCCTAAAAATTTTACCTTTTACTGTCCGAAATTAGATTTCTTGAGATTTGCTGTTACTCCATATTCAAAAAAGGAGCTCAATACTTGTTCAGTTAATCTTAAGTGTTCTGTCCAAGTGGGTGTGGTGACTAAAAGGTTGTCCACATATACTGTTACCTTACTCAAAAGTTTGGGCTCTAGCACTTTGTCCAGTGCAGAGATAAATACACCTGCACTTATGTTCAATTCAAATGGTAATACTTGAAATTCAAAGCTCTTGCCCCCCCTTACAAAGGTGGAATACTTCCAACTTTCTTCATGTAGTTTAATTTGCCAATATGAGGACCAGAGATCGATTATAGTAAGAAATTTAGCATCATAGAATTTCATAAGCTGTTCCTCTAAATTGTCTGGACATGTCCGGACAGGTACAATAATCTTATTAATGTTAAGTGCATCAAGAACCAATCTCACCTTGCCATATGGCTTACTCACGGCCAAAACAGGACTACAATAAGAGGAAAATGACGGTTGTATTATGCCCCATTCAAGCATCCCGTTAATCTCTTTTCGTACTGCTTCCCTCTTTGTCCATGGTATAGGGTATGAAGTAGAACAAAAAGTTTCATGTGGATATACTTCTTTATGATCTTAAATGATACTTGGTCTTTTTACATACAAGCATTTCGATTCACTTACCTTTGTGTATATTGTGTTGACATTTACCTCTTCTGCTGCCGACTGCTTGTTATTGTATGTATTGACAAACATAACTCTGAGATTTACCAATTGAACCTCAAAGTCATGAGTAACTTCAGTTTTACATCTATTAGTACTTCCCCTGATTAGATCTACTGCAAATAATTGATTATTTACAGTAAAATGGCATTGGCCATTCCTGTATCAATTTGTACTTGATATGTCCTTAATGTATCCATACCAATTAAACAACCATCTATTAATTTATCTACTATTAAAAATTGCATCGTACAGAAAACTGTCCTAATTGGTCGGGAATTAAGGCTTGTATTTTGACTTCTTCCTATTTCTGACCAGTGATGGTTTGTAACAATGCAGTTTTTCACTGGCAGTGTGGGTATATGCCCACATTTCTTCAGTTCCTGAAAGAATACATGCAACATCAAATAAGTCGTAGCACCTGTGTCAAGCACAGTGGGTACATCAAGGTCAAATATTTTGGGTTTAATAGTAGCTTGTACTGTGCCCTCTGCACCTGTGTCAAGCACAATGGGTACATCAAGGTCAAATATTTTGGGCTTAATAGTAGCTTGTACCGTATCCTCTATCAAGTTTTCTTGTGTACCCTCATCGCTCTGATACAGATCATCTTTCACATCACTGCCATGATTGTATCTGATAAAGCAAGTGTCAATCAAGCTCATGCCCACTCTCTCCTCCAAGGTCATAGAACGGGGGCCTACCATGACCAGTTCAAGTTTTCCTGTGTCGGGGTAGCATTGGTCTCTGGGTTAGGCGTAACTTCTACTATACAGACTGTTGGTGTTTGATTACGCCAATTAGTATCCTGTGAGGCTCTCGACTGAAATTCTCTTTGCCTTTGCACATTATTTGGCATATGTGCATTACTTTGCTGGCCAAATTTCACTGTCTGTGGATTATTTGGCTGTCTGGTATTGTTTTGTGTTTGCCAAGTGATCGGCTGATTATTTCCAGTAGCTTGTGTCTGTAAATATTGTACAGGCTGGCCATATGCTACTTACCCATTGTAGTTATTTTTGTTAAATTTTTGCCTATTTCTTTTGTAACCAACCTTGAATTTATGGCTTTCTTCATTGCTTTTGTGATTGCTGTTACTGTTACCATAGGTCTGTGTGGGATAAGGTTGCCATCTGTGTTGTACTATGATTCAGTTGTTCGCTTATTGGTGCATAAATCTCTGTGGCACTATCTGTGTGTTAATGGGCTTGAATTGTACTACTGGTCTCTCTTTGTACATCAAATCTATTGAGTCCAGTACAGATAGAAAGTATTCGGTGTCATGTTCCGGAATGGTAACGAGTTTTTCCGTAATGCAGGCAGGTGTTTGATTAGGCCAGTTAGTATCCTGTGAGGCTCTCGACTGAAATTCTCTTTGCCTTTGCACATTATTCGGCATATGCTCTTTTCCCTTCAGAGGTAAATACCAGAAATTGTCAATATCTAAGTAATCCCTCATCTGGAAATAATGTTGACAAACATGCCACACTGTCAGTGACAAGCTTGTTTGTGTTCTCTTGTGGCTTAATGCATGGCAATTGTGCTTGCTCGATAGGTACAGCTGTGGCAAGTGTTGTTGCATTCTGCAACCTTCGCTATATTCCTTCGATGGACTATCCACATATTGTGGGTAACCAGTGAAATTGTCCAACTTCTCTAAAAGCATGGGTTTGTTTTCTGTCAAATGTTGTTTCGGAATGTCTGTAGTTTTGGCAATACTGCATCATAACCTTTCCTCTGCTCCCTTTAAACTTAAATCTATTTTAGCTAGAAACTTACTTTCTTTCTCTTTTAGAGCTTCTTCTATTGTATCTACATAAATTTTGCTCTCTGACACTATCTTTTCAGTAAGAGTGCAGCCCTTATCCAACATCCCAGCTTCAGCTTTTTCAGTTATTTCCTTTGCATCTGCATATATCTTGTGTCTCTGTCGTTGGCAAATTTTGACTCTAAACTTAACTGTTCTGCTCTTAGACTTAACTTTTGTAGTTCTGTAGGTAAGTTTTTGCATGCATCTTGCATCTCGCTGACTGCATTCATCACATTTTTTATCAATGCATCCACTTGGAATTGTATCTCCTGAGTCTGGAAATATGCTTCACTGAGGTTTTGTAACTCACCTGCTAATCATTCCTATTTATCATTTACAGATGATACTCTTTCCATTAACATGTTTACATTGCGGGATATGTTGGTAATTATTTCTTGTTTTAGTTGTTTATCTAGCTTTGTCATCTTCCTGGATTGTTCATCAGACAATTCAGTGCGTATAGTTTTGGTTACCTCAGTGAACTGTTGACTAATAATATTATTAAAATTGTTAAATACCTCATTTTTCTGTGTAAACTAATGTCCTATACCCTTAAATTGTTGTGTTACATTTTCCTGAAATTCCTGTTGTTCTGTAAACTGTTGTGTTATTTGTTGCCTGAGCTGTATCAAATTGTGTGTCTCACTAGTATTTACATTGTTTTTACGAACAGTTTCCATTTCTTGCATTTGTGATGTGGTGAGCAAGTAATCAAAGGAATTTTTGCTGTTGCGCCCTTCAGTTCCACTATATGAGAAAATGTTTCCTGGTGAGAACAGAGAAATTGTCTCATTGAGTATCATAAAAGTGACATCACAATTAGTTATATTACCAGTCTCGTCATTTTTTGATAGTGGGGTGCCAACCTCTTTGGTTTGGTTGCCATCACCCAGTTCATGAGTTGGCATGTTACCTTCATCTGTCGCCAAGCTCAGATTTCCGACATCTTGGCATATTTCATTTTGTAATGAATTTTCAACAATGGCCATTTTCTTTGACTTCTGTGTGAATAGTTTTTAACAAAATTATGATTTTTTTTTTTTTTTCAAAAATGAAGATCTGCCTGTATCAGTAATTTTCAACTAAAGTAGATTTAGCTGCATATTCACAAATGAATCTGATTATTATTAGCCACAATCTTATAGAATTTTAATGACTTATCTTGCACTGTAACCCATTAGAGCCGGAATTAATTTTTTCGTGATTTTTTTTTTAAATTGTGTTATTATGTCTGTAAAAGGCATAAATTACACAACAGAGTTGTTTCGATGAAAGTCATTACCGCCATTAGCGAGATATTTGATGTTGCCATATGGCAACGCTAGGCGCTTTCACTACCTAAATTTGTATGGATTACAACTCCAACTAAAATAAGTAGGTTATGAAAATTTCTTATTACATTTACAAGTTTTGTGCAAATTTGTTATTTAGTCTTCATGATACAATTGATACTTTATAACACAGTACAATTAATAATCAAAAGTCAAACCTTGAACTCAGCACTATTTTACATGAAATGGAATAAAACAGTCAGTACACAATACCACAGTACACTTTGAACACATTGTTCTCACAATAGATTTACATTCCTTGTGTGCACACCTTTTCTTCTTCTTTCCTTCTGTGTGCTGGACAAGGTGGTCAGTCTTATCAAACCTAATTGAATCTTATATGCGGCTGTCGGAACATGCCCTTGATGCAGATGGTCTCCCGGCTCCTTTTGGTAAAGCTTGGTGTCTTCGCAAGTACACTGTTGCTACTTCTCTCTTGAAATCAAGCTGAGAAATAGTTTGGTTTCTTGCTTTAGTATACAGAATCCAACTGTTTTGTATGGCGACATCTAACATCCATGTAAAGAGACACCAGTACCATTTCTTGCTTCTTATTGCAATGTGATAGCATGCTGGATTCTGATCCATCTGATCAGTACCTCCCATATATGTATTATATTTGGCTACCAGTTTTGGTCTGGGAATCATTATATTTCGCTTATTTAGTTGCGAGAATCTCTTGACTTGGGCAACTTCTTGTGCACCACGTGAAGAAGACAACTGAGTTGTCCAGCCACGGCACATACAATAATCCATCATTCTTTTCTGTTGCTGTCTCAAAATATTACCGATCTTTCTTGGAAAATAATTTTTGGGCTCAACAAACACATCACCTTCAATAGTCATTATAAAGAATCTCCAGCGCCTCAGCAAGCGAGAAACCTCTTCTAAAACAAAAAAGAGAAAATTCGTCCTTTTACTGAGTACAAGCGCCTAGCGTTGCCATATGGCAACACTGACATTCAAACGGCCTAAATGACTGTAATTTATTTCACAGCAAGCAGTAACATCCAAAGAATATATATTTGAGTATTTAAAGCACAACCATACTAAAAAACCAAATTATATATCGTAAGTTTCTGTGTAAAACATACTTACTCGAACTTATACTCCATTTTTCTTCTTCATTCAGCAAACAACGACTTCCAACACTGCTTACGCCGCAGAATTTAAATGTATTGTTAAAACTGTTCCACTGTAGTGATCTTTACAGTCTTGCGGAATGGAATCCAGTGCTGCCAACACTCTCGCTTCGTTGATGTCGTGGAATCAACGATTTTAAAAAAGTGTTGCAAATGTTGCCATATGGCAACGCATGGCGCTAATGGGTTAATCTTGACTTTGTACAAATTTTTGTCTTTTTTGTAGAAATGCACTTTTTGTAAAGAATAGTAGTTGGAAGGAAAAGAGATTATCTACCACCAGAGAGACAGCGCCAACTGTGGCTATGTAAACATACAGTGTAGCAACTTCCTACCTTTACTGCTGGAATCAGAATTCCTGGCACATTTCATTTCTAGGCAGAATTTAATTTTAATTTGCTCCTTCAATGTTTTTACGATTCCTAATCTTACGGACATGTATCAAATACAATGAAAGTTTCATTACTTTCTTGTAACAATTATATGAATCATTTATCTCAAAAAAAATTTTATCTCATCAATTGTAAGGTCTGTTCATATTTCACTTGGCACCGTCCTTTAAATAGTTGCCATTGAATAGAGACATATGTGGGTGGGCAAATAATGGAAACTGATTAATAATTGCTGCTTGAATAACTGGAAGAAATTGATTGGAAATAATAGCTGAAAGAAATTGGAAGGTAATGTATAAGTCTGTGCACATACCCTGGGTGTACTTTAGCAGATACCAATATCAATAGACCTTCAGTATCAATACATTCAAGGTCAGTATTCATAATTTGCATTATGTACTGCTACACATTAATTCCATTGTGCGTAGTCCTGATTATAACAATGTTAATGCAGGATTGCCCCTCCACTGCTCACGCAAATTCCTCTTGTCTGCTCTGAACCTCCCAATGCTGGATCTCATTGGTGGGTGAAATGATGAACAGACAGGGGCACACGTGTCACATAAGGGAATTAATTTTACCTTTCTAATAACTTTTTTTTAAGACTTTTATGTACAGTTGAGATACACACTTTTTAACAATGCTGGTACAACTGACCCAAGGACATGTCCGTACGCTACCACTTATAGAAACAAACAGGTGGAGTTACAGAAATTAATAAATTGAAGAGCATATTTCTTCCTTTTTTCATGCAGCTGTATCAAAACATTATCTTTGCCACAAAACAACTCATAATTTACTTTAGGCGTTGTGTATATATAACTTACATGTATAAAAAGAAAAGAACAAAAAAATAATAATATGATTCAACATACTGTACATTTATAACTGTTTAATATATGCTGGTGAAAACATGGAAAAATTCAACATGAGATGTGATGTACATACACAATACTAGAAATACTCACTTGTTGGATTTGCCTTCCTCAAGACTTGATATAATCCATACCAACTGTAAGTATTAAAACATAAAATTTTTCTGTAAGTTAATCATGGTGTAGTTAGGTGTAGTTAAAAATAATTGACTTAATAATTCTGATTATCTGATATTAAAGGATTAAGCTTGACAGGAAACTCTTTATTCAGTGAGAACAGGAAGCTAAGTCAGTACTAAACCAGACCGACAAAACTGAACAAAAACACATCAAAAAACGTGGAACATACAAAACAGGACATAAACGTTGTGCATGGAGAATGCACAGGCATATTCAAAAAATAAAAATCAGCACCCCCTGGCAGATCAGTACAGAACTCTTTGACAGTCGCATTTCACTATTACATGCGAAACAGAGTGCCTCTGGCAGCCTGCATAGTACTACGTGACAGCCACAATTCCACTGTTACATCATGCGATGCTGCACATACACACACTTCTCCACATTAGCACGTAATAGGTGGCATGTCGGATGCCATATCAGCCCCAGAAGTGGAGTGTTGGTGTCAAGGAAACAGGCAGGGAAGTGGACACTGTGTACGGAGCGTGTATGGAGTGTGTGGCTGTGGCGATGGTGTTTCTTGCAGCTGGGCAACTAGTTCAGGCAGGTTCTGATGTCTCCATTGGGCTGTGGATAGTGATGCCTGTTGAAATATGTATAGAGTTCTGGTCAGTGAAATGGTGGGTAACTTTCTGTTTACTAATATGTCCATCATCTGCATATTTCTCTGTTAGACGCGGTATGGGCCAGTGTACAGAGGTCATATGGGTGCTTTTACCCTGTTGGTGTAAAGCATGACATGCAAGCAGTGTGGAAGTGGTATGCGATGACGTGAAACCTTTGGGGTATGGAACTGTCCAACATGGTTCCACAAATGATGTTAGAAATCCAACTTGTCTTGCGAGGAAGTTCACAGTACAACTGGTCTTGCAAGGAACTTTACAGTTTATCAGCTTCAACAAATTTGCCGGGCAGACACCATGTGTCCCCATTGACCAATTCCGTGGCCAAAGAATCAATGTCAAGTTTACAAGTCGTTCATACGCCAAGTAGAACTATTGGAAGAGCCAAAGTGCATGTGTTTTCATGGCACATGAGCAGTACATTCAAGGAATTATGCCAATATTTGACCATGCCTTTACTAGCAGGATGGTGACTGGTGCTCTTGTGGTGGACATACCCACAAAACTTGGCAAGCTGCACAAAAAGTTCTGTCTCAAACTGCCGTCCACAGTTAGCAGTGATATGCTGTGGGTATCCAGACTTTGCTAACCACACTGACACAAAGATAGAGGCTAACATTTCGGTGGTAACATTAGCAACTGGCACTGCCTCTGGCCAGCAGGTTAAACGATTGCTCATTGTGAAAACCATTTGTACATCTGGTGAGAGGTTCAAATGTGCCAAGAGATCTGCACTGATTATCGTCTCCTTGATTTCTGCAACAATGATATACCATGTGAACGGATGACATAGGCCTAATTTCAACTCCATTCACTGGGTTCCATAGGTTGCAATAGCTAAATTATTGGCAGCTGTTAGATGGAAGGCAGTTGGTGGCCTACAATGATGCAACAGAGACCGTGCCAGGATATTGTGGTCTGAACCAGTGTCTACAAGACATCTCAGGCCAGAAATTCTGTCACTGATGAACAGGCAACAGGATGGTGCCGGGCAGTGAGTTGCCCTAGAGTCGATTGCTGCTAGCATTTGGGTGGAAGCACAGTGTCCAACGTTCTAATGACTTAAAGTGTGAGTATGAGTCTGGGTTATATCCGCTTATTCCCCCAAACCACCTTCCACTTCTTTACGCGGTGACTTACTTGGAACTTTCAGCCTCTCAGCCTCTCTTCTTTACTGGCTGCTGAAAATTCTCTTGACTTCTTCTCCATCGAATAACACTATATACAGGAATTTTTGGACTCATTATACTTATGAAATAAGTAGACAAACAAACTTAACTTAACTTAACAATTAACGATGTATTTGACATTCGTACACAATAAAACTCTCACTTTCCACATAAATATGTAACTTCCTGTAAGTCTCTCATACAGCTGAACGTCAGAAACAAATTGGGTTACAGTTAAAAGAAAATTGCCTTAGAACCCATAAATTTTCTTAACATGAATCAGAAAATAAGGCTTGCCTAAAGCAAGTGTACATCCAGAGTTTTCAGTTCTTTTTCAACTATCCTTGTTTTAATAATAGTAGTCAATGTCACAATAAGCACAGAGCTGCATATAAACTTCATGGTTCTTCCTTACACACTCACTAAAACATCTATGGATTGCCAAACAGGTACTTGTAAGTGCCATTCATCCGACATGTCTACTTTCTTTCCATGACCAATTTTAAACCTGCTCACACAAACTTGTGACACGCAGTAGGTAGGATTCTACCATCCTCCACTCATATCCAGAATATCGTGTGTTCAAGACAATAGAAGGCTGAGTGGTTCTATAATTAACACAGAAATTCCCGAATCACTACATATCGCTCCCCTCAAATCAAACACGTGATATTTTATATACAATCATAATGCAAATAATATCACTCATAATAACATTTCATATATTAACAGTATACTTTTCTTACATATGTTTACATACATATCTTTCCTTATAATAACAATTCTCTGTCCCCTCTTGAACAATCTTTCGCTTATTGTTTCTCTACTCTTTTCTTATTTTACTTTTTTATTAAGACATGAACATTTACTTATGGTTTTAGTCAGTCAGCTTTACTAATATTTAGGAGTTGTGAGGACTCTTTTTCTATTCTTTATTTCCTCCTCCTCCTCCCCCCCTCCTCCTCCCCCCTCCCCCTCCCCCTCCTTCTCCTCCTCCTCCTCCTCCTCCTCCTCCTACTTCTTCTTTTTCTTCTTTTTTTCAAATCGTAAACTTCAGGTGCTTATGACACATGAGCACATGAGTAATCTATTTTCTATTCTTATCTTGTGTACTACCTTTCTCCTAGTATGTACTATTTTCATTATTTGTAGCTTGGAGGAACTCTGGACAAAATGAAAGTGTTCTTTTGACATTCATTTATTTCCATGAAACATAATAATGCTAGTTGTTCATAGAATTCGCACTTCCAAGAGTAATCCCTATAAAATTTGTGACTTTTGTCATGATGCTGTTCCCTTCTCCTAGGACCAGCACCTATTCCTTGCTTGTGGGTTGACTTTATGAGAGCACTTCCTCTTTCCATTCTGGTAGGTATGCCCCTTACATAATGTCCCTATGTTTTAGGCCACAGATCATCCTATTTCCACATAGGCGTGCCTGCCCTTTATACTTAGTGAATGCAGGGTACACCCCCCCCCCCCCCCCTCTCGTCCTTTCTGAGTAGGCTGCAGGGTTCATTACCCTAGTATACATTTCTGTGTATACCATGATTATGTATCTTCTGATAAAGGTATAAATCTATTTTAAAATTTGCATTCATTCTTTAACATATTATTTACTCCCCAGAGTCCTCCTCTATTTATCTACTTCTATAAATTCAATGGATGCTATGTCTACATACACTATTTATGTCCCACTATCCTTCAATTCATCAGAGTACTTATTACACTAACATTCCTTAGTGATCAATATGACTAATTCTACTCCTACTTTCATTTACTTTCTTTGCTCACGCCTCTTTCTTATGTATCCATTACTCATGACTACTTTCTAGTTGTTCATTATGTAGCATTTTTGTTCCATTAACTTATAAGCTTTTGTCTATCACTGCGCATGAATTCATTGTGCCTATTCTAATCTCTGCTTGGAATTGTCACTGTTCTTTGTTTATGTTCACCTCTTCTTACGTACATTTGATGTAGAACTGTCATAGCTTCCTATATATGGGCGCATAGTTCCATATGTACACACATTTTCCCCTACAACACCTGGTGGTTCTCACAGCTTGACAGGCTTTGTCTTATGTAATTTAATGTTTGTGAAGAAGTGTATATTTGTGTCTATGTGGATGTGCGTTCTTGTAGTCTGATTTTTCGGCCTTCTTATCTAAGGTAAGATTTAGGTTTCTAGTAAACATGGAAATAAGGAAGGACTTCAGTGATAGAAGTTTGTGAATATGGAAAAAGGGAAAAAAGAGACAGGTCCTCAAATGAGAAGTAAGAAAGGAAGAAATAAATATGGATGCTAGGGTCGAAGAAGAGAAAGAAGATAGCCCCAAAGACAGGAAACCCTTCCCACCCCTCTTCCCTAGGATCCCTACCCCTCAGGTACTTCAGTGAGACACTGGAGTAAGTTTGGTGTTAAATCGTCTCTTGCAGAATGGTCTTGTCCCACCTTCACCCTTTGAAGTCCCCAAAGTAAATCCTAGCAACCCTATGGAAACGGCAAATGATGAAAAATCAGGCACACTTGTTTGTGAGGTTTGTTTGAAAGGTGTGCTGTGTGTTTTGTGTTAATCATGATTTATCTGTTCTTGTAAATCATGCTTTTAGCTACAATGTCCACCCCTTTCCAGATTTATACAAACTCTCCCATCTCTATCACATCTCATAAAAGGTATAAAATACTCTATACAAAATAGAAAATCTATACACTATGGTGTAACAGTTGTTCAGCTAGTCACATCTTAATATATTTTCCACAAATATAGTACCCTATTTAGTTTACTTCGTCTAGATATTACTTTTTTCTTGATTCTATTAAGTTGTTCTCTATTTCGTAGTCGTATCCAGTTTTCTAAGGAATAAGATTACAGAATAGTTTTAGATTTTAAAGGAATTTGATGCAGGAAACTATTTGGGAAAAACACCGAAAACAACTCGGGATCTGACGGTCGTTACTCTGCCCGTTAACTTAGAATGTTAATGTGCCTGGGAATGTACAAGTTTACATCCTTCACATTGTATTTCACCTTCTTCTTCTTCTTCTTCTTCTTCTTCTTCTTCCTTTTTTTTCTTTTTTTTATGCCAATTGAAATATTTCCTTATAGTACCTCAAGTATTATAATAATATTTTGGGTCCCATAGATCTGATATTAACTTTTCTTGAGCACTGGCAGACCAGTACTTCTCTTTAAATTGCTTTTGAAAGTCTCCCCAAGAGGAAAAATTCTCAATATTTACTGTTCCCTGTTCTGAGGCTTCCCATAAAAGGTACCCGACAGCAAATTCGATCTTCTTTTGATTTTCCCGATTTTTTGGTAAAGCTTGGTTAAATCTTTTTAAGAAATGGGTCAGATATACATCTCTGTCTGAATTAGCTCCTCATTGCAAATCAGTCACTACTTCACTAGTTAATACGACATTAGGTGAAGTTACCCTTTTTTCTACTTTATCTTGGATGTGCTTAAATTCTCTCCACAGGTCGTCTTTATACTTCCTGGTATCACTAAGTTCAGAAGAAGGAATAGGCGATACGTTTCTGGATGTTATTCTCTCGGTAACCTTTCAATCTGTTATTTCTCCAAATTGTTCCTCCAAATTAATTACATTTATAATATCCGAGTTAGTTATTTTCGTTTTGAAATTTCTTTCTACATTATCTACCCGTGTATTGACACCTGTAATTTGCAATTGAATGATTGACATTAATTCATTCTGCTTATCTACACTCTCTTTCAAAGTATTCACTCCCTGCCCTACATCATTATACTTAATATTATAGACGTTTTCAAAAGATCCTCACTTTTCTGTCAGTTCTGATTCTACATTATTACATTTGTTCTCAACGTTAAGTTCCAACCTTTTTGATAAATCTTGAAAAGTGTCATTCTGTTTCTGACTAAGGTCAGTAAACATATGAGTTATATGAGTGGTCAAAGAATTTGTCAACTTGTTGTTTAAATCTACTTTTAAATTCTCTACTTTATTACTTATAGCGTCGAACCAAGTCCTCAAAGCACCCATGCCTTCTCATAGATTACTAAATTCTTTGCTTTGAGAGTCGACTTTGGTGTTTAATGAACCTAAATTTGTTGTTTGAATATTTAGAGTTTCACTTTGAGCATTTAAATCTTCACTCTGGGTATTTAATTGAGAACTTAATGAGTTTAACTGAAGACTCTGAGCTTTGATTAAGTTTATCAACTCAGCCCAGTCAGGCACTTCTTTACTAATTTTCATGGCCATAGCTGGGTCTTGTGTTTCCCCAACCTGTTGTATATTTTCCGTACTCTTATATGCCTTAGCTCTTGTAAGCATTTCAAACCACAATAAAAGTTCACTCAACAGTATCTTGTACCCCTTCATACTAAAGTAATCAAGTTTTGTTTCACGCTAACCCGGCATAGAATTCGCGTTGTGTAGGTGAACAG
Source organism: Schistocerca nitens (assembly GCF_023898315.1). Classification (NCBI taxonomy): domain Eukaryota; kingdom Metazoa; phylum Arthropoda; class Insecta; order Orthoptera; family Acrididae; genus Schistocerca; species Schistocerca nitens. The sequence continues at coordinate 387,434,062 of NC_064620.1, forward strand.
ATGTGGAGGCAGGTCAGCACTGGTGTACAGTAGATGGTGCCAGTGGCATCGGATGTATGTTGGTTTCCGCACCTGCGTCCCCACAATGTGCGTGGAGCTGTATACTCCCCGCACTGTATCTACTTGGTTGAAGTGTTGTATGCATATTTCTTCTTAGACAAATATTTCGAAATCTTCTTTGCTGTTTTATCATTGTGAATTTTTCATTTCTTCACTGTTTTTCCATTTAAATTTTACTCCATTGGATACTTGAACATATTCCATTTTCTTGGAGTAATTCCCTTGTCTTATTATGTTTGGTTGCTTTGGCAACACATAACAGCTTCTTTTCTCATTTTTGACTTAAAATTCCTGTTTTCTCAGTCCTTTCACGTAGGTCACGACGTTCTAACATCTTAATGTGTAAGTGTGAATCTGGGTTATATTGGCTTGTTCCCCCAAACCACCTTCCACTTCTTTACGAGGTGACTTACTTGGAACTTGCAGCCACACTTCTTTACTGGCTAGCCAGCTGCTGGAAACTCTCTTGACTTCTTCTCCATTGAATAATGCTAGGTACAGGAATTTTTAGACTCATTCTACTTATGAAATAAGTAGACATACAAACTTTACTTTTCATAAATTATCAATGTATTTGACTTTCAAACACAATAAAACTCTTACTTCTCACGTAAACATGTAACTCCCTGTCAGTCTATCGTACAGTCAGAAACAAATTGAGTTACATTTAAAAGAAAGTTGGCTTAGATACCATAACTTTTCTTAACATGAATCAGAAAATAAGGCATGCCTATAGCAAGCTTACGTCAAGAGTTTTCAAGAGTTCTTTTTCAACTGTCCTTGTTTTAATAACAATAGTCAATGACACAATAAGCACAGAGCTGCATATGAGCTCCATGATTCTCCCTTACACACTCTCTAAAACGCATATGGATTGCCCGACCGGTACTTGTCAGTGACGTTCGTCCAACATGTCTACTTTCTTTCCACGACTGATTTTAAATCTGTACACACAAACATGTGATGTGCAGTAGATAGGATTCTACCATCCCACACTCATATCCAGAATATCGTGTGTTCAAGATGATAGAAGGCGGAGTGGCTCTAGAATTTACACAGATTTTTTCGAATCACTACAAGTGATGTACATTTTTGTGCATTCTCGCCAAATCTGCAATGGTACTAACACGCAGGCTGCTCACGTTGTAAAGATTTAACATTGCTCAAAGACCAACTCCTTGAACATCTGTGATAACGCCCTCTGCCACTGTTGTTTCCAAAGCCACCGTGCAACAACAATGTGCTGACCTGTGCACGTAATATGTGTACTTTTGCTGTGAATGAGTTGTAATCGGTGTGCGGACTATAGCTGAGGCCATTGTGCTGCTGCTTTGCACCAAGACCATGCTGATCTGGGCAAGCAAAACAAAAACTTGCTTCCACCTGCGTGAACCATAAGACTGGATAATCGAATCAAAAAGGGGGTCTCTATACAGTGCATTGCTCAGAGATCTCCTGAGCTCAATAGAAAAAAATGACTATTGTTCAGTTCCTTTGGCTCAAGGATCACTTTGGACTCACCGCATGTTGGGATCGGTGTAATTAAAACTGATCAACATAACAATTCTGATTAATCCAACACCAAAGGATTTAGCTTGACAGGAAACTCTTTATTCAATGAGAACAGGAAGCTAATTCAATTGTAAACCAGAGCAACAATACAGAACAAAAACACATAAAAAAACATGGAACATAAAAAACAAGGAATAAACATTGTGCATGGATAATGCACAAGCACATTCAAAAAATAAAAAAGTAGTGCCCCTGGCAGCCGAGTACAGAAGTCTTTGACAGTAATGATACACTATTACACCCGAAATGCAGCACGTCTGGTGACCAGTGTAGAACTACCTTGACAGCAGTGATTTCGCTGTTACATCATGCAACATTGCACGTTCACACTCTTTTGTGAATTAGCATGTAGCAGCTGTCATGTCAGACTCTATTATACTGTGAATTCTATTCAACTCAAGAATTCCTAGAACCTAATCACTAAGATACTTGTTTTTTCTTAGTGTTAAAGAAAATGTTTTAGTTCTTCAATAAGGTAGTTATTTTCTGTGTATGTAATTGAGTATTGTATAAATCTTGACACCATTATAAAATTTGAGAAAGCCAGTTGTTTTAAAAATCTGTAAGATGAATAAAGATCCTGATTCCAACAGGATTCACTCTCATTTTTCAGTCAGTAAGTGTTTTTTTAAAAAAAATGGTTTTTGCTATGGTTGGAAACTAAGGGAAAAATCATCACTTATTGAAAAGGGTAGATGCTGAGCAGCAGATAATGGACTAGAAGAGGTTGATTAGCAGCTGAGCTTTGGAACAAAATGATTGCTCAGAGTGCTGTGGACACAGAAATTTCATGTGCACATAACCCCCTAGTCTACCAGTATTAGGACTCTTCTGGTGAAGGTATTGGTCTTGCTTTGTGGAAACTAAGGAAAACTTTGGAAAAGTTATTAATTGGTTTTTACGAATAGGTGTGCTCTGAACTTTGAAAAAACACAGTACATCCAATCTTCAGCTGCAAGGAGTACAGTTACTTCAATAAATATAACATATCAACAGAAGTCAGTGCCAGGGTAGAGCATACTAATTTTTTGGGTGTACATATAGCTGAGAATCTTAATTGGAAAATTCATATTTTGGATCTCCTAAAGCAACTAAGTTCAGCAACTTTTGCAATCAGAATAATTGCAAATTTTGAGAATATAGAAATTAGTAAGCTAACATACTTTGCATACCTCCACTCTCTGAAGTCATACAGAATAATATTTTGGGGTAACTCAACACTTAGGCAAAAAGTATTCACTGCTAAAAAGAAAGTGGTTAGAATAAAATGTGGTGGCTCATAGTCACACATGTTAGTAGGCATCTGTTTAAAAGGTTACGAATTCTTACAATGGCCTCACAGTACATTTACTCAGTAATGAATTTTATTCTCAACAACATGGACCAGTTTAAAAACAATAGTGACATTCATGATTATAATACCAGAAGAAAGAAAGACTTACACTGTCCCTTACTTAACCTATCTTTGGCACAGAAAGGGGCAAAATGCACTGCTGTAAAAGTTTTCATAAATTACCAGATGTAATAAAATGTCTGATGACAGCTGTAATAGTTTCAAAAATAAATTGAAATCATATCTCCTTTACAGCTATTCTGTACCACAGATGAATTCTTGAATAGGAATAAATAAATCTATAGATATAATATATTAATTTTGTGCCATTCAAGGGAATGGGGTAGGTAATTAAAAAGCTCATATATAAAAAAAAAAAAATAAAAGCACCTTGATTCATGTGAGCATTTCTTATGCACTTGACACACTCCACATCACAACAGTTACCGTGAGATTGATAAATGGAACACATAATGATCTAAGTGACTAACCAGTATGAAATGTAACAATATTGTGAAAAGCAAAGTCATTACTCACCTTATAGCAGAGATGCTGAGTCACAGATAGGCACAACAAAAAGACTGTCACAAACTTTTTGTTGTGTCTGTCTGCGACTCAGCATCTCTGCTATATGATTAGTAGCAACTTTCCTTTTCACAATATTGTAACTTACCAGTATAACATATACTGTGAAAATACAATCCTGGACATTAAAATTGCAACACCAGGAAGAGTGACAAATAACTAAAAATCACTTCATGAGTGCATGCTGTATAGTGTGAGAATTAAATTCATAGGTTATTTTGTGCTGTACAGGGTGCAAAATTTAATGCATAGAAGAGCCATCTCTCGAGCAACAGTGGCTCTACCCTACTGCATATGAAGTCAAGCTAAACTTAGATAACATCATTTCATGGTACATCACCTCTGTGCCAGTGTGTGGTTGTGTACCCAATTGCACCCCATACCATCACACTAATTGCTGGTTCTTTATGATGATGCTGATTGCAAGCTGGGAATGTTCATTCTCCTCCAAACCTTGATACATCATCGTGACCTTATACCTTGAATAAACCCATAATGATGTCCCATGGTGGCTGTCTTTGGTCTTCCAGATGACACTGTGCTATTTATGTGGATATTATCTTGCTGCAGACAAGCTCCTTTCTTGACACAAGGTACATGGCCTGGCTGTACAATCCTGCATTGATAAGTCTAAAAAATGTGTGTTCCCTCAGATGCTAGTCAGGTGAGGCTGCTGAGATTCTGCTTGGCATTGAGTGTGGGCCTTCTGAAACCACCAGTTCCATATTCACATGACAGCTGTGAGCTCCCAAGCAATGGGAGCAACAATATCATGCAGTGATAAACTGCAATCTCAACAGACTGCTATCCTGGCTCTGTCAAATTCTGACAGATGTTTGTAGCCATTTCTGCTTCTTACATCATGAATAACACAATCTTTTAACAAGTGGCCAAATTCAAATGGGTGAGTTCTGAATGAGGAACCCATTGTTTAACCTTTTTCCATGTACATAATGTAAACGGCATTACTTCTACCTATTTTGTGTGCTTGTGACAAAATGCTAATCATTTGCTTTCTGATGTGAATTTGACATATTTTGCATGCTATCTTTACGATGTTGCAATTTTAATTGCCAGTAGCGTAGTATAGAGGAAAGGAAGAGGTTCCAGAGTTAGATCAACAGAAAGAGCTACAAAAGTACCAGTTGAAGTGTGAGGGGGTTTGTGAAACTGAAAAATATGTTGAAATGATAATTGTCACTCATGCAACTGAAAAGTCTGGTGTTGAGGCGAAGATCCAGATGCATGCTGTGAATCAGTCATTATAGTAAACTGCACTGCACTGAGAAGCTTGCTTCTCAGCTGAGTTGTAATTTGACCAGAGTCCTACCTCAACCAACCACATACTGCAAATTTGTGTAAATGTTGCAATATCAATGCCTCATTGTTGTCACAGCTCTGTTGAAAGGTCTTGTCTTACCTGCAGCTATTTGTGCTTCACAGATGAAAGAATCCAACAGTGCTGCTAGCTGTCAGTGACCTCCTTATGCCATTTCGACTATAATGCCAGTCACTTCCTCTGCTGCTAATAATTTTTTTCTCTGTGAATGTCTGGTTCTGAACTTCAACTAAATCTGGGCCAATGTGATCAACCCTCATGTAAATATATGTATTCCATTGTGGGCTTTCAACATGATGTTTAATGACTAAATCATTTTACAAGTGGATGCCGTTTTTAACAGAGATAACACAAATAAACTTTATTGCTCAGTCACCATCTTTTACTGCATCAGTTCTGTTGGCAGTTGCCATATTGTTATTAGTATAGTTGGTGCATGCTACTGTGAGCATCCAGGACTGATACCAATATGTCAGTATAGTCTGCAGTAATTACATGGAACTGCACTTTAAAAATATCTGTAATGTAAAGTGTTAGTGCCTTCCATCCACAGATTCAGTTGCCCAGCAGTCACCTATATAACAAAAGCATGTGTGTGTGTGTGTGTGTGTGTGTGTGTGTGTGTGTGTGTTTATTTGTTTTAATTTCTTCCTTCCTTTCTTTTCAAACACACCTGCTTCATCCCAAAATATTCAACAGTCTTTCTCTCTCTTACTGCCTCTTCTGTAAATTTCTTCTTTTGAATCATCTAAACTGTAAGGACAAATAATGATGCTTCACAACAGTGTCTGTTAGTAACAAATATAGTAAAGCAGCTTTGTGATATCTACAGAGACCTTCATTGAAGACTTTTTCATTATTTAAGTTTGGATGTTTTAATTAAGATGTAGCTGCTAGTATAGGGATTATATCCACAAACACCCATCCAGCTGAATGTTGCTTGTTTATAAAAGTACACACTATTTTACTGATTACATTTATTTTCTTAACAGACCATATTGGAAGCCATTCTCCCATGCTACCTACAGCACATACAGCTGCCCAGCTACAAGAAAGAAGGAAAAACTGAAAAAGAAATAATCCATCAGTTGGCTGTCGCCATGCGAACTCTTGTAAATAATTGTGAAGCATTGGCAAAGTATGTATATTTCCTTTTGTAGGCATTAAATCACATAATAGTTTTTACTCTAAAATAAAATGTTTTGCAGCTTCTGTTTTTGTTTACAATGATACACTGATTTAACTGTTACAGAAACTACAATGGCCCACAGCGTGCAAGTCCAGAGCATAAAGGGTCCAGCCAGAAAAATTACAGCCGAGGACCATATTCCCCAGGATATGATTTTGAAGATGAATCACAGTCCAAATATTTGAGTGACCATAGCCGCAATAAGATGACATATGAGAGGGATCTTGAAGATTCAGAGGTAATTTTGGATCCAGGAAAGCTAGCTACATGTTGCGCATGTTGAACTTAATGTATACTGACTAAAATTTTATGACAAACTTCTCTGATGGTAGAAGACACAGTATAAACAGAAGATAATAAATCTGTTTTGTACTTAGTATGGAAGATTTGTTTTATACCACCAAAACTTTAGTGACTTGTTTCGATATAGCATCATCATCTGGCAGACTTTACAGCTCAAAGTGGTATAAACCACATGCTAATGGTTGCAGTCTGTCTCGTATATATGTGTAGTACTGTAGAAGCAAGTGAGCAGTTTCCATGAGCAATTATGGATACTGCATCACAGACTTCATCAGTAGTGAATTCCTCCAAAGACAAATACAGGGATTTTTTTGAGTTGTGGACATGTTTTGCACTTCCTCTCATAACTTTGTGGAAACAATCAGAAAAAATAAAGATAAAAAATTATATAGCCTAATTATTGGCATGTATAAACACTGTTTGTTGAAATAAAAGTATACTTCTCCTCTGAAAGGAATATCTTAATCCTATAAAATTATTTATTGATAGGAAAGTCCTTCAAGGTCTTTTCAAACCAGCTCTCACTTGAGCTTTTTAATTTCTTTTAACTTTGTTATAAAATTTGATTCCCCTGTAATATGGGCTGTTGTGTGCACTTTTCGTATTCTGTCCCAAATGATAACCATAGTTCTTTCTAGTACTGTAAATGTGCACAACGCTACAAAGACTACTGTACTGCTTGTATTTCAAAACTAATTGAATGGTTTTATAAACACGTACGGATGTCAGTGTTACTATATTCTTACTTTAGAAAATTCCTTTGCAAGACTCACTGTAAGTTAGCTCACATGTGATCCTTATTGATGTTTTTTGAATAATGAATACTGTTTACTCATACACACTTGGGAGCAGCACACCCCAATACTTCAGTTCCGTATGTAAGGCATGGATACACTAAAGCGTAGTAGATAATACTCATTTTCTCACAGCCAAGAACCTGCACATTGTCCTTGTTGCAGAAAATGGTTTTCCTAATTTTTGGCATAAGAAATCAGCATGATACTCACAAGAGAGATGCTGATCTAACATTATGCCAAGGAAAGCCATTATATTACAAAGTTTTTTTTTCTCTACTGTAGCCAACATATTTGTTCATGTAACAAATGAAGTGCAGTTTCATAGGTGGTATCTGAAAAAGAATGCTGGATCTGTAGCTGCTATAAATCAGATTTATTTATTTGAAAGAGCAAACAAAACACGCCATTTTCTTCAGGAGGTGTTGATGTTTAAGTGCGAAACACAATATTGGGCCTATGACCCCACCCTTCTAGCCCTACATACAATTTCTCAGTCCATGAAATTAACCATCATCTGCTCATACATTTACTCATCAACTTTGTCAAGGACACACACAGCAACATCTGCCTCACTCCAACCATTTTGAGGATGTACAGGGCTTTTGATGTCTACTGTTGCACAAGTCCTTTTCTTTTCAGATATCTTGATCAACCTATGATTCATTTGGTGCATTGTTGTGGCCAAGAATAGTACAGAGTTTCTCACCAGTCTCTGCTGACATTTCACCACTCTTGTTGTGAGTTTTCACACACTTGCTGTTCTGCACTGTGACTTTCTGTGACTGTACTCCACAAACACTGGCATGGAAAACAAAAGCACAGTATCAGAACATAACTTCAATGTTCACTGATAACAAAATATGTGAAAACAATGTTACCAACCCTAATAAATAAAAATAACAGGTTTTTCAAGTCTGGCATTCTTTTTGAAACACCCTGTATTTCTGAAGATTTACAATTTTAAAGTCTTAACATCACTAAGAAATCTTATCAGGACCCTATTTTTCAGGTAGTACTCTTGTATTTGGGAGGATGACAGTTCAAACCCTAATCTGGCCAATCCTGATTTAGGTTTTCCATGATTTCCCTAAATCGCTTCAGGCAAATACTGGGATGATTCCTTTGAAAGGACATGCTGACTTCCTCCCCATCCTTCCCCAATACGATGGGACCAGTGACCTTGCTGTTTGGTCCTCTCCCTGAAATCAACCAATCAATCAACCAACACAATTTATGTAAATAAGTTATTTAAAACTGCAACCAGTCACTTTTTTGAATGATTATGTGTTATTCCATGAACCGGTATTTGAACCTTTTCAGGTTCATCTTCAGATGGTTTCTGGAAGTTACATCATTATCGGAACCAGTTCAGAAAATAAAACATGATTATTCAAAAAAGTGACTGTTTGCAGTTTTATATAACTTATTTACATTCAATTAACAGTCACGATTCTAAAATATCTGTAATGGATAAGCATAACTACACAATATACTTTCCTGGCATCTGTCTGAAGTTGCTTCTACTTTTGCAAGTCACTTTTCTTGCATCCTCCATACCAAGAAATTATCAGTCTAGTTACAAATTTTGTTTGATACCCCTTATCATAATTCTTGTGTTAATAATTGTTAGTTTCAGGTTGTCATGTTGAAATCCACAAGTTGGGTTTTGCATGATCAATGTTTATAGAAACCATGTTGCGTGGCATGGAGTAAGTGATCCTGTTCAAGAAACCTCTTTACATATGAGCTCATAATATGTTCTAGGATTCTACAATTGATGAACATCAATAAGATAGGATGATAGTTTTGTGGATCACTTCAGCTACCATTCTTGTAGATAGGTGTGACATGGGCATTTTTTTCAATCACTGGGCCCAGTCTTTCATTCAAGGTATCTACAGTACATTATAGTTAAAATGGAAGCTAGCGTAGCTGCAAATGCTGTATAGATCTGAGAGGACTCCTACTGAGCCCTAGAACCGTGTTTAATTTTAGTGATTTTAAATGTCTCTTAATACCATTGGCACTTCTGTCTGTATCACGTATCTTTACAGTGGTGTGAGAATTAGTCTTGGCCAGTACTTGTGTATCTTCCTTAGTAAAGGAACATTTGGAAACATAGTTGGTCATTTCTGAATTTGATTTGCTATCCTAATTTCAGTTCCTGTGTTGTCCATGAGTGTCAGGACTCTAACTAGTGCCACTGACATCTATTATGCTGTAATGGCAGCTTTCTTATAAGTTTCTTTACAGAGACTGTATACTGTGGAGGGTCTCTCTCATCACTAACCGTTCAACTAGGTACGTATCTTTCCAGTAAATGGTTGACTATTCTTTTAAACTTGGAACAACAGTGTTTCTACATGCTCTATCCCAGGTGTAAATGTGTGAATTCCTCTTTGAGTATGATATGACTGCCTCTTTATCTGCTTACTGTACATGTACACCCTTCTTCTTGTTTCAGTTTGTGCTTTAGTAATCGTAATAGCTACAACTGCTTTATGGTCACCAATACTAGTTTCAGTATGTACATCGTCACAGAAGGTCACCTTTATTTGTTGGCAATGGGTCTAATATATTTTCATTATGACTGGACTTCTAAACTAATTATTTTAAGTAGTTTTAAGAGAAGGCATTTAGTAATGTTTCACAGGATAGTTTGTAAGGCCCACCACTTAGAAAACTGTAGTTTTTCCAGTTGATTTTTGGATGACTAAAGTCACCTTCAGTGGTGGTAGTATAACTGAGGAACATTCGTGCTAATGAATGGAGATTTTTTTCTAGTTTTAGGTTATATCTTGGGGCAAGCCAAGTGGTCAATAGAAAGAACCAGTTACAAGTTTATTCTCATCCTTAATCTTGCCCAAACAACCTTGCTTGCAGCTTCAGTTTCTATCTTGGTGGGTCTGAGTTTCTTGTCAACTGTGACAAATACGCCACTTACATTTCTCATATTTTTTAAATACACTCCTGGAAATGGAAAAAAGAACACATTGACACCGGTGTGTCAGACCCAACATACTTGCTCCGGACACTGCGAGAGGGCTGTACAAGCAATGATCACACGCACGGCACAGCGGGCACACCAGGAACCGCGGTGTTGGCCGTCGAATGGCGCTAGCTGCGCAGCATTTGTGCACCGCCGCCGTCAGTGTCAGCCAGTTTGCCGTGGCATACGGAGCTCCATCGCAGTCTTTAACACTGGTAGCATGCCGCGACAGCGTGGACGTGAACCGTATGTGCAGTTGACGGACTTTGAGCGAGGGCGTATAGTGGGCATGTGGGAGGCCGGGTGGACGTACCGCCGAATTGCTCAACACGTGGGGCGTGAGGTCTCCACAGTACATCGATGTTGTCGCCAGTGGTCGGCGGAAGGTGCACGTGCCCGTCGACCTGGGACCGGACCGCAGCGATGCACGGATGCACGCCAAGACCGTAGGATCCTACGCAGTGCCGTAGGGGACCGCACCGCCACTTCCCAGCAAATTAGGGACACTGTTGCTCCTGGGGTATCGGCGAGGACCATTCGCAACCGTCTCCATGAAGCTGGGCTACGGTCCCGCACACCGTTAGGCCGTCTTCCGCTCACGCCCCAACATCGTGCAGCCCGCCTCCAGTGGTGCCACGACAGGCGTGAATGGAGGGACGAATGGAGACGTGTCGTCTTCAGCGATGAGAGTCGCTTCTGCCTTGGTGCCAATGATGGTCGTATGCGTGTTTGGCGCCGTGCAGGTGAGCGCCACAATCAGGACTGCATACGACTGAGGCACACAGGGCCAACACCCGGCATCATGGTGTGGGGAGCGATCTCGTACACTGGCCGTACACCACTGGTGATCGTCGAGGGGACACTGAATAGTGCATGGTACATCCAAACCGTCATCGAACCCATCGTTCTACCATTCCTAGACCGGCAAGGGAACTTGCTGTTCCAACAGGACAATGCATGTCCGCATGTATCCCGTGCCACCCAACGTGCTCTAGAAGGTGTAAGTCAACTACCCTGGCCAGCAAGATCTCCGGATCTGTCCCCCATTGAGCATGTTTGGGACTGGATGAAGCGTCGTCTCACGCGGTCTGCACGTCCAGCACGAACGCTGGTCCAACTGAGGCGCCAGGTGGAAATGGCATGGCAAGCCGTACCACAGGACTACATCCAGCATCTCTACTATCGTCTCCATGGGAGAATAGCAGCCTGCATTGCTGCGAAAGGTGGATATACACTGTACTAGTGCCGACATTGTGCATGCTCTGTTGCCTGTGTCTATGTGCCTGTGGTTCTGTCAGTGTGATCATGTGATGTATCTGACCCCAGGAATGTGTCAATAAAGTTTCCCCTTCCTGGGACAATGAATTCACGGTGTTCTTATTTCAATTTCCAGGAGTGTATATACTCAGCTTCTCACCAAAAATCTCACATTTGTCTATTTCAGGTTTTAGCCAGCTCTCTGTATCTAGTATTACGTGAGCTCTGTTGCTTTTTAGCATCACCTCAAGCTCAAACTTCAAACATCACCCAGATGACAAGAATTCCTTCCAATGTGCTCACAACCGGCAGTCAGTTGAACCTCATTCCCTCAAAAGTCTGCCTTCATCGTGTTGAGTAAGACCTCCAGTCATACACACAGGGTGATCTTTTCCAGCCTCTGGTGTGACTTCCCTAAATTCTATGATTATTTGCCACATGTTTGAATAGCAGATGATTAACGGACTTGAAAACTTTTGTGTTTGCTCCCCATAACACTGACCATCACAGCGTACTTCTCAACAGGTGGAATGTGTCTCACTGCCTCAGTTTCAATTTCAGTGGAATACAACAGCTCAGACTTGTTGTTTTGTGGGATAGGTGGAAAACACTGGGTTCACTCTGCTCCCTGCTTCCCCTGTACATGGCCCACCATCCTACTGCTGTCGTACCCTTTGAAACAGCTTCCAATTGCTTAACAGCAGTCAGAGTGATTTCCAGCTAGTTATAGATAGCAACTAACTCTTCCTGCGCCCAAGAACAGCATTCATAATGAGTCTGCATTCTAACTGGTGCAATGTTTATCTGAATGCTAAACAAGTAACTTATATTGTGCTCAGTGATAGTGTTTTAATTTCAGTATCTGTTGGACTATTAGAATTGCAGTTACCATCTAAGATCTGAAGCTATAACACCCAAGAAATGAAAGAAATCTATGATTTCCTGAAACTAACTTTGTGTCCTGAACTTTTGTTGAGGTTTTGCTCATTAACAGTCTTAGAGAACAGTGTTGAATAATGCTAATATATGACAAATGTTGATAATATGCACTGACAGCTGTTGACGTGGAAAACTAAATGGATCACAGGATTTCAGCTATAATATGTGTAAAACTTAACATTATAATGCTGCTGTTGAATTCGTAAGAGTTAAGTTTATGCTACAATCCTAAAGTTTCAAAACACTAACTTAGAAGAAACAGATCAAAGATTGGAAAAATGTGGAATATTGTACTAATCACATAAGTAATTACACTGTAATTATTTTTTGAGAAAATATTACTCCCAAAGATTACAGTATAAACAATTGTAATTCACAATTTACTATGAAGTACGTTATGCATAACCCTCCTAAGCATCCAAAAATTTTCAAAAAATATACCTTTTAGCAAGTAAATGCATAATGAAGTTATGAAAAATCCTGTTTCTAATTGGTGATACCATTGTCATAAATTTCTAAGAAGCACAAATTAGTTTACAATTGACAATATGGTATGAATTTTGTGTTATACGCCAAATTTTTGGAAAACCTACAGTACCTGTAAAACTGTCACGTCTGTCTGTTTCTCTGTTTGATCGTTCTAATCTCTAAAACTACCACACAAATTTTCATTAGGTTTTCACTGGTAGTTTGAGCATACCTCGGGGCAAACATATAGTCTTTATTTTATCAAAATCACATCACGGAAAAAATAGATATCAAGAACTAAAGTTTCATCTAAACTGTCATGTCTGTCTGTTTGAACATGCAAATTCTCAAAACTCCTACACAAATTTTTGTGGGGGTTTCATGGGTAACTTGAATGTAATTTTGGACAAACTACAGGCTTTATTTCATCAAAATCAGAACATGGAAGAAAAAGGTATTATAATTTAAAATTTTATCTGTGATGGTCTGCTCAGCTTAATATCTTGGATGCAAAATCATCATTGTGTTGTACACTATAGAGCCAATAGATGGCATTATTAGTTTGATAATACACCAAAAAATCAATAGATGTTCTTGTTAGTGGTTTTCAACTCAGTGAAAGATGTGGTTTTGGTAGTTTATGCCAATGACAAAATTAAGTGCTGCAGTTTTTATGAGTCGAGACTAACAGTGAATTTACTTGAGTATGATATGTGGATTTACTGATTTTGCTTTGTGTATTAAAAACTTAATGACATTGCCTTGCTAGGAAAAATGTTTGCTTTGTGATTTGAGTGCCTACTCATTACATTTTTATTTAGCTTTATTTATGAATAAAATGTCTAGAAAGAAGTTGACTCTTTCCGAATACACCAGTACAGCTAAAATACTGAGAACTATGTGGTCTCAGGAATCCATTGAATATTGTGAGGTGAGACTTGCTGTGGCTCACTCTTTGGAAAACCCTTCTGAAAGCAAGATGCAGTGTAACTCTGGTCAGGAGTGTCATTCATTATCTCCCTCCTCAAAATCTTTCACTCACAGAGGATTAAAGTTACTTCTCTCCAATGTAACACAACAGAAGTAGAAATTCTGGTGGGAAGTGGCACAGCCAAGCAAGTTTTTATACCCCAAATTCCACTCATTCATAATTACTTTTGATTTTGCCTTAAACATATACAATTCCCGGTGAGTTTATGTTATGCCAGGATCATAAACAAAGCACAAGGCCAGACACTGCATTTAGTGGGCATGGACCTTAGTGTCAGTTGGCTTTTGCCCAGCTAACTCTGTGTGGCACTCTCCCATGTTAGTGAAGCAAACAAGTCCTTCATTCATGTCCACAATTATATTACTTCAGACATTGTATACAATGAAGCTTTATAAGGCAAAAATAAATTCTGCTGTATGAAGTCTTGGGCACAGCTATAAATAAATTCCTGGGCAATACCAACTTTCTCAGCTAGTACATAATGTATCATGATACACACAATCCTTAACGCAGTTGATGAAAGTTTATAGGAAAATAGCATGATCAGTAAAATATTAGAATCTAGAATTTCAGATTACACATGCAATAACAAACAAAGGGAAATTTGGAAATCAGCTTAAATACGTAACTAAATGTGCGAAATGGATGGGTTTTTCACTTAGCTTTAATTTGTCACATCTCCTACACTAACATTCCGAAGATGAACTTAGTGGCATCCCTTTATCACACCCAAAATAACGTAAATTATAGGGCACCAACAAAACATGTCTTCTCCCATTGTCACTGAGGGTACAGTAAAGAGCGTTCTCACTGTATCATATAATGTGAATTTCAAGTATTAATTATGAACTAAAATGATTGCATTTCACCTTGGACCCATTGGCCATTGATATTAAACTTTAGTTATAACTCTAAAACTAATGATTTTTTGGTATAATCTATTGCATCCTTTTAGTGAGTAATAAACACACACACACTCCAGTTTTTGTAAAAGTATTTCTGAATACTCTGTAGATTGGACCAAAGTTCGATAGGCATTTTGAAGTTTATTTCTTTATTTTCATTTTTGAGTAACAGTAGCCAGTCACACCTAACCAACTTTTTAGTTTCATTGCTGTCTATGAGGATTAATCCCAGTTGTTCTGTTCTTCTGTTTTAAATTCTTAATTTTCAGTGTCACCAAACAAAATGGTATATGAATAAAATTATCATTTGTGAATAATTTCTAGTTGCATTTCTCAACCCAGATACTTGCTGAATTTAATAAAATAATTATATTTTTTAAAAGTTACATCAGTTACTGTATTATTATTATTATTATTATTATAAAAATCAAACAATGGAAAATCCGGGATGGAATGTAACTATATATGAGAAGGAAAGTGGCTACTCACCATATAGCAGAGATGCTGAGTCGCAGATGGGTACAACGAAAAGACTCTCACAATTAAAGCGTTCAGCCATTAAGGCCTTCGTAAACAATACACACACACACACACACACACACACACACACACACACACACACAAGCAAACACAACTCATACACAAGACTGCAGTCTCAGTCAACTGAAACCACAATGCGGTTTGTGAGAGTCTTTTTGTTGTGCCTATTTGCAATTCAGCATCTCCTCTATATGGTGAGTAGCAACTTTCCTTCTCATATATTGTTCATATTATAAAAAGATGTGCTTAATAGAGCTGTGCCTTTTATAAGTCTACCTGCAAAAATATTGAGTGAATAACTGTCAACGTTTGGGGTTATACCCAATTTTATGGACTATAAGAGGCATTTTTCCCTTCAAAAAACTTGTCTCCAAAATTCAGATGCATCTTACACTCAAAATTTTTTTAAAATTCGTGCCTGTCTTAAAAATGGCCATATTTTGATGCCATGGGAAACATTTCTCTATCTGGCAACATTGGATTCAGCTGTCAGCAGCAGTGCACTGATGTGATGACCAAGAGTTGCAGGCATTCATGAGCTTGCTAATACTGTCTCCCTCCCACCTTCCATCACAAACCAGTACACTGCCTAGCTTGTGATGTGTCATTGCAGTCTACAATGCCAGTGAACTTTAACTGAAAGTGATTTGTGTTATCAGTAATAGTATTGTCATTTTCCCACATAGTCACCACCATTTGTTATGCAATTTTGACAATTATGAATCAGAGCCTGCATGATGCACTTGTAAAAATTGGAACCAGCTGAGGTTAACTACTTTCTTACAGCTTTGACAACAGCATCTGAGTCTTGAAAATGTTTGCCACATAGTCCATCTCTCAGAGGCTCAAAGAGATGGAAGTCTGAAGGCGTTAAAATCGGGACTGTACTGCGGATGTGGTAAGAAAATGCAGCCAAATTTTGCAGTTAGTGGTATGGTCACAAAACTGGTGTGGGGCCTGGCATTATCAAGTTGGTCTTCTTCTGTGGCCTTAGCATGGAAATTTGGGATTTCAGCTTAGTCAGTGTCATCTTGTAGCATACTGAATTGACAGTTTCTCCAAGTTCTAGGACTTCCAAAAGAACGACATCGTGGCTATCTCAGAAGACTGTGCACATCACTTTGCCTGCAGATGGCTGTCTCTTGAATTCCTTCTTTGATGGAGAGTTCACACATCACCATTCCATAGACTGACTTTTAGAATCCAGCTCATAGTCGTGACACCACGTGTCATCTCCAGTGACGATGGTATTCAGAAAATTGTCATCTTGAAGCTGAAGATGTCCTGACAAATTTCCATTTGATGTGTTTTTTGTTCTTCTGTAAGCATCTGTTATACCTGTGATATCCATCTCATTTAACTATGCAATAACCAATATGTTCCAGCATTGTTTCCAAGGCATTACAGTTGACATCCAGCTTTGCACACAATTCTCTGGTTGTTATCTGCCAATCAGCATGGATGAGTTGATCAAGATGGTCTTCATTGCGAGGTATGACAGCTGTGCAGGGTCAGCTGGTCTGTGGCTTGTCATGCACACCCTTTTCACTACCTTGAGAATGCTATACCATTGCCTCATATTGCTCATGTGCAATGTGTTGTCTACGTACACGATTAGCAAAAGTCGATGGATTTAAATCAGCGCAATTTCTTCAACAATGAGGAATTCAATCTCACATCACTGTTTTATACACACGTCCATATCAGACTACATTTTGGAACACTTCTCTGCAGGCACCAACTGCAAATGAAAGATGAAGGTTCAAGCATTAGCACTACACCAACAACATCTGGTGCAGACATCCAAAGCCACCACAAAAAAGTAGGAGGCATTTTTTCGGGATGACCCTCATATCTTTTCCTTACAGTGTTGATATTCCAGCCTGGAGTTTCCATTATTTGCATATTAAATTATTTCATATCTGATAAATGTTCATTTCATTTGAGGCCCATACTGTTTGTACTAAGCAGATTCAGAAGGATGTAGGTTGCAGTAGGTACTGGGAGATGAAGAAGCTTTCACAGGATAGAGTAGCATGGAGAGCTGCATCAAACCAGTCTCAGGACTGAAGACCACAACAACAACTATTTGTATGCTCTGTGCCCTACTTTCCAGGTATGGTCAGAATCATTCATTTGCTACTCTCTTACTATGAATGATTCTAGGTTCTTCAGTAGAATTTTATTCTCAAAAATGTCAGACATGTTAAATATTTTTATTTACCCTATGTGCCTATTGCCCAATTTTCATTGTACTGTGCAAAAAAAGTACCACTTTGTAAACTTCATTCTGGCTGAATCTGTACTTCTACAACTTTGTAAGCCAAACTTGTCTCTTGCTATTCAGCAGAAAAATTCAGTTTATAATTATCATATACTTTCCCAGTGAAAAATATTTCAACATACTGACCATTTACATGATTGTCTTTTATGTTAATCGTAAGCTACCATTAACTTTATATAACTTTATTTTCAAATTTACATACAGTGGCTCATATTTAACTAAGTTCATTCTCTCTGTCTCTCTCTCTCTCTCTCTCTCTCTCTATCACACACACACACACACACACACATTTGTTATAACTCATTCAGAAATCCTTTCATAGAGTAGAGGAGATACCATGCAGGTACGACTTCAGTCTGTATTTAAAGTACTTTATCATCTGTTAGATTCTTGATATCATTGGGTAAGTGGTCACAACTTTATTGCTCTTTATCTCACTGCTTTCTGTGCCACACTGAGGCAGTAAGTGTATTTCATTCCTCCTTTTAATGTTGTATTTATGGTGACTGGTTCTTAACAATAAATTTCATTGGGAAGTAAATGTGAGACTCCTCCCATTATGCGCAATTGTTTCAAGAACAGTCTCCAAGATATTCTGGCATCAACACAACATGTTACCCTTCTTTCACGATTCTGTCCATAAACCCTTTTATGTACAAGAAGACATCAGTGAACAAGTATAGCAGAAAAAATATAATATGTTGGCATTTTCTCCTTCAAAATCTTCTGTTGTCCATAGTGTAAAATTTACAGAGATCAGATGTTTAAAAAGATCTGTTTCATGTGGCTTCCAGTTCAGTTTCATATCAACATAAACACACAAGAATTTGGAATAGTCCATCCTATTTATTGATTTCCACTCATGCACAATTTTAATGAAGTGTGGCCAGGCCTTGTGGAATACAGAACTGCAGGTCTGGTATTTTATCTAAGTGCAGTGACACATACTCAGGAAAGTTACTTGAGTTGAAAGACTCATTTGGTACTCTCTTCAGTCCAAAGACTGGTTTGATTCAACTCTCCATGCCAATGTATCTTGTGCAGTCCTCTCCACCTCTGTATAATTACTGCAACCTACATCCACTTGAACAACATTACTCTAGTCAAACCTTGGTCTGCCTCCAGGACCTGAATACCTTCTCCCCAATTTGCTTCACCTGGTTGTCCTCAACCCAACAAGCCACCTTCCCCAATGTTGATGTCCACCAAAAAGATGGCTACATCATTACCTCCATCCATATCAAACCTACCAACCACCACACTGACAGTTGCCACTGATTTCATACCAAAGTTCCTTTCATGGAGCCTAGCCACCTATGGCTGTCACATGTGTAGAGATGAGCAGTCCACCTCGAAATATACCAAGTGCCTGACTGTAGCTTTCAAAGACCTAATTACCCTCTCAACGATGTACGAAAACAGATCTTCTGTGCCTTGTCTCTACAATTACCAATCACCTCCAAAAGTCCCAATGTCCAGTCACAGAGGAGCATTCCACTCATGACTTAGTACCACCCAGGACTGAAGTAACTAAATGACATTCTTCTATAGGGTTTCCACTACCTCTCATTGTGGCCTGTCTCCCCTAGGGTTTCAACTACCACTCATTGTGCCCTGAAATAAGGAGTGTCCTACCCACTATCTTTCCCACCCCTCCCACAGTGGTGTTCTGCCACCCAACAAAACTACAGAGTGCGTTCCACAAGTAATGCAACCAATTTTTTTCTGACGCAATGGTACACCACAGCATGTTGTAACCAGTTGGGCTAAGTGGAGGGTGGTGTTAGCTTCAAAACGCTCTTTGTCTTATTTGGCAGTGAGCTGTCAGAGAGTCAGGATGTGCGTTTCCATCAACCCTGTTTTGAGTTTATGTAACACAGCACAATGGATCATTCTGTAGAGCAACGGTATGCTATCAAATTTTGCGTTAAACTTGGGAAGTCCACCACCGAAACATTTCCATTACTTCAGCATGCCTTTAGGACTGATTGCTTGTCCAAATCACAAGTTTTACAATGGCACAAGTTGTTCATGAAGGGCTGAGAGGAGATCACCAGCGAACCTCGCAGTGGATGGCCATCAACCGCACGTGTCGACGAAAATGTGACGCGTGTATGTGATTGTTTGAACTCTGGCAAACGGCTAAGCCTTCAATTGATAGCACAAACTCTAAACATGTCCAAAACAACTGTTTTCCGCATTGTGACCAAAGATTTGAACATGAGAAAAGTGTGTGCCAAACCCGTCCCTAAAGAGTTGACCTACGAACACAAGCACATGCGAGTACTTCGGTGCCTAGAAATGTTGGAAATGTGTGAAAATGATCCCCATTCTTTAAACTCAGTTATCACTGGTGATGAGCCGTGGATTTTTGAGTAAGACCCTGAGACAAAAAGGTAGAATTCAGAGTGGCACACCCCATTGTCGCCCCGCCCCAAGAAGGCACGCGTGAGCAAGCCCATGCCCATTGTCTTCTTTGACGTCAGAGGCATTGTCCACAACAAACTCATACCTACCAGGACTACAGTGAACTCAGATTTCTACTTGGAAGTGCTCAAAAGACTGAAAAGGAGGGTCTCGCACTGCCAAAGTGACATTAAGGACACATGGAAAGTTCACCACGACAACGCGCCGAGTCAGAGCGCTTTCATTGTGAATGACTTCCTGGTCAGGACAAAGACCCCACTGGTTCCCCAGCCTCCCTACAGTCCTGATCTGGCTCCCGCTGACTTTTTTTTTGTTTCCTCTATTAAAAGCAGTCATGGTAAGAAAAACATTAGGGCACGAATGAAAACATCCAGGCACATGTTACATCAGCTCGAAAGGACATTCTGGAAGAGGCATACCAGGATGCCTTCCAGGCATGGAAACACTGCCTCCAGAAGTGTATCGACATAAGAGGGTGCTATTTTGAAAATTTTTGATTATTTGTACAAATATATTCAATAAATGATTTTTTATGAATTTGTCTAAAAACAAAGAAGCTGTAACTTACCAAACGAAAGTGTTGGTATGTTGATAGAGACAATATAAACAATAAAAGACACACACAAAAATTTCAAGCTTTCGCAACCCAAGGTTGCTTCATCAGGAAATCAGGAAATGGGGAAGGAGAGCGAAAGACGAAAGGATGTGGGTTTTAAGGGAGAGGGTAAGGAGTTATTCCAATCCCGGGAGCAGAAAGACTTACCTTAGGGGGAACAAAGGACAGGTATACAATCGCACACACACACACTTATCCATCTGCACATATACATACACAGGCAGACATATGTAAATGCAAGAGGTTGGGCAGAGATGTCAGTCGAGGTGGAAGTTACCCACCAGGCCTCAACCTCCGCTAATTTCAAGTTTCCGCCGCTCGTACCTCACCTGTCATTCAACATCATCTTGGCTCTGTACTTCCACCTCGACTGACATCTCTGCCCAACCTCTTTGCATTTACATATGTCTGCCTGTGTGTGTATATGTGCGGATGGATATGTGTGTGTGTGCGAGTGCATACCTGTCCTTTTTTCCCCCTAAGCTAAGTCTTTCCGCTCCCGGGATTGGAATGACTCCTTACCCTCTCCATTAAAACCCATATCCTTTCGTCTTTCCCTCTCCTTCCCCCTTTCCTGATGAAGCAACTTTGGGTTGCAAAAGCTTGAAATTTGTGTGTGTGTTTGTGTGTTTTTTATTGTTTATATTGTCTCTATCAACATACCAACGCTTTCGTTTGGTAAGTAACAACTTCTTTGTTTTTAGATATATTTTTCCTACGTGGAATGTTTCCCTCTATTATATTTTTATGAATTTGGTCGCATTACTTATGGAACACACCTTGTACACAATATCCTTGTCACCCCTACAGAGCACATGCTGTCAGCCCCTTGCCTCATGGCTCCTATCCCTATAGTAGACATAATGCAAGACCTGTCATCCTCCCACTACTGCCTACTCAAGTTTGACATAAGCACAGCCATCCCATCAAAGACATGGCTACCTGTGAAACCAATCATGTGATCTCCAAGCTAGGCTGCAACCACTGTGCTGCATGTTACATGGGCATGACGACCAACAGGCTGGCTGTCCGCATGAATGGTTGCCAATAAACTGTGGCCAAGAAACAGCTGGACTACCCAGTTGTTGAGCACCGTGCCCAACACAATGTTCTTCATTTCAGTGACTGCTTTACAGCCTGTGCCATCTAGATTCTTCCCAACAACACCAGCTTTCCTGAATTGTGCAGGTGGAAACACTTCCTGCAATATATCATATGTTCCCCATAATAATCCGTCTGGCTTCAACTCCCTTTCCCTGTTCCCATTCTAGCACTACATGGCCCTCTATTCCACCAATGCAGCCACAGTCTTTTTACATTTCTCCTTTTCTGCTGCCCCCTTCCGTCTAACCTTCCAACTGCACCTAGCTGCCCTACCCTCTCCCTACTTCATCCCTGTATGCTCCCACAAGCAGCACTTTGCCATCCAGCACCCCTACCCTGCTGACTTTCGCTCCTCCTTGCCCCAGCCTCCTCCTTACCCCCACCACCCAGAGAGCTTTTCCCATCATGCACTACTGCTCACAGTCTTTCCTTGTCAGCCAGAGAGTGTGGTCAGGTGTGTGTGAGTTGCACATGAGTGTGTGTGTGTTGTGTGTGTGTGCATATGTTGTTTAGTTCCAATGAAGACCTTTTGGCCAAAAGCTTACTCATTTCACTCCCTCTTTGACTCAACACCTCGGCTATATAGTGAGTAGCAACTATCCTTTTCATAACATTGCTTTTATTTACTGTGTTTCACTTTTAAATTTATTTCGAGTGTTTCTCCCATAAACTTTCTTCAAATGTTTTGACTGAATCATCAGTTATGATTCTATTTTCCAGTATTTCTCTTTTCTTATCTAAACCTGTTTCGCTGGCAAATTATACTATCAGCATTTCTCAGTCATGGTTAGAGAAACTGTTAATAGTAGTTTCAGCTCTCTGAGACTGCAGATGTGTGTGCTAGTTGCACTTGTGTGAGTGTGTGTGTGTGTGCGTGTTTGTATGTGTGTCTATTGCCGACAAAGGCCTTAATGGCTGAAAGCTATGTTAGTGTGAATCCTTTTATTGTGCCTATCGCGGCTCAGCATCTCCACTATATGGTGAGTAGCAACTTTCCTTCTCTCATATTGTTAAGCTTAGTGATTCTCACTCAAACTGTCAAATGAAACTGAGAATACAACTTGTTGATGACGTGTATATTAAATTCTACTAGCTTGTCTGTTTTCCAATCCACTGTTGTGACACAACATTCAAACATCCAGTCTGCACAGATTCACCAACCTTAGACACTAGGATTTAATTCATTTCAGTTTATTGATTCATTACTTCATTCCCTTCCATGGTTATGTAGTAGTATTGTATTAGCTTGTATTGGTATAGACATATGTGCTGAATGTTCATGATTTCCAAATGATATCATGATAAGTTAACAAATCTTCTGACTTTCCACTTACTCTTTCATTCTCCTGTTTTGATGTTCACAGTATCACAATTTGTGGGCATTGTACTGCATCTGCCTTTGCATGACAGTGAAACATTGAGTGCTTCAAGAAGATATCTTGGGTTGACCACAGGTTTCACAATTATGGTACAAATTCTTATAAAAAGAAAAACTTTAAAGTTTGCAGTGAGCTGCATGCCAGTTCTGCAAATATCTGTTGAGGCAAAGCAGAGACCCCCCCCCCCCCCCCCCCGTCCCGTCAACTCCCTCTGAGCATTTTATGTTACGATTATCCAGATTAAAATGTTGCTGTCTTGACTGATCTCTCCTTCCCTAATTACTTGTGGGGTTAAGATGATGCCTTCAAACTATTACCTTAATGTTGAATACGAACATCTATCTCATCAGCAGAGTATGAGAGGGTAACCCTCCTGAAAATTCCATTGTTAAAATTATGACTTGTCATAGAACCAAGACACAGTTGTGACAAATGTATTCATCATCATAAAAGACAGGAAGAGACCTTTGAGAAGTTAAAAATAAGAAACTTGAGGAAATTACAAGTGGTTTTAAAGCTGTTATGAGACATTTGAATGTAGCATTGCTAGTTGAAACTCCCTAATTCCGGCTATTTGTTAAACTTTGTTGTCAAAGATATTGGGCTCTTATTCCATTCTACATGATTTATGTATAATTCTTAATTTTAGCAATGCCATTGTCTCATCCAGGGGCATAGTGAATCCAAATCTCGACCTATTACAGAAATAATGAGAATACATTGGTGGTAAATTTATGGACAGTATCAATTGTACCAGAAAGTCCTCATTAGCATAGGAACTGTTAAGAGTTCCAGGCAAGAGGAACCCAGTTATTAGTGCAATACATGATGAAAGTATCCTGATCAGCCCAGGAAATATAGCCCAGACAGTGACAAAGTGTTTCACAGAAGTGACCACCACTATCAACGTGATCAACATTTACATTACCACAAAGCTATTGTCAACATGGGAAACTGGGAATACAAAATACCTTTGTAACTGCCCCCCTACCTTTGGAGTGGAATTGAGCATTATCTGTGGCTCATTACTGAGTATGTGAACACACAACTAGAGTAGGTATGTATTTTCCCAAGTTGGTATCATAGTCACATCCTCACAAACTTTGTGGGAAAATCCATGAAGTAAATGGTGAACTGTAATTTTGTCTGGGTTCTTCAGTTGAGACAGCTCCTTAGTAACTTCCAGTTTATTATCATCAGATATCAGCCCGCTGTTCATCCCGGGTCTTGCTGGAGGTGATGAGAGAACAGGCTTTCCTATATAAGCAACATCTTATAGATGTTTTTCTCAACCAGGTTTTTAGGAGCTTATTACCATCAGTTTGTTTCATCAGTAGAGCTACTGAGGACATCTAAAAACATTAGGTTTCTCTTTGAAGTGAAGCATTCTTCAGTTACCTTGCTTGAAGAAAGGATACTTTCATCTACAATGAAGTTGTCCACACTTCTTCATATGAAGAAAAATATAATTACTTCCTTTCAGGTTCTCCGAAATGAATTCCGACGCCCTCGTGATACTTTGCTGTCAATGGTTGCTGAATTTCTCACCAAAAGCTCTGCTCGACTTGCAGAACTAAACAAGAAGTCTAGCCAGGATGGCAAAACAGTGGAACTTCTTGACATAAAGTCTCATGTTGTGAGTATGCAATTTTTTCACACCTTTCTTATTTATAAAGGTCTTTACAATGTCACATAACAGAGAGCAGTAAATGTGTATCATGTAATAGCAATGGTAGGTAGTTAACACATAGTGTTCACTTTGAACAACATCTGTTTTTATGAACCATACAAGGGGATGGACTCACATTATGGAGGACAGTGGACTCATGTTATGGAGGACAGTGGTTCAAATCCATATCCAAGTTTCCAGATTTAGTTTTAGTAGTTTCCCTAAGTTGCTTAAGGCAAGCCAGGACACAGCTAAATTCAGTTCCTATTGTAACAAAGCAAGCTGGGATATTTTTACTTCCCCCTTTGTTTTGCCATCTGCCTCCTTAAAATTAATTTTTTTTTTCATTTTTGAACTAATTACCATTAACATACATGAATATAATCTGCATTTTCATAAAAGAGAAATGTTGGCCATCAGTTTTAAAGAATATAACACCAGATCTAATTTTGTGCTTAGTTTTATGTATGTAATTGACTTTCTAATTTATTCCAACTATTCCTAGTTAGTACCTTTTGGTAGAGGGTGAAATCAGAAATTGTTTCGTAACTTAAATTCTATTGTTGACTTATAAACAAATATAAATTCTGTAGTAATTATAAAGATATGTCAAACAACTAATAGTAACATTAAAGGATCTATTTGGCTCTATTCGAAAACATGTTGGCAAAGCTAGACCTTAATTAACTCCAAAATAATTTTCAGTTTCATTAAAAGTATTGTTTGCATAACTATATATGTCAATTTCATCATTTAAACAAATAATTCAGCTTAACTCTTGAAGTGGAAGAAACTGTTAAAAAGAACCAATTTTTTTATGTATTCAGTTAATTTACTGAGTTGAGTTTTAATTGTAATTTCCACAAATTTAACTTCAAACAGTGTGTAGTTTCAGTACTTATTATTGTGAGGATATATAAGGGCCAGATTTTTGGTCTCGAGACAGTCAGTCCACAGCCAAGTTTCAGATGAGGAACCTATATTAGTTAGATCAGCAACAATGGATCCACTTAACTGTGAAATAGTTGTTACACCAATAGGCCATGTGTTAAAACAATGACAGTGTCTGTTCCATATGTACCTTATTATTCTACATGAACAGTGAACTGTGTGGTTAGGCTTTTACTACTCATAGATTCAACACCCCCCCATGAACCATGGACCTTGCCGTTGGTGGGGAGGCTTGCGTGCCTCAGCGATACAGATGGCCATACCGTAGGTGCAACCACAACGGAGGGGTATCTGTTGAGAGGCCAGACAAACACGTGGTTCCTGAAGAGGGGCAGCAGCCTTTTCAGTAGTTGCAGGGGCAACAGTCTGGATGATTGACTGATCTGGCCTTGTAACATTAACCAAAACGGCCTTGCTGTGCTGGTACTGCGAATGGCTGAAAGCAAGGGGAAACTACAGCCGTAATTTTTCCCGAGGACATGCAGCTTTACTGTATGATTAAATGATGATGGCGTCCTCTTGGGTAAAATATTCCGGAGGTAAAATAGTCCCCCATTCGGATCTCCAGGAGGGGACTACTCAAGAGGACGTCGTTATCAGGAGAAAGAAAACTGGCGTTCTACGGATTGGAGTGTGGAATGTCAGATCCCTTAATCGGGCAGGTAGGTTAGAAAATTTAAAAAGGGAAATAGATAGGTTAAAGTTAGATATAGTGGGAATTAGGGAAGTTTGGTGGCAGGAGGAACAAGACTTTTGATCAGGTGATTACAGGGTTATAAATACAAAATCAAATAGGGGTAATGCAGGAGTAGGTTTAATAATGAATAAAAAAAATAGGAGTGTGGGTTAGCTACTACAAACAGCATAGTGAACGCATTATTGTGGCCAAGATAGACACAAAGCCCATGCCTACTACAGTAGTACAAGTTTATATGCCAACTAGCTCTGCAGATGATGAAGAAAATGATGAAATGTATGACGAGATAAAAGAAATTATTCAGGTAGTGAAGGGAGACGAAAATTTAATAGTCATGGGTGACTGGAATTCGTCAGTAGGAAAAGGGAGAGAAGGAAACATAGTAGGTGAATATGGATTGGGGGGAAGAAATGAAAGAGGAAGCCGCCTTGTAGAATTTTGCACAGAGCATAACTTAATCATAGCTAACACGTGGTTCAAGAATCATAAAAGAAGGTTGTATACCTGGAAGAATCCTGGAGATACTAAAAGGTATCAGATAGATTATATAATGGTAAGACAGAGATTTAGGAACCAGGTTTTAAATTGTAAGATATTTCCAGGGGCAGATGTGGATTCTGACCACAATATATTGGTTATGCACTGCAGATTGAAACTGAAGAAACTGAAAAAAGGTGGGAATTTAAGGAGATGGGACCTGGATAAACTGAAAGAACCAGAGGTTGTAGAGAGTTTCAGGGAGAGCATAAGGGAACAATTGACAGGAATGGGGGAAAGAAATAAAGTAGAAGAAGAATGGGTAGCTCTGAGGGATGAAGTAGTGAAGGCAGCAGAGGATCAAGTAGGTAAAAAGATGAGGGCTAACAGAAATCCTTGGGTAACAGAAGAAATATTGAATTTAATTGATGAAAGGAGAAAATATAAAAATGCAGTAAATGAAGCAGGCAAAAAGGAATACAAACGTATCAAAAATGAGATCGACAGGAAGTGCAAAATGGCTAAGCAGGGATGGCTAGAGGACAAATGTAAGGATGTAGAGGCTTGACTTACTAGGGATAAGATAGATACTGCCTACAGGAAAATTAAAGAGAACTTTGGAGAGAAGAGAACCACTTGTATGAATATCAAGAGCTCAGATGGCAACCCAGTTCTAAGCAAAGAAGGGAAGGCAGAAAGGTGGAAGGAGTAGATAGAGGGTTTATACAAGGGCGATGTACTTGAGGACAATATTATGGAAATGGAAGAGGATGTAGATGAAGATGAAATGGGAGATAAGATACTGCGTGAAGAGTTTGACAGAGCACTGAAGGACCTGAGTCGAAAATAGGCCCCGGGACTAGACAACATTCCATTAGAACTACTGATGGCCTTGGGAGATCCAGTCATGACAAAACTCTACCATCTGGTGAGCAAGATGTATGAGACAGGCGAAGTACCCACAGACTTCAAGAAGAATACAATAATTCCAATCCCAAAGAAAGCAGGTGTTGACAGATGTGAAAATTACCGAACTATCAGTTTAATAAGTCACAGCTGCAAAATACTAACGCGAATTCTTTACAGACGAATGGAAAAACTGGTAGAAGCGGACCTCGGGGAAGATCAGTTTGGATTCCGTAGAAATGTTGGAACACGTGAGGCAATACTAACCTTACGACTTATCTTAGAAGAAAGATTAAGAAAAGACAAACCTACGTTTTTAGCATTTGTAGACTTAGAGAAAGCTTTTGACAACGTTAACTGGAATACTCTCTTTCAAGTTCTGAAGGTGGCAGGGGTAAAATACAGTGAGCGAAAGGCTATTTACAATTTGTACAGAAACCAGATGGCAGTTATAAGAGTCGAGGGGCATGAAAGGGAAGCAGTGGTTGGGAAAGGAGTGAGTGAGGCAGGGTTGTAGCCTCTCGCCGATGTTATTCAATCTGTATATTGAGCAAGCAGTAAAGGAAACAAAAGAAAAATTCGGAGTAGGTATTCAAATTCATGGAGAAGAAATAAAAACTTTGAGGTTCGCCGATGACATTGTAATTCTGTCAGAGACAGCAAAAGACTTGGAAGAGCAGTTGAACGGAATGGACAGTGTCTTGAAAGGAGGATATAAGATGAACATCAACAAAAGCAAAACGAGGATAATGGAATGTAGTCAAATTAAATCGGGTGATGCTGAGCGGATTAGATTAGGAAATGAGACACTTAAAGTAGTAAAGGAGTTTTGCTATTTAGGGAGCAAAATAACTGATGATGGTCGAAGTAGAGAGGATATAAAATGTAGACTGGCAATGGCAAGGAAATCGTTTCTGAAGAAGAGAAATTTGTTAACATCGAGTATAGATTTAAGTGTCAGGAAGTCGTTTCTGAAAGTATTTGTATGGAGTGTAGCCATGTATGGAAGTGAAACATGGACAATAACCAGTTTGGACAAGAAGAGAATAGAAGCTTTTGAAATGTGGTGCTACAGAAGAATGCTGAAGATAAGGTGGGTAGATCACGTAACTAATGAGGAGGTATTGAATAGGATTGGGGAGAAGTGAAGTTTGTGGCACAACTTGACTAGAAGAAGGGATCGGTTGGTAGGACATGTTTTGAGGCATCAAGGGATCACAAATTTAGCATTGGAGGGCAGTGTGGAGGGTAAAAATCGTAGGGGGAGACCAAGAGATCAATACACTAAGCAGATTCAGAAGGATGTAGGTTGCAGTAGGTACTGGGAGATGAAGAAGCTTGCACAGGATAGAGTAGCATGGAGAGCTGCATCAAACCAGTCTCAGAACTGAAGACCACAACAACAACAACAGATTCAACACTAAACTATTGTAGCAGTATGTGGATGTTCGCCTGCAACCTATAATGAGGCTTGTCGAAACTTAAACAACAGAGCACTGGCCGTATATAACTTTGTATTATTGTGGGGTTGTGAACAGTGAAAGTAAACAACTGTGAAACGCATCCATGCACCTGTCGGCTACATTATTTACAGTAGTCAGTGTCGAAATTACAAACCCCATATTTCAGCCAATGTTGCAATGCAGTATGTCGACACCAAGGACAATCAATGAAGAAATAAAGCAGGCAAACGTCACACCTTACGTCACCCAGTCTTCAGCTGATGCTCCATTTTCAGTGATCTCATTCTCGATGGGGTGTTAGTCTCTAATCTTCTTGTTCTTTTGGTTTATTAGATGAAGTAATCAGTGTGTGTTATCATTTTTAAAAACATGCTTATAATATATGAGAAAAAGAGGGAGGGTTGTTGTGCTTTACCTGATGAGCTTTCTTTGGGTGAGGCAATGGCATCTTCCATTGGCTTAATTGCTGTTTGATTTTGGGTTTGCAACCGTAGCACCATGACGTGTCACCAGCAGTAATCCTGGAAAAGGTTTCGAAAAAAGTCTACAGCTATTCTTCAAAATACAGTATGTGTCCTCTTGACATTGTCTTTTGCTGCTATGTCTGAATCTGAAGCACAGATTTGGCAGTGACCTTTCTCATTTGCAAATTGTGTGATCAAAATTTCTGAATTGAGCTCTACGACTGTCCTGTCAAGTTCACTAGAGTGACTCATTGTCAGTTTTCAGGCAGAAGTTCTTAAATTTTGTAAACATTTGTTTTATTTCAGGTAGCTGATGGACATCCAGACCTAGGTTCA
This sequence comes from Schistocerca nitens, assembly GCF_023898315.1. NCBI lineage: Eukaryota > Metazoa > Arthropoda > Insecta > Orthoptera > Acrididae > Schistocerca > Schistocerca nitens. The sequence goes on from NC_064620.1 coordinate 387,464,102, forward strand.
TCATCAGTTGACCTAGTACCAGTTCTGAAACAAGAAAATCACTAATACACTTTATAGTTCTGCCAATCTTTTCCCTAGCTGAAAGCAAAATTGAACAGCCACACATTGTACACTTACACTCACCATCCTGAAAAACAAGGGAAGAGAGCAATACAGTAGCTGCAGAAAATTCACAATGGGCATACAAAACCTTCTCAGCAATGTCGGAGGCTGGTCTGAATTCCCAAGGAGTAGCACAACATACTCCTAGAAATAAAAATGCATACTACACAATCTGTACACAGAACAGTGCCATTCCAAGAACTTAGAGCTCCATCTTCTGTTCTTCTCTGAAGTTACTATATTTTATTATTATTCACCTGTACATTTTCTTCAGAGATTTGTGCAACTGTAACAGGGACCACTTTGCCGATAAAAATGAATTACTGATCTTTTCTCCTTTGTTGCTTCTTACTGTACTGTTTTTGTTGTATTATCTTTGAAAAAATAAACTCACAAACCTTGTTTGAGCAGCAAGCTGGTTTGTTCTGCAATCCTTCAGTATTATAAACAGCTGGAGCATAAAATTGGGAAGATTAGTATTTAAATATCAAAGGGGTAATAACCATTGAGTGTGTCAAGTATTTACTCAACTTTTCTGTACTGAATGTCAATATTAGGATTAAGAGTCACAGATGTTCCACCCATGTTTACTTTCAGTCATAATTCACTTGTAAGACCATAACGCGCTACATCTTACAACAGAATGGAACCGAGTCAAGGCTACTGAATACCATTATCTTGAGCCAAAAACCAACTTGGATATAAAGTGATGAGTGATGCTTATGTTGCATTGTAACTCAATGATGCTACAATTACATATCGATGGTTTACACTGAAGAATAAAATTTATGAGTCAGTAATATTTTACAATATTTACATTGCAAAAGTTCTTCAAGTCAGAATCTAGTATATATTTAAATATTAATAATAATAGATTTGAATAATTTTAAAAGTTTACCTCAAATTTTAAAGTAAAGATAACTTTTCCGCTTTTGAAATATTTACTTATTATTACCTAAGAGGAACAATTTTCTTTAATTTATTTAATCATACCATATGAAACTAAAAGTTGTATGATTTCAGAAGTATTTTTGTGTATCCGATAATGTATTTTATGTATCAAGTATTCTGATTGTTTGTGTGTTTCACATGTACTCTTTCATGGTGGAAATATGGACATTGGCCAGTTCCATTACACTAGCCCACCAGTAATTTCACAAGCATGAAAATTCGAGCAAAAGTTCTGGCACCAAAATAATGGAATTCTCCATTGTTTAGTTTTGCCAAGCATAAAAATAATTTATTTTGTGAAAAACAGTGTTCTGAAAGTAAAATGTGTTTAACATTGGTTGGTGTTCTGGCTACTTAGATAATTAATGAATATACTTATATAAATTAATATATTTAATTAATAGTCTGCAAAATTCTGTTTTACCATTTAAGTCACAATTTTAGAAATCGAAATGTCCTTCAGATATTAAAACATTGGATGAAACAGAAACAAAATTTTATTGTTTACAAGGAAAGTAATTGCAACTGGCATATTGTTATAGCATATTTTTAAAAATTACTAAATTTGCAAATTTCTGTACCAAATATGTCAGAGTTCTGTCTTATTACAAAACTGATTAAAAATCAGAATTATCTCATTAGTTTAAACATGCATAACTATTGACATAGCATCGCCTATTTTAAAAATGACATGCCTCACAAACAGCATAAGAAAATGTTTGGTAATTGTACACAAAATCATAAGAATGGATTAATATGCAAAACTAATTTAAGTCTCAATTAGAAAATAGCCTACATATTTAATCTTACATCATTTAACTAAGACAGTAAAAATATTCAGAGTGGATGAAGTGACAAAGTTTAGTATGATATTATGTTAACTACCCTTCCGAAACTTTACTTGGACATAAAAAAGTCAATCTAGTATATCTTTCAGTTGAATCAAACAAGATAAAATATAAATTCATCTCGTGTAAAGTATCTCTTCCTACATATTACCTTTAGTAAATCCAGTGATTGAAAACATAAGAGTATGTAGCATTCAGTGATTCAGTTAATTCAATTAATGTTTCTGTTACCACTATCTCTTTCAAACTTAGACTGTTTTGTGGTATCAGCATCTTTTTACACCAATTCACGCGTTCAGGTCTTACATTCCTTGTAGGACACTTTACTTTTATTAAAATATATTGCTCACAATAACTTTATGTTTCTCATATTTTCCTTGATATAACGTCTTTTGCATCAGTGAAACCTCAGCTAAGATAATCAGTAAATCACTATGTGTTGTAACAGTAGTCATACATATATAGTTATGATACAGGTTTGTGCACTAGGGGTTGACTTATCAGTGGGTAGAAATAGAATGTGTACATATTTTTGGTTAAACTTTTTCAAACAAAAAAAAAAAAACAAAAAAAATAGGTCAAAGACAAAACTACAAATAATTAATGAAAAGCACTATGTTTCTCATGTTCTACAGGATTAATTTATTGCATTAACCGAATTTCAGCTTAAAATGTGTAAGTACATGATGAAAGACCCCCAGGATACCATAAAGTTAAAATTTATTAAAAACAAGAAAATGAACACCGATCGACCATAAACGTTGGCAAAGATGTTAATTATGAATGCACGGTAAGGTGCAGACAAATTAAAAAACCATAATTCATTTTTGATTACTCACACTCTCTTGTACGTATAAGTTCTGTTAAGAAGTGCCATTCGGAGGATGACAGGCTACAGTATTAAGTATTTTTTATTCAAGGGAGGTGAAACCAAGTAAGGAGGATTTTCTTAATTATGACACACATTGGTGTACTTGGAGACTTTGAGTTTATTGCCTGCATCTACAGTTGAAATGTAAGAGAAGTCCGATAGCCTAAAAATTCATACAACCACAGAACATTTCTAATAACGCAGTTGTATTATCCCTTTTAGATGTTTCTCTTCTACTTCCCCCCCCACACACACACACACAACAACTGGTTGTGGGTACGGTTTGTTAACTATGTTGTAGTAAGAAATTTCTATGACATTGTTATGAATAATAAAAACTAATTGTCTGTATTTTCTGTTTGCATGAATCATGATGGAGAGCAAGTAAAGTAAAAGGCAAACATTGAGGAGAAATTTTCCATTTTCCCGCATCTACAATTGAAATGTAAGAGAAGAAGTCTGATAGCCTAAAAATTCGTACAAGCACAGAACATATCTAATAATGCAATTGTATTATCCCTTTTAAATGTTTCTCATATGCATGTATATTTTTATTTATTTATTTATCTATCTATCTATCTATTTTTTACAACACAAAAGCCATAATCAAATACATGCCATTTATTGTGTGTTTGGCCCTTAATCTTGATGTGTAACATTTTTTCCAATGTTGTTCACAAACGTGCTAACTTCTTTGGTGACAGTAGTCAGTTGAAGTCTGATGATGTGCAGTTGAAGTCTGATGATGTGCTTGTAAGCTGAAAACTGGTTAATGCAATAAATTAAACCTGTAGAGCATAAGCAGGACAGTGCTTTTCATGTATTATCATGTTGTTCTACCAAGAATCAGTTAACACAAAACTAAAATGAATATAATTATTCATGTTGTTGTTGTGTTCTTCAGTCCAAAGACTAGTCTGATGCAGCCCTCCATGGAACTCTGTCATGTGCAAGCGTCTTCATCTCCAAATCAAGTCATCTATTGATTTCCCTCTATCATTTTTATTCCTGGCACTTCCCTCCATTATTAAATTTGTGATCCATTGTTGTCTCAGATTGTGTCCTATCAACCAATCTCTTCTTCTAGTCAGGTTGTGACACAAATTTCTTTCCTCCCAATTCTATTCAGCACCTCCTCATTAGCTATGTGATCTACCTATCTAATGTTCAGCATTCTGCTGCAGCATCACATTTAAAAAGATTGTATTCTCTTTTTGTCTGAATAGTTTATCATTCATGTTTCACATCCATACATCGCTATACTCCATACAAATACTTTCAGAAAAGACTTCCTAACACTTAAATATATATTTAGTGTTAAAAAATTTCTCTTCTTCAGAAACATTTTTCTTACCGTTTCCAGTCCTAATTTTTATATTCTCTCTTCTTCTTCCATCATCAGTTATTTTGCTGCCCAAATAGCAAAACTGTTCTACTACTTTAAGTGTCTCATTTCCTAATCAAATTCCAGCAGTGTCACCTGATTTAATTCAGTTATGTTTCATTATCCTTGTTTTGCTTTTGTTGATGTTTATCCTCATATCAAAACACTGTCCATTCCATTCAACTGCACTCCTAGCCCTTTGCTGTCTCTGACAGAATAATAATGCCAGTGGCAAATCTTAAAGTTTTTATTTCTTCTCCCTGAACTTTAATTCCTTGTCCAAATTTTTCTGTGTCTTCCTTTATTGCTTGTTCAATGTACAGACTGAATAACATTGGGGAAGGGCCACAACCCTTTCTCACTCACTTCGCTCACTCACTGCTTTCTTTTCATGCCACTCTATTCTTATAACTGCTGTCTGGTTTCTGGCCAAGTTGTAAAAGGTCTTTTGCTGCCTGTATTTTACCCCAGGTGCCTTCAGAATTTCAAGGAGAAAATACCAGTCAATATTGTCAAAAGCTTTCTGTAAGCCTACAAATGCTATAAATGTAGATTTTCCTTTCCTTAAAACATGTTCAAAGGTAAGCCATAGGGTCAGTTTTGCCTCATGTGTGCCTATGTTTCTCCAGAATCCAAACTGATTTTCCCAGATGTCAGCTTCTACCAGTTTTTCCTTTTTTTTTAATAAGAATTATTATTAGCACAGTGCAGCTGATAGATTTGTATTATTCATACGTGTCAGAACTTACTTGTGTGACATTGGAATTATTATATTCTTCTTGAAGTCTGATGATATTCTACCTGCACAGTAGGTGGAAGAGTTTTGTCATGGCTATCTCTCTAAAGACTATGAGTAGTTCTGACAGAATGTTGTCTAGTCCCGGAAGCTTCTTTGACTTAGGTCTTTCAGTGCTCTCTCAAATTATTCTCTTCCATCTCATCTTAACCTACATCCTCTTCCATCTCTGTAATATTGCCTGCAAGTTCATCTCCCTTGTGTAGAACTTCTATACACCCTTTCCACCTTATGCTTTCCATTCTTTGCTTAGGACTGTTTTCCATCTGAGCTGTTGATATTAATACAGTTACTGCTCCTTTCATCAAAGGTGTCTTTAATTTTCCTGTAGGTGGTATCTACCATTCCCCTGATGATATGTGCTTCTAAATCCTTACATTTATCCTCTTATCCATTCCAGTTTAGCCATTTTCCACTCCCTGTCAATCTCATTTTTTTAGATGTTTGTTTTCCCTTTCCCCAGATTTTTTTGTTACAATTTTATATTTTCTCTTTTCATCAATTAAATTCAATGTCTCTTTATTTATCCAAGGATTTCTACAAGGCCTTGTCTTTTTATCTACTTCATCCTTAGCTGCCTTCACTTTTTTCTCTTTCAAAGCTACCCATTCATATTCTACTGTATTCCTTTCCCCTGTTCTAGTCACTTGTTGCCTGATGCTCCCTTTGAAACTCTCAACAGCATCTGGTTCTTTCAACTTGTCCAGGTCCCATTTTCTTAATTTCCTACCTGTTGCAATTTTTTCAGTTTTAATTTATTATTCATATCTAATAATTGTAGTCAGAATCCACATCTGCCCCAGGAAATGTGTTATGATTTAAAATCTGGTTCTGAAATCCCTGTTTTACCATTATACGAGGGTAAGTCAATTGTTATCCACAAAGTAGTTATAAAATTTTATTGTAATCAAATAGAAAACTTACAAGAACATAATTTTTTGACATTGTCTCCTTGCATTTCAACACACTTGCCCTCATAAAAAAAAAAGGTTCTCGGTTGAGCTGCAAGCCAGGAATGCACCATCTCTTTCACTGCTTCATCCAAGGCAAATCGATGGCCCCTTAATGCCTGTTTGAGTGGACGAAACAAGTGATAGTCAGAAGGGGCAATATTAGGACTATATGGCGGATGATCCAGTACTTTGAGTTTCTGGAGCGTTTCAGCAGTGTGGGCAGCAGTATGCGGACAGGCATTGTCGTACAACACAACGCCTTTTGACAGCAATCCTCAGCGTTTGCTTCGAATTGAAGGCTTTAGGCTGGCAGTAAACATCTCACTGTAATGTACACTGTTTATTGCTGTGCCCCTTTCCCCATAATGTTCCAGTACTGGACCTTGTGCATCCCAAGAAACGGTAAGCATCAGTTTTCCTGTGGACAGTTGGGTCTTGAACTTTTTCTTGCATGGCGAATTTGGATGTTTCCATTCCATACTCTGCCATTTACTCTCTGGCTCGTAATGATGGATCCATGTTTCATCACCAGTAATGAGCGTATCTAAAAAGTTGTCTCCTTCGTTACCACAGTGATCCAAATGTTTTTTGCAGATGTCCAAGTGCATTTATTTATGCAACTGTTTGAATTGTTTTGGGACTCATCTTACACAAACTTTATGAAACCCAAGTCTGTTGTGGATGATTTCGTAGGCAGAATCATGACTAATTTGCAGATGATGTGCCACTTCGTCAAAAGTTAATCGTCTGTCTTAGAGAATCATTTCACATTAATGCTAAATGGTTTCCTCATTTGTGGCAGTAAATGGTCATATTGCTCCTTCATCATACATAACACTTTTGAGACCATTTTGGAATTTTTCAGTCCATTTGTAGACACTCCATTGTGGCAAAACAATGTTCTTGTACTGTACCGAAAGTCTTCGATGAATTTCGGCCCCTGATACACCTTACGACCACAAAAAACAGATCACTGAACATTGCTCTTCTGCTCTTCTTTGGTACAAACAGACAGCGAAGCACCCATGATTAACAGCACGGCAGCAATAATGAAACTAACCTAGCAGCTTGAAAATTGCAAATGCATAACAACAAATAAACAGAGCATGCATCATCAACGTAAAACAACAGTACTACCAAAATAAACAAAAATATAACTAAATTGTGGATAATAATTGACTTACCCTTGCAATATCAATCTGAAAAGTTTCAGTTTCTCCAGGTCTCTTCCATGTATACAAATTTCTTTCTTGACTCTTAAACCAAGAGTTAGCAATGATTAAATTATGATCCGAGCAAAACCATGCAGCTTCCTCTTTCATTCCTTTCCCCCTGGCCATATTTGCCTACTATTTTTCCCTTTCTTCTTTTTCCTGCTCGAACACCAGTCTTCCATCACAATTAAATTTTTGCCTCCCGAATTATCTGAATAATTTCTTTTATCTGATCATACATTCCATCAGTCTCTTCAGCATATGTGGAGCTAGATGGCATATGAACCTGGACTACCGTTTTGGGTGTGGACATTGTGTATATCTCAGCTACAATAATGTGTTAACCGTGCGATTCATAGTAGATTATCTGCATTCCTATTTTCTTATTCATTTATTAAACCTACTCCTGCATTACCCCTATTTGAATTTGTATTTATAATGTATTTATAACTTGGTATTCACCTGACCGGAAGTCCTGTTTCTCCTACCACTGAACTTCACTAATTCCCACTATCTCTAACATCAACATATCCATTTCCCTTTTTAAATTTCCTAACCTACCTGCACATATAAGATATCTAAAATTCCACTCTCTGATCTGTAGAATGCCAGTTTTGTTTCTCCTGATGACAACTTGTTTCTCCTGATGACAACATCCTCCTGAGTAGCCCCACCCAGGTTTTAAACTCTAGGATATTTTACCTGAGAGGATCCATCATCATTTAGCATACAACTTGTTTCTCCTGATGACAACATCCTCCTGAGTAGCCCCACCCAGATTTTAAACTCTAGGATATTTTAGCCGAAGAGGATCCCTCATCATTTAGCATTCATGTCCTCTGGAAAAATTGTGGCTATAGTTTCCCTATACTTTTATCTGTTTGCAAAATCAACACAGCAGAGTTGTTTTGAATGATATTACAAGGCCAGATCTGACAGTTATCCAGACTGTTGCCAATGGAAGTACTGAAAAGTCTGCGGCCCCTCTTCAGGAACCACACATTGGTCTGGCCTCTCAACAGATACCCCTCCAAAGTGATTGCATGTATAGTGCGGCCATCTGTATCACTGAGGCACATGAACCACCCCACCAATGGCAAGGCCCACAGTTCATGTAGGGGCAAATATTCATACAAAATTCTTAGAAGATAAACATATCATTGACAAAAAAGCAAGAAAAATATCCTATTATGTAACATGTAGGAAGAAATATTATGAAAGTTTGATACTGAATTTATTTGCAGATTGTAGTCATGTATCAATTATAAATTGATTTGATATTATTAATTCTTAAAAGAGTCATAAACCTCACTAATTATGCACATGACGGTGGTAATATTTAACAATCATAGGACACAGGAAATGAGTGGATTGCCTTCATCATTACAAACACTTTTCATTCTGTTACTACACATATTTTACAGTGTGCATGGAATACTAACTTTGCAGTTAGTTCTGCAGCTGATTACTTACAAAAGAAATAACACACCAAACTTCAAGAACACAAGACAATAAAATAGCTTAGACATTGCTACAAGGAAATTTGAATACCTCAAAATATATGGCTGGAAAATAAAATAGTAGATCTGGTACTGTTGGAGAAGTCCAGCCAAAACCACCCTTCATCACCAGAAGAACAAGGAAATAATAGTAACAATGGTAAAGCAAGAAAGTAAGGATAAGAAAGGGGTTGACTCAAAAAATATAGCTGCATATCATCCAAAACAACTGCTCACCAATATAAATTCGCAATGCAGGTTTGCAGAATGGACAATTGACATCTCTAGGGAAGGTGTAAAAAATGAGCCAACAAATGTTCATAGACACATAGAAAAGGGTATGAGTATGAGACTTGTCATAAATATACAAATGATAAAAGATCAGCAAATGTTTTGTGACAATACTGAAGATTGGACACATAAATATGTCATAATGTTTCTTGCATGAATCTTTTTTTGCTGACTAGACTCTGTCACTAATGTTTGAATTAGTGACATTCTAGTGAGCAATAAAAATTTTAACAAGAAAAATTCATAAATCAGTAACAGTAATTTTCAGATACTAGAGAGAGAGAATAGATAGACAGAGATAACATTAACAGATAGAAGTAGAGCAAGAATGGCTTGAGGTCATGTATATGTCAAGCTCATTGCTAATGCATAAATGAATCAGTGTTTAACTAGTTCAAAAATATTCTTTCAACTTCAATTTTTTATGAGTCATCTCTACCCTTCTGCTTATATTGTTTCAAAGAAATCAAGTTCCTAAGCCCAAGAAGCTTCCTAGATTTCAGATAAATCAATCGATATGTATTAGAATGTTTATTTTCTGGAATTTCAAATGGATCATTGTGTACATTGAAAACCTTTGCACTCTGCAACACTTCTCAAGTGTTTTGGCTAATAGACAAACTCCAATTTTAAATTACCAATGTGTCTGAAATAACCATTTTCAATTGGACTGGGTACACGTAAATATAGAGAAGACATCTACCGTACAAAAAATGTAACAGTGTCTACCTTTACATTTTAACAGGAGTTAATAAAAATTGATCATAATTAAATCCAAAGGTATTAATGGAATATTGTTTTGCATGTCTCCTTGACATGTCCTGTTGCTTGTGCTGACTCTCTGCCATTGATAACTCTTTTTCTTATTCTTTTAGACTTATTATAAAAGTAAATTTTTCCAAACTGCGACATTGCTGTGAATAAAAGAGTGGCCCATATATACAATAAGTTTCCTTCAATTTACGTCCATGGTCACAAAACTATTGTATGCCAACATTAGCGACATCTGGTGAACTTACAGTACAAACATCTTGTGGCTACTGTACGGCAGCTTGTTTTGAACAGTAGTGCTACTGACAACATGACTCATGCATATGATGTTATTTATATATATTTGATGATGCTGGTGCTGATGCTGCATTTAACATTTGACAATGCCTCTATGGCTGCAGTACATTACGCCTTTGTTTTTATAAAACAGGTATGCCTCTTCATACTTAAAGTGCACAAATGCATATATGTCAGTAGTACTTTTCATTATGGTCTATTTATTGTTTTTAATCTGTAGACAATCTGAGAGTGTATTTATGTTTTTCCCATTTTTTGCTGCAGATCTGGTGATGGTCATTATAGTCCAAAACTGGTAATCTGTTACCAAAAAATTTGTGACCATAGACGTAAATTAAAGGAAACTTATAGTAAATTTTCCATTTGTTTCCAGGCCTCTTGTATGTCCAGCTGGATGCAATTGCTGAAGTCCCACGATATTTTGGAGGATAACCTTTCCGCCATCATCAGATGGCTTTGATGGTCTTCAACTGTTTGGATTGTTTAACCAATGTAGGATTTCCCACAACCACATTGAATATTATATACGCCTGCTTTCTTGAGGCCAAATGTCTTTCACTGTCCCTAGTAAGGCACATATCTTGGATGGCGGTCAGAAGACCATGTCAGTTTTGTGTTGTTTTAGCAGTCTCCCCATTTTTGACGTCATGTTGCCTGCATACAGCAGAAAGGCAAGGCCTAGTTCCTCATCTTTAGACTGCTCTTCATGTGGGTTTCCGCTGTTTCCATCATCTGAGGGCTGTCTGGATCTGTTGATTGCTGTACCCAATCTTGCAGAACACATTTTCTAGGTGTTTGAGTTCTTTGTGCAGATTTTGTTCATCTGGACAGTCGAAGACCCACTGCAGAGAACACCAACACCACACGTTCCTAGGCCAGCCCAACAAATCGGCACTGGCAGAACACTGCTTGGAAACTAGACACAACGCAAAATAGAAAGAGACGAAGATTCTGGCTTCTACTGGAACAGCATCTTCAAGGAGGCCATTGAACTTCATGTAACAGGCAATCAAATAAACCGAGACACAGGGTTTCAACTCAGCAAGGCATGGAAACCATTACTTAGCTCTATCAAGGAGTCACGCCTCAAGCGGACACAAGATCCTTCCATGATGGCCGCCTGGGACACTCCACAGGATTCTGCATCTTCCTCCGCCCGGAGCGATGCTGGCGATGGCGTGGACCTGGATCATTGCCCACAAACGGATTGCCGGTGGCCGCAATTGAAGCGTTGGCGCTCGCATTCGGAATGTCTGAAGCCGCAGTCGGACCATCAGCATATGAAAGCAAAGCCCGACTGATGGACATAAATAACACTGACAGTGAGCTGATGGACTATTCCATCAGAACCACCTGATGATGGCAGAAAGGTTATTCACCAAAATATCATGCGGCTTCAACGATCACGTCTGGTTGGACACCCGAGAGCCCTGGAAACAACACATATACCAGGAAAGCCTCCGATCACATATAAACATTTTCCTGTAATGTTTGAATGGCACAATGGCCATAGCTTTTTTGTATGTATTTAATTAACCTCTCTGCTTCTTTGTCTGGCCAGTGTAGTTTCCAGTTAATCAGAATCTACATCTACTCTTCTAAAAAATGCTCCCTTTGTCAATTTGACAACTGTAATTGTGCATTTGAGATACTCACCTAATTGTACAGTGTAACTGGATAGATAAAAAATCTACTCATCTAGTGGCAGGAGTAGAACACAACATATATCAAGATAACAAACAATGGAAGATCCAGGATGCAATGTAATAATGTATGTCATATATCAGTATATGTCAGCCAGTTATACAAACATGAACTCCATTGTAACAGGTATAAATAAACATTAATCTACCAATAAATACAGAAAAGATAGTTGATGATACTTGAGGCTTTTTACACACAGAACAAAACAAAACCAAGCACCTTTGCTGGCTGGTGCACGAATTCATTGACAGCACACATGAACACAGCAGCTGACGATAACTGACAATTTTAATTACTACATCAGCCCCTTCAGGGGAAGCAGAGCCTCTTCCAAAAACCTTGTTGAGAAGGGCACTCAACATCTTCTCCATGTCCTATGTTCATGCTGTTGTGTTAGAGGAAGAGGTTCAGGCTGGTTCTGTGGTACGTGTATTGACCGTACTTCTGGGAAAATGTAATCTGGTCTAGCTCTGTTGTACTAGTTTTGTGGTTCACTAGAATGTCCACAGTTCATGCTCATCTTTTGATGACACAATCCAGACTTGTGTAAGGCAGTTTTAGTGCTGGTTTGACGCAATCTGTGCACAACATGACATTTGTATGTTTCTAAATCACAATGCACATAGATTGGGGTCTTGCCATGTATGGATGTTTAGCGAGGGTGAATATGAGCAGTGTGTCCCTTCAGGCTATAAACAAAGTCTGTTTAGTTGTGATCAGGAAACTGCATGGAACTTGGTCAGTGAGTTCACCCAGGAGTACTGCCTTGGCGTACGCAAACTCTGCTGATGCATGATCCATGCCCAGTGTATATGTGCTGTGAAGACCGAGCAGGGCCATGGGCAAGGCTGTTGTCCAGCTAGTGTCATGACACATCAGGTTAGCATTCAAAGAATGGTGGCATCGTTCAGTCATACCATTGCTCACTGGGTGGAAGCTTCTTCTCCTAAGATTCATAGTGCCGCAGAATATGCTAAGTTGAGAAAATAGCTCTGATTAATATTGTTGACCTCAGTCTGTCATGATGTGTAGTAGATAACGCAAGTATGACGTCCATTTCAAACTTGAAGGCTAGCGTTTCTGCCAAAGCATTGTCAGCTGGTATTGCTTCAGGCCAATGAGTGAAATGATCAGCTGCAGTTAACAAAGAGCTCTGACCATTTGATGGAGGTAGTGGATCTATTACGTCAATGTGCATGTACATAAATAATGTCCTCATATCTGGAAAATCTCCCACAGGTGCAAGTATGTGAGTAGATATCTTGCTGAGCTGACAGTGAATGCACCCACCAGTCCACTTGTGACAATCTTCTTGCATACCAGGTCATACAAAATGTTTTTAAACCAGACAGGTTGATGACCAGTGCCAGGATGACATGACACAGGTTGTGCAGGCTGTGAAAATCACATGTGCAGAATGCAGATAGCAACAAAAGATGAGGCCTTCCTTTAGAAATATTGCAGTATAGCTTCATGTCTGCGCCAGGAACGTCGACCAGCTGTAACTGTAGGGTTGGATGCTACATCTTTCAGTAGATTCTCTAGTTCCAGATCAGATTCTTGTGCTTTTGCAAGTTGTAGAAAAACAATAGTATTTGTTATGCTGGTAACTCACAACAGTCAACTAACCTGTTGTCATTGCCTGAATTATGACCGTCGTCAGTATCGACATGGGCAATGAACTGCAAATGATAGTACTGGTGTGGTGAGCATTTATTGTTGTTCTGTCTAAAAGCATAGACAAGCAGCTTGTGATCAGTAAAAATTGTGAACTCTCTGGCTTCCAACTGGGGGCAAAACTACATGATCGATTCATAAACAGCAAGAAGTTCATCATCGTAAGTGCTCCATTTTTGTGAAAGTGAGAGCTCGTGTAAGAAGAAGGCAAATGGTTTCCAAGCACCGTTGACTAGCTGTTGTAATACTGCAGCCATAGCACTCTGGCTAGCATCTACCACCAATGCTAGAGGTGCATTGAATGTGGGATGTGCCAGGACTGCAGCATTTGCTATGCATTGATTTGCTGCTTCAAAGGCAAAGCTCACTGCATCTGTCCACTGGATCAGAGAATTTCCCTTAGTGTTAGATCCAGAAAGTGCTGCAGCTTAACGTTTTTTGTAATTCAGCAAAGTGGGGCAGATGACGACATTAAAAATTTGCCAATTCTAAGAAATGACATAGTTTCCTGATGGTTTCAGAGAGTGAAATTTTCATTATGGCTTCTACTTTCTCAGGAAGTGATAACGACCCTCCCTACAAAATCAGATGGTCCAAAAAGGTAATATATGGTCGGCAAAATACACAAGCACTATTCAGTATGACACCATGGTACTCTAAGTGTTTAAAAACTTCCAGCAAGTGTTGATGGTGCTGTTTTGCAGTGGCCAAAACGACTAGGCTATCATCTAGATGGGCACAACAGAAAGACAATATTTGCAGCACAGAGTCAATAAATCTTTGCCAAGACTGTGCAGCATTCTGTAGACCACATTTCATAAAGAGGTTCTTGAACAAGCCAAAAGGCTGTCTTTGAGATGTCCTCATCTGCCACAGGAATTTGCATGACAGCCTTTGTGCAGTCTACCACAATAAACACAGTTGCACAATGCCGAGCATAGTTAAACTTTCTTAATAAAGGTACTGGATATCTGTCTGGTGCTGTCCTTTCATTAAGTGCATAATAATCACCACATGGGCACCAAGTGAAAAGATGATAACCACGGACTGCTAGAAGGCCAAATAATACATTCTTTGAGCATGGAGTCAAATTCTGCCTTTGTGATACCCAGATGATCAGGAGGTAATTGCATAGGTCAGCACAAAACTGATGATCCAATGGTCATTTTAATTTAATGAATGATATTGTGATGTACGTCTCTCAGAACACCTGGAGGTGATGTTATACCTGGAAACTGTTCAAGTAGCTCAGTGTATTTACAACCTGCCACCTGGACAAGCTTGGTGCTATGTATCACTGTGCTGTGCTGGTATCCAGCAGTTGTAAGGTCTGTGATGCAGTGAACCAGTCCTGCATTCACCACATGCAGTAGCGGATAATAATGCACTGGGAATTCTGCCCAGATTGTGGGTTCCGCGATGTTATCAATGATGAAATTGTAGGGTAAGGCACGGTGCAGTCCCAGGGCCAGTTCAACATGTTGGTTGCCATAAATTGCTATGGATGAATTGTTTCCTGCAGGGAGGCAGAATGAAGTCAGTGGCTTGAATGAAGTCAGTGGCTTTCAAATGTACAGTAAGGTACAAGGATAAATACACCAGGATCAACAAGAAATTTTTATCCCATCTTCTGATCACTGATAGAGAGATGCTGAGATAGCAGTTGGCTGTTGGATGCACCTACATCCAACTGCTGCTGGCATTTGGGTAACCACAAGGTGAGCTGCATCTGTATACCTGATCTCCCAACATCCTGTGATACCAGCAAACAGAACGCAGCTGCTCGGCATCACTAGGGGCCAAGGAGTCTGTAGAGGAATGACTACATGGTCTCTTGTGGTAGCAGCCCCTTTTGTTGCTCAGGTTGCTCCCTAATCTGTTTAGTCAGTGTCGACTTTATCTCTGAGGTGATCATAATCTGTGCAAGTTACCGCTGATGAAAAAGCACTGCTGCATGGTGCTGCCACTGCACTGATCAAAGTCTGCATTACTACATCTTGTATCCTCTTGGCCAAACTTGTGACTATGTCTAATGGCATTTATGTATAAGACACTATTATAACTTTCACGTGGGCTGGGAGATGGATACTCCACAGTGTGAATAGCAAGGTATCAGGTACAGAGGCACTTTAAGAGCCTAAGGTATTGCGACAGTTTTATTTCACCAGTATCTTCTTACATTAGGACTTATCCCACATACTCTTCTTGTGAGTTGGAAACCTTGTGAATTAATTTGGCCTTGGGTTTGTCATAATCTTGTTTAGGAGGTGAAGTTATTGCATCTTCAACTTGACCTGCATAGTGATGATGACGCTGGCAGACCACTAAGTCAAATGTAGTCAAATCCATCAGTTATTCCAGCATAATGAAAGTGTGCTTATACCTACACAAATGATAAGGCAGGAGGACAAACCATAAAGCAAGATTAAGAGGCCATAAACTAGGAAGTCTCACAGTGAGTCACAATACTGAAGGTACTTCAGCAGTTGGTGTGTCTTGCATTTCATAAAAATTCTTATTCATCCTTGAAAGTTATTCCTGCATCTCCTGGTTACATAAACTGAACACATAGGCTGGTATCACATCAGGATCACCAATGTTGGTGCAGCTAAATGTTAACAGTCTGAACAACTATAATTGCTTGTTTGAGATACTCAGCCTATTGTACTAAATATGAACCCCAGTGTACCAGAAATGAAAAAAAGATAATTTTACCTATAAACACAGAAAAAAACTACTATTTGAGACTAGTTAGCACTAGAGAAGAGCTTGACAGTACTGTCTCTAACTGCCAAAAAATTATCATCTTATGTGATGTACATGAATGTCACACTAAACAGAGGATGAAACAAAACTAAGTGCCTCTGGCAGCTTGTGCACAAACGCTGTGACAGCTCACACAAACACAATCGCTACATCTTTAGTACCTTGTAATTCTTGTCCAATTATTCATACTTCTTTTTACTTAAATACTTTTTAGCCGTCTCCAGCAGGGACCATGGTTCTAACTTCTCCTAATCTTTTTGTATTTAGATCCAGTGATTTTTTATCATGTACACCTTTGCATACGACATTTCAAATTATCTTTCATCATCTTGACCAAACATTTCATTAATTCCTCCTAATGGCAATTCTGAAAAAGCTTTTGCAACAACATTGTCAGATCCTTTAATGTATTGTATTTTATCTCATTGTCAGATTGTTGTAAGTACATCACCCATCTGGTGTGTCTGTTGTGGTGAAGTCTGCACTCTTGTAGATAGCTTAAGCCTTTGTGATTGGAATATACTTTTACCTTATGTCCAAGAAAATAAGTTCTAAAATTATTTGAATGCCCAGTGTGTAACTAATATCTCTTTTTCAATGACTGTGTAAGTTGCTTCATATTTTAAAAGCATCCCACTTACACATGCAGTTATATCACCTATAGATTCTCTGTCTTCTTTCTCCTGAAATAATTCTGAGCCTAGTCTGAAGTTATTTAGACAAATTGCATTTAGACTTAGTCTATTTATGAATTTTCTATAAAAGCCATAAAACCAGTAAAAAGATCTGAGTTGTTTTCCATTACATGGAGCTGGAAATTCTAATATAGCTTTAATTTTCTCGGGATCTGCCAAAATTCCCTTTTTGGTAATAACATGTTAGAAAAAATTTAATTCAGACCCTGTAGATTTACATTTTTATGGTTTTAGTATCATTCCACCTTGTCTAAGATTTTCACTTACATGTTTCAGAAGTTCAGTGAGTTTATTCCACTTTTTCCCAGTTAAAAAATTTTTGTTAACATAAACTGTTAATTTAGGTAGAATTTGTTCTCCAATTACATGATCTAATACTCCGATGAGTTTTGCTACAGTTGAGTTCAAACTGTAAGATACCACACAATATTTGTAATATTCCCCACCATAAAGGAAAACAATATACTTTCTGGACTCTGGTATTTATGGGACCTGGTGAAAAATTGATTTTACATGTAATCTTAAGATTGTATGAATATTTTTGAATTTATGTAATAGTTTGACAGTGCTCTTAGGGCAATCTGTTTCTCTGTACAAAAATTTACTCAAGTGTCTATAGTTCAAATCTAGCCTCACTCCTCAATTTCTCTGATACAACTACAAGTGGATTGTTATATGGGCTGACATTTATTTCTCTAATATTACATTTTTTCATTTTTTGTAACAATTTCCTAACAGAAGCTCGTTTACTATAGGTATCATATAGTTTGCATTGCGGTTTTAACTGTAAAGTTAACTATATGCTTTGTCTCCCTGGGATGTTGCTAAAACATCACTATATTGCCATAATAAAGATTTCAGCTGATGCCTTGTATGTCTAATCGTAATATATCTCTGTCTACAAGTTCTCCTACTTTTTAAAATTTTATGTTATTAATTTAAATGTCATAACAAGTCTATATGCCAACTAGCTCTGCAGAGGACGAAGAGACTGATGAAATGAATGATGAGATAAAATAAATTATTCAGATAGTGAAGGGAGACGAAAATCTAATAATCATGGGTGACTGGAATTCGATAGTAGGAAAAGGAAGAGAAGGAAATGTAGTAGGTTAATATTGAATGGGGGTAAGAAATGAAAGAGGAAGCTGCCTGGTGGAATTTTGCACAGGGCATAACTTAATCATAGCTAACACTTGGTTCAAGAATCATAAAAGAAGATTTTATACATGGAAGAGGCCTGGAGCTACTGGAAGGTTTCAAATAGATTACATAATGGTAAGACAGAGATTTAGGAACCAGGTTTTAAGTTGTAAGACATTTCCAAGGGCAGATGTAGACTCTGACCACAATCTATGAACTGTAGATTAAAACTGAAGAAACTGCAAAAAACCTGGATAAACTGAGAGAACCAGAGGTTGTAAAGAGTTTCAGGGAGAGCATAAGGGAATGATTGACAGGAATGGTGGAAAGAAATACAGTATAAGAAGAATGGGTAGCTTTGAGGGACGAAATAGTGAAGGCAGCAGAGGATCAAGTAGGTAAAAAGACAACGGCTAGTAGAAATCCTTGGATAACAGAAGAAATATTGAATTTAATTGATGAAAGGAGGAAATATTAAAAAGCAGTAAATGAAGCAGGCAAAAAGGAATACAAACGTCTCAAAAATGAGATCGACATGAAGTGCAAAATGGATGAGTAGAGATGGCCAGAGGACAAATGTAAGTATGTAGAGGCATATCTCACTAGGGGTAAGATAGATACTGCCTACAGGAAAATTAAAGAGGCCTTTGGAGAAAAGAGAACCAATTGTATGAATATCAAGAGCTCAGATGGAAACCCAGTTCTAAGCAAAGAAGGGAAAGCAGAAAGGTGGAAGGAGTATATAGAGGGTCTACACAAGGGTGATGTACTTGAGGACAATATTCTGGAAATGGAAGAGGATGTAGAGGAAGATGAAATGGGAGATATGATGCTGCGTGAAGAGTTTGACAGAGCACTGAAAGACCTAAGTCGATACAAGGCCCAGGGAGTAGACAACATTCTATTAGAACTACTGATAGCCTTAGGAGAGCCAGGCCTGACAAAACTCTACCACCTGGTGACCAAGGTGTATGAGACAGATGAAATACCCTCAGACTTCAAGAAGAATACAATAATTCCAATCCAAAAGAAAGCAGGAGTTGACAGATGTGAAAATTACCGAACTATCAGTTTAATAAGCTGTGGCTGCAAAATACTAACACAAATTCTTCACAGACAAATGGAAAAACTGGTAGAAGCCGACCTTGTGGAAGATCAGTTTGGATTCTGTAGAAATATTGGAACACATGACGCCATACTGACCCTGCGACTTATCATAGAAGATAGTTTAAGGAGAGGCAAACCTACGTTTATAGCATTTGTAGACTTAGAGAAAGCTTTTGACAATGTTGACTGGAATAGTCTCTTTCAAATTATGAAGGTGGCAGGGGTAAAATACAGGGAGCGAAAGGCTATTTACAATTTGTACAGAAACCAGATGGCAGTTATAAGAGTCGAAGGGCATGAAAGGGAAGCAGTGGTTGGGAAGGGAGTGAGACAGGATTGTAGCCTATCCCCGATGTTATTCAATCTGTATATTGAGCAAGCAGTAAAGGAAACAAAAGAAAAATTCGGAACAGGTATTAAAATCCATGGAGAAGAAATAAAAACTTTGCGGTTCGCCAGTGACGTTGTAATTCTGTCAGAGACAGCAAAGGACTCGGAAGAGCAGTTCAACGGAATGGACAGTATCTTAAAAGGAGGATATAATATGAACATCAACAAAAGCAAAACGAGGATAATGGAATGTAGTCGAATTAAGTCGGGTGATGCTGAGGGAATTAGATTAGGAAATAAGACGCTTAAAGTAGTAAATGAGGTTTGCTATTTGGGGAGCAAAATAACTGATGATGGTCGAAGTAGAGAGGATATAAAATGTAGACTGGCAATGGCAAGGAAAGCGTTTCTGTAGAAGAGAAATTTGTTAACATCGAGTATAGATTTTAGTGTTAGGAAGTCATTTATGAAAGTATTTGCATGGAGTGTAGCCATGTATAGAAATAAAACTTGTACAATAAATAGTTTAGACAAGAAGAGAATAGAAGCTTTTGAAATGTGGTGCTACAAAAGAATGCTGAAGATTAGATGAGTAGATCACATAACTAGTGAGGATGTATTGAATAAAATTGTGGAGAAGAGAAACTTGTGACACAACTTGACTAGAAGAAGGGATCGGTTGCTAGGACATGTTCTGAGGCATCAAGGGATCACCAATTTAGTATTGGAGAGCAGTATGGAGGGTAAAAATTGTAGAGGGAGACCAAGAGATGAATACACTAAGCAGATTCAGAAGGCTGTAGGTGGCAGTAGGTACTGGGAGATGGAGACCTTGCACAGGATAGCATGGAGAGCTGCATCAAACCAGTCTCAGGACTGAAGACCACAACAACAACTAGAAGTTATGTTTGTCTTAATAAAACTGGTGCAAATACATTTCATATTTAATGTTGTATGAAAAGTTTGTGTCCTGCACTGACATTTCTTATTCAAGACATCCCCACTATGTTCGGGTATATCCAAGTGCAAAAGTAACACTTTCTATAGAATAAGTTAGCAAATTTTACTGTTTTACTACTTTACTGTGTGTATCAGTTGTTACAGTCATTTCAACATAATCTTTTTCATGTCTCAGTTTTTTACAAAATACTTTGATGCACTTGAAACCTGACTACCTGTGTCTATAAGGCATCACCTTCAGGGGAACAATCACTCTGTGCTTTAATAAATAGAGTACAAAACTCTGTACTATGAGAAGGAAAGTTGCTGCTCTTCTTATAGCAGAGATGCTGAATCGCAGAGAGGTACAACAAAAAGACTATCACATTTTAAAGCTTTCTGTCATTAAGGCCTTCATCAACATTAGACACACACACACACAAACACACATACACAGGTGCGTGGCGCGCATGTGCATGCATACACACTCACGAAAATGCAACCCACACACACGACTGCAGTCTCA
Organism: Schistocerca nitens; assembly: GCF_023898315.1. Classification (NCBI taxonomy): domain Eukaryota; kingdom Metazoa; phylum Arthropoda; class Insecta; order Orthoptera; family Acrididae; genus Schistocerca; species Schistocerca nitens. The sequence goes on from NC_064620.1 coordinate 387,484,966, forward strand.
GACAACTAAAACCACACTGCGAGCACCATCACCAGTGCACGATGGGAGTGGCGACTGGGTGGTGGAAGGACAAAGCTGGGGCAGGGAAGGGGAGGGATAGTATGGTGGGGGTTGCGGACAGTGAAGTGCTGCAGGTTAGACAGAGAGTACGGGAGGGCAGGGGGGACGGATAGCAGAGAAGGAGAGAAATAAAAAGACTGGGTGTGGTAGTGGAACGGTGGCCGTGTAGTGCTGGAATGGGAAAAGGGAGTAATAGGCTGGATGGGTGAGGACTGTGACTTAATGAAAGTTGAGGTTGAGGCCAGGAGGGTTACAGCAACATAGGATGTATTGCAGAAGAAGTTCCCACCTGCACAATTCAGAATAGCTGATGTTGATGGGAGGGATGTATATGGCACAGGCTGTGAAGCAGTCATTAAAATGAAGGATATCATGTTTGACAGTGTGTTCAGCAAAAAGGTGGTATGCTAGTTTTTTGGCCACGGTTTTTCAGTGGCCATTCATGAGGACAGACGGCTTCTTGGTTGTCATGCCTACAAAGAATGCAGCACAGTGGTTGTAGCTTAGCGTGTAGATTACATGACTCTTTTCACTGGTAGCCCTGCCTTTGATGGGATAGGTGATGTTAGTGACTGGACTGGAGTAGGTGGTGGTGGGAGGATGTATTGGACAGGTCTTGCATATAGGTCTGTTACAGGGCTATGAGCCATGAGGTAGGGATTGTTAGCAAGGGTTGTGTAAGGATGAACAAGTATACTATGTAGGTTCGGTGGACAGTGGAATACCACTGTGGGAGGAGTGGGAAGGATAGTGGGCAGGACATTTCTCATTTCAGAGCATGACAAGAGGTAATCAAAACCCTGGTGGAGAATGTAATTCAGTTGCTACGGTCCTGGGTGGTACTGAGTTATGTAGGGAATGCTCCTCTGTGACCAGACTATGGGACTTTGGGAGGTGGTGGGAGATTTGTTTTTGTACAGGGTTGGGAGGATCATAATGGTCAGTGAAGGCTTCAGTGAGACACTCGGTATATTTTGAGAGGGACTGTTTGCACTGCAGATGAATAAACCGCAGGTGGCCAGTCTGTACGGAAGAGATTTCTTGGTATGGGATGGATGGCAGCTGTTGATGTGCTGGTATTGCTGGTGGGTAGTAGGTTTGATATGGACGGAGGTGCTGATGTAGCCATCTTTGAGGTGGAGGGCATCATCAAGGAAGGAGGCTTGTTGGGTTGAGAAGGACTAGGTGAAGCAAATGGGGGAGAAGTTGTTGAGGTTCTGGAGGAATGTGGATAGGGTGTCCTTACCTTTGATCCAGAGAGCAAAGATGTCATCAATGAATCTGAACCAGGTAAGGATTTTAGGATTCTGGGTTTTAGGAAGGATTTCTTTAGATGGACCATGAATAGTTTGGCTTAGGATGATTCCATGCGGGTGCTTGCAGCTTTACCCCAGATTTGATTTTAGATAATGCCTTCAAAGAAGTAATTGTGGGTGAGGATATAGTTGGTCATGATGACTAGGAAGGAGGTTGTTGGTTTGAAATCCGTGAAACAATCCATGTGTAACGGGACATTCTCCACTAGCATTTTTTTCTTCAACAATTGTTATGGATACCAATACTAGTTTTTGAATTTTGGACAGATCAATATTATCTCAGTTGCTTTTCTGAAAACTTTCATATATTTTTATACACAGTATATCTAAAAACAAAGATGATGTGACTTACCAAATGAAAGTGCTGGCAGGTCGACAGACACACAAACAAACACAAACATACACACAAAATTTAAGCTTTTGCAACAAACTGTTGCCTCATCAGGAAAGAGGGAAGGAGAGGGAAAGACGAAAGGATGTGGGTTTTAAGGGAGAGGGTAAGGAGTCATTCCAATCCCGGGAGCGGAAAGACTTACCTTAGGGGGAAAAAAGGAAACTCTTTGTCTTTAAATATGTCTGCTTGTGTCTGTATATGTGTGGATGGATATGTGTGTGTGAGTGTATACCCGTCCTTTTTTCCCCCTAAGGTAAGTCTTTCCGCTCCCGGGATTGGAATGACTCCTTACCCTCTCCCTTAAAACCCACATCCTTTCGTCTTTCCCTCTCCTTCCCTCTTTCCTGATGAGGCAACAGTTTGTTGCGAAAGCTTGAATTTTGTGTGAATTTTGTGTGTATGTTTGTGTTTGTTTGTGTGTCTGTCGACCTGCCAGCACTTTCATTTGGTAAGTCACATCATCTTTGTTTTTAGATATATTTTTCCTATGTGGAATGTTTCCCTCTATTATAACCATATCATTTATACACAGTATGTTATATTTCAAGTAAAATTTATGAAAAAGGAATTACTTTAGAAAATATTTTAGTTTCGATGCTATAACCGATGAGCACTAATTCTGAATGTACAGTTAACATTAACATTTTTAGAAACATTTGAAATTACTAAGTCCTCTGCTATTTACTATGTTTATTTTTGGATTCATTTATGAAACAATAATCGAAATTAATTATGTAACAGAAACTAGTAGAAATTCATTTGTTAAGAAAAATTGTACATCCTTTGGAATATGGTTTCTTCCGCAGAGTGCGGGAGTCATCAGCATGCCTGTGATTTGATCGGATGTATTTTTGTGTGAACAATGTAATTTTGGATTTATTAATATGAAAAATCAAAATACTATATGATGTATTAAAATATATTTACATAAAAACAAAAATTCTGCAACGACAATCGTCAAATTTATTTAATACCAACCAATCATGATTACCTAAATAGTGAGATTTTCAACTTCAAGAATCAGGCCCCTAGACAACAAGAACTGGAGCCAACTCAACAAGACAATCTAAATAAACTAGAAAGTTTATTATAATATTTGCTCCTCTGAAATCGTCATAAAAGACTTTGCTTATTGCTTAATGTGAACAGTAGTGTGGGAGTTACATGTGTCATATACCAGCTCTGTAGGAATCATTTCACAGGTATTTATATTGGTATGACTACCAATCAGCTGTCCACCATGATGGACGGCCACGGCCAAACTTGGGCCAAGAGCAAAGTAGACCACCCTGTGGTAGAACATGCAGCTGAACATAACTTGCTTGATTTCATTGACTGCTTCACTACCTGAGCCATCTGTATCATCGCCTCTACCCTCAGCTTTTCTGAACTGCACAGATGGGAGTTATCCTTATAATACAGTCTCCACTTCCAAAATTATCGCGGCTTCAACCTATGCTAACACACTGTCCCCACACCCTCCACCCAACAGCTTCCATACTCTCTGTCCTGTCACAACTCCCCATTCTCATCTACCACTCTCTTTGTGTGCTGTCCTCTGCCTATGTGCCTGCCCCACCCTGTTCCTCTCCATTTTTTATCCCCCCCCCCCCTGGCAACTTTTCTGTGATATTCTATTGTAGTTTCTTCTTGGAAGTAGGCTCAATGTGTGACGAAGCAAGCTCTTTTGCTATATGCCTCCTTAAATTCATTTTTTATTTTCAGTTTTGCGTAATTGCTATTAACATACATGAGTATAATCAGCATTTCCATAAAAGAGAAAGATTGGCCCTCAGTCTTGAGAAATATAGCACCAGATCTAATTTTGTGCTTAGTTTTGTGTATGTCATCAATTTCCTAATTTATTTTGACTATTCCTAGTTAATATCTTTTGTTACAGGGTGAAATCAGTAATTGTTTCTGACTTAGATTATATTGTTGACTTACAAACAAGTATAAATTTTGTACTAATTTGAAACATTTGGAAGAATAACTACTAGGAATCTTTAAGTATTTATTTGGCTTTATTCAAAGACATGTTAGCAAAGCCAGCCCTTAATTCCAAAATAATTACCAGGTGTGTCAAAATTATTGTATGTATAACTATATCTGTTAATTTCATCATTCAAACAAATAATTCAGCCTAACCTTCATGGTAGAAGTAACTGTTTAAAAGGAGGAATTTTTATACATATTAAGTTAATTGAATGAGCTATGTTTTAATTGTAATTTCTATAACTTAAACATTGAACAGTGTATAGTTAAAGTGCCTGTTATTGTGAGGACGTATAAAGGCCTGATTTTTGGTCCCAAGACAGTCAGTCCACAGCCGATTTTCAGACGGGAAGTCTGTATGAATTAGAGTAATGCGTCAACTGAACAGTGGAATTAGTGTAACATAAATAGGCCATGTGTTAAAACAATGACAGTGTCTGTTCAATTTATTTGAGAAATAGTGAACTGTGTGGTCAGGTATTTACTGCTCATAGATGTTCAACAGCAAACTGTTGTAACAGTATGCTGATGTTTGTCTGCAAACTATTAATGAGGCTTATCAAAAGTTAACCAATAGTGAATTGGCCATTCTGAGCAACTGTCAACTACATCATTTATTGTATTCGATGTTGAACTTCCACCCCCCATTTTTCAACCAATATGACAATGCAGGATGTCGACACCAAGGGCTATCAATAAAGAAATAAAGCAGATGAGTGTCACAATGGTTTAAGACATATAATTCCTTCCCACTTGTTGCTGTAGGATCAACAGGTTTACTCAATTCACAAGTAAAACAAGAATGTGGTACTTCAGAACAGAACAGAGTCCACACTGCCAAATGCCCATATCTTGTGCCAGAAACCAACCAAGACACAAAGGGGCCAGTGACGCTTATGTCACATTGAACTGAAGAGTGCAACAATTACATATTGATAGTTGATATTTATTTAAATAGTAATAATAATAGATTTGGATCATTTCAAAAGTTTCACACAAAATTTTTGGCAACACAACTTTTTACGTTTTGAAATATTCTTTATTCTGCAGTTTAGTGTATATTTAATGAAGTGAAATAATTTTCTTTAATTTATTTAATATACCAAAGAATACCAAAAGTTATATGATGTTAAAACTATCATTGTGTATCAGGTAATCTATTTGTCTGAGTGCATTGGGTGCTCAGAGTATTTGTATGTATCGAGTGCTACGATTATGTGAATTGTGTGTTTCAGTTCATAGTTGAGATAGCATCATTCACCAATTCCATTACAAACAGCAGACAAATATGCTATATTGTTGCCAAATCAGTTGATTATTTTTGTGCTAATTATTTCAGGAAAATGAAGTGAAAGATATATTAATAGCAGTTCATTTCCTGAAAAATTCTGCTGCATTTCAGACACTGAAAATATGGAAAATGACCATCATGCTTCACATATGATCTCATTATGATTTCAACTGTGTGTTATTTTTCTTTGTTTATTTATTTATTTATTTTTACCTGTATTTTGACTGCTTCTATGTTCACAGCGTCTTGCAGATGTGGCACATAGCCTTCTGAAGGTTGCCCCCTATGATCCTGACACAATGATGTGTCGTGGTCTACAAAGATACATGAATGAGATTCTACCCTCCACAGAGTGGACAAATGAAGCAATGAGACCAGCTCTGATTTCAATTTTACGCAGACTTGATAAAACATTTAGCAAGATTTATAAAAAGCCCTCGATCAGGGTAAGTAACATACTAAATATATTAGATTAGCTATTGAAAACCTAGTGTGCTTATATTGTAACTATAATTTTGTTGTTGTCATGTGCCAGAATTCCTGAATGGTGAATGAAACTATATAAATAATACCAATTAAGTTTGCACGAGGATATGCTTAAAATTTTAAATTTATCATACTCTGTCTAACTGAAACTTTGTTTCTGTATACGTTTCAGCGTCACACTGACTGGGAAGCAGCTGCTGGGTTGTTGAAAGGCGTTTATGAAACTTTGTCAAGATATCCATATATTGTCCATATGCAACATCTAAAAACTCTCATTAATACGTGCCAGGTAAGAAGGAAAGTAGTCAAGGGTTTTCTTAAAGTTCTCACAGGTAATGGTAATTCAGTGATTATTGATTAAGTTCTACTTAAATTACTGGATATGATTTGGTATATGGGTGCATTACTTTCAGAGAGTTGCTACCTCTAATCTTTGCCAAAACCATTGTTGTGGAACAAAATGCCATGGATGTAAATTTATTATTACTTTTAGGAAATTATATTGCCGCTCAGCTTTGAAGAAAACTGGTTCAAATCATGGCAATGGATCAAATTTTCACTGACAGCATTTTGGCCAACAAGACAAAGAGAAGTGGTGGAGTAAAGCTCCTGATCACCATTCTTTGTGTCAATGTCTTCAATTAAATTCCAAAACTTCTCTGCAGGAGGAAATGTATTACTGTTGGTGGTGACCCATCTTCCACATAGGGAAATTGAGCTATGCAAGAGGAGAAGGCCATGTGCCAAGACTTCTCGCATCATCTTCATCATAAATCACAGACATAACACTACACTATACAAGCATCCATTGCACTCATCCGCACTCTACAAATACACTTATGACACACCTTTCACATATCTGCATAGAAAGGAAGGGAGGACACCCTTCCCAACTGGTGGTTGAACCCACCCCTGTGATCCCAGCTATGTGACATTTAGATCACGCCACTGTCAATATGATGTCCTTTAATTATTCCTTTAATTAAATAATTCATTTTTTTTTTTTTAGAAATGTTAGCACCCCCCAAGTCAAGATCTATTTAATGTAAATATTGATGTTAACTCCTTTTCAAATGTTCATTTACAAAGGAATAGACAAAAGAGGCTCCAATCAAGAATGGAACCACAACTGGCTATTGAAGATAAGCCTGCTCTCCTGCATGTAGATGTCACAGAAGCAACAGCTGCAAATGAAGCAACTTAAATAAAATTGGCGGAAGAGGAATCAGCTTCAGAATTATCAGTGGCTACAACAACAGCAGTAACAACAAGGAGTGCTATACCAATAGCAACAGAAGAACAAAAAGAGAAGAACAATGGTAATGGTAGCAGTGTCATTACTACAACCAGGCCAGGTATCAACAGCTATGGCAGCAGTAACATTAGCAGAACAGCAACTGTAGAAGAATTAGCAAGTAGCAATGTGAGGAAAAGGATGAAAGTGCCTTCTTCCCAGCTAAAGGATTTTTTAATAGAAGGAAGGAAGGAAGAGCACCCATGATACATAATTTTAATTATTTAACAGTATTACACCAGAATGTTCAGTCAATAAAAAACAAAGTGCAACAATTGGAAATTTAACTGGAAGCCATAGATACCTTGGTTGTCTGCATTACTAACCACTGGTGCAAAGGAACTGAAACTGAATACATAGTTTTATCTTCTTATGAATTGGCTTGTTACAACATTAATGAGGGGTGGATGCTCATATAGTTATGTAAAAATTTCTCTGAGTGAAGAAAAACACTTTGAATTCTAAGTGGTAGTGTTAAAAGAACAAAATACAATTAAAAACTGTTTATACTGTGCTTATACAGGCCTCCTAATGGTGATGTAAAATGGCCTTTTTCACCATATTAATACAGGTCTTGGAGAAGATAAGTAATCATAAAGGACATATTGTTATTTGTGGAGATTTAAATATAAATTCTATATCATGAAAGTGTATGAAGTCAGCAACAGATTCTTGAATATCCTGTACAGTTATGGTTTCTCACAATGGGTAACAAATGCCACAAGAATAACCAAAGACTCATCCTCCATTATTAACCATATTGTAACTGGTATTAACCATAAATGTTATAAGATAGCTGCTAAAAACCTTGGGGTACCAGATCATTTTGGTCAAATTGCACAACTTGAAATGTCTACAAACAAAAGTGGTTAGCTACAGAAGAGTGTTTTTGAAATGAAAATGATATGAATTCGCAATGCAGATGACCAGCCCAACATGGTCAGTGGCGTATTGAGGAACACACATACATGAAAAATTCAATGAAGTGAAAAATATATTCAAATTAACATCTGAAGAGGTGTCTTAAGATAGTACATTCTGATGGGGACTCGAGGAGAAAGAACTGGGCAACAAAAGGTATCAGGACATAGTCTGAAACTCTCGAATATCTCAGTTCTATTAAAGAAAATATAGAGCATCCCGGCCTTCTTATGATTCTTTCTCAGATACAAAATGACATACAGAAAACTGCTTCAGGAAGCCAAAAGAATCCAAAATGATAAGACCATACAGAACTCAAACAATAAAAGCAAAGCCATTTGGAATATAGTAAAACAAGAAACTGGTAGCACAAAGCCAAGGCACAGCTAAAATTTTGATTGATTGATTGATTTCTTTATTAATCCATGTAACAATTTACATTGTGTGGATTTCGTCAGCAAAATCATATACAATACAATATACCTACAATTATACACATAAAATTTGTATTTACACACATTTTTGAGGTATCTTAAATTAGTTTTATATCCTTGTGTAATTTGTAATTTTCTTATAGTACTGTACAATTTTTGATTTCCTCATGTATTACAATGCAGGATACTTTAATTACACTACATGTTTTCATTCAGATAGTCCATTACTGTGTAGTAACTTTTATTTAATAAAAAAAATTTTAGTTTTGTTTTGAACTGTCCGATTGTGTCAATATCTTTTATTTTTTGGGGTAATTTATTATATAATTTAACAGCATTGTACAACAAGCTCTGCTGAGTTTTAACTTTATTTTTCCTCTCTAGATGCAGATTGTATTGGTTTCTAGTTTCATAGCTGTGTACTAAAGAATTTTTCATATAGCAGTCAATATTTTTTTTTACATACATAACACTTTGAAAAATTAACTATGTACCTCACACAGTGCTGATCTTACCCACCGCTGGGGAGAAAATCAATAGAATTGTACATCCATTTAAGAGGAAAATGTCAACAGATCTAGATGTAGTTCCAATATGTCTACTAAAAGATTGCATTAGCAGCATAAAAGCACTCCTCACAAACATTATAAATGAGTCATTCTCATCAGGTTACTTTCTGATAACCTAAAGCAAATGAAAGCTCTTCTGATACACAAAAAATGTGATACAGAAAACATAGAGAATTACAGACCAGTTTCATTACTGTCTTCCTTTTCCAAAAGAACAGAAACTATTATGAAAAACAGACTGGTGGATTATTGAAATAAACACCAACTTCTGTGCAAAGAACTGTTTGGTTTCAGGACTGGAAAGGGAACAGAAGCTGCTATAGCAAAATTTACAAAAGTAGTTTTAGAAGCTGCAGATAAAGGAGAACAAGTAACAGGCATTTTCCTAGACCTCAGTTAAGCATTTGATGCTGTTGATCATGAAATACTTCTAGGTAACCTTGAAGCACTAGGAATAAGGGGAGCGGTAAATAAATGGTTTAGGTCTTACGTAGCAGACAGAATGCAGAGGGTAGAGCTATCCCAAATTTCAAATGGATGAAATTATATGGTAAAACATCTTTCAGATCAAGTATACTTGAACATTCGTATCTCTCAGGGGAGCATTTTAGGCCCAATACTGTTTCTCATTCACATTAATGACTTGCAACTGTGGGTCACACAAGGAGAAACTATTATTTGCTCATGACAGAAATATAATAATTACAGACAAGACATCAGAAATGTTAGAAGTAAAAGCTGAAAGGCACCTTTGGCAGTCCAAAACTGGTCAAATAACAATAAAGTAGCTCTTAATATAAAAAAGACTAATAACATTAACTTACATGTAAATAAAAAACCTAATATAACAAAACTTAAAAATGATAGCAGTGAGATTTTTGGGGAAAATTTAAGTATATATTGAAAGGATAGGCAAATGGGAAATGGAGATGATGTATTTGTCACAGTGGCCAAAAAACTCAAATCCACCGAGATGGAAATTGAAGCTGCACGTGAGATTATTTGGGCAATACTCAGTATCAGGTGCGGGCATAAAATGATAATTAGATCCTTCTACTGCCCATCAGACTCATCTCCTGATGTAACTGAAAACTTCAGAGAAAACCTCAGTTCACACGTGCGTAAGTTCCCCAATCGTCCTGTAGTCATCAGTGGAGACTTAAATCTTCCAACAGTTAATTGGGAAAATTATAATTTTGTTAGTGGTGGACATTATAAGACACCCTGTGAAATTTTACTAAATGCCTTCTCTAAAAACTACCTAAGACGTAGTTAGGAACCCCACCCATGGTGGAAATATATTGGAATTTAATAGCAACAAATAGGCCTGACCCCTTTGAGGATGTCCACAGCAAAACTGCTATCAGTGACAATGACGTGTTTGTGGCAACAATGATTACCAAAGTTTGAAGAACAACTAAAACAAGCAGAAAGATATATATGTCCAGTAAACTAGATAAAAAATCGTAATGTCCTATCTCAATGAGTAACTTGAAACTTTCAGCACAGGTCAGGAGCATGTAAAGGAACTCTGGCTTAAGTTTAAAAGAATAGTTGACCATGTACTGGATGGATATGTATCGAGTAGAACAGTTCATAATGGGAGGGAACAGTCACTGTAAAACATTTCTAAAGAAACAGAGATTACTGCATAATAGGTGTAAAACAAAGCATAGGGCTATAGATAGAGAAATGCGAGAGACACTGAATGAAATGTGCTTGGCTTTTAAGAGAGCAAGGCATGATACCTTCAATGACTACCATAGTAGAATACTGTCAAATGGCATTTCACAGAATCCAAAGAAATTCTGGCCATATGTAAAGGCTGTTAATGACACCAAAGTTAGTGTCCAGTCCCTAGCTACTGAGACAGGAATTGAAATTGAGGGTAGCAAAGTAAAAGCTGAAATGCTGAACTCCATTTTTAGATGTTCCGGTACAAAGGAAAACCCAGGAGAATTGCCCCAATTTAATACTCTAACCACTGAAAACATGAATGAAATAAATATTAGTGTTAGTGGTGTTAAGAAGCAGCTGAAATTGTTAAAATTGAATAAAGCTTCAGGCCTCAATGGAATCCCTGTCAGATTCTACATTGAATTTGTGGCTCAATTAGCCCCTATTCTATCTGTAATCAATCGAAGATTCCTCAAACAAAAAAACATGTCCAGTTCTTGGAAAAAGGCACAGGTCACACCTATTTAGAAGATGGTTAGTAGAAGTGATCCACAAAACTACTGTGAAATATCCTTGACATTGATTTGTTGTAGATTCTTTGAACAGAACAGAATGACCTCCTCAACGCCAATCAGCATAGTTTTTGAAAACATCAGTCATGTGAAACCCGTCTCGCACTTTTCTCACATGACATACTGAAAGCTTTGGATCAAGGCAACCAGGTAGATGTAGTATTTCTTGATTTGCTAAAAGCATTTGACTCAGTACCACACATATGCTTATTGTCAAAAGTACAATCATATGGGGTATCAAATGAAATTTTTGACTGGAGTGAGGACTTTTTGCTAGTGAGAACACAGCATGTTATCTTGGATGGAGAGTTATAATCAGACAAAAAAGCAGCTTCAGGTGTGCCCCAGGGAAGTGTGTTGGGACCCTTGCTGTTCATGTTGTATACTACTGACACTGCAGACAATATTAATAGTATAATCAGGCTTTTTGCAGTTATCTATGAAGAAGTACTATTGGAGAGAAGCTGCATAAGTATTAAGTAAAATCTTGATGAGATTTCAACATGGTTCAGAGATAGGCAACTTGCTCTAAATGTTCAGAAATATAAAACTGTGCACTTCACAAAACAAAAAAACGTTGTATCTTATGACTATAATATCAGTGAGTCAGTGTTTGAATCAGCCAACTCATACAAATCCCCGAGTGTAACACTTTGTAGAGATATGAAATGGAATGATCATATAGGTTCAGTCATGGGTAAAGCAGGTCGTAGACTTCAGTTTACTGGTAGAATACTGTAGAAGTGCAATCAGTCTACTAAAGAGATTGCTTGCAAATCACTCGTGCAACCCATCCTAGAATATAGCCCAAGTGTGTAGCACCCATACCAGATAGGACTAACTGGAGATATTGAATGTACACAGAAAAGGTTTGTTTAATCCATGGAAGTGTGTAACAGAGATACTGAAGGAACTAAAATGGCAGACTCTTGAAGACAGACATAAACTACCTGAGAAAGTCTGTTAGCAAAGTTTCAAGAACTGTCTTTAAATGTTTACTCTAGGGTATATACTAAAAACCCCTATGTATCACTCACATCTCACATGGCAATCGTGCGGATAAGGTTAGAATAATTACTGCACAGACAGAGGCATTCAAACAGTCATTCTTCCTGCACTCCATATGTGAGTTGGGTGTACCCTAATAATTGGTACAGTGGGATGTACCCTCTGCCATGCACCTCATGGTGGTTTGCAGAGTATATATGTAGATGTAGATGTAAATGATACCATAGAGTGTGTAGTTGGCCCAAAAATTTTTAGGTATGTATGTTGATCAGCAATTAAAATGGGGTGAACATACCAGGGTATTTGGAAAACGAATTAGTACAGCATGCTATGCTTACGAATATGAACCACAGTATGTAATAGCTCATGTCTAACAGCAACATATTTTGCACACATACATTCTATCATCAGTTATGGCTTAATATTCTGGAGTGTAAAAGCTCAGAATGTGGAAAATGTGTTCAAACTACAAAAATGAGCCGTGAGAATAATGAGCAGGAGTCATTAAAGGGCCCCCTGCATTAAGCTATTTAAAAAAATGGGGTATTCTGATAGTTCCAAATGAATACATATTTCAAACTGCAGTTTTTATACTAAATGGGTAAAAAAGAAAAAAATCATTGAGCAGTATGCAGCAGACAGCTCCATACATGGTCATCAAACCAGATACAGCAATTGCTTGTACCTAGATAGCAGGAGAGACCCAAATCATGGTGCTTTTCCAAGGAGTCAAGATATATAATAAACTGCCAAAAGAAGGGAACCCTATAAATTTTAAAAAAATTTCAAAGAATATTTACGAAAAATAGTTTTTACTCTATTAAATAGTTCATATAACATAAAATTATTACAAAAAGAAATTTGGTTGACCAGTTACAAAGTAGACACAATACATTGTAGTTTGTAATTTACTCCATTTAATCCAAAACCAAGGAGTATTATTAGAAGAGTCTTACGATTAATTTCTTTTCTGCCATATGCAATGTAGTGATAAATGTTGTGTGTGTGTGTGTGTGTGTGTGTGTGTGTGTGTATCTGCAGATGGATAAATAAATACAAATAAATAGATGCTGTTCTAAGAAACTTTACTCACAGTTGGGAGAACAACAATGAAAATCGCCCTTTGGATAGCTAGAATTTTTATTTTCCTAAATTGCCTGAGGATGGTTCATTTGAAAAAGATGTGGCCAATTCCTTTTCCCATTTGTCCCCAATCTGAGCTTGTGTTTGATCTCTAATGGCCTTGTTGTTGATGAGACTTTAAATCCTAATCTTTCTTCTTTCTGTTTTCCCCCTGCTCTTTATCATACTTAATTCCTAGTCTTTTGTTAAAGAACTGGTCTCCAAAGTAATGTTTAATTCTGATTCCTATGTAGATGTGTATAATTTTAATCTCAGTGATGTGAATTGTTGTAGTTGTACTTTATTCTCTGATGTAACAGTACACAGAAAAGAAAGTGTAGAATGTTTTACACTATAACATCAGTTGCATTTTTTGCAATTTTTCCTATACTTATTTTTATTTTAAATATGAAAATTTCAGATTAGGTTTTGCTGTAACTGTTCTTGATATAAATTCAAACTACAAGTTTATTATTACCAATCATATGTGTGCCTGGTAACAGTAAATCCTGTAATAATTATGATATATTTCTTTAAAATCTATGCTAGATGATCTCTCATATCATTGTTTGGATGATGTTGCAGGCTTTAATTGTAGGCGATTCGAGCTCATCCAACGTTGGAGAATGTGTGTCATCAGCAACTGCTGCTCTGATGAGCCAGGTCCCACCTCCACATTTCTGCTCAATTGTTGTACGTCTTATAGCTCTCCAGATACTTGCTATTGGGGTGAGTCACAAAACCTTCAACAGTTGTTAAATGAAATCTTATGACCTCCAGCAAGAAATACATGGATCATGTTGAATATCAAGAAATTTTCATTCTTGCAATGTACATTTTAAATACGTAGTATCTGGAGATTTTATCTGTAATCTGTAAATATTTTTCATGGACAGAAACCAATTGTGAAAGGAAAATTATTTATAGTTAGTGTAGGTTTGTTAATACTGTGCTAAGGCTACTGTCTTCCCCATGAACCATGGACCTTCCCGTTGGTGGGGAGGCTTGCGTGCCTCAGCGATACAGATGGCTGTACCGTAGGTGCAACCACAACGGAGGGGTATCTGTTGAGAGGCCAGACAAACGTGTGGTTCCTGAAGAGGGGCAGCAGCCTTTTCAGTAGTTGCAGGGGCAACAGTCTGGATGATTGACTGACCTGGCCTTGCAACATTAACCAAAACTGCCTTGCTGTGCTGGTACTGCGAACGGCTGAAAGCAAGGGGAAACTACGGCCGTAATTTTTCCTGAGGGCATGCAGCTTTACTGTATGGATAAATGATGATGGCGCCCTCTTGGGTAAAATATTCCGGAGGTAAAATAGTCCCCCATTAGGATCTCTGGGCGGGGACTACTCAAGAGGACGTCGTTATCAGGAAAAAGAAAACTGGCATTCTACGGATCGGAGCGTGGAACATCAGATCCCTTAACTGGGCAGGTAGATTAGAAAATTTAAAAAGGGAAATGGATAGGTTAAAGTTAGATGTATTGGGAATTAGCGAAGTTCGGTGGCAGGAGGAACAAGACTTTTGGTCAGGTGAATACAGGGTTATAAACACAAAATCAAATAGGGGTAATGCAGGAGTAGGTTTTATAATGAATAAAAAAATAGGTTTGCAGGTAAGCTACTACAAACAGCATAGTGAACGCATTATTATGGCCAAGATAGACACGAAGCCCACGCCTACTACAGTAGTACAAGTTTATATGCCAACTAGCTCTGCAGAAGATGAAGAAATTGATGAAATGTATGATGAGATAAAAGAAATTATTCATGTAGTGAAGGGAGACGAAAAATTTAATAGTCATGGGTGACTGGAATTCATCAGTAGGAAAAGGGAGAGAAGGAAACATAGTAGGTGAATATGGATTGGGGCTAAGAAATGAAAGAGGAAGCCGTCAGGTAGAGTTTTGCACAGAGCATAACTTAATCATAGCTAACACTTGGTTCAAGAATCATGAAAGAAGATTGTATACATGGAAGAATCCTGGAGATACTAAAAGGTATCAGATAGATTATATAATGGTAAGACAGAGATTTAGGAACCAGGTTTGAAATTGTAAGACATTTCCAGGAGCAGATGTGGACTCTGACCACAATCTATTGGTTATGAACTGCAGATTAAAACTGAAGAAACTCCAAAAAGGTGGGAATTTAAGGAGATGGGACATGGATAAACTGAAAGAACCAGAGGTTGTACAGTGTTTCAGGGAGAGCATAAGGGAACAATTGACAGGAATGGGGGAATGAAGTACAGTAGAAGAAGAATGGGTAGCTCTGAGGGATGAAGTAGTGAAGGCAGCAGAGGATCAAGTAGGTAAAAAGACGAGGGCTAGTAGAACTCCTTGGGTAACAGAAGAAATATTGAACTTAACTGATGAAAGGAAAAAATATAAAAATGTAGTAAGTGAAGCAGGTAAAAAGGAATACAGACGTCTCAAAAATGAGATCGACAGGAAGTGCAAAATGGCTAAGCAGGGATGGCTTGAGGACAAATGTAAGGATGTAGAGGCTTATCTCACTAGGGGTAAGATAGATACAGCCTACAGGAAAATTAAAGAGACCTTTGGAGAAAAGAGAACCACTTGTATGAATATCAAGAGCTCAGATGGAAACCCAGTTCTAGAAAAAGAAGGGAAAGCAGAAAGGTGGAAGGAGTTTATAGAGGGTCTATACAAGGGCAATGTACTTGAGGACAATATTATGGAAATGGAAGAGGATGTAGATGAAGATGAAATGGGAGATACGATACTGCGTGAAGAGTTTGACAGAGCATTGAAAGATCTGAGTCGAAACAAGGCCGCGGGAGTAGACAACATTCCATTAGAACTACTGACGGCCTTGGGAGAGCCAGTCCTGACAAAACTCTACCATTGTTGTTGTTGTTGTGGTCTTCAGTCCTGAGACTGGTTTGATGCAGCTCTCCATGCTACTCTATCCTGTGCAAGCTTCTTCATCTCCCAGTACCTACTGCTACCTACATCCTTCTGAATCTGCTTAGTGTATTGATCTCTTGGTCTCCCTCTACGATTTTTACCCTCCACGCTGCCCTCCAATGCTAAATTTGTGATCCTTTGATGCCTCAAAACATGTCCTACCAACCGATCCCTTCTTCTAGTCAAGTTGTGGCACAAACTTCTCTTCTCCCCACTCCTATTCAATACCTCCTCATTAGTTACGTGATCTACCCACCTTATCTTCAGCATTCTTCTGTAGCACCACATTTTGAAAGCTTCTATTCTCTTCTTGTCCAAACTGGTTATCGTCCATGTTTCACATCCATACATGGCTACACTCCATACAAATACTTTCAGAAACGATTTCCTGACACTTAAATCTATACTCGATGTTAACAAATTTCTCTTCTTCAGAAACGATTTCCTTGCCATTGCCAGTCTACATTTTATATCCTCTCTACTTCGACCATCATCAGTTATTTTGCTCCCTAAATAGCAAAACTCCTTTACTACTTTAAGTGTCTCATTTCCTAATCTAATCCCCTCAGCATCACCCGATTTAATTTGACTACATTCTATTATCCTCGTTTTGCTTTTGTTGATGTTCATCTTATATCCTCCTTTCAAGACACTGTCCATTCCGTTCAACTGCTCTTCCAAGTCTTTTGCTGTCTCTGACAGAATTACAATGTCATCGGCGAACCTCAAAGTTTTTATTTCTTCTCCATGAATTTTAATACCTACTCCGAATTTTTCTTTTGTTTCCTTTACTGCTTGCTCAATATACAGATTGAATAACATCGGGGAGAGGCTGCAACCCTGTCTCACTCCTTTCCCAACCACTGCTTCCCTTTCATGCCCCTGGACTCTTATAACTGCCATCTGGTTTCTGTACAAATTGTACAAACAAACTCTACCATCTGGTGAGTAATATGTATGAGACAGGCGAAATACCCTCAGACTTCAAGAAGAATATTATAATTCCAATCCCAAAGAAAGCAGGTGTTGACAGATGTGAAAATTACTGAACTATCAGTTTAATAAGTCACAGCTGCAAAATACTAACATGAATTCTTTACAAATGAATGGAAAAACTGGTAGAAGCCGACCTCGGGGAAGATCAGTTTGGATTCCGTAGAAATGTTGGAACACGTGAGGCAATACTGACCTTACGACTTATCTTAGAAGAAAGATTAAGGAAAGGCAAACCTACGTTTCTAGCATTTGTAGACTTAGAGAAAGTTTTTGACAATGTTGATTGGAATACTCTCTTTCAAATTCTAAAGGTGGCAGGGGTAAAATACAGGGAGCGAAAGGCTATTTACAATTTGTACAGAAACCAGATGGCAGTTATAAGAGTCGAGATGCGTGAAAGGGAAGCAGTGGTTGGGAAGGGAGTGAGACAGGTTTGAGCAAGCAATAAAGGAAACAAAAGAAAAATTCAGATTAGGTATTAAAATCCGTGGAGAAGAAATAAAAACTTTGAGGTTCGCCGATGACATTTTAATTCTATCAGAGACAGCAAAGGACTTGGAAGAGCAGTTGGACAGAATGGACAGTGTCTTGAAAGGAGGATATAAGATGAACATCAACAAAAGCAAAACGAGGATAATGGAATGTGGTCGAATTAAGTTGGGTGATGCTGAGGGAATTAGATTAGGAAATGAGACACTTAAAGTAGTAAAGGAGTTTTGCTATTTGGGGAGCAAAATAACTGATGATGGTCGAAGTAGAGAAGATATAAAATGTAGACTGGCAATGGCAAGGAAAGCGTTTCTGAAGAGGAGAAATTTGTTAACATCGAGTATAGATTTAAGTGTCAGGAAGTCGTTTCTGAAAGTATTTGTATGGAGTGTAGCCATGTATGGAAGTGAAACATGGATGATAAATAGTTTGGAAAAGAAGAGAATAGAAGTTTTCGAAATGTGGTGCTACAGAAGAATGCTGAAGATTAGATGGGTAGATCACATAACTAATGATGAAGTATTGAACAGAATTGGGGGGAAGAGGAGTTTGTGGCACAACTTGACAAGAAGAAGGGACCGGTTGGTAGGACATGCTCTGAGGCATCAAAGGATCACAAATTTAGCATTGGAGGGCAGCGTGGAGGTTAAAAATCATAGAGGGAGACCAAGAGATGAATACACTAAGCAGGTTCAGAATGATGTGGGTTGCAGTAAGTACTGGGAAATGAAGAAGCTTGCACAGGATAGGGTAGCATGGAGAGCTGCATCAAACCAGTCTCAGGACTGAAGACCACCTCAACAACAACAACAACACAGCTACTGTGTGTAATGTGTCTTTTCATTTCCTCAAGTAATAAAGCCTTACAATGTGTTCATCAATTTACACTCTTATATTGAATTTTATATCTCTACTCTTCAGGTGTGTTCAGTTAGTAGTCATTACAGTGTTTCTAGAGATTACTATTTACAAGCTAGTTTTATTATTATAGCTTTCAGTTCCATGGAATTAAAATTATTTGTATGATCAGATATGTGGGAACTGAATGATGTATATTTACTGTAATAAACCCTCAGCATAGAGCTGTCTCCATAAACATAACAGAAAATATGTCTACATTGCTGGAGGTACTGTGAGAAACAATTATGCACTGATAAAAAGTGGTATATACAGTGCCAGTTTTCCTAGAAATAATAAAGTAATTTATTTAGCTTATTTTTTATTGTTTTCAGGAACAATTGCACCTTGAGAATAATTATCGTTTCATTTTTACATTACATGTTTACTTTTTAAGCTTTATTTTTAACTAATTGTGCACAATTTATTTCAGATCTTCAACCAAGTGACAATGGTGAGACATTCAGTAGATCAGATTGGTACATTATTTATGTACACAAATCCAGTCATCTCTCTTTTAGCTTTCAAGTATACTCATGTAAAGCTCTATATACATGGGAAATTTCTGTGAGTCATTTGTTGTTGATTAATGGGAAATGACCTAGTATGTTCCTCCGATATTGATGTTTCTTACAATATTGATTCATAGTGGCATTAAATACTGAAATACTACAGTAACCTGTGGCTTTCTAAATGACTGAATTGCAAAATTTTATCTGTATGATTCTGTAACAGAATTCTGTGTGTAATGTTTAAATATTTGTCCTCTTTGTTATCATTTTAATTCTCTCTATGAGTTGTAAGAAATTCACTGATGCATAATTCTTAAAAACTGGCATCCTTATTAATGTGATACTGTTGAACTAACATTGTTTTCATCACATCTGTTTAAAAGAAAAAACACACTTTGTTGAATTGTGTAATGTTGTGATATATTATGGGTGTGACACTCATCGCAGCTCACTGACATCAATAAAACAGTAAATTTCAAGTTATTGGGAAACATCCAATGATAACATAATCATAACTTCAGTTATTGATCATTTTATTTCACAATTTTCTAATATCTGAAGACAGTTGTTTTTCTCACTCTGTGTATGATATTCCATTCTATTTACACATCATTATATCATTAATTTGACAAGTGCATAATATACAATGCATCACATACTGGCCAGCAATTCTGTTGCATAATTTTATAGTTTTCTCAAGGAAATGCTTTTAGTGTAATATATACATTATAAACATGTTCAGGTTCAGCCATTTAAACATAAAAGCACATAAATAACATCATGGTCAGCGTTCTATTCATTCATAAATGTTCTTGTTTTTATTCACTTCTGCTATTTATTTGGAAATTACTCACAGTATCTTACTTCACTGTTACTGACATTGGTGTGGTGAAAGCCACATGTACAACTGTACACTACTGAAACAGACATAGAAAGGTAGCCTTCTGTAGAATAATATTGAGAAGAAATCTAGCTTATGTGTTCCTTACAAATAATCAGGTGTTAAAGCCAGTGTATGGACACAGTTCTAAAAATATTATAAACAACTCTTCAAGCAACTAGGAATATTGGAAAAATAATAATAGTATGTATACTCCAATCTAAAGATAGTCATTAACTAGTAATTCTGATTTTAAAACAAATACAGGTGACACAGAATAATGGGAATGTTTGAAATTAGTAGTGGCACCCATGAGCAAATGGCAGCACTATGGGTTCGTGACAGTTAGCAAGTAAACAGTCCGCCACTTTTGTAAACATAGACCAGTGGAACAAACAGCAGTGTGCATTAGCCATGAAAATGTTTTATAAAAAAAATGATAATTTGGTAGCGGCATAGAGGGAGTTTTGACGTTTTTATAATTTAGGACGTCATGATGCCAATCCATCGAAACACGTGATAAAATGTTGGATTAATAACTTTGAAGAGACTGGATTTGCCCTCAAGAAGAAATCAACAGGACAATTGAGAAGTGAGCATTCTCCAGCAAACATTGATGTTGTACGCAAGTCTGTCTTACGGAGCCCATGGTGTTCCGTTCGTAAGCAAGCAGCAGTGGTTGGAATGTCCCGGGAGAGTGTTCGCAGAATTCTTCATCTTGATTTAAAATTTCATCAATGAATGACAACGATTACCAGTTACGATTAGGATTCTGTCAACAAATGATAACAAAAATAAACAGTGATAATGAATTTATAAACAAGTTGTGGATGTCAGATGAGCCAATTTCCATCTTAGAGGTTATCTGTATAAACAGAACCAGCGTTACTGGACAAACACAAATTCTAATGACGTTCATGAGCGCCCTCTACATGCTAGTAAAGTGACATTATGGTGTGGTGTTTCATCATATGGGATTATGGAACCATATTTGTAGTAACCAAAACCAACCGTGGGAATGCCTTCGGCTGCGGATCGGATCCACTAGGCGGGGAAGCCGCCGGCGGTGGAGCACGCACCACCGGGTAAACACAAGAATGAGTCGGACGACAGACCAATGACAACCAACAACAACCGACAACGACCGACTATGACTGACACAACAAGGAAGAGATAAACAACGGAGGCTTGTAGAAACCACAACACCAAACACCAACAGTAAAACCACTTGGAACCAGAGCCAGGCAAATGTCAACAATGAGCAACGACCAGAACGCAGTACCGCTGAGATAGAGACGCAATCCGGAGCGAGTACCAGACTGACTTGACCAGGGCAGAGCGGGTCCCTATATATGAAACTGGAGGGAGTGGCTATTGGCCGCGGTCTGCACGTGGTGTAGCGGTGGCGCCCTCGCTGCACGAGAGCCGCTGCGCGGAAGAGCCGCCGCAGACGCGGAGCCCTCTATGGGCTGGCCACGTCCATTTGTTCTGGCACGTGTTTAACTTCCACGGTGGGAGGTACTAGAATATTCTTTCACAAATGAACAGGGAAACACAATAACTTTCGATGTCGATTGTTATGTGGAGATGTTAAAAACTTTCATTACACCTACAGTGAACAACTTTCCAAATGTTCAAGAAGCCTGGTTTCAACAGGACGGAGCGACATCACCCACTGCATGGCAATCAATGGTATATGTGCGAGAATTGTTTGGCAACAGTGTGATTCCACAATTTGGTAACATTCCCTAGCCCTCTAGACTGCCAGATTTATCTGTTTGTGATATTTTTTCTTGTGGGGCTGCCTCTAGAGCGAAGTCTACATGACTCAACCAAGAACCCTGGATGAGTTAAAACAGAGAATTCAGGATGCAATCCACAGTTTTCCAGCTGCAATGTAGCAGTATCAATGAGGAATCTCAACAGTAGATTCCACGAATGTATTTGTACAGGAGGACACCTTCTAAAGGGTGTATTTTTTTTTAAAAAAATGATAAATGCCATCAATGTTTCATAAGTGGCAAAGTTATAAAGTTTCAATTACTATGAATGCAATTTGTTTCCTTCATCACTTCCAGTTTTATTGGGTTGTGGAAATGTTCCCATTTTTCTGTGTCACCCTGTATAACACTGATAACTATAGTACTAGGAGTTTTAAGTTTGTCCTTAATAGAAATAATGAAATGTCCTAGCATGAAAATCACTTATGCTCTACTCAATGATTTACAGTGCCTCGTTTACAGGGTGTTCAGAGATTCCCGTTACAAACATCCAGGCCTTTCCAGAGGCCACTGAGTAAATAATATTTTGAACAGGAACCTATGTCCAGAAACATACTGTTTACACTCTTTGATGGTTCCAGTTTGGATGTTTAACCCACCCCCTTCTTTTGAGGAATTGAATTAGGCGTGATGCAATAAAGTTATTAGGTAACAATTTGAAATGGGCCATAACAAAACAACCGTTTCTCATCTAAGCACATTTATTTGTATTAACATTAAGCATTATGTTTTTACATTATTCCAAAACAGAAAGGAACCCAGCATACTGTACGTACAGAACAGTACTGGTGCATTACTACAGCAGCTCAATGTCGTGACCACCAACATGGTTACAGACATTGACCTATGAAGTATGTTCTGGTACACATCCTCCATCCCACCTGGTGTACCTTCTATTTCTAGTGCATCTGCCAGAACTCATGCCAGTAGATCTTCCTCTGTCTCTACAGGAGTCTCGTAGATTAAACTTTGTGTACAACCCCGCAAGAAGAAGTACATAGGAATACATATAATCCTATCTACCCTATTGCATACCGGGACAAACAGACTTTCCTCTTTCCCTCATTAGACATGGCTACATTAAACATCTGAACTGAAACCATCATAGAATGGAAACAGTACATTTAAAGACATGGGGTCCTATCCATAATATTATGTACTCACTCTCCTCTACAAGTCCTAGCACTTTTAACGGAAATTTCTGAACACCCCATATAAGGCAATATTTTGAATAACAAACTCAAATCATTTTCAGTAAACAACCTTTCTGATCCACAGTTGAATTTTCGAATAACCAAAGTTATAAAATGTTATGTAAGACAATAAGGGAAATTCTTCATAATTATGTGTACAAGGTACCACTGTAAATATCCACCATATACCTGCTCATTAAATAGGAACTTATTTGACAGTTTTGAATCAGTTAACAAGTTCTGCATAATAACTGGATATTGTTAATGTAATCAGTGGGCTATGTAGCCATCTACACACATCAAAAAAAGTTTTGCATCACCCCCGTTCCCAGAACTCCTGAAGATAGACGTTGACTGTGAATATTGTACCATGGACACAGTCCTATTGACTGTTCAGAGACGTCACTAAGCCCATCAAAAGATGTAAAAAACCATGCATTAATGGCACCTATTACAGGGGGTCCAACAGCCGATCAGTTCCAGTCATTCAGTCAGGATGGAGGTACATGACTCATGTTGTCTGTAGTTCAACCATGCCTGGACAGCCGATACCGCGGTTCGATTGCATCTGCATTGTTTCTTTGTGCCAGGAAGGGCTCTCTAGAAGGGAAGTGTCCAGCCGTCTCACAGTGAACCAAAGCGATGTTATTTGGACATGGAGGAGATACAGAGAGACAGGAACTGGTCAATGACAAGCCTTTCTCAGGCTGCTCAAGGACTACTACTGCAGTGGATGACCGCTACTACGGATTATGGCTTGGAGGAACCCTGGCAGCAACACCACCATGTTGAATATTGCTTTTTGTGCAGCCACAGTACGCTGTGTTACACCTCAAACTGTGCCAATAGGCTGCATGATGTGCAACTTCAGTCCCAACGTCCATGGTGAAGTCCATATTCGCAACCACACCATGCAGCATGGTACAGATGGGCCCAACAACATGCCGAATGGACCACTCAGGATTGGTATCATGTTCTCATTTATTTATTTACATGTCAAGTTCTGAAGGACCAAATTGAGCAACAAATCTCCAAGGTCATGGAACATGTCAGTAGATAAAATTACAACATAAAAGTAATTACAGATAAAAATGAAATGTTGATGAAGCCGAGAGAAGTCAATCCATAAGCTTAAGTACACTAAATCAACAATACAACAAGAATAAGCTTAATTTTTCAAGGAACTCCTCGACTGAATAGAAGGAGTGACCCATGAGGAAACTCTTCAGTTTCAATTTGAAAGCGCATGGATTACTGCTAAGATTTGTGAATTCAAGTGGTAGCTTATTGAAAATGGATGTAGCAGTATACTGCACACCTTTCTGAACAAGATATGACAGTAGGGAATACATATATTGAGAGGCCAATGTCAAAATACCAAGACTCATGGACAGGGGTCGGCAAGAGGTTTGTGAACTCTTCACCGATGAGTGTTGCTTATGCCTTCAACCAGACAATCATCAGAGACATGTTTGGAGGCAATCTGGTCAAGCTGAACGCCTTAGATACACTGTCCAGCAAGTGCAGCAAAGTGGAGGTTCCCTGATGTTTTTGGATGGCATTATGTGGGGCCAACATATGCCACTGGTGGTCGTGGAAGGTGCCGTAATGGCTGCACGATACTTGAATAACATCCTCCGATCGATAGTGCAACCATATCGGCAGCATACTGGCAATGCATTTGTCTTCATGGACAACAATTCGTGCCCCCATTGTGCACATCTTGTGAATAACTTCCTTCAGGATAATGACATCACTCAACTAGAGTGGCCAGCATGTTCTCCAGACATGAACCCTATCAAACATGCCTGGGATAGATTGAAAAGGGCTATTTATGGGTGACGTGACCCACCAACCACTCTGAGGGATCTACACTGAATTGCTGTTGAGGAGTGGGACAATCTGGACCAACAGTGCCTTGATGAACTTGTGGCTAGTATGCCATGACGAATACAGGCATGCATCAATCCAAGAGGATGTGCTACTGGGTATTAGTGGTACTGGTGTGTACAGCAATCTGGACCACCGCCTCTGAAGATCTCGCTGTATGGTGGTACAACATGCAGTTGTGGTTTTCATGAGCAAAAACAAGGGCAGAAACGATGTTTATGTTGAGCTCTATTCCAATTTTCTGTGCAGGTTCCGGAACTCTTGGAACCGAGGTGATGCAAAATTTTTTTTATGTGTGTCATTGAATGACTAAGTAATAGACTTGGTCATGCAGAAGAACAGTCCTTTGAGGTATGTGTTACTTGTGCATATTTTCTTTCCGTTGGCCTCAATCTAATGGAACATACGCTCACAGAAATTTCCTTGATGTAACTTCTCACTAATTTAACTGTTACTTCTCCAGTATAGTGCACTACTTGCACTTTTCTTCATAAAAAAGTTTATCATTTCTTTCCCTGCCTTACACGCATCAAAATACCTTTTTATAGTTTACTATTTGTTTGAAAATCAATCTAGTGTATGCCCTTTGGGTTTGCCATCTGACTTTTGGCTTCCCTGACTAGGGGATCTGCCTGAGGAATGCGTTTTTTTGACATACGTAGAAGCCCTCAGTTAACCCACCAGTATTTGAATATGTTTTTCTTATTCTGAATTGTAACCCTTATTGCTGAGAAATTTACTCTCTTTTGTGTACTAAAGCTTGTGTATAGCCTCCAAAAATATTCTTATTCTTAACAGTTGCCTTCAGAATATTTCTGCCCTCTTGTCTTTATACTGTACAGCTACAACTACTGGTAATGTAATTTGCTTGCATATACCTAGAAGCACAGGACATGCTCAGTTCCTATTCTCAGTAACAGCATTTTATGACTCTACTTTCCACATTCCTTCATTAAAATAGCTACTGATTAGATGTCAACTGCCATGGCCGTATTACTTGATAAGTGCTTACATTTCGTACTTTAACATAGAAATCAAGTTATGCTTATTAGAGGGTTCCTTGAATGCTTACATTTTATTCCATTACTGATATTACATTTTTGTTATTCAAAGCAGCTCATTTTTGTAAAAGGTTCTAACACCTTTCCGTTTTGAGAAAAATAATATCTTTGAAATATTATGTTAACTTGTGAGTGCTAAAGGTAGTTACTGTTTTGCCATATAGCAGCAGAGTTCTGATGACAACATCTTCCAACAGCTGTTCTTACTTTCTCATGTACACCATTTAATTTATTGAAAAATGACAAGGATACTTTTAGTATAACATTTCTCTTTAGGATTCCTTAGTTGGACATTAGCTTTTGTTCTACTAAATTTCACAACATTTTATGAAGCAAGTATTCATTGCTGTTAAGTGGCACCAAACACTCAGCTGGCATATCTATGGACATTGGTAACTGCTGTTTTTATGTGTATGTGTTAAACATTTGGTTACAGCATTCAGAGTACTTTCAAAAGCTACTATTGAATTACTTTCACACTCAAGCATTCCTCACACCATTGTTGTTGAATACTGTTCTTCAGAGCTTGGACAAAGTGCTTTTTTAAATGATTGTAGAATGTGAATGAATGGATAGAAGCATTTGTTTTGATACATACTATTTCTCAGGCTCATGAGAAAAGAGTTCCAGCCTCTGCTATTTTGCTAGCCACTTTACCTGTTGATAAGATTTGTCCAATAGGTATATCTCAGTTGAGTACTTTAGATACAATAGCAGGTGGTTGATGTACTATTGTTAGACTTAACAACAATAGCAGTATTAACTTAACTTGTATTCTGTTTATATATCTTTTGTTGAATATTCATCTTCAACCAAATAATTGACACAATATTTTACTGTGAAAATAATTAAATGTGGTAACTGCCACAGGTTCATCTTGAATGGAAATCCATATAATGCAGTGCTGTTGAAAAGTTCCTGGATTTCCATCCTGGTGAGAATGTTGAAATGCCATGACATTTTGATGAGTGTCATACCATTATCTTCAGTAAAAGTCAAACCAAGAGTTTTTCATCGACAGAATACACCAGAAAAATTCATATTCACCCACACAATACTGGTGTAAAGAATATGTAGTTTGTACTGCACCCTACTTAAGAAGTGATTATATTCATTTTTGTCAATACAGCTACTGCTACTATCATTGCACAATCCAGGAAAATTGCTACTGTTCTTTGCAGCTGTAACCCCAGTTGTCACCAGGCATACTGTTGGGAAGGTTCCCCACAATAGCATGAAGATCATATCACTGTATGAGTTGTGTGAAAGCCCCAGATGCTGCATTTGTGGAAAGTGATGAAACAGAGTGTAGAGATTTGTTGGAATAGAGAGGCATTCGTACATGGATGTGAAGGAAGTATTGTCCTTCACTCAGTAACTTTGTACACAGTATGTTGTTCATTTGAATGCTTGTAGTAAGAGGTATTAGCAAAAAATTTCAGATATTCACATTTCCTATCAAATACTACAACAAAGAAAGCAGGTAGTGGGTCAGATACTAAGTAAGAGTTCTATTATCACTCCTTTTTGCTAGCAGAAGCACTCCATCAATGTTAATTTTTACTTGGTAGTACATTGAACAAAAATCCATTAACTTTCCATGTAAATGATGCTACAGTAATTTCATCTGATGCTATAAAGTATATCAATTGTCTCCCCTAAAATCAATAACTGCCCTTTACCGAAGAATTCAGAAGACATTTTTGTCTGCTCATGACATGGGTCTTGCAGTGTCTGATGCAATTATTCAAATGGTTTTTCTTTGTATCCAAATGATGGATCAGCAATAAGGACAAATATACAGTTAAATGATATTTGTTAATGATTCCCAAAAACTGTGAAAACTAATCACTGTTTTCAGCAGTGAAGAAGTCATGCACGTATTATGCTCATACTTTCACTACATTCACTCTAGTACCATCGTACAGCAACATTTTTCAGTAACTGCTCTGAACAGTGATGGTTTTTCTACGTATTTTGCTCTTACCATCAATAAACACTCTTTAACTGAACATCACTTCAAACGGTAATACCTGACATAAAAAGTTAAGTACTCATAAGGGGAGAATGGAAAAGAAATGAAACTTCACATGTTGAGAGGTTGTGTGATGTTAAAAAATTTAGTCAAATATACAGAGAAATTGGCAGTATGAGCCCTCTTACCAAAATGACATTGCACCCCCTCTGACCTGGATGGAGGCACTGTTTCAGTTGGGAAGGGTGTCATAAAGATGTTCTATCCTCTCCTTAGGCAGTTGCGCCTACAAGTGATCCTTGGTATCCTAGACACTAGGACTGGATATTGTGGATGTCTGAGCTGGTCTCACACATGTTCTACTTGGGATTGATCGGGGGTCTTGCTGGCTACAGGAGTACCACAACATTACCCAGACAGTATGTAGAGACATGTTCCATATGTGTACAAACATTGTGCTGTCGAAAAATGGTACCTTGATACTGTCGCACGAGAGGCAACATATGAGGACACTGGACGCCCATGACATGCTGATGTGTAATGAGGGATTCCTCACTCTGTATCAGACGTGATCTGAAGTTATGCCCAATGGCTTCCCATACCATGACACCAGGAGAAACACTACTTTGCTTCCCTGCAGCCTAGGAACGATGGGTCCTCTTCCCAGATCACTGCCACACTTGCCAATGATCATAATCTGGGGTACTGCAGAACCATGATTCATTGCTGTACCCCATGTAGTGCCATTCATTATATGTTTTCCAGTCATGGCACTGCTCCAAAAGCCACAGTTTGTGTTGTGGCATTAACAGCAGCTTATACATGGGACAGTAATTCCCAAGTCTTGTGGCTGAGAGTCCCTGATCAGTGGTGCAGATTGACACAGAATGTTGCAGAGATTTCCTTACTTGTGATCAGATGGCAGGTGCTGAAGTGAAGATGTTATAATGTGCTTGGTGCACAGTACAGTGATCCTCCCTTTTTATGGTCAGATATGGTGAACCAGAACCTTGATGATGACAAATATACCTGCCCTTACAGTCTGATGCAGTCCAACATTAGGCCACTGTCACATAGGAATGCCCCACAAATCTGGATATTGCATGATTCAACCAGCTGGCCAATTGGAGATCCACAATGAGACCATTTGCAAACTTTGTCAGGTGCTGATAATGCTGCCTGATAAGAGTATGCAGCATCTCCATGACTCTCAAAGTGATTACCCAACGTCTGATGATGATCACACACATAAATCTTACCAGGTCTTAATATCACAAAACATGAACACCACTAATGCACTCTAGTGGCCATTCTACCTTTCACAGGGAATTGTAGCTCTGATCATTTACGCACATGCCAATGGTGTGAATGTGTATGAAGTTATATTGACATACAATAAGTCTTCTGGATTCTTCAGTTTCTGTGTCAGGCAGTTTTTTGAGGTCACTGTCAACTAATGGCACAAAGTTGCACCTCAATAAGACTTTGCAATTAAAACTAAATAATAATAGTAACATATACTACATATTTTCTAGTTACACTTGAGCTGTCTGTGTTTGAGTTGTCTCCACCTACATTTCAGGAGTATGAAATCACAAGTTTCTTCAGGAAAAACGTAGGATAGGCAGCTGTTGACTCTTATGTGTGTCATCTTGTACCTTTATCTGTAATCCAAATTATGAAACTCATCTGTGATAAGAGGACCTCTTGAAGTTGGACATTCTTTGTGATCATTTTTTGTTTGCCTAGGATTAGTGAAATAAGTTCCATTGCTGGTAACTGCTTCTGCTTGCCACAAAATATAATATAATGTATCACTTTGCACCTGCTTAGAGCTTGAAATGTACCATGAGTGCACATAAGTGATAACACAGACATTCACTTATATTTGGTTTACTAAAATGTTGATTAGATATTTTAAGAAGTGTTAATGTTGTATAGTTTTTAATTCTGAACTCACCCACTGAGGCTGAGAAATGCACTCTTAGACCATCATATACCGACATTAATCTCTAATGAGTATGCTGCACATCAAGTGTCACATAGAAGAGCCTTCCTATCTTGTCATAAATTACATGCATTATTATTGAAAGAGCTTTCTCCCTAACTAGTTCATACAGTACATGAGATTCATCTTCCATAATAGTGTGTAGTTTTAACACTATAACATGAAGTATCATGCAATAACAATGTAAACAGGATCTTACAGTGTGTTTTTGTGACAAGTGCAAAACTTCATGTAACCTTATCATTTTTATTGAGGTTAAAACTTTCATTTCACAGTAATTTAAAATTTACATTTCAGTATCACTAGCACTGCCTTCTTGTGAATCTTTCTGACTTCCAAGTTATAGCTTGTGTAAGTTCCATGAATGTCTTACAAAGAAAAGTTATGTTACAAAACAATACCTTACATGATTAATCATCTCTCTCCTTGTAAAAATATATTCAGTACTCATTTTGTTCATCACACAAAGCAACTGTTCATCTAGGAAATGAGTTGTTTTACTTTTTAATATATTCTTCTCTGAGTTTAGAGTTTCTGACTACTCTCATTACATTACTGTATTGAAAATATACTTACATAAACCTATGTAACAATTTACCTGAACAAGAGCTGTTATACAATCACATCTATATTAACCCTCTGTTCAACATTCACTGTGTAATAAACAGAGTTCATAGAATGATAGAAGGTCTCATGAAATTTTTTTTCTAACTGCCAATTTGTTGGCTGCCTGTCCAATAATAATACATGAATTTTTTGATAGTCGTTTTATGACTACTTAATTACTTTTTTTCTGCTGAAAAAAAGGAATGCTGGTGAACAACATAATTTCTGTCCAACAGTGTAATGATACATACCTTGTTTTACTCACCCTTTCTTTTGTTATTTTGATTTTTGTATATTTCTCTAGGCTTCTTCACTTTGTTTTCTGACTGAAAAGAACACCTCATTTCTTTCAGTTATTTGGTGCTATTTGAGTGAAATTGTATCTTGTAGATAACCCTTTGGCAAACAGAATGTCATTCTTAGGAAATGTGTGTTAAAAAGGTTGTATTCTGATACAAGGCAATGAAATTTTCAAGAAGATAAAATGATAGTATGCATGTAGATAATTTGTTTTCTTCCCCAATTCAGCACTATATTTTTTTCTATTTGTATGTGATATCCAAGACAAGTAATATCATTTGAAATATCTTCTCAGAATGAAGATGAAATAACATTTGTTGTACATGTTACCATGAAACATTTCTAAGTAGGGACAGAGGTTTCATAAAGAAGAGAGTAATGAAATGGCAGGTAATTATCTTCAAATTCAAATTGTGTTATTCTCATTTTTCCTTTATTTCCATGAAGTCAAAACTATGAAACTATTTCAGCTACAGATTCAACATAATTTTTGTACATTACTCATTACAAGTCAAATCAGTATACAGTTTGGACATGGATTATCTGTGAATTACTTTTATGTTAACTTACCATATGTTTACAGGAAACCTATTCATTGGAACAAGTTTGTGGGGGCAGCTCAGTGTTTCCAACACAAGAAAAAACTGAAAATATGTTGATGAATTTGCTCATGCCCCTCTGTTTGCGTGTTGGAAGTGGAAGGAAAGGTAAATTGCTTATCATAATAATGTGAATAGAAGTGAAAAATACAATGCATAGTACCCTCATTATTTTTGTAATGCTTTTGTTAATGTTTTGCAGCGTGCTCTCTTTCTGTTATTTGTCTGTTTTGCAGCATGCTCTCTTTCTGTTGTTTGTTCCAAGTTTGTTTTACTTGTCCCTTTCCCTTTAGTGCTAAAGCTCACTTACTGACTAAAAGAATCCATTCTGTTTCAATGAGCATCTTTAATTTTGATTTATGTATCTGTATCTTATTATTTTTCTTGTTCATAAGTGTAATATGTATTTCCATTTTCTCCTTATTCTATGAATTACTACAGATACGTATAAACTGAG
This sequence comes from Schistocerca nitens, assembly GCF_023898315.1. Lineage (NCBI taxonomy): Eukaryota > Metazoa > Arthropoda > Insecta > Orthoptera > Acrididae > Schistocerca > Schistocerca nitens. Next base: position 387,516,683 of record NC_064620.1, read on the forward strand.
GTGATGCAGATACATATAAACTGAGGTGATAAAAGTCATGGAATATCTCCTAATATCTTGTCAGACCTCCTTTTGCTTAGCATAGTGGAGCAGTTCGATGTGGCATGGACTCAGCAAGTCATTGGAAGTCCCCTACAGAAATGCTGAGCCATGCTGCCTTCGTAAATGTCCATAATTGCAAAAATGTTCTCAGTGCAGGATTTTGTACATGAAATGACCTCTCGATTATGTACCATAAATGTTCGATGTGGTTCATATCAGGCTATCTCGTTGACCAGATCATTCACCTGAATTGTCCAGAATGTACTTCAGACCAATCACGAACAATTGTGGCCCAGTGACATGGCACATTGTAATCCATAAAAATTCCATTGTTGTTTGGGAACATGAAATCCATGAATGGCTGCAAATGGTTTCCAAGTAGCTGACTATAACCATTTCCAGTCGATAATTCCTTCAGTTGGATCAGACAATCCAGTCCATTCTATGTAAATTCAGCCCTCACCATTATAGTACCACCACCAGCTTGCACAGTGCCTGTAGTCAACTTTGGTGCATGGCTTCATAGGGTTTGCACCATGCTTGAGCTCTGCCATCAGCTCTTACCAGCAGAAATCAGGACTCATCTGACCAGACCATAGTTTTCCAGTCATCTAGGGTCTAGGAGAGGCACTGCAGGCGATATCGTACTGTTAACAGAATCATTCACGTCAGTCATCTGCTGCAATTTCCCATTAACAACAGTCCTAATGGATACATCTGTCATATGTCCCATATTGATTTTGGCAGTTATTTCACACAATGTTGCTTGTCTGTTAGCACTGACAACTCTATGCAAATGCTGTTGCTCTTGGTCGTGAAGTGAAGTCCTTCAGCCACTGCATTGTCTGTGGTGAGAGGTAACACCTGAAATTTGCTATTCTCGGCACACTCTTGGCACTGTGGGTATCGAATATTGAATTCCCTGAAATGGAATGTCCCATGCATCTAATTCCAACTAACATTCTGCATTTAAAGTCTGTTAATTCCTGTTCTGCGACCATAATCACATTAGAAACCTTTTCACTTGAATCACCTGAGTACAAATAACAGCTCTACCAGTGCACTGCCCTTTTATACCTTATGTATGAGATACTACTGCTATCTGTGTATGTGTATGTTGCTGTCCAACGACTTTGTCACCTTGGTGTATGGTCTATAAGCCATGGTCTATACTACTGCTATCTGTGTATGTGTATGTTGCTGTCCCACGACTTTGTCACCTTGGTGTATGGTCTATAAGCCATGGTCTATCTCTGCCAGTACTTTGTATCAGTATTAATTAAGTTTTGTCCTATTCCACTTTCTTATGGAGTAAGGGAAAAATTGCTGTCTACATGCCTTGGTACATACTCTCATTTCTTTATTATCATTTTCTCATGATCCTGGTGTGAGAATACAATGATGCCCACAGAATTATTTAATCTTTCTCAGATACCAATTCCCTACATTTATCTAACAGTCTTTGAGGTAAAATAATCATGCTCCTCCCAAATATTAAGCAATGGAAGCTCAATAATGTTAAGAAAAGATAGATTGCTACTCACCATAAAGATGACACATTGAGTTGCTGATAGGCGCAATGAAAAGACAGTTACACATTAGGTTTCAACCAAAGGCTTCTTCAGAAAAGAAAACACACACTTTCATACAAGTGAGCAAATGCAATCTCTGGTAGCTTGTACCAGAAAGCGAGTGTCATGTTGAATGAAAGCAGCAATTTGGAGTGGGAGAAGAGCACTGTCTGGAAGAGCACACAGGGACTAGATGGAGGCATGACGAGACTGCTAGTAAATGCTTCAGGATGCTGTGAGCCATGGGGATGGGAACTGGAAAAGGAGAGGAGCAGGAAAGTGGAAAGATCATGGGTGCATTGGTAGAGGGTGACCCACAGTGAGGATGAGGGGACATGAATATGGAGGAGGTGACAGGACAGAGGGAGCAGAAATTGTTGAGTGGAGGGTGGGAGGACAGTAGATTGCTGTAGGTTGAGGCCGGGATCATTTCAGGAGCAGAGAATTCCAACATTCTGATGACTTTGAGTGTGAGAGTGGATCTGAGTTATATTGACTTATTCCCCCAAACCACCTTCCACTTCTTTACAAAGTGACTTACTTCGAGTTTGCGGCCACTCTTCTTTACTGAATAGCTTGCTGCTGGAAACCCTCTTAACTTCTTCTCCGGCAAATAACACTAGGTACAGGAATTTTAAACTCTTTCTACATATAAAATAAGTAGACATACGAACTTTACTTTTCATCAAATAACAATAAAAATTTCACTTTCCACATGAATATGCAACTTCCTGCATGTCTCTTGTACAGACGGATTTTAGAAACACATTGAGTTGTAGTTAAAAGAAAGTTGGCTTGGATACCATGACCTTCCTTAACATGAAGCATAAAATGAGTCTTGCCCCTAACAAGGTTGCTTCAAGAGTCTACAAGAGTACTTTTTCAACTGTTCTTGTTTTTATAACAATAGTCAATGACACAACAAGCACAGAGCTGCATATAAACTCCATGGTTCTTCCTTACACACTCACTAAAACATCTATGGATTGCCCAACAAGTACTTGTCAGTGCTGTCTGACTGCTGCGTCTATTTTCTTCCCGCAACTGATTTTAAACCTGCACACACAAACATGTGACACGTGGTAGGTAGGATTCTACCAACCCGCACTCATATCCAGAATATCGTATGTTCAAGATGGTAGAAGGTTGAGTGGTTCTAGAATTTACACAGAAATTCTCAAATCGCTACAGAATGTGTTGTAAGGATAACTCACATCTACACAGTTAGAAAAGCTGGGATGGAGGGGAACATCCAGGTGGCCCATGTCGTGAAGCAACCATTGAAATCAAGCATATTAAGTTCAGCTGCATGTTGTGCCACAAGGTGGTCTACCATGCTCTTGGCTACAGTTTGGCAGTGGCCGTTCAGCTTGGTGGATGGGTGGTTGGTAGTCATACCAATATAAAAAAGGTTTGCAGTGACTGCAGCAGTGCTAGTATATGACATGGCTGCTTTCACAGGGGGCCCAGCCTTTGATGGTGTAGGATAAACCTGTGATAGGACTGGAGTAGTAAGTGCTTGGTGGATGAATTGGCAGGTCTTGCACCTGGGTCTCCCTCAGGGATGTGATCCCTGTGGCTAGGGGTTGGGATTTGGATTGGCATAGGGGTGGATTACAAGGTTGTAGGGGTTGGGTGTGTAACCAAATACCATTTTAAGAGGAGCGGAAAGGATCTCAAATAGGATGTCCCTCATTTCAAGGCATGATCACAGGTAATCAAAGCCCTGATGAAGGATGTGGTTCAGTTGTTCCAGTCTGGGATGCTAACATATGATAAGGGGTCACTCCTTTGTAGCTGGTTCTTGGAGGTGGTGGAGGTTGGTGTTAGATTTGGGTCCTCCATCAGACATTGCTCTAGAAGAAACTGGGAGGCTTCATGATATGTCTGTGAGCAGGAGGTATCCTGATAATCACACCAATCCAATTCACAGATGTGTATTTTGATAATCAAAAGTTGCCAAATGCAGCTTCCAGTAATTCATCGACAGCAGTTAAATCTTCATTCAGGATCTCGCAGCAGACACAGATCATAATCATATAGACCAGTGAAAGCTACGCATAATCCTAGCCCCCCCCCCCCCCCATAAGCAAACACAAGTAATTTAATTAAAGTAACTAAACATGGAAAAATTAATTCCACATTATTGCATGTAGAAACTAAAAAACTGAACTAATAGCAACACATTATCATTTCACCGAGGATGCTGTACGTGATGATGTTTGTAAATAGTTGTTTATTCTTTGAGATCACTTATACTTCTGGTGAGCAGTGTATGGTATGCTCAAGTATCAGTGGAAAATTTCATTAGCAATCTATGATTTGCCTTGTTACTGGCAGCAAAAGTCATTTTGGGGCTTCAGTCTAGACTTATTTGATATACACTGGAGAGCCAAATAAACTGGTATATCTGCCTGATATTGTGTAGGGCCCCCATGAGCATGCAGAAATGGTGCAACATGATGTGGCATGGACTCGACTAATGTCTGAATTAGTGCTGGAGGGAAGTAACACCATGAATCTGAAGTGCACGAGGGGGTGGAGATCTCTTCTGAACAGCACGTTGCATGGCATTGCAGAATGCTCATTAATGTTCATGTCTGGGGAGTTTTGTGGCCAGTGGAAGTGTTTAAACTCAGAAGACAGGGTGTATACGACCCGGTAGAACTGGGAAAAAACTGGGAATTTTTTCATCCGAGAGAAAACTGGGGAAAACCAAGAATTTTTCATTGTGTTAATTTTTGGTTAAATTTTTGTAACTTAAACTGGTAAGAACCAATACTCTAACAAAGGATATTACTGTATCTTGCTACAGCAGAATAATACTGCAACAATAAAACATGAATGAGAGAAAAAAAAACGAAAATAAAACTCAGGTTTCAAGGAAATGCACCATATACAACAACAAAACATTGTGCTCATACAAGCATTTGCCAACAGCAAAATGTGTCAAAGGCTTTAGGAACACTATGCAATGCTTCATAACAACAATTTGCCTCCGATGAGCATGACGTTTCAACTCTTTACATTAGATTCGTTTGAGTTGTTGTGAGCAAGCTCATATGCATGTGCAGTTGAGTTGCATATGAGTAGCTTCTCCCGCTTCTGGCTACAGGAGTGTGGCAGTTAGCTGTATAAGCAATAGCAGCAAGCAGCCAGATGCTATCCGGAAATATTTACTAGCGCACCTAAGCTGCCAGATTCACGCATGCGCAACAGGCCTGGATCTAGGGGGCAGGCAGCAAACCTGGGTATCTACCCCAGGTGACAATTTCAGAGGAATGGGGGAAGGGGGGGGGGAGCAAATTCAGAATCTTAAGGGGAAAAAAAACCTTGTTTCACAAAGTGCCTAGCATCCAGCACACGTTGCTCTATCAATTATTCATATGGTTTTGAAACGCATCCCTGTTGGTTTTTGAACAATTCTAAGTCAATTTCTGAATGAATCATAAGTTGATTTTTAAATGTGTGCATAGTGTACATGATATCTCTGTCAGGTGAATCCCCTTCGCATCAAGAAATAAACTTTCCTGCAAGCAAAAGGGGATGTGGCTATACGAGCTGAGTGGAATAAAGCCGAATGGGTGAATGCCATTCACTGTTTATTTGGTTGACTGTGTTTGCGAATGATCAGCGTTGTTATATTTACTAGCGAAATCCATAGATGCAGACTACCACAGTGGAAATAAATGAATAACAGGAATAAAAGGTAAGAAAGATTACATATTATCTTCTCGGTGTATCCAAGAAAATGAAATTTTGACAGAATATTTTTGGCCAGACTGCTACACTAGTAAGGGCCAGTTGTACAGTCCCATCTAGCAACTGTTAAAGTTCTATTCTGGGAGCAGCACAGAAAATGTGTTGTACAAACATGTAATAACACCTAACCAGAGAATAAACGTGGCATAACTAAACCGGTGAGTGTGGCAGGGTTAGTGAAGTTCACTGGAGAATACATTTTGACACTGGCAGGAATAGTTACAGAATTAGTGATGATAAGATTGTTTGTTAGAATGAGGAAGAAGAAGAAACTGGGACATCACACAAATTATGGAAGAATATGTCGATTCCAGCGTGACATTCTTAATGAGTAAAAGTCATGTCGAGCATAGGCCAATTACTGTTCACAATATATAAGTGACCTGACAGACGAAAATTCTTCTTAGGTACTAACCGGACAATAAACGTGGCATAACTAAACTGGTGATTATGGCAGGGTTAGTGAAGTTCACTGGAGAATACATTTTGACACTGGCAGGAATAGTTACAGAATTAGTGATGATAAGATTGTTTGTTAGAATGAGGAAGAAGAAGAAACGGGGACATCGCACAAATTATGCAAGAATATGTCGATTCCAGTGTGACATTCTTAATGAGTAAAAGTCAGGTCGAGCATAGGACAATTACTGTTCACAATATATAAGTGACCTGACAGACGACAATTCTTCCTAGGTACTGCCTGTAAATGTTCCCTTCACCACATACCTTAAAAAACTTGGGAAGTATAAAAATAGGAATAGATGTAAATGTGCCTGCAGAATTAGTACAAATCTGTGAGAATAATGTGTTGGACTACAGAAATGTATTTTGAGATCTTCAAAGAATATGAAGTGATTATTCCATCCTAATAACCAACCACAATATCCATTATCAATTAAAGTAAACTGAGGCCTGTTAATGAATTGTAATAATAACGAAACCAAGTGTAATCAGCACATAGAAAAATACTTCAAATTAACAGTGTAGTCATAGAACCAGTTGAATTTTTACATTCAAGGAATTTGATTACAACTACTCTATGGGTGCAAAGGAAGCAAACAGAGGAATGAAAGTGGTTTGGAGTACTTTGATAATCAAACAGATTTTTCAAATTCAGCATTGAATGTGTTTGTAACAGAAAGTTTACAATCAGTGCGCATTGCCAGTTTTGAGTTGTCGCAGTGTGATATGTCTTTAAATGTGACAGCCATTCGGAAACTGAAGGTGAATCATCAGGAAATGGAAAGATGTATGTTGAAATTTACTAGCAGAAACACATAAATAATTAAATAGATCAGGGAAATGATGGTAGTTGAAGATGTGTTTATGACTGTAATGGAGTTGGGCAAGACATAACCAGACAATCTTGTGCTAAATGGACCAAGGATATTTTCTGGATTAGAAAAATAAGGGAGGATAAAGAAAACTAAACATGTGCTAACAGATGCCATTAGAACACAGACAGGAGTAGTACGGATGTATGCTATGTAGCCAAAGACCATAATGCATAGAGAATCTTGGAGGAGCAGTAGAAATGAGTTGGCTGCTGCTGCTTCATGGTAGTGGTTACTGAGTTCTGTTTATTAGGAAGCCTTCAGTCCGATCACATTACATGAACTCTGATAAATCATACAATGTGGAATTGTGAACTGAATTGAATGAATTATTTCTGTATTTAAAGAAAATCGTTAATGTATATAAGTGAGCCAAGAAACTTGAGATTCTTCTAATTTTCTTGACATTGTTGTTGCCTTTATTAATACTGGACATACAGGGTGTACATAAAGTCTAGGAACACTTTCAATTATTTATTGCACAAGTACTAAACATTATACAGATGTCATACAAACATTCGAGATGTGAACCATGAGTGAGTGACCTGGCAGACATCAATATGGTAATCAAATTCTTGCCACACCTGTCCTAGCGTGGCATCGTCGAATGTGGCAGTCGCTTCCCGTATTGTCTCCCGAAGCTCTGTTACATCACATGGTAGATGCGGTACATACACCAGATCTTTAATGTGTCCCCACAGAAAAAAATCGCATGGTGTGAGATCTGGGGATCGGGGAGACCATTTCATGAAACAGCTGTCCCCATCTGTAGCACAGCCGATCCATCAATGCGGTAGCTCCATGTTCAAGTACCCAGGAACTTCACAATGAAAATGGGGTGGAGCCCCATCCTGCTGTAAGATGAAAGGAGAGTCCAATTGCATTTAAGGCATCAACCATTGCTGCAACATGTCCAAATGGGAATATCCAGTGACAGTGTTCTCGGCGAAGAAGAATGGCCCATACAGTTTTTGATGTAACAAGGTACAAAAAACATTTACCTTTGGGGAATCATGCTCAAATTCAATGCATTCATGTGGATGCTTTGAACCCCAGATTCAATAATTATGCCTGATCACTTTCCCAATAGTGCAAAAAGTGGCTTCATTGCTAAAAATTAAGCAATCAACAGTGCCTTCCCCTTCCTCATTTAATTGTTGTAACTGCAAACAAAATTCAAAATGCTTGTCTTTGTCATCTCCAATTTTAATGGTTTCATAGAGCGCTTCTGTCGCAGGACTTTCCACACTGTCATTGGAATGATTTCGAGTTCATGGGATGCACAACACACCGATTTCTTTGGATTCCTTATGAATGTCTCTCGTACGCACTCCACATTCATTTCACTGACACCGGGGTGTCTGCTTCTCTTTGCCAGGCATAAGCAACCCATCGTAATGAATTTGTTATGCCAGTGGTAAGTGGCCTTCCTTGTTGGTGGCTTCTTACCATACTTGGTTCTAAACATCCGTTGAACAGCTGTAGCACACCTGTTTTTGTCAAACTCCAACGCACAGAAAGCTCACTCCGCACCTGAATGCACCATTTTTGCGACTATTGATGACTATTGGCAAATCACCAAACTACACTGTGGCGGTGTACATGAAAAAAAACTTTCATGGTTGGTTGGTTGGTTGGGGGAAGGAGACCAGACAGCGTGGTCATCGGTCTCATCGTATTAGGGAAGGATGGGGAAGGAAGTCGGCCGTGCCCTTTCAGAGGAACCATCCCGGCATTTGCCTGGAGTGATTTAGGGAAATCACGGAAAACCTAAATCAGGATGGCCGGACGCGGGATTGAACCGTCGTCCTCCCGAATGGTTTCTGTTCAAAATGACATATGTATGATATCTGTACAATGTTTGGTTCTTGTGCAATAGATAATTGAAAGTGTTCCTGGACTTTATGTACACCCTGTACTTGTAGAGCTGCTGAGATCTCCCTCAAGTATGGACAAGTTGAAGACATAAATGCGTTGTAGTTGTTTTCTTTTGAGACGGCAGCACACTCAGAAAAGTAGTAGATGTTTTTTAAAGGGTGAGTCAATCACCATAGACTATTACATAACAAATTTACTCTAGTTATCAGTTACATATTAAAGAATGTACTTACTTTAAATATACTTGTTTGCTCAATCTGATGTCAGTTGCAACAATCCTGCTTTTATTCTGTGATTTCAAAACTGTAGAAAAATCCACACTTCATAATCTGTATTTACACATCATTTCCATTTTGTCTTTGCCACTTAAGCTCCTAATGTAACACATATCACACATAATGAGTATTTTCCTTTTAATACTATTTTACATTTTTATGGAACATTATTATGAACTTATTTGTGTATTTATGTTTATGATTCAGTTTTGGTTTCTTGTAGATGATGATTATGTAAACAATAAGTGTGTGAATCACACAAAATAAAGCTGTGACTGCTGGAACTCTAAAAAAGAACTAGTCATTATATTGTTACGTGATGAACTATACAGCAAAGCATATTGTGTGAAAATGGTAGCCTTAACTTTTATTTTACTTTTTTATTTTTCAGTCTCTCCTTATCATATTTTGATCATGCAACAAATTAATGAGTTTTTGATGTTGATTAAGTTTTCAGAACAACTTCATTTACTCACTGTTTTGTAGATGCACCACGTCTGCGACAAGTTGACATTAGTTTCATGCTGACTGTTGTTCTCCATGCCCTTTGCCCCCCTGCGACAAAGACAGCATCAGTTACCACACAGAACATCAAGTCATCTTCAGAAACTCGCACTGGAAGTCATAGCTATGGCAACAGAGAAAATAAGAAGCCAACAAAAATATCAATGTCACTCTACCAAGTGGCATTTCTGGGTAAGTAACGTACTATGTAACAACATTCTGGTATTAAGTGTCTCTTATGAAAAATTGCCAGTTAATATTAAAACATGTTTCCCTTCCAACTTTTTCTTTAGTTGCTTTACTGCCTTCTCAACATACAGGTTGAATAATATAGGTGACAAGCTACAGCCCTTTTTCACATCCGTCTCAACTATGGTGTCCCTTTCACATTCTTCAATTCTTACAATTTGTAGATAAACTATTGTGTCCTATATTTTATCCCTGCTATCTTTGGAATTTCAAAGAGTCCCTTACAGCCAGCATAGTCAAATCTACAAATACTATAAATGTGGGTTTGCTTTTTTTCAGTCTGTCTTTTATTACAAACTGTAGACTCAGTATTGCCTTACCAGTTTTTACTTTTCTCCAGCAGTCAAACCGATCTTCCATGAAGTTGGCTTCTTCCAGTCTTTCAATTCTTCTGTAAATAGTTCATGTTGATATTTTGCAACTATCTGTTTTTAAACTGATGGTTCAGTATTATATACATCTTTCAGCATCTCCCCTCCTTGGCATGGGGATTGTTATATTCTTAAAGTTTGAAGGTATTTCACCTGTCTCGTATATCGTAAAAACCAGATGGAATAGTTTAGTTATTGTTCATTCTCCTGAGGAACTCGGTATCTGAGGGAATGTCATCTACTCTTGATACCTAGTTTTGAATTAGATCTATCATTGGTCTTTCAAATTCTTCCCACAGTATCATATCTCCCATCTCATCCCCATCTACCTCCACTTTCCTTTCCAAAATACTGTCTTCAAGTTAGTTTCATTTTGTGTAGGAATTCTATTTATTCCTTCCATCTTTCAGCCTTCCTTCTTTGCTTAAGACTCGTTAGCCATCTGAGCTCTTCTTGTAAAGGAAAATGTGTGTGTGTGTGTGTGTGTGTGTGTGTGTGTGTGTGTGTGTGTGTTTGTATTGGAGAGAGAGAGAGAGCATTTCTGTTGATTGAACCTACAGGTTACATGACTCACATGTTGATGCTGACCAAAAACCACTTCATATTTTGCCAAGGGAATTATTGGGCAGCAGTACTGGGGAGGCAGCTGGTTTGCACACTCCTCTCCAGGAAATTAACATCAAATTCCAAAATGAGAGCTGCTACATTCCTTTCAGGTAGTTGCTCAGTAGACCTCAGAAGGGGCACCTTTGCAGTCCTACCAACAGAGACAAAGTCTTTGACAGTATGAGGCACTGACTGTGTGTTTCCTGTACACACACACACACACACACACACACACACACACAGGCTCAGGTAAGGGGGCAGACTACTTCAGTCATGATTTGCATAACATCATGTGGAAATTATATTACTTATTGTCATAAAACAAATGGCTTATGAAATACACATAGATTATCTAATATATACTGTGCACTCAGGGTGTGCTCAGATTTACATCATTTGTATAACCTAATTTGGTTGATGTGTATTCCATGTCACCATTAATTGTTGTTGATATGTGTAATGTCCTTTATCTTGAAGGCTGTTTGAAAGATTACATTTTGTTATGATTCTAGTACCTGTCTGATAACAAGCTAAATCTCATTTAGTATTAAGTTACAAATTTCTACTATGTGCCACACTGAGAATTGAACCCAGATCATTTCTTTAGAAGGCGGCATGTTACCAGTTTTGCTAACTAAGCACATCCCATAGACTGACTCAGCATTTCAAAGGCTTCTTCTGAGCCATTCCAAACTCTGCAGAAGCTATTCTATAATATACTGGGATTGACACTTCCAGGACAATGGGCATAGATTGGATTTTCAACAGCTTCAGTGGTTTTTATAAATTCGAATTTTCTTCATCTATCAAAAGTACACACTATATTGTTTGTGTATGGCAGGTTAAATCTGTATCCCAATCTGGAACTCGAACCTGGGCACCTAAGTTTCGTAGGTTATGGGTCATCAACTGCATGAGGTATGTTCAAATAGTTAGACTAGTAGTACTCATAGAAGGAAGATAGTTCAAGTTCCACTTCAGCACACGGTCTTAATTTGTCACTTATAATCAGGGCACATTTCACTTTACTTAGAGCAAGAGAATTCAGTCTCAGAAAATCTCATCTGTTTAGGTAAAGAATGAACAGACTGCATGTTGGATGTCATTAATGAAAAATGAAACGTAATTTTTCATCCAAAAAGTAAATTTCCTTAGTTTCATAAACATAAGTAAAAACTAGTTCTCTTGAAGTCAGTCTTTGAACTATCCTTCAACATACACTACCTGACAAAAAAAGTGAAGCACCCAGAAGACATGGTGAGATGTAAATGTAACTTCATTGGTGGGTGTGTAAATTACTGGGGGAGGGGGGGGGGGGGTGTAAATTACTTGAATGTCAATTCTCTGTGACAGATAGAATGGCTGCTGGAGTGCATTGCTATTACTCATGTTTAGTTTCTTTACCAGGCCAGATGGGGTGTGCAAGGAGTATGGACAGTGTCAGATGATGAGTGATCACTGTGAAGGATACGGAGATCCCGTGTACCCCTAGGAGATAGCATTATCATAACCTGACAGAGTTTGAAATGGGCCTCATTGTGGGTCTCCATTTGCCCGTCTGGTCTAGATTTGTGGGGCATTCAGATGTGGCAGTGGCCCAGTGTTTGAATGCAAGGGAATGTGAGAGCATATGTTCTCTGACAACTTCTGGCCACCACAAAGGACAAGCACCTCATAATCCCTTCATATCTGCTTCTGCCATCTCAGAACAAGTAATGGACTTCCTCCTCTAAGAGCAAGTAATGGACTTTCTCCAACATTCTGTGTCATTCCACACCATGGATTGGTGTCTAGCAGTCGGCAGACTGCCATCAGCAGCACAATACGAAGAACGGTGTTTGGAGTAGTACCATGACAGGGAACATGGACTGCTATGAGTGGCATCACATTTGTGTTCAGCAATTAATTGCCATTCTGAACCACCCTCGATGACCTCCATTGGCGAGTATGGTGACCTGGAGAAATGTCCTGTTTTGCGGGGGAACAGCAATGTTACTTCTGACACCATGATATGGGGAGCCATCAGGTATAAATAACTTCAGGTCACACTATCATGGACCCACTCTACTACGCTGCAAAAGTTATCTCCATAAGGACATCATTACGGTGTGGCTAATGGATGTAATTTACTTTGTAGAGCTGGCCAAGATGTAGGATTCCATGGTTTGTTTAAAAAAACATATATTTATTACCAGTACTTGAAACCGACTACACTCGACCATGGCCAAAAGTCAATTGGCCGAAGTCACGCTGCACACCAAAGATCATGGTCATAGCTACAGAGAACATACAATTTCAATGTCGATTATTGATCACAACACCTATCCTAATATCATATTAAGCAAATGCTTTTTAACACAACTTTAATTAGTGTATAAAGTAACAAAATGAAGTCTGTTTGTCAGTTCCATTACAAATTCTGACACCAGAATAATGGAACTGCCAAGAATATGATTTTAAATAAATTAAAATTTTTAATAGGACTGTTTTCTTTGAATTTTGCTAACTTTACGCCCATAGCAGTGGGGATGACATTAGGTTTAACACTGAAATTGTGTTACTCAAAGTAAAGGAAAACATACAATTGTTAATTTTAAGGTAAATGAAGTACAAAAGAAGATTTACAATTTTCACTTAGATGAGTCCATAATGTGGTAGCACTTCACATTAAACTGTTGAAAGATTGTAACTTTTGACTATTGGTTTGTTTTACCTTCTTTTGTTCACCACTTTACTCACTACTCACAGTAATGTCCCACATTGTCCATCTGCACTTAGCTGACCTCCCTTAATAGGTATGATTTCTGCTTCTACTGAAGCAAGTCCATTGTCCCCCTCCTTTTTTATTTGGACATTTCAACAACTTAGGTGTGCAGTAATTAGGACTCTGCCTTTAAGGTTTAAAAAAAAATTTTAAAACTGTTAATTGTTACATGACAGATTTAGCACTGATTAGTGTTTTACATTTTATATGATGCCTCAATGAGTGTGGTGTGAGAAGGTTACACAAGCTAAAATTATACACATTATCAAATATCATTCAAATTGCATAAACATAGAGAAATATTAAGAACTAACATGATAACCATATTACACAAAGAAAATTTATTGCAAACATTTCATACAGCAAATACATTTTAAACAAATAATAAACGTTTTCAAGGACATAAAACTGTACCAAAATCAGTCAATTTTTATACACAACATTTCATAACTTCCAATTAAAAACTTTTGTCGAGTCACCTTTGAACTTTGTCAGAATAGTATTACCCCTTTTGTTTATACTATTTCAATGAAACAATATTCCTTAGTCCGAGAACTTTCCTGGATTTAGCATACACCAACCGGTATGCATTAGGATGTGGATTCTCCACAATCTCAAATGGATACATGTAGATATCAAAGAATTTCTTTATTTCAGAAGTTAGCATTTTTGATTTCTCATGTGATTTTACTAAAATATAATCTCCAACTTTAAACTTAGTTGTCTTAATCTTGCTATCATGTTGTCTTTTTCTAATTTCCTCCTGTTTTATCATGGTTTCTTTGACTATGGCTTCACATTCACGCATAGTCGTCATTGTACATGGTGGAAATTCTACGAGTCTAGTGATAATGTTGTCTGGTTTTAGATGAAACATAATTTAATAAGGTGAAAATCCTGTGGAAGTATGTTGCAAGCTGTTCATGACATCTTCAAAGTCTCGTACATGGTCATACCATGTAGGATGTTTATGACTGCAATATGTACAACATAAACAACCAATCTCGGGCGTATACTTCGCAGCTGGGTTGGATGACAGATTATAAACAGATATTTGAACATGTTTGATTTCTGATTTATCAACAAAAGCTTTTCAGACTTTTGACAAAAACTGCAAACTGTTATCCGACAAGATCGCTTTTGGTTTCCCGATGTTCAAGAAATAGTCTTTTTCAACTTTTGTAACTATCTCTTTAACTGTGGCTTTTCTGACAGGATACAGCTTGATTAGTTTAGAAAATACATCCACCATGACAAAACTGTAGCAGTGGCCACTCCTATTCCTTGGAAGAGGCCCATAGAAATCAACAGTGACTAAGTCTAGAGGTTGTGCAGGAGTAATGTTTTGCATTTCACCTTGACATTTTCTGTTACTTACTTTGACTCGTTGGCACTTATCATAAGTTGACAATTCTTTTCTAACTTTCTTGGCCATATTGTAGAAGTAGATATTGTCTTGTAATTTCTGCATACATTTCTGAATGCCACAATGACCATAGCTCTCATGTGTATACCTAATTAACCTCTCAGCTTCATCTTCAGGCCAGCATAGTTTCCAATTGTCTGAGTCTTCATCAGTTCTCCTAAATAGAGTACCCTTAAACATGTTATAGTACTTGTCTAGTTTTTCATTGCTCTTTTTTCTTAAACAGCTCTTTATTAATTTCCAATTTGTATAATGGTTCTGGCTCCTCATGATTTTATCACACAATGATCTAACAACTTTTTCATCTGTGACTCCTTTAATATACCTCATTTTAAACTGTTTTTCTTCATTCTGATCAAAAATTTCTGTTTCCTGTCCTGCTGGTAGCCTTGATAGAGCATCTGCAACTATGTTGTCAATGCCTTTAATATATTTAATTTCAAAGTTGAATTGTTGTAAATACAATGACCATCATGTAAGCCTATCACGATAGAGCTGGCATTCCTGTAAATAGCTTAAGACTTTATGATCAGAGTACACTATTACCTTATGTCCAGGTAAATAGGTCCTGAATTTTGAAACTGACCACTGCATGGCTAATAACTGTTTTTCTGTGACTGTAGAGTTTTTTTCACACTTCAATAACATTCTGCTTGCAAATGCAATTGTAGAATGAACTGTCTGCCCATTGACTTCTTTTTCTTGAAATAATTCGGCACCTAACCCATATCACTACTGTCAGTATGTAAACAGAAAGGTAAATTGAATTCTGGCCTGCGTAGCAGGTTCTGGTTATTCAGTTCTTTTTTTTATTTTGTCGAAAGCCTCTTGACAATCTTTACTCCATATCCAAACAATGTCCTTCTTTAATAAGTTACTTAGACAGGGTGCAATTAAGCTTTGTTTACTTACAAATTTTCTGTAGAATCCACATAGCCCATTAAATGATTTCAGTTGTTTTCTGTTATGGGGTATAGGAAACTCTGAAATAGCTTTAATGTTGTCTGGATCTGCCAAAATTCCGTTTTCTGTTGTGACGTATCCCAAAAATTGAAACTCAGGTACTGCAAATTTGCACTTTTCTAGTTTTAGTGTCATTCCCCCTCTTCTAAGTTTATCACACACCTGTCTTAAAAGCCCAACATGCTCATTCCAATCTTGTCCAGTTACTAAAATGTCATGTACATAAATCACTAATTCGGATACAATTTCCTGCCCAAGCACATGGTCTAAAGCTCTAATGAATTCTGCTACCGATGAGTTCAAGCCAAAAGGGACTACACAATACTAATAGCAATGACCATTGTATAGAAAAGCAGTGTATTTCCTAGAGTTGGGTGCCAGGGGTACTTGGTGAAAACCTGAGGTTAAGTCTAGACTTGACATTAATTTTATATCCTTGAACTTGTGCAACAGCTCATCGATGTTTTTAGGGTGGTCTGTTTCCCTGTATAAGATCTTATTTAATGACCTGGAGTCAAGAATTATTCTTACACCCCCATCTCTCTTTGACAAAATTACCAGTGGTTTATTATAAGCACTGATAGTCCTTTCAATAATGCCACACACTTCCATCTTATGTAATTCTTTCTCAACTGCTGTACGTTTTGCAATGGGCATACCATACAATTTTATGAAAAATGGATCATGGCGTCTCACTAGCAAAGTGCATTGGTAACCTCTAACTTTCCCTGGAATGTTGGTAACCCCTAACTTTCACTGGAATGCTCCTAAAGACATCTCTGAGTTCCCGTAACAAAGACTCTAGTTCCTGTTTATGCCCATCATTTAGACCACTAGCTTCTGAAATCTTAGTGTTTACAAGTGTTTTGAAATCTACTTCACTTAAGTCTAGCTCTGCTGTGTCTTTGTCAACATATCTTTTCTCCTTTACAAGATTTATAGTATTAAATATATCATTACACAAAACTGCATTTGATCTGACAAACTTAGTGGAGATACCCTCCCTCCCCCCCCCCCCCCATTTGGAGTTGTTATGATAAGTTTTTGTACTCCCCAGTCAAATCTTGCATCTACACTCCTAATCTACAACATCCTGAGGATACAGTCCTCACCGAGTCCTGGTATAATTAGGCATCCATGCATAAATGTGAGTCCTTCAATTATAAAAGATAACAAAGTTTGACTTTTCACTGTTTTACTATGATTTCCTGTAGCACCTCTTATTTTTACCCCAGTGACTGGCATTTCAATTTAGTCTTTCTTGCACTTCAGCTTTTTGCTTAGTATTTCAGATATTCCTGACACTTGACTACCTGTGTCTATAAGGCTCTTGCCTTCCCAGGCACCAAATTTTACTTTAATGAATGGACTACATATGTCATCACCTTTTTCATATGGAACATATTTATACAACAAATGATTTTCAATTTCACTAAAAGAATGACTTCCTGTATTACAGTTACCTATATTACTGTCACCTTTATTATCTACTGTCATTACAATAACATACACATAATTAACACTGTCACTTGCATTGATAATTTCGTTAATCCAAGCATTTTCATCAGTGTAACATTGTTTGTCACTAAGGTATTTATCCTTCAGTTGTTCAACAATAATATGTTAGTATTTTGCCACCAATCAGGATATAAAATTTGGGACATATTAAGAATTATTTTTCTAAAATTGCTATCATTTCTAATTGCATCACTATTTTGCCACATATTATAAAGAAATCATTCACCTTTGTTCATTGCAAATGGTAGCCTACTTGCACAGTCAGTTTTACTGTTCAGAGAATCTTTATCATCTCCACATGATCCTTCATAAGATGTTAGATTACAAAACCTATTGGTTCTGACACTGACATTAACACCACTTAAATTGTTAACAACATCCTTGGGTATATCTACAACATCCATATCAGTTACTCCCACAACACCTAGTGCTTCCATTTTCTCTTTCAAACAAACAAAATATTTCTCACCATCATCAAGTACCATTAAATCTTCATTTTCCCAAATACTACAAACATCAACCTCTCTCTCCTGAAAACTTACAACATTGCTTTCACACCCAAGTGTTTTTAATTCTTTGCTCATTAAATTAGTGTCCACAATTTGCTCACCTTGTTCCCTCATCAGTGCTTCAATTCCTCAACCATGTAAATTGTTAACCTGCTGGTCCTCTGACAAACTACAAATTTCTGCCCATTTAAAAAATTCAACTAAGTCAATTACTTCCTCTGGCTCTTTATTACAACCAATTTGTTCATTCTTAACAGATACTGTGTTTACAGGGTAGTACACATTCATAAGATAACTACTCGTTACTTCAGATCTATCTTTTGGTTCAGTGTAGTCACTGTTACTGGGCCAACAATGGAGTGCATGCTAGTTCTTTACTTCATGACTTCCCATAGCATTTTCACTCCTGGTGTCACTATGTTCTCACCAATTCCTGTTTACAAACCCCCTGTTATTGTTGTTGTTGTTGTGGTCTTCAGTCCTGAGACTGGTTTGATGCAGCTCTCCTCATGCTACTCTATCCTGTGCAATCTTCTTCATCTCCCAGTAACTACTGCAACCTACATCCTTATGAATCTGCTTAACGTATTCATCTCTTAGTCTCCCTCTACGTTTTTACCCTCCATGCTGCCCTCCAATGCTAAATTTGTAATCCCTTGATGCCTCAGAACATGTTCGATCAACCGGTCCCTTCTTCTTGTCACGTTGTGCCACAAACTCCTCTTCTCCCCAATTCTATTCAATACCTCCTCATTAATTATGTGATCTACCCATCTAATCTTCAGCATTCTTCTGTAGCACCACATTTCGAAAGCTTCTATTCTCTTCTTGTCCAAACTATTTATCGTCCATGTTTCACTTCCATATGTGGCTACACTCCATATAAATACTTTCAGAAACGACTTCCTGGCACTTAAATCTATATTCGATATTAACAAATTTTGCTTCTTCAGAAATGCTTTTCTTGCCATTGCCAGTGTACATTTTATATCCTCTTTACTTCGACCATCATCAGTTATTTTGCTCCCCAAATAGCAAAACTCCTTTACTATTTTAAGTGTCTCATTTCCTAATCTAATTCCCTCAGCATCACGCAACTTAATTCGACTACATTCCATTATCCTTGTCTTGCTTTTATTGATGTTCATCTTGTATCCTCAAGACACTGTCCATTCCGTTCAACTGCTCTTCCAAGTCCTTTGCTGTCTCTGACAGAATTACAATGTCATTGGTGAACCTCAAAGTTTTTATTTCTTCTCCATGGATTTTAATACCTTCCCCAAATTTTTCCTTTGCTTCCTTTACTGCTTGCTCAATATACAGAATGAATAACATCGGGGAGAGGCTACAACCCTGTCTCACTCCCTTCCCAACCACTGCTTCCCTTTCATGCCCCTCAACTCTTATAACTGCCATCTGGTTTCTGCACAAACTGTAAATAGCCTTTCGCCCCCTTTAGAATTTGAAAGAGAGTATTCCAGTCAACATTGTCAAAAGCTTTCTCTAAGTCTACAAATGCTAGAAATATAGGTTTGCCTTTCCTTAATCTTTCTTCTAAGATAAGTCGTAAGGTCAGTATTACCTCACGTGTTCCAACATTTCTACGGAATCCAAACTGATCTTCCCCGAGGTCAGCTTCTACCAGTTTTTCCATTCGTCTGTAAAGAATTTGTGTTAGTATTTTGCAGCTGTGACTTATTAAACTGATAGTTTGGTAATTGTCACATCTGTCAAAACCTGCTGTCTTTGGGATTGGAATTATTATATTCTTCTTGAAGTCTGAGTATATTTCGCCTGTCTCACACATCTTGCTCACCAGATGGTAGAGTTTTGTCAGGACTGGCTCACCCAAGGCCGTCAGTAGTTCTAATGGAATGTTGTCTACTCCCAGAGCCTTGTTTCGACTCAGGTCTTTCAGTGCTCTGTCAAACTCTTCATGCAGTATTGTATCTCTCATTTCATCTTCATCTACATCCTCTTCCATTTTCATAATATTGTCCTGAAGAACATCGCCCTTGTATAGACCCTCTATATACTCCTTCCACCTTTTTGCTTTCCCTTCTTTGCTTAGAACTGGGTTTCCATCTGAGCTCTTGATATTCAGTTCCCCGTTATTACTTCTGTTGAAACTGTTCCCAGATCGTCCTCTTGAATAGATATTATGGTTTTCCTTTGAATGGAAGTTGTTATTGTGACTGTTTTGTTCCCTATGATGAAAAGTCTGGTTGTCAGACCTACTGTTCTTCCTTCTGTTAAAATTAGTATTTCCCCAACTATGATCCCCACCTCTCTGTGTGTGATTGAAATAGTCTTTTGGTTTCCCCACTTTGTCTATAATTGTGTCCAGTTTGTCCACATAGTTTAGAAATTGTTCAGTGTTGTCATCTGGTCCATAAACTACATCCCATTGTAAATCAGTTGGCAACCTTCTCTTTAAAGCATCAATCTAAAGAGTTTACTCAAATATACAAGTTTCCTCAATTGACTTTTACAAAATTGTTTCATAGTCCCCTGTGTTTCCCTGTAATTTAGTCCATTCAGGAACTCGCTCTTTATCCTCGTTGTTCAGTTTCAGACCAGAACTGTTTTTAGAACTCTATTTCAAGTTCTGCATAAGACATGTCCATAGAAAAATTTTGATTGGCCCATGACAAAGATACCCCTCCAAAAATGTTTTCACAAACTTAATTTTCAACCTTTGACTAATATTAGGCAAAACGTTGCCCCTACAACTCTGTAGGAAGTTGACAGGATGCAAACTACACTCATTAGAAAAGTTTTTTACTGGAATATTGGCTAATAAGGTACATGTGTTCATAGAAAAAAAATTGTTAGCTACATCATTGCTAAGTATTTCAAACTTATGGTTTAACTCTGATATTTTACTTTTTAGTTCACTAACATTTGTCTTAGTTTCAACCTTGTGGAGTTTTACAGTGTTCTTGACTGTTTCCACTTTATCATTCACAACAGTTAGTTTTAAATCTACTCTAGTTTCAAGACCTGCAGCCATAGCTTTTACATTTGCACAAATTGTATCTATTTGTCCATTAACATTAACAAAACACATTTTTCTCTCTGTCTGCAATCAGCTCATTTTTTTACAGATTGAATTTTGTTACTCAGACTAGATTTTACATCTCCCACTTTAGATTCTACTGCCAAAATCTTTGTTTTGGCCCTGCTAAGTTTCTTGTCTATCTTGGATATGCAGTTTATTACTGCAAAGAAAGACATTGTCAGTTTTTTGTTCATCACTCCCTCGAGATGCAATACTTTCTGGTTCATGTTTTGTAACTGTTCCTCATTTGAAACTTCCTCGCAGATTAAGACTGTGTGCCCGACCGAGACTCGAACTCGGGACCTTTGCCTTTCGCGGGCAAGTGCTCTACCAACTGAGCTACCGAAGCACAACTCACGCCCGGTCCTCACAGCTTTACTTCTGCCAGTACCTTGTCTCCTACCTTCCAAACTTTACAGAAGCTCTCGTGCGAACCTTGCAGAACTAGCACTCCTGAAAGAAAGGATATTGCAGAGACATGGCTTAGCCACAGCCTGGGGGATGTTTCCAGAATGAGATTTTCACTCTGCAGCAGAGTGTGCACTGATATGAAACTTCCTCGCAGATTAAAACTGTTCTGTTCCTCATTTGCTTGTAAGCATGCTGCAACTGTTTGATTTAAAGCTAACAATTGTTCCATCATTTGTAACATTGATTTTATGTCCGTCATCTTCTATTCTGATGAATTAAGACTTTGATCTGCTTCTTTTACAAATGGCTCTGAGCACTATGGGACTTAACATCTATGGTCATCAGTCCCCTAGAACTTAGAACTACTTAAACCTAACTAACCTAAGGACATCACACAACACCCAGTCATCACGAGGCAGAGAAAATCCCTGACCCCGCCGGGAATTGAACCCAGAAACCTGGGCGCGGGAAGTGAGAACACTACCGCACGACCACGAGCTGTGGACTCTGCTTCTTTGAATGACTTGTCTTCTGTTTTTATTGGCATGTCTAAGTTGCCAGAGAGTAACAAATTTTCGCAATCCTGCTTGGATTCAGCACTACTTTGCTTTTATACGATGGTTATTTTTGTAAAATTTCACAAACAAAATAATAAAAGGAATAAATAGCAGTACACAAATGTACTTATCTTTTCAGTGGGTCAGTCCACTTTACCATTTTGTTTCATCTTCCTTTACTTCCATGTATTGCACTTCTTTGCACCATGTGGTTATCAGACAAGATTTTTTTTTTTTTTTTTTGGGGGGGGGGGGGGGGGGGGTCAGTTTCCAGCCTCACACTGGACACGTTCCTATACTCCTTTCAGCCATCTGTCTCTCAGTCTTCCTCTTGGTCTCTTTCCTTCCAGTTTAATCTCGTGTATCCTCCTGGGTATCCTCTTCTCCTCCATGCTCTTAATGTGTCCACACCATCTCAGCCTTGATTTCTCTGTTTCTTCCTGTAATGATTCCACTTCGTTAACTCTCTGATCCTCTCATTTCTTAACATGTCTATCTTTGTCACTTCAATACTGTTTCTCAAGAATTTCATCTCACTACCTTGTACTTTGCTTTTCTCTCTTCCTTTCATAACCCAGGTTTCTGATGCATGTGCCAGGATTGGGACATAGTATGACCGGTATATAACCTTTCTACTGATTTGGGGCACATCCTTGCTCTATATCAGGCTTCTGACACTCTTCCAAAATGCTTCTGCTTTTCTCCCCCACTCATTTGTTTCTCTGTCACTTTTTCCATCTTCCTGTATCAGGCTTCCTAGGTACTTGAAACTCTCCACTCTCCTCAATCATTCTCCACCAATTGTTATTCCAGTTGCTCCTCTCTCCTTCTTTCTTGTTGTGATAATCATCTCATTCTTACTTATACTAAATTTCATCCTATATTCTTGTACTGTTCATTCCCATATGTCCAACTGCTCTTGTACTTCGTCCTCCTTAACCCCCAAATCATCAGATCATCTGCAAACACCACAGCTTTCATCTTCCTTTCACCAATTACTTGTGCTACTGTACTCATTATATCATCCAACACTACAGTGAGGAGTAATAGTGAAAGTGCACTTCCCTGCCTCAATCCATTCCCCTGTTCAGTCCAAGCTGATCTCTCTCCCACCACTTTCACACAGCTCACACTTGCATGGTACATTTCCCTTATCCTCCAAATAATCTGTTTTGCTACTCTTCTGTTCTCCAGGGCTTTCCACGCTTTGCTTCGATGTACACTATCATACTCTTTTTTCAATGTCCAGGAAGGTCATTATTAGATCTATTCCCCATTCATAGTGCTGTTCCTGCAGTTGTCTTAACAGAAAAAATTAGATCCACCATGAACCTTCCTGTTCTGAAGCCATGTTGCTCTTCTCTCATTCTTCCTTCTAATTTTGCCTGAATTCGTGCTTCCAAAATTTTCTCAAAAATCTTTGCACAATGACTCATCAGTGTTATCCCCCAATAGTTCTTGCACTCTTTTCTATTTCCCTTCTTAAAGATCAGGAAAATTATTCTCTTCTTCCAGTCTTCTGGAATCATCTTCTGTCTCCACACAATTTTCATTACTTGATATAGCCATTGTATCCCCACCTCTCCTGCTGCTCTCACCATCTCTACGCTTAGCTCATCCAGTCCTGGTGACTTCCCTCCCTTCATCTTGCCCAATGTCTCTTCCACTTCACCCCATGTAAGGTCTTTTTCTATTTGCTGTTCCTCCTCTTTTTTCTCCTTGGCTTGTTCCTCCTCATCCAGGTATCCATTTGGGTTCAGGATTTCTTGAAAATACTCCTTCCACATATCTTGAGTTCCTCCATACTCTCTAACTATTGTCCACTTTTGTTCACCATTCAAGCATAATCTGTCATACCGTTCTTCCTCTTACTTTTAATCATCCCATATAACACCTTTTTTGAACCTTCACTATTTTCCTCCGTCATTCTGGTCCACTGTTCCATCCACTTTCTTCTTTCCTCTGCCACTACTATTTTTGCTTCTTTCTTTCTTGCCTGATGCTCTTCTTTTGTTTCTACTGTTCTCTTCTGGAACCATACCCTAAAGGCTCTATTCTTTTTCTGTACTATATCCTTTGTTTTATCATTCCACTTGGTGTTTCTTTCCATCTCTTTTTTGTTGCTTGTCCTCCCACATATTGCTTCCTCCACACTTACTAATGTTCCCTTGAATCGACTCCATTCCTCTTCTATCATTTGTGGTTCAGCCTTTGGGATGCTTTCCTTAACTACTTGTAGATACTGCAGCCTGCTTTCTTTCTCCTTCAACTTCCATACCCTTATACATCTTTCCTGGTTTTCTGTCCATTTATTATCCTTAGTCCCTCTCAGGTTCATTACCAGCAAGCGGTGGTTGCTATCCAAGGCCTCTGATGGTATTACCTTAATGTCGGTGACGTTCCTATTCATCTCACTATCGTACAGGAAGTAGTCAATTATTAACTTTCTCTTTAAGCCTTGACTGTACCAGGTAATCTTGTGGCTCTCTCTTTTCCTGAACTAAGAGTTCCCAACCAGCAAACCATTCCTTTGACAGAACTCCAACAGTCTTTTACCTTCGGTAGCCCCAACTCTCTGGTCCAAGCACACTTTTGCTGCCTTGTCTTTCTCTTCCAATGTGTGTGTTTAAATCCCCCACTACTATTATATTCTTCCTTCCCATCTGTTTCTGCATTTCCTCTTCAAACTCTTGCTTCTCCTCAGAAGTGCAACCTACTTGCAGTGCATACACTTGTATTGCCTCTATGGTTGTCCCCTTGAGTGATATTTTTGTCTTCATCATCCTATCACTTATTATCTTCACTTCCTCTTTTAATCCACCCCTTACTACTATTCCAACTCCATTTCTCCCTCCCTCCTAATTTCCACTCCAGTACAGTCAGTAGCCTTTCCTCAGTTCTCTCCTTTCTTCTCCTTTCCATCTCGTTTCAGCTAACCCCAATAGGTCTAACTTCCTTCTTTCCATCATTTCTACCATCTCCTCCACCTTTCCAATCAATGTTTGTATATCTAATGTTCCAAATCTTAGTCCTTGTTTATAGCCAGTTTGTTGTCGATTAAATCCGTCCTTTCCAGGGCCCGTTCTATTTTTGAAAACAGAAATCATAATCCACTACTCGCTTGCTGGGCCTATTGTAGCTTCACCAGAGCCCTGTTAGCCATCACTTTTCAGGGCCCCTTAGGATCTTCACAGCTACCGTAGTGGTCCCAGGGCACACACAGTCCCCACTGTACCTTGCTCCTACAGCCAACCCCCTACTTCATGCTGTTGCCCATCTCACGTGACTTGGACAAGGGATTGGACTTGTGAACGTATAAATGTACATATAAATGTCTTAATCGTGGTACAGAGCCCCCAGTTATCATGGACCCTCTCTACTACCCTGCAAAAGTTATCTCCATAAGGACACCATTACAGTGTGGCTAATGGCTGTAATTTACTTTGAAGAGCTGGCCATGATGTCTCCTTTGTTGACACTGCTCTGGATCCAAGAAAAAGTGCAGGTTTTCGATTATCACTGGACTAACCAAATCATGAATCAGGTTTCCACAGTTTGTTTAAAAGAAGACGCATATTTATTACCAGAACCTGAAAACTACACTTGATTATGGCCAAAAGTCAAGTGGTCGAAGTCACACTGCACACCAAAGATCACAGTCATAGCTATGAAGAACGTACAATTTCAATATCGATTATTGATTGCAACAACTATCCTAAGATCATATTTAGCAAATGATTTTTAACATAGCTTTAATTAGTGTATAATGTAACAAAATGAAGTCTATTTGTCAGTTCCATTACCACACCTGTTAGCGGTTGAGGGAACTTTGATCGCAAAACAGTAAATCATCATGTTATATACCTCAAGTGACAGTATCGTGATGCCATTTTTCAATGGGATAATGCTTGTCCACAAATGGCACATATCTCTATGAGTTGTCTGTATGATATTGAGGTACTCCCACGGCCAACAAAATCCCCAGGTCTGCCCCTTGTAGACCATTTGTGGGATGAGCTTGTATCTCAACTCTGTCTCATTGTCAATATAAAGGATATCAAGGACCAATTATAACAGTTGCTGATCATCTTAGCTCAGGAGACACACAATGGCATTATGACACCCTTCATAATCAAATCATTTGTGATTTAATTTCGTAATTGACTGTCAGTTAATTGAAGCAAAGTCAGTCATGGTGCCTAACAAAAGACTTTTTGAACTTAACTGAAATTGATATTACATATATGCTTTTTTTATATAGATAATACATATTTATAATGACAAAATAACATTTCTCATTACTTGCTGATTCCATAGATACCACAGAGTACTTCTGAAATCATGCTTTAGGATTCCTGTAAGAAATCCATATTTCAAACATTGAAACCAGTAAAACTGATCAGCCCATAATTTACTTCCATGAACTGAGGACCTATAACAACTGAAGGTCATAATATGATAATAGGTTCCATGTGGAACATGCCGATTTGGCTGATTCCAAACTGTGTCCTGCATTAAAGAAAGTTGTTATGATGCAATATTGAAATTCAGTTGAATGAAAAGTAATGTTCGTTGACCTAATACTAGAGAACAAAAGATTTTTTACACATGCAACTGTAACCCAGTTTCATCAGGTGAATTGATCTCAATAAAATATTAATCATACTTTTAAATTTTCTGTACCTTTGGATATATTACCCACTTGGAAAATCTAAGACCAGTTTTGGGATCAACACAAAAATTCGTTTGAGAGAAAAGATTTTACACATCATTACAGAGTTGTTCATTTTGCTAAAATGGCAGAACAAGTTGTGGAAGAAATTTTTGACTCTAATATGGTTGCTACCAAATCAATAGACAGTGCAACTAATCTAATACACAAAGGAAAAACTCTTTTATGTCAAAACTAATATTAGTTAAAATAGTGCTCATCATCAAGCAGTTTAATTCTACCATGAAATACATATTCATGTTTAATTTTTCTAACCTCACATCCTTTAAACTAGAGGCATATCTACACTTATGCTCATAAATTAAGGATAATGCTGATACATGGTGAAACAACACTCTGGTAAGTGGTTTGTGGGTTTAAATCACCTCGGGGTATGACCATGCAGTGCATTTGACCTGTAGTCGTTGCACCGTGGCGCTGGCAGCAGTCCACTCCAAGCTAGGTGAGAGGATTGGTCATGATGTTGTTCTGGTGGGACTCTCCCTCTTGTGGCAGCATGCTTCCCCACTGCCATCCCTCTTATGTCATCCACTGTCCTACCTCCAACTGCAGAATAGAGTGCCAGTAGGGCTAGCTCTGCACCTCCCGCTGAGGAGCCTGTAGAATTTGAACCAATGCCCAGTCCTCACCCCTGCCCCTGTCAGTAGACTAACTGTTGCCACACCCTCTGCAATCTGCTGCCCCTCTGGCAGAGCAACCTGCACCAGCAGTGTCTCCTTTGGGCAGCGACACACTGCCAGGGAAGCTTGTGCCCTCTTCAGTTCTGCGACAGAGCTCACAGTTAAACTGGATCATTTTCAGTCCTATGTGGCCTTTAAGGGGAGGGGTATTTAGTATCCCTGCCAGCAGACATCAAGTTGGACACAGAGAAGTTGGAATGGGCGTCAGATCAGGATAGTACACAACATTTTCACAGAGGGCAAATGCATGAGCAGAGCCACTGATCCAAGTATTTATCTGCATAATGGCAATAGGCCTTGTTAGGCAGTTCTAACACTGAGTTCAACTACTGCAGACCTAGCTTTCATTTCATGCCACACTGTTTATGTGTACTCAGTTCTCAGCCACTCGAACGTGTCACATGTGTTGTGTTTTCCTCTGTTGGCTTGACTAGTTGCATTTGTATTGACACTAAAGAAACTGCCTACACCATGCTTGTTCATCCTGTGCTAGAGTACTGCTGTGGAGTATGGGATCCATACCAGATAGGATTGACAGAGCACTTCCAAAAAGTTCAAAGAAGGGCAGCTCATTTTGTATTATTGTGGAATAGCGGCAAGAGTATCACAGGTATGATACATGAGTTGAGGTGGCCATCATTAAAACAAAGTGTTTTTCATTGCAACATCTTTTCACGAAATTTCAACCTCCAACTTTTTCTTCTGTATGAAAAATATTTTATCGACATTCATGTACATAGGGAAAATGATCATGGTAATAAAATAAGAGAAATCAGATCTTACACATAAAAATTTAAGTGTTCATTTTTGCTGTACACAGATTGAGAGTGAAATGTTAGAGAAATTGAGTGAAAGTGGTTCAGTGAACCCTCTGCAAGGCACTTAAGTGTGAATTTTAGAGTAGTCTTGTAGATGTAGACACTGATGGTTCATAATGTTGTCACGCAATTGAGGTACTAAAGTACAAATACATAGTTCAGACTTATCATTGCACAAAAGAACTATGTTTACAAAATAAATGTTGTAATATGAATACATGGTTCTGACTTATCAATATTAACCCAACACAAGTGAACTATTGCACTAAACTTCTGGAATGAGCTGTGACCAGTTTAATTTCACCACTAATCATTCATGAAATCCAGAGGATTGATTTATGGTATAATAGAATGAGAGCTCAGAATGTAATCAATTATTGACCTCAAGTTTAGAAAATGCCACACAGTACATACATCAAAGCCATAGGGGAGCAATATCATACCGAAAAGTGGACTCACACTGCCAAGTTCTATGTAAATTTGACTCAATATTGTAATCACTGAAATAACATTGCTTATCTCTCAACCCAGGAAATTTAATTTCATTTCTTCCTCTCCTTCTGGATGTTTCACTTTTCTTTCTTTTCAGGCAGCTTATAACTCAAGGATGTCCTCACTACTGGGCCATCAAACGTTGTATCTAATCTAACGTAGTCAAAATTGACACTCTTATACTCTTAAACTTTTGTATCCTGTCACACAGAAGCCCGTCACCTTAAACTGGAACTAGTGTGTGTTTGCCATATATATGTCTTCACAACTAAGAAAATGTTAATTAGAGAGAAATTTACTCCAGTGCAAGGAAAACAGAAGAATAAGAAACAGATGGAGGGTAAAATCAAGAATGGATAGCCATACTCCTCCCAGAACAATGGCTGCAATAAATGTTCCATGTACTAAGGTGTTTGTGAATGAACGTCGTTGTCATCAGTACGCCACGTTCAGTGAGCATCCTGTATCACTTGCTCTGAATAATCAATCCCAATGTCTGCAGTGCAGTATTCACTGTTTCATGTCCTGACTGGAATCAATGTGCAGCTTCCCATTTGTGTTCCAAACCTTTGTTTAGATCCATTTCCATAACAGCCTAATACTTCATTGTGCTCTTGCATGGAAATACACTCCACCACTGATGCATTGTTATCTGCTTGGCTTCATGAGAGTATTTCACTATCAGTGAGGATTCCAGCCAAGAAGTTGTCATAATTGTTTGGTACCACTGCAGAAATGTCATACTTGTTCCTCTACATTTGATTTTGATTATGATTCTCAAATTCTTTGGTGTTATTATGGTACATCTTTTATAAATAAAATGACAAGAGTTCCCTGAGAATTTTTTATGCAGCAAGATTCTGGATATCTGTATGAAATAGTTGCTGGGATCCACAATCATACAGTAACAATTATCCAGAATGCAGAATAGTGTCTTCCTGTTAAAGTCATAACTGATTATAGATAGCTGCTTGCTGCACTCTTCATCATAGACGAAAAGGAGACCTATGAAAATTTGTCTTTGTCACCAACAAGCTGTCGGGTTGTCCATGATATCTGACCTGTATACAAATGATTGTTAATTGAAATCAGAGCTAGGTTTTTTCCTCACAAAATTTTATCACCGTCCTCACTGCACTGTTTGGCAGAATGGACTGTCATTTTCAGCCATGATAATAGTGGCAATGTAAAAACTTAAGATGTTTGTACACAATAACCAAAACCTGGATCTTTTGTTTATGCTCTTTCTACATCTACATCTGTATCTGCAGATCACTGTCTGATGCATGGAACAGTGTACCTGAATGACTACTGACATTTCCCTTTCCTGTTCCATTCACAAATGGAGCAAGGAATAAACACTTAGCTGTATTCTTCTGTACAAGCCCTGATTTCTTTTATCTTGTTTTTGTGGTCCTTACACAAGATGTATGTTAGTGGTCTTAGGAATGTGCTGCAGTCTTTCACAAATTTTAGTTCCCAAAATTTTCCAGTAGTGTTTCCCATAATAAAGAGTACCTTTTGCCTCAGGTATTCCCATTTGTGTTCATGTAGCATCTCCATAATACTGTAACAAACCTAGAGCAAGCCTCTGAATTCCTTCTGTGTCTGCCTTTAATCTGATAAGGTGAGGATCCCAAACACTCGAGCAGTACTCAAGAATGGGTTGCACGAGTGTACAGTATGTCCTCTTTCTCTCTCTCTCTTATAGATGAGCTATGCTTTCACAGAATTCTCCCAGTAAATCAAATTCAACCATTCACCCTCCCTACAACTGACCTTCATATTCAGTCCATTTTCATCACCTTCTGACATTAACCCTAGGGGTTTGATCAACATTACTGCATCAACAGCACACCACTAATACTGTATTTGAATGTTATAGTATTGTTTTCATCCTCATGTACCTTAGTCTATATTTTTGCTCATTAAGACCAAACTGTCATTCATCACACCAAATAAAAATTGTCTTTGGATTGTCCTGTTCCTCCTATAATCCTTTAAAGATAACACTGTACATACATTACTGCATAATCAGCAAAAAGTTAGATTGCTGCTCTTCCTATCTCTCAGATCATGTATGTATATAGAGAACAAGAGTGGTCCCCTTCATCCTTCTCTGGGGAACTCATGACAGCACCTTTGTCCCCACCATCCAGGACACCATACATTGTTCTACTACTTAAAAATTCTTCAAGTCACTCACATATCTGAGAATATAATCTGTAAGCTCTGACATATGTTAACAGCCTGCAATGTGGCACTATGTCAAACACTTTGTGGAAATCTAAGAATATGGAAGCTGCCTGTTACCCTTCATCCATTGTTCACAGGATAACCACAAGAGAAGGAGAAGCTTAATTTTTTTTCAGGAGCAGTGCTTTCTAAATCCATGTTGATTTGCAGCTAGATGCTTTTCTGTCTTGAGGAAATTTATTATATATGCCAAGAAATTCTTGCAGCAAACCAGTGTTTGATGTTAAGGATATTGGTCAGTAATTTTATGTGTCTGTTCTTTTACTATTCTTATATGTGGAAGTCAGCTGCACTTTCTTCCACTCAGTTGAGACTTCCAACTGGTGAGAGATTCTCAAGAACTGCAAGCTAAGTATGGAGCCAATAGAGAAGAGTACTCGCTGTAAAACCATATTGGGGTCCCATCTAGACCTGGTGACTTATTCATTTTCAATTCTTTCAGCTGCTTTTGAATGGCAAGGATACCTATTTTTATGTCTGCCATATGGGAACTTGTGTAGTGTTGAAATGATGGTATGTCTGTATGATCCTCCTTTGTGAATGATTTTATAACAGGAATTCATCTTTCATTATGAATGGTCTGTGATATTTTGTCAGCTTGGGAAACCAGCTTTCTGGATAACCATCCTTTTCATTCATATTTATAATTTTATCATTTTGAAAATGTTATGCAATCTTATGTTTTCTTAGTGTATTTCTAACTTGTAGAATTTTGGGTGTTTGCCTGTGTCACATTGTAAGTCCTCCGTGATATTTTGATGAACAGACTCACTGCCATCATCAGGTGGTTCTTCATGAATACTGCTTGGCTCAGATCGGTGTCCTATATATGTTGGCCATTCCCCCCTCTGTCACTCAACTCCTTCACTATCTATGCAGCTGTTGCGGTGGGTGGTGGCATTGGTGGTAATGCCTAGCTGCAAACTGCAGTAGTCAGGCTCTGTGCCTTTGCCATCGGGTGCAGACTGCACAATATGACAATGCTGTGTTTTTTTTAATTGGTTCAATGAAGGGTTCCACAACTGATGCAGTTGTAGTAACTATTCTTGTTAATTAGACAGTATTGGACTCTAAATTCAGTGCCCTCTTTAATCATACCTTCCCAAAAGGATGGAAAGTATTATGAACAGACAGACAGCATCACCATGGGTATCCTCTGCCACTGATTGTGGCAGATTTGTTCATCAAAAAGTTTGAGAAGGCCCTAGAACAAAGCAACTAAAACCAACCTGTTTCTGCCATTAAGTTGGTGACATGTTTGTCATTTGGTAGCATGGATGGGACAGCTTGGTTGATTTGCTCCATCAGCTCAGCTCACTTCACCTCAACATAAAGTTTTCCATCGAGGTGCAACAGAATGTCGTCCTCCCATTTCTTGACGTACTGGTGAATTGGAAACCAGCGGGAAAGCTGGGACACAGTTTGTACAGAAAGCTTACACACAAAGGTTTGTATCTACCTGTTTTCAGCAGTCACCACAACTTCCAGCTTGAAGAAATTTTATGCACACTTGTTCAAAAGGCCTGATCCGTCAATGACCAAGACAGCCTTCCAACTGAGCTGAAGCACCTTGAGGTAACATTCCAAAGGAATGGGTACAACAGCCAGCATATAAGGCATGTGTTGAGACAGGTTGCACCTAGACTACCGCAGTAAGAAAGAGAGAGCACAAATCTCTAACACACATCCTATTTGTCCAGGTAAGTTAGCAGACCCTTGGAGTGACATAATCTCAAATGTTATTTCACTCACTTTGAAAGACCTGGATACTACTAGGTTCACTAAAGTATCATGTACACCTTTGAAAACCACGGGTCCACCAAATCCCCTGCCAAAGCAGCAAGACTTCCATTTGGGAAACTGTATGCACAAAAGAAAAGAGGTTCTGTGAACATAGATGCCATACTGAATTATGCCAGACTACCAAATCAGCCATGTCTGAATGTAGTACAAAAACTGGACAACTAGAGATTGCAACAAAACCAAGGTACTTAGACTGTATTCTTTTGGGATTGCATTATTAAAGAGATAATTAAAATTAGGTTTCAAGATTATTTAATTGACAAACTTTGTGATCTACAACTGAGTTAGGCATTGAACCTTGCATGAGCCAAGAAAAAGCAAAGAGTTCACCTGCAGTGTGGTCTATGTTTGATAGTAATAGTGAGGAGATGAAAACAGTAGTTTGCAGCCAGGCAGGACCAATCCTACTACTGTCACTGCACCCTGTGATGACTGCATAAATAGCAAAAAGAGTGAAGTGATAGTAAGAGTAATGGCCGAAGTATATAGGATGCCGATCCAAGAGAGCAGCAATCATCAGGAAACATGTAGCCTAGTGTGTTTGTGTTTGTGTGTGTGTGTGTGAGAGAGTGAGTGAGAGAGAGAGAGAGAGAGAGAGAGAGAGAGAGAGAGAGAGTTTGTGTTTGAATTCATAATATATTTGCATCTTTCTTATAGAATTGTATGGCTTATAACAGTAATTTGTTTGATAACAAAACCTGGTTTTCAGCTCTCAAGATCATGATCATATGTTTTGAGAGTGAGTTAGTGACAGATTGGATAAGAATA
Source organism: Schistocerca nitens (assembly GCF_023898315.1). Taxonomy (NCBI): domain Eukaryota; kingdom Metazoa; phylum Arthropoda; class Insecta; order Orthoptera; family Acrididae; genus Schistocerca; species Schistocerca nitens. The sequence goes on from NC_064620.1 coordinate 387,550,033, forward strand.
GCACGTACTATCAGAGAGATTGGACAGAACAATGAAGGAGGACTAATATTTTGGAACTTCCTTGATTTTGTTGTTACCCAGAGAACACCATTATTCATCCTCCTGCTGCCATTCTTGCATCAAAAGGTTAGTTTCATTGCTATAATTTTCCTCATATTTTACTGCAGAAATATCAAATGTCATAATATCATTTATAATAATCATCCTGTTTCTATAAAGTTATGCATAAAATTAAACTGAACAAAAAATTTTCACATTACTTGTTACCATTTGAATAAAACAACATGCAAGAATCATAAAAGTAAGGTTGTAATTGGTTGAGTCTTCAATGTTTTGTGTATTGAAATTCAGTGGTTTGTTATTCCTCAAGATACGTAATACTTATTACATACTTAGCATTAGTCAATGCTTATTAAAGAACGTGTAATGTTAGCTAAAGCTTTGATGAAAATTGGTTAATGCCCATCACTGCTTCTTATTATTCCTCATGAATTATTGAAAATCAGTTCATAACACAGTTAAGAACATGCTTGTGGTAGTGATACTATGCTGTCTGTTTTACTTGTATAACCTAAAATATTTTAGTGGTTCAGTGCTGTGATTTTGCATAACAAGCAGCAAATAGTCTTTGTGTTGACTAGTTGTCAAGATAATTCTGTCTTCAAATATTATATGTGGCATCAAAGTTTTATATAGAACTACACTTCACAATACTGCTACGAAATTGTGGAGAAATTGGTGAAGCTACTGTGATTAAGGATTCTTTCAATTCTATCTAGACAATGAAGTTGTATATCAGCATCAATAATTTCCACATAAATATGAGATAAAAATATATATATTGAATCAATAAGACAGTGTTCTCAAAATAAATATTCTCTAAGCATCTTTATTTTTCTAAAGTATACTATATACAGTAAGTATGGCATGTGCTACATGTACAAAAGTATGACAGATACTGAATTAGTGTTTTTCTTTTACATGATGTATTGCCTGTAGGACCTCATTTCATGATCTTTTGCCAATGATCATTTAGTGGTTATTCTAATATTTCACGTGCACAAGTGGCTATAATTTTCCAAGATTCACACCCTGTTACGGGTAGGTGAATCTTGGACAATGCTAGGCACTCATTCTGCTGACATTTGACTGAAGATCTCAAGACAAGCATCAACGAGCAACATGTCAAGAAGTGGACATGAAAGAGTCAAAAGTTTTATACTCATAAAAGTACTAGTCATTCTGCATATGATTGTTAAAAATATTTATTCTGATTATAGTTTCAACAATTTGTCATTATCTAGTGTAATAGGATATTCAAGCCCATTCTGAAACATTAAGTCATGACATACTGGAAAATAGTTCTCAGCAGTCTGAATCCAAATATGTATTATCCAAGCTTTCACACACATGTGAGCACAAACCATGTGGCAAGCACAATAACAACAATTCACATAAAAATAAAATATAATCTCCAGTATACCCCAGAGTGAATCACTTGTACAGCCGATGTGGACTACTAATCCTTGAATTCATTATATTGGATACATGACCTATTAAAGTAGGAGAGTTCAAAATTTATAATATAATATTCTTGTAGAACTAGTAATCAGTTCCAAGAGTATATCTGCGTTAATAAAATCTTCTTGGTTTTCAAGCAGAACATTTCAGCTTGAAAACCAAGAATATTTTTTTTCAGGCATGCCACCATGACAAACTCCAAGTACAATATATTATCATAACTACTTGGTGAATATGTTAGGGTAATGCAACTTGATGGAGCAATATCCCTGTAATAGACCTAGATGCAAGACCTTCCCCATACATCCTCCCACGACCACCTACTCCAGTCTGGTGACAAATATCAACACAAAAAAAGGCAGGCCTACCAGTGAAACCAATCATGTGATCTACAAGCTAAGCTGCAACCACTGTGCTGCATTCTATGTGGGCTTGACAACAAACAAGCTGTCTGTCCGCATGAATGGCCACCAACAAACTGTGGCCAAAAAACAACTGGACTACCCTGTTGCCGAGCATGCCACACAATGTGATGTTCTTCATGTCAGTGACTGCTTCTCAGTCTGTGCTGTTTGGATCCTTCCCACCAACACCAGCTTTTCTGAATTGTGCAGGTGGGAACTCTCCCTGCAGTATATCCTACATTCCTGTAATCCTTCTGACATCAACCTTTGTTAGTCACTTTCCATGCCCATCTAGACCCTCCCCCGTTCCCATTCCAGCACTACACAGACCTCTATTCCACCAACACACTCAGTCTTTTTACTTCTCTGCTTTTCTACTACCCCTCTCCCTTGCCCTGCATTTAACCTCAAGATTGCACCTAGCTGCCCTATCCTCTCTTCACCTCGTTCTTGCATGATCCCCCAGCAGCACTTCCCATCTCCCAGCCTTACTGCTAGCCCTCCTGCTCCCCGCCCCAGCCTCTTCCTTACCCTCACCCGGTTGCCTCTCCCACCATTGGCTGTTGTTTGTAGTCTGGCTTCAGCTGCCCATGACTGTGGTCATATCTGTGTGAGTAGCATTTGCATATATGTGTGTGTGTGTGTGTGTGTGTGTGTGTGTGTGTGTGTGCATGTGAGAGTGTGTGTGTGTGTGTGTGTGTGTGTGTGTGTGTGTGTGTGTGTGGTCTATTTTTAACAAAGGCCGCATTTGCTGAAAGCTTATATTGTGACAGTTGTTCTGTTGTACCCATATGTGACTCAGCATCTCTGCTGCACAGTGAGTAGCACCTATCCTTTTCATAAAATTGGTACATTCCATCCCGGATTTTCCATTGTTTGATTTTGCAAACAGATGCATCTTAGTGAAGTGACAGCTGAGAATAGAATCTGCTATTTTAAGATCTTATAACGTGCTGTGCTTGACAGACAAAAATTCATGTGGAGTATGTGTAATAATTGAGAGGAGGGACCACTACTTGAGGTGATGAGTGGCAGATAGTTGCATAAAAGGCAGTAGTAACTGATATGCCTTCTCCAGAATAGAAACGAAGAGTGCACATCTGTACTTATGAAGAAAATGCAGCCTTAGAAGTGGATCCCAAGTTAGGCAAGCATAGGAAATGAAATTAGCTGCGTCTTTAAGAAGAACATTTCCTGTATTTGCCTTCAGTGAGTTAGGAAAACATAAAATTAGATTTTAGAGAAAATACCCAGGTGTATCAGATGATGGAATTTTGCTGAAAAGGTTTCATCAACTAGCATCTTTTGTGGAAAATATGTCATTTTAAAAATAACCCAACAGGATTAAGAATCTTTATACAAAATATATTATTACAAAGGTGAACATAAAAAAAATTCCCCAGAATATTTTGTAACAAAGGTGAACCAATTCAAATTATCTTTGGGAAATAATTGCAGATAATGGCTTAGAAAAGTTTGATGAAGAAGGAAGGAAATGCAAGTTGGGAAAAGCCTAAGGTATCATAAAGAATGTACAAACTGAATAAAGATTGTCTAACAATGTTGCATTAAAGTGCTACAACAATGCAACCAGAATGCATATTTGCAAGTAAAAGTAAAATTATTCGGCATTGTTAGCTCAGAGACCCCCAGACATCTAACTCATAGGTTTCCTTTCCTAGTGCACAGTGACATATTTTCTTCCCAAAATTTGAGTGTAGCTGACTGTGATGAGTGCTTGTAGAGTTGAGTGCCATGTTTGTGTTGATTATAGTAAGAGAGAGAAGCAGAGGGTGAAATCAGTGCCATTACATAGACTATTCTTTTCAAATAGCATCAAAGGGACCACCAGGCTGTTTGGCACCATCCAATAGACAAGTCACTATCAATATTACATTTGTCCTCACTCTATGCGAAAATCTCAAGAGGTTTGCAATTTAATCCAAGATATTGATATGAAGTCCAGTGATCAGGAACTACATGGTACCACCCCTCTTTTGCATAACCATCCCAATACTACTGATAAAAATTTTTTCCAGCTACAGGATTCAAACCAGCTGTCTCTGACTCATCACTGGTGTATAAGCAGATGACCACGCTGAAATAAGAAAAATAAAATACTGTTTTCCATTGATTTTGTTCTTTTACCTAATAAAAACTAAACTAAACTCTGCATGAACTGGCTACTGACTGGGTACTGACCGGCTGCCATGTCATCCTCGGCCCACAGGTGTCAACTGGATGTTGATATGGAGGGGTAGGTGGTCAGCACACCACTCTCCCAGCCATGTGGCAGTTTACAAGACCAGAACCACTGCTTCTCAATCAAGTAGCTCCTCAGTTTGTCTCTCAAGGGCTGAATGCACCCCAGGCTGTTGGCCTCAATATGCCAATGATGTAATACTATCTTTTACTTTTAATTGCACTTCAGTTTCCTTTTCCTGTAGTACAAGAATTTCTCAAAGGGTATTTTTCTTAAACAATATCACTCAATTTTTGAGGTCCTACTAGCACACGAGAGCTACAGTTTCAAAATTTTGTATAGACTTATATTTATTGGACTTGTGGTATATATGGATTTTCTTTCATATTTGGTAGTTTTGTGTCATGAGGTTTTCTCATGTACAGGGGTACAGTGGATGGGGTGGGAGGTGGAGAGGTGAAATCCCCTGCAGATAATGGTTGTCACTCAAACATAACCTTCAGTGTAGAGTGTAGAGAAACGTGGATTGGTGGAAAGACCTATTTCACATTTTTTTGTACACATTGCAATATATCACTGAAAATAGTCACTTTCATTAAATATTTAAATATATGTATTCCAAACTGTTTAATGTAGAATGACCACATAACACACATAGAAGAAAGTGCAAGTGGCAGACTAAAATTTATAGAAATGATTCCAAGGAAATGTAATGCATTTCAACATGAGAGAGTTCACAAATCTCTCTTCTGAATAATGTATTGATTCATGAGTATTTTCTATCACTATGGAATTTTTACTGTATAGGTTTGATATATGAAACAGAGAATATTCAAAGAACAAATTCATGTTTCATCATTGATATGTTCAAAAATTCTGGAACATCACAGAGTGGGAGAAACTACATGAGAGGAGTTAGATGGACTTACTATTAAAATTCTAAAAATGCACATTCTATTAACAGTTAGTCAGTGTATTACCCCCCCCCCACTTTACATATCTCACAAAATTACAATGATGACAATATTATGAAGGAATAGATTGCTACTCACCACATGACGGAGATGTTGAGTGGCAGACAGGCACAGCAAAAGGACTGCTTAAAAAGTAAGCTTTTGGCCAAAAGGCCTTCTTCTAAAATAGACAAAACAACCACACACACACATTGATGCAAACACAACTCACATACACATGACTACACGGCCAGAGACAGTGGTCATTTGTGTGTGTGTGTGTGTGTGTGTGTGTGTGTGTGTGTGTGTTTTGTCTATTTGAGAAGAAGACCTTTTGGCTGAAAGCTTACTTGCTTAGCAGTCTTTTTGTTCTGCCTGTCTGCAACTCAACATCTCCACTACATGGTGAACAGCAATCTGTTCCTTTCATAATAGTGTCATTATTCCATCCTGGATTTTGCATTGTCTAAAATTACTATGATACTGATAGAGAAATTCAGGCTTAGTAACCTTCCAAACTACTTACGTGTGTGTGTGTCCTGGTGACACTGCTGTTACAGCACGCAAATTTATTAGTGCTTGTAGAACTCTAAATAACACAATATTTATTTACAAGACACCCATTGTTGAGAAGCAAGTCATTCAGTCTTATAAATTGCAGTCAAAATCACTGTTTCATAAAAAAAGGGTTCATAAACCATTAAACAAATTGTTTGGAAGCAGTTCTAGTCATATGGCATAAAAGATTTCTGGACACAATGCACTTGTCAAGGATAACCTCTTCCAGTGTAGAAAACAATCTTACCAGAATTTTTGCCTTCAAAATTAATTAACACAAGGTGAGTTGTGTCTTCATTATGGCAAAGAAGTTCTCACTCCTTAGTTCCATGAAGCGTTGTTAAACAAACAACTGGCAATGCCAAATCGAGGGTGCCTCTTGTGGCTGGCCCGCAAGTAGGTGACTGTCTTATTCACTACATCTATACAAAAGCTGTCCACCAATTATTCTTTCAACAAATCATCTACAAATGGACTAGTTGTGGGAAAAATGATGTTGGAAAAAGTGCCCTCCAGCATACACTTCGAGGTTACACGTGAGTTACAAATATAAATCTAGAACCTTATTCTTAAGATTTCGCAATTTTATCTTCTTCTTCTTTATAAGCCATTTCCAGGTTCCCAGATAGGCTTGTGAATCAAGGACCTCCATTTTTGTCTGTCTCTCCACCACTCTTCTCTTTGTTTAAGTACAGCTTCTGAATTTCCTTCCCTCATTCCTGTGGTTTCCTTACTGTATCTGCCCTGCTCTATCTAGATCTTCCATGTGGTCTCTTTCCTGTTAATCTTCCCATAAAAGCTTTGTCTTTTTGTACTCTCTCCTGTCCCATTCTCACATTTATACCACTTTAGGTTTGTTGTTTCTGTCTTGTCCTGAAGTGGCTTTTTTTTTTTTTCTTTTTTGTGCATTTGACACTTCAGAACTTTGTCTCTGCTACCTGCATTTGTCTCTCATCCTTTTGTGTCACAGTCCATATACCACATTCATATCCTAGAAATTGTTCAAGATATGTTGAACATAGGCCTTTTTTATGTTCCTTTTGGATTTCTCTGTTCCACAGAATAAACCATTCAGATAGAAGCTGCTTACTTGCTGTGTTCTTGTATCAAATTTTGTTGGCTATTTTACCATCATTTGTGATCACATTTCCTATGCACTTTAAACTTTTGACCACTTCCAAAATTTTATTTTCAGTCTCATCTGAACCCTTCCTTCCTTATGTCCATCCCTTTGTCAGAACTGCTGTTTTGCTCTTCTCTGTGTTTACTCTCTGTAGATTTTTCTATCTCATGGTTCCATACATTTACTTGCCTTTGCATTTTTTCCTCACTCGACATTACTATGTCATCTGCAAAAAAACATAGCTTTTGTTGAATTCTTTCTTAATTTCTGTTAAATATTTTTATCAGTTTTCTCCATGGTTATGATGATTCCCTGTCATAGACCCATTTCAATTTTAATCCTTTTTTTCTGTTCTATACTGGCATTTACTCTACTAACACACATTTTGTACAGAGCTTTTATTATTGTTTGAATGCTTAAAAGTCTTTGTGATGGTGGGCAGTATCCTGGTATTTAGAAAAAATATATTTTTAAAAATATACTTTGCTGCTATCACTGAATGATATCAGAGGCTACAGAAAGCAATGCAGAATTTCATATCACTAGTGTCATCTCCTCCAACACCTCCACTCTCATACCTACAAAACAGGTAACTGATAATGGAAATCTTGTACAAAGAAGGCAAAAATCTAATTTCCTATCATTCAGAAAAATATTGTTTTAAATACAGTGTGCTACAGTGTTCTGTACTGTGACTAATGTAGTTGTTGCTGCTTGTAAATGACTTGGAATAATCCAGCCCTAACTATACATACATTAAATATTCTTATCGAAGGAAAGACCCCAGAAGAACTCCAAAATGAAAGAAAAAACAGCACTTCACATATATCAGAATGGTTCAGAATTAACAATGTCGTAATAAACACACAGAAAACAAATACTGTTCATCTACATACAGTGCAGAATAAACAGCCTCTAACTGCAACCATAGAATTGTTAGGCTGATGACTTGAAACCCTAAATACCACTGAATTTCAAGGAGTCTGGATCCGACATGACATAAAGATGGCAGAACCACACACACCATTTGTTATAGTATAAAAATTATTGCTGAATGCACATCAGTGCAACCCAAAAAAATGTGTACTATGCCCAAGCAGAATCACTTCTGACATATGATTTAATTTGCCGCAGAAATTCACCACCCAGCAAAAGCAGTTCCATTGCACAAAAAAACAATTACAAGAGCCATGGAAGGCACAGCACCTCAATCTTCATGCAAATCTTCATTTAAAAATCTTCTTATTCCTGCATGCCTATACAACTTAGAAACAATAATGTTTATGAGGAAAATCATAGATGACAACAGCAAGATTGCTCCAAAAAGCAAAATATCCATTCATAGAACACAAGGAGTAAACAAAATATAAATGTGCAGTTTGCACATACAACACTAAAACAAAAAGGACCCCTGCAAGTGGGGAAAAAACTGTACAACATCCACCTAAAAAAATTAAGGCAATAACTGGCTTGCATAAATTTGAAACTGCAGTTAGTTACAGAATTGCTACTCGCACACACACACATATCCATCCGCACATATACAGACACAAGCAGACATATGTGACATATGTCTGCTTGTGTCTGTATATGTGTGGATGGATATGTGTGTGTGTACGAGTGTATACCTGTCCCTTTTTCCCCCTAAGGTAAGTCTTTCTGCTCCCGGGATTGGAATGACTTCTTACCCTCTCCCTTAAAACCCACATCCTTTCGTCTTCCCTCTCCTTCTCCTCTTTCCTGATGAGGCAACAGTTAGTTGCGAAAGATTGAATTTTGTGTGTTATATATATATATATATATAACGAAAGCGCTGGCATGTCGATAGACACACAAACATACGCAAAATTCTAGCTTTAGCAACCAACGGTTGCCTCATCAGGAAAGAGGGAAGGAGAGGGAAAGACAAAAGGATTTGGGTTTTAAGGGAGAGGGTAAGGAGTCATTCCAATCCCGGGAGCGGAAAGACTTACCTTAGGGAGAAAAAAGGACGGGTATACACTTGCACACACACACACACACATATCCATCCACACATATACAGACACAAGCAGACATATTCAAAGACAAAGAGTTTGGGCAGAGATGTCAGTCGAGGCGGAAGTGCAGAGGCAAAGATGTTGTTGAATGACAGGTGAGGTATGAGTGGCGGCAGCTTCAAATTAGCGGAGATTGAGGCCTGGTGGATAACGGGAAGAGAGGATATATTGAAGAGCAAGTTCCCATCTCCGGAATTCGGATAGGTTGGTGTTAGTGGGAAGTATCCAGATAACCCGGACGGTGTAACACTGTGCCAAGATGTGCTGGCCGTGCACCAAGGCATGCTTAGCCACAGGGTGATCCTCATTACCAACAAACACTGTTTGCCTGTGTCCATTCATGCGAATGGACAGTTTGTTGCTGGTCATTCCCACATAGAATGCGTCACAGTGTAGGCAGGTCAGTTGGTAGATCATGTGGGTGCTTTCACACGTCGCTCTGCCTTTGATCGTGTACACCTTCCGGGTTACAGGACTGGAGTAGGTGGTGGTGGGAGGGTGCATGGGACAGGTTTTACATCAGGCACGATTACAAGGGTAGGAGCCAGAGGGTAGGGAAGGTGGTTTGGGGATTTCATAGGGATGAACTAAGAGGTTACGAAGGTTAGGTGGATGGCGGAAAGACACTCTTGGTGGAGTGGGGAGGATTTCATGAAGGATGGATCTCATTTCAGGGCAGGATTTGAGGAAGTCGTATCCCTGCAGGAAAGCCACATTCAGAGTCTGATCCAGTCCCGGAAAGTATCCTGTCACAAGTGGGGCACTTTTGTGGTTCTTCTGTGGGAGGTTCTGGGTTTGAGAGGATGAGGAAGTGGCTCTGGTTATTTGCTTCTGTACCAGGTCGGGAGGGTAGTTGCGGACTGCAAAAGCTGTTGTCAGGTTGTTGGTGTAATGGTTCAGGGATTCCAGACTGGAGCAGATTCGTTTGCCACGAAGACCTAGGCTGTAGGGAAGGGACCGTTTGATGTGGAATGGGTGGCAGCTGTCATAATGGAGGTACTGTTGCTTGTTGGTGGGTTTGATGTGGACGGACATGTGAAGCTGGCCATTGGACAGGTGGAGGTCAACATCAAGGAAAGTGGCATGGGATTTGGAGTAGGACCAGGTGAATCTGATGGAACCAAAGGAGTTGAGGTTGGAGAGGAAATTCTGGAGTTCTTCTTCACTGTGAGTCCAGATCATGAAGATGTCATCAATAAATCTGTACCAAACTTTGGGTTGGCAGGCCTGGGTAACCAAGAAGGCTTCCTCTAAGCGACCCATGAATAGGTTGGCGTATGAGGGGGCCATCTTGGTACCCATGGCTGTTCCCTTTAATTGTTGGTATGTCCGGTCTTCAAAAGTGAAGAAGTTGTGGGTCAGGATGAAGCTGGCTAAGGTAATGAGGAAAGAGGTTTTAGGTAGGGTGGCAGGTGATCGGCGTGAAAGGAAGTGCTCCATCGCAGCGAGGCCCTGGACGTGCGGGTATATTTGTGTATAAGTTAGTGGCATCAATGTTTACAAGGATGGTTTCCGGGGGTAACGGATTGGGTAAGGATTCCAGGTGTTCGAGAAAGTGGTTGGTGTCTTTGATGAAGGATGGGAGACTGCATGTAATGGGTTGAAGGTGTTGATCTACGTAGGCAGAGATACGTTCTGTGGGGGCTTGGTAACCAGCTACAATGGGGCAGCCGGGATGATTGGGTTTGTGAATTTTAGGAAGAAGGTAGGTGTGTGGGGTGCCGGTGGGGTCAGGAGGTTGATGGAGTCAGGTGAAAGGTTTTGTAGGGGCCCTAAGGTTCTGAGGATTCCTTGAAGCTCCGCCTGGACATCAGGAATGGGATTACCTTGGCAAACTTTGTATGTGGTGTTGTCTGAAAGCTGACGCAGTCCCTCAGCCACATACTCCCGATGATCAAGTACCATGGTCGTGGAACCCTTGTCCGCCAGAAGAATGACAATGGACCGGTCAGCCTTCAGATCACGGATAGCCTGGGCTTCAGCAGTGGTGATTTTGGGAGTAGGATTAAGGTTTTTAAGAAGGATTGAGAGGCAAGGCTGGAAGTCAGAAATTCCTGGAAGGTTTGGAGAGGGTGATTTTGAGGAAGAGGAGGTGGGTCCCGCTGTGACGGAGGATGGAACTGTTCCAGGCAGGGTTCAATTTGGATAGTGTCTTGGGGAGTTGGATCATTAGGGGTAGGATTAGGATCATTTTTCTTCGTGGCAAAGTGATACTTCCAGCAGAGAGTACGAGTGTAGGACAGTAAATCTTTGACGAGGGCTGTTTGGTTGAATCTGGGAGTGGGGCTGAAGGTGAGGCCCTTGGATGGGACAGAGGTTTCGGATTGGGAGAGAGGTTTGGAGGAAAGGTTAACTACTGAATTAGGGTGTTGGGGTACCAGATTGTGTTGACTGGAATTTGGAGGTTTTGGAGGGAGTGGAGCTGGAAGTGGGAGATTGAGTAGATGGGAGAGACTGGGTTTGTGTGCAATGAGAGGAGGTTGAGGTTTGCTGGAAAGGTTGTGAAGGGTGAGTGAGTTGTCTTTCCGGAGGTGGGAAACCAGGAGATTGGATAGTTTTTCGAGGTGAAGGGTGGCATGCTGTTCTAATTTGCGGTTGGCCTGTAGGAGGATGCTCTGAACAGCCGGTGTGGATGTGGGAGAGGAAAGATTGAGGACTTTTATTAAGGATAGGAGTTGACGGGTGTGTTCATTGGCTGAGTTGATGTGTAGGTGAAGGATTAGGTGGGTGAGGGCAATGGATTGTTCAGTTTGGAACTGGTATAGGGACTGATGGAAAGAAGGGTTGCAGCCAGAGATGGGAACTTTAAGTGTGAGGCCTTTGGGGGTAATGCCAAATGTCAGACAAGCCTGAGAAAATAAAATATGCGAGCGTAATCTGTCTAGGGTGAAGGCATGTTTGCGGAGGGAATGTAAATAAAACTTAATGGGGTCGTTGTGGGGGTGTTGTGAGGGTGACATGGTATTAGAAGGTGGAAAGTGTAACATGAGGTTGAAATGAAAAGAAAATAACTGGAGAAAGTAACTGGAGATCTGTTGTGAAAAAGGCGAAAAAGTGTTGGTTAAAGCTGGGCTATGTTGATCCTTTGGTGAACTTCGGTTGGTAGACAACAATGTGCACAAAGGTTAGGTGGTTGTGTTGCCGCCAAAACACGTTAAAGGATGGAGAAATTCGGGAAAATTTCGGAAAAACTGCGTGTAAATGTATTAAAAGGAGTGGTTTTGTGGTGGCAGATTATGAAAATGAGGCTAACAATTGTCTGGCGAAGAAATAATGACGTTAAAACCTGTGGGAAGCGGCTAAAAATTATCAGTGATGTGCGAAAAACGGAAATGGAAATAAAGCGAAAGTTATCAGAACCAGACGAAATGGTTGTTTAATAGGTGAAAGGAACTGTTTGTGGACTAGAAACGGTGGATTTTATAGCAGCGGTAGTGTTGAAAGCGGAAAAACATTTTTTGGTTATGGTTTTTGAAGTGGGTGACGTATTATTGAGTATATATAGGCGGGATAAAATTGTATAGTAGATTACGGTAAAAAGGAGAAGGTGAATACAAAGTGAAACTACTGGCAAAAACAAAAAGAGAAAATAAGACGACAGAAAAGATTTCGAAATGCAACAGTGACAATAACAAACGTAATTGTTGGGTTCAAAGTAATGATATGAATATAATAGAGGGAAACATTCCACGTGGGAAAAAATATATCTAAAAACAAAGATGATGTGACTTACCAAACGAAAGCACTGGCACGTCGATAGACACACAAACAAACACAAACATACACACAAAATTCTAGCTTTCGCAACCAATGGTTGCCTCGTCAGGAAAGAGGGAAGGAGAGGGAAAGATGAAAAGATTTGGGTTTTAAGAGAGAGGGTAAGGAGTCATTCCAATCCCAGGAGCGGAAAGACTTACCTTAGGGGAAAAAAGGACGGGTATACACTCGCACACACAAACACATATCCATCCACACATATATATGTGTATATGTGTTTTTATAATATTCTTACATAAATCTTCAGTACTGCATATTATTGATTCAAAACTGTAATTATCAAAATTTAGGGCAGTGATGACATCACATTAGAGAGGTTATTTTCAGCACTTTGCCGTTAATCTTCTGATATTTATATCAGAAATTCAAAATTTAAAAGCCTTTTAATTTTGATGGAAAATGCCAGTTCATGTTATTTCAAAAATATGGTTCTGTCTAAAGTGCAGTTTTTAATTTTGGCAGAAGCTCTTTCAGTTGGAACAAAGTTTACTCTGGGTCCCTGTTGCTGGTGAAAATTTTCAAAATCACAGTAGTTGAACAGATGGTGTTTATATCAGACTAAAAATCAGTCCACATAAATTAGCCCCCCCCCCCTTTCCCTGTCCACCCCCTCTGCTCCTCCTCCATTTTGATGTTAAGAAGATTTTGTGGCTCCAGTGAATGCATCCAATAACAGAATTCTTCAGCAAACTCAAGGTTGAGCATCATTGTCATTGTGAAGTCACAGTTGTACAGACCAGAATGATTATCTCAGTTATAAGAAATGTGAAAAGCCTAAGAAGATGGTGAGGATACAGAAAAATATTCCAGGAATCTCTGGTCGAGCATCAGTATATGTAGTCTGTTTAAATAGTGATATTTTCTATAGCAGTGCTATTGTTTACAGGTCAATCAGCCTCCAGCATCAGATCAAGAAAGACATCTGCAACACATTATCAGAGAAAAACTGCGTGGACTAAATTTACCCACGCCAAAAGGGCGCGGATCTTTGCTGATGGACTTAGCTCATGAAATGAAAGAACTAAAGGAAGAGTTAGAGGATAATCAGTATGGTAAATATACCTGAAACTACTGGTTTCGAAAGATTAATAGAAATGGGCAGTGGCACTTGCATCCAGTTTTATTTTATATCATGTGACATAGAAATATTTTTTGTTACCTAACAGGAAATGTCAGTGAGTTATTCTTTATATATGCAGATGATCAACGGGAAAGTAGACATGCTACAACAGTAGCTGACCCTCCAGTTACAGAACCCGCAACTACCACTTCAAGGCCAGGTCGATCTTCTCTAATAGCAGATCTGTTAACTGGTGAATTGGGCTGTTCTAGAGAATCCAATAATAAAAACAACAATGATGCTGCTGGTGGCCACAGTTTACCACAATCACAAAAGCACAGAGGTATTTCGACACATCACTTTTTATCTACTCTCAAAATGGCTGCAATATGCTGTTTACTTAGTTATCCGAGCTTCAGTGTGAAAATACTCAGCTGATTCAATTAATGGACAAGACAAAATATTTTTCATTCCATTGGGATGAACTTATTCTTTACTCTGATCTCATATATATTAATACGTATTATAATATATTATTGTACATAGTGATTTTATTCTTTTTCTGATTTGGTGAATTTTACTGGTTACAAAAGGTAGACATATAGGGTGAAGCGAAATTCGCACACTCAGGCTTTGCAGCGTCACTCCTCACATGAGAGCGATAAAAAAAAATGTCTCTTTCATTTCGTCTGGAAAGTACATCCGGCAGAAAAAGAATGTTAAAGAGTGGCAATCTGATGACACTGTAACCATATGTACAGTAACAGTCTCTGTCAACACATATAAGTCTTGCTCTCAAGTTGTTACAGTGGGTAGATTTTTGGGTTACCATACAGGAGGTCGAGGGTTTGATCCTGGATTGAGGCACTTTTTTTTTTAATTTGCTAATTTCATTTTGACATTTTGTACTGTAATATACACCATTTCTTAGGTCACATGTATCCTAAATTTACAAGATTTTGTATCACTCAAAATAACAAATACCTTGTTAGACAAATAAGAAATATACTGTTGAAACAAATGACCTGTCATATGACAGAATAACTACAAAAACAATGTCAGTTTTGAGATGCTGAAGATGATAGCACAGTACAGTAACACAACATCTACTAGTCATTTATACTACATGTAATATGAATGCTCAGGTGTCACATTTAGCAACCATTGATAATAATAATATCCATATTAATGACCGCATGACCTTCACAACAGAATACGTTGTCTTCAGAACAACAGATGCTCATAGCAACCTCCCTGCATGTCCAAACATTGCGCAACCTGCCGGATCATACAGGTCTGGACCCTTTGCAGCAAAGCTGCATCCACAGTAACAAGAGCATCAGGAACATGCACTACCAATTGTTCTACATTCATCAGCAGAGTAGGGAAAACATGCTCCTTCAGGTGCCCCCACAGGAAGAAATCCATGGGATTTATGTCAGGTGAACATGGTGGCCATACAACTGGACCTCCAAGTCTGAGCCATTTCCCTAGAAATGTTCTGTCCAGATACTGTCTCACATTAATTTCAGAGTATGGAGGTGCACCGTCATGTTGGAACCATATCCTCTGCCGAACATGTAGTGTAACATCTTCCAGCATAACAGACAGATAGTTTGGAACATGTAGGGGCCCAAACACCTGTCTTTCAATATTCCAGCCCAGAAGTTGATACCAAAACGAATTGGATATCCACAATCGCGGGTGATGTGCAGGTTAACCTCACACCAATGGTGAGAGCATTGTGCATATTGAAGACATCCTCACGAATGAATGCTGCTTTATATGACCATATTACAGTGTTCACGAAATCATCATTGGCTTCCTGTTGTTGTTGGAACCATTCACAGAATTGCATCTGCTGATGGCGATCTGCAGGATGCAGGTGTTGCATGAAAGCATAATGATAGGGGTGCAGCCCATGCTCATGCAGCACGTTACTGACCATGTGTTGTGAGACATGCAGCTGCCTTGCTATGCTATGTGTACTTCGCTTAGGTTCTTGGCGTATGACCTCCAGAATAGCTCCCTCAGTAGCTGGAGTACAGCAAGTCCGTGGACGACTTCTGTTACATGATGGTGGAAGGAAAGAACCTGACTCCCGAAGGTGCAGCTCCAGACGATGAAACACATTTTTATCTGGATGGCATCAATGAGGATATCTAGCAGCAGCATATTCATGAGTGGCAACAGCAGCCCGGTTATCAGATGCACCAGGGATCACAAGCTTATCCACATATTCATCGTTTGTGTATGCCATATGTCTGCCACACTGGTTTAGAGGTTTACTATGAGAAAATTCTATACATGTATGCATGTATGCTGGAGTCCGTCACGGGCGCATTACTCCTCACGCAGCTAGTCCCTGTCTGGTGGACAGCACAAATAGTATAAACACACTGTCAGTCCTGTTCATTGTTCCACCTAACGCACATTACCCCTCTGACAGATATTGTTCTGCATGTTTCATCCTGACACCGCTAATTCCGAAATGTTCAGTTTCAAATTACGCTGTTTCCATGATGGTAATAGACATGATGTTTTCACAATCCCATTGATAGAATAATAATAATAATAATAAAATGAATAGGCCACTGGTAGGTTCTGCCAGTCGTAAAAGGTGACGAAAAGAACAAACCACTAATAGGGCTAACCCCCCTTTTAGTGTGATTAGTTGGTTCAGGACAGAACTAATGAAGCCTCGGACAAGCGCTGTCATGGTCGGGGATGACGCTTGAACCCTATGCCCGTCCACAATGGTAACGACACTGCTAGCCACACGGAAAATGATTTAAATCCAAATAGAGGTGTTTTGCAGGATATGCTTGCTGCAACCACTCTAGAAGGAAAACAAAGACAGAGGATGAGATGGTCAGATGAAGTTAACTGACACCTCATGTTCTGTTATTACCAAGCAACAAACTTAGGAACCAACACAACTGGATACAGATCACAAGTATACACAACATTTATTACCAGATACCCAGAATTAAAATTTTTAACAGAACAACGGCTAGCTGATCAGATCTGTATAATAGTCAAAAATAACAGGATACCCCAGTCAGAATTAGAAAACATCAAACAACAAGTACTGGAACAAAATAATGTGCAATCAGATGAAGAAGAAAATACAGTAATGGACTTAAACATCCCAGAGCAAACAAACAAGGAACAACATGCATCAATTAAACAATCAGAGGAAAACAAAATCTTAAGACAGCCACCAGAACAAGCACAAATAGAACACGAAGTGACACACATGTTAGATATAGAAGAAAAATTTCAGCTGACATATATAGAATACAAAGACACAAATACAGACAAGACCATTCTTGCATAGACCACCAAATAACCCACAAGTCGAAACAACAGCAACAACTATCAACACAATCATACACAACAAAATAAATGAAAATACAACTATGGAAGAGTTACAACTACTGGTTTATATGGGAGCACTCACTACACTAAATATACACACTAGGCAGAGATCAGAACCAACCAACACACAGAAGAAACCCACAAAACCAGCATGGCAACACAGGCTACAGATCAGAATAGAAAAACTGAGAAAAGACATCGGACAGCTAACACAATTTATAAGAAATGAAATATCAGGCAAAAAACGAAAAAGGTTAGGTAACATCTCGCAACAAGAAATGATAGAGCAATTAGATGAAAAGAAGCAGAAATTACAAGCATTGGCCAAACAACTTAGAAGATACAAAAAAAGTGAAAATAGAAGGAAACAAAACCAGACATTCAACACAAACCAAAAGAAATTTTACCAGACATTAGATAACACACACATTAAAATAGACAATCCACCAAACATAACAGACATGGAACACTTCTGGAGCAACATATGGTCAAACCCAGTACAACATAACAGGCATGCACGGTGGATACAAGCAGAAACAGACACATACAAGATGATACCACAAATGCCTGAAGTGATAATTTTGCAACATGAAGTCACCCAAGCAATTAATTCTACTCACAATTGGAAAGCCCCTGGAAAAGATAAAATAGCAAATTTCTGGCTGAAGAAGTTCACCTCAACACATTCACATCTAACTAAATTATTTAACAGTTACATTGCAGACCCATACACATTCCCTGATACACTCACACATGGAATAACTTATCTGAAACCTAAAGATCAAGCAGACACAGCAAACCCAGCAAAATATCGCCCCATAATATGCCTACCAACAACATACAAAATATTAACTTCAGTCATTACACAAAAATTTGTGACACATACAACACAGAACAAAATTATAAATGAAGAACAAAAAGCCTGTTGCAAAGGAGCACGAGGATGTAAAGAGCAACTGATAATAGATGCAGAGGTGACATATCAAGCTAAAACTAAACAAAGGTCACTACACTACGCATACATTGATTACCAAAAAGCTTTTGATAGTGTACCCCACTCATGGTTACTATAAATATTGGAAATATACAAAGTAGATCCTAAATTGATATAGTTCCTAAACATAGTAATGAAAAATTGGAAAACCACACTTAATATCCAAACAAATTCAAATAATATCACATCACAGCCAATACAGATTAAGTGTGGAATATACCAAGGAGACTCATTAAGTCCTTTCTGGTTCTGCCAACCAAAATCAGCAACTCAACCAATTACTAAAGATAACAGAAGTATTCAGCAATGATATAAATATGGCTTTTGGAACAGACAAATGTAAGAAAAATAGCATAGTCAAGGGAAAACGCACTAAACAACAAGATTACATATTGGATAACCACAGCGACTGCATAGAAGCGATGGAAAAAACAGATGCCTATAAATATCTAGGATACAGACAAAAAATAGGAATAGATAATACAAATATTAAAGAATAACTAAAAGAAAAATATAGACAAAGACTAACAAAAATACTGAAAACAGAATTGACAGCAAGAAACAAGACAAAAGCTATAAATACCTATGCTATACCAATATTGACCTACTCATTTGGAGTAGTGAAATGGAGTAACACAGACCTAGAAGCACTCAATACACTTACACGATCACAATGGCACAAATATAAAATACATCACATACATTCAGCAACAGAAAGATTCACATTAAGCAGTAAGGAAGGAGGAAGGGGATTTATCGACATAAAAACCCTACATTATGGACAGGTAGACAATTTAAGAAAATTCTTTATAGAACAAGCAGAAACTAGCAAAATACACAAAACAGTCACTCATATAAATACATCGGCTACACCATTGCAATTTCATGACCACTTCTACAACCCTTTAGATCACATAACATCAACAGATACAAAGAAAGTAAATTAGAAAAAGAAAACACTACATGGCAAGCACCCATATCATCTAACACAGCCACACATCGATCAAGACGCATCCAACACATGGCTAAGAAAAGGCAATATATACAGTGAGATGGAAGGATTCATGATTGGAATACAGGATCAAACAATAAACACCAGATATTACAGCAAGCATATTATTAAAGATCCCAATACCACAACAGATAAATGCAGACTCTGCAAACAACACATAGAAACAGTAGATCACATCACAAGCGGATGTACAATACTACCAAATACAGAATACACCAGAAGACATGACAATGTAGCAAAAATAATACATCAACAACTTGCCATACAACATAAACTAATAAAACAACACGTTCCCACATACAAGTATGCACCACAAAATGTACTGGAGAATGATGAATACAAATTATACTGGAACAGAACCATTATAACAGATAAAACAACACCACATAACAAACTTGACATCATACTCACCAATAAAAAGAAGAAATTAACACAACTAATCAAAATATCCATACCCAATACAACAAACATACAGAAGAAAACAGGAGAAGAAATTGAAAAATACATCCAACTGTCTGAGGAAGTGAAAGACATGTGGCATCAGGATAACGTTGACATTATACCAATTACACTATCAACTACAGGAGTCATACCACACAATATCCACCAGTACAATAACGCAATACAGCTACATCCAAACTTATATATACAGCTACAGAAATCTGTAATTATTGATACATGTTCAATTACCCGAAAGTTCCTAAATGCAATGTAACATATGAAGTGCGGCTAGAAAAAAACCGGACTGATGCTGGAAAAAACATTTATTAACAATTATTTACAATTTCATGTTATCTCCTTCAATTTACTCTCCTCCTCGGTCTCTACACCGCTCCATACGAATTTTCCACTGTTCATAGCAATGCTGCAGATCATTTTCGGTAAGTCCATACATTACTTCCGTCGCTTTTTCTTTTACTGCTTCAACAGTCTCAAATCTAGTTCCTTTCAAAGCTGACTTGACTTTAGGGAAAAGAAAAAAGTCACAGGGGGCCAAATCAGGTGAGTAGGGTGGATGATCTAAGATGGGAATGTTGTGTTTTGCCAATAACGTCTTCACTGACAACGCACTGTGAGCTGGGGCATTGTCTTGGTGAAGGATCCATGACTTTTTTCTCCACAAATCATTCCGTTTTCTCCGTACTCGCTCACGTAGGGTAGCCAGGACGCTAATGTAGTAATGCTGATTCACTGTTTGTCCCTCTGGTACCCAATCAATGTGCACAATCCCTTTGATGTCAAAAAAAACAATCATCATTGCCTTGAATTTCGATTTTGACATTCGTGCTTTTTTTTGTCGTGGAGAACCAGGAGTTTTCCAATGCATCGATTGGCGTTTAGTTTCGGGATCGTAAGTAAAAAACCACGATTCATCGCAAGTAATAACATTTTGTAAGAAGGTGGGATCACTTTCAATGTTTTCCAGGATGTCAGAACAAATCATTCTTCGGCGTTCCTTCTGTTCAATTGTGAGACACTTTGGAACCATTTTTGAACACACTTTGTTCATGTTGAAACTTTCATGAAGAATCTGCCTAACACTTTCCTTGTCAACTCCTGTTAACTCAGACACTGCTCTGATTGTTAAACGGCGATCTTGTGGAACAAGTTTACCGATTTTTTCAATGTTTGCATCAGTTTTTGCTGACAATGGTCTGCCAGTGCGAGTGTCATCACTGGTGTCTTCGCAGCCATCTTTAAATCGTTTAAACCACTCAAACACTTGTGTTCGCGATAAACAATCATCGCCGTACACTTGTTGTAGCATTACAAACGTTTCACTTGCAGATTTTCCTAGTTTGAAACAAAATTTGATGTTAACACGCTGTTCTTTCTGTACACTCAACATTTTCCGACGCACAGACAAAACGTCAACTACTTAAAACAGACGCCACGGGCAGACTGAGTGCAGGAGGCAGATGAAACTCGAGCAGTAGGCGGAGCGAGAGTCACGTGACAGGCCACGCGACTTTCAGCCTTATTGCATTCGTTTTATTGTTTCACCAGTACTAGTCTGGTTTTTTTCTAGCCACACCTCGTATACCGTACAGTTAAAAGGAAGTCACGCTTGATCAAGGTCCGCATCACTTTCCATTTTTAATCAGACATAACATCTGAGACAGGAAAGAAAAATAATAATAATGCATTGAGATATGTACTAAACAGCATGTGGTTACCAGATTCAATGTTGAAAGGTATAATTAGTGGGACCATTGTGATAACACTTACAAAGAGTAACCGAATTTGGACTTTATTTGCAAATCACGTTACTAGTTCTACTGGTAACAAGGCAAAAATAATAATTGGTACTCATCTATGGGATCATTGGAGGAGGGTACAAAGAAAACGGATTTTGCATCTAGTAGATGAAGTGGTGCAAATAAATTCCCACCCACAACCTGGAAAGAGCTTCTTTCAAAGCTGATCAATCTTCCATTTCTACAATTGTAGTATGTAAGTGCCAATGTTTTCTAGACACCCACTGCAATCGCTGTTGATGATTAAGATGCCATATACCATATCATCTGGACTACGTTTACCAAATAAAAAACATATGCCTCAACCCAGAATCGAACCATCCACTGCATTAACTGTACATCATGACTAATATGTGCTGACAGAGGCCATTACCATACATGTGCTGACAGTGTTGTCATATTGCCACTCATTAACATCCTTTTCTGCCGGATGTACTTGCCAGTCAAAATTTTGTGAGAGACTTTTTTTTCCCTGGCATTTGAGGAGTCATGCTGCGAAGCCTGAGTGCATGAATTTTGCTTCACCCTGTATGTTGCAAGGATTTCTACTGATAAATTATGAACATCCAGTTAAGTGAAAATGAAACACTATTTATATATGCATGCATTCTACACACTTGCAGACGCTTCAAAAGTGCATATTTGTTGCTAATACTGTGTGCCACTGAATCAATCATGGAACAGTCTTTTGTTTGAGCTCACAATTGGCTTACCGAAGTCAGACGCAAACTACTCTCTCTTTGCCAAGCCTGCTACTAAGCATTGTTGGCATCAGCAATTTTATTACATTCAAACATGCAAGGGTACTGTATCCTTATACATCTCCACCAAAATTAAAACTTTTTATATTCAAAATGAAATGATGACTTGTAATTAGGATTTAAAAAATATAAAAAATTAAATATTCAGGAAATGAAGCATGGATAATTTGTTTGTTACTCATTGACTATTGATTAATGAGGCTTAATTAATTACTCCAGCAGTCAAGAAGTAATTACTATAACAACTGACATACTGACATCTACTCATATATCAGGTCTACTCATATAAACAGGTGTGTGAGTGTCTGAGTGGAGGAAATTAAATGTACAATTCAATGTTTATACAATAAATTGTGGTATGAATTTCATCAGTTCTTAAAAAAATCACAGATATGTAACAGAAAGTAAGAACTCATCAAACAGTTGAAATTGATATCTGGGTACAAGGTAATTGAGCTGTTTTACGACATGCTATGATCTCAAATTATATGTTCAAAACATGCGTTTTTGAGAGATCATCCATTGTGCTCACCCAGAAAAAAGCAAAAATTTATGAACATTTTGAATTAAACCAAAAATGTCACATAAGCTAAGTGGTTAAATATAAGCATAAATGCAGACATTTGCTTAATGACATACTTTGTTAGCATTGCTGTTATTGTTTAATGCTTTTCGTAGGAGCCACACTTCATATGCTCACCACCATTAAAGTGTTATTTTAGGCCTGATGAGAGAAACAGAGATGTGAAAAAATGAGTTTACTTCCCCAATTGACATTACAAGCTTATTAGAAGTTGGCTCAGTGAATTTCTTTACAATGTGTAAAATGTAAATTTAAAACAAAGCTCAGATGCTACAGTTTTGCTTCATGCCCTGTATCACTGCTGCCAATCTATATGATCTACAGTGTGTGGTCTTTGTGGTGCCAAGTATAGACATGTCGTATTTGTGGTTGTTGCAGCTGTACCATGTCAGATTTGAACACAAAAGTCTTTAAAATGTGCTTTCAGAAAACCCTTGTTCTGCTACTGTGTGACATCTCTCATAGCACACCATCTGCATGAAAAGCATATTTTCTGCACTTCACAAAATGCTTTCACCCCTACCTGCACTCCCATTGCAGAAGGGCCACTCCCCTCTGCACACGTCCAGCATGCAAGCTCATTTTACATGTCTTAGTGTGGTGTGGTGGCTGCATTAGCTGTTTGGGGACTTAGCAAGTCACTAGTCAACAGGAATTCACTAGCTGGAAATGGGTGAAGTTTCCTCAGTTATGAGCAGCATAATCATCGAGACTAAGTGTTTGAATTTAAAAGGTTTATCATTGATAATGTTGTTGAATACAGTACATCAGAAATACATGCAAAAAGATGAGCCTGAGTTATAAGTGGCACAAGAAGAGATAGTGGCCGGGACCCTTCATCACATATTTGCTCAGTCCAGAACACTTTGTGTCAATTGCCTTGTTTTTCCATTACTGTTGCAACCTAGCAGTAGTTGTATCATAATTGTGTGGTGAAGTTATATGTTGCAAGTTGCAGTGGCAACACTAATCGTGGATTACATGAGCATTTCCCTTCTCACATCTCTCCTCTCCACAATGACCTAAAATATTCCCTTAACTCCACCACCAACCATGATGCAAACCATCTGTCTGTGCCACTTATAACTCATTCAGTCACATCAAAAGTCAAAGGAAGCAAACAGGATGAATTCAAGCAAGATGTCAAGTAAGAACTTAGAATTGAGGTAAACCTTACCAGGAAGAAATTAAAATCAGGGAATTTTTACCATTGATCTCAAGGTTTTTCACAGGGTCTATGAATTTATGGTATAGAATCGCGAAAAATATAAATTTGGAGAATGTAAAAATCAAAGTTCCACTGTAATTACTGTACATGTTCTATTATGACCTGGTTCTGAGTGCAAGAGTGTACATAAGTGTGGCTATAAAATGAGATAAGTTACATAAAAATAATAAAATGTCATACAAAACCAATATACTGTACTAGTAAAGAACTTGTTTTAAATAAGAGTATCACAAGATAGCAAATAAGCTGTACATTGGCAGCCTACTGTATTATAATGTTATGTAAATAGTGAATTGCTGCCTCTATGTTGCAGTGACTCATTAAAAGTGCAAAGTTGACAAAATGAACTTGAAATAACAAATACAAATATTTACAGGAATGAGATTAGGTACTATGTGAATCAACTGAGGCATATTCATGCCTACAGTTAGAGAGATGATTGAAAGTAGAATAATGTTTAGACATAGTAATACAGTGAGTGTTTACTGAACAAGAGTTATTATCATAAAAAAAGTTTTGTATGACATGATATAGCAAACAATTTTTTTTAATTGTATGGGTAAAGGCAACAGATGCAATGTGTTTATAGAAAATTGAACTATGTCGGAGGACATATCATATATAATTTTTCTGGGAAACAAAATTTATTTAAGTATGTGTTTTAAATTCTCTGTATGAGTAATAATTTTTGATTATTCTGATACCTCAGATATAAGCTTCGTCTTTCATATGACTGATGCAGTTATCTGTCTTAGTCTGTACTATATAATGTTTTAAAAATGCATGCTTGAACTGACTGACAAAGGGTGCAGCACAGATACCTTGTTTGGAATCATATTATTGATAATTTCATGCACACATCTCATTGTCTACAATCACTTGAGGCACATTAACATTGTTATGATCCATTACACTTATCAGTGCATTACCTCTTCCCGTATATACCCTCTATGTTCTTCACTCATTGTTCATCAATCTGGATCTTAAAATCTTGAATTTCAGTTTTGAGTCCATGTTTGATCTGAAATTCATCTCAAAATTCATCATGTTCTTGATCAAATGTACTATTAAGCTCCATTCGCAGACTACCATCTGCACCCAATAATTTATTGTAACTGACCCATATGTCTCTTTTAATTTCCTGAAGAGAGTTTTTAATTTCTTGACTCATTTCCTGATGAATTTCTTTGATTTTTTGATGAGAGTTTTTAGTTTCTTGCAGTATCTGCAACATTAAATCATTTCTGACCGACTTCTAGTGTCAAACTGTGCATTGGTGAATTTAAATTGCAGATACCATTATCTTCTGTTTCAAAATGAATGGAAATTTGAAGACAAAATTCTGTTCTGTATTAACTGTTCTTCTGCAGTAACAATACCACTACCATTTTGCTCTGTACCAGCCACTGTAATAATCTTCAGTATAGTCACCATGAATTGCAACTGACGTCTATACATGATTTAAAAGTTCTCTTCACAAATTAAAGTTGTTAACACAGTTTGTAGTGCTTTTCCTATCCTCTCCTAAACAATGTTGCATCCAATTCTACACAAAGCACTACTGTTGCAAGTAGCTGCGGCATTCATCATATTGGTGTATTGACTTCTCAGACTGCACCAAATACATTGATTTCAGGACCCTGAAGCAGTTGTTGCTATGTGTAACATATTCTCTTTGATGACTCTAGATATTATTTTCCGTGATGATTTGGCATACTTCATTGGTCACAAAAAGCTACATTTATGCTGTGTGGATTTCTACTAATAACACACATTCATTGCTAATACTGTATGCCACTAAATTAAATGTGGAACAGCCTTTCATTGGAGCCCACCCAGGGGTCACCAAAGTTAGACACGAACTATCCTTTGTTTGCTGAGTCTGCTACTAAATATAGTTGGCGTCAGCAATTATATTACATTCAAACAAGCAAGGGTACTGTAATCTTACAATGTGTTCTATAATTTTTATCTGTATGTTCTGCAACTGTGACTTAGGAATTCTGGATGAGGGGTACACTTCGCAAGGAAGGTCAATGCCCCCAACTATGCACTCCTTAACACAACAACTAGCAAATCAATAATTTGCACTGATTGCTGATGCAAATTTTATTAAGACCCTGCTGGCACAGGTGTGGTGTGTCCAGGTGGTGTTGGATATGTGCTGTTTGTCTGCAAGTCTGTGTGCTGTGCTGTGCACCCTCCATGGTGAAAACTGGCTTCATCGATATCAGATTGATTGTCTTCACATGGCAAACAACATGTGCAGCACACGAAATTTTTCTGTGACAGGGTTCCATGCAAACTTTAGCTGGAAACCACTGTCTTGGTTAATAAGGGACTCAGACAGTCATATTTTCACTGATTCATTGATGATGGAGCTCCAAAAGTTTAATGTATGGGCCGCAATTTTTGTTTGGTCATATTTCATCACGTGACCAGTGAAAATCCAATTTTTGGCAAAAGCAGACTTATTGGCTTTGAGGAGGCGAGTATCCCATTGATCTTCTATGATCTGTTTCTGCATTGTGCATGTCATTTGTCCTATGTAAGATTTGCCACAATTGCACAGAATTCTGTTAATTATGGCCTTGCACAACTCTAAGTTGTGTTTAACAAATCCCAGCAGTGCCGAGGTTTTAGAAGGAGGACAAAAAATGCTTTAACTTTATGTCTTCTTAATATTCTGCCAGTTCTGGCTGAAATATTTCCAATATATAGTAAATAAGCAGTTCTTTTGAAAGCATCATCCTCTTGTTTGTCTTGTCATTTGTACATGAGTAGCGCAATCTGCACTTGCTGGGACAAATATCCATTGGTCTGAAATGCAGTTAGCAAGTGGTCCCGTTATGTTTGCAGATTATTGGCATCTAAGATGGTGTGAGCTTGTTGGATTAATGTTCTTAGAATGCCCTTCATTTGTGCTGGATGGTGGCAAATAGTAGCTTGCAGATACAGGTCTGTATGAGTGGGCTTTTTAAACACTGAGTCATCGTAGGTGTGACAGATGCTCAGCACCTGATCATGAGATGACCAAAACATTGTCTATATATACATAGCAATAATCCAAGTCGTGTGTAACCTCATCCATAAATCTTTAGACTGTCTGAGCAGCAATACATATCCCAAAAGGAATGCAGGTGAACTCAAACAACCCTAAAGATGTGCATACAGATGTCTTGGGAATGTCATCTGGTGCTAAGGGTATCTGGTAAAAGCTCTAATGAAGTCCATTGTAGAGATATGCTCTTACCTTTTATACTGGATGGGAAATCCTCAGTGTGTGATATAGGAGACTAGTCTGGAATCATTCTTGCATTTAGCTGTCGATAGTCTCCACAAGGATATCATCAGTTAGCCTTTTCTGGTACTATATGGAGGGGGATACCCAACTACTACTTGATGGATCCTCTGTGCGAGCATAGATGCAAATTTCTGTTTTACCAGTTTCAGTTTCTGTGGTGGTAAATGACATAGTCGAGCATGAAGAAGTAGCTCAGGCATGGTCAGAAAGTAGTGCACTGTTGAGCGCTGCACAGGAGCTAGCACGAAAGCTTGACACATGATCTCGGGGAACTGTTTCATATGTTCGATAAATGGAGAATCTTCAGTTATCAGTCTGTCACCAGCATCTTCCACATAACGAACTAGCCCTCTGCTGGATAAGTTAGTGCTAGTGTCCAGCAGGTATTGGTGCCAGAGGTTGGGTACAAGTCCAACAAATGATAGAAAATCTGCTCCCAGAATAAGATGTGTGATGTTTGCCACAACAAACTGCCACTCAAGCCTGTGTCATAGGCCTGGGTTTAACACTAACATGGTACGACCATTTGTAGCTATTGTGGAGCCACTGGCCACAAAGAGGTGGTAACTATCATGCTTACAAGATGGCAGATGGACGAACGGATAGACTGATACATCTGCTTCCATGTCTACTAATCACTGTAATTTTGTACTTCTATCTGTGATAACAGTCAATGGCTGCCATTTGGAGCATCAGTGGTCACTATTACTGAGCTCCTGTTGTGTTTCCCTACTCATAAGGTGGGATACACTTCCATGCCTCGGACGCAAGTCAGTGGTGGTATAAACATATTTTCATAGCCAAAGATGGATGGCTGTGTTTCCTGGGTGAGCAATAGTGACAAGATTGGTGACTGTTGTTCTGAGTTCGAATGTGGCAACTTGGTTGGTAAGTTCGGGGTGATCTGAGCTTGTAGCATAGCAAAGTTGCCGTCTTGTTTGTGATTGTGTCCTAACCACTGCAACACACACGATGAATACAGCTCACATATTCTATTGGCAATTTGCATTAGTGCATCTAGATCACTGGCACACACAGTTAAAATCTTTTGCACATCAGGCAGCAGGAGTGATAGGCAAATGCTTCACAGAATTTCATCGCTTACTGCATTGCTTGACAATATTCATAATCGGCACTGCACCAGCAATGGCGTGCAGTCGCCCAACCCTTCAGTATGAAGTAGTTTTTCCAGTCTCTTCGCCTCAAACTGCAAAAGTTGTGTGATTAGGGCTTTCTTAATTGCTGGGTATCAGTCCATGTTAGATGGTGATGACAGAACATCTTCCACTTCCAGTGCCATTTCTTCACTGAGTACTGCCATAAGATAACTATATTTTGTATGGTAAGTATGGTAAGCAGTGACTTGCACTAGGGCAAGTTGGCATTTCAACTGTGCAGACCACTGCCTAGGATTTTACTGCCTCAAAGGCGGTGGTTTTACTGGAATAAGGTTTATCATTGCACCAGCAGGTGCATGTGCAACTGACACAGAAACTTGATCTACCATTGTAGTAATATGCAAAATCAGTAGGCTACAGACGCACGTCACAGCCAGTATGGAGCATGGAAGATGCTTGATGCAGTTACACAGATGTACTTTATGCAACACGGCATGGCACAGGGCGCAAACGTGTGTTGAATTTAATGCTTGTGCCCATCATATCTCATGTCAGGGTTGCCAGCTGTCGCATGTTACCAAAATTCACTTTATCAGTTTTAAAAATAACATGTAACACAAAATTGCATCCAAGTAACAAAGTTAAAAAAACAACAGACTAATGTACCAGGAAAAACAAAGCATAAACATCGATCATAGGCTGAGCCAAAGATGATCTTGCATGGAATATTCACTTGCGCATACCACTACATCATACACACCTGTGAGGGTGTCCAAATTCTTACATAATTTGCGATTGTGTCTGTTGCATTTTAGTTTGTACATCACTCACGCCTTTTAACTTACCTGCCAATTGTTCATGTTCCTTGTCTTCCAATGGCACTCTTTGATTCATGTTATTCATATCCTGGAATAAGTCAGTAAGCAGCTCTGCTTTAATATCTTTTCTGATGCTTATGACTTTACAATGTAAATTCATTGGACAGGTCAGTATGTAAATTCTGATGAGGGTCATTGAACTGCTGTGTCAATTGAAATTTAAGACCATAAAATGTTTGCTTTTGTTCATTTTTAAGGGAGTTAAAATTTTGTGTTTGTTCAGCAAATTTGTCAAACATTTGATTTTGTTCCTTAAGATCATTTTCTAAATCATTGATGTGCTTGTGTACCGAATTTCACATAAGAGTATCTCATTATCTCTTGTATTAACTGCATCATATTCGGTGTACCAAGTGTGCCCACCATGTTTTGTTTAGTTATTGGGAGTCTATGTCACAGGAAAAGAATAATTTAACGAATCTGCGCTCTCACACCTTTCACTCTCACCGCAGGAGAAAATGCTTCCCAGTGAAAACTGAGCTGTTTTGTCTACTTTAATTATGGTAGCATCACAGATCACAACATTGCTTGTTGTCTGTGTCCATAGCATGTAAAAGGTATAGTTGGCTGTCATCATGACGACTGACATTTTCAATTCTGTCATCGTTGAAATCTTGTGTCTGCATATTTGCTAATTGACTACCAACAATGGATCTATCTGATTTTCTCATTTTTGCTTCTTTCAATAAAACAGTTAAACAACTGAAAATTGTGAGATAAAACGTCCTTTTCAAAATTGTGATGATACCGCATCACAACTTATCTGTAGTGCATCTCTGACATATATTACAACACCTTGTTAGTATAACCTAACTGAATGCACATACTTCTCAACATCAAAAAAATTTCTTAACATAAGTGTCTACTTTTTTTAAAAAATGCTTCAAATCAGAATATCAGTTGGAAAAGGTGTTATACTCCTCTTGGAAGAGGTGCTACTAAGTGCAGGCATGCAAGCAATATGTCATAAATTTTCCTACCTTCAAGTTGCTCATTTTGGTCTTCTCAATATCAGTGCTCTAGTTAATCCCCTCTTGTTTATGCATACCTTGTGTCTGCCTCTCCTCCGTTACGATGGCAACAACATTCCAACCATGAAACAAAAGAAAGACAGCGGCGGTTAACATAATGAAAGATTACAAAATATACAATTATATAACATTTAAACAATAACTTGATTCTTTCTCTCTATGGCACCGTGCAAGGATCAGTTGCTGTTGTATAAAAATGCATTTAATTTGGTGAGAGAGAGAGGTGTGACAACATCACAGTCAACAATGCCTGTCAAAAGCTTTCTCCTTTACACAAGCACAAAGCAGGACATGACGATAGGTACTGCTTTCTATCTTCTGTAACACGAAGTAAGAAGAATGAACTTTGAAAGTTTCTTTTTTTTCCTATTCATAATAATTACCCTTTCTCTCTTGTAGTACAACGATGCCAATGACGATGTGGCAGTCGCCTTCTTGAAGATTATTCCATGCATCCTACAGTTGACTTATTGGTTCTTGATGGGCATAGAGGGTAACAAGTGTATTTGAAACCTGTAGAAATAAAATAATTTTCTGCCATTAACTATTCACTTTTTATTTGTTAGTCAGATATAGAATAAGATATGCCCATACATCATGATGGACAAGAACAGAAGAGCTATGTTACAAGCATTAAAACAAGTAAGATGATGTAAAAAATCTAAAATTACATTGTTTTAAATTTTCCATCACCCTCTGAGATTACATTAATGCAGCATAATATGAGTTAATATATCTTAGGCACATTCAACTGGCATCTGTATGCATTAAAACGTTTTATTTTTCTATACAGGTAAACCTTATAGGTACCTACACAAGGTATAAACAAACGGTACAAGTACAGGACATAGGTCTAGAAATCAGTGATTTTACTGATGTGGCATATTATGACTGATTATGCAAACCCCTTATAAGAAGAATATCCAAGATTCCACTTGAGGACAAAGACATTGCAGCAAGCATTCCACATGGCCACTGTTCATGTCAAGGCAGGCTTCAGCACGTCTTCTCACTGATGCCCATACACTTTAAAAAATTCCAGGCTTGTTCTGGATGCATTAACAACCACCCAAATGCATTCCTGGGGTTCGCTGACTCTATCAACAGAGCCGTGATACACCAAAGCTTTTAAATTTGCCTACAGAAAAAAAAAATTAATTTGTTCAAGTTGGGAGATCTAGGAGGCAATGGTATTGGTGAGCCACTGTCAATAAATGTGTTGTCGAAATGCTATTCATCAGTACTGAGGTATCACAATGACAATAAAATCAAATGAGGTCAGTTTATCACTGCAGTGTTTTAAAAAAAATAGCTTTCAACATTAACAGTGTTGTACAATTGCCCTGACTGCACTTTTTTGTCTGTAAAAACAGCCTTTATTTGTAATGTTATCAATTGATGGCTCGTTCACTTTTCTATGGTTCCATTCTGTGGTTTTAATTTCACTTCCTGTTTTTACCTGACATGGCAGTATGAATCATATTGATCCTCAACTCTCATTTGTTGTGGGTAAAATTATGTTACTGCTTATTACATGCGTGATTTCCAAAAGCTTTTTCTCTGTCACTAACAATATAAATAATAACTTTAATAATGTAAATTCCAGTTTCTGTATTTTATCAACCAGTGTGCGTGTGTGTGTGTGTGTGTGTGTGTGTGTGTGTGTGTGTGTGTGTGTGTGTGTGTGTTTTTTAACATGGTATGGTTTTGGTGTAATATATTTTGCTGCTGTATATGTTGCTTTTGATGTTGCATGTTATGTGGCAGGCTCAGTGTCTAGTGTGAGTGCTGGTGATTCAACTACAAGGGCAGAATTAAATGATGCTGCTACAGCTGCTGATACTACATCATCAGGTTCTCATGGAGGAAAGACACCAGCAGGTACAAAGCAGTTACTTCTAAAATGTACCATTGACCAACCCTCATTATCTGCTTCACGCCACAACACTTAGATGTTTCTAATGTCATTATCAGCTTATAACTTACTTACTTTTTTACTCGGTGTGCTATTCCATATTGTTTTGTTAAAATTTTATTCTCATAAGAATAAATATATTTCTAGGCATCATGAAATACATACAAAGTAGCTCCTATACCTCTGACTCTTGTGTGCGAGTTGCATTTGCGTGAGTGTGTGTGCATGTGCCTATGTCTGTCTATTGCTAACGTAGATCTTAATGGCCAAAATCTATAATTGTGAGAGTCCTTTTGTTGTGCCTGTCTGTGACTCAGCATTCTGCTGTATGGTGTGTAGCAACTTTCCTTCTCATAATATTGTTACATTCCTATATCTCTCTTATGCATGAAATCGTTTATAAAACAATGAAAGTATACTTTTGTGCTTTGTCCCTTCTTTTATTTAGACATACTGTCTTCTAATACCTTAATTTGCCTGTATGATTATCACTTTTATTTTTCAAACAGTGGAAAATGCATTTTGGAATATTAAATGTCTTCTTCCAAAACTGTTTCACAGAGCAGTACTGTACTGTGGTTTCTCCTTTAAATCATCACACAAACTTCATAATGACCAATATAAGTGACCATAGGATAGAAAAGCAACTGAAATCTTTCAACAGAGGAAAGCCCACTGGACTTGATGTGAAAGCAATATGAAGTGTTCCTAGTGATGGGTGGAAAGTGCAGGTCATTTCCATTTCCAAGAAGGGAGATGAAGCAGACCGAAGAAATTATAGACCTATATCTCTGGCATGACTCTGTTGTAGAATTTGGTAACATGTTTTATGCTCACATATTATGACATTTCTGGAGACCAAAAATCTCCTCTGTAGAAAACGATGATTGTGTGAAACCCAGCTCACCCTGTTTCTACACAGGACCCTGAAAACAGTATATACTGGAGCCCACATCGAGCAGTGCATTCGATACAGTTCTGTTCTGCTGTCTAATGAAAAAAATACTAGTGTACAAAATATTGGAAGTTTCACAAAGCTTTTCACAGAAGATGCTGTTATATACAGAGGAGCCGCAACACAAGAAAATTTTTGTGTAATGCAGGAAGACCTGCTGATAATCGGTTGGTGATGCAGGGAGTGATAATTGGGCCTCAACATAAACAAATGTAACACATTGTGCATAAATAGGCAGAAAATCGCATTATCATTAGATTACTCATTTTCAGTACAATCACTGGAAGCAGTGACATCCATTATATCTAGAAGTAAGTATAAGAAGTGATTTGAAGTGGAACGAACACTTAAAACTAATCACAGTTAAGGCAGTTGTCAGACTGAGATTCAGTGAAAGAATATTCAGGAAGCTTAGTCTCCTCATAATGGAGGTAGCTTACAAAACCCTTTTTTGATGTATAGTTAAATATTATTATCATTGTGGGATCCATACTAGATAGGGTTGATAGAGAAAATATAGAAGATCCAAAGAAGAGCAGTACATTTTGTTACTGGTTCATTTAGTGTCAGTCAGTGCCAATGGGAGATGCTGCAAGGGAGGTGTTCTGCATCACGATGTGGTTCACGATTAAAGTTCTGAGAGTGTATGCTTATCCATAACTGTTCTTCCCTTGAATTCACAGTCAGAACAGGAAATTGGGGGAAGTGGTATAGGTACCCTCGGCTGCACACCATGAAGTGGCTTGTAGAGTATGGATGTAGATGCAGATGACAGTCACACATTATTAGCAAGTGATATAGTGGCTACATACATGTGGCACCAATATCATAACTGCATATTACGTTGGACAAGGCCCTTAATTAACACTGAAGATTGTGTGCTACTGGAGTAGTGATTTCTTCATTACATGTCTCTATGGGCTGCTTCATACTCACTGGGCATAACTTTTTGAGCAATGAGATAGTAGGACCCAGATCAGAATGTGTAGAGACTTTCTTCAGTAGGCAGTTCCCAGCCCAATATTATGTAACATATTACTACTGACATTGAAACTTCTCTACTATTACCTTTATAGTAGTCCAACGTGCAGGTCTATACACAGTGGAATCTCTCTGCATAGTCAAGATCATCTTGCTGTATTAGTTAGTTCATAAAAAATGGATTTACAATATCATCTCACAAATTGCAAGTAGTGGTGTTTACTCATAAATGCGTGCTGCATCTTGCTCTGATATCAGTAACCTGGACTGCACAGTTCATTGAAATAATCAGTAACTTGTGGCTAATGTGGGCAGTGAGGCTAGAAAAAGTGATAAACTTTCCTGTACATTGGCACATACAGCTACAACAACTGTCATCCTTTACTTATCACTTGTGCAACTTAGTTTGATTACAATGTACGGTGTGATCTTTTATCACAAATGCATCAAGTTAGGGCAATAGTACACCTGCTAAACTATAGCAAACAACCTTTAATACACAATAAGGATGGATTTACAATTATCACTTGACAGTTCAAATACAAGTCTATGCTCAGTTGTAAAAATGTAGACACATGCCATGAGAAGAATGCAGATAGACTACAGCCAGACAGATCCATCAGCATCTGTGTATTGACAGCCCAAATAGTTATCCAAGTGAGATCCAGTAAGCAGCCTGGTCACATATTTGCAGCATAAGTGAGGTAGACACTAGAGCCTAGCATGATATGACACGTTTTCATGCTGAAAATGCAGCCAGTTTTATTCCCTGCATGATGCCAGAGGCCATGCCCACATGATTGCTCATGGTCTCCTCTTGTCAGCTGCAAGTAAAGTCTGTGGAAGTGTGTTCCAAAGACAGTCAACCTTACTGTCCGAGGCACAGATATAGCGACCCTCCCCACTTGCTTAACTGGCACTTCGTATTGAAAGTGTCCCTATTGCTGACAGGATTGTCACACTGACAGAAAGGAGGGGTGCATGTGCAAGCCAGAAATGGATTCAGTGTGTTTCTCAATGTCAGCTTGTGTCTGTGGTTGTGCTGTGTCCTCCCTTGCAGAGGGGGCATCATCATAACGCTGCAGCTGACTAGTGCTGGCATTCCTTTCTCTGGTTCACTGCTGGGAGTCATTGGTGCTGGTGGTGGACAGTGTCCTACTACATGGAGTACCTGATTTGGCATCACTGGACCTATGGTTGTTGACTTGTCTATCTGGCATCTAAAATTGTACTGAGTGAGCTCCCCAGTAATGGTAGGCTCAAGGTGGAAGCTGCCAGGTGCAGGCACAGCTGCCATACCAAAATGGTGCTATTGTCTTCCACAGTGAAAATTTGTCATCCCTGGGTGGCTCTGATGACACCTATAAGTGACCCTGAAACTCTTGCAAAGATGGAGTCCATACCTCTGTACCTAGAGCCAACAGCTTGGTTGTCATGGATGTTATATAGGCTTCAGGAGTGTCTTGCATTTCTATTCTTGCAGCATTTCTGTCATTGTGCACACTTGGATTAGTGGAGTCCTGGAGGAGACTAGGAACTAGCTTTGTACCTATGCTTTGGGGACAGCTGACATTATTTTTCACATCTGTACCTGACATATCGGACTCTGAGTAACTGTCACTGACAATGAGCCACATCTCTGAAAGGAATGGGCCAATGAAGCCCGTAAGTTCACATTCCTACAAGTGCTGTGCTGTTTGCCAGGCATGAAATTTTTGCAGGGATGTTGACTGGCTTGATGTGCAGAAGTGGGCTGTCCTTTCTATGTCCTGCAAGTTGCCAGGTCAGTAGGTATGCCACTTTGGAAGTACCTTCGTGCTTACCATACCACAGTGGTCAGCGTGATGGAAGTTTATGACACACTGACACAGTGTCAGCAGGACGATAACCTGGCAGTTGTTGTCTGTTGTCAGCTTCAGTACTCCCTGTACCACATGGATCTTATTTTTTAGAGAAGTATATTTGAAGTTCTGGAAGGGAGTGGAGTGGGAGGCATTCCAACCACCCATGAACCATGGTGAACATATCTTTTAATTTGCTTCACAAGAAGGTCCTCCCTCAGCCATGTCCTCTACAGTTACAGCTTGCAGACAGTTTTGTAGGGTGTCATTTGGAAACACTGTGGGGGATCTGGCTGGCCCCTTAGGCAGTCTGACAATTAATTGCGTTAATGAGGTGAAATTTTGTGCTGTAGAGAAATTTATGCAATTTCTGAATGCCAAATATGATCACAGAGGCTTCCCTTTTAGTTTGAGAATTTGGTCTGAATTTAGCATTTTAGACGCATATTTGATGGGTTGTTCATGCCTATCAGTACTTTTGTGAGAAAGGATGGCTGTATTTGAGGATCACTATATGACTGTTCTACTGCCACCATCATATATCTCACATGTGGCTTATGAGAATAAGAAAGAGAGATTAGGAAGAATAATGGGGTGAGGTGTGGCAAAGTGTGAGAAGTTTCTATCAGTGAGTGTTTTGCTACAATAGCCATTCACCCTGTTAGAACAAAGTACATGTTTGGTTAAAACTTCTTTTAAGAGCTTTATACCGTTTAGAATGTGGAGCCACCACTTGGACATGGAACATTCCACAGTCATGCATAATGGTGGTTGTTGAAGCATGTGCAGATTTTACAGTACAAAAGTATTGATGACATTACCAACCTCAACTTGGGTGCTTGGTGTATGCCACACCTGTAACATACTAGAAATCACTGAGTCATATATCTATATCCATACTCTGCAAACAACTGTAAAATGCATGGCTGAGGTACCACATTTTAATGTTTCTTCATGTTTCATTCATGAATGGACCACAGGAAGAATGACTACTTAGAGTCTCTGTGAATGCTGAAAGTAGCATGACCTTATCTACATGATCCCTATGAGAAAATACATAGCGGGCTTCATCGTATTCCTAAGAGTCCTTATTTTATACTGTTTCAAATTTTTAAGTTGACTTCTATCATCAGATGTGTGCCAATTCAGGTTTTTCAGCAGTTTGATGACACTTTCCACAGCTGTGATGATTCATGCTGCTCTTCTTGATGAACATCCAATATTTCCTGATACTTTTATTTGTGGTGCATCCCACACACCTGAGCAATATCCTTGGGGGGGGGGGGGGGGGCATGAGTGTTTTGTAAGCAATCTCCTTTGTAAGCTGACTGCATTCTTCCATTATCCTACCAATAAAGTCTGCCACCTGTGTTAACTATGACTGGGCTTATGTGAGCATTCCATTTCATGTCCTCTAAAATTGTTACAGTCAGTTATTTGTATGAATTGACTAATACAGTTTGTGACTCATTGATATTGAAGCCATAGGATAATATGTTAACATGTTTTGTGAAGAGCACAGTTTTACATTTCTAGCAAATTAGCTATTTGTGCACCACTTGGACAGGATCTGACTGAATATTTGTGCAATTTTTTTCAGATACTACTTTACTATAGATAACTCCATCATCTGGAAAGGTCCCTTCATTACTACTTATATTCTGTGTCAGCTCGTTAATAACAGCATTTTGTGGCATCATCCACCCAAGAGCATTAATTGATGGCTATCAAGATGCAGCATGAGAAAAGCATGAGTTGGGTTTCTCATTACTGATGTTTTTAGTATCCACGCTGGTTGACATGGAGGAGGTCATTCAGTTAGAGATACCTCATTACATTTGAGCTTGGTGCATGTTTTAAAGATTCTACAGCAGAGGGATGTCAATGTTAAATGACAGTAGTTTTGTGGCTCAGTTTGTTACCCTTCTTGATGTCAGCCAATTTCAGCACCACTGGCACTAATATCTACTATATTGCTCATTTTTGCAGTGATGCAAGAATTAAATTGGGGAAATACTCCTGGATCTTGCTTTGTAAAACACCATTCAGAATCAGACATCAGAATTTCTGCTTTTGTTTTCCAACCCTCAATTTCAGTTCCTGTTTTATATGTGAGTGTGTCTGGACATTAACTTTAGTGCCACTGACATCCTTCACATATTACCAGACTATCTTTGGGTTTTTGTGAGAAGATTTTTTACAAGACTCTGCCACAATAATCATTAGAAGCTATATGCATTGTCCTATGCAAATGCATTTCATTCAAATTATTACCTGTCTGTAGCCCTATGCTTTGAATTACACCTACTCTGCAGCCATCACCACATGTCTTCACTGAGACTTTATACCATAAAATATCCCTCCCACTACAAACTGTTCTGCTTTGTACATATTTATCAGGTGTTTGGTTCCTCTATATGCTCTTGCCTAGAGCTAAATGTTTCAAGTCTTCCTTTAGATAAGACATTACTAAGTCTTTATCTGCTTTACTGAACATGTAAATGTTTCTTCTTATTTCAGTCTCCTTTTGTAAATGAGTAATCATTATTGCTACAACTGTTGCATGATCACAGTTTCTGTGTGGACATCCTCATAGGGGTCTAGTCTGTTTGTTACCATTAGGTCCATTAGATTTCCATCATGAGTGGGTTTCCCTACTATTTCTTCGAAGCAGAAGTAGAAAGCACTTTGGATTGTGTGAGTGCAGGCTTTCTCAGCGAATTTCATACACGAAGTCTTCACGGGTTGTCAGCCGAGTGGCATCGTCGTCTTGTAGTAACGTTTCGATGGAATGCGTCTCCATCATCTTCAGGTGAAGTGTCGGGACATCGTCAGTCCAGCAGAGATATAATCCCGTGACTGACGATATCCTGACACTTCGCCTGAAGATGATGGAGACACATTCCATCAAAACGTTGCTACGAGACGACGATTTTACCCGGCTGATAACCCGTGAAGATTTCATATACACTTTGCACTGTTTCGCAGGATGTTTTGTACCACTACTTACAAAACTGTAATTATCTCAGTGTATTGTTGGAGAGCAAATATCTTCCATTGATGATAGTATATTTAGAGATGTACTAGGAAGATGAGATTTTTCTCTAAGGTATTCAGTTACATCAGGGATGAGTCTGATGGTCAAAAGAAGAACTGAATTGAAAGTTTATGCTCACCCTAGATGCTGAGAATTGATCTGTCTCAAGTTCCTGAAGGTATTTGCCACTTACAGTGACTCAGATACTTTATTCAAAATTTTGTGGATCTTGTGAGCATTATGATTCACATACATCGTACTTTTGAAACATGACAATTAAGTGAGAACTTATGAGAGATTAACATGGTATGCTAGATCAGAATTCAAACTAAAACACTTGTCTTTCATGGTATATGCCAATATGTGTCAATGAAATCATTTTTTTTTTTTCAAAAGAACTCAGCAGCACAGAGACCAACCACTGAGAGTGTATGATAATTCAGTATCTGACTGTAGAAACAAGGATAGGGAATAAAGATATTGCTCTAAATGTACATGTGAGTGTACACATCTGTTACTTAGAGAGAGTATTCAGATGAGACAGTGAGAAGGACAGAATATCATCACATCCATGGATTTCCTCACCAGCCAAGATGCAAGTACTACATTACGGATAAGGTACATCTGTGAGAAAGACAAAAAGCAATCAGTAATTAACACCTTTGATATGGATGCAGAATAAGTGAAAAGAAAATAGCAGTGGTTAAAACTAATTTCTTATTTTCTGTTTCACTAATTTTATACAAAAAAAGACTTGTCATCTGCTGTATCATATTTAGGATATTGTTGCATGAACACTGCTAAAAATGCATATGATGCCTATATATCTATGTGTGTCTAGAACCTGCAGGTATTTTTTGGATTTTTGTTTCCAGGTTGACAAGTCTGATTACATTGCTGGCTTCCCCAGTTCTGTAGTTCAAATGATTAGCTTTCTGTGCTTGCTGCATAATTGAATTATATGTCTCAGAGATTTCTCCAAAACTTTTTCATCATTTCTCCACAGCAGCAAAATATGAAGTACATCGAATTTTTTGTGCTATATTAATTTACTTCATCCTCTTATGAATTTTCTTCATCCTCTATTTTGGAAATTGCATTGTGCTATGTATGCAAGCAATCAGAAATATATTTCTCTTAGCTGGCATTTTCAGTTTGTTCTTATTTTGATTATATCTTAAAATTTGTTTCAGAATGAAAATCCATTACATTAATACAGCTTTAGCATGACATCAGAATTTATTGTGCCATGATCTATAATTTATCCATACAGTGGCACAACAAAACCTGTAAACTTTTATTAGTAAAAATAGTAAAATGATGTAGAGGTGTGAAACAATACATGGAAACACTTCTAATAATGAAATATGTATTAAACAATTACTTTTTCAGGTGCATGTCAGAATATGATATGTACTTTATGCTGAGCAAACCTGCAAAATTAGCTTGTAAAATTTCCTAGCAAAATATTCTCTAACTTACATGATGTATGTGCTTTAAGGAAAAGCTTCATCACATACAATGGAAACTTTTCTAAAAGTATTGAAGTCTTCTATATTTTTGATATGGATGTTTCAGAAATATCACAGCTTTCTTCTACTAGTGATGATCACAAAATCTCAAGTCAAAAGTCTGATGATAGCTTGCCTCAACAAAAGGCATCCAAACTTCGGTTTGGATCAGCTGTAGAATTTAGACATTCTTCAGGTAATTCTTGTCCAGTCACCCATCATTCCTGTAGCAATTCCCACTATCCAGTATGTTCCACACATCCTCTGTAACTGGTGTACTTGAGATGTTGCTGAATGCTCATTGATCAAAAACATGTTGTTATCTGTATAGTGCAGTCACCGTTCTCTCTCTCTCTCTCTCTCTCTCTCTGTGTGTGTGTGTGTGTGTGTGTGTGTGTGTCTTCCTCTCTCTCTCTGCCCCTATGTTGGACAGACAGAATGGATGAACAGACATACCAGACAGACACACACACACACACACACACACACACACACACACACACATATTCATGTGCATATGTTCTCTCTCTCTCTCTCTCTCTCTCTCTCTCTCTCTCTCTCTCTCTCGACTCCTTGAAGAAAGACTATACAAGAACATGAAATGCATCTGATGCACAAATTCAGAAGTCTTACACACTTTACAATGTCATGAAGCTGAGTATGAAGAGATAACGATGTTGTAAGTTCCTGGATGGAGCAAAACCTGAAATGAGGGAAAGGCAACCATTCGCCTTTAGCTGGCCAGTGCCTGGAGCATAGATGTACATAATGGGAAACCATATTCATATTAGCTTTTGAGCTCTTGTGCTCTCATGAGACTCACTGTGGCCACAAGAGTGTACATTTAAGTATCTGTGTGTGAATGTGTGTACTTTTGCTATAAAAAGAGCAAGAGCTTAAAACGTAATGTGAATGCTGTTTCCTGTTAAGTGTCTCTGTGCACCACGCATCGGTCCAGTATAGATAAGTGATTGCCTCCCCTTCATTTTATATTCTGAGCATGAAAAGAGTAACTCTTGTATTTACTGAGACACTTCTCAGTAACTTAATTCTAGAAAAATAAATTACTGGCAGTACTTCTCAAGGAGATGGTTCTGGCAAAGGCAATAATTATAAATTATATGTTTCTTGCTTCTTGGTAACCACATAAGCTATGCAGGAGATGTTATGATGATGAAAATTATATGAGTGGCATTAGGATATATTCCTACTTTAAGTTGACAGTAATTTATCCGTATCACAAAATACTGAATTAACAAACAAAAACTGAGAAAAGCAACTGTCACTTGCAGCTCTTGGGTGGAAGATGCCAAGACTTACCTACTATCTTCTTTTGTGTCCTTGTGACAGAAACTGCAAAAAATATTTGAGAGTACAGTTACATATTTACAATAGAGATTAAATGATTTACTAAGTATCCTCTTTTTCCTCGTGACAACAATCACAAAAATATTTCAAAATGCAGTTAGCAGTTTTGACTAGCCAGTAGTCATCATGAGACTGTAAATGCTACATATGGTGAAGGTTATCATTGTGTTATCAGCATTAAATATACTTATGTTGACAAGGCAATGGAAACCTTGCTTTATCTCTTGCAGGAGGTGCATTGAGGCAGTTTGATAATGACCACTGACTGACTGAAACCAGTAATTGCATTTTGAAATGTTTTTGTGATTGTTTACACACGAAAGTAGAAGAAAGTGTGGTCTTCTTCCATCTGTGGCAATCTGCAACTCAGTTGGGAATCTCATAACATTTCTGACTTTTATTTTGCTTAGAGTCAGTCATATGTGAGACATTGGAGTGTCCCAAGCTTTTGACATAAATTGTTTGCCTGTCTTTTGTTATAACAGCTTCTTTGGCTATATTGCACTCACAGCTTCTCCTCTCTTAAGTATATCACTTGGTCTACTATATTTCAAGTTTAGTCTTTTTCTTTCAGAAACTCTGTATCTGACCAAAAAAAATTATGTCCACACCATTTTTTTCACATCCAGTTTACCTCTGCAATTTCATTAAATCCAATAATATATTTGCATCCTGAGAATACTCTGCTAATGTTTTCCTTTTTATTTTGAGCCTCAAATGATTGAATAACAAGAATTTCATGTGTGTCTTCACAATGAAATTTGTGTTAACATGTTTAATGGTGAAGTCTGATTTACTTCCTCCTCATGCCACCCAGAGCACTGTGCCTTTCTGACTAGGGACAATCTTTATTAATCAAAGGACTCTGTTTGCATCTTACAGTAATTTATTTAGCTACAAAAATAATAATTAAACTGTAAGTAAAACAAATTAATTCCAGGAAACATCTTATTACTAGGAGGCAGTAGACCAACATACAGTTAAAACATTACAGGTCCACTTACTTTTGTGATTAGCAAGTTTCACTGCACTGTAGAAGAGAGAAAGGCAGTTTGCAGGCATCAGGAATGTACAAGGATTGTGTTGTACATTATTTTCAGCACCATGTCAAAAGAGATTATAACAGTGCAAGGTGAAAATAAAATCAGATGACAATGACAGACAAGATTTGACAACTTGAGATGTTACAAATTGCAGAGAAGATATAAGACAGTTGGTGATAATCAAACAGGACACATAATGACCACAAAGTTGTCAATAAGTTTGAATGGACAGAATCAGAGTGTTTACACATAGATGTGGAGAACATACCATTACACCATAACCAGGGAACATAGTGCCTGTTTCACATAGGGTGATTTGAATTACTCTGTGCACCAACACTTCAATACTTAGAAGTTGAGACAATACCTAGAAGGTGGGAACTAATTCTGAGGCAAATGATTAAATCAGTTTATGCCACTCTCTCTGCATATTACTCACTCCCTTCTCCCCAACTACTTCTCCATCCTTACCCCTCTCACCCTCATCAGACTTATATCTGTGTCATTCCATTTTCCCCTCCCTCTCTCTTCATATATTTACTTTCTCTCTCTCTCTCTCTCTCTCTCTCTCTCTCTCTCACACACACACACACACACACACATACACCTGTCCCACTCCCTCTATACAGCCACTAACCTGTCATTTTTCTTTTGTTTATTTCTTCATCTCTGTTAATATTCTTTCCATTTTTTTGTCTCAGTTCATTTTTGTTCTCTTGCAGACTCACCTCCTTTTATCTTTAACTCAATCTTCCTGTTATTTCTAGCTTCTAAGGCATTTTGATCTTTTATTTCATATTTGATTTTCTTTTCAACCTGATACAAAATACCTACCCTGTTTTTGACAGCTTGAGTGGCATTCCTATAAAAATTTTGCAGTGTCTCACTTCTTCTAAATCATGTAATTCACTTTTAGCAGAGCACAAAACACCATCATGTAGAAGCTTTTGTTCCATCTCTTAATTTAATGTCACACTGTAAGAGAATATTATCTGCAAACTCAAAGCTTTCCCTAATGTGTACTCTTTTGAAATAACTTAATTTACAGGGATAAGATTGGGTAAAATTATCCACATCAACTGATGTTTTGACATGCAATCTTCTTATCATTCTCATGTAACATGGCCTGTTTGTAATCAGCAATTTAAACCTTATCATTCT
Organism: Schistocerca nitens; assembly: GCF_023898315.1. Lineage (NCBI taxonomy): Eukaryota > Metazoa > Arthropoda > Insecta > Orthoptera > Acrididae > Schistocerca > Schistocerca nitens. The sequence goes on from NC_064620.1 coordinate 387,594,031, forward strand.
CATGTAACATGGCCTGTTTGTAATCAGCAATTTAAACCTAGTGTTAAACAGTGTTCCAACTGAATTTGTCAAGATTAAACCAGCACATGATCTTATAGATAAGGGTGGAAAGTTTATTTTCATTTCTGCATGAGTTCCTGTTCTCTCTCTAGTGAAACATCAGAGGAGATGAATAAGTGCTGCTCATTTCTATATTAGCATTAATTATCAATAAAATTTTGCCAAGAACTATCTCCGGTTGGCATGTCGAGTGTCCAGTTACCAGATTATCTAGATTCAAGATTGAATACTTCTATCAGCTACATGACAAACAGCAGCTTTCAATGTACAGCTGCATAAGTAGGCCTGTACTGTAAGGAGACCTCTGTCTTTGTATAAGTAGATAACTATTTTATATATCTAAACACAAAGATGATGTGACTTACCAAACGAAAGCGCTGGCACGTCGATAGACACACAAACAAACACAAACATACACACAAAATTCTAGCTTTCGCAACCAACGGTTGCCTCGTCAGGAAAGAGGGAAGGAGAGGGAAAGACGAGAGGATTTGGGTTTTAAGGGGGAGGGTAAGGAGTCATTCCAATCCCGGGAGTGGAAAGACTTACCTTAGGGGGAAAAAAGGACGGGTATACACTTGCACACACACACACATATCCATCCACACATATTTTGTTTGAAAAATACTATTGCCATCCAGTAAATATTAAGCTGCTAATAGAAGATACTATTGTGGACTGTTCTCTTCTTGTCTGAGCTGTTAACGTATGCATTTCACTTCTGTACAAAGCTAGACTCCATGCAAATGCCTTCAGGAAAGACGTCGTAATACTTACATTAATATTTGCTGTTAACAAATTTCTCATTTTCAGAAATGCTATTCTTGCTCTTGCCAGTCTACATTTTATGTCCCTTCTGTTTCTGATATTGTGAGTTATTTTGCAACCCAAATAGCAAAATTCATCTACTAACTTTAACTTCTTTAAAAGACATTATTAATTCCATTCAACTGATCTTTCAAAACGTTTGCCATCTCTGACAGGATTACAGAATCCTCAGCAAACCTTTAAGTTTATATTTCTTTTTCGTAAACTTCAATTCCCTTTTCAAATTTCTTCTAGATTTCATTTATTCTTCTTGTTCAATGTACAGGTTATGTAAAATGGGGAGGGGCTACAACCCTATCTCAATCCCTTCTGAACCACTGCTTCCCATTCATGTCATAAGTTGTAGGACATGAATGGGAAGCAGTGGTTGAGAATGAAGTGAGATAGGGATGTAGCCGCTCCCCATTTTACATAATCTGTGTGGTCTGATTTTTGTACAGGTTAGAGATAACTTTCCAATCTGTATTTTATCCCTACTACCTTCAAAATTTGTAAAAGTCTATTCTAGTCAACTCTGTCAAAAGCTTTCTCTAAATTTACATACGCTAAAAATGTAGATTTTCCTTCCATCAGCCTGTCTTGTAAGATAAGTCAAGTGTCAGTACTGCCTTACAAATTCCTGCATTTCTCTATAATCCGATCTGTCCCAAGGTTGGCTTCTACCACTTTTTCAATTCTTCTTTTAAAAATAGGTGTCAAATTGTTCAAATGGCTCTGAGCACTATGGGACTTAACATCTGTGGTCATCAGTCCTCTAGAACTTAGAACTACTTAAAGCTAACTAACCTAAGGACATCACACACAACCATGCCAAGGCAGGATTTGAACCTGCGACCGTAGCGGTCACACGGTTCCAGACTGAAGCACCTAGAACCGCACGGCCACACCGCCCGGCAAAATAGGTGTCATTATTTTGCAACCATGACTTATAAAATCGGTGATTCAGTAAAATTCACACCTGCCATGACATGCTTCTTTGGAATAGGAATTATTACATTTTTCATGAAGTACGAGGGAATTTTGCATGTCTCATATATCTTACATACCAATTGGAATAGTTTTGTTATTGCAGGCTCTCCCAAGGATCTTAATAATTCTGATGGCATGTAATGTACTCCAGGGGCCTTATTTCAGCTTTGGTTTTCCAGTTCTCTCTCAAATTCTTCTTGCAGTATCATATCTCTCATCTCATCTTCATCTACTTTGCTTTCTATTCCTCTAATATTGTACTCACAATTGTATCCTTTACATAGCCCCTCTACATATTTCTTCCACTTTTCAGTCCTCCCTTCTTTCCGAAGTTCAGGGTTGTCATCTGAGCTCTTAATATTCATACAGGTGCTTCTCTTTTCTCCAAATGTCTCTTAATTTTCCTATAGGTGGCATCTATCTTTCCTCTAGTCATGCATGCTTCTACAACTTTGCATTTGTCATCTAGCAATTTATGTTTTCCCATTTTTTACTTTCTGTCAGTCTAATTTTTTAGACATCTGTATACCCTTTGCGGGCTTCATTTACAGAATTTTTATATTTTCTCTTTTTGCCAATTAAATTCAATATCTTGCATGTTATCACCAACTTCTACTGGGCCCTTTCTTTTTGCTTATTTGATCCTCTGCTGCCTTCCTTATATAATCTCGCAAAGCAATCCATTCATATTCCATTGTATTTCTTTTCACTGTTTCAGTCAATCATTGATTGATGCTACCTTTGGAACTCTCAAAAATCCCTGCTTCTTTCAGTGTATCCACGATCTGTATCTTTCATTTCCTATAACTTTTCCTAATCACTTTTAATTTAAAGTTCATTACCAAAAAATTATGGTCAGAGTCCACATCTGCTCCTGGAAATGTTTTGCTGTTTAAAATCTGTCTTGTACCACTACATAATCAATCTGAAACCTTCTGGTGTATCCAAGTCTCTTCCAATAAACAATCTTCTTGCATGATTCCAAATATTACCAATTATTAAACTGGTTCTGTGCAAAAATTATATCAAACAGCTTCTCCTTTCATTACTCTACCCCAATCCATGTGCACCTTCTACATTTCTTACTCTTGACTTCTAGTCCCCCATCACAGTTAAATATTTGTCTCCCTTAACTATCTCAATAATTGCTTTTATCACTTCATACATTCTGGAAGTCTCATCATCTTCAGAGCTAGTAAGCATACAAGCTTGTACTGTTGTATTGGGTGTGGCTTTGTACTTATCCTGCACAGATGATGAGACCATATGTCCTGTTCTTCCTGCTGCTATACTACACTAATTCCAAATACATCCAACTTCAGCTCTTCATCTCTCTTTTTAAATAATCAAGCCAATCTACCCAGTTAAGGGATCTAGCATTCCATACTCCATGACATCATCTTCCTGAGTAGTACCCACCTGAGTATCTAAACAGAGGACTACTTTACCTCCAGAATATTTTGCCCAAGAGGATGTGACAATCATTAAAAAATAAAGTTAAGCTGCATGTTTCAGGAAAGATAACAGCTTTGATTTCTCTTTACTTTCAGTGATTTGCATTACCAACATAGCAAGGCTAGGTTGGCTATTTTTACAAGCCAGACCACTCAGTCATCCAGATTGTTGCTGCTACACCAACTAAAAAGGCTGTTGTTCCTTTTCAGAAACCATATTTTTTTCTTTCCTCTTCACAGATACCCCTTTGATGTGGTTGCACCTACAGTTTTCTATCTGTATCATAGAGGCACAGAAGCACCCCACCTCGACAATCTTATCAAAGAATTTAATCCAGTCAAATTTTCAAAGCTTTCTCTAAATTTGCTGATGTTATAATAGTGGTTTTGCCTGTCTTCACATCTAGCTTCAAGATAAATTGTAGGGTCAGTATTGGCTCATGTTCCTACATTTCTCTGAAACCAAATTGATCATTCCCAGTGTCGGCTTCAGTCAATCTGTCTGCACCTGCCTTCTTTGGTACTGAAATTATTACCTTTAATTCTGAGCATATTTCATCTGTCACATATATCTTTCATATCTGTTGTGTTAGGTTATCACAACCATATCAATAATGCTGAGGATATGTGACTTGTTTTGACTTACATTTCGACTTTGGTCTCCCAGGAGATAAATGACAATAGCTTAGTATAATTAAGGAAGCAGCACATTATTTTAAATTTTTTTTCTTTCAATTTCCTGCTGAAAGTAGCAGATTTCCTTCTAAATTACTATGTTACATTTAGATGTGTTTTACTAGGCCACATTAAAGTGTGATAAGCTCACAGAGTAATAAGAGTATAGTGATAATTAATTGTTAATACAGTATAAAGACTAAATTTCAAACTCTAAATCATACATGTCTTTTGTTAATGCTTACCTTGATTCATTCCACACCCCTGAAATTTCTCTTTCTTGATGGGACCTATAAAACATTATAAATGTGTAGTTTTCTCCCTGCATGCTCTCTTATGTAGTATGCACAACCTCCTAAGGGGTTAAACTGCAGACCACAAGCGGGTTGTATTACATTTAATGCCTTAATAATACTGAGGAAGATGGTTCTTCAAATGTCAGCTTTTTTAGGCAGTCTGTCTGGTTGCATTTTATAATTTTATTTTGATTCACATCTTTTTAAATAACATACATTACTGCACATTACAGATAAAATCATAATCAGATTATTTAAGAATAAGAAAAATGTGCTACAATGATTTTATCTACCTTTTATGTTTGTTCAGCCTTGGAGATTATCATATACCTTTATTTCCTGAATTATAATTTTCATAATTTTGGGCTTTCCACGTCATTCAACTGGTGTGCAGTGCTGTGTTTCTTTGACATAATGTTTCTAAGTTTTCTGTAACTTCTTTATAATGTATTGATTATTCACACTCATCTTGCAATAATTAAAGGAAAATTCTATTCCTTTACTTAAAGATTACATATGTTAGTGCAACTCATCTCAAATGTAACAAACTTCAATCAATAATTAACTCATGTAGTAATATTCAACTACAGTCTATCTACTGGAGACAGACTTTCAAGAACCACATCTTCAGAAACAGCTATTTTATTGTCATTACAAAAGTGTTCTTTGCTAATAATGACAGTGGCAAGCATAACTTGATTATGTGAAACCTAATAATGACAGTTAATGTCTTTAAAAATACTGATATCATATCCATATTAATCAAAATTATAAACCATAGCAGACATAGAAAAAAGAAAAAATCTAAAACAGAATACTGAACTTTAAAGTCATAATCTCCTTTCTTCCAGTTTTTGAAGTTCATGCAGACCAGATTTCACATCCTGGGATTCTAACTCTGACATTCTCATACATATACTCCCTCAAGAGATTTGTGGTTAATAATATGGACTCATTCCAAAGAAACTAATTATCACTCAGTGAACATTAAGCAATAAAATTATTTACTCCTACGTCGCAATTGCTTAACCATTGTACAGAAAGGTCTTTGAATTTGCAGCGGAACTGATAAACATGAATGACAAAATTCCATATTTTGAAAATTAAATTGAATAATTTCCTTCTGAAACGCTCTCTTTATTCTGTAAAAGAGTTCCTTGCTCTAATATACAGTCCTTCACTATATTTTGTTACTTATTTGTACTACCTACTATCACAGATGTCTTGTTTTCAAGTTCTGAAGTTTTTTATTTCTTTTTTGTTATTATTGTTATTGTTTCCTCTGTCACCATTCTGACTTCTGTGTCATTCAGTGAGCAGAGTTCCTGTGTACAAATGAAACTATTCCTCATTATGCTGCTAATACCTGTAAGGTAGACAATCAGGTGCATACAAAAGGAATTAATAACTTTATATGATTTTAACAGAGCTCCTTATTAAATATTTTTGCTATGAAATAGGCTACAGAGCTGTTACATTGAGCCCTGGTAAATATGTTGTTTATGAGTACTGTATTTTAATCACTAAAATTTGTGAATTGTGGTTTATTTGCCCCATAATGTACATAATCTAAATCATCTAATTCAGATACAGGAGACATATCAAACATATCAACATGACAAATCGTAGTGCATCTGAATTGAATTTCATTATCAGCTACAAATACCACTAAGAAATAAATGTTCTGCAAAATGAGAGTAATAATTTTAAGATCTTCAGTAACAAAGCTGAAAGATGTGTGACCATCTACTTTACACTCTAATTGTTGATCAACAGAAATACATAAATTTCAGAATGGAACAATACCAGATAATGAAAGGCAGTGGATATAATAGGCATAATTTGAATTCCTATGATTTGAGTATATAGTGTTATAGTAATACATCTACAAACAATAAGAAACTGGTAGCACAGAGGAGAGACAATGTCTTATGTGTGATTGTCTGCTACGTGTAACAAGTTCACCCAGTAATATTCAAAATGAAAGCAATAGAAGAAAAAATATAGACCAAAGAAAAAATATAGACCAAAGAAAAAATATAGACCAGGTGAAAAAGGGAAAGACAGTACAAAAAGTACTTACTTCCATTGTAGAGTATCTTTAATGTTATGTATTCAATATTCTGAATATTTTTTTCTCAGTTCTGTTGTAGATATAAGTTAAGTAGTGCCTGTAAAAATTATTCTGAGAAGATATTGCTGATCATAATCCTATTAGCTGATATCCAAGTTTTCATGGAGCTGGACTTGTATCACTGACAATGTTTGTATTGCCACTCACACACACACACACACACACACACACACACACTGTTTCACTTTTCTTTTGGGATCCTCATGACTAACAAAAAAAAATATGGTTACATTCAGCAACTCAAGTTCACCATTTTCAGTATTCATTCCTGACAACTCCACTTTTGACATTGTCCTCTTCTTCCATATGCATGCATTTCTCTTTTATTCCTCTCACAATTGGCTTTCTGCAGTTTCTCTTAGATTAGGGCATTGTAGCATAGCTGAGATTGCTTTTGTTTTTTGTACATAATGAGTTCTGGTTACCTGATTGCTAGAAGAAGATATAGAGGAAAAGTCTGGTACGGAATTTGCACTGCTTCAAGATGCTTAGAGCATCAGTTAAAACAGATTATAATGCATAGTAGTGTTATTTAGGTTGTGTTGTAAGGAAGTAGTGTTAGGTACTGTTTAAAAAAATGCTTTAAAACTGATTAGCATGAAGATTTAGGTAGATATAGTACAGTAAGTGAAACATTCAGGAATTAGCACTGTAAAATACTGTCTTTTAAGTGAAAGGACTCTTTTTATTGGGGTTTCCTGGTATGTAAGGGATTGTCAGTAAAATCTTAGTATTGAAATGTAGTTCATGAAAGTGATACAGTTCTCCACCTTCTTGTTTTTTTTCTTTTTATTGCTATTTCCATGGTTATATGCTTTTTGGGCAATGATGTTTTATTTCCAATTATATATGGCATGCCCTTTTGCTCAAAACACATCTTATGGAATTTTTTTGAACTAGTTAACTAATGATTTCAAATTTTTCTTTCATTACTTGTAACAGTCTTAGTGGGATGATTTTACTTTTTATTTGGTTCTAATACAAAATTAACAGTTATTTACCAAAGGTCGAAAAAGTTCATTCCTCTGCATGAAACTTCCAGTTCTTAATATCATCTATAAGTTCATTTTGTTTGTTGACCATTCAAAATTATATTAATTCACCAAAGCTGAAACAAGAAAATTGACACTGTAAGCTAATCCATTAGGTAATACTAGATATAATTACAATACCTCCTATTTTTCTAATAAATAGAAATTAATTGTGGAACTGATCATCAGTAGGACCTCAGTCTCAAATCTGATCCAGACAACCTAGTCCCCTTTGTTTACATCAGTGGTATTTTGTGGCAATATTAATGATGGACTGCCTGTGTCTGACACATTTGAATCCTCTTCTAGCCATTTCATCCTGTCTGGATTTGTTAAGAGAAAGCTACACATCATTTTTACTAATATCTTAGTTTGTCGCCTTGCTTAGGTACACTTCTGTGGTCCTTTACTGTACATTGAGGCTATCAAAATCAGTTGATAGAACACCACCATCTTTCAATATTTTGGCTATGTTCTCCTATCTTATGTCATTCTGATTAGAGGCTATACCACTGAACAATATGTATGAACATGTTCACAATGAAATGTGTTTAATTTTGTTGACTCTATAAAGGGAAATGCTTCAGTAGACAAAGTTTTCAATATCTGAATCAGTAGTAAGACAACATATTTAAGTAGCTACTAGTAACAATTTATAGTTGTTGAGCTGATAAGCTAGTGGTGGTGAAGATCAAATGGAAAGACAGAAAAGAGATTGGAAATCTGCTCCAATAATTCGGTGAAGCATTCTGACAACAGTTAATTACAAGTTGAAGTCATCCTGAATACAAAAAGTGACCAGCAGTTTACAAATCAATATGTCCAGATGGATGGATCATTTGCAGTGTACAAGTGACTGTCATCTAGTTTCTGTCATGCAATGCAAGATGCAGGGTAGACAGATGCAAAGATACATCAATACCATGCCTACTAGGACCTGAAAATTCGTTGTACCTTCTGCAACAAATAGTGAATGGCTGTCTCTTTGGCAGTCAGTCATCATCACTACTGACTGTTTGTTTCCCAGCCTAGTCACAACTGAATTCACTTGTAAGGTGGTGCCAAGTTTGCAGATGTACGAACATAGGTTTGTTGATACAGTCAGGTGCTTACTTCAGCCCATAGAATGCTGTCATGGAAATGGAGTGTAGAACTCTCTACTTGCATTGTTAGTTCAGCTATTTGTGCCTATATAGCAGCTTCTGTTTTAGAAGGGACAGCAACACCATTTGTAGATGGCAACTTCTTTACTATGTGATTGCCTGTCTTTCCCAGGTGTCAAGGTGATCAGCACGTACAGTCTATATTTTTGGGGTGTTGTTAGGTAATTGCAACAGCCATATATTCTTTAGATTGTTGTTATTTACCACTGCATGCTAGCATTTTAAGACATCAGATGAGCTGCAATGGCATGTGGTCACCAAGTGCTTCAATACATAAAAGTTGATCTACACATTTGATCCCAGATTGTGATAACCAATGGGTAAGCACATGTTTGATTGTGCCATATATGTCAGTTCTTTATAGTGGGGGTAAGATGTCTTGCAACTCTATAGCCATGTATTCGTTTAAGTTGGTATCCACATAGCTTTATATACTGTTATCAGCAGTACTCGAGCCGGAAAAAATTGATTTTCTAGTTTCTCAAACAATAACACTGGATTTTTGTGCCAAAATCTGGTGTTTTAATGGAAATGGCTCTGACTGACATTTGATGCTCAATGCAGTGTGATGCTAAGTGTTATTTGGGACTGCCATGGTGTGGTTCCAACAGACTATGCTTATAATAGTCAAACCATAGCAAAAGCCTATTGCCAAAATCTGTTGAAAAGGTAAGAAACTGTGTTAGGGAACCTGTGGGAGGGCACTGAAGGTGGAACAGCCTACTCTGTGGCTGTGTGGTCTTTGTTGGTCTTACCTCTCCTCCATGGGCATCCACAAGGGAGGAAAGGTTCACTTGCTCCCCCCTACACCATAATGTGTAGTACACCGTTTTTATTCAGTCCAGAATATTCATATAGTTCTAGAAGTGAGTGGACAACCATTAATTATCATGTTTCCTCCTCCTCCTCTTTTGCCTTTTCCTGTTCTCCGGTAGGATCAGCATTGTTATATGGGTTGAGGCAATGGCAGTTGTAGTTGGTGGTTAGATGCCCTTCCTGATGCCACCATTCCTTCATGTAATGGAATTTGTGTCTCCCCATCTGTCTGCGTCTGGAGTAAAACTATGTTCAAGCGTGAGAATGTTTTCTAAATGTTTGCTTAGCATGTATCTGAGGTGGAATGTGGGTACCAGCCCAGTATTCACTTAGTTGTATGTGAGAACACACCTAGAAACCACATTCAGGCTAGCCAGCTCATCATCCCTTGTCATGAACCCCTGAGGCAGATTCAATCTAGGTAGGCCCACCATCCCATATTCTGGAAGTGGCCCTTTAACAACTCGGCTGGTTGGTTAGTGGATAACCAACAATTTTCAGGGACTTCATAAGTTTGTTTTCCACAAGGATCATATCCCCATGGAAGACTCAGGTGCAAGACCTGGCCAGTCCACCCACCCAGCACTTCCTATTCCAGTTCTGTCACAGGTTTATCCTATCCTACCAGGGGCTGGGCCACCTGTGAAAGCAGCCATGTCATTTACCAGCTCTGCTGCAATCATTGCACAGCTTTTTATATTGTCATAACTACCAACCAGCTGTCTACAAAGAACAGCGGCCACTGCCAAATTGTGGCCAAGAGCAAAGTAGACCATCCAGGTGCACAACATGCATGTGAACATAACATCATTGATTTCAATGGCTGCTTCATTATCCAAGCCATTTGGATCCTTCCCTCCACAACTAGCCTTTCTGAACTGTGCAGGTGGGAATTATCCATACAACACATTCTCTGCTCCCATAATTACCTTGGCCACAACATATGTACCATCACCACACCCTCCACCCAACAATTTCCACCCCCTCTATCCTACCACCTCCTCCCCATTCTCATATCTTGCACTCTTTGTTTGCCACCCTCTGCAGATGCAACTGCCCACATTTTCCCACTCCTCACCTTTTACCCTCCATTTTCCCCACCTCCCTGCCCCACAACCTTCTGACACTGCATCTGTCAGCAGTTTAGTCCCTCCACACACTGCCAGACAGTGCTCCTATTCCCCCACCCGTACACTGCTATCCGTTTCCTTCCTCTTCGCTTTCTGCACCTCCTCTAGATTGCTGTTACAATTCCACATGATGGCTGCATTCTGACCCAAGCTGCTGAAGTTGGTGGTCATGTGTGCATGAGGTGTGCTTGCTTATGTGAATAAATAGTGTGTGTTTTTTTTTTCCAGTGAAGGCTGTGGCCGAAAGCTTATGTTTAAGTGTCTTTTAATCATGCCTGTCTGCAACTTGTCTGTGTGTTATCTTTACAGTAATCAACAATCTATCTTTTGCTACATTGTTGATAAGTTTTTTTGTGTTACCTATATAATTTAGTTCTTGTGGCAATGATATCTCTCGAAAGTGGTCAGCTCTTATATATGAAAAATGGCAATTTTAGAGTCTTGCACCCTCACCCCATATAAATTCCTGCAGACACCCATGCTGTCCTTCCTACACCTAACTTGTGCTATGTGACTGTGACTGTACTTGCTCCATGGGATGACTTCAGACGTAAAATCAAACCAATAGCCTTTTGTATGTATGGGTCCACAGCCACTGTCAATTTCTGGTGGAAAGTCATTTCCTTGTGTAGGCTGATATTATTTTTAAATAACCACTTCATTTCATTATTTAGCAATTAGCTAATTTTGCCCCCTTTGGCATTATTAAGCTGCATTAGAGTGAAAAAAATTGTAACACATGTAGAATCAAACATTCCACTCATCAGTGTGGGGGAAGCAACATGTGATGGAATCTGTAATAAATGTTTTTCACAGCCACAACAGTTACGTGTACAACTATCTCAAATGTGAAATCCATATGTAAAAAGGAATCAGTGCAACACATGTGTGGATTTTGCCATTGTGCTATCATAAAACACCTTGAAATATGTTATTGTTAATAAGAAAGCAATCCAAATATTTTTATTTATTTATACTAAGCTTACAGTATGACAAATGAATTCACGTAAATTCAAAAACTGTATTGACATACATGTGAAAGTTTATGCAAATCATGGTGCATCTGAGATAAGATTTGGCTTGAAGAGCAGCAAATGATCTTCGTAGTAGAGGCAGATAATTAACCAGTTCATTTGTAAATAGTTTTATTGGTTCAAAATCATGACCAGTTTTGGGCAACCATAAGCCCACCTTTCAAATGTACAAGACTGTAAAATGGAAAATGAAGAAACTATAACAACATATTCTATAAGACTTAACACATGTTTGTTATAATAATAATAGGGATTCACTATCCAACACTATATATGAGGATGAAATGCTCAGGTTAGTCAGAATGAAAACACATCACCGAACAACATAAGATAACTTACTCCATTAGGCAGACAATTGCCACACACTTTGAACACTAGACTGTGAGCAAGTGAAACTGTAATATGGAATGAAGCAGTGGTAGAAAGAAGCCATGCATGAAAACTAGCAACTGTCATATAATGAGGGAAAATGAAGCCATCTAGTGGAGAATAGCATAAGAGATGGCTGATGTGTTATAATAAAAAAAATACATATATGATTGGAAAAAAAATTTCAAAGGATAATTCAATTGCATTATTAGAAATGTTCTGCCTGTATGAATTTAGGCTATTCAGTCTTCCTCTCTGATATTTCAGTTGTTGATGCAGGCAGCCAACTTCAAAGACACCAGAGCATGTCAAAAAATGAAGAAAATCCTCCTTACTTTGCTCCACTTCATTTTGATACAAAATACTTATTACTGTCGTTAAATCTTCTCTTATTCATACACACATATAATACGTAACACTCGCAATACTTCATACTTTAGGCAGTACATCTTAATTATCCATCCACATACGAGAGGGTGAGAATAAAATCATGTACAAAGAAAAATTAATGATGATTTTTTTTCTGCGTCTTACCGTGCATTCATAATTAATGCCTCTGCCGATGCTTATGGTTGATCGCTCTCTCTCTTTTAAAAAACCATATTCGGGGGTCTTTCACCATGTACCTACACACTGACTAGGCCAAATGTTAACAAATTGTGAATACATATTATGTAAGAGAATGGAATATGGTTTAATGTACATCGTCAACATATAAAACTAAGGTGAAAATTATGTATTTATGCATAAATAGTGAGAGTGCCCAACTATCTATTAAAAAAAAGATAAAAGATAAAATTTACAAAATATGAAAAAAGCCACAGGAAAAACAAGCTGCAAATCAAATAAACATAACGACATTAAGTATCAACAAAGGAAAAGAAGTATCAGTTAGATGACTAAAATTTATGGGATAAAATACAAATTTGACTATTCTTCATTGTCACCATGAAGGGGCAATCCTTCAACTACCCCTAATGAGTAAACCACACTGAAGTACATGTTTCTTCTAAATAATTATTCCCATTTGAAATAGTGCTCAAATCTCACCAATATTCCCGTCAGACTTTCCTCTCAAAGGAACTGTATTTTTCTTTGTATCCCATTAATTTTAGCCACCTAATTTATTCTCTTTTTCCTTTGTGGATCATTATGTTTATTTTTATCCAACTTGCCACTCTTGTCTCATTTGCAGCTTTTTTTAAATTCTTAAAATTTTATCTTTTATATTGTTTTTAATAGATGGGCTTTCACTGTTTATGCCCAAGTACATAATTTTCACCTGAGTTTTATATTTCAATGTTGCACATTTAACTATCTTCTATTCACTTATATATTCTGTGTTCACCATTTGTTAATGTTATGCTAGTCAGTCACCTGTTACACTATTTGCCACTAGGTGGCTTCACTTTCACTTGTAATCTGACGGTTGGTAGTATCCGTGCACGGCTGCCTTCTACCACACGTCATTCCATATCTCAGCTGTACGTGCATCTGTCACCCGCCCGCACCTAGTATTCACAGTGTGTGATGGTCCTGTGCCTCACTATGTACATTATCTCCCATTGTCCAGTGATGTTCTTATGGGATTTCTCTCCATTTTTCCTTCCTTTGGATGCTTAGTTTCCTTAGATTATTTTGTGACTATCTGGTGAGACATTCGTCTTTTTGTACTGACTAACGTGACTGTATCAACCTCGTATTTATCATTGGACAGTGAAACACCATTATTATTATTACATAGAAGCATTGAGTCTTACAGAATTTCTTATTGTAGTTTCTTCATTTTTCCCTTTTGCAGTTTTGTATAGTTGAAGATGGGCTTATAATTTCCTAACACTGGTCACAATTTTGAACCAACAGAACTATTTACAAGCCGTTAATTATCTGACCTGCAGCTCATATGGTTCAAGAAGTATATTCTCTTCTCTCGTCTTCATCAGAAGATGAAAAGAGAGAATTCACTTTCCAAAATTGTATGGCCGCCCTGTAAATTAACACAGTAATGTTTGCCAATTAAATCTGAATTACAATTTTTTGATTTATTGTTACACTGGTAGACATTATGATCAGTATTAGCAGATTTATTTTTATCATCCTGTTTATTACAAAAAGGAAGAAGTTTATTTTTGATTTGCTTATTAATAAATTATATTCTTATGTGTCATACCTATTAAACAGGAAACACTGGATTCAGTGGCAAGTGCAACACCAAGTTCAAAGAAGATAATGTTTGTAAAGCACATAGATATGTTTCTTATAGTTTTGAGCCATTTGTAAACTTGGCATTTGAACTCTTTTGGGTCCACAGAATTTAAAACAAAACAGAAAGAGATCAAATATTACAGAAATTTTTTATCTCTTTTTTTTATTGAATATATTGGCCATACATAAATAAGTCACCGTGCATGGTAGTGATATGATCAGTGCATGGCTCTGCACTGCAGTACTAATACTGGTGCACCTTTACCACATGCAGCAGATGAAAAGTCTGGCTGTAATGATCACACACAGTTATTTTTATTTGCTTTTTGAAGGCAAAAAACTAAATTAAAAGGCAAAATAAAATTAATAATACAATATTACACAAAGTAAGTTACATATGAAATATTTACAGTTGTAACTGTAGCTGAGTTTGTGTCCTTAAATATTATACTGATGTGGTAAGGTGGTACTCTAACTGGTCTTTCAGAGTTACTGAATAAAATGAAGAATGTGCATGCCTTCTCTGTGCTTTCTAATAATAAATACTGTCAGATTTCTTATCTCACATGTTTGTTACATTATGCGATTCCCTGTTCACAAAAACAAAAAGCATCCCTACGTATTTTTGTTGTCTTGACTTGTGACTCAAGAATCGTAAAATTCATGACTCTCTCTCTCTCTCTCTCTCTCTCTCTCTCTCTCTCTCTCTCTCTCTCCCCCCCCCCCTCCCTCCCTGTGTCTTTTAATATAAGATCTATAACATATTATCAAGGTTATATGAACAACATATCTTACTGGTTATGAGCATCTAATTTTTATGTAAAACATGACTATGTATCATTCCTTTTCGTAATTCATCCCTGCCTCTCATAAAAACTGAGTACAGAAGTGAATATTGGTACTTCCAAGGTTGTCAGCAGTCTGAGGTTGAAGCATAACAGCATTTTAACATCAAGAGATGTTAGAAGATGGACTTCATTCTTTGTATATTCAAAAAATCGTAGAATGTATAGATATGCAAAGTTGAAGAATTAGTACTTTTTGAATGCACAGTTGTTCATGTTACTCAAAAAGCACTTTTCTGTGAAGTACGTATAGAATGATAACTTACTGATTCTTTATTGTAGATTATTAAGTTTTGTAGAAAATCTAGATATTACTTGAAGTGAGTACTCTAAATGATTTAGATGTCTCCTGAAGCATGCTTTTAACATTCAACTATGCTTTTTATCTAAGATTAGTAAATCTCTTTGGAATTTCTAACTATTTGTTGAAATGTCATTCTAATATAACTAATAGGTACTCATATATTAGCTGTTGATCCTACAATGTTATGCTTTGTATGTCACTTTCCCAGTACATGTTAAATACTCAGTTTCTTGGTTATAGACCACCAATAACACAAGTAGTTTAGTCACATTTATGGTTCACAACTAACAGCTTATATTGTACCTGTTTATTATTGTCTACCCTATAGCTGGCTACGTTTACTTTTGCTTTCATGGAAACAAACAAGCTGAGCTGGCAAGTTATTGGTACCCAAAGGTTTGGTAAAATTAGGACCAGGTAATCAAGCTCATTTAAGTGTTCAGGTACATCTTTTAATTGTTTTCAGTATGCCAAATTATCTGCACCTTGTATATTTGTTTAAATCAAATCTAACTGAAAAAAGCAAATCAGATTTGAAAAAATGCATCAGTTTTTCAAGTTGCTTAGTATACCTCTCAAGATATTTAATTACCTCTTTGGAAAATAATTCTCTTTACTAAACAAAACACTATAAAGATGATGGTGTCAAATCCATTCGTTGTAAAACATTCTGTCAAACAATTATCAGTTGCATTGTATGTATTAGTACATCTCACAAATCATTTATGAAGGTTCCATTGAGAAATATACATTAAAATTACTCATTTTGACTATCATCTTACCAGCTTTCATTTAGTCCAATGGTGACTACATGGAAAAGCTTATAAATGCATACACCAGTCAACCAAACCTTCATTATGGCTGTGTTCACTTTCAGTGAAGAAAGTACATGCCATTCTTTTGCCCATACAACTTGCTGTTTATGCAGTTGTTGGATAAGAATCACCAGAGCAAAATGTAGACAGCCACATTTCGTCGCCACTCATAAAGTAGTATATAATTCTTTCTCACTGAAATTCAACTTACTGTGATAACTGAACTGTTTAAATATGTTTCAGCATGTACAATAGTAACAGAAGAAACGATATGTGATGATCACTCATAGAAGACAGTGTAGCTCATAGTATTGAACCACTCTTCTAAATATGAAGTTTAGTCATAGATGCCATTGTTTTTGAGAGTTTCATTGTGAACAGACACTCTTGAGTGCAGTTGCCCCCTATAGTGTGAGTGATGTTGGCAATGGGCCGGGAGGCCTAGTGGGAACACTGTTGACCAAAAGAGAATCATTTATTCAACTTCAATTATTTGCATCATTAGCTCAGTGAGGCAAACATGCCTCACTCTGATGACTCTGGCTGGCACTAGCTCATGGCCAGCTGTTTCCGCCCAGTGAGGAGATGCTCACATAGGCGCCCCAGGCTGCTGATGACAGTCTGGAGGATGGACAGCAGCCACAGTAGGCCCTGGCTGTGACATCAGCAGTGTGCTGTGTGTTGTGGTGTTGTGGCATTCTACAGCGGAATGGCCTCTTCTTGTAAATGATCACCACAAGCACTCATTGCAGTGGCACGTGGTGACTGCTGTGCACAGGTATGCCATCCAGCATCCAGCAGGAGTTGGACATTAGCTGGCACTGAGGCACCAAGTCCCTCAAAGATCTCACTGCTGGTGCAGATGGTAGGTCAGCAGTTCTTGTGAGGAACTCAGCGCTGGCAGCAACTAGCCTAACCCAGGGTCAAACTTATAGCTGCTACTGGTAACGCCAAATCGTCCAGCATGGCACTGGTGCTGTGGTTGTGCTTCTGGATTCTGAAGAAGTACCTCTGCCTCAAAATTTAGACCTATTTATGTGATACCACCATGCATTTGTTACACCAAAACTTTGCACATAGTCACCTAGCCTGTAACAAGAATCTTGCCCCGGTGTAGTGACATCACCCTGCTTGCTATGGCCATTACTGCTGCATGGTGCAATTTTCTGCTCAGCGCATCGAGCCTGTCTCTTAATCCTTCCCACTTGTCACCACACTGCAGCTTTCAGTCCAGGACTGCTATTGAAAACCTCCATTTCTTATTAATTTCAATAAAACTGGGTATTGGCACTACACTGCCCTCATCCATGGAGAAAACATGGTCCCTCAGATCTTGTTAAGATGTGGTTCTCCACCATAACTACTTCTTCCCTTAATCTATAGAATACATACACACTACACAACTGGCTATCCCTAAAAACTATACAGTGACTCAGTTAAATCTTTAAAAACTTGATAAACTTATTTCTAGTTTCCTGCCCAGGGAATCCAGTCCGTGGGAACCTGAACTACCCATGGGTCAGGTTTCTGAACAGCTCAGATAAATAAAAGCTGTGCAGAGCAAAACCAAAGTCATCGTGGCACTAGGAATCGCAATTCTCAAGGTCATGGTTACCAATGCCTACCATCCTGATACTGTTCTACATGCTGCATTAACTGCTTCACAGTGATCCCTCCTTAGCAGCTATTATCTGACTTAGAAAATGGATTAGGCTAGGTTTACAGATACTGTTCAGGAAGGTGAGGGTTTGTTTAGGCAATATCTCTTAAGGGTTCATCTGGCCATTACATCTGCAGCTGTGTTACATTTAACAGAATAGCTCCCATCACTGTAGTCAGTAAATGGAATGTTGGTCCTGAAATATCACACATAGTCCCATTAATCAACAACCCACTGGCTCTTAACTCCAAGTGGCTTGCTCCGAGTCGTCCTTGCTCATAGCAACTAGCAACCACTACTATGTGGTCATGTACTGAATACATTCAAATCAAACCCAGTTTCAGGAAATACAGCTTCAGTTCCATCAGCTCTTTCCACCATGAAAAACCCCCTATCTTATCCCTTGAACAACAGTATTATGCATGTGCTTTCATCGCTCTGGATTTCTGGATTTTGCGAGTATGCAATATGCACATATGCAACCATCCCCCACCTCCTCTGGCATCGCTGTAGCGCTGTAGCTCATCCTCAGTCATTACCAAGTGTCAACCCCCACTTCCACCACTAGTAACACCCAATTCTCTCTCATTTGCACTATCTTCCCAACTGCCTCTAGTTTCACTGGATAGGTGTACATTGTGTGTGATGTTTGCCTGCTTTATTTCTTTGTTGATAGTTCTCGGTGTCAACATATTGCATTGTTATACTGACTGAAAAATGGGGGGGGGGGGGTCTAAGTTAAACACTGAATACTGTAAATGATGTAGCCAACAGTTGTGTTTCACAGTTCTTTACTTTCACTGTTCACAACCCCCCCCCCCCCCCCCCCCCAATGTTACACAATTATATGGCCAGTTCACTATTGGTAAATGTTGATAAGCCTCATTAATAGATTGCAGGCAACATCAGCTTACTGCTACAATAGTTTGCTGTTATACATCTATGAGCAGTAAAAACCTACACACACAGTTCACAGTTCTTGCAGAGTAATACAGTACATGTGACCCTACTTCTCAAATAAATTGAACTGACATTGTCATTAATTGTTTTAACACAAAGCCTATTTCTGTTACACTTATTCCACTGTTAAGTTAATACATTATTGTTAGTTTTACCAATACATAATTCCGTCTGAAAATTGGCCATAGACTGACTGTCTCAGAATCAAAAATCGGTCCTTTATATATCCTCACAATAATAGGTACTGATACTATACATTGTTCAATGTTTAAGTTACAGAAATTACAATTAAAACATAACTCATTCAATTAACTTAATACATCAAAAAATTCTTCCTTTTTAACAGTTCCTTCTATCACAAAAGTTAGGCCGAATTATTTGTTTAAATAATGAAACTGACAGATATAGTTATGCAACAATACCTTTGACAAACCCAGTAATTATTTTGGAATTAATTAAGGGCTGACTTTGCTAATATGTTTTCAAGCAGAGCCAAATAAATACATAAGGATTCTAGTAGTTCTTCTTCCAAATGTTTATCATTAGAATTTATATTTGTTTATAAGTCAACAATGGAATCTAAGTTGTGAAACAAATACTGATTTCACCCTATAACAAAATTATCAACTAGGAATGGTCAAAATAAATTAGGACATTAATTACATACACAAAACTAACCACAAAATTAGACCTGGTGCTATATTCCTTAAGACTGAGGGCCAACCTTTCTCTTTTCTGGAAATGCAGATTATACTCATGCATGTTAATGGTAATTAGGCAAAAATGAAAATAAAATGAATTTAAGGAGGAAGATGGCAAAACAAGAGAGGAAGTAAAGAGATACCAGCTTGCTTCATCACACATTTAACACTTAGATGGCATGTGCATATCGGCCACCTATCCTCACTGACACGTAAGACTGTGCGCTATCTGTTGTTATGCCCACAGTTGCTCCATGGTAGTAGAAACACAAGTTCTGGCTGCTTGGCTCTACCACTAATTGCAGTTCTTGTGGTAATTCTACCCATCCTTTCTGAAGCCCTCCAGGTATTGTTCAGGTGACAACAAGACCAGACTTAACTGCCCATCTAGTGCCTGATGAACAGCTCCCTGCATGTTCATCATTTCCACTATTGCATCCCAGATACCATCCCCTAGTGACTGCAACAGTCTTGTCATTGTTATCCTAGCATCCAGTATTTGCTCTCATGCTTGAACTGCCTCTAAATCCCAGTTTATATTACTAGCTGATGTTCTGACATAATCCAGCACTTCCTTAGTAGGCTGTTGTAGCACACATGTGTTGTTCAACATGCTGCTCTCCAAACTCACAATCCACATTAAATGCCATTCCATAGACACCCTATTCCCTTCTATTAAATACCTTGTAGCTCCTGTTGTTTTGTTTAGATTGCTTATGTAACTTGCATCTGCTGTCCCAGATATGGTCTTCAGTATTCTACCTCCAGCATCTGTCTATCCCATTTTTACCTTATGTGACTCATGCCACACTATTCCTATCAGTTTCTGCATCTGTTCAATCAATCATGCTCACATGCTGAGCAATTTCTGGTATACTTTTGATACCTCCTTAAGTATTCTGTTAGTACTTATTAACTGCTGAAAACCCAAAAACACCTCCTCCAACCTCATCATCTCATCCCCAGCTCCCGTACATTGAATACTAAATTTAATGACCATCTGTGGGTAGATAATAACACATCCTGCTGCCTGGAAAACAAGACTTTCCATTCAGGTGATGATCTCACAGCAGTCCAACTTTGGCCAAGGATAAGAGGTGTAGCACTGCCAAAACTAACATTCTTCTTTCGACACCTTCTTTGCATGGCAACCTGATGACAGGGACCATTATTACCTTCACTTCCCCCAGAATCCTGCTGTCTCCAAACAGCACATCTCATCATACTAAACACATACTTCTAAAATTACTCCAATCACCTACACAATACAAAAAAGAAAATAACCAAAAACACAAAACATATTGACTGCTTTCTTGGCCTTAGTGCGTACCGTGCTTGAGGTGCATGAACTTCTATACCTGTTGCTCATTCTTTTGCTTCTCCTGCTTCGCTTCCTTCCTTGGTCCCATTATATTCTGCCCGGAACTGCTTCTGGCACACCCTTGAATGGTTGTAGATGCCTGACATGTACAACCATTATAGTTTCACATTCACAAGTTGCATGGTTTCAGTCACTTGGTACGGGCCCTGGTACTGTGTCACAAACTATTTTTTCTACTCTTTTGGGATATAAGGACTTGACTGTATCACCCATTGGCTCACTTTGTACTGAGGTAATGTTCCCACATGCTTCATTGGTTGCTCTCGCTTTTCCAAAATGTCTTGGTGTTTGTTTGTTGAACCTTCTTCCAAACCTTTGCAGATTCTTGGACTGAGCCTCCACTCCCACTTCCTTTCTGCCTAATCATGTTGAAAAGCAATGGCATCTTCTTACCATAAACCACTTTGAATGGTGACAATCTTATGCTAGAGTGTAGTTCTGAATTATGTGCACGCACCATAAAAGATAAATATGCATCCCAATCTTAATGGTGGCCATTCTCATAATAACTAAACATCTCCCAATCATCTGATGAAACCATTCCATCCTTCCATTTGCTTGATAATGTACTGGACCCATTCTTAACTTCTTTACCTTCAGCAACAGACACAGTTCTATCAGGTCTGACATGAAACCACAGAAACATAATACCTTTCTTTAACAACTGTGTGAGGGGCTGTGTTATATCCACAAATCCTTTCACGAATGTTCTATAATAATTTGCAAGTCCAAGAAAAGATTGTAATTCTTTGCTTGTTCCTGGTACCAGAAAATCTTGCACTGACTGAACCAATCTAGGATCAGTCCTCACACTCTCTTTTTAATTTCATGGCCTAAGTAATTGACTTTTTCTAGTGCAAAGTGACACTTCTCCTTACTTAGCACTGAAATGAGCAGACTGTAACCTCTTGAATACTTTTCTTAGTCATTGCCTATACTCCTACTTATCCCTTGAAAAGAGGATTATGTCATCCCCGTACATCAGACATTGATGAGGTTTCATTACATTGCAGCATTCTTATATAGTCATAATATCCCCAAGGTGCTGAAATTGCAGTCTTCACTCTGTCCCCTGGATCCACTTCTAACTAATGGTATCAATTCTCCATTGTTGAGAATTGCTGGCACTGCCCAAGATTATCAATCATTTCTATGATGTTCAGGATAGGGTAGTACTCCATCATAGTATTACTATTTAAATGGTGATACTTGCAACATAACTGCAAGGTTCGCAGGAGAGCTTCTGTAAAGTTTGGAAGGTAGGAGACGAGATATTGGCAGAAGTAAAGCTGTGAGTACCGGACGTGAGTCGTGCTTCGGTAGCTCAGATGGTAGAGAACTTGCCCGCGAACGGCAAAGGTCCTGAGTTCGAGTCTCGGTTGGGCACACAGTTTTAATCTTCCAGGAAGTTTCAACATAACTGATACTTCCTCGAACCGTTCATAGACTTCTTCAGTACAATCACAATTCCCTCACTCCTTGTATTATACCATTGGCCGATTGTTGATTGATAAACTCCTTCAAAATCATTTGTATTGTGCATGACCTATGATAAATCAGTGCTTTATTCCCCATTGGAATACTGTGTTGCATCATTGGTGTTGAAAGCAACAGCACTTGCAATAAAAAAATAGGTCTCGAATCCTAACTACAGGTCCTCCATCTGTGTCCCCTCGATACCCTTTAAATGCTTCACTCTGTTACATCCCACTCCTCTTGTTTGGCAGTCTTGTTCATCTGCAATTTCCAATGTTGTCACTGTCATTTCCTTTAACAAGGTAATCTGATCAGTGCCAAAATTGCCCACATTGATGGGTATTGCCTTGCCTCTGCCCCTCCCTTGTACGTGTACAATACTTTGTCTCACTAAACAACATATAAATACAATACGTCACTATCTTCCAATGGTTCCACTATACATAACATACCAATCAGTAAGTCTTGCTCCACACTCATCCATGGTGACTTTCCATAACCACTTGACACATAGTTACGCAAATTAAGCCTCAGTGTCATTGATTATATTTTAACTGGATTGCCTTGCACAACAGATGCACCTCATGACACACCAACATCAAAAACAGCTTCCCCTAGCTGGAATGTTTTTCCACTAAGCTCCACTATACCTCATCAATGGTCAAATACAATGTGATGCTGATACAGAAAGTCTAACCCTGGAATCATGCTGTAACCCTTGCTTACACGGGACAGTACTTCCACATATTGCTTACGAAAAACTCATTATTACCAACCCCAGTGGTCATATACCACTATCCCCTACCCCAAGCAACTTATAATGTGATGGATTCCATTACCTCTCACCCACTAAATCTCTCAAGTCCACTGTCCCTTTGTCCAACAAAAACTTATACTCTCTACCACCTATTCCACACATTATGGCACATTCCACTGCTGCATTCATTTGCACTCCATTTTCTTTTACTGCCTTTCAGTGGATCTGGGGTTCTCTCTTAAGTTCAACAGGTGCTTATTATCACCCATATCAAGCCTATCATTACTCCTCTACCCTTGCTGCTGATCCTTACAACCTCTATTAATATTCCCATTAAACTGCTGGTAGTTCATACCAATCCTATTACTCTGTGGCTGGAGGCTGCATGTGCCTATTTGCCCGTAATTAAAACATCTTACACTTTATACAAACACATTTCCCCAATCCCTCACCCCTGATGAAACATGAATTTTGTCATACTTGAATACCAACCTGATTGCTGCATGAAGGCCCATAGGCATACCCTCTTAGACATCTCCCGTGCTAAACCCTTCTGGAAAGTGTCAAGTGCCCATTGATTGGCTTTGTGCAGGAAACCTTGTTCACTTCCTCACATGAGTTAACTCACATGTCTGCATTAAGTTTCCTCATGTTATCCACAAAATCCTCTACAGTTTCATTATGCCCTTTTGAAATTATGCTCAACTGTTTACAGAAAACCCTTGCGCTGTTCTACTTCCTATGTCTCTGTTCTAATCCTTGCCTTAGTTGTTCAAAAGTCTCTGGCTTGTGCAGCACCTCTGTGTACCATACAAATGACTTTGCCTCTCCTGGCAGACACAACATTGCTATCTGAAACAAATGTTTATCTGACCAACGTCTTATGTCAGCAAATGCCAAGAGAACCTCTACAAATGCCAACACATCCTCAGGCAACCTACTGGAAAAGAGAGAAACCAAGTTCACAACCACTGGATCCACTCTTAGGTTCTGCTACTTCAATCATCCTTCTCTGCTAGCTTATTATTTACAAATGTATTCTCTGCCCTGAATTGAGCTACCTGAACACTCACTCATTTTCACAAACCTAGCACTAACAATTCAACATGGATAGAACACTGTAGCTACACGTACTACCCCACTTACTTCTTCTATCTAATCATGAGCCAGCTGGACACTCTACACTGTCTTGCCATGTGGCAAAAGCAATTACATTTAAAACAGACAACTGCTACAGACTCAGCACAAGGAGAAGAATGCCCAAATAAATTGCACTGTGTACATTGCATAGGTTGTAACCATTCATCCTCAGAATTACCTTTAAGCTGAGAGATATCCACCAGCCATTCTGAACTCACAAAAGTAACTCTCCAGTTATGATGTCCCCTAATACTTGATTCCATGATTATCACCACAAAAGAATATAATAATCTCACTCACCCCTGTGATTAGGATATCTCAGGCTGCAGTTAGGACATCACACTGCGTGGGGATGGTACACCCCCTGCTGTCCACTGCGGTGATGTCAGCTCTCCTGACACCACTCTGTTGAGAGCAGCTGCACTCTGTAGAGTGAGTGTCGGTGACAATGGCTGGGGAGCCCAGTGGAAACACTGCTGATCAAAAGAAAGGTGTCTATTCAACTATAATTACAGTTTGTATCATTAGCTCAGAAAAGCAAACATTGACTCACTTCGTTGACCGTAGCCAGTGCTGGTTCATGGCTGGCTACTTCCACCAAGTGATAAGATGCTCACATAGGTGCACCATGCTGCTGACTACAGCCCAAAGGACAGCCGACAGCCTCAGTAGCCCACGGTCATGACATTAGTGGTATGCTCTGTGTTGTGCTATAATGTTATTCCGCTAGGAAACAGCCTCTAATTGGGATATAGCCCTGCACACACACACACACACCACAGTGGCACATAGTGACGGCTGGCACAGGATGCGACTCATTGCCTCATGTGAGGATCTCAGTACTGGTGCTGCCTGGCCCAATCTGGACTCAAAACTCATAACTGCTATTGGCGATGCCAGTCATCTCGTCATCTGGTGTGGCTCTTGCATCATATTGGTGCTGCTGGATTCCACAGAAGGACCTCTGCCTCAAAATTTGGACATATTTATATGGCACTAACGTCTATTTGTTACTCCAAAACTTGGCCCTTATTCATGTAGCCCATAAGAAGAATATTGTCCCGGTGAGGTGACATGGACCTACATGCTAAGGCCATTAACAATGTGCAGTGCAATTTTCTGCTCAGTGCAGCTAGCCCACATCACAATCCTTCTGTGTACATGTTATTCTGATCCACATATTGCTACTCTGTGGCTACCAGCCCATACCTGCTATTGCAATACTCCGCAGTGGCTTTCTTACCATCTCTTATTAATTTCACTAAAACAAGGTAGTAGCACTACAACATTAAAAAATATTATTTGCTCATTTATAATGTTAATGAGTTTATAAGCATAATTCAAATCATAACATAGTTTGTGACTCCTTTCAAAGACCTAACTTTGATCTTCAGATCATCTATGAAAATAGTAAAATACATTAGTAAATATGTGTGATGCATTCTGATAATTGTCCTAAGTGGATAATATCTATTGTCCATCAAGAATTCCATGTAAGTAAAGAATGCAGCTATTGAAATATTTGACTGCCACCCTTGAGAATTACAGGTGCTGACTGGTAATGAAGTAATTTCTAATTGTCGACTCCTTCTACTATACTGATGAATTTCTGAGTAGATAAGTATTTGGTTGGGTTACATTTATCAGATTCTGTTGTAGATTAAGGTTAAAACAAAAAATCCAGTTATGTAAATGGTCAGTTTGTAGCAATGTTTTCACAGAAAAAGTGTACCTTATTTGTAATCGTACTGAAATGGTCCACATTGCAGTGAGTTGTTATTTTGAGAAACAAGCTTTATATTGCACACAGTGCAATTTATTTGGACATTCTTCTCCTTGTGCCGAGTCACTAGCAGTTGTACAAGTGACAGCTGATTCTGAATGTCACACTGGAATACTGGTATACATTGTAGCTTTCCTTTCCTCTATATTGCAGTCTGCAAACTTGTGAACATATTTAAAAATAATTGGCTCAGGTTATATCATTACATTTTATCACTTGAAACTGCCACCAGTTACACGGAGCTGAAAAGCATATAATGTTCTTACAGGACATTACTAACAGTCTTTCTGTCATACAGATTACAAAATCTGGATGAAATGAAATAGCAGTCTAGTACAACTGAACACAGCAAAGAAAGTTTTCATCATTTCCAATCAAAAGTGTATTAAATAACTTGTTTCTCAAAATTTAGATTACACTGATATAGTCTAATCCAGTCATAGCTTTGACACAAATGAGATAGTAGCACTATTTGTTTTAATCATAATCATTTGAAATCAAATGAGACCAAACAAAACAGAGAAAAATATGAAGTGAGAACCCTGAATTGTTTCTTACAGTCGTTAATTCAAATCTTATAGGTGAAACATCAGTAACGCCTTTAAGTCCCGGCAGCCCCACAGAAGGAAGTTCAGGAGAGATGAGTAGTCGCAGTACTGATAAACCACGACTCCAAAGATCTAAGGCACAAAGCAGGAAGACTTTCCGCCTACGCAAAAGCAGGAAAAGTCGCATAGAGGTGAGCTCATAATTTTCCTTCTTTATGTTGCGGAGCAAATTCATCTCCAGAAAATGAAGAAAGCTGTTGTTGAACTGCTAGTTTTGTTGTGAGAGCCCGGTTTCATTGATGCTCGTGCACTGGACATTTAAAAACTGTCGAAAAGATGAAAGTTATTTGTAAGATTATTTCAATGTACGAGTGATGCAAGTTATGAGCAAGAGAATACAAATCTTATCATATTTTTCAAAGTCATACTAGCAAGATACATACTTGTACAAAGTGATATACGTGAAACACAAGCAAGTAATTATCAGCAAATGTATTTCAAATGGCAAGTTTTTCATATGAGTCATGATTTCATTACACTGCCTGGATGTTTCTCATATTTCCATACAGCAAATAGCAAAGAAATACCGTATTACACAACAAAAATATGGTCTAATGCTAATGGAGTTTTCAAAATTTCAAGAAGTTCATGACATAGTAATAGTTCTGTGTTATCATGTTTAAGTATAGCTCTGAGAATTTCCTGTAGCTATTACCTGGGTAAATGAATAAGTGGAATAATAGCCACTAAGAGCTGTTATTCATCTATCAAACTCCATAACTTTATTCAAATTCAGTTCACTGAAAAAATTTAATAACACCCTTCACTTGGTTTTCATCTGCCTCTCATTGTGCATTAACATGACTTACAGTCCAACCAATATACTGCCTCATTCATCCTTCAAAATGGTATATGCCACCCATGCAAAATCTGCATTACCCTGGTGCATCACTCTTACATCCCTGCCCACAATCATACACATCTGTTGTCATTCTCCCTGTGGATGACACAGGTGCAATAACTGTTCAGGCCATACAGATAAATCAGCAGTAGCAAATTATGAGCTGTGTTTACAAGATACAATTTTCCAAAATTAAATCTAACCATTACATAAAAATGCCATTGTTTTTGTTGTGGTCTTCTGTCCTGAGACTGGTTTGATGCAGCTCTCCATGCTACTCTATCCTGTGCAAGCTTCTTCATCTCCCAGTACCTACTGCAACCTACATCCTTCTGAATCTGCTTAGTGTATTCACGTCTTGGTCTCCCCCAACGATTTTTACCCTCCACGCTGCCCTCCAATACTAAATTGGTGATCCCTTGATGCCTCAGAACATGTCCTACCAACCGATCCCTTCTTCTGGTCAAGTTGTGCCACAAACTCCTCTTCTCCCCAATCCTATTCAGTACCTCCTCATTAGTTATGTGATCTACCCATCTAATCTTCAGCATTCTTCTGTAGCACCACATTTCGAAAGCTTCTATTCTCTTCTTGTCCAAACTATTTATCGTCCATGTTTCACTTCCATACATGGCTAAACTCCATACAAATACTTTCAGAAATGACTTCCTGACACTTAAATCTATACTCTATGTTAACAAATTTCTCTTCTTCAGAAACGCTTTCCTTGCCATTGCCAGTCTACATTTTATATCCTCTCTACTTCGACCATCATCAGTTATTTTACTCCCCAAATAGCAAAACTCCTTTACTACTTTAAGTG
The DNA here is from genome assembly GCF_023898315.1 of Schistocerca nitens. Classification (NCBI taxonomy): domain Eukaryota; kingdom Metazoa; phylum Arthropoda; class Insecta; order Orthoptera; family Acrididae; genus Schistocerca; species Schistocerca nitens. The sequence continues at coordinate 387,622,289 of NC_064620.1, forward strand.
TCTCATTTCCTAATCTAATACCCTCAACATCACCCGACTTAATTCGACTACATTCCATTATCCTCGTTTTGCTTTTGTTGATGTTCATCTTATATCCTCCCTTCAAGGCACCATCCATTCTGTTCAACTGCTCTTCCAAGTCCTTTGCTGTCTCTGACAGAATTACAATGTCATCGGCGAACCACAAAGTTTTTATTTCTTCTCCATGGATTTTAATACCTACTCCGAATTTTTCTTTTGTTTCCTTTACTGCTTGCTCAATATACAGATTGAATAACATCGGGGAGAGGCTACAACCCTGTCTTACTCCCTTCCCAACCACTGCTTCCCTTTCATGTCCCTCGACTCTAATAACTGCCATCTGGTTTCTGTACAAATTGTAAATAGCCTTTCGCTCCCTGTATTTTACCCCTGCCACCTTTAGGATTTGAAAGAGAGTATTCCAGTCAACATTGTCAAAAGCTTTCTCTAAGTCTACAAATGCTAGAAACGTAGGTTTGCCTTTCCTTAATCTTTCTTCTAAGATAAGTCGTAAGGTCAGTATTGCCTCACGTGTTCCAGTATTTCTACGGAATCCAAACTGATCTTCCCCGAGGTCGGCTTCTACTAGTTTTTCCATTCGTCTGTAAAGAATTCGTGTTAGTATTTTGCAGCTGTGGCTTATTAAACTGATTGTTCGGTAATTCTCACATCTGTCAACACCTGCTTTCTTTGGGATTGGAATTATTATATTCTTCTTGAAGTCTGAGGGTATTTCGCCTGTTTCATACATCTTGCTCACCAGATGGTAGAGTTTTGTCAGGACTGGCTCTCCCAAGGTCGTCAGTAGTTCCAATGGAATGTTGTCTACTCCGAGGGCCTTGTTTCGACTCAGGTCTTTCAGTGCTCTGTCAAACTCTTCACGCAGTATTGTATCTCCCATTTCATCTTCATCTACATCCTCTTCCATTTCCATAATATTGTCCTCAAATACATCGCCCTTGTATAGGCCCTCTATATACTCCTTCCACCTTTCTGCTTTCCCTTCTTTGCTTAGAACTGGGCTTCCATCTGAACTCTTGATGTTCATACATGTGGTTCTCTTATCTCCAAAGGTCTCTTTAATTTTCCTGTAGGCAGTATCTATCTTACCCCTAGTGAGATAAGCCTCTACATCCTTACATTTGTCCTCTAGCCATCCCTGCTTAGCCATTTTGCACTTCCTGTCAATCTCATTTTTGAGACGTTTGTATTCCTTTTTGCCTCCCATGCCATAGAAGTCAAAAATCCTGACAGCAACTTAAAAACTGAAAATTTAAGTTGTGGGCCTTAGTATTAAATAATTACTGAGTTGCATCCAGAGGGCAGAGGTGACATGACATCCTCAGCAGGTGGCAAAAATGAGGCATCTGTGTGAGTTAGCTCATCTGTCTCCCTTTGTGTACATCAGTTGAAGACACACCAAATAAGACAGAAGTGTTTCTGGTGGTGGTCAGTTAGTTAGTTGGTAAGTTAGTTAGTTGGTTGGTTGGTTGGTTGGTTAGTTAGTTCCTTGTTCCACAGATCAAATACACAATAAACATCATGATGGCGGTGGTAGTTGAGGTCCAGTCTTAATACTGTAGTAGTCTGGCACCTTACACTGAGAGTGATCCACCCACAAGGAAGAAAGACGGAACCCACATCTTGTTAGTGTCATGATTCACTATCCCCAACAGCACTTGTATTACTGCTATCACCATGTCTTTCAGTTTCAGACACTGCCAAGTGCCTATATGAACTGGTAATCATACATGTAGACTTGCATTTTGCCTTGTGGCTGGGATGTGTAGCCCTCCTAGACCTCTGGTTAGCAGAGGCAGAGTATTATCTTCAGCTGTTGCCTGTCTAGGATATCAGCCGAGCTTATTCTCTTAATGATGAAAAATGTCTGTCAAAGTCATCAATGTAACTCCTTCTAAAATGAATGACATCTGATTGACAAAGGGGATATGCAGTATGAAAAAGAAAGATTATAGTTTGATGTCTCATCAGTGCATCATAGAAGACTAAGGAGAGATACAAACAGAGCCAATAAGAAAAGAGCAATGAACATAATCAGGAAGATAGCCTATGCCTTTGAGTTTTGTGATTCATTATCCTAGCTTTTGAAACTATTGCTTCCTTCCTCAAGGAAGAGAGAGAGATATAGTGGGGAAAGTTAAGAAGAAAAGGCAAATCACTCAGACTGCAATATGAGAGGCATCCACCTGTAGTGAGGATGAGGGTAGAACTTCCTTTCTCACTCTCTCACTCTCAGGAAGGAACTAATAGTTCCAAAAGCTAGTATAACATCATCATTTTTATTTTTGTTTGTGTCTATGAGCAGTACTAAGCATTTTGCCTCCTGATGATAAGTATGTGTGTATACGAGGTTTCTCACTTGAATTTTCATACAATACACTTTATCTAATGAGTAATCTGCAACCAATTTAAATTTAGCACAAATCAAAATATTACAACTAACATAGTTTAGAATCTATTGCAGTACACTGTACTTGCAAAGAAACATGTTTGAAATCAAGTGTAGTGGATTCAAAAAAACAAAATTATATAGTTACTAGCTAATGACAATGAGGCATTAAAAACCAAAATATTGCCTATAAAAAAACAAAATGATGGATTAACATGAGAAAAGTAGTCCTGTGGATGTGAAATCCATCAAAAAATAATACAACATGCTTACAAAAATACGAGTGTGCGTAGGAGCTTTGAAAACAATAACGTATCCAGTATTTCTAATGACATCACAATAAATCCAACAATCCAAGAAATTTGTAGATTAATGGAATTTGTATCATACAATAAAAGATAATATGTACACCACAGCTGTGCAAAGAAACAAAAATGAATTTCCAATAATTGGCAGCTTCCTGTTAAAAACTATCACTTTCTCAACTGCAAAATCAATGTGCAACCTGGAGTTAGACCACAAAACTTGATAAACATTATAAAAATTTGGGAAACACCAAACAAGTGACTGCAGAATTAGATTCTAAACCCAAACATAATAACAGATGTGTATTTGTATATGCTGTAACGAATTCATTAAGAATAAGCAGTGAAAAATAAATTACTAATGAGACAAGGAACATGATTCATTCAGCAACAAATGTCTACGTAGGATCCAGGCTCATTAAAAAAAGTCAGTGACTGATAAATATATATCTCTAAGATAAATTGTGCCAACAAAGAACAATGTGATCGTTTTTGGGGAAGTTTCATAGAGCCAAACAAATGTAAATGTGAAAACTACCTAGGAAAAGGACGGTATTCATATAAACGGATTGGGGTCTATAATACACAATGTTTACAGATGTCTGCAAAATCATTAGGAAAAAGCTAAGCTAGTAGGGTTTCAGATATTCTAGTTATAAAAAACCAAATGCACTGCTCTGTAAAACTTAATGACGATGTAAATAAAGTAATATAACATACTAGTTTAGTGCCCACTGCTTCACTTGCACAGACTGTGTGGCCTGCACAAATTTTTTTAATCAAATTATTATTTTGTTGGCAAATTGCAACATCTTCTAAACTTTTCATGCTAATTAAGACCATAGAAGCCTTCTTTTCTGAATGTATTTCTGACCAACAAAAGGCAAATGTGGTAGCAGGAGTCAGAGTTCTTTGTTAATCCTGCCTTTTGAATTCTCTAGTGATATTTCCATAAATTTTCATCCCTAGAACATATTTCCTTATAATTCCAATACCAATTTTCATCCCACACGTCATGCCACCATTTTTTGGGACGGGGGGGGAGGGGGGGGGCATCATAAGTCTTCTGATTGGTTTGATGTAGCCCACCATGGATTCCTCTCCTGTGCCAACCTCTTCACCTCAGACTAGCACTTGCCGCCTACATGTTCAATTATTTGCTGGATGTATTCCAATCTCTGTCTTGCTCCAAAGTTTTTATGCTCTACAGCTCCCTGTACTACCAAGGAAGTTATTCCCTGATGTCTTAACAGATGCCCTACCATCCTGTCTCTTCTTGTCAGTGTTTTCCATATATTCCTTTTCTTGTCGATTTTGCAGAGAACATCATTCCTTACCTTATCAGTCCAGCATTTGTCTGTAACATGCTTCAATTCATTTCTCTTCTGGTTTTCCCACAGTCCATGTTTCACTACCATATGATGCTGTGCTCCAAACATACATTCTCATAAGTTTGTTCCTCAAATCAAGGCCTATGTTTGGTACTAGTAGACATCTGTTGGCCAGATTGTCCATTTTATCAGTGCTAGTCTGCTTTGTATGTCATTCAGTCTCCATCCATCATGGGTTATTTTGCTGCCTAGCTAGAAGAATTCCTGAACTCCATTTACTTTGTGATCACCAATCCTGATGTTAAGTTTCTTGCTGTTCTCATTTCAACTACTTCTCATTACTTTTGTCTTTCTTCGATTTGCTCTTAATCCATATCCTGTACTAATTATATTGTTCATTCCATTCAGTGGATCCTGTAATTATCTTTCACTTTCACCCAGGATAGCAATGTCATCAGCAAATCTTACTCTTCATGTCCTTTCACCTCGAATTTTAATTCCACTCTTGAACCTTTCTTTTATTTCTGCCATTGCTTCTTCGATGTGTAAATTGAACAGTAGGAGTGAAAACTACGTCTCTGTCTTATACCCTGTTTCACCTGAGCAATTAGGGATTGAAATTCCAAAAAACACTGAAACACATTTTTTTTTATTTCCTACCAAGAAGCCAAACACAAATAATGAAGTATTTGCATAAAAACCTCCATCCCTATTTTACCCCATTAGGAGTTGAATTTAAAAAAACACTGAATCGCTTTCTCTCTCTCTCTCTCTCTCTCTCTCTCTCTCTCTCTCTTTCTCTCTCTCTCTCTCCTTGAGTTACCTTAATAACCAGTTAATGAGTCAAGTTGTATTTTCTGAAAGAGTGAAGTATGCAGTGACAACTCTCGTTTATAACATTGGATACATAGAGTGTCACTTCTAATTATAGACCAATCCCCAACTTTCTGCTGTTCTCAAAATATTGTGAGAAAGTAGCTTAAAGTAGAATAATCTTATAAAAGATTTTCCACTGTGAAAACAATAATAGATCTTACAAAGTCAGTTCAGGTACAATTAAACATGAAAAATTCATTGTTGCCACAGTCTTTATGAGCTTTGCTGCTTTAACATATGGTATATAGAAATTCCACCACCTTTATGTTTACATCTAAGAATTAACTGGATAAGATATAATCCTTTATTGTCAAATTACATATCTTACTTTCAGTTAGCCAATATGTTTCAGTGTATTTCACGTAGGAGAACTTCTGCTGGTAGTTTGTTGTTACCAATCAGTTGGATATTCTGATGGATTACATTTATGTAATTTTTCTTTTGCTGGCTTACATGTTCTGTTCGTATATTGTACAGTGCTTCCTTTTAGGGTGGTGCAAAACTTAAGGACAAAATTAACTTTCACGTGGTGTGTCACTGCCAAGTAACATAGCTCGATGAAACTTGGACCATACACAGAAAGAAAGTCCTACAGTAGAGTACAGAAGGTAACTGAAAGAAATACACAATGAGATGGACAGAGATGACATTTATATTCAAAGACAATAATTACACTGAAGTCACTGTTATTTATTATGGTCCTCTGGGCATTATGAAACATTGGAAATGATTCTTAATAGGGTGTGTGATCACCACAGACAGCATTGCATTTTCCACAACATGCTCCTGTGCTGGCCACAACATTGGTAAGGAGTTCCTGTGGTAGGGTATTCCACCAGTGTGGTTGACAACTGATGGATGGTCAATGGTGCACATGGATGTGATGCAGTACATCTCCCCACTATGTCTCACAGGTGCTCAGCGAGATTTAAGTCAGGGGAAAAGTCAGTCCAGTCCATTTGCCGAATGTCCTCTCATTCCAAGAGCTTCTCCACCTCTGCTGTTTGATACAGCTGTGCATTGTCATCCATAAAAAGGAAATGTCATGGTTGAATACTCTCCAGGAAGTTCAACAGTGTTCCTGTTTGCATTACATGTTTCCACCTCTTGCCATCATTATCGATCATCATCATTTTGGTAGTCCAAGTGTTACAGTGTGGAGAAGTATAATGTTACATGGCCATACAAACCTCCAAATCTTTGAATATGGTCCAATTACCAGTCACTGTTATTGTGAACACTGTACTCCTTCTCCATATGCATCCTTTCAGGGGTGCTTTCAGTTATGACTTCATTTTTATGGATGAACAGCGCATGTGGAGGAGCTCTTGAAACATTGCAGCACTTCCACATGCACCAAAGACCATCCAGCCGGTGTCAACTGTGCTGGTGGGGGATTGAAATGCCTTACCATAAGAACTCTCTACCAAACTTGATGCCAGCATGGGAGCAAGTTGCAGAGCATGCACTGCTGTCCGTGGTGATTACACACCATATTAAAAACCATATCCCACCCTCTGTTACGTCCACAGGACCATCACGAATCACAATGACTTCAGTGTAATTATTATCTTTGACTAAAATTCATTTCTGTTTGTCTCATTGCATATTTCTTTCAGTTACCTTGTGTACTGTGCTAGTTCTGTCTGTGTATGGGCCATGTTTCATTGCGCTATGTTAGTTGGCAGTGATACATCAAGTGAAAGTTATTTTCATCTTCAATTTCTGCATACCAGTATACATTCAAGTAGAAGAAATAAATATTAAGTTGTCAGAACATTTTAATTAGTTCCTTTGTTAAGAACAAAATACAGATGAATCTTGTCAGGATAGACAGCATACAAATTGTAAGTTATTACTTACTGCTGACTTTTTAAAAGATCTTGAAGATTAAAATTTGAAACCTGTTTTTTGCATTTATATTTCAGCCCATTGACCATTTTCTGGATTCAGTGGTTGGTACATAAAATGCTGCCCCTATATACACTCCTGGAAATGGAAAAAAGAACACATTGACACCGGTGTGTCAGACCCACCATACTTGCACCGGACACTGTGAGAGGGCTGTACAAGCAATGATCACATGCACGGCACAGCGGACACACCAGGAACCGCGGTGTTGGCCGTCGAATGGCGCTAGCTGCGCAGCATTTGTGCACCGCCGCCGTCAGTGTCAGCCAGTTTGCCGTGGCATACGGAGCTCCATCGCAGTCTTTAACACTGGTAGCATGCCGCGACAGTGTGGACGTAAACCGTATGTGCAGTTGACGGACTTTGAGCGAGGGCGTATAGTGGGCATGCGGGGGGCCGGGTGGACGTACCGCCGAATTGCTCAACACGTGGGGCGTGAGGTCTCCACAGTACTTCGATGTTGTCGCCAGTGGTCGGCGGAAGGTGCACGTGCCCGTCGACCTGGGACCGGACCGCAGCGACGCACGGATGCACGCCAAGACCGTAGGATCCTACGCAGTGCCGTAGGGGACCGCACCGCCACTTCCCAGCAAATTAGGGACACTGTTGCTCCTGGGGTATCGGCGAGGACCATTCGCAAGCGTCTCCATGAAGCTGGGCTACGGTCCCGCACACCGTTAGGCCGTCTTCCGCTCACGCCCCAACATCGTGCAGCCCGCCTCCAGTGAATGGCGTGAATGGAGGGACGAATGGAGACGTGTCGTCTTCAGCGATGAGAGTCGCTTCTGCCTTGGTGCCAATGATGGTCGTATGCGTGTTTGGCGCCGTGCAGGTGAGCGCCACAATCAGGACTGCATACGACCGAGGCACACAGGGCCAACACCCGGCATCATGGTGTGGGGAGCGATCTCCTACACTGGCCGTACACCACTGGTGATCGTCGAGGGGACACTGAATAGTGCACGGTACATCCAAACCGTCATCGAACCCATCGTTCTACCATTCCTAGACCGGCAAGGGAACCTGCTGTTCCAACAGGACAATGCACGTCCGCATGTATCCCGTGCCACCCAACGTGCTCTAGAAGGTGTAAGTCAACTACCCTGGCCAGCAAGATCTCCGGATCTGTCCCCCATTGAGCATGTTTGGGACTGGATGAAGCGTCGTCTCTCGCGGTCTGCACGTCCAGCACGAACGCTGGTCCAACTGAGGCGCCAGGTGGAAAGGGCATGACACGCCGTTCCACAGGACTACATCCAGCATCTCTACGATCGTCTCCATAGGAGAATAGCAGCCTGCATTGCTGCGAAAGGTGGATATACACTGTACTAGTGCCGACATTGTGCATGCTCTGTTGCCTGTGTCTATGTGCCTGTGGTTCTGTCAGTGTGATCATGTGATGTATCTGACCCCAGGAATGTGTCAATAAAGTTTCCCCTTCCTGGGACAATGAATTCACGGTGTTCTTATTTCAATTTCCAGGAGTGTATCTCATATAGGTATTCTCCAATTTTTGCTTTTGTTATTTGGTGATTGGAATATTCTTGACCATGCCATGAAAATAATTGGAGTTAATTGTGACTATGTATAATTTTGTTAAAGGATACTGTGTTATTCCTTTGTTTACAGTTCTTGAATTTTTCATTGAAACAGTGTTAATTGTTTTTTTTTAATAACTCTTAAAAAGGTTTCCCACATCAAAATTGAACCAAGGGAAATACCACAAGTCCCAGGACAGTCACCAACAATCCAGATGCCTGTTCTGGAATTGGCTGTCACTGGCATCCCACCAGCTCCTGGAAACCAGCCTCCTCCGCAGCTGCAGCGCCTTTCAAGTCGCCTCACTCGAGAAGGCAGTGATGGCGGAAAAGATGTATCTTGGGATGATGTATCACTTACATCTAGCATGTCAGGATACAGAGAGTCATATTCAGCTCTGGCAACAGCTATCGAAAGCCCTTCACCAGATTCCGGGCGACGAGACATGCCTTCCACAAGCAGTGCAGCTACAACACACATTGGCTCACCAGACACTTCAGCTAATAGTACTGGCGGAGAAGAGACTGCATTGCTGTGCCGCAGTGATCGTACATCATCACAACACTCATTGTTGATGGTATTTGAAACTCAAGATGAGGACACACTGATATGAGCTTACAGTGTAGAAAGACTTAATTTAAATGTCGTGTTGAAGTATGCACCTCTGAGTAATACTACCCACTTGTGTTACAGATCTGTGTCCACCACTATCTTATTTCATTTCATCTCATTATTAAACATTTTGCATCTGCTTTGATTGTGAAATACAGCCTCCTGTGATTTAATTAGTTATTTATCCATAGTGTAAGAAGATGTTCCATTACAGTGTTCTTTTGTTTAATGGTTAATAATCCCCTGTCTTACTGAGATGCTAGATTTTAATTTCTCACAGCTGCTGAACTAGTGATAAAATAATAAAAAGTTTCAAGTTTTTATTTATTATTTGCTGTAGATCAGTAATAAAAATTTATCTCCCATAGGAATATTTTCCTCCCACATTTTCCAGTGTCAGATGTACCTTCAGTTTTTAGTAGGACTTGTTATAAAAAATTTACATAATTAGTTGGTAACTTGATGATAGCCTATGATATGTTATAGGTGAAACAATATTTTAATACTATTGTGGTACCATAAGTTAATGCACTGATGCCTAACTGAAGTCAAAGTGTATAAATTGCAGTTGAAAAATGATGTTCTAACAAGATAAATAACTGATCTCTACCTGCATTTATTCTGTTTGAATAAAACTGTAATTACAAAGTTATTTTAATAGCATTGTTCTTTATCCTTTTGCATGGTCACCTGAACTGAGATGCCATATCTTCTCACCTTGTTTTTATTGTTCTACACGCTTCTGGCCCCTGAAATAGAACAGAGAAGCGTGGAAGGAGGGGAGGGGGAGTCAGTGGCAGTACTGAAGTATTCTTTATGACACGCCATAGGTGTAGGTAGTTTGCTGAGAGTAGATATAGATGTACATATGTCTATATGCCTTCCTCCTTAGTAAAAGAATTCTTAAGGAATGATATTTTCAGACACATTTCCCAATTAACTTGTTTGTCGTGGTGGAAAATATATATAAGGGAAACATTCCACGTGGGGAAAAAAAAAAAAATATATATATATATATATATATATATATATATATATATATATATATATATATATATATATATATATATATATATATATATATAAAACAAAGATGCTGTGACTTACCAAACGAGAAAGCGCTGGTAGATAGACACAATAAAAAACACACAAATTTCAAGCTTTCGCAACACAAGGTTGCTTCATCGGGAAAGAGGGAGGGAGAGGGAAAGACGAAAGGATGTGGGTTTTAAGGGAGAGGGTAAGGAGTCATTCCAATCCCGGGAGTGGAAAGACTTACGTTATGGGGAAAAAAGGAGAGGTATACACTCGCACACACACACATATCCATCCGCACATATACAGACATATGTAAATTCAAAGATGTTGGGCAGACATGTCAGTCGAGGCGGAAGTACAGAGGCAAAGATGTTGTTGAATGACAGGTGATGTATCGGGGGCAGCAACTTGAAATTAGCGGAGGTTGAGGCCTGATGGGTAACAGGAAGAGAGAATATATTGAAGGGCAAGTTCCCATCTCCGGAGTTCTGATAGGTTGGTTTCAGTGGGAAGTATCCAGATAACCCGGACGGTGTAACACTGTGCCAAGATGTGCTGGCCGTGCACCAAGGCATGTTTGGCCACAGGGTGATCCTCATTACCAACAAACACTGTCTGCCTGTGTCCATTCATGCGAATGGACAGTTTGCTGCTGGTCATTCCCACATAGAAGGCTTCACAGTGTAGGCATGTCAGTTGGTAAATCACGTGGGTGTTTTCACACGTGGCTCTGCCTTTGATCGTGTACACCTTCCGGATTACAGGACTGGAGTAGGTGGTGGTGGGAGGGTTCATGGGACAGGTTTTACAGTGGGGGCGGTTACAAGGGTAGGAGCCAGAGGGTAGGGAAGGTGGTTTGGGGATTTCAGAGGGACGAACCAAGAGGTTACAAAGGTTAGGTGGACGGCGGAAAGACACTCTTGGAGGAGTGGGGAGGATTTCATGAAGGATGGATCTCATTTCAGGGCAGGATTTGAGGAAGTTGTATCCCTGCTGGAAAGTCACATTCAGAGTCTGATCCATCCCGGAAAGTATCCTGTCACAAGTGGGGCACTTTTGGGGTTCTTCTGCGGGAGGTTCAGGGTTTGAGGGGATGAGGAAGTGGCTCTGGTTATTTGCTTCTGTACCAGGTCAGAAGGGAGTTGCAGATGCAAAAGCTGTCTTCACGTTATTGGTGTAATGGTTCAGGGATTCAGGACTGGAGTAGATTTGTTTGACATGAAGTTGGCCGCAGGAACCTCTTGGTTCATCCCTATGAAATCCCCAAACCACCTTCCCTACCCTCTGGCTCCTACCCTTGTAACCGCCCCCGGTGTAAACCTGTCCCATGCACCCTCCCACCACCTACTCCAGTCCTGTAACCCGGAAGGTGTACACGATCAAAGGCAGAGCCACGTGTGAAAGCACCCATGTGATTTACCAACTGACATGCCTATACTGTGAAGCCTTCTATGTGGGAATGACCAGCAACAAACTGTCCATTCGCATGAACGGACACAGGCAGACAGTGTTTGTTGGTAATAAGGATCACCCTGTGGCAAAACATGCCTTGGTGCACGGCCAGCACATCTTGGCACAGTGTTACACCATCCGGGTTATCTGGATACTTCCCACTGACACCAACCTATCAGAACTCCGGAGATGGGAACTTGCCCTTCAGTATATTCTCTCTTCCTGTTACCCACCAGGCCTCAACCTCAACTAATTTCAAGTTGCCGCCCCTTGTACATCACCTGTCATTCAACAACATCTTTACCTCTGTACTTCCGCCTCGACTGACATCTCTGCCCTACCTCTTTGAATTTACATATCTGTATATGTGCGGATGGATATGTGTGTGTGTGTGTGCGAGTGTATACCTGTCCTTTTTTCCCCCTAAGGTAAATCTTTCCACTGCCAGGATTGGAATGACTCCTTACCCTCTCCCTTAAAACCCACGTCCTTTTGTCTTTCCCTCTCCTTCCCTCTTTACTGATGAAGCAACCGTGGGTTGCAAAAGCTTGAAATTTGTGTGTGTGTTTGTGTGTTTTTTATTGTCTCCTATCAACATACCAACGCTTTCATTTGGTAAGTTACAGCATCTTTGTTTTTAGATATATTTTTCCCAAGTGGAATGTTTCCATATATATATATATCACAGTAAATGAGTAAATAACAATCAATGCACAATTCTGCAGTAAGTTGTATAAAGTGTTTGAAAATATTAGACAGTATTTAAGGACAGAATTCCTTATGAAGGAAGAATATAGATTAACCACCAGTTGACAGTGAGTCTTTAGAGATGGGCACAAAACCTGACAGGGTAATATTTGGGATGGAAATTGCTCACATCTCCCTCCAATGAACCATTTTCCTTGCCTGATTTAAGGAAGTTACCGAAAACCAAATCATAATGTCCATGTAGGAATTGTGAGTTCAGTCTTGTGATTGCTTGCATCATGAGTGGGAATGCTGTTTGTGAGTCATGGAACTTGTTGTCCATAGCATTTCAACTGTAGCAACAATTCATCACACTCAATATGTTACACAATTTATAATTTGTTCTCAACCCTTGGTATAAGTAAAACATACTTCAGCTTGGTGTTAAAGTGAATTCTGCATACACTTAGTGTAGTGTTTTATTGTCTTACATGGCTTCACATCTTGTGTAAGAAGAAATGCTTAATACATACACTGCCTGAACCAGAAAAGTGAAGCACCCAGAAGACATGTCAGATTTCAATGTAACTTTGTCCACAAACACACAATCAGTGGCTTTGTAAATGATTAGAGTTCCAATTCTTTGTGTCAAGGAGATCGGCTACCAGAGTGCATTAGTTTTGTTTGTGTTTAAGTGTTGTCACCGTGCCCGGTAAAGCATGTGTCAGATGTTGAGTGATCACTCTGAAGGACTTGGATATGTCATTTATTAATGAGATATAGCATTATCAGGACCTGACAGAGTTTGAAAGGAGTCTCACTGTTAGTCTCTGTTTGGCTGGCTGGTAGAATCTTGCAATATCCAGATTTGTGATGATTCGTATGTGACAGTGGCCCAAGATCGGACAGCACAGGAACACGAGCGCAGGCATACTCAGTGTCAAGGTTTTAGTCGACCACATCTGACCGTCACAGGGGAAGATCACCCTATTATGAACCAAGCACATCGTAACCCACTCTCATCTGCACCTTCCACCCAAGAACAAGTAATGGATTCCCTGCAACATTTTATGTCATCCTGCACCACTGGGTTTCACAGTAGCTGGACTAGGAAACTGCCATCCCAATCATAGGCTTCTGTTAATACCTTAACGTCTGAGAAATGATGACTGCTGATGAATGGTGTCACATTGTCTGATGAATGGTGTCACATTGTGTTCAGAGTTGAATCACAGTTCTGCACTACCCTGGATGACCATTTTTGGTAAGTATCTGATCTGGGGAGAAGTCCCATTCTTCCAATATTTTGGAGAGACACTGTGGTGTTACTCCTGGAATAAATGTGTTGGGAGCTATGGGATATCATTTCAGGTCACAGCAGGTAATGATTGAGGAAACTCTGATGGCACAATGATACGTCACAGCCATCCTGCATCTTCATGTGTTATCTCACGTTTGACAGTATCATGTGTCATTTTCCAACAGGATAAAGCTTATGAACACATGATATTTGTCTATATGAACTGTCTGCATGATGCTAAAGTACTTCTGTGGCAAGTAAGACCCCCTGGTCTGTCCCTGATAAAACGTGTGGGAGCAGCTTGGACATTAACTCTGTTTCAGTTCTAGTATCTTGGATGTGAAGGACCAGTTACAACAGTTGTGGGCGAGCTTGCTTCAGGTGAGGATACAACGGCTTCATGACACCCTTCCTATACAAGATTACTGCATGCATACTGGCCATGTAGGGTGTAACATCATACTGATAAGTGTGCTCGTACTGCCAAGTTCTTTGTAAATTTGAATTGATTTTGTGTTCACTTGAATAATGTCATATTTCCTCCTAACTTGTAAAGTTTCACTTCATTTCCTGCTTATCTTCTTGGTGCTTCACTTTTTTCGTCAGGCAGTGTAATTTAAGAAGTAATGGTAACAACTCCACAAATAGTTCAGCAGTTAGTCATCAAAACATAAACAATAATTAGCTAGCTTTACGATGTATCATTCTGCAGAGCTATAGAGTGCACATATACTTGTTCACTTACATTTCCCCAGCTGTCCACATTCCGACCGCCCCACAACTTTATTGTGCTGAGAGGTTACATGAAATAGAGTGGGTAAAGGGAGAAAGTAGGTGGGGATCAGGCAGGATGGTTGGAAGGGGAAGCAGTAGATGCACAGGGAAGAAATGTTGCAGTGGTGACATTGTCCTGAGCACAGGCAGGGGAGTTGGGCAGGGTGTATAATAACTTGGAGGAGTGAATTAAGAATGGAGAGACAAGAGGAAAAAGGATACTGTGGAAAGGATGGTGTGAGTGTATAATCGTGTGACAACGGTGTATGTGGGTGTGGGGCAGAGGCCAGCAGACACTGAGGCCAGAAGGATTAGAGTAGCAAAGGATATGTTGCATGGACAGTCCCCATCCATGTAATTCAGAGAATCTGATGTCAGGAGAAAGGATCCACAGGGCAGAGGTTGTGAAGCTGTCATTCAAATCAAACATTTCATATTCAGCATGGTGGTGACCATTCATTCAGGTGGACAGCTGAATGGTGGTTTGGCCACATAAAATACTGCTATGCAGAAATTACAGAAATGCTGGTACATTACATGGCTGCTTTCATAGGTGACCATGTTCAATAGGATAGGATAAGCACGTGACATAAGGCTGGACTATGATACTGCATAACTGGATAGGCAGCAGAATATTACTTTTGAAGTGATGGGAAGGATTGTGGATAGGATTTTCCTCATTTTGAGGTGTGATAATTAGTAGTGAAAGCCCAGGTGAAGGATATGGTTCGCTTGTTCCAGTCTGGGAAAATAATGGGTGAGGAGGGAGATGTCCCTGATTCCTGGTGGAGTGGTCAGAGGATTGGGGGCATGTGGGCATAGAGCACAGTAAACCTGTTTGCAGGCTAGGTGTGGGGAATACCTGTCTCTGAAGACCTCCAGCACACTGGGCAAGGGATTGGTCACCACTGTGCAGATATGCTATCCACAGATGGCCGGAGTCTACGGGAGACACATTTTGGCATGGGCAGGATGGCAGCTCTCAAAATGCAGGTACTGTTGATGGTTAGTGGGCTTCATATGGACAGAGGTTTGGATGGAGCCATCAGAGACTTGGCCTACTCCACCCAACACAATCTCTCACCACAGTCAAGTTGCAGTGGCAGCACAGTGTAGTCAGGTGGAAAATGAAACCATACAGGGGTATGTGCGTGTATTTGTACTCTGTAGCTCTGAATAAGGACTTTCCTGAAACCTAGCACCATTCTCAGTGCCTGTTGATGACTGAGCACCTCAACTGTTCGGTGAGTGGTTTTTATATTCCACCAAAGACTTCTTACCACCATATATAAGAAAGTGTTTGTCATTTTTAAGTGCTCCATATTCCACTGGGCAATAAATCGAATAAGTTTAAATTAGGTGGGAATGCAGTCCAAAGCATTGGTCTTTCTCAGTGTACTCAGTGTATGTGCATTAAGACGAACTGAGGTAGCTTCATGTAAGAACTGTGTATATTTGGGCACTCAGTGGTGACATTACAGTATTGCATAAGCAACAACCAGCGACAGACTTCAAACATTATGTTATCACATATCTTAAAACAATTCTTGAACTTTCAGGAAGCAATTGAAACACACACACACACACACACACACACACACAAAAGAGACAGAAGCCATAACTGACTGTCTCAAAAGTCAACTACGCATTTCTGAAGCCATCTTCATGTAGACACTTTGCATTTTTCCATTAGGAATCTGATCTCTGGATATTGCCCACTGTTTTTATGCACCCTATGTAAGGAGAGGATGATAGAATGAGGAATGTGTAAACACTTATCCCAAACCAGTTGTAATGCAGAGATGATGCAAATACCAGAGAATTTGGAGCATACCATTCATTACCACAGTCCCACAGAAAATAGACAGTACTGGATCCAGGGAATGATAAACCCACAGTATCTGGAGGCCAAGTGATTTCTCAAATACTCATCGACATAACTGACATCATGAACAGCTACGTCATCTTACAGTGAGTATCATTTTTAGGTTGGCTGAGAACGCTGCATAGCCTATTCAAAGGAGCATTATACTTTAATATTTGCACATGTGCCAGTTACATATTTACTCTTCAGTGGAGTGCCTGTTTTTACTGTGCAATAATATGAAGTGCCTTCCACTTGTTTTCCTCATAATAAATTGATAATTCATCAACTGTGAGTTGCTTTGAGTGTGTCAGGTCACACATTATTGAGACTGCTTTTCAGTGGTCTTTTGCTATTTCACTGATAGCTGCAGCCTTGTTCCTTGCCTTATTTAATACCTACATAGAACTCATTGCCATATCAGGAACTTGCAAAATGTAGCTTTACACAGGATATTACAAATATGGTAGCTGAAATGGATACATGTGAAAATTATCTGAAAACAATAGGAATCAATAGTGCTTGTGTCATATTGAAGATTGAAAACTAGAATATCTGGGTCTTGTAATGAAACTGGTATCATGTACTCCATTTGACTGTTAAAGAAGATGATGGAGGAGAGAAATCTCAGATAATGACAGTTCTCAATAACTTGTGCAAGTGACTGATCGATATACCTGTAAAGCTTTCCAGAGGTGATGTAGTGATTCAAGTCTTCATGAAGATGGCCTAGCCTATGTAAAATGAGAACATGCAGGGGGAGTAAGAATATTATGTCATGGTGACTGAAATCCATGCCTCTTGAATGTTAAAAGAACTTTATTTAAATCTGTAGAGTCACTGTAGACTTGAGACACATATTGCAAGGAAAGAATGACAAAGAGTCCTCACTGTCTTCATGAAGAAAGCCCACAATTATATTTTGTACTAAAGGCAGACTTTTTAGTTTACATGTTTCAGTTGCTACATGCCTGGCACACTTTGCAGACAGGCATAAACTTATTCAACAAAACAGTTGTGCACTCTGCAACAATCTTCTGGGGCTGCTTCAGAATTTCCATGGATGTTTCACATGAGTAGGGATATAAACAAAATAATTCTTTCATAAATACACATCCATGGAACAACCAAATAATTTATGGTATAATGAAGCAGGTAGCAACAAGTGAATCACTACATCAGTCTTTATTTTACTGTAGTCTTTCAAAATTCTGTGACCCTGAATTCCGCATAAATCAACGTTCTCTACAACTATCTTTCACATATTTCCCTTCAAATTTTCTATTGTATTTTGAATAATTCAATGAATACACTATAGTTCAACTTTATTCAAAGATAGTCAATACAGTTCTTTGCTGAGAGCAGGAGAACCAGTCTTAATACAGTAGGGAACTAAACATTTATTCTACCAGTACTCCTTTTTCATAAGAAAATTACTGCACTTATTTTTGTTGACAACTTAAGCCTTCCATGACAGCCACTAAATATTTTATTCTGTGACTATATTTGCCAGTTCTATTGGCAAGAGAGTGCAGTCGGTGGTAAAGTTTTTCTCTCATACTGTTGATCTAATTCCAGGACCTCACTGTGAGCTGTGAACCACCACACCACTGCTCTGGGTTCTCTCAAACATTATATGCAATACCTGTACAAATAGATTTTACAGTTTCTGCGGCAGTTGCTCCCGAGTGACTGAATGGAAGCATTTGATGTGCAACATGATGATAGGGGATCAGTTTTCTTAAGGATTTTTGATGAAATCTGATTGTTATAAACATCTTCCTTCTATTGCTCTCCCTGCTTTCTCATTTGAACTGGAAATTATTCCTTATTTTACAGCACTTTCCCTCATTCCTTATTTTATGGCACTTTCCTAATGTTATGATTAAGTTAGAATGTATCTTCTCCACTTTTTATTATATTTCATTCTATATATTTTTACGATGACGGGCAGAAAGGGATTTCAGTCTACATCTAATTCTGCACTATAATACACTAGACTCTCATTAATCTGGCCATTCCTTGCACATATGGATGCCAGATTAGCAGAAGTGCCAGATTATTGATAGTTCCTTAAATTTAGTTTGAACACATAAGGACTATACTTTATTAAACCCAAAGAAACATTTCTTTTCATAAAAAAAACTTAGTCCTTCAGTGTGTACATATACAGCAGTATAACTCACTATGAAACATGTCCCAAATTTTTAGTTGTCACAGTGATGATATGTGATGGCAGCATGCTTCATCGTGTAACGAGTTCACAAGTATTAACACAGGTACTGCATGCACATGGTTGTTTCTTGCTGGACTCCAGGAAAACATCTTCAACTTCAGCTCCAGCAGTATGAGAAATTTTCATGCTTTCTCCTCCAGTGTCCTCTTCTTCTTCATTTTCATCATTACTTTCCTGCACACTTCTGATTATTTCTTCATCTGTTAAAGTATGGTCTGTCTCACAGCTTTCCTCATTCAACCACTTAGCAACATCCTCTTCTCAGTTTCTACTTGTGCTGAAAGATTGTGGAACATATCAACAAAAATAAGCACCAGCAATTGATGATTCTGAATTGACTGGCTCATTGCTGATGCTCAGCACTGGCTCCAACTTTGCATCAACAGATGTAAAAGAGTGGACTGCTCTCCAGCTCTTCATTTTGGTAGTTTCTCTACTGTATCCATGCTTCTGCTGTTTGGAAAACAACCTCATGTAAGTTGAGCACTTTCCTCACCTTCAACATAGCCTTGGTAGAGTCTTTTTCACACTCATTCAGCAACGAAACAAGAAGAGCATACCAATAAAGAAGTTTGATTCCAAAATTCCCTGGTTCTTGAGCTGAACACATTGGTTGGAAGAAAGAGTGATTGTTCAGCATCGAACTTTGGAGTCCCATCATAGGAAGACTGGGAGCATTGCAACAATAAGAATAGCTTCCATTAGGAACTTTTTCTTCTTCAGCTCTTTTGCTGCAGCTGGTACAAATGATTTGTGACACCGCCAAGAAAATTTTTCTCTCTCGATACATGCTTTTTTTCTGGACATAATATTGTACTGACTGTGTATTTCTGTTCCTGTGTTGAAAACAACGTGGTTGTTGGGATTTCTCAGTGACCATGAGCAGTAATTTATGTCTCCCATTTGTATTACAACATGCCATTAGCGCTACATGTTTCTTCTTTTGGTTGTACCCATGACCTTCCTTCTCGTTCTTCGCAGCTAATGCTTTTGAAGCATTGCACAAGGCATCAGCAGTTAAATCTTCAACCTCTATTATCTTCTTTATAAACTCTCGTGTATCTTTACAGTTACATGAGCGACTCTTTCCAGTGGCTGTCAACTGCCACATGCCGTGTCATTTTTTCAATTTGATAGCCATGTCTCGCTTGTTGGAAATAAGTTACGGCCACCAAGTTGTTGTTAACTGCAACTATTTTTTTCTTTGTTACTGGACCACTAACTCAATTTCTTTACTGTATTGTTGTTATGTGAGATGTATAAACAGCTGCATCCATTTGCTCGTTATGATTCTTTCGCATAATCTAATGTTTGCCAACTCACTCTCCATTTGGGCCGCATACTATCAGAAAACAACATCCTTTCTTTTTTGAAGTCATCAGTAGTTACATAAATAGTTGCTTGTCCAACATTGTACTCAGCAGCAATAGCTTTCTGTGAAGAATGTATGCTCAGCTTATCTGAAAATTTGAGTTTCTGCTTGAGATCCACTGTAACATGTTTCCTTTTAGAAGCCATGATTCTAAACTCCAAAAAAAAAGCCACAAATTCGTTGTTGAGCATGTCATTTCTGCTTGAGCCACTACAGGCCAGATTACTAAGAGGCTGAACTACTGAGGGCCAGATTAGTGAGAGTTAAGAGTACTGCAAATGTCACTAGGTGTGCCTAGATGAAGAAACAATGATCTTGGGTACAACACCAGGTCTGGGCAATGAGTAGGTACGAAGGGCTGATTAAAGAAGGACATTTATCAACAATGTTTGTCAAGTATATCCTGTAACTGCTTAAGGTCAGAGATATCACCAATTTCATTTTTAGTACTTATTATTGGGCAACTTTTGCCTTTCTTACCAACCATCTCACTGATGACTTTCCATATGGATTTCGATTTGTACTTTGATTAGGGTATGAACTGTTGATTGTAAATTTCCTTGACTTCACAGATTATTTTGATTAGAATTCTTTTTACTGTTTGAAATGGTTATGGAATGACTTTCTGTCAGCACTTTTACTGTAAGAACACATAGCACCACTTTTTAGGCGGAAGCTTCACTGGGCAAAGAGAGTAGGGATGTCGAACAGGAACATCCATGCAATAAATAAAACTTCAGTGTGCTGCAAGACATGCAACAGTGCAGTGATGCCTTTGTATCATTTGATTGCAATAAAGTATTGTTGGCTCACAACTTTCTCATCTCCATTACTGGAACTTTCCTTACACCTCCTACAGGATTCTTCCATATTGGTGACCTGTCAGCCGTGTACCACAATGAGTAAGCATTTGTTTCATTTCAGTTGCACATACAATGCTACCACATTTTGTTGGACATACTGCTCCACCATCTCCTTGCGACTCTGCATCATGGATGAATGAGTGTGCAGTGTTTCAGCAGTGCAATCAGTGTGACAGTTACCAATCAGTAGTAAAATATGACTGCGCGGTGGCTATGGGTTCTGTGTTGCATAACAGCCCTAACCCACCCTCAACATGGCAACAGCTGGATAATCCTCTGTTAGACTTTAGATATGAACTATCTCAAAGTGCATCAGTGTGTAAACCAGTGTGACAAAAAGAACTACTTTCAGATGGTGATGCATTTCTCACGACACCTGTGCCACAAACAATGATTGGGCATTCAATTGTTTGCACATCACACAATAACCAACCATCCCTACTATGATATGGTTACTGGGTTCACAATCACGTCACAAGTACTACAGGTCACCTTGCCTCTAATGCCATTTCACTCACCACAGTTATGCTATGCCTACCACGATGCCCACCAACTGGCCTCCTACCCTAAATTACTGCCGTTTCACCCAGAACAATCTGCCCTCTGGTTCAAATCTGTGGAAAGCGTTTTCAATACTATAGGCATTCCAGATCACTACATGCACTTTGTGACTTTAATCTGCCATCTGACAAAATACACCAACTTCATCAGTGAAATCATACTCGCTTTGCCCACTCCAAACTACTATGATATGGCAAAATTGGCCCTTCTGCAGTGCCAGTCGGAAACGCCAGAACAGCAGTTGAAACAAACAATATATGAGGAGCAACTTGTCGACAAGACTATGTCCAGGCCTTGGCATCAGCTGCAGACAACACTTGACATAGGTCTCATGCCGGGCACAGCTCTATGGACACAGCGGTTAGTGAAACTTCCACTACAATTAGAAATGGCAATGATTGCCCATGAGGCAGGACCACATTGGAGAAAATATTAGTTCTAACTAATAAGATGTTTACCATGATGCAACACCATCAACAAATAAACACCACATGAAATTCCATACCACACAGTGTGTGGCCATGACCAACCGCCAAGATCACCGATTTGCCACAACCTGCTATGACAACACACGACGATGATGTCACGGTGCCCCCTCAGAAGGCAACCTGGCCAAACAATCACACCACTGCAGCATCAGCTGTCAATGATTGGTTGAGCACTAACGCCACCTCAAGGCCAATTCTCTGCTGGTATTATTGTCAGTTTGGCACCACCATGAGAAACTGCTGTCAGCCTTGTGAGTTCCCAAACTCCAAATGTGGGTCACACTAGGTGTACCAACCATGCCACACAACAAGTCACCAACAACTGGCACGCATGTGTCAAACACATGCCTCACATTGCTCCTACCTCTGGCATGGGAGGGAGAGGGCCAAAGATTGTATGTCTACGATCTCAACATGCACAACTACTTCCTAGTGGACACAGTTCAGACATCAGCATGACTCCAAAGAAAACTACTTCACCATTCACAGCTACAACAGCCCTCCAACTCCGCACCACTAAAGATTCACAGAGCACGGTGCACAGAAGTATCGACCAAACCTCAAAGTACTGTTTCACACGGTAAATAATTTCAAGGAACCGGTAGTGGGGATTGATTTCTTGCAACATTTCCAGCCCTCGTTAGACCTATGGAACCCATCGCTTCTGCAACACGACACAACCATCCATCCCGGGACTCTTCATCTTGATGACACCCTTATCCCACAGAACAACAGCTTGCTTCACTATGAGTGAGGGTGATGAAGTAATGTACTCTGGCACACTCAAGGGGTATCTCACAACAGCAAAAAACCTGTTAACAATGCATCAGTGGTACCTCGACTGCCTCTTTAACTTTGGATGCACTGTGCATCAAAAATGCAACATTTTGACAGTGCATAAATGACACGTCTGCTGCTCTTGCACTGGCACGTGAGAACTATAAAAATCATGTGCATGCCCATCACACAGTTAAGGACAAGGGAACAAGAGCTGCTATGCCTGTCCCATCCCGCCTCACCATGCTGTCAGCACACCCAGTGCCAGTGCAGTCAACAGCCCTGGACATGCCTCACTTAACACAGGTTAGTAAACCGAACTCCACCTCACTAAGTAGTGCATTGAATGTAGGCACTCCTTCAATAGCAAAATTTCAGCGGTCTACAGCATGGAAGAAAGATGGGAGCTCTCATCTCCTGAACAGTGTACAATAGCTACCCAGTACTGAATAATCCAGGAGTTCATGCACTCACCTGCAGGCAATACTATCTTCAGTGTGATTGACTCCAAATTCCCATGCACCCATATGACATTGCAAAAATTGCAGTAATCACATTATTTAGTGTGCTTGAGTATCTCTTCATGTCATACAGTCTGAAGAATGCAGCGCAAATATGGCAGTGGTATGTGGACAGGATACTTTTTAAGTACAACTTTTGCTACACCTCCTTAGGCAATGTCCTCATTTTTTGGCCACACTCCAACAACTCAATGAGCATCTCAGACAAGTTTTTGCAGGACGAGTGCATGGTCATTACTGAAGAGAAGTCTCAGCCGTGTAAGGATGAATTAACATTCCTAGGGCCTACAGTATACACCGCAAGAATCAAACCTACAGCTGACCAAACTAATCTCATCAAACAACTCCCTCTCCCTCTGAATTAGGACGAGCTTCAATGCTTCTTAGGAGTCTTAACTTCGGTTGGCATCACCTAGCACAAGCAGCAGTGATACAAGCACCCCTAACTGATGTTCTTGACGGGCCGAATAACCAGGGAAAAAGACAAGCACTTTAGACTGATAAAATGAAGAATGCATTTGAACTTGCTAAAGACTGTCTAGCATGAGCAATTACATTATCCCACCCAATTCTGGATGTGCAGCTCATGCCACCACAACTGCTGTTGACACCACAATTGGGGCTGTAATGCAGTAAGTCGTGGGTAGTGAGATGCAACCCCTAGCTTCTTTTCGAAAAAGCTCAGGGCTTCACAGTCAAAGTGGTCTGCCTATGACCACAGACTAATAGCCATATATGAGTTGGTTAATTACTTCAAGGAAGACATTAAGGGGAAACACGTCATCATATTTATGGGTCACAAGTTGCTCACCAACACGATTGTCACATGCCAAAGAATGTCAGCCCCTGCTGCTACTGACACTTAGACCTCATCACACAATACACTACAGGTGTTCGCCACCTATGTGAGCCCTATAATATAACTGCAGATTACCTATCACGTTTCAGTGTTATTTCTCTCCACATTGACCATAATGAGTTAGCAGCTGGACAAGGCAACACTGCAAGCATTACAGAATTACTAAAAAATGACTCTACAGGAGTGCACAATGAGCAGAGAACAGTACCCATGTCCAAAGCTTCGTGATGTATCCTGCAAGAGAATTCAGCCCTTGGTGCCAAAACAATGCAGCGCAAAATCTTCAAACAACTTTACAACTTGTCTTGTCTGGGCTTCATGTTGACAGTTCACCTCATAACTGAGTGATTTATGTATCCAAATGAGACTGCCACAGCTAGGCACAGGCATGCATAGCATGCCAACATAGTGAAGTCAGCAGGCATATGTGACCATTGTTATGGCAATTCATGTAGACCTTCTTCTTGTCAGACCCCTCCCGGAATCTGAGGGATATAAATATTTGCTGTCAGTAATCGATGGAGCATCCTGATGGGTCAAAGTGATACTGCTGAAGGACATCACAGAAGAATCAATGGCTCATGCTTTCACAGATAACTGGATAGCCTGATTCAGTTCACCCAAGACAATAACAACTGGCCAGAGTTGACAGTTTGAACTGGCGCTATTCAAAGCTCTATGCAACCCATGTTGCATGACCACAGCTTCAGGACATTCACAGATCAACAGCTTGGTCGAACATGGCACAGAACACTTAAATCCACTCTCATGGGCCACAGGGGATTGTGGGCAGCGGGTTATAGTGTTAGGCATACAAACAACATTCAGGAAGGATCTGCAATCATCACTAGCTGAAATTCTATACAGTGAATCACTAATACTAACTGCAGACTTTATAATACCGATGCAGCCTCCCAAACAGATGGACCTTCCTGCTCCATTTCAACGTGTGAAAGATCACATCAGACACAAGTGGGTGCCACTGCCTGCATTGTACTAAACCCCTATGGTGTTCATATGCAAAGTGCTGCATTAGTGTGATTAATGCCATGCTGTGTGGAAAGACGGTTAGACTAGCTCTACGACCACCCTGCACAGGACCATTCAAAGTCCTCAGAAGGGTTACATACAAATTTGACACCCTGCTCTGAAGGAATGTGGTAACTGTCTCGGCCAACCACTTGAAGTCTGTGCAGGTGCTACAGGATGACAATTCACTGAATGCCCATAACACAGACAACAGACAACAGTGACAACTGACTACCATCCACTGTGCAGTCAACCTCTTCAGAATGAGAAGAACCTGTCACTATCAATATAGACCTTGAAGACTTCAATCCACAGATAATACATTGGTGATGAATACTGATGAGAACATTGTACCGACTTCGAACCTAGCCCACATGCAGCAAGTTGAACATGCGCATGCACTACCACACAGCTTTGACTATGCTTCTAATTCATCTCATTTATCAACAGACAAAGCTCTCATCTGCCCAAGGTTTCCAACACAACAGATGCCACACAACAGTCCACACACCAACGCAGACGCACCTACTGATACACCGCCTCCTCCACCACAGCCCATGGTCCTGCCCACAAAACCTGGTACAGCTGCACCAGACAGCTCCCATGCCACCTACTAACTTACCATCTGTACAAAATGAGCACTATAGACAATATCTCTCTGATAAATGATTTGGTCATGTCTTGTTTACCTACCAGCTACTATTCTCTTATTGTCCAAACTATTTATTGTCCATGTTTCACATCCATACATGGCTACACTCCATACAAATACTTTCAGAAACGACTTCCTGACACTTAAATCTATAGCCTACTCGATGTTAACAAATTTCTCTTCTTCAGAAACGTTTTCCTTGCCATTGCCAGTCTACATTTTATATCCTCTCTACTTCGACCATCATCAGTTATTTTGCTCCCCAAATAGCAAAACTCCTTTACTACTTTAAGTGACTCATTTCCTAATCTAATTCCCTCAGCATCACCTGACTTAATTCGACTTCATTCCATTATCCTCGTTTTACTTTTGTTGATGTTCATCTTATATCCTCCTTTCATGACACTGTCCATTCCGTTTTACTGCTCTTCCAAGTCCTTTGCTGTCTCTGACAGAATTACAATGTCATCGGCGAACCTCAAAGTTTTTATTTCTTTTCCCTGGATTTTAATACCTACTCCAAATTTTTCTTTTGTTTCCTTTACTGCTTGCTCAATATACAAATTGAATAACATTGGGGACAGGCTACAACCCTGTCTCACTCCCTTCCCAACCGCTGCTTCCCATTCATGCCCCTCGACTCTTATAACTGCCATCTGGTTTCTGTACAAATTGTAAATAGCCTTTCACTCCCTGTATTTGACCCCTGCGACTTTTAGAATTTGAAAGAGAGTATTCCAGTCAACATTGTCAAAAGCTTTGTAAAAATTGAAATCCCAATTAATAGAGTTGTTTCTTGGGGATGAAGGGGTATGACATGATTTTTTTGTTTCTCTCAACAAATCCATTAGTAATTTTAGTCCCTCGATCTTGAGCAACTAAGTTAGTGGTCTTAAGAGTTTACTACATATCAAAAGCCTGTAAGATCTAATGTTCCTTCCTTTACCTGAAGAAAGTGGCACCATCTGATACTAGTATCCTCTCAAGTAAATATAATCAAGTAAGAACTGGATCTGAGCTAAAGACGAGGGAGGGAAGGGGGAGGTGTGGTGCAACGTTATTAGTTGCATTGTGAACGGTGTATTGCTTTTCGAGATTCCAGGACAAATGACTGTGGAGATACAGGCTATTGATTACATGTACAGGTATTCTTCAGATACTCAGTCTCCGGAAAACTAAAACTGTCACATTTGGATAATACTAACATTGTGCTGCAGCACAATATTAGTAGTATCCAAATGTGACAGTTTTAGTTTTCTGTGCTACTAATATTGTGCTGCAGCACAATATTAGTAGTATCCAAATGTGACAGTTTCAGTTTTCTGGAGCAGTGGAGAGCGTGGCAACTGTCCTTCCCTGCCCCTCCGTGATAAACCCTCATAATCGAGGTGGCTTCTTGCCATCCAGGGTGTTTCCTCATTCAATGATTCTACAATAGTTGGAGGCTTACATGTGAAAAGCTACATTGTCCTTTTATTCTATGTTGGCAGTCTGTCTCGATTTCGACCTCGCTACAAATGACATTTGGTTTATTGCAATAAATACTCGTTATTCCTGGAAAATATAACCCTACTCACCAACGTTCGTATTACATGTAGTTAAATATTTCCATACTTTTTCCTTTGGTTTTAACTTGTTTCCGGTGAAAATTATTAGAACCTTAATATTCTCGTTCTTCGTAACTTTTGCTGATGATTTTATCCCTTTGAGTCGTATCGGTATTTCACCTGATTAAATTTTATAACGACTTCCTTCTGTTGTTTTGATTCTTCCGCAATTCAAATATGTGTAACCACTAATAAAAGCATAAATTTCCATCCACTGCTCTAATCACGAACTGATTCGCGGTGATTGTACCAGTACCGCTGAGAATAAACTCTGTACATAGATCCGTTTCGCCTCCTTAGTAATAACCTTGGTATTTGACTGTGCAAAAGCCACCCACCTGAGCTCATAATTTGCTGTCAACAATACCACCTGAGCTCATAAACTGTCGGTTCCGTGCCTATTCTTCAGTGAGGAAGACAGTGGATAATTCTCCCAACGACTGACTCAAAGTTCCTCTTCTAGAGACTGAAAAACACTTGAAGCGGGAACGTATTGCATCTCCGCTTACAGTTACTCATGTGCAGTGAACCGGCATTTATCGCCGCGCCCACGCACTATGCTCATGGGAGAGGCTTTGTGGCAATGAACGACTAGAGCGGTTTCGAGACAGGACACATTCATTTTTCCTACCTTCACAATAAATGTCACATAACAGTCTTCGCCGATGTTCGTCTACACGGGTGCGTTGCACCGGCGGCACGGCTCGGTCACCGATCCCGGAGGGTGTACACTCCAGTGACGAGCCGTGGCGCGACCGCGTGGACCGAGCGAGGCAAAAGGCCGCGTCACCGAATGTTCTGCTCCTGGCGCGACCGGAGGCGCCGTAACGTCCGCGAAGAAACGAAGGGCAATTGAACGGCGACTGCGTTTGCGACCGCGCGTACGCGTTTACAGCGGAGTCACGTTGACTCGACGCACGTGGTCCGCGGCGGAAGAACTGGGGAGACGGTGTGTCGCGTCCCGTCGACTAGCTCGCACTGGGGGCAGCTTTGTTCCCGTGCAGTCCGGTGTGCGACGCACCGTTGCCGAAATTCCGCGTAACGGTACAGCTGCCCCTGCTTGTGTCGGCAGTGCCGTAGTTCAGCCCTGCGTGCGTTGGAAGGTGCTGCCGCCACAGAGATCCCCCCTTGGAGAGCGGAGCTCCGTAGCTGCGAAAACGCGGCGA
Organism: Schistocerca nitens; assembly: GCF_023898315.1. Classification (NCBI taxonomy): domain Eukaryota; kingdom Metazoa; phylum Arthropoda; class Insecta; order Orthoptera; family Acrididae; genus Schistocerca; species Schistocerca nitens. The sequence continues at coordinate 387,650,540 of NC_064620.1, forward strand.
TCGTTCTGTGGCGCACGTGTGTTTAAAGTTCGCGCGCTGCGTGATGGCAGTGCGGCAGCTTTGGTGGGGGTCGGTCGGCGTCGGAAGGGCGGCGGCCCGTGACGTCAGCGCGCCGGACCGGCGAGCGTGCGGTGGGCGTGTCCTCACGCTGGCGGCTAGTGGCAGCGGCAGTAGGCACTGGCTGCTACTGTCCGTAGCGATGCGCGTGAAGGCGCGTGTTGCAGGTCATTGGTGCTGACGTCTCGAAGGCGCTTGCGCGAGTGCGTTGCCGTCGGAACTCGAACGCGGGTCCGGGAGCTACTACGGACAAGCCGGGCGGTGTGGAGCGCGATGTCCGGAGCTCGACGGAGAGGCGAATGCGGTAAGCTGGCGCGGATGCCGATCCGGCCTCAACGCCCGACGCGGCGGAGGCAAACGACGCGAACGCGGGTCCAGGAGCTGTGACGAACGCAGGAGACGGTGTCCGGGGCTCGACTGGAGTTACCGGCCGAAGGCGCTTGCAGCTGGAGGTCGGGTCTCTACAGCGGACGGCGGCTCGTGGGCGCCGAATTCTGACGGCGTTCGGCGGCTCGGGCGCGTCATTGCTGGTTTTGGTGTCCTGGCGCGCTGGCGACGCAGCACGGCCGTTTGAATCGGACGCGGCGGCCGGCGCGCGTGACGTAGTCCGCTGGCGGCTGTGGTGGGGGCGACCGGTGCGCCTGTGGTGGGCGCGGTCCGGGCGGCCGTACCAGCTGCCTGGGCGTGGTGGTGGGAGGCGCACGTGGCGGCGCGATGACAGCAGGCTGCAGCTGTGCGTCACCGGCGGCTCCGGGTGCGGGTTCCGTCTGACCGCTGGCAGAGGGAGTGTCGTCCGTGATCAGATCTTCTGCCGGGTCGAAGAAATGCGTGGCTGATGGAGCGGGCAAGACGTAGGCAGGTTTGACGCGGTCGATTGACACTGTCGACGGCTTTCCGTTGCAATCGATGACCAGCGTTTTGTCTCCTCGGGCGATCACGCGGTGCGGTCCACTGTAGGGCGGTCGAAGAGGTGGCCGTACTGCGTCGGTACGCAACATGACGTGCGTGCAGCGCTGCAGGTCGGCGTGGACGAATATCTTCCCGGTGCCGTGCCGCGTCGGTGCGTGCGCTCGGAGGCCGGCCATGTGACTGCGCAGACGATCCGCCAGAGTGGGTGCCACGGCGTCGCGTGGGAGTCTTATATCTTCGACAAAATCGCCCGGGATTGTCAGAGATTGCCCGTAAACGAGGTCGGCAGGTGACGCGCCGATCTCCTCCTTCGGCGTGACTCGCAGGCCGAGCAGCACCAGTGGAAGCGCCTCTGGCCATGAGGTGTCGTGGCAGGTTAGAGCGGCTTTGAGAGTCCTGTGTAACCGTTCGACCATGCCATTCGACGCCGGATGGTAGCTGGTTGTCCTGTGTAACCGGGTGCCACACAGTCTGGCGACGTGCGTGAACAACGCGCAGTCAAACTGTCGGCCGCGATCAGTTGTCACGTGACTGGGACATCCGAAGCGTGCCACCCAGGTGTCGACGAATGCTGTGGCGACGGTCTCGGCTGTGACGTCCGCGACGGGCGTTGCTTCCGGCCAGCGAGTGAAGCGGTCCACCATCGTTAGGAGGTACCGCTTGCCTTGTGAGGGAGGAAGCGGGCCGACGAGATCCACGTGAACGTGCGCAAAACGGCGTGTCGCGTCCGGGAAGGTGCCCACGGGTGCGTGGGTGTGCCTCCCGACTTTGGCGCGTTGACATGCGGTGCAAGTGCGCGCCCATTCACGACAGTCCTTCCGAAGCCCGGGCCAGACGAAACGCGCAGCCACGAGCGTCGCAGTGGTGTTGGTGCCGGGGTGTGACAGTCCGTGGACACGGTCGAAGGCACTGCGCCGGAATTTCTCCGGGAGGAACGGTCGGTGCGTGCCGGTTGAGGTGTCACACCAAATCTTCCGTGCGGAGCCGGGGACAGGCACCAGCTCCAGTTGCAGGCCGCTGGAAGTGTCGTGACGGAAGCGGTGCAGTTCTTCGTCACTCTCCTGTACTTGGGCCACGTCCTCAAAGTTCACAGGGGGTGAAATAACGGCACACGCTCGGGACAAACAATCGGCGACGATATTGTCTATCCCCGAAATGTGTCGAATGTCAGTCGTGAATTGCGACACGTACTCTAGCTGCTGGAGCTGGCGCGGTGAACACTTAGTGTGGTTGTTCGCGAACGCGTGTGTAATGGGTTTGTGATCGGTGAAAATGATGAACCGTCGGGCTTCGATGGACGGTCGGAAGTATTTCACCGCCGCGTACACCGCAAGCAACTCTCGGTCGTAAGCGCTCCAAGCACGTTGCGAATCGGAAAGCTTTTTGGAGAAAAAACCGAGAGGCTGCCAACTCCCGCCGACGCGCTGTTGTAACGCCGCGCCGATGGCGGCCTGGCTGGCGTCCACGACTACAGCTAAGTCCGCGTCATGTACCGGGTGCGCGAGCAGCGTCGCTTCCACGAGATTCCTTTTTGAGTCCGTGAAGCTCTGCTCCATTGCGTCTGTCCAATTCACGAGGGTCTTTCCTTTTGAGGTAGGACCTTGTAACGCCTTAGTCAGCGGCTCTTGCACGGCTGCGGCGTTGGGCAGGTGTCGTCGATAAAAGTTCAACATGCCAAGGTAACGTCGTAATTCTTTGTGCGTCTGCGGACGCGGCATGTTCTGTATTGCCTTCACTTTCTCCGGTAGCGGTGTCGATCCGGTGGGCGTAATTAAATGGCCGAGGAACTCAATTTCCGTCACGCCGAACTCGCATTTAGCGGGGTTAATGACGATGTCGGCTTCGCTCAGGCGCTGAAAGACGGTCGTTAAGTGGCGGCGGTGGAGTTCGGGCGACTTGGAATACACCAAGATGTCGTCGAGGTATGCGAAGCAAAATGGCAAGCCTCGCAAGACGCCGTCCAGGAACCGTTGCCAAGTCTGGGCAGCATTCCGAAGACCGAAAGTCATAAACAGGCTTTCGAAAAGCCCAAAGGGCGTTACGATGGCTGTTTTTTCGATGTCTTCGGGCGCCACCGGAATTTGGGTGTACGCCTTTGCGCAGTCAATCTTGCTGAACACTGCGCAGCCCGCCAAGGCGTAGCTGAAGTCCTGAAGGTGTGGGACTGGGTATCGGTCCGGCACCGTTCGCGAATTAAGGGCGCGATAGTCCCCACACGGGCGCCACGAATTGTCTTTCTTGGGCACTAAATGCAACGCCGATGACCATGGGCTGCTCGATGGTCGCACGATGCCTTGCCGCAGCATGGCCTCGAACTCTGCCTTTGCTGCTGCGAGTCTGTCCGGCGCGAGTCGACGTGGGCGACACGATGTGGGGGGTCCGGGTGTGGTTATTATGTGGTGCACCGTCGAATGTTTGATGTCTCTCGGTGCACCGGCTGGGCGGGTGAGGTCGGGGAATTGTTCCAGAATGTCGGCGTACGGTCCGGGGCACTTCACGGGTTTAACGCTGTAGTATGCAGCCTGCCGGCGCTGTCCCGCTATCTTTAAATTAGTTGTGGCGTCGATGAGCTGGCCGTTTGCGATGTCGGCTAGCAGCCCGTAGTGGCCGAGAAAGTCTGCGCCCAGGATCGGCTCATTGACGTCGGCCACGGTAAAAGTCCACGAGAACGTGCGCCGTAGGCCTAGATCTATATTGCGGCTGTGTGTGCCGTAGGTTTTAATAGCGGAATTGTTCGCCGCTGTAAGGCAGAGTGCCTCGGCCCGCCTGCGGTCTCGTAACATAGAACGGGGGAATATCGAGAGGTCCGAGCCCGTGTCGACGAGGTACCTCACGCCTGCCCCCCGTTCCGCAATAAACAGACGCTTCGATATCACACTGCAGCCGGGTGCGCCTAGGTCCGGTCGCAGCTGGCGTTTGGGTGCGAGCAAGGAGCGCGGCACCTGGTTGCTTCGTTGCCGAAGCGGGCGTGGTACCAGCAGTAGCCGCTTTGTGCGTGCTGTGACGTCGGCGGGGTACCGTTGGAGCGGCTGTTGCTGCGTTGCCGGCTGCGCGAGCCGCGCCGCCTGTCGCCCGGTCTGCTGCCGCTGCGGCGCGTGCTGCCCTCTTGCTGCGAGCGCGCCAACCGGTCGACTTGCGTCGAGAGAGCTGCCACCTGTGCGGTCAAGTTTTGCACTAGCTGGTGCAGGTCGGCATCCGATGCGGGTGCGGGAGGCGCTTGCCGCCACGGAGGTGGGGGGACGGAGTCGTAAGCTGCCGCAGCCGCGGTGCTAGGCGCCGTTGTCAGCGCGTCGTGCACCCTGTCGGCCAAGTTAGCGACGGCGTCCAGCTGCATCTCCGTCTGTGCGGCTATCACTGCCTGCACCTGGGCTGGGAGGCTGCGCACCCAGATAGTGCGCAACAGCGAATCTGGCACCATATCGGACTGCGCGAGGCTCCGCAAGTGGCGCAGGAAATGCGAGGGCCTCCGATCGCCGCATTCCTCTTGCCGCAGCAGTTGGTGCACTCGCTGTTCCTCTGACGACGAAATCCGCCGGATCAGCTCTTCCTTGAGCCGTTTGTAGCTCGACTGCGTCGGCGGGGCGGTGATTATATCCCGCACTTCGGCCGCATAGTTCTGGTCAAGCTGGCTCACTACGTGCCCAAATTTCGCCAGGTCGCAGGTCACGTGGTTGCTCATAAATACCGCCTCAACCTGGCTGAACCACATTACAGGGTCGCGCGGCCAAAAGGGAGGCAGCCTGATCAATGCCCGTCCAGCGCTTGACGGCGTTCCGGCGGTCGTAGGAGGCGTCGGTGTGGCGGGGATTTGCGCGCCAACATTGTCCTGAGCTGTCTGTGGCTGCGCGGCGTCCGCGCGTGTATTCCGTGCCTGTAGCTCACTCTCTAGCCTCGTGTTGCGTGCGAGCAGTTCTTCGACGGTCTTTTGTAACTCCTCTAGCGTCGCCATCTTAGTTCAGAGCCGAATACTCGTACAAGAGGAAAATACACAGCGAAAAATAACACAAGGGAAACACACGAAAAAAAAATAACACTAAGCAGTCTGCGATCAAAACAAACGCGCACAAAACACAATACAAAAAAAAGTTAGTTAAAAAAAAATTACTACGGAGCACTGTTCGGCGCGGGCGTATACGCGCAAGCCCACTCGCGGTTCCACGTCTTTCGTACCGACGAACGTTCGTCACCACGTGTTTTTTTAGCCTCAGATCACGTCGGGGTCACCAGTGAAGCGGGAACGTATTGCATCTCCGCTTACAGTTACTCATGTGCAGTGAACCGGCATTTATCGCCGCGCCCACGCACTATGCTCATGGGAGAGGCTTTGTGGCAATGAACGACTAGAGCGGTTTCGAGACAGGACACATTCATTTTTCCTACCTTCACAATAAATGTCACATAACAGTCTTCGCCGATGTTCGTCTACACGGGTGCGTTGCACCGGCGGCACGGCTCGGTCACCGATCCCGGAGGGTGTACACTCCAGTGACAAGCCGTGGCGCGACCGCGTGGACCGAGCGAGGCAAAAGGCCGCGTCACCGAATGTTCTGCTCCTGGCGCGACCGGAGGCGCCGTAACGTCCGCGAAGAAACGAAGGGCAATTGAACGGCGACTGCGTTTGCGACCGCGCGTACGCGTTTACAGCGGAGTCACGTTGACTCGACGCACGTGGTCCTGCGTGCGTTGGAAGGTGCTGCCGCCACACACTTAACTGTTATGCTGTGGCAAATCTAAATACGAAAAATTAAAGAACAATTTATGTCACAACAAATATCACAAATTCTTTCCTTCTTTTAAATAGAACTTGGATCTATGATAAAATAAATATACCCCCAGAAACAAAACAAGAATCATCGGTAAGCATATGTTCAACGATGCCTCTTTCGTCGTGGGGAATCATAGTCGCACAGGAATGCACAACTATTTGTGGAAAGGACGCACGTACACATGGACTTTCCCGCGTCCATACGTCGCCTCATTGCACAAGCAGTCAGCTTTGAATCCCCTTTTTTGCTTGGGAGCTTGTGTTAGCTTATTGTGATAAAAGGAGACAAAAAAAGGAAAGGGTCGAGGGAAGATGTGAGAAACTAATGGCGCATTCGTATTCTTCCAGTCCTGCCAAAAGCGTTAGAGAAAGTAGCTGCAAACCAGATCAAAAACTTTATTGTAAAAAATGATATTATAAATAAATTAATTACAAGTAACCAATTTGGATTTCAACCTGGAAAAAACACTCCAGATGTACTGAATATCTTTATTGAAAAGATAGGCAAATCATTGGATCAGGGGATTAAAGTTTCAGATATCTTCTGTGATCTCACAAAAGCATTTGACTACGTGAACCTATTTATTTATTTATTTATTTTTATTTATTTATCTCTTGTTCCGGTGATCCATGTTGTGACAGTATCACAGGATATGGAACGTGTCAATTTTTCAAGCTTTTGGCCAGAATTTATGGTAATACATAAAACAAAACAAAAACAGTAACTTAGGTTCCACTACAAAAAAAAATACATTTTAGAAATAGATAGAGATTACAAAACAAAAAAACAGTAAACAGTAACTTAGGTCCCACTACAAAAATACATTTTAGAGAGAGATAAAGATTACAAAATAATAAGTGTTACAGAGAAATAAATATTGCAAAATATATGTTTACAATAAAAATATTTGGTATTACAAATACAAATTTGGGCATACATTTGCAATTTACAATACAAGAGATGTTAAACACTGTAGTTCAGGAACTCTTCTAATGTATAAAATGATCCTTGCAATAGGAACTGCCTGAAGGTTTTTTTAAACAGGAGATCATCATCTACCAAACACTTAATTCTTGAAGGGAGGGCATCTTATTTGCCATTACCTCAAGCTTATCTTCCGAATTATCAATAAGTAGTGTAGTGTCATCCGCGAAAATGGTGAATCTACAATATTCCGTAGAGAGAGGAAGATCATTTATAAATATAATAAAAAGTAGGGGGCCCAGAACTGAACCCTGCGGCACTCCACATGTAATGGTACCCCATTCTGAAGATATTGGGACACCATCTTGACTTTTTGTTTTCTGTTTGACAGATATGAGTCGAGCCATTTCCCTGCTGCACCACTTATACCGAGATGTGCAGCTTTTTGTAAAAGAATTTGGTGATTTACACAGTCAAATGCTTTTGTTAGGTCACAAAATATGCCAATCACTTTCAGTTTTTTGTTGATAGATTCCAAGAGTTTGCCAGTAAATGCAAATATTGCATCTTCTGTTGACAAACCTTTCTGAAATCCAAACTGACTTTTGCTGAAACTATTGTGTTCACTGAGATGCTTAACTATCCTGGCATGCATTAGTTTCTCTAAAACTTTTGAAAAGCTTGTCAGTAGTGATATTGGCCTACAGTTAGCAGTATTCGTCTTATCCCCCTTCTTATACAGCGGTTTTACAACTGCATACTTAAGTCTCTCAGGAACTATTCCTTGCTTAAGTGACGCATCAAAAATGTGGCAAAGGACTTTACTTACATGGCTGGAGGAGTATTTTAATAATTTGTTAGAAATGTTGTCAATTCCAGCAGAGTTTTTACTTTTCAGGGATTTAACAACTCTTTCAATTTCTTGAACAGTGACTGTTTTTACCTTCATGTGTTGCACTAAACCAGGTACTCTAGCTTTCAAAAGATCGATGGCTTGCTTCATGGACCCTTGTAAACCTATTTTTTCTGTTACTGTTAAAAAATTGTAGTTGAATGTGTCTGCAACTGTTTTTGGATCGCTAACAAGATTACCCTCACTTTTGATTTGGATACTTTCACTACAAACCTCATTTTTCCCCGTTTCCTTCTTTACAAATTTCCAGATAGTTTTTACTTTATTGCTCGAGTTGTCAATTTCTGCCTTACTTATCTAAAAATTTTACAAATATGGGATTAAGGACAATGCTTTAAATTGGCTAACATTATACTTACACAACAGAAAACAAAGGGTAGCTATCAGCTCAGATGCAGTGAATTTTTATTCTAAATGGAGTACAATATCACAAAGTGTGTCTCAAGGCTACATTTTGGCACCAATCCTGTTCCTATTCTATGTAAATGACTTAGCCGTAGATACAAGTTCCCCATTAGTTCTGTTTGCAGACAATACTTCCGTTTTAATTGAAGATGACGATGCAGAAAGAATTCCAAGCTCCGTCGTAAGCACACTGGATACCACAGAAAACTGATTCCAGTTAAGTGGGTTGAAACTGAACATTGCAAAAACCCATGATACATTTCAAAATCAAACATTCAAAATGTATGGAACTTAAAATACAACATAACAATCAACTTATAAAAGAATTCCTGAGACTAAATGTGGGCAAAAACTTAAGCTGGAATACATATATAGACTTCTTATCAAATAAATTATGCATTTTTGCGTTTGAAATGCAAATACTAACACATTCCACTGACTTGAGTACACGAGTAGTATAAAAACGCGTTGTACGTCGAAGTGCTAACTTTTTACCGAGGAAAAATGACGATTAGATTGGTAAATTTCTCAAAAAGTAAAGTATGACGAAGTGTTTTTAAGAAATGTGGGTTTCATGGTAATAGATTTTCAAATAAAGGGAAACATTGTGCCCAACATGTGGCAGTGAAGTTCAGACAATGAAATACAGGCGAACTCGTCAGTATCTAGAGAAACACCCATTAGTGCTTCAAAGATAAGTTAGGTTAATTGGTTATACCACAGTCTAACATGGTTATACTCTGATACATACACGAATCCTAAAAGGGTGTTAGATTAACGTGTGTGTTGTAGAATTTGTGGAGGGCCAGTTAGCTTACATGAAGACAGTCAAGTATCAAATGTACTAGACAGGAAACGTATCATTAACTGTGCCAGTCGTAAATATACTCATTCATTTTGGAAATCTGATAAGTGTAAAGATAATTATTTTGAAGTAAATGTTAGGTGGTTTTATGGATTGAGAGCTATTGACAAAGAACACACTGCCGTGATGAATATGACATGCCCACCTCATAAAATAGACAAGCAGGATTTATTAGAGCTGCTGCGGAATCTGTTGCATGTGAGTCAATGAAGGGTGCTGCAAACGAAGCTGTTGAAATAAATGATGGTATGACTGACATAGCAGTAGCTTTTGATGCCACTTGGCAGAAGCGTGACTACAGTTCTAAAAATTCTGTTGCTACGGTGACCAGTGTGAATACTGGAAAGGTAATATATTTCCAGATTTTAACCAAACCTTGTTATTAGTGTAAATCAGGGAACGAAGAAGGGCATATCTGTGACAGAATTTATGAAGGAACAACTGGTGCTATGAAGGCCTCTACAGCTATTGAAATTTTTAGTCAATCTGTGAACGAAAGGGAGTGTGTTACACTAAGTTCTTAGGTGATGGAGACTCAAAAGACTCAAAAGCATATAACAGTGTAGTAGCCACTCAGCTTAGGATGAGAAGATTATCACAAAACTGGAATGTGTTGGTCATGTCTAGCAGAGGATAGGCACCAGGTTGAGGAACTTGAAACAAAGTTTGAGAGACAAGAAACTTCCTGATGGTAAAACCATAAGAGGCAGGCTGATAGACAAAATGATTAGTGAACTACAGCAGTATTATGGGATGGCCATTAGAAATAATACTGAGGACTTGTTGAAAATGAGGCAGGTAGTATGGGCTACCTTCTTCCAAAAACTGTCAACTGCTGAAAAACCAGTACACCACCTCTGCCCTCCTGCAATTACTGAAATGCCTTGTACTCAAACAGTTCATGCAGCCATAAACATTTCATCCCAGCAGCAGTCATGGATATCATAAAACCTATTTACAGAGACCTGGCAAATCCTGAATTACTGAGGAACTGTCTGCATGGTCAGACTCATTATCCCAATGAGTTGTACAGTAGCCCTATATGGACTCGCTTACCAAAAAATGTTTTTGTTGGAATGAAGACACTAAAGTGTCCTGTAACCATTTCATGTCAGTGGCTACTGGGGTCCTGAAATACAGGGAAGACAATTCACTAAATTTAACATTATTGGGATAGGGCGTTTCAACTCCCCTTAAGAGCCTGGAAGAGCGTTCATCGAATCACCTTCACAATAATTCTCCATTACTCCAATCTCGGGCAGCGCGCCGAAAAAAGGCGAGCTCTGATCTCATTTATTATGATGATCGTTTCTCCCCATGTAGGTTGGTGTCAACAAAATATTTTAAAACTTTTATACTTAATACTTGAATAATAAAATACAACTTCTGTAAATATGCATATTTTCCTATGCTACCATTTAAATTCGATTATTTGTTACTTGTAATTTGTGGTCATGATTTGTAAACTGAAATTCGTCTTCGTTCTCTCCATCTCAATTTTGAACTGTCCTGTATTCAGTATACTATATAAGTATGTAATGGATCATAATGGACCATTAAACGACAATAATGTGCCATTCTTGTTCTAGCATGTGCTTGAATTTTCTCCACAGATGGACCATGTACAATAAGTGTCTGCTATGATCATTGTGGGGTGTCTGAATTATTTTCCAACTACAAGCCGCCTTTCTTGAAAAATGTGATAACTGTAATAGACTTCACGTTATAGTACATGTTCCATACAGGGTGTTAACTATAAGTCAGCCAATCTAAAGGAGGCTGGAGGAAGCATGCCCGCCTGCCTCCTGCAGTGATGGCAGTTTAACCTGTGCTCCATGCTTTCGCGAAAGTAAATGTCAGGAACGAAGGCAAAGATCGGTTAAATGCTATTTGTAACTGACAATAAAATCGTCTTACGTATTGCCATGTAGATCCTAACTATAATAATTGCATACATTTATCGCTAGGGAAGGAAACAGTAAAGAATATAGCTAAGTACAAAACAGTACACAGCGGGCAGCAATGTCTGCTTCTCACAGAATTATCACAGAGGTGTAGCATTGACTGCAACAAAAAACCATTGACTAACAGCCAAAGCTTCTGGACCTCTACCGATTCAAAACGGTTGAGTCTTAAGGATCGTTTATAATGGGACGACGTCATGGAATATTGTGGCATGCGACGGATATGTGGCGTGCATCGTCTTGTAGCATGCTACAAAAGGCAACATCTTGCGGCGTATGTTGCAAGTGGCAGGTTAATTTAAATCAAACAACAGAATTTGTGCCACACTGGGTCGGTCTTGCAGGAGAATGGGTGATAAAGTTACGGTGGCTGTTGCTTACTTGGTCATCACACATGTAGCTAACAATGGAAATGAAAAGAAATGGGAAAGGATACAATGGCGTAAACGAAGAACGTTTAAACAAGGCCCACGATGAGTATACTAGGAGATCTAGCAGCAGATTGCAATGATACTATATTCTTGAACTTTACTTGAATTAACTTAACTTGGCCAGGACTTTATTTGATGAAAGAATATAACAGTTTCTAACTTAACAAAATTTATTGACAAACTGAACTGCATACTCATCACGTTAACAAAACACATACTTCACGGATCTCTTTGACTGATTGACAAAACAACAACTCAGCAACTAACTTGCAAACACACTGCATCGCTTTATATAGAATTTTAACAATAAATTTCAAAATAACTCATTATTAATTTTGTACAATTCCGATGTTGCAATTAAAATGTACAAAACGTAAAGAAACTAATGTTACAGCCAAAGAAGGTATAAAATGGAATATCATATTACATAAATTTTTATAGTATCAGCAGGAGTTTTAAATATCAAAGTCGATCTGAACTTTAATTACAACAATGTCTCCTGTATTATTTTAGTTATGTAATTAATTACAGTTTGGATTTGGTTACTAACATTCAGTTACATTACAAATCTCATGCATTATCCACTGCATACCAGAAAGTTACAAATAATGCCACAAATTCTGAAAATCGTTAAGTTGTGTTATATAAACAATTGGAGAGTTAATTAGAAATGTAATTACAAAGGATAGTAATTACAGAGGACATAAAAATAGAGAATAAATGAAAATACATCACTTAGCAACAATTTTAAGCCGTTCCTCAAGATAACAAGGTTCTCTGTGTCAACCCACCAATCAACTGCAATTAAGGTAATTAAAGGAGCCAGCCACTCTTAAAATTTGTTACTAAATATCTCTTACTTCAACTTTTCAGCTAGGTTTTTGATTTGGAACCTGTACATAATTTTGTTAATGACAACAATCCATAGACAATTACGATAATACACGTCCTTCCAGAATAAAAAACTGTATTTTGGCAAATTGAACTGAATAATGCATCCAAAACACATACAAAAGTCTCCAGGAAGCACTGAATCGTCGGAAAACCAACCAGATGCATAAAAAAGGTGGTGTCAGATATTTCATGTGAATCTAGGGGGAGGCTGTACCGTTATAAGATGATGGTGCATTAATTAGTAATTTTACGAGAATGTCCAATCCAGAATTCAGTTATTTACTGCAGTTAACTATACCTCTTATTCTAAAGAAAGATACAAATTGCCAAGGCAATATTTCACCAAGAATTCGACTGGAGATCACATTACGATTCGTACAAGTCACTAATCTACTTTTTCATAGTCTCATATTCTGTTATTCCCCTTGTAGTGCCAGAAGTATGTGAAGCTATTCCATCAGTACTGAAGAATTACATAAGATACTGTTTAAATTGCAAAAATTGATGGCGCTCTTCTGATGTACCTGATATTTCAGGAAATTCTTCACCCTCACCAGTACCATTGTCAACTTATATAATTTCGTAGTTAGCTTCTGGACCGCTTATTTCTGAACTGTTTTCCAATACGATAATTGATAGTAATGTGATGTTGGGAGTTAGATTCTCATACGCTCCCAATGCTGCTTTGAATAACACATTTGCAAGGATTTGCTTCACATATGTTTGTATTGTCAGGGGGAATTTTCTCATTTCATTGCCGATGAACTATCCATACATGCTCCATTCATTTCTGTTGTCAACAGTTTTTAAAATCTGGTGAGCTTCGTCAACTCGAGCACCTCTCTCCATTTCCAGAGTTGTTCTTTTTTTGGGTTTAGTAATTCTCATTCTCTGTGTTTGCTCATGAGACGTAGTTGGTGTTTGAGACGCATTTTCTTCAGAAGGCTGATTTGCATCTTCATCGTTTGTTTCTGTGTCCTCTGTGTCGTCATTCTGAAAAAAAAAACAGGGAACGTAATGATTATATTTTACTTTTCAGATTCCAAAGGGTACTGAAGAATGGAAGTATGTTACCTTCCTGTATAAGAGCCATAGATAGCAAGAATGTGCAAATTATGTCCTGCCAATACTGGAAATGAATATATTACCTGTAAAAAACATTTAGCGTTGTCTTTATGGTGACTGAAGACGCAAATTACTGCTTTCAATATGTACCTGTCGGTTGTCAGGACCGCATATCAAATGGAGGGGTTTTTAAGAACTCTTAGCTTCATAAAGCGTTAACAGAAAATAAACATTCCTCCCCCAGCATCCCCTGCACGACGAGAAAACTTGACACAATGTAATTTAGTAGTGGACGAGCATTCACATTGACCATAAATATAATGAAACTGTATACGGGCAGATACCGAGGTTGGAGGAAGGATATTTAATTACAAACTTTCTCAGGTACCATGTACTATCGAAAACCCTTTCGGAATAATGCCCTCAGTTCTTAGAGTGCTTACAAAGTCAGTGTCACTTAAAGTTGAGAATGCTGAAAAGTTACAAAAGCTTGTATGTATCTCCAGAATTTTTTAAGGCAAAGTACAATGTCCAGAACTATTTGATCACCTCCAAGGAGTTCCTACATGTGGTTCCATCACGTCTAGGATGAGTTTTAATGATCGGTGAAATTCAAATACGTTTTGTCTTCAGTCAAATCGACCGAAGCTCTCGCACACGCAATGCGGAGCGTGAGAAACTGATACGCTTAGTCCAAGCAAGAATGATGTTGTGGCATCCTGAGGATGAAAAGATCGTAATTGGGATATAGTTCAGAATCTATGTACTGAAACCAAAGGATTATTCGAAACCTCACATAGGCCAAATCTGTATTGGAAATCTTTGGCATAGATTATAACCTCAAAAAATAATTTGTTCAAATGGAAAGGGTGGCATATCTTATATGTTTATGGTTACTGTTCTGGATCTTTTTTGTGGTAGGTTGTCTTTCGTTGTCTACAATATATTATTACTGCTTCCTGACACTTTGTGCCAGTAGAGTAGTGGTTCTGCTAATATGAAGTGGTTTGCAAATGTGGTATATTGTATGTATTTCCACTTTTAAGTGCTTTACGTTTTCAGAGTATCTTGTGGCTACACTTTATGCTTGTCTTTCACTCGTGTGCTAAATGACATTCACTGAAGGTTAATTGAAGTACATGTGCACAACTTTAAATAAATACAGCGAAACAGAGTGTTTACAATTGCTTTTCAAGGTCACCATGAGTAATGTCGAGTATGAGCACCACGTTCCTTCTGTCATCTGATATATTTTATAACTTGTCTGGTTATTCTGATAGGTGAGGACAGAATGTGTAGTACTCACCGTGTTCTTTATGAGTCAGGAAAGCTCATCCACACGCATTCGGCGTCTCTTTAATTGCAGAAGCCACTAAGCAGCACTCATATCCAAGCTGAAACGCGTTGTGGTATCCATCCCATAATAAGTGGTTACCATCTAACCTACTTCATACATAGAAAAGATTCTAACGTAAACTAACCTTCTTGACTATGCCAAAAACTGACGAAGGAGATATGAAACACTATGACTACCCTGTCGGCCGATGTTCTGGCGACAGTGTCTGACGACCGCTGCCGGTGTCACTGTGAACTCAACCTTATTGAGCACTAGTTAGGTCACACGTGACGTCATTATGAAGTGTACATGCTGTATCGAAGACGACAAAGACCGCGTATCGACTTTTGGGATTGTTCGAGACGCTAAATTGCGGAAGAAATTATAATGAGCTGCTTCTTTAATTCGTCTGGAAAAATGGATATCGCAGTTTAGCGTCTCGAACGATCATAAAATGCGACACGTGGCCTCTGTAGTCATCTATACAGCGTGCACACGTCATAATGACGTCACATGTGACTTTACCAGGGTGCAATAAAAGCCAATTCACACTGTACATCACAACACCATCATATCACGGCATCATCACGTCAGGGTGTGCTCACACGGTCACACTGTCAGTAACGGCACAGCATGTCAAGTCAACTCACATGGCCGTCCTCTGCTACTTTTTTGCGGGAATTGCGATCTTCGCTAGATGCTTTTTAATTGTTTTTATACAGGAAGTGCACACCCAGTAGCTTATATAAGTGGATGCTGTAGTTCACATTTGAACGAAAATGACATTTATTGGTCTCAGATGGTTTGGAGATTAATTGTACATAAGAGAAGGAAGACAGAAGAGCAAAACAACACAAAAAGGAGTGTGAATCCGAAAAATTTCATTACATGGTACAGAAGAGAAATTTCACACACTGCACAATGAGCTCAAGCAAGAGGAATCTGCATTTTATATTCTAGAAAGTCGAAGCACAGGTTTTTTATTTGTTACACCAAACTGCACCCAGAATTACTAAAAGGAACATAAGTATTATGAGGTGCTATCACATCCCATGAAAAATTACTCTGTTTACAGTTAAGTTTTGTTGCCAATCCAGTGTAGAAATTTATGTAATAGTCATATCTCTCTCAATACTTTTACCTTCAAGATGTATAGGTTTCCTTTAAATCATACTTTTAATAGTTCAAATGCCTTATTTGCACTGGGATTAGTTAGTGAAACCACATAAATATTGACCACTGACGCTTGTGAAACTGTTTCACACACAACTAAGCTATCACTAACACACTAACACATATTTAAATGAACAACTCTAATACATCACTTGATGCATACTTTGCAAAAAAAAAAGAGCTTTTTGCCAATTTACAGTGCCTGAAGGTTTCAGTTCATTTCTTAATGAAGCCTTATAAATGCCTAACAACATACACACAGATTCCATTAACTAATTAATCTAATTCTATCCAAAGGACTTCTTTCACCATAAGTTGCTGCCATATTGGTATCCATTAAATTGCAAAATATTAATGTATGTATAACAATTCACTTTATAAATGTAGTAGAGGGCAAGTAATTTAGTATGCTGATGTCATACAATTCAGACTACTGCCTCACTGCATCAATTAATCTTTCATAATTTATCATAAATTTTTATCAAATGAAGTAACAAAACAAAACAGTTTATAACAAATAACGAACAATGTACAACTGATATCAACCACAAAAACCACATTGGAACGAAATACGGACATGTGAGCATGGTTGTGTATTGGGAGAAAATAAGCTTAGGAGTCACATTATCAGCAATGGATGGATGATGTCAGCAGTCAAACCTTTCTTCCCAAGGAACCTTGATGGTGCTTGGGTGTGATGTGATGGGATAGAATGACCAATGTGAATGCCACCATTTGAAATGCATTGCAGAATGTTTCGACATGACATGACAAGATGTGATGTGACAGACAGTATCTATTGGTCTTAAGACTCTCCCATTCAGAAATAGGGAGCAGACTGGTAAACTTAAGCAAAGTTATATTTACATGTGCCATTTGACTTCAGCATGCACCAGCAAACGTTCTCATGGGCGTGAAAATATTCCGTCCAAGCAAATCCAATTTACTTTTCTAATATAGCGCCAATTTAATTAATGTGTGGTCGTTCGAGGCAGGGGTTTAATTGCAATTCAGAAAGTTACAGAACGCTTGAATAGGGAAAAGGGAAGATGCATATGTTTCGTTTGAGAGTGGAATACTGGAAGAAATGAGTCAGGAATGTCTAGAATGATAATTAGGTAGTTTGATAATGAGAACGAAGCTTCCTTCGAATGAACAGCTGCAGTTTTCAACATTTATTAAGACTCATAGGCACCTGATTTTTAAATTTTTTCCACAAATTCCATTTTAGTCTAGTTTAAACAGAAAAACAAAGTGGTAGCACAGTCAAAGGCCTTACTCATACCACAGGGAGGTACCTATGCGTAAAAGTCTCCTTGAAACCGATAAAATATCCCTCACAAAGAGTTCTGTGGCATGCATAACTGTCCTTTCTCTAATGCTGGATGCTTACCAAACTGTTTTTTTTTTTTGTGCTTCTCTTGCTACTACAACATTTTTCAAATCGATCAGTAATGGAAAACCATGGCAATATTATCTCTTAAACTGTGCTTGCTCAAGAACCACTCCTCCTGAACTATTCACCTTGTCGTTCTCTATCATGTAAGCACTGCATAAACTTCGGATTTTGACTTTTAATCTGTTTTGGTCAATATATGCTGCATTTTCCCTCATTCTATTTACAGTGTGAATTACTACTTCTTCCTTCATGTTTCTGTCTTTATAAGTATCAGGATTAATGTTCCACAAACTCGGATGGAAGTTCCAGAAATTGCACAGTATACTATAATGCCCATGTTTTTGTCACTGCCATTGTATTTCAGACCTCGGGAACAGAATATAATTTGCACAATGTGAACTCTCAAATGGAATTAATAGACTGTGTGCCAATTGGTAAAAAGAGACATCTCAAAAAGACAATGAAAAAGTAGTGGAGGGAAGAGAATATGCAGAAGTAGAACTGGCTGCGACTTCAATTTCTGCATGCAGCAGTTGCGAGAAAGTGCGATTTTGGGTGTTTACACACACATTTTTACTTGTATAAGTTGATGTGTGCGAATGGTATGTGCCCATGTAAACACTACTTTATACTTTGAACATTGGCATAACATTGCTTATCAGTTGTACGCAGCACATATATTCGAATTTTTTTCTGTAACAGAAAAGAAAGAAGAGTATGGAGTATAAGTCATTACTGTAGGCTAATTCCACTAAACCTAGTCCTAACCACAGTCTTTAAAAGCATCAGGTATTAGCAAGTGTACGAGTACCTAGAACTGAATAAGATATTAAGTATCTTTCAGTCTCATTAAAGGAGTGGAAGATCAGTTAAGCATGCCACAGAACTCTTACTGAGAGATATTTTATCAGTTTTCAAGGACCATTCTCATGCAATGGTACCCTTCTGCAATCTCATTAAGGCCTGTGTTGACGACTTTGTTTTTCTCTCTAAACTTGAGTACTATGGAATTTGTGGAAAAGGAAACAGAATAATGACAACTGCAGATAGTAGAAAACATTCTAAACCTTAACAGTAATTAATTTAATTAGTCTTGACAGCATTAAACGCACTTGTTGAATGCCTAATTTAACTGCCACAGATCAAAGACATGATTATAATATCAGATCATTCCACAAAGTTATTAGCAAAAACTAATAACAGCCATATGTACACGGCAGTCAAAATGTATAACAAATTGTCCAGACACATCTCATGCATGCCAATCAAATTAATAAAAAGCTACTCACCTCATATTTACCTAACCCGTTTTATTCATTGGAACAATTTTTAGAAATGCTCAGTATGAAAATAACAGTTAAAAATGTATTTTTGTTAAAGTAATAAGGTAATAGTACTGCTGGAGTCTATTGCACATGCTAATGCTGAATGATTTACAAAGAATTTGAATCTAAATCCATTAATTTGTCAGTAATTTGCATCAACTTCGTATCAATGAAAATAAATTCGGATATTTAGCATGAGATGTGAAAGAGAGTTTGGCAGAAGACATTATAATCCATGCAGAGAGACAGAGATCATTCGGTATTTTTGGTCATTCTGATCGATTGAAGAAAAAAAATATACAAAAAATATATATATAATGAATATCGCATTGCTAGACAGAACTGTTTAGATCATAGTCGTAGGAGGTGTCTCATTGGATGACAACCTCAGACTGTGTAAATTAAAGGTTGATTCACACTTGACCGAATGGAACGATATTTCAAAAGATTCCACAATACATTTCAAATGGCAGCATTCATATATGCCATCACCAGAGCAGGACTGTACGTTAAGATCAAGATTTCTTGGGAAGAAAAGTTTGACACTGACCTCATCGCAGCAAAAGTTGTCATCATTCTGTAACATCAAAAGTTTTTCATCTGTTTCTGCCATGATTATTCATATTGTAATATAATAGAGAATTCGTTTGTTTGTGCCTTATTAGTCTTTATTTTATTATTATGTTCTGTTTTCATGTCAAAATGCAAATTTTCTATCATGACTTTTTCTTTTATTTTCCCATTGGGTATTCTTCCACAAGAGAAGACAGATACTTGAAAGGGAAAAATGATTTAGGTTTTCCAATACCTGGACAAGGAAAAGATCTAAATTATGTGTAAATAAGAAAATAAATTCATGAAAATTTTCACTAATTAATCTTACAGTGAAAACCACTTTTACAGGAGGTGAGAAATATAGTTGTTTGGCATTATTTGTTACTCTGAATGGAAAACACAACTAACAATTAAATACTCTATCTTTCATCCTATAAACATTTTTGATGCAGTTTTATGGATAGGATCATGCTAACCCATAACACGCCCCAACATGAGATTGCACTGTCTTTATTACATGAATGATTGCTATGCAAGACCACATCCACACCAGAGACAACCATTGAACAAGCTAAAACACTTTCACAATTCCAGAGAATGCAAGCACAAAACTACAATCGATAGTGTCGTAAACATGACATGGAGTCCCCATGTAAGCATATATTTTTCCTAGTAAACAAAAGTCGATGGTTTGAATTTATTGGAAGATATTTTTCCCATAATTCTGCACTTCTCACCAATTCATTCTAGTGTGAGCAACTAGTGTTCTTGACATTTTCTTAATAAAATCACTGAAAAAGTTTCTGGTCAAAACAAGTTACTGAAGTTAGCAAAACACGTAGCAGAGCAGGAATAATATGTTCATAAGTAACCTCTGCTTTCGAGTAAGCCACACAATGGCTAACAACAAGGCAGATGTCACCCAAACTTTTGAGATGTCTTACAAACAGTCACTCCAGTAACTAGGCTCCATCTCTCTAAAACATAAATACCAACAGATCATGTATAGAACATTTACAACTGCGGACCTGTCCTGAGGTTCAGTCAGCTTTTAGTTACAACAAGCAATGAAATCACACAGGTTGGCAAGATTTCTTAAGCTCCAGACTGGAACAAAACAATTATATCCCACCTACTTACATGTAATGAAGATTCCAGAATGAGATTTTCACTCTGTAGCGGAGTGTGTGCTGATTTGAAATTTCCTGGCAGATGAAAACTGTGTGCCAGACAGAGACTCGAACTCGGGACCTTTGCCTGTGGTGGGCTAGTGCTCTACCCTCTTAGCTACCCAAGCATGACTCATACCCCGTCCTATCAACTTTACTTCTGCCAGTACCTGGTCTCCTACTTTCCAAACTTCACAGAAGCTCTTCTGCGAGTTCGAGTCTCGGTCCAGCACACAGTTTTAATCTGTCATGAAGTTTCATATCAGGGCACACTCTGCTGCAGAGTGAAAATCTCTTTCTGGAAACATACCCCAGACTACAGCTAAGCCATGTCTCTGCAATATACTTTCCTTCCAGGAGTGCTATTTCTGCAGGTTCGAAAGAGAGCTTTTGTGAAGTTTGGAAGGTAGGAGACAAGGTACTGGCAGAAGTAAAGCTGTGAGGACGGGGTGTGAGTCATGCTTGGGTAGTTCAGACGGTAGAGCTTTTGCCCATGAAAGACAAAGGTCCTGATTTCGAGTCTCGGTCTGGCAAACAGTTTCAATCTGCAGGGAAGTTTGTAACGAAGATATTTACAGAACAAGCCTCCAACACTTAACATTGCAGAACCCTGCAGTGACAAAATTAACGTAATGCCAGCCGCAGTTGTACCTCATCACTTCCTTTTTATGCACCAATTTCTATATTGGTTGTAGCCCCATGCCAGTTATCCTTCACAGACTGAGGAGTGATTTTCTCAGGCAATAGATTTTGGATAGATCAGATATTAGATAATGGGAATGAGGGAAGCCAGGGTCACTTTATGTGTCTAATGCTTAGCAGTGTTAAATTTGAAATTTAACCAGGGTAAGGAACTATTCAACTTCGTTTAGGGCTTAAGGGATTTTAGTTGCATGTTTGACTCCATTCTGAAAGCGAAAATTTCGACATTCCCTCTACACGAAGGTAGGCGCATTATCAGTAATCATCACCCTAGGAGGACCAAATAAGGGAAATATCTTTATGAGATGTTGGATGCTTTATCCTGCCATTACTCCTCCACTTGGCACTAACCAAGCGAACCGCAAGAACGCACCCTCAGCGACAAAAATATGATGATACCCACACTGGGTGTAAGGGAGACGTCCCACATAATCAACAAACAAACGTTCCATTAGTTTCTCAGTCTGGGTGGACTGCAGCTGCCCCTTGTGCCCTTCAGGGTTGGGTTTCACTACCTTAAAAGGCTGACACTGGCTAACCATCTTCCTCACATACAGTAATGGCCGTGTCAGACAATGCCTAATTTTTTTTATCATCTTATAAATCCAGAGGTGACCACCTGTCACTGACTCACGGTAGTACCTAACGGCAGCTGGTACCAAAACTACAGGGAAGCAGATTTTCACTCCTCCATCGTGGTGTACCTGGGGAGTTCATGCTGTGGTGCTTACCAAATCTCAATCTGCACATGACGAGATCTCACCCTGATCACGCTCCTGCTGTTCCTTCAGATCCGCCAACACAGCTTGCACCTCTGTGAGAATAGCCCTTATGACCTCAGCCACTTTTGAATTCTCAGGAGGACCATGTTCCTCCTCTTCCTCCTCAAACATTCGGCCGAGGGTATCAGCTTCCACATCACCTTGGCCTCTGATATGGCGCACCAAAAAACGAAACGCCAAGATTTGGACAGCCCAGTATGCGATATGTCTGGTCTTACGAGATCGCGCTAGAACCCAACTAACAGGCTGGTTATCCATCTAAAAGGTAAATTCCTGATGTTCCAAATAATACTTAAATTCAATTTTTCAATGGCAGACAATACCTCTAACACTTCCATATGTTAGGGTTCAGTATTCCATGTACTGTTCTTGGAG
This sequence comes from Schistocerca nitens, assembly GCF_023898315.1. Taxonomy (NCBI): domain Eukaryota; kingdom Metazoa; phylum Arthropoda; class Insecta; order Orthoptera; family Acrididae; genus Schistocerca; species Schistocerca nitens. The sequence goes on from NC_064620.1 coordinate 387,672,549, forward strand.
CAAGACTGCAATAACACCTGAGTTGTAGACGTCTGTCTGGACAATAAGGGCCTGTTCGAAATCGGATGTAGCCAAAACAGGAGCGTTGCTCAGAGCTTTTTTAAGAGCATCAAATCCTGTTGGTTTCCCACCCAGTTAAAGGTTTACCCTTCCTTGCGCAGACCATTCAAAGGTGCTGCTAGCTTGGTAAAATCTGGCACATATTTATGAAAGAACCATGCTGATAAAATTGGCTACCCTGTTTGGTCTTGGGCAGACGGAATTTGCATCTGATTCAGGTCCTAGATTGGTTTACCTGGGCTCCTCTGCAGAGACAAGATGGCCCAAAAAACAGATTCCCCCTCATGCTAAATCAATCTTTGACAGCTTGACAGCCAGCCTGATCTCTCTGAGTCACACAAACACCTCCTGAAAGTGTCTGGTATGTTTGGAAAACGACTTGCTATATATTACAAAGTTATCAAGATAGTTGTAGAAATGTTTGAAACTAATATCCCCTAGAACAGAATCAAGCAATCTGGTTAGTACTGCCACTCCTGTGGATAAGACGAACGGAACCCGATGGAATTCATATAAATTCCAGTATGTCGCGAAGGCTGCAATCTCACAGGGCTCTTTAGCTAATGGGATTTGGTAGTACACTTGATTGATACTGAGTCCCTGCAAACCGGGAGAAACAATTTTGTAAATTTGAGAGAGAGACAGACTCCAAAACCACCACGTGATTTAGCGCTCGGTAATCTAAAACTGGTCCTGACCACCCCCATTAGCTATAGCAACCAAAAAAGTTTATGATAACGGCCAGATAATCCCATTCATTAACATCTGCTCTAACAGCTTCCGAAAGACCTTCATTTTATATGGGTAGAATCGATAGGGTGATTGTCTAACAGGCACCTGATCTGAGAGTTGGATATGATACTGTATCCTATTGACGACTGCTAGCTTCTTAGTTAATACCTTGGGAAACTCCAGTAAGACTTTAAGTAAATCCTTTATTTCATGTGGAGACAAATGCCCTATTTAAAATTCACCAGACTCATCATCTGCTCTACACATCCCTGACCATCTGGCATGGTTGCGTAATATGAACTTGAGTGATGGCTGCAACCCAAAATAAAATTTCCCTCCAAAATAATCTAAAATTAATGCTGTCATCTTAATGAAATCACACCCAAACAGAAGTTCGGTACTCAAATCCTTCATTATAAACACACCAACAGGCCATGAAAAATCTTTAATTCTACAAAAAACTCTCAAGAATCCCACCAAGCGGAGCACTTGACCAGTCACAGTTCTACAATTCTTAAATACAGGTTTAATGTCAGAATATTTATGTATTATGTCGACGCCGGGAATACCACTCATGACTTAACAAGGATGCGCTGCTACCCGAGTCCAAGAGGGTGCACAGAGGTTCGTGATTAATGTTTACAGAAACCCACGGGAGTGAATCACCTGTTGCCATCCTTACCCCATTACAAGCATGCTGCAAGGTAGATGGCTAATGTCCAGGCCGCATCCCCTGGCGTCAGCTGTCTGAATGCTTGGTGTGTAGAGACTGGCATCGTCAGGCGAAATGATCCAACAGTCCACAGTGATAACAACTTCTATTAACGGCACAAACGTTTCTAAACCAAAGCTTCACGCTCGTCGGACCAAAACGAGGGTTGCATCTTGCTCTCTCGCCTTCGGTCAGCCTTTTTAGCCCCTCCCACACTGAATTAAGTAGCTATAATTACAGGGCTTATTTGCAAACAAAATATAGTAATGGTCCCCCAGTTTTATCTCTTGTAAGATGGTGAAAACTACCTCTGGTTACGGCAAGTTCGTTTGAAATTCACGTGCTGCCTAGCGTACATCGCTGACAATCGATCAATGATTCATGTGGGTGTTGCATGTGAAAGAAATACTGATTCGTTAAATCATCTTTGACTCCAGCTGACACTGTCTCTCTCAGAATTATGATGCACGACTCCCACAAACATGCTCACTCCCTCAGACTGATGATCACTATCTCAGCCCAGGACCTGTGACATCAAGGTTATAAAAGTCGCAAAATGACCTCCTGAAGTACTTTAAACACTCTAACCTGCCTTTCCACATCCACGGTAAAACACAAAACTCTTACTATCTGTTGGAAGGTGTCAATAGCGAGAGAATCTACTGCCTTAAAAAGGTCATGAGAGTGTTAGGTAGCTTAACAAACTGGGACAATGTATTATCTGAACTACTACCCCTTCTACTCAGAGAACTTCTAACGTTTTCTAATAAAAGAGTACTTTCCTCTCCACTCCCTCCTGGCTTCTCACCCCACTCTAAGGCACTTAACCTAAACTGAAACCTGGTACTGTAAGTCACATACACTCGACTTCTCTTTTGAATCATGGGCTATCAAATAAAATCCTCCATATGAATAAACCAATGACAAACCTGAGCCTGAACACGATACACCTGCGCATGAGATGGACTGCTATCTTTCATAAACCCAGTATCTTATTCAAAGTCCGAGAGGAAAGAGACACAGTATTCAACAACAGCACTCACCTGGCCAATATGAGCCACTGTTCTGATGCTCTATGGAACAGTGCTGACGACTCCATGACGTCCCCTTCCTCAGATTGCGCATGAATATGAAATTTGTAATGAAGTTTGTAGCATAGCTGCTCTTTCTCCAGGCAGCTCACTCCCAATACCACTCAAGCGCCCATAGTATTGCCAATTAGACTGAAAATCTATAGCAAAGACAGCTGTCACAAAACAAAAATCCTATTGTAACTTTATTAAAAGGATTTCGCTATCAAGACACGAATGGCGCTCGGTTCAAGATTAATAGCCCCCAACTCCAAACGCAGCCACCTTCTGGTATCATTTTCATACATGACTTGCTGTCCCTGGTTGCCTTGGGATCAGAAGGACTGGACCAAAGGGGCATTGAAAATTATTCATGGCACTGACAAGTTTTAAAATACATTTATTGAACATACATCAATCAGATGTGTTTCACATCAAATCATAAGACCAATGCTTCGATTATAAACAAGTATTAAAAGAAAATTATTCAAAAGATTAACACTTGTATGAGCAACTAGTGTTCTTGACATCTGCTTAAGAAGAATCACTGACAATGTTACTAGTCATAACAAGTTACCACAGTTAGGAAAAATGCGTACATAAGTAGACTCTGCTTTCAAGTACGACACTCATTGGTTAATAACATAGCCCAAACTTTCGGTATGTCTTACAAACAGTTATGACAGTACCCAGGCTCCGCCATTCTGCAACATAAATACGAACAGATCACATTAATGAACATTTATAGCCATTGTGGGACTGGTCCCACGGTCAAATTAGCTTTAAGTGACACAAGCAATGACAGTGCAAAGGTCAGCAAGTTTTCTTAAACTCCAGAGCCGAACCAGACAATTATTTCCGAAATAATTAAATGTGTCGAAGATATTTTCAACGACAAGGCTCTGATTCTATACACTGTGGAACCCCACAATGACAGAATTAACATAACACTCGCATATGATGAAGGCAAAGCAGAATAATAAACATTTAAAAATATAATAACCCATTAAATAAAGGCCAGCTTAAAGATCCATGCCACATGCACCCAAAAGGTGAGATCGCAGCATTAATAAATAACTTAAGCCTGGGGCTGGAGCAGTCCATTTCAAAATTTTAACAGCTGAGAATTGCAAGATCAGACCAGAGATCCTTATTAATTCTTGTGAAAGTTTACAATCTTAAATGGCGACATAAGCGCTGGCCAGCCAAAAGACAACACAAGAAGATAGTTCACTTAAAGGCTTAAAGCATCTAAGAAAACTTGGACTCTGGCATGAGTGAACGAAACTCGAGCAGCCACATGCAACTTGCAGTTACGACAAACCATGTTTACGAAACCGCTAACAAAATATAATTGCCAGCAAGAGCTCACATAACTCAAGGTACACGGGAAACACCTCCTGAGATCAAACAAAAAGTCAAAATACACAATCTATGTATCAATGATTTCCCTTTCAAAAAACGAATTTCTAAATCTAACACACTGCAAATATATACATCAATACCATTTCAAGTTACGAAGGCTGAGCAGTGATTGCAATTTGACCATTAATTATAGGTAACACAGAGTCAACAGCTTCAAAATTGAATGGAAAGAGAGTCCGTGGTTGTGGTACTGCAAACGACCGCTTGCGAAGCAATACACACATGCATACAATAATACCATGTCAGACGGCTTAACGCTGAACATGAACATTTACAAGAAATAATGTTATAGAAGTTGCTCATTCAGATTAATGCAGAAAGATGACGGCAGAGATGAAGAAGCTTGGAGAGGCCAAATGTGATTCCATTTGCTCGGGATTTCCAAAATAATGTCCCACAGAAAAATTCTGCAGATTAATGGTGGATGTCTTCCTGCTGACCGGAAGGCTCCAACTCAATCCGTTTATGTTGCCTTCCTGAACCGCCATCAAAGTACATATTCGGGCCAGCACCAGGCAACAAACCTACGGATCTATGGAAGTGGCCCACACAGCCACAACACTGACTGACTCCACCGTTAATATCTCCATTTCAACTATCTCCACTCGCTCCCGTCACACCTTGCGCCCTCTTCTCTGGCAAAACATAACGAATGCGAGAGCGTGACGCGAGATATCGAACACAGCATGGCTCACTTTATCAAGAACCTAGTTTATGAAGTTGCTTTGTCGATTAATAAATTTTCTCGTTACCAGTTCTTTAATCCTGATACTACACTCTAAGATGAAAGAAACCTTGCACCATGAACGACTTAACCAAATGCGTTGGAAATCGGTAGATGTGATGTACATTTACAGACAGACAAATGTTTACAGATTCAGAAAAACTGGATGATTTATTCAAGAGCATGAGCTTCACAAATTGAGCAAGTCAATAGTCCATTGATCCATCTCTGGCCATTCTGCAAGCATATATTCGGCTTGCCATTGACTGATAGAGTTGTTGGATGTCCTCCTGAGGCACGTTGTGCCAAATTCTGTTCATCTGGCGCATTCAGTCGTGCAAATTCCGAACTTGTTCGAGGGCCCTGTTCATAATACGCCGAAGTTTCTCAATTTGGGAGAGAGCTGGCGAGCTCGGTGGCGAAGTTAGGTTTTGGTAAGCACAAATACAAGTAGTAGAAATTCTTGCCTAGTGTGAACGCAAATTATCTTGCTGAAATGTAAGCCCAGGATGGCTTGCCATGAAGGGCAACAAAACGAGGTGCACAATATCATCGACGTAACACTGTGCTGCAACAGTGCTGTAGTGACAACCAAATGGGTCCTGCTCTGAAAATAAATGGCATGCAAGACCATCACTCCTGGTTGTTGAGCTGTATGGCGGGAGACAATTGGATTGGTACCTCACTGCTGTCCATGGTGTCTTCAGACACATCTTCACTGGTCATTTGGGCTCAGTTGGAACTGGGACTCGTTGCTGAAGGTAATTCTAATGCTTGTCTTCATGCTTGCTGAACACTACCTTGACCAGCAAGTTCTTCGGATCTCTCCCCAGTTGAGAATGTTTTGAGCATTACAAGCAGGGACCTCCAATCAGCTCAGAATTTCGACCATCTAACGTTCCAATTGATAGAATTTGGCACTATATCCCGCAGGAGGACATCTAGCAACACTATCAAACAATGTCAATCCGAATAATTGTTTGCATAAGGGCCAATGAGGAGCCAACACAAGATCGGCATCCTCAATTTGTGTAGCTCTTTCTCTCGAATAAATCATTCAATTTTTCTGAAACTGTAATCATTTGACTGTCTGTACATGTACATCATATCAACCAATATCAATCTCATTTGGATAATTACTTCATGGTGCACTTCTTTTTTTTTTTGTCTTAGAGTGTACATTCCGACTTTTTCTTCGACTGATAGCATCTCATAATCTACATTTCATCGTTTAGTATCAGGCTAAGCGAAGTGACACTGAGTTGATGTTTCACATAGTGTCACCACACCACCATTTGACAATGATTTCGTTGGCCATTACATTCCTTTCCGTTTATGTCTAATGTAAATCAGTCCTTCCCATAAGAAAAACCCAGATCAAGTATTAAACTATACATCAAAGTCAATCATTCCAATCGTAGCTAAAGTGATGGAGTCTATTATGAACTATCAGTTTTTGGATTTCTTTCAGGAAGAAAGTCTTTTCCATGATGCATAAAACTGTTTTCAAAAGGGAAAGTCCATAACTAATACTGCTTTGCACATATTTAAAAATAAAAAATAAAGCTGGGTTTCGGAGAGACAGAGTCTGTGGGATTTGAGCAAAGCATTTGATAGCAGTTCCCATAAAACGTTACTTAAAAAATTAAAATGCCATGGTGCCTGATGTGTCGGCAGCTGGGCCAACACCTTGTATATAGAGGTGGCTTAAGGCACGCTAGACTAACGCAGACGGGCGTGAAGTACTGGAACGGGATACGTAATTAATGCTATGAAGAAAAGTACGTAGCTGGTATAATACTTATCTTTAATAACTCATTGTGGTACATCGCACAAAGGAGACTTTAATTACAATCACTGTAAGGCTAATGGCGCCTTGCTAGTTCGTAGCCATTAACTTAGCTGAAGGCTATTCTGTCTCTCGGCTAATGAGAGAGAAAGGCTTCATACGTCTAGTCGCTAGCTCTGTCGTCCGTACAACTGGGATGAGTTCGAGTCAGTCTCTCGAGACCTGCCCTGTGGTGGCGCTAGGTTTGCGATCACACAGTGGCGACACGCGGGTCCGACATGTACTACAGGACCACGGCCGATTTAAGCTACCACCTAGCACGTGTGGTGTCTGGCTGTGACACCACATTCCTCCCCCGCAAATCGGCGAACGGTTGTGAGATAAGGCTTCCGCCCGCCGTGGGGAGGACCCCATGTTGACGTATGCGATGAGGTGGGGAGCCTAACAACAGGCGAGGCTGTGCCACCCGCACCCGGCCATTCGGTCCGAGGGGAGCTAGGAAACGCCTGAAAACCTAGGCCAGGGTGCACGTCAACATGCGGTGTATGCGCCCGTAAAGAGACAGGAGGGGCCGAAGGGTCGACCTCCATGTGGTTGGAGAATCCGACGTGCGATGACGACATCTGGTCCGGAGCGGGCAAGAGTTCTATGGCGGAGGACAGCTGGTCACGGGAAGCGATCGGCGGCGCGTGACCCAGGGAGGCGCGTGGCGGCTGCAGCGAAGCGTCCACTGCGGACGGTGCCGGAGGCGGCTGTGGCGGCTGCGGCGGCTGCGGCGGCGGCGCGACGCCATGAGGCAAAATGGAAGGCAGCGTCGGTAACACCTGGGGATGAGGCGAGCCAGTAGATGGGTCCCCAGGGTGCTGACCGGACGGCTCCGTCGCTGAAAGCAGACGGGGAGCGGCAGAACCCAGGCGACGACAGAGGCGCAGCTGAGTGAGATGCCGACGCACCTCACCAGAGGCCCCCAAAACCAAATACATCGCGCGGCCGAGGCAGCGAAGAATGCGCCCTGCGAGCCAACGCCGTGAACCGCGATAGTTGCGATAATAGACAACGTCGCCAGGAGCAAAAGCAGGAGTCTGCCGCTGCACAGGAACCTGATGCGGCGGATGCAGCAAAGACATCAAGGTTCGATGAGAACGACCATGGAGCAACTCAGCCGGCGAGCGACCATCGCGGGGCTGAGAGCGATACGAGGACAAAAAGAGCAATAATGCGTCCTCCCGAGAATGCGACTCTTTCAATTTCAACATCTGTGACTTGAAAGTCCGGACCAATCGTTCCGCGGCACCGTTTGACTGATGCGAAAACGGCGCGGACGTCAGATGTTGAATACCATTGGCCTTGCAGAAGGACTGAAATTCTGCGGACATGAATTGTGGGCCATTGTCGGAAACAATAGTCTGCGGAAGACCTTCAATGCAAAAGATAGCAGACAAGGCTTGGATTGTGGCAGAAGACGTCGTGGAAGACATCCGGACAACAAAAGGAAAATTACTGAAAGCATCGACCACAACCAACCAACGAGCATTCCAGAATGGACCAGCAAAATCGATGTGCAAGCGTTGCCAAGGGGAAGTGGCTTTCGGCCATGCAAAGAATTTCCGCGGCGGTGCGGATTGTTGTTCGGCACATGCCACGCAAGAGGAGCACATATTCGAAATCGCAGCATCGAGTCCGAACCAAGTACAGTGCTGACGAGCAAGTTGTTTCGTACGCACTATACCCCAATGTCCGTGGTGAAGAAGCCGTAAAACAGAGGACTGTAACGAACGTGGGACCACAACTCGGGACTGATCATTATCAGAACGCAACAACAAAACACCACGTCGTACAAAAAGTCTCTCCTTGTGAGCAAAAAATCGGCGAACCAGCGGATCCTCGATCCGTGACTTGGACAAGGGCCATTGCGTAGCAACAAAACGCAAAACGGGAGCAAGGACAGGGTCAGCAGCCGTGGCTGTAGCGACACGACAAAAATCAATCGGAAACGATGCGACCACGTCATCGGTTTCCGCATCAATGAACATGCAAGCAAGTTCGGAAGAATCGAATGCTTTATCCTCAGCAACAGGCAAACGGGACAACGCATCAGCGTTTCCGTGCTTAGCAGTGGACCGATACAAGATATCGTAGCGGTACTGCGAGAGAAAAAGAGACCAGCGAATGAATTTCTGCGCCGTACGCGGAGGTACCGGCTTGTTCGGATGAAAAAGCGATGTCAAAGGTTTGTGGTCTGTGAGGATGGTAAAGTGACGACCATACAAGAAATCATGAAACTTTGTAACACCAAATACGAGAGCCAAAGCTTCTTTCTCTATCTGTGAATAATTTCTTTGCGCAGATGAGAGCAATTTTGATGCAAAGGCAATAGGGCGATCATGCGATCCATCTTTGTGCGCAAGCACAGCACCGATCCCGAAATCCGATGCATCGACCATCAACAAAAGGGGTTTTCGGGGATCGAATGGCGTAAGGCAAGTATGTGAAAGCAACGCCGATTTCAACTGGCGAAAGGCGCGTTCGCATTCCGTCATCCAGACGAACGGAACACCTTTACGGCGTAAGCGATGAAGCGGAGCTGAAATGGAAGAAGCAGTGCGCAGAAATTTATGATAATAATTGATTTTACCCAGCACACTCTGTAGTTGCTTCAAGTTCTGTGGTGACGGCAAATCCTGTATGGCACGGAGGTGCTCTGGACTCGGATGTATTCCTTGGGCATTGAGGACATGGCCCAGGTAGGGTAAATCCCGAGCAAAAAACACACATTTGTCCTTCCTCAAGCGGAGACCATGTTGTCGCAAGACCTGAAATAATGTTCGGAGATTTTGCAAATGTTTGGCTTCTGTCTTTCCGGAGATCACAATATCGTCCAGATAGTTCGCAGCAGTAGGGACCGACGCACAAATAGTTTGTAAATATTGCTGAAACTGATGTGTCGGCAGCGGGGCCAACACCTTGTAGATCGAAGTGGCTGAAAGTGCACGCTAAACTAACGCAGACGGGCGTGAAGTACTGGAACATGTGACTTATTAATGAATAAGAAGAAAAGTACGTAGCTGGAATAATATACTTAACTTTATTCTCTTGTTGGAATACATCTCTTGAATAGTAGTAAGCTATAAGCACTGATACAAATGGCGCCTTGCTAGGTAGTAGCTATGGAATAAGCTGAAGGCTATTCTATCAGTCTCTCGGCAAATGAGAGGAAGACTTGGTAGGTCTGGTCGCAAGCTATGTCGTCCGTACAACTGGGGCGAGGTCTAGTCCGTGTCTTGTGACCTGCCATGTGGTAGCGCTAGGATTGCGATTACACAGTGGCGACACGCGGGTCCGACATGTACTACAGGACCGCGGCCGATTTAAGTTACCACCTAGCAAGTGTGGTGTCTAGCGGTGACACCACAGAAACAATGCAGGGGCGGATGCACACCCGAAAGGCAGTCTTTTGAAGCGATATAAACCAAGATGCGTGTTTACCACCAAGACGCGCTGGGATTCTTCGTCCACCGGTACTTGCAAGTACGCATCTGCTAGGTCCAACTTTGAAAAATATTTTCCCGGGCACAGTTTGTCAAAAAGATCTTCTGGGCGGGGCAAAGGAAAAGTTGCAGTCACAAGTTGTGGATTCACAGTTGCCTTGAAGTCCACACAAAGTCTCAATTTTCCGGAAGGTTTTGGCAAAATTACTAAGGGGAGGCCCAGAGAGAAGCCTGCACACGTTCAATTACACTTTGAGATTCTAAATCGTGTAATGTTCTTGCGACCTCATCACGCAATGCGTGGGGAACATTGCGCGCTCTGAAAAACTTCGGTTGCGCGTTGGCTTTTAGTTCCAAATGTGCTTCATAGTTCTGAGCGCAACCAAGGCCCGGTGCAAAAATGTCCGCAAATTCTTTACAAAGACTAGCAACACTGGCGGAAGGCACAGTCTGATTCACTGATAGGACCTGATTTACGATAGACATGTTAAACAACTGAAATAAATCTAAACCAAACAAGTTCACTGCAGTAGAAGAACGAAGAACGTAAAATGACACAAGTTTTGTTTGTCCCTTGCATGTTGCAAGAAGGCTGCACTGTCCTAACACTGGTATTTTCTGGCCTGAGTAACTATTGAGCTGAACATTTGCGGCACGCAACGGAGGTTTGCCCAGTTGGTTGTACGTGTCGTGATTGAGCAATGAAACTGCAGCTCCGGTATCGAGCTGGAATGGTATCACTTTGCCTGCAAAGTCTAAGTCTACAAAAAGTTTATTGTCCTTCTGACGACAAAAGCGACTGTGTTGTGCAACTGGAACAGACACTGGGACAGAATCACGTGCGACGTGACGGGACTTCCGTCGACGTCGACGCACACTTTTTGTGGAATGAACACTGTCACCGGACGGGGTGGAATGAACTACATGAATATCCATGGGCGAAGGTGCACGAGCCTGAGTTTCCTTGGTTCGATTCCGGCGCGAAGCAAAGGGCCTGGAATCGGTGTGAGTGTCTGATCTGAGCTTTTTCTGGCAAACACTTTGGACATGTCCTTTCTTATGACAGTAAAAGCAAATAGCTTGGCGTGACGGGCAATTTTCACGCGAATGTCGAGTTGCACACCGCGGGCATGATTTCACTGCATTAGCTTCCTTACGCGGCGCACGTGTTTGCGAGCTAGGCTGCCGCTGCGCTGATGGGCGCGAGGGCCGCCTAGCGTCCCGTGCAGCGGGCCCGGCGGGCCGGTTAATGTGACACACTGCTGGCGAAGTTTCAAACGAGTCCTGAGCAAAGTCAAGTGTGTCTTGCCTGTCCAATATGTCTATCACTTGTTGAAGGGAGGGATTAACTAGTTTCAAAATCTGTTCCCGTATGCGAACATCAGAAACGTTATGTGCAATGGCATCACGCACCATAGTAGCTGAATAAGGGAGTCCACATTCGCATTCAAACGCACACTCCCTATTAAGTCCTTGCAATGTCGCAACCCACTCCCTATTAGTCTGACCGGCCGTACGTTTTGTATGAAAGAACGTATACCTTTTTGCAACGACATTTACTGTTTCCTTGAAATAGGCATCTAAAGCAGACAAAATTTCTTCGTAGGACAGAGTTGCTACGTCGCGCCGGGGAAACAACTTCACTATCACTCGGTAGGTGGACACACCGACACAAGAAAGCAAAAACGGCTGCCGCTCATTACCTTGAATTCTGTAGGCGGCGAGGTGGAAGGTGAATTGACGGGACCACTCCTGCCAGGACTCGTGGGTTGCGTCAAAGGGTCTGAATTGAGGTGCAACAGCATGTTGTGGCTGCGGTAGCGATGAAGCGGCGGCGGCCGCATCAGTGTGCAGCGCACGTTGACCCTGGACGAGCTGTCCAAGAGCATCCAATAACGCCTGCGTCTGCTGATTCTGCAAGCGATAAAATTCGGACAGTACATCTGGAGATTGTGGCGAAGCCATGACACAAAGAAATTATGGCAAAGTAAAACACAAGATCCTGTGTAGACTCGTCGCCATGTGATGTGTCGGCAGCTGGGCCAACACCTTGTATATAGAGGTGGCTTAAGGCACGCTAGACTAACGCAGACGGGCGTGAAGTACTGGAACAGGATACGTAATTAATGCTATGAAGAAAAGTACGTAGCTGGTATAATACTTATCTTTAATAACTCATTGTGGTACATCGCACAAAGGAGACTTTAATTACAATCACTGTAAGGCTATTGGCGCCTTGCTAGTTCGTAGCCATTAACTTAGCTGAAGGCTATTCTGTCTCTCGGCTAATGAGAGAGAAAGGCTTTGTACGTCTAGTCGCTAGCTCTGTCGTCCGTACAACTGGGATGAGTTCGAGTCAGTCTCTCGAGACCTGCCTTGTGGTGGCGCTAGGTTTGCGATCACACAGTGGCGACACGCGGGTCCGACATGTACTACAGGACCGCGGCCGATTTAAGCTACCACCTAGCATGTGTGGTGTCTGGCTGTGACACCACAGTGCCGTACGTGCTGTTGTAGGTACTCTTCAGTGCTACTTAGAAAACAAACCAAGCAGTGACATCTCAGGAGCAGAAATCAGACCAGGATGTACCACATGGTTCCATCACAGCCCTTCTCCTCTTTCCCATTTTTGTAAGCGACCTAATCCAAAATGATAATGCGCTACACTTAGTCAATGAAACTATTGTTATTGAGAACTGGAAAATTCAACTCAAGCAGTCCTGGAATCAGACAAGCTATTTGGAAATTCCAAGGAATGTTCCACCTCATATAAGATGAAAAGAAATGCAGACAAAGCTCAGTATGCATTATGCATCCTCTGCAAAAATATATTTCTGAGAAATGAAGAAACTGTTAAATTGCTAGATTGTGTAACACATGGAATGGACACACTGAGCATACACGCAAGAAACATCACTTGTAGTATAGATTAAAAAGCATATTACAGACCAACATCTGCTAATTGTATATCATGCCTTCTTCGATAGGCATATTACCTATGGACTACAGCTTTGGGGTCATACATCAGTCTGCAAGTATGTGCTGTGACTGCAGAAGAAGGCAGTAAGAACAATGACATCGAGTAGGTGACAGGAGTATTGCACATCATTATTCAAAAAACTGGAAATAATGACTGCTTACAGCCATTATGTATTTTTGTGCCTCCTTGATGTTAAGCAAAATCTAGATCCCTTCAGCAAGAGACCTGAGACATGGGACCAAAAAACCCTCAACAAAGAGTACACAACTGTACTAACTTATCAGCTGTCGAAATGAAGCAGACAACTTTCTGACAAGTGCCTTGCGAATGTGCATGTCAATACCCATGGAAGTGCAGGTCCTACCACTGTAGAAGTTCAAATCCAGAAATTTTTTGACTTTAAGGAAAGTGAATGGATTTATCGATTTTTCTCCAAAACTAAAAAATCCGCCAGAGAACTAAAATGTCAGTGGTAAATGAAATGTTTCTCTTGTAAAATGCTTAATTTGTTTACTTTTTTGTAAATTGCATATCATTTGTGTTGTAATATGTCGATTTTGCAATTTTTATGGGGTCTATCCAGCCATGGCTGGTGAACGACACAGACTTGGTAATAAATGGTAATAAGTAATAAATCGTAATAAATCTTGATTAACACTTATTGGAACAGACTGTTAAAACATTCCACAATATATTACAAATGGTAGCATTGACACAGACTACCAACAGAACAGAACGAAATGGAACAACAGTGTCAAGGCTTCATGCGAATAATGCTTCGACATTGGTGGGGGATCAGTTGTGTCGTCTGCTAACGTTAGATGTCAACTTAGTCCCACAGCACTCTTCATATTATAGTAACAGATTTCGTGCTTTTCTGACTTCTCAACCTTCATTTTACCATTTCTTTTGTTTTCGCGATAGGCTGCAAATATTCATTTAAGATTTGGATATTTTTACCCATGAGTGTTCCTTCACAAAAGAGGACAGATATCTGAAAGCGAAGAGCGATCTAAATGTTACAATACCTGGACGCAGAAAAAGTCTAGGAGGTGCAAAAAACAAGATAAGTTGATGAAGCAATTTGCTTTAAATAACACTATTCTTCAACAGTGAAAACGTCAGCTATATTGAAGGAGAAAAATACTGTGGTTTTGACATTATTTCGTACTTAGAAAGGGAAAATAATGAGCACTGCAAAAATCCTCTATGTATTACATTCAAAATATTGTGTAATGGGTCTGTATATGTACATTACCTCTAGAAAAAAATTGATCATCTGAAATGTTTGACGACACTTTTACTATGTTTTTACTTCTCAATTGTTTACTATAGAATCATTATATAGAATGTCCTTTATGTATTTTATTTTGGTCTTTAACAAGCTTAGTCATTGCTTTCTGATGATTTGCAACATCGACGGTATCTGATGACATCATTTTCAACAGGTGGTATTTGACTAAGGAGAGTGATATCACGTTGATATTCTGTCTAAGGTGAACAATTCATCATTTTACAATGATGTCATCATTTGGTCTGTTCTGTTCCACTGACATCAAGTGTGAATAGATCTTAACTGTCTTTCACAAAGTCATACTTTTCTATTATATATTTTACTCGTTTTTGAAACAATAATGACTGTTAGGGTCAGATTAATTGCTGTGTATAGTTTTGGTAAGTATGAGGTAGCCGAAATTGTTCATCCTGCATCAGCATTTTACCACTGGGACACTAGAAAACTGATGACATGATGACGTCAGTTATCTCCAGCACAATATTCCGTTTACAATTTTACAGTAGATAAAAATGTTGCCAATAATCATACCCTTCAATGGTATCTTTATCAACACATCATTGCTCATGGAACCATTTAACAAACTACACAAGTGTATGAATATGTCACAAAGTAAAAGGTTCCCAGAATGAATCAGTGGTTTGAAGCATTCTGGTTCAAATTGCTCAATTAGGACTGACAGACCGCCATGCCATCCTCTACCCATGGCATTATTTGGATGCAATATGGAGAGGTACACTCTTCCAGTCATCATCAGCTTCTTTTACCATGCAGTTGCTCTTCCTTAGTCCAGTAGTTTCTCAGTTGGTATCTTGAAGATGAGTACACCCCATTCCAGTCCCTCCACAAAGGAAAAAATTCATGGTGGTAGCGGAAATCTAACCCAAGTCCTTTACAAAGCAGCCAGAAACAGTGACCACTGAGCTATGGAGGTGGACTAGCTAGAAAATAAATGGACCTTAGACTGTCCTAGAGAGGTGCACACATTTCTTTATTAGACACAGTAACTGCACTCTCTGTCCACACCCAGAACAGTCTGTTTCACCATCTGACGTCAGAATTTTATTCTGTGAGAATTACAGGTGTCAGCACTATCTAGTGGGAAATTTTTTTGCACACCTAATATCACACTCTGTTGGTCATTATTTGTACAGAAGATATAATTGAATTTGCTTTTATTTTATTTATTTAGTTATTTTTTCTCCATAGATTCGTTTGCAATAAATTCACACGGAAATAGAATGTATCAGTTTTTTTACACTGTAATGACAATGCACAATACTTTTAAACACAAAGTTAGTAAAATTACAAAAGAGACAAAATTGAAATTAGAATTGATTGTATTAAAAATATACATGTGTGGTAACATAACAGATTACACTACATAGTAGACATAACAAAGTCAAGGATAAAGAGGACACTACTTCAAATAATTATGTATATGACATGAGTTCTACAAAATTGTTCACTGTTATACTGTATTAATTTTATAGTTCCATGACAGTTTTCCTCTGTGATTTAGAAGCCCTTCCAGAATGTAAAATAACCCTGACAAAAGAAATTGGCTCAGATGCTCCTTCAATGTTAACTTACATTTAATTTCTGGAACGAGAGCGCTATAAACTCTCATAGTAGCATGTTGGACACCTTTCTGCAAAATCGTTAGACATTTACAAATCACCTTGGAAAATAAAATTCCTACTATTATTGTATTTATGATAAACACTATTTCTTTTACAAACTTTAGTGTTTTAACTGTTGAAACACATAAGCAGTAATATGATAGTGCCCCAGAAGGAATGGTCAATATTCATGGATATGAGAGGAATCCTCATTTGAAGCAAAAAGCTTCATATGAACATGTGCCCTAATCTGAATGGTTTCCTACATAGACCGCATTTAACGTACATTGTAATTTATTCTCTGTGTTACTCAGTACATTGTCAGGTCCACACATATACATGTGGACAACGGTTAGTAAGCATTTCAAAATGCATTTTACAAAGCATTAATTGAAAAATAAGTATTTTTAACAAATTCACCTCTCAGCATTATCATATATGTAACATTACAACTGTTACACAATTCACAATAAATATTCTACTATCCCATTGTCAAGTTCAGAGCATTTCAGCAATGGTGGATGAATATGTTTCGCTAGTCTCAGAACTACTGCTCATTCCTTAATGAGGACAGCCCCATCAGTTTCTGTAATATGAAAAAAGGTGAACAAACTGTTCAGATTCATTTTTCTGACAAAGATCTTCAGTATGTAGACAACATTAAGTTCTTGGGAGTATGGCTCCAAGATAATCTTAAATGGGGGATGCATATTGAAAAAGTCTATAAGAAATTAAGTACTACATGCTACTTAATGAGAACATCAGAGGGATGCTGCAACAAAGATTCTCTGTAATTGTGTATTATGCCTATATATACTCATAACTGTAATATAGAATTATTTTCTGGGGTAACTCTTCTTTTAGCAAAAAGCTCTTTAGGCTACAAAAAAGAATTACCTGGGTTGGAACTTAAATAGTGGCAATTATTTATTCACGACTTATACAAAAGAGTTACATGTTTGCACCTGTTACTGTCCTTCAAAGTAGTCACCAGCGTTGTGTAGAACCCTTTGCCAGCGATGTGGAAGGCATAGTATAACGTTAGCAGAGCCTGTTGTGTTGATGGTGCGAATGGAGCAGTCTAAAGTTATGGTGATACTCTTGTATGACTGTGATGGTCTTATCCTAACACATTACGTTCCTCCAAGGCAGACCGTCAGTGCATAGTATTACTGTTCGTTTTTGGAGCATCACCTGTGACCAGCTTTGCGAAAGAAGCAGCGACACTTTCTGTGCAACCCACCCATTATTTTTCACGACAATGTGTGAGCACGTACAGTGCAAGCTATGGCTGATCTGTTCAGTCGATTGGCCTGACAAGTACTGCACCATCTACCATACACCCCAGACTTGATTTGATTCTGAAGATGAAAGAATCTTTCCTTTAGGAAGCTCACTAACGGTGTGTGTCTTTGTCTTAGTGATATATCATATAAATCTTACTAGAACTTTAATGATTTACCATGTTATTGTTGCTGTAATACAAATATTAATCTGCCAGCATAGTGCATACTCATTCTGATTTAAAATATCTACTCTATATTTTTGTACAATATTTGCTCTGAATATTGTAACTCAGTGATATTTTAATGTAGAAATAACGAAATTAATGCAAATTTAACATTATATTTTGCTATACATTCACTTGTCCTACGTCAAAATGTACTATTTGTGTACTATATGGTTACCAGGACCAATAAAACTCTACTCTACTCTACATGATGCAACCAAGCAAGCGTATCCACCTTTCGTGTATACACTTCAGACTGCATCCAACCCCATAAACAAAAATCCAATGGTGTAAGATCTGGCGATCTTGGTGACCAGTTAATTTTACTATCATCATCAATCCTGTGATATAGATTAGGGTAAGTGTGACTGACATGTCCCATCACATGTCTGGTAAAATGTGGAGATATTGTGACATGCTGTTTTCAACAAACAAGTTTTCCAAAAAATTGAAGTTATTCTGTCTCTTGGTCTTCTAAAATGACTGGATCTATCAACATGTAAATGATCATGCCACACCAAACACCAATCGAAAAACGAATGTGGAAATAAATTTTGCACTGTATCTTATGGCTTTTCCTGTGACTATCGATTATTATTACTTGTGTTGTTAGTTCTATTCCCTGTAAGCATGGCTTCAGCATCGAGTAGTGCTAATGGAAGCAAATGCCTGTTGTTATTTAACCAGTGATGAAATTCAGGTTTTGTTGGATTCTCAACAGTCTTAAGACTGTGGACATACTGAATGAGAAATGGGTACAAGCTTCCCACATGTAATGTTTGTCATACAAAAGTCTTGATGGTACTCTGATTCAAGCAGATAGTTGTTATATGATGGTAATAGGATATTGAGAAGAAAAATGGAAATTAGGAAGAATATATATATATATTATTCAATGTGCTGAAAACTTGTAGTAAACGCTCTACAATCAGGAATTCGACATGCCACAAAGTATCCATTCTTCGACCACAGCAGGAGCACTACCATCGCAGAAACCACAAACATACGCCAGGTCTACATATTCTCCATTAGTGTAGATGAGTGACATTTTAGTTAGCACGTGTACAAGCACAAGCAAGGTTAACCAATGCTTCTCTCTGGAACACCCATGCTTCTCTCTGAAACCGACCCATTAAATATGGTGTGAGACATAAACTGGGCCAAAGGTGTGCAATCCCCATTTATATCAAGTTAATACCCTGTTTTTTGTGCTTAACAGTTAGTAGAAAATACTGATCGTTTTTTGGCGAACTCCGGCGCTGCAGTGGCTGTAAAAGAGTTGACAGTATCTGCTACACCAAATTTGCTGCAACTTCCTGAGCTCTTCAGAGCATAGCTAACGATTTGGTATCCCAAGAGATGTTATAAGTAATCAGGCTGACACAAAGTTTTGTTTTTACAAATATATGTAGTATTTACTGATTTGACTGGTATAGGTTTCATGCACAAAAACTGTTTCAAAACTGGCTCTCTCGTCAATGATTTCGCCACAGCTTGTATGTCGTTTCAATAATTACAGGTGATGTCACCCATTATTATGGACAGAAAATCCGAGGATTACCATAAAAATCAATTTGGTTTTCACAAACTGGTAGCAGAGTATTAAACAATAATTTGTTTCTTTTATGTTGGTATAATATGCACTGCGAGGTTCTTCCTTTTTTAGCACTGAAATTTACAAAATATGTTCGCAAACTATACGTTTTGCATAGTCACTTATATCAGGCACGTTATTGGTTGGAGAATGTTCTTAATACGTATACAAGTTTTTTACATAAACGCCAACGAAAACCTAGTTTCACTTCTTATGAAAAGTATTCTAGTATTGCAAAATGAGAATTGTTTATTTATGATACACGTTGAAGTATCGATTAGTAGCAGTCGAACCAGAAGAAATATTTTTGCACATGATAAAAATAAAATTAATTTAGTGACAAAATATGAAGCTGTACCATAAATTGAGTTTCAAAATGAACAGATGAATGGAACACTAATGTTACAAAATTTATATAAGTCTGTAAATGTGACAGCCTGACTCTTGAGGTCTACAGTGTTCAGCGTAAGAATAAAACTGATGTAACCATTACACCATATATAATTCCGCATTTGCTGGAATCTCATTGGATTTCGGTTAATGTGGAGCGGAAGCCAAGCTGTCTCGAGTATTGTCAAGTACAACAACAGGGATACGTTTTACGCTGTACATTACGCGCATATGACTGACAATAATATGACAACAGCTTTACCAACCCATTTACTTGAAGAGCACATGCCATCCACCTTGTCCAACTAATCTGCAGTGATGTGAGCAGTTGCAGTTACAGTGTAGAAAGAGAAGAACAGAGAAAGAATATAGCTTCGAAGTCATTTAATTTTTTAACAGAATGTAACAGTATTCGGCAAAATTCCAGCAATGCAGCACACTTCTTATGAGGATAGATGAAAACTATAACAAGCTCTCGTTTTTAGCTAACACAGTATTGTAAATAAGAACAAGAGTAAAGAAAATGCTCAATTTAAACATGAGGTACTTTTTGCCATTTTGTCATATGTAGACATGGTTTGAGACCGTGGCTGTACAATAACAGCTACAAATTGGTTTTAGTTTAGTTTGTTCAAAAAGTACCGTTATTGGTTTCGAGGTTTTACAATTCACAATCAGTGGATCTATTTATTCTTTCATTATTACAGATTATTCAGTGGTTTTCTGCGAGTTGCCGTGTAAAGTCCATCTGGCTCATTTATTTTATTAAGAAAACTGCAAATACAAATACGCCAGATGGACATATCACAAAAACTCAGAGGAAACCAATGTATAATATGCATTGACGAAGGCATGAAAAAACTGTCTAATGATGAATCGTAAAAAATTCGAAACTGGTAACGGTACTTTTTGAATAAAGTAACCTAAAACCAATTTGTGGCTGGTTGCTGTACACCATCAACAATTTACAGCGTATTTTTTTCGTGTGAGCTATCTGTGGCTGAAAAATGTATTGCAGGGACTTCATCATATAATCAAATATTGAAGTCACTGAAAGTATTACAATCATCATCTGGTAATTTTGAACTCCTTGGATATCCTTATCCGAGAAAAACATTTCAAAAGTGGAATAGTCATCTGTCATGTCGATCAACAATTCACGAAGCTATCCAAGCGTCATATTATCTCCTCTTTTTTTGTGCTGTATCGCGCCAACGTTCGGCAGAAAACTTTGATGACACTTCATGCATTTGTTCCAGTACGTCTCGCAGCTTAAATGTCTGGTTATTCTCGCGGCAAATCTCTTAATTTCGCTCCAGACCAGTTTCGTTGGGTTCATATTTCAGTGGTACGGTGACAGCTGTAAAAATGCAGCATTTGTATGGTGTGCTCAATGCCATGCAAATTATAGTTTTCCATGTTTCTATTACGCTTATCACTCTCGTCTTTTGTGAGGGCACTTCTATGATATAAAGCAATGGTCATAGTCCAAATAAAGAGTATTTGAGTTTTCATTTTTGTCCTAAGAATCTGGTTTGTCATGTCTTCTTAAATTAAATAATCTTTGACAATCAAGAATTTATGTTTGCAATGAAAATTGGAATTTTGCGTGCAAAATTAATTACAAACATTAATATGTGCATTTTTCGTAAATATAATGGTGAAATATGTGTTAATTCCCATAATTATATTTGATGAACTTTATTTTAAGAAGTGTAGGTATTCCAAATCGAAGCAAAAAAGGACCACCACGAGATTTGAACCAGCGACTGTAATCTGTCTCAAGTTACGCCATACAGCTATGCATTTTTTTACTGAAGTGATTTAATTTATTAAACAGGGTCCTCAGAAAATTTAAAGCCAATTTTTTTGTGTAAATTTATGAAAAACTTTGAAAACTATCTGTTTCTCATCACTTTTGAACGATGTTCCATGCGAGTGTTTCATTTTCACAGTACATATTAACAGCACAACAATCAGACCACAACAGTACAGAGACAGCAACCGTACATTATTTTTGAAATATAAACCACATAGGTAGAGTATGATTAAGAAATACATCGAGGTTTTTAATACATCAGAATACCTTAAAGTTTCGTTTATTGTAACATAAAACAAGATATTTAAGAAATAAAAGGGACCTGCTACCAAGAGCGTAACAACAGAAGTGTACATGTGCCATCGTTGCCGACGAATCATCGCATTTGTGTTTGTTTACATCAGGTTTATTCTCATGAATAACACATACTGGTATGTTTTATGTGAATGTAAACATTAGGCTGTGCAACAGTTTAATCTGCTACCACAAAATTTACTTGGTGTTCACATTTGTTGGCTTCACTAACTCACAACCACAGTACCACCTTTCAACCTAACCCATAGTTTGGACTACGCTATTCATCGGTCAGCCACCACAAACAAATCGACCAATTTCAGCAAAACAGCAGTTGTAGCATACTGATTTTAGCGACTCACATAGCAGACTGACTATGTAATGATTAAGATGCCATTGTCAGAGATGACATGTGAGTCAAAAATCAGTTACCTGAGACTCTCTTGATGGTTTAATATTAGTAGTAACAGGTTCAAATAGCATTGGTGTAGCTGAACTAAAATCCAACCCTTAATCGTTTCCACAATGACTTGTGAATGCAATGGATGCAAACTTCCAATCTCTTTGACATCTTCAATATGTCACGAATACAGTGAACTCATCAAAGCAACAAGTACTCTGGCGCACTCTGAGAAAGCTTGTAACCTCCCCACAGTAAAATATTGTAATTAATATTCACATTTAGTGTAACCTCCCAACAGAAAAGTTCTGAAAGCTCCCAACAGTAAAAAATATAACTGCAACATTGACGTTTAGCATAACCTCCCAATAAATAAATTGCGTAACCTATCAACAATAAAATGTGACTAATCTCTCAATAAAAATTGTGGCTCACCTATAACCTTTCAATAATTGAATGTGAATTTAAACTGCAGTGCTGCGTCATGGCCCTGAAAGATCATACCGAATAAATTGAAAATTCTTACTTCCATAAGGTCGCCGGATAACGTGTATATATCTGCTCCTATAAGAAATTTTTCTGGCACAGCTCAGTGCAATGCTGGCCGATAGATGTGTCATGTATAAAAAGATGACCAAGGATTGGAGAAATTAGTAAAATCTTTAAATTGAGTTGAATGATTGTCAAAAGTTAATTTTTATAAGAAACATTATTATTAAGAGATTTCTTTTTAAAAGCATTTACATGGGACTTGATATACCAATACTACATATGCATGAGGCTGCTTTTACCTTATACTACAACGCTCAGGCACCTCCATGGCTCCCACGTCGGCCCAGCCAACTCCACACACACACGACTGCTAGCAACTACTTACTCCTACTGCTACACAGTTCCTACTGCTGACAACACTGCTCTCTGGTCTCTCATATAGCTTACATATCGGAGGCAGCGCGAGCAATCCATCGAAATTACATCTGCTCAAGAGCGCTAGCAACAAATTCCTTAACCATGGACCTCTTACAACCTAACGCACCAGCTGACTAGAACTGACTTGAACAGTTTATTGGTAAGATGAGGTTCCATGCCCAGCTAATGTACAAAGCCTTCCATAATTTTAATAAGTACTTAAATGGGCATCAAGTTCCAAAGAGGTATTGTGAAACGAGAATGGTTAGACTATGGAACTGCAAAGAATTGTAAAATTTAAAAAATAACTGCTGCTTCTAAAAGACCATAGAAAAGTTAATAATGCTTCTGAAATCAAGGATCAGCGAAAACTTCGTTAAGAAACTGTATAAGAAATAATTTTAGGAGGTGGCTAAACAATAAATACTAATTAAAAATAGTAAAAACCAGTGCAAACAGCCTTGCCAGTAATTAATAATATTACATGTGAAGACAGAAATTCTAATAACACAGTTACTAGCAAATGCATTGAAAAAATAATTTGTAATGTGTGCAAAGGAAACCAAAAAGCTAATTAATAAACCTAATATATATAGTTATCTTAATAACACAAGCCTTAATAACGTTTATAAGAGCTCTTCTTTAGTCAATTTTAGAGTGGTACAGTGAGAAAAGTCTTAAAATTATCAAAATAATGAAAAATTCGTGTAGCAGAGATATTTTTAATATGTCAAATAATCTACTGAGAGAAATAGTACATTAGATGAAACTTCCTGGCAGATTAAAACTGTGGGCCAGACCGAGACCGAGAGAAGTAAAACTGTGAGGACGGGGCATCAGTCGTGCTTGGGTAGCTCAGTTGGTAGAGCACTTGCGCGCGAAAGGCAAAGGTACGGAGTTCGAGTCTCGGTCCAGCACACAGTTTTAATCTGCCAGGAAGTTTCATATCAGTGCACATTCCACTGCAGAGTGAAAATCTCATTCTAGTACATTATATGTTAGTATCACAAAGATATTCTATAAACTTGTGTCTCATAGAGTTGTTTCTTCAAACCCTGTCGAACTATGAAAAGTCACTCCAGTCTGTAAGAGAGATAGCAAATGTAAGACTGCAACCTAAAGGTCCATTTCACTAATCCAAGTGCTATAGTCTGTGTAGGATACAGTGACCAATGCACTGCGACCCATTTTCGTCCAAAGTTCTGGGTGAATTCATTCGCTTCTTCAGAAGGGGAGCCTAACATTCTTTGCTTGCTTTTGGATGATCAGCGACATGCTGCAATGTTAGAAGTAAGGCACACGCCCTACAATCATTCTCAAACGATTTTACAGAAACTATTCTGTAAAAATAATTCATTTTTGCCTTACTTATAGATTTAACTGCTAGCTTTATGATGATGTGCCCATCATTTCGTTAATATACATGGTTATTGTGATATTTGCAGTTAAGCAAGACACAGCGCGAAATTCGAGAAAGTTTGCAATGACAAATAGGGTCACTACCATTTTGCGTTTCGTGCATATTACGTAATATGTTACTGTGTATGAAATGTAGGTGAAGTGTTGAAGTTTTCTTTAGACTTCGGTGAATGTCTTTATTAGTCACTAATTTCGATAAGAGTTACCTGATGTAAAATAGGTTTGGCAACAATATAAGTGAAGACATTACATGTTTATGCATGTACCTGGGATGTACATTTTCGTAAGCTATTGACCTTACCTTTTCTCATATAAAACTTAGTTTACCACTAACTCAGACTCTCGCAATTGCATATGAACAACATGATAGTGAGGTGACACTGTGTACACTCCATTATGTCTTGGCAAAAGAAGCACATTTCAACATGGCAACAAGAGAAATTTAAGTTTTACACACAATTAGTCACTCATGACACTTCTTTGAAAGTTACAAATGGCTAACAAGCCAGCTGAAAATAAATCACTGCTTTTGTTGCATTTCCAATGCAACTATATTTGTAGATACTAATCAAAGCAGAGGTGATAATAGATCTTTTTGAATGTTACCATGTAAGTCCGGGCATGAAGGAGCTAAACTCAGTGTTTGCAGAAAATATTAGTGTAGGCTTCAGTTTAGGACAGCACTACCCCTCAAGCACTTGGCACTTTCCCATAGAGGGCCTGCCCACAACCCTAACTACTACCAATCTCCCCGTTCATATTCAGCTGACTATCTAAGCAAGGTCTTTGATTGTGTTGACCCCTCTTTTGCATTCTAAACTGAAGTACTATAGAATTTGTGGCAAATGTTTAGACAAATCAAATTGTCCCTTAATAAAAGTAAGCAGGTGGTGAGTTTAGGTAGTCAGCTGTCAAGCCCACTTGACGTTCAACTCTGAGTGCCACAAGGATCTAAATTAGGACCCCTTTTATTCCTTGTACAAATAAATGACTTACTGGTGCCAGGAAATACATATGTAAAGATGTATATGTATGTAAATGACAAAATTTATCTGTCTGTAAATCATGTTTTTGAAGACCTCGTTATTAGTAGGGAGATTGCGGCATGGATGCAATTTTGATATCAAATTGATATGCAAATTAATTAAATTGGCCTGCCAGAATGGCCGAGTGGTACTAGGCGCTACAGTCCGGAACCGCGAGACCGCTGCAGTCACAGGTTCGAATCCTGCCTTGGCCATGGATGTGTGTGATGTCCTTAGGTTAGTTAGGTTTAGTAGTTCTAAGTTCTAGGGGACTGATGACCTCAGCAGTTAAGTCCCATGGTGCTCAGAGCCATTTGAACCATTAATTAAATTGCTCAATTAATTACCCCCAAACAACTACAGTTCCAGATGATGTCATGTGTTTTCCTCAGCCTGTAAAGGGACGCATATTGTGTAATATATTACTATGTATGAAATTTGGGCGTCATACTGACACCCATCCTTCGTCCTTGCCCAGCTGCTGTATTGGTGAGACATTCGAATTTTGACGGTAATTTCGAATTTTGGAGGGAACTTCGAATTTTGTCGGGTATTTCGAATTTTGGCGGGTATTTCTGTCTTCCAGGGCTGTACTGATATCTCGCCACATCCCATGACACATGCATGGACATACAAAAAATAGAGCAGGTGCATTGCATCTGGAAAATATTTGGTTATGAGTGATCAGATGCATTCAAGTACAGTGCTACACTACACCATCCGAATAATGCGCTGTTCTATCTTTTTGATAAGAATAGTGCTCATAAAGGATTGGCTCCATCCTTCCAATGGACATCTAGCACACAAAATAGCGTAGTTGGGATGATCATGTGCCATCATCATGGATCTTTAATAAGAGTATAAAAGGGCATGTGATGTACATAGCAGAATACATCAGTTTGTTGTTATTACTGAAGAATCTTGACAATATTATTATGAAATATCGGTAATATAACTTGCGTCGAAGATGTTATGCTCTTTTAGAGGATGAACATAAATGTGCTTGTATCCCCTAAAGAATCGTTTTGCAAAAAGGTTTTCGCTATTTGTGGGCTGCAGCACTGTCGAAATTAACCTACAAGTGATTCAAATCGAGTCTTCGCGATTGGTAATATGCATGCATAATCTATATATATTTGTGTGTGTAGAGCTGTTGGTGGGCAGTGGTTGCAGTTCGAGTGCATAATGTACTAACTGTCCATCTATAAATTGCACTGCCACAGATGCATAATCTGTAGGTATGGGAAAGGGAAAATCTCACTTTTCACGACACTAAGTGTGGTCAACACACTGTCAACTAACAAAGAGCTGATTACTAAGATAAAAAAATCTAGTTTGTAGATGTCCTGACATGGGAAGTATCAGAATTGGAAGGTGTAAACAAAAGCAGCAAAGCTCATTTGGTAACCAATAAGAGCATATACATACAGGAAAAAATATCAGAGCAGTAGCAGAAATCTACTATGTACACATCTCAGTCCCCTGTTGCAGACCGCTACATGGTAGAGCGGAAGTCAAATGAAAATGTAGAACTATGCCAGACTTTGAGTTTGCATCAACTGCATCACTCTCTGATGTGTCGTAAGAGCACATGGATTTGCATCCAGGCTATGAATTTGCAGTCTGCACCACTCGTTAAGACTCATCTAGATACGAGAAGAGTGTTGCTATGCTTTTCATAACCTTCCTAGCCAAAATACATGCATGTAGATCTGGGGGAAGTGGGAAACTCTTAGAATTTTCTAATAGGTTGGTGTGTAGGACACGCTAATATCGCTGAATTAAATCAAAAACGAATGGTATATATATGCTCATATTGCCTGCATATATATATATATATATATATATATATATATACGAGAAACTTTGGAAAAAGTATGAAAAAGTGACATAAAATCGGTAAAAATCGAGGAAAACTTGGTATAATTATGATAAATTGATGAGAAATACGTAAAATTGAAGGAAATACAGAAAAATATCTAAAATCGCGAAAAAACTAGCAGAATTACGGTAATTGACTGAGAATACATAAGATTAGAGAAAAAGTACCATGAAATGCGGAGAAATGAAGTGGGTTGGAGCACACGGAGAGTCAAGACTGAGCAAACCTAAAAAATTATGCTCTGGATGCATTCAGCTTTAACCTTCTCCCTCCCTCTGTAAACTACATGGGTTTTCGTAACGCATACTTCAACAGAGGCGATATGATTATCATACAGAGGTGCCATATTAAACCAGGCGAAACATATGTACCCCAATTCATAAATGTGTTCGCATTCATGCAGTCGAATATAGATATTACCAAATTACAGTTGGTTCTCATAAGCAGTGTTATTCCTTAAGTATTAAGGAGAAGAATCAATGTGTTTATCAGACTTAAGCCATTCACTAGAGTGTTCTGTAACAGAGTTGAGCCGATGCCACATAAATCAACTGAACAGTGTGAGGATGGACGTACTCGAAAGATCTGGTGATAGGTCTAAATTGCCATATTATCCAATATATGAGCAAAACTACCGAACATCGGACCAGGATTTCTATGTACAAGAGGAATGCTACCAGAGACGTGTTGATGCTACTGTAAAAGAATAAGACTCTTACATTTCCTCTAGCTACTGATTGTGGTGCTTACTCCCTCATAAGAACTTGCTGCTCAATTATGTGTAATTTCTTGCAACAGGACGTGGCTGGTAACTCGGTGTATCAACTTTCGAAAATATTTGTGTCGTTTTTTTCCTCGTTTTATTTCCTAGTGAGACATAGCCACATCCGTCAAAACTGATACAGCTACTAGCAACAAGCACGACTGACGTGGGAAGTGAAGTTGAGGGTACATACATTTTTGACTTAAAAAGACGTGTAACTCCATAAATTACCTAAAAGACAGAACAGCAGTCTCCTGATTTCATTCTAGTTGGTTTATAAGCAGCTCGAGCGGTATATATACTCTGACGATGCCTTCCTATGACACCAGGATAGTGTAGAAGGAAGCAGTTTTATCGCTTTAACCCGGCGAGGATGTGGCAGGGTCAGTTTGAACCTGCTCATTTTGTTTTCTTGGCAGTTCTTTGTTGTGCAGTTGCACATTGTCGAAGTTCACAGTAGCTGTAATTATTGAACTCCCCTCCCTAACGCGTACAGGCACTCAGTCAGCTGCCGTCCGTGAAAGGGGATAAACGAGTGCAAACGGTAAGACGATATTTTTGACCCTTCCACAACCACAAGGTTTCTGTGGCATTTTTCAGTTTATTTTCATGAATGTTTCGTAGTTTTTGGTGTTTGTAGTCAAAATGAACAACAAAGAAAGGGAGGCTGAGTGTATATGTCGTTGGGTGGCGGAATTATCAGACAATGGAAACGACTTTATGACAGATGGCAGTGAGTATGAAGATTTTGTAAGTGAGCACAGTGGCAGTAGTTGTACTGAGCAAGTTGCCAGTGAAGGCAGTGATAAAGAAGATAATATACCACAAAATGAGCAACGAAATACTGCCCACAGTGCTGCATTACCAGAATTAGTTCAAAAATGGTTCAAATGGCTCTGAGCACTATGGGACTCAACATCTTAGGACATAAGTCCCCTAGAACTTAGAACTACTTAAACCTAACTAACCTAAGGACATCACACACACCCATGCCCGAGGCAGGATTCGAACCTGCGACCGTAGCAGTCCCGCGGTTCCGAACTGCAGCGCCAGAACCGCTAGACCACCGCGCCCGGCCCAGAATTAGTCGAGCGATAGGAAAATCAGGTACGCAGTTCATTTTATTTTGGTAAAGATAGTACCAAGTGGTGCAAAAATCCACCTCAACAAAAACTTTGGAACCATTCTGAAAATATTATCAGACAGGTACCTGGCGTGAGTTTAGAGGCAAGATTAGCAAAGACAGAGCTAAAACGCTGGAGTCTGTTTTGCAATGAAAATATGCTTAGTATTACCTTGAAATACACAAACTTGCAAATTTCAGAATGGAAAGCAGCTTGTAAAGTAGCTGCAAATCACTATTTTATGAAGGAAATGACCTTGAACTAGCTGAAGGCTTATATTGGTTTTTTTATACATTGCTGGATTTTACCGATCTGTGAGGCAGAACACCGTTGACCTTTGGGTACCAGACGAAACAGGCGTTGAAATATTTCGGCTGACAATGACACGGCAGCGTTTTCAGTTTATTCAAAGCTGTCTTCGTTTTGACGTTAAATCCACATGTGAAGAAAGGAAACAGCTGGACAACTTAGCGCCAATATGTCAGATATTTGAAGTATTTGTTGAAAACTGCAAGAAAGCCTGTGTACAAGGAGAATAGATAACCGTAGATGAAATGCTGCTTGCATTCAGAAGCAGATGCTAATTTAGACAATACATTCCATCAAAACCGGCCAAGTATGGCATAAAAATATTTGCCTTGTTCGACACAAAGAATTTCTGTATCTTCATCCTCGAAATATACGCTGGGAAACAGCAAGAGGGACCGTTTTCACTGAGTAAAATTGGCTCTGAGCACTATGGGACTCAACATCTTAGGTCATAAGTCCCCTTCACTGAGTAATAAACCATTTGATGTGGTAAATCGACTGTTGCAACCCATTTCAAAAACAAGTCGTAATGTGACTTTTGGTAATTGCTTTATGAGCTATGAACTAGTGTTTCATCTGCTGAAATAACACGAGCTAACTTCTGTCGCAAAAGTGCTTTAGAACAAAAGGCAAATTCCTCCTGAGTTTTGCAAAACTGATGGCAGAGAAATCTACTCATTTGAGTTCAGATTCCAAAAGGATTTTACGCTTGCTTCTCATATACCAGAGGAAAACAAACTTGTTTTGCTCATGTCTTGTCTTCATGTTTAATATTTCTACGAAAGGTTGATTTGACATTGCAGATGAGGTTTCAGCGACTTATGATGTAATCCAAAAGAAAAAAAATGGCCTCAGACTATATTCTCTGCAATACTGAATATGGCCAGCATAAACGCGGATATTATTCAGTGATCAAATAACAATAAAAACAATAAGCATCGAAATTTCAAGGTGAACAAAAATGATATCAAGAGTGTCCCTATGCTAGACATCGTAAGACACCTCATGTTTGTGAAGGTTGTCGTAAGTGCATTTGTCAAGAACACATTGTTTCATTCAGCCAAGAAAGTGCTATGGCAGGAGATGATTAAAAGCTTATGTCAACGGTTTATTGTTAATTTTGTGTTCAAAGAAAAAAAAATGGTTCAAATGGCTCTGAGCACTATGGGACTCAACTGCTGTGGTCATAAGTCCCCTAGAACTTAGAACTACTTAAACCTAACTAACCTAAGAACAGCACACAACACCCAGCCATCACGAGGCAGAGAAAATCCCTGACCCCGCCGGGAATCGAACCCGGGAACCCGGGCGTGGGAAGCGAGAACGCTACCGCACGACCACGAGATGCGGGCTGTTCAAAGAAGATTTATCTCGTAAATACTTAGGAAAAAGTCCGAATTACTGATGAGAATGTATAGTTTTGTAGATTTTAAAAAATATGTAACGTTAAGAGCTGTTAAAATGATTATTTTGTAGACTTTATGTAAAAATTAAGTAATAAAGTATTTGTGCACTTAATGGTGTTCACTCATATGAAAATCCTTTAGTTAATACGTAATTCATAAGTTTAATTCCCATCTTTTGTTAAAAAGTGTCAATAAATACTTAACAAATATAAATGAAAGACAGGGTCAATATGACCCTCCACATCGTTGATATATGCTTTTTGCACCACATCCTCGACGGGTTGAAGTTTGTCACCGCAATGATTGTGGTAGGAAACTTGCAGAGTGATTGGACAAATATACACTGCATTACAGTCTTCAGAAACCATATGGTTTTAACATTATAGCATGTTTGGGTGCAGAACCATGTAGCTATAGAAGGGTGCGTTTATGCTCAACGATCATTTCTCTCGTGCCAGTAACTTCCTGGTATTGACTCCAGACAGTGGAACAATACTTCATAATTGATAGCACAGTTGATTTACATCAAATGTTTCTAATTCCATCCGTCTGGAGCTCCATCATGAATAAACCACATGTTTCTTCTTAACCGGCTGATATATCACTACAACACTCTCATGTGTACTATACACCGATACGGGGTGCTACCCTCCTCGACATGCATGCACCTGGAGAGATCTTGTGCATTTGGATGGGTGCCTTGGATAAAATTGGTGTGGAACAGTCGTCGTTGAAGAGCAGTTACCGACGCGGCTCGCCCTGTCCCTTCACAACATGTTGAATGTAATGGGTGTAGGGCGCTCATACTTCTGGTCAGTTGCATATTAATTTGGAGACCGTGTTGCAGGAAGGATTGGTCAAGGACAATGTGGGAGGGATCTGCCAACGTCCGACTTTATCCTACGAATGCGAGTATACTCTATATGTTCATCCACACAGGGAAAGTAGGTCAGTCGTAATCGTAACTTCTGCTCTATGATCGATGTGCTGGAAATATGTAGATAACCTAATTGCACCGATATGGGAACCTATCTGGTATACTTTGGCATATATGACCAAATAGACGTCCTGCAGTCATCTACCTGCATTTTCAGTCTATTACATAGTAATTGCAACGTAGTGAAGGGGTCACTTAGCGATGATACAGAAATTGGGAAGCATTCAGCTGTGTCATGACTGGCGTTGAAATTATGGAACTCGCATACTTTGTTGTATATGACCAAATGGACATGCTGCACAGTTATCTATCTGCATTTGCGATCTAGTATATGGCGTCTGCAAAGTAGTGGAGGGGTGATTCAGCGATGATACAGCAATGTGGAAGCATACTGCTGTGTCACTGGCTGCCGTTGAAACTATGGAACAACTGGTAAAACTGCTAAAATTAATCGTGCTATCAACTGTCGTGCGTATTACGGTACATTGTCCCATATCAACAGTGTGTTTCCCATCCCATCCATCCACAGGTACAATGTTGATTAGCACACAATTATTGTCTGACACCACTTTGTTGAGTTGGAGAGAGCATCTGCTACTTGTCACTGTGGAGCATAGGATTAAATGTGGAGGGCATCACCTTCAGACAATTGTGTAGAAGTGTTCCTCAGTGCGCCAGACTTGGTCTTTTTCCATATGCTGCGATGCCTTCCGGACTTTTTTTTAACAAATAAGATAACAGTACCTCTTTTTATTTCTACTACCTTGCGTCAGTTCTGATCAGCACCTTCCAGCGATGTCAACACCAGAACAGTAATCATGTGCATGACTGCAAAATGAGGAAACAATGATCTTTTAAACAAAACACTGAGACATCTACTACCCCATGACTGTAGAAGATGAGATGAACTGTATAGGTCATCACCTTTGGATAGCTGTTGGGAGCGCTCTACAATGCCACAAACTCTTCCAGTTTCCATTATGTTGCGATGTCATCCTCGTTTTTGTCAATGAGAAACTTCGCCTCTGTGTTTTATTTCTACCAACCTGTGTGTTGTGGCAACTGCATAGTTTACACCACGTGGGGTTCAGCTTTCTGTGAGAGCCAGTGAATCGAAACATGTTGATGTCGGTTTAGCACTTGATACAGACTTTGAAGCCATGGTAGAAAACAAGGTGATGGTGGTGTACAAAGCTGAAGTCAAATACTGCTTAAAAAAAACAATGTTTTAAACTGCTTGTGAAGGAACAATTTGCAATTAATTTGACATTTATGTAACAAAATCTTTTGTGTCAGGTTTCGAGGTTATTTGTGGTTGTCAAATTAATGTCACATTGGGTGCCTGAAACAAAAAATATTCTGCAGATCTAGTTTCCTGGTTTTTTCCTTGGACAATGACACGTCCAACATGAGGCGTGTTTACAAATTTATCTATAAAGCTCCCCTCAAAACCCTTCCTTGTAAAAATACCGACAGAAAACAAATTCTTCCTTATTTTTGAGATGTGCTAATTCATCCATCTCTCCAACGCCCGTTTACGAATTTCTTTACTTTTATCGATCCGATTCGCTTCACTTCGCATTTAGCGTTATCTCCAACTGAAATTTCAGTGTATTGACATTCGAGAATTTCATTGAACGATTTCCGCCGAACAGTAATGCGCCGCGATGCCCCTCTTTCGGCAACGCCAGCATAGTCTCAATCACTTTTTCATGGGGAACTTTTAAGTGTGACCAACCGTTGGTAACAAACAACGCATTTACATTAACTCAGTTTTCCTCGCTATTTTTCTTCTTTTTAGTATGACAGTTTCTCTACAGATCACCTTCTATCCCACAGGTCCAGCAAGTAAATTTTCTTCTTGGAATCGCCCGATTTGGGTTCTTCTTCTTCTCGCCCATATGCTCTTGGAAAGTTCGACGTATCCTCCACATTGTTTAACAGTTTTTCTTTCAGGATGAGCCACTCTTGAAGATTCAGAGTCGGTTGCTGATCCTTGGGCATACTGTCCCAGGCTGTGGCTATGACGTGGAATTTAGTTGTAAGGCTTCTGTGGATCTTGGCCATGATCACTACACCTGACATGGTTCATGGTTTCACCCTCTGAAATGGTGCTTTTTTTAAATAATTAATAGAATATACATCGAAACGCTAAAGCAAGTTGAAGGCAGTAGCCGTAATTTGTTTTTGGATTATATAAAAGCAGGAGCTGTGAGCTCTCTCGTTTCTTTTCGACGGCTGTTTCACAATATGTAAGGGTCGCTCTCGTGTCTATAACTTTTGATTAACCCTTTCTTTACCGAATTTCGAAGTTTTGAGAAAAAATATCTGAATTCGTTTTTACACTTATTTAGGTGCATAACCCAACGGTTGGTCACACTTAAAAGTTCCCCATGAAAAAGTGATTGAGACTATGCTGGCGTTGCCGAAAGAGGGGCATCGCAGTTCTTATCTGGAAATCATTATGCAAGTCAAATGTATGATGTACTTATGCAGGAAGGATTGTCACAACACACGATAATTATTTGACTGTTAACGAAAGTGCAAAACTTACCTATTTTACACGTTTTTTATCATCAATTCTTCACAATGAAGACTCATACATTGCATACATTGATGTCCCTGATGGGGATATATCAGATGTTGGGGATGAAGATAAAGATGAAACTGTCGAAATTGATGAAAGTTCTCAAGATATTTCCGAAGCAGCTGACATGAATTTCATTCAGATGGTGGAAAAGGAGGATGGAGCTGAAATTTCGGCAATTAGAGAGGAGCAAGAGACAGAATATGAATTTCCAAAGGTAGGGACCACTAACAGAAGTAACAATATTGGGAAAGTACATAATTATAAGTATAATTACGTATTTTAGACGTCAATGTCTTTACATTTCAGGATGATGCAGTCAGGAGTGGTAAAGTTGACACCTTTGCAATTTTGGTATTTTACTGCACATGGGCATAATCAAAATGCCTTCCATTCATTTATACTGGTCGAATGAGTGTAGGTATTCACCAACAAACTGCTCCATTTCATTTTTGCTCGTCTGCAAAGAAACTGAATCTTTCTGAAAAGCATAGATATTAGATTGCTCAGCAATGAGTTCAAATATGTCATCATTCATAAATATTTTATAATATTGCAAAGGTGTCATTTCCTCTACTGGTGGTGGTGGAAGTGATCCTTTCCATTCTGTGTCTTGTACCACAAAATCACTTTTTCTAAATTTATAATCACTACGCTTACATCTATGTTTTACTTGCTGCTGCTGCTCCTGCTCACGTGTAGATGGTGCTCCTGCATTTGTATTGTTGTCGCTTACATCTGATTTTGGCTGAGAATCAACAACTTTACCACTCCTGACTGCATCATCCTGAAATGTAAAGACATTGACGTCTAAAATACGTAATTATACTTATAATTATGTACTTTCCCAATATTGTTACTTCTGTTAGTGGTCCCTACCTTTGGAAATTCATATTCTGTCTCTTGCTCCTCTCTAATTGCCGAAATTTCAGCTCCATCCTCCTTTTCCACCATCTGAATGAAATTCATGTCAGCTGCTTCGGAAATATCTTGAGAACTTTCATCAATTTCGACAGTTTCATCTTTATCTTCATCCCCAACATCTGATATATCCCCATCAGGGACATCAATGTATGCATTGAACTCATTATCGGGTAAATTCATAATATATTCTAGGTCAGCATCAGTCAAAAAGCCAGACATAGTGACGCAATATTTAAAAAGTGTCTAGAATGTGATGTTATACCTGCAAAGCAAAATTTCAAACATCTACATCAATAGATTTGTAAAGCGAGGCATTATATTACGGAATTTCCACTCAATTCCACTGTTGCTTTGAAGCAACATAAGGTTTTTCGCAGTTCTTATCTGGAAATCATTATGCAAGTCAAATGTATGATGTACTTATGCAGGAAGGATTGTCACAACACACGATAATTATTTGA
Source organism: Schistocerca nitens (assembly GCF_023898315.1). NCBI lineage: Eukaryota > Metazoa > Arthropoda > Insecta > Orthoptera > Acrididae > Schistocerca > Schistocerca nitens. Next base: position 387,708,198 of record NC_064620.1, read on the forward strand.
CTGTTAACGAAAGTGCAAAACTTACCTATTTTACACGTTTTTTATCATCAATTCTTCACAATGAAGACTCCAGCAACTAGTCACGCTCAACAATTGTATCCTTCTTCCCGCGCGTTAGCTCCTGCCATCTGTTGTCAGGAACAGTCACTACTGGCATGGAGCTTCAAGTAAACAGTGGCAAAGAGTAGTTAAAATCGGTTTGATGCAAAATACATCTATGGAAAGACGATGTTTCTTATAAGCTACGCTGGTAAAGAGAGGGTTAAGTAGTTATGCTAATTTAATTATAAAAGCCGTGTTTAAATTTACAATCTACTTTCCTTTTTCATTAATTCCACACATCAAACTATTATGCTGCATTTCAGAACTTTTTCAGGTTGCAGCGAAGGAGAGTTGCCGACTAATTGTTTGGTGGCCACAGCCGAATGTTACTAGTGTTCCAACGGCTATTACTTTATCAAACTTCTATTTCAGAGTCCCTGAGATCGCTTTTACCGGTCGTTTCTATCAGTATCCGGGCAATGTAATTGCGCAAACTGTTTAGTTTTGAGATCGGTCACAGGCCGCGAAACAATGCCATCTGTCAATGTCCTTGTCGGTGTAGTGGGAATCTGCTGCTGGTTGGCGAAATATATAATTTCGTTATCGACAAGTAAAAATATTCTATGCAACATTTCACCATTTCAGAAGCTTTGCCACCAGCAAAAATGATAAATATAATACTACATTATTTTTTTAAAAAAATACTAGTAATATTAAACTGGCCGAAGCCAACGTGTTGCTCAAACAAAAAATTGTACGATGTTAATTGATGCTTGTTTGTTCTTTTTTTCATGAATCGAATGTATTGTTGGAGACAAGAAAAAACTGATGACAGCAACACGAAACATAAATGAAATTAACTGATGTAACGGAATTACAGCAGACTCCAAGTAGCAACACGGGAAAAAGGTATGATTATCAACATGTTACGAGTTGCTCTGATTTCGCAGTCTGCGATGCTTAGCTCATTTAATTCATGGTCAATTTTGGATTTTCTGCATTTTGCGTGGTTTTTAATTGCATTAGTCATTGTTGCTAAGCGCTATACTAAGATGGCTATTTTTCCGCTGCTCGCAAGCGAGATGAAAACGAATGGTAGTGGACTGTTTTAGTTTGAAGCAACCATATTGTCATTTTAATAATACAGCAATTAGTTTCTGGTTAATTTGCGCCAACTATTCAGTGTGATGTCAAGAGATTTTATTCCAATATGTATTTTCAATTCGTATTATGACAAAGATACGTAAAACTGAAAACATGGATTCAGCAAATGTTAGTGTTTCTGAAAATAAAATCGATGGCGGTAACAATAGTGCCGATCCGATGGTGACAGAATACAATTCTCAAAATGTGGAGGCAGAAGCTAATACGCAGGCACAAGCAATGGAAAGTGCTGAGCAAGTACCTCCTCCCATCGTAGGTCCCTTTTCGCTGTTATTCAATAAAATTGCTGAAATGATTAACACATGCGATGAAGCGCTTGCTTCACGCATAAATACAACTCTTGCTGAGAGAGATGTAACGCTGATATCTCCAATCACTCAGGTAAATGAGGAATTAGTTAAAAAAATTAAACACTGGTTTAGGAACAATCTTGTATCCGGATCCTGTTCCAGCTACTGCCGAGTCTGGGCGCTGATGAGTCCTCTCCATTTGGCTCGGTCCTCCCACCACTTTTCTTCCTCCACGTGCTGCCAGGTCACAACTCTCCTTTCCACAGTTATTCTCACTTCCGTGTTCCACCCTGTTCTCGGGCGCCCTCTAGGTCTTTCTCCATCCGTCCTTATTTCTTCCACAATTTTTGGAAGTCTCTGCCCATGCATCCTCTTAACGTGCCCATACCATCTTAATCACTTTTTTTCTATTTCTTCTTTCATACTTTCTTGTTTAAGGTCCTTTCTAATATCTACATTCCTTACTCTTTCCATTCTTGTTTTTCTCTCAACTGCTCTGAGAAATTTCATTTCCCCCACTTGCCGTCTGCTCCAGTCCCTTTCTCTCATTGTCCACGTTTCTCCTCCATAGGTCACAATAGAGAAGTAATAACTCTTATACATAAGGAGTTTTGCTTTTTCTGAAGCGTCCTTATTCCAAATTAGGTGTATTATTGTTTGGTAGAAATTGCCTGATACCTCCTATTAATGTCGTTGGTTATTCTTCCATCACTAGATATTTCTCTCCCTAAATAAGTGGAACTGTCTACCAGTTTCAGGGGTTCTCCTTTCAAAATAATATTCCCGTTGATCCCTTTGACTCTTCCAAACACCATTACTTCACTATTATTTTTATTGATTTTTAATCCATGTCTTTTCATTATTTCCTTCCACACATCAAATTGTAACTGTATATCTACCTCTTTATCGTCCCATATTACCATATCACCCAGCAAAAATCATTTTTTTGGTCTTTTTCTTTTACTATAACTTTAGCTGCCCTTCTCATTCACTCCATCATAACATTAAAAAGTTCAGGAGACAGAATACTTCCATGTTTAATTTTGAAGTATTCACAGTTCCCCAATAGTGTTCTAATTCTACAATTGTGTCCTCTGTACATTGTCTTTATTACATTAATGTATTTCTCTTCTTTATCTGCCTTCTTCATTTCTTCCCAGAGTCTTTCCCTGTTAACCGAGTCATATGCCTTTTTTATATCTATAAAAACCATTATCACCCTTTTGTTATACTCCCAACTTTTTTCCATCAGCTCATGGAGAAAAAAAATCAGGTCGATAGTGCTCCTTCGTTTCCTAAACCCATGCTGGTCTTCAATCAGCTCCTATCTTTTCACTTATTCGATTTAGTAAAATTCTTTTAAAATCTCGGCTGTATGACTTATAAGGATTATTATTCTGTAGTTTTTACAAAGTCTATTATTGCCTTTTTTGAAGATGAGAATAATGTCTCCTTTCTTCCTTTGTCAGATATTGTACTATTTCTCCACACACTTGACAGTCCTCTATACAACCACTGCATTTCCACGGGACCTGCTGCTCTTATCATGTCCACTGATACTTCATCAGTTCCTGGGGCTTTCCGCACATTCATCTTCTTCACAGCTATTTCCATTTCTTCCTGTGTAATTTGTCCTAATTCTGCTTCCCAACTTCTCTCAATTTCTCCATTACTTGTTGTTTCCTCATGTACCTGCTCCTCAGCGTTTAACAGTTTCTTTAAATGTTCTCTCCAGAGACCTTTTATATTCCTGGATCTTCAATCACAGTACCATCCTCTGTTTCCATCCTTACTGGTACCTCAGAAGCCTTCCTTTTATTTCCCATCATTTTATAAAACATATTCATTTGCTCATCACATCTTCTTCAATATGTAAAAAAATGGAAACTCTTCCCATGCCTTTTTCTTTGTTGTTTCCACTATTCCTTTGTACTTCTTCTTTTCCTCTCTATGTCTTTCATGGTCCTCATCATTTTTAGTTTTCCACCACTTTCTCCATGCTCCATTTTTTCTTCTAAATGCTTGGATTGTGGTATCATCCCACCAACTTGTCTGTCTTTCCATTCCAGATGTTCTACCATATACTTTTTGTGCTGCTTTGACTAAAGTGTCTTTGAATGAACTCCATTCTTTTTCTACTTCGCAGAAAACTTGTTTTAGAAATTTTTGTGTGACTAATTCTCTGTACTTCTCAGCACTTTGACTCTCATTCAGTTTCTAATCCCATATCCTTATCACTTTCCTCTGTTTTCTGTTTTTCACACACTAACGTTTTCCATTGTCTCACAGTAATCTATGGTCTCCATCTGCACTCACACTTGCTATTACCTTCACATTTGTTACTTTCTCTCCCCATTCCCCATCGACTAGGATATAGTTTTAAATTGCAAGAAATTTCCAGGGGCAGATGTGTACTCTGACCTCAATCTATTGGTTATGAACTGTAGATTAAAACTGAAGAAACTGCAAAAAGGTGGGAATTTAAGGAGATGGGACCTGGATTAACTGACTAAACCAGAGGTTGTACAGAGTTTCAGGGAGAGCATAATGGAACAATTGACAGGAATGGGGGAAAGAAATACAGTAGAAGAAGAATGGGTAGCTTTGAGGGATGAAATAGTGAAGGCAGCAGACGATAAAGTAGGTAAAAAGACGAGGGTTACTAGAAATCCTTGGGTAACAGAAGAAATATTGAACTTAATTGATGAAAGGAGAAAATATAAAAATGCAGCAAATTAAGGCAAAAAGGAATACAAAGGTCTCAACAATGAGATAGACAGGAAGTGCAAAATGGCTAAGCAGGGATGACTAGAGGACAAATGTAAGGATGTAGAGGCTTATCTCACCAGGGGTAAGATAGATATTGCCTATAGGAAAATTAAAGAGACCTTTGGAGAAAAGAGAACCACTTGCATGAATATCAAGTGCTCAGATGGAAACCCAGTTCTAAGCAAAGAAGGGAAAGCAGAAAGGTGGAAGGAGTATATAGAAGGTCTATACAAGGGCGATGTATTTGAGGACAATATTATGGAAATGGAAGAGGATGTAGATGAAGATGAAATGGGAGATATGATACTGCGTGAAGAGTTTGACAGAGCAATGAAAGACCTGAGTCGTAACAAGGCCCTGGGAGTAGACAACATTGCATTAGAACTACTGACTGCCTTGGGAGAGCCAGTCCCGACAAAACTCTAGCATCTGGTGAGCAAGATGTATGAGACAGGCGAAATACCTTCAGACTTCAAGAAGAATATAATAATTCCAATCCCAAAGAAAGCAGGTGTTGACAGATGCGAAAATTTCCGAACTGTCAGTTTAATAAGTCACGGCTGCAAAATACTAACACGAATTCTTTACACACGAATGGAAAAACTTGTAGAAACCGACCTCGGGGAAGATCAGTTTGGATTCCGTAGAAATATTGGAACACGTGAGGCAATACTGACCGTACGACTTATCTTAGAAGCTAGATTAAGGAAAGGCTAACCTACGTTTCTAGCATTTGTAAACTTAGAGAAAGCTTTTGACAATGTTGACTGGAATAATCTCTTTCAAATTCTAGAGGTGGCAGGGGGAAAATACAGGGAGCAAATGGCTATTTACAATTTTTACAGAAAGCAGATGGCAGTTATAAGAGTCGAGGGGCATGAAAAGGAAGCAGTTGTTGGGAAGGGAGTGAGACAGGGTTGTAGCCTCTCCCCGATGTTATTCAATGTGTATATTGAGCAAGCAGTGAAGGAAACAAAAGAAAAATTCGGAGTAGGTATTAAAATCCATGGAGAAGAAATAAAAACTTTGAGGTTCGCCGATGACATTGTAATTCTGTCAGAGACAGCAAAGGACTTGGAAGAGCAGTTGAACGGAATGGACATTGTCTTGAAAGGAGGATATATGATGAACATCAACAAAAGCAAAACGAAGATAATGGAATGTAGTCGAATTAAGTCAGGTGATGCTGAGGGATTTAGATTAGGAAATGAGACACTTAAGGCAGTAAAGGAGTTTTGCTATTTGGGGAGCAAAATAACTGGTGATGGTCGAAGTAGAGAGGATATAAAATGTAGACTGTCAATGGCAAGGAAAGCGTTTCTGAAGAAGAGAAATTTGTTAACATCGAGTGTAGATTTAAGTGTCAGGAAGTCGTCCAGTCGTCGCGTGGAGCTACAGCAGTGGTCAGAAGATTCATGGCAACCATGGGCATACTGCTAACGAAAACTGTTACCATCTCAGACACAATACCACATTCTATGATCTCGATCTCCTGACCATATATGACACAGTGAAATACCCCCACACTCAAGTTGAAGCACTGGTGTTCGCGATATTCACAGACCATAAACCATCGACTTTTACATTCAAGCATAACAATGCCAACTCCTCTCCACACCAATACAATCATGTACAGTTCATAGCTCAGTTCACTACTGACATCTAACACATTTCAGGTATCGATAACGTAAGTAGTGCGGCAAATACAGCATAGCCCCACTCTGCATTATTGCAAAATTTATTCAAGGTGGAGTATCCAAGATGGCGGCCATAGATGTGGCAACGTCGCATTGATGTCATGATGAGAAATTCAAATTTTGCTGGGGAAATAGTGCAGCTGGGCTACCTCCACTAACATACCTCCAACACCTTCCCCTCTCATCCCCCTCCCATATCAGGAAATTGGTGCGAAAAGGACTCTGTGCTGGGTTGTTGGTTAGGATGGACATAGTCATTTATCACGTATGCAATGTGGCATGTTGCTTATTTACACAATTTGAGTTGCCATTGATCAAGCATTAGACAGTAGCTCCAACCAATGGGTCCACCTTGAGGTCTGAAGACAACTGACCTAGTTCACAACACCAAAAATAGAGGGCACTGTTGACCCTCCCTCTTTGCCTCCCTCCTCCTGTGACGTAATGCAATATGGCGGCTCGAGGAAAAATGGCGGAAAATTCGCTCAGTCTGTGTTGAGCTGCTGGAATGGGAGGACCTGACGACGACAAGCTAATACAGCGTGCACAAGGTATTATTTAAATAGTGTCTTTAAAAATATTGTTTATTTATGTCTGAAAAGAGACTACACCCCAGAATTGATGTTGGTGTTTAAATAATTTAGACGATGTAAAACAACTGTAGTACCTTATTTTTTATTCCAATAGCAAAAGGAATCACGTTACACATATCTGAAAAACGTTCTCGCGTGTGCTCTGTACAGCAGAGTCACCACTGCTGGAAGAAGCCATGTGCTGGGCCGCTCCATATCGGCCACCGGCCACTGGCAAACGCAGGGGCCACACTACCTGTCATGCTGGAAATACTTTGGCCTTCGTTGTTGCACACAGATATCCCTTGTCGTTGAACACAAACCGTTTCAGGAGTTATTAAATCTGTTGTTTAAGCAATGTACGGAATATTGTCATATACATATCCTGAAGATATCACAGGAACTAAATGTACCACTGCACAAAGAGAGAGAGAGCTTTATAAATGGCACAATAATATCTAAACACTTTCCGATGTAATTACACGTTTTATACCGAGAAATATCCGTCATAATCCAACACACACTCTGAAAAGTCTGTGGTGGGTTCTGGCACACACTTGTGAAACCTCCCAATATTCATCCAGCCTTTCAGCCAGAGACACTTCGCCCACTTTTGTGGGAAATAGATCCCGAAACTGGTATCAGCCGCAATATCCGATTTTACACGCCAAAACAACAATATTTCGAAGTCGAAATAAATATTTATGTAACTCTAAACAGGACGCTCAACACTTTTCGAATTTTAGCTCTTGTTTGAGGCACTGCCAGAGAGAGAAAAATTTCTGCGTCCTACTGCTGCTGCGGTGTTCACTTTTCTGAAATGCTGAGTGGGCTTAGTTCATATTTGCTGCTGGAGTCAGGGATGTTAAGGTTGTTATTTTTTTATTTTCTTCACCTTTCGAAGCAGACTAGTACCTAAGGACAGATGGAAAATTCAGAACAATTACATATCTAAAAGTTCATGATGTATTTCGAATCCCACAACAGATCGTGAAAAAAACACAAACATAATTCGAAGCACTGTCCTATAGACGAGAAAAATGGGTGGAATTTTCGGTGAATTTTCGATGTCCTACAATGGCTGGTCTGGAGGTGCTGTAAAGCCTCAATGGCAGGTGGGGGACATTATCCCATCTGTCTGAACCAGAGGAGACTGGTCTGTTTGTACTTGTCTCTAAACACTTGAACTAAGGAGACATCACGTGACTCTCAAATGTCACGGAACTTTCCATAGATACCTCACCCCTGTCCTGTTCGAACTAGTCTGTAGCGGCTCCTATGACCCACACAAAAGATGTCTTATGACTCCTTAACGTCAAGGAATTTCTTGTGAATGGAGCAACGTAATTGATTTTTACCGAATTTACCGCCAAATTGTTGCTGCCGGTGTGGGAGCACTGTCTGCCACTCTGTGCAGATGGACAAATTACCAGAATTTCAGCGGAAAACTATTTTGTACATAGTGACAAACATACAGCAATCATATTGCACTGACATTTAAACCCTGCAGAAGTGGTCTACAGTTCATGAAATACAGAAACTAGCGCCAGAGACACTTCCTCAGGTACACTGCTCTCGTTGAATTTTTCAGTGTAAACCGATTTCCAATCAGGCTATATCACCACAAACGATTGTACCATCATTCCACATCGATGTAGTAAACACCATTCGTATTCTGCACGATACAAAATCATCACTTCTGCATCCTGCATAGAGCTATCGACCGCCAGACACTCGTACATACATCATGAAGGCAGACAGATCCAAAAAACCGTAAGCACATGCACCGTGTATAGCCGCAGCGCTAGATATTTCCCGCGAGGTCGGTCGGTCATCCACCGCAGCCAACGGTTCCCCCTGGCACAAGGGCATGCCGTGATGATACCATTTCCAATCTGACCAGCTTGCTGCAGTGGTTTCTGCAACTAGTTGCGATCATCTCCAGACTCTGAAATTCCAAGAACGTAAGTATTTTTACATGGTTTGCCAGACTATCATACATTTACGCGATCGTTCTTGATATCGACCACATAGCAGTGCGCCACCAATCGCTTGTACGGTATAATTTCCTCAGATAAAGAGTGGAAATTATATCTCTAGATACCCAAATCTCTAGCGAGGTCATTTTGTGGGAGGTGCTGCAACCCAATGAAAAACCAGAAACTTCTCTTGTCTGTGAAGATCGTTACGTGAAAACTCGGAAGTAGAGAAAACTAGTACTTCCAATCATATTTTTCAACGAATACCTATGCCAATGGTATAATAGATTCCAAATCACCCTTGTACTATACAAAGTCAACTAAGATTCTAATACTTACAATAGAATGTCTGAAGAACCAGCAAATGTCTTTTCCATCTGTTTTTCACCATCTAGACATACACAACACACACCACAGTTGAGGTTCTTTCAACCAAATAAAGACAGCAAATGAGTGGAATCGCAGTACAAGTAGCCAAACAGTCAATTTACATGGGAGGGAACAATTGTCCAGCGCAAATACTGGCCATATTGAATCTTTCAAATTTCCCTTGAGAATACTCACAACGCATGCGATCACAAAGGGTGCCCAGCACATATGGAGTAATAGTTCACTATTCACTTGCGCAGAAGGCGACACAGTTAGGGCAGTTGCATTCTTGTACCCCACTTCTCCAGTTCAGGTAGCTCAGCAACAGTTCCAACTGTGGTTGGGAAGGGAGTGAAACAGGGTTGTAGCCTCTCCCCGATGTTATTCAATCTGTATATTGAGCAAGCAGTAAAGGAAACAAAAGAAAAATTCGGAGTAGGTATTAAAATCCAGGGAGAAGAAATAAAAACTTTGAGGTTCGCCGATGACATTGTAATTCTGTCAGAGACAGCAAAGGGCCTGGAGGAGCACTTGAATTGTGTGGAGAGTGTCTTGAATGGAGGATATAAGATGAACATCAACAAAAGTAAAACGAGGATAATGGAATGTAGTCGAATTAAGTCGGATGATGCTGAGGGAATTAGATTAGGAAATGAGAGGCTTAAAGTAGTAAAGGAGTTTTGCTATTTGGGGAGCAAAATAATAACTGATGATGGTCGAAGTAGAGAGGATATAAGTAGACTGGCAATGGCAAGGAAAGCGTTTCTGAAGAAGAGAAATTTGTTAACATCGAGTATAGATTTAAGTGTCAGGAAGTCATTTCTGAAAGTATTTGTATGGAGTGTAACCATGTATGGAAGTGAAACATGGACGATAAATAGTTTGGACAAGAAGAGAATAGAAGCTTTCGAAATGTGGTGCTACAGAAGAATGCTGAAGATTAGATGGGTAGATCACATAACTAATGAGGGGGTATTGAATAGAATTGGGGAGAAGAGAAATTTGTGGCCCAACTTGACTAGAAGAAGGGATCGGTTGGTAGGACATATTCTGAGGCATCAAGGGATCACCAATTTAGTATTGGAGGGCAGTGTGGAGGGTAAAAATCGTAGAGGGAGACCAAGAGATGAATACACTAAGCAGATTCAGAAGGATGTAGGTTGCAGTAAGTACTGGGAGATGAAGAAGCTTGCACAGGATAGAGTAGCATGGAGAGCTGCATCAAACCAGTCTCAGGACTGAAGACAACAGCAACAACAACCGAATCGCAACCTGAGCTTGAGTTCAACGTTAACCTGGTGGATGGGTTGGTTTAAATGTCTATTGAACAGTATTAGAATGGTTTTTTTGCCAGTATTCTGAATGAGAGGATTTCCTGTTCCGGAAATGTGGATGGGGACTGCGCCAGATAATCATAAACCACGCAAGCATACTTATAGAAGCACCAGGCACGATAAAGGGCTTCAGTTACAGGTTCAGGGTACGTGAGTATGAACCGTTTTTCGTGAAGCCGTACCCTATCCCACTTGTGTACAAGGCGAGTATAGAAAAGGAATTAAAAAAGATGCTAGAGCAAGGTATTATTGAGATGACAGGAAGCTCATACAATCCGTCGTTACTGATAGTGCCAAAGCAGGATAATTCTGTCCATTTAGTGTTAAACTCCTGTCAAATAAATACTGTAATAATGCCGGAAATGGACAGATCAGAAAGCCTGGACGAGGTTCTCCAACGCTTCCATGGTGTTAAAATATTATCATCAATTGATCTCTGATGGATCTTTTGGCAGATAGCCCTCGATCGACCTGCAGGCAGTGTACTGCGTTCATGTGTTAAGGGAACTGTTACCAGTTCCGCCGCCTACCGTTCGGTCTAAACGTACCTTCGGCTGCGTTCATCAGAGGATTGAACAGTATATTACCCAATGATTTAAAAGCATGAGTTACGATATATGTTGATGACATTTTAATCGCTGAAAAGTCCTGAGAGGAACATAACTGGGTCCTGAACAGACTTTAGGATGTCTTTGCAGATGCTGGGGTAACCATCTACTAAACAAAAATCACAATTCGGATGCAAAGACATTAACTTTTTAGGACACGTTCTCTCTGCCGACGGGATCTGCCCCCGACCCAGATAAGATCGCGGCTATAGACGAATGTGCAACTCCCACAACAAAAAGACAACTGAGGGCATTTTTAGGGCTCTGCAGTTTTTACAAAAGATTTATCGACGTGGGGATATCATCCACGCCACATCTGTGTTCACTGACAAAGTAAAAATAACGTCTGGATATAGGACCAAGAGGCAGATAAAGAACTTAATAGCTTAAAGAGAGCATTAGTCAATGCACCATTACTTTCACATGCCGACCTGAACCAAGATTTTTGCTTAATGAAGGACAGCTCAATTAATGGTCAGGGGGCGGTGGTGTTTCAAACAGGCGGAGAAAATGAACCCAGGAAATGGAAAACCATTACGTTTGACAGCCATGTGCTCACTCTCAGCGAGCGAAATTATTCGGTAACGGACTCGAGGCGCCAGTGATCGTATGGGCCTTCAAAAAGTTTCGTTATTAATTGTTCGGCCGAACTACGAGAGTTTTCACTGATCGTCGGGCCTTCCATTTTCTAACAAGAGCGAAAGATTAGGCAGGTGGACCCTTTGGCGCCAAGAGTATCGGTTCACTATAGTGTATATTCTGGGAGAAATGAACGTGGTTGCAGACGCACTGTCGCGTGTTGGGGCTCAAACATACATAGGAAGGTGATTTATGGGATAATAATTTTAGTATCATATACACCAAAGGAGTTGCATTTGAAAACCATATCAATGCCTCGCTGAGTGACATTAGTCACGAGCAGGATAATGATGAATTGTTGTGTGACATTAACACGAAACGGCATGACAGGAACACAGCCGCGCTGTGGCAGCATTACCTGGTGCAGAATGGTATTCTGTTTAAGAGGCGAGGAGTAAACGACGCCCGGTGGCTATTAGCTATTCATGACGAACTAGTGAACAAACCTTCAATAACATGCTGAAGTGAATTCATCGTGTCATTAGAGTTTGTAGGCCCTGTCAGCGAGCAAAACCGTCTACTGTGTCATATTCCGCACCACTACACCCCATTGTTCCTAGCAGGCTCAGGGAACTCGCGGCCGTCGACCTCCTAGGGCCTCTCGTTTGCTCTCAGAGAGACTATGCGTATGAGTTAGTGGCGGTCGAACTCACCACCAAATTCATGTGCCTGCCACCATTGCGACGAGCCATGGGAAGAACGGTGGCGGCAGCCTTTGTTGACCACTTCCTAAAAGGTGTTGGTCCCGTGAAGCACGTCATCTCAGACAACGGACCATAGTTTAGATCAGGACTTTGGAAACATTTGTGAAAGAGAAGGAAAATTAAGCCAATATTTATATCCTTATTTCACGCAGCCTCCAATCTGCATGAGTGAACGATTAAGGAAATAAACAAATTGTGTCGTTTATATTATAGCCACAATTATCGGTCGTGGGATACGCACCTAAGTACCTTCCAAGACCTTCAAAATGAGTTGCCTAATGCCTTGTCGAAGCTGCCACCTGTCCTAGTGCTAAAAAACACTGAACCACCGAGTAACATTAAAGAGACTGTACCTTGGCCAACAGAACCGAGGTTATGGCACAGAGCTGTGGTAAACCTCGCACTGGAGAACATTAAAAGGGCGGCTGATCCAAGAGTGAAGGCATATAAAAGGAGAACTAGAGAAATAAAATTCACACTGGGGTAGAAGGTGCTCGTGAGGGCCCACAAGTTGTCGAATAAGCGGATGGGAGTGTGCAAAACGTTTTTGAATATGTTCAATGGACCTCACCGAGTGAAGCGTATTCCACATCCGAAGGTTGTGGAAACAGAAAGACTACGCACCCGAAAATCAAAAGGGTTGCACCACATATCGAATGTGAAACCGTTTTTGGAAAAGAAGTGTTCGAGAACGAGTTATTGTCGCTAAATGAAGAGGTATATTTTTCGAGAAGAAGTAATAATGGACTTGTGTTTAGCAATCTTTAGCAGTAGGATATTTGTACATTATTTCAGTTGTGTTGTATCAAGCAATGAATTATACAGAGGTATTGTGTACAAAATGGAACTGTATCTATATTTTGTTGTTTTTGTCTGAAGTATATGTTCAAGGTATCTCTCCTGCAAGCAGTTGGTGTGCCAGCAAATAATTCTGCATGTACTAAAGTAAAGAGAACAGAAGACAGCTGATCATGGTGACATGAAGTATCGAATTTAAACTTGTTTTTTTGCTAGTATGCTAATCAGCAGTTAATTGTAAATTAGGAAATGAATGAAGAAGCTTTAGAGTAAAAAAAATATTAATGAGTTTAATATAATTGTATGTTGTAATAAGAATGGTTTTTTTCAGACATGAGGTTTTGTGTTTGTAATCTTATTAGTGAAATAATGTATGACATTTATATATGTTCAAGGGGGTGCCAGTCAATGATTTCAGTCGATATAGTGTCACCCACTCCAGAGAGAGAGAGAGACACCACACCACATACCTGGATAGTGGTGGTATTCTGAATCGAGCATATAGTGCAAATGCCTTAAATTAGCGGACGAGTTCCATTGTGATAATAAGTAGATTTTGCATTTGATTCTATGTAGGATGTTGTTAAAAGTAGCTAACAGGTGTTGGAATGTCTCTAAACGATTTTCCTTGTGCATCTTTATTCCTACTCCAAAAATGTGATCACAGTCCATTTTCAAGGAGCTCGAATAATCCTTCTGGTACCATAATTTAAACTGATTTAAGTAATAGTTACCTTTGAAAGTGTAATCAAAGGAGTAAATCCATAAGATTCTGAGATAACAGTTGTAATTTTCTTTATTATTCACAGATTATTGATTTCTTTTGAATATTTTATATTTATTGAATTAGCTAAATAAGTTTTCTTTGATTTGTGAGCACAACACTCCTATATAATTTACATTGAGTAATTTACTTTGTTTCTTGTGATATAGTAGTGCTTAAACAGATCAGTGCATCAAAGACTAGACACAATTTTGCATAGTGATTACTGAATACCTGTTTAAGAAAACTGTTTAAACATTAAATTTTTATATTTATTCTTAACTTTTTTAAAAAGATTTAGTCAGTTAGAATTCTATGACATTCTATTTAGTTTTCGATATATTGCCAATTATGGGTCAAATTTTTATGCCAATATTAATTACATTAATGCCTTTTTTACGAAATCTTATTGGGCGAGTTAAGTTTTATCCTTGTAACCATGCTTGTTAAAAATCAGAGAGATGGTGGGGTTTGAAATGGAAGTTCAATTTGTCAGTGCATAATTGTTTGCGTGGAGCAAACTGATGAATGGCGCATGCCAGTTAAGTCTGGGGATGTTAGAGAGCGGTGCTCGGAAAACACTTTCGCTCAGGCGAGCTGACGAGACACCGCTGCAGCAGAGACCTTCCCCTCCCTCACCACGCACAGGTCGATGGGTTTGCCAGAAGTGGTCTCTGTGTCCATGGCAACTGCTGACAGGACCAACCAGCTGGGTCAGAGACCGCAGAGAAACAACACATGACAGACGCCGATGAAACTGCAGATAGACAAGGTCTGGCTAGTTGTCAAACCATACCCACATGGACATCTAAAAATGGTTCAAATGGTCCTGAACACTATGGGACTTAAAATCTGTGGTCATCAGTCCCCTAGAACTTAGAACTACTTAAACCTAACTAACCTAAGGACATCACACACATCCATGCCCGAGGCAGGATTCGAACCTGCGACCATAGCAGTCGCGCGGTTCCGGACTGCGCGCCTAGAACCGCTAGACCACCGCGGCCGGCCCACATGGACATCTGGGCTGATTACATTTCTAACCCGGTGTGGAAGAGGGCGTGCCTGAGAAGCTGGCAGTTGCACGGGCACACTACGTTATGGATGGAGAAAATGTGGAATGATCGATGTCCTCTGCTGCCTAGGATAGTGCGCAGAAGTGCTAATTAGCGCCATCCTTGCATGAGGACATGCTAACAACCACGAATAGTCACTCAACCACAAAAACGAGCGTGACAGGAAGAGTTGGATCCACAGTTTCGTGTGGCATTGTGGGATGCTGCTGAGGTGCCATCCCACCATGATGACACCTGTTATAGATTTGAGCAGTTGTTGCTAGACAATTCTAGTGGCACTACATACTGGTCAATGCTCTGTGCTGCAGAGAGTGGCACAAAGAAGAGCCTGTCAGTGTCGCTCTCGCGCCAGAGTATCCATATGACCAAAATAGCATCGCTTCACAAGGATTGAAGAAAAGATTTAGACTACTGTTTATGGAATGGGCTGTTCCACGTCATTGAAACAGCAGTAGCCACAAGAGATTTGCTTGACATTCTGAGTATTGAGGACGATACAATCGTCGCAAGTACAAGTTGCACCAACGAATTGTCTCATGACGTTTCTCAGAGACGACAGTAGCTGGGCGAGTTCTCACTGACGTTTCTGAGGATGGAGAACAATAAGATCGTCAGCAAAATGGACAGTTGGATACACGACTGCGAATTAGGTTGACAAGTTGCCTCCATCTCTACGTAAATGTGAACTTTTGGAAGTGTCGAAAAGGATACAGCAATTTGATTGTGCAGTGCAATTTTCAGTGTGGCAAGTGATGTTTTTCTTTTCTTTTCTTTTTTTTGTAAACGAATGCGCAAATTTTCAAGCATTTTTTTGTCAGGTTCATCATTCTCGAAAGGTCAAATCAAAGAAATACAGAGTGCCTTTATAATTGATTGCAAGTACATTTTTAAGAGATTTTTGAAAAAAATCTAGATTTCAAATGATGAATTTTGTAAAGTTATAAGTTTCTGAATTTTAATATCTTTAATAACTGGATTAATTAACTCGTCAACATATTTGTGTAAATGTTATATATATATATATATATATATATATATATATATATATATATATATATATATAAATTGTTTAGTCGAGATATCTTGTTTCCTTTTTTTTGTAACGTGGTATGTTAATGTTCATGTAGCGTTGAGAGGAATCATTTTGTAGTTTACATCTTTATTAGTGGGTTTTTATGTCTGCTGATTTGATACATACTAGTTTTTCTGTGACATGTCAGAATCTTATTTTCATGACTCAATTATGTTTATTACTATGATTTTCGATTGTTGTGTAAAATTATGTCTATGTATTGTGTATGTTTATTACTATGATTTTCTGTATACTATGTAACATTATGTCTGTGTGTCATATATTCTTATGATGTTGTGCATTATCATGCTGTTGTGGTACTTTGCAAACATATCAATGTCCCTTTCGCTGACCAAATAAGGTCCATTCTTAATTCAGTAAATTAGTAACACAATTAACTTTCACTATAAGTTGTAATTTCATTAATCAAATATGATTGCTGATAAGATGTTCTATTGTGTATACTGTTTTAAATCATACCTACACATCATTTTCTTGTGGTACTCTGCAAACAAATGAATGTCTCTTTTTCTGACCAAATGAGGTCCACTTTTTTTAATTCAGTAAATCAGTACCACACGTAAACTCATACTATAATGCTTTTAGTGTAAACTTGTATTCATCCTTGAGTTTTGTAATTACTGGTTGGCTGATTTTATACGTTTCTTTCCGTGTAATTTGCAAGGTGGAAAGCCTGTTGGGTGACATCATAGCATGGCAATAACGTTCCCTGCACAGTCTTTGAGGGGTGGGGGGGGGGGGGGGTTCGGTGTGTTGAAACGTCTCTGTGGAGTCGTTTCATAAGACGTTTGTCTCACTGGATTCTGTGCATCCTATTCTGTCCACTGCGTGATTGCAGTTTAATTTATTGACTCTCCTAAAAAAACTGAGCAATCAAACTAAAGGTTATTAAATGATATAATGTTTGATTTTTTATATTGCATAGGAAATCATGGCCTGTATTTATTACATTCTCCCTTCACCCTATCTTATGTGTGCTTGAATATGACTTAATGAGTGTTTTTATGTGTGGTTTCTGGTTTCTTTTGTGGAGGACTCTGAGTTGGTTGTCGTCTGCTAGGAGCAGGTGATGTTTGCTTCTCGTTCGGAAGGTAGCACAAGATGACCAACTTAGGATTCCAGTACCTGGACAGAGAGGTTTACCCCTTTTAGTCTGAGGTTGGTTTGACAGTCAGGTTGGTGGCGGAAGCCTACCCCTCTGGTGACACCCGTTGCACTGATAGTTAAGCGAAACTCGGTGGAGAAAGGACTCTGTAACTAGCGGTTAGTGAATACAGTTTGTTGCTCATAGAGGAGGTTTTCGCTGATAGGAAGTAGGTCGAATTAGAACTTCCCCATGGAATATTTAAGTACTTCAGCTTAACTGAAGCGTGTGTAGTTATGTATTTTCGGAATGTGGCATAATTATTTTGTTAAAAAAATCGGCTATGATGGTGGTTGAAATTAAAGGTGTGGAAGTTGCTTTGTCCCTTTCGGACATCATGGTGTGGAATTTCTAGCAGTGAATATGTTTAGGAAAAGCTAGTCAGTATAACTTTTGGGTGAATGTGAGAATAATAATATTTTCGAGTGAGTGTGATTTTTATTGTTCTCATATTCTATCTTTTTGTGGAAGGTGCTATTGTCTTTTTGTGTTTGTCTTGAACCTCGTGTTTGGGAATCAATGATCCTTCTGGTCTACTACTGCACTGCAATAGGTTTTCGTATTACCAGTTTAATTGTATCGTGTTTTATAATTTCAGTAAAATATCCGTTTTTCGTGCGCGTAGAGAAAATGATTGTAACGGTTTCTTTTTGAACAGACCACGTGTAAGTTGAAACGGTTGGGGGGGGGGGGGAGGGGGGTTCTGCCTTGCCGAGTTAATTTTATTTTGTGGTGGCAAAATCATTCTGGTACTGCACCACTAAAATTTCTTACAATTGTGCTTGGTTTAATGTCTAATTTCTGAACAGTTAACTCGTAATCAAGTTTATCACGTGCTGAAGTTTGGCCGTACGTAAGTGGCAGGCGCGGTTTCCATGTCGTATCTACTCTACAAAACCTTGCGAATCGGAAATACCTCTTTCCAAGCTAGTGTATGAGCATAATGGTGATAGGTATCTGAACCATTCTGTCATGGGTATGTAGATGGAATGATTGAATTATTGTGTTCCACTTCCCTCTTGTGTGTTTTTCGTTTTTCATTGCGCTATTCTACTATTTTTGGGAATTATTTAGTTAATTTTTTTATTTAGGCCCCAGTCACGTGTATTCATAGGATGTGCATCAATTTCAGTCATGAAATAAATGTACTACATAAAATATAAATTCTGCATCCTTTATCTTTCTTATTAATGCCACTTTTCAAATTAATATTCTGTTTCCTGATTTTTTTAAAGTTACGCTGCTTACTTGTGATGAACAAACTGGGAGGAAAAATCAAAGTGAACTTTGTACTGTCTCAAAATTGAGGAATTCACATTTAATTAAACAAGCTCATTAATGTACGACATATAATGCTGTTCATCTTGTTAGTTTCTTTTAAAAATTTGCATTCACAAAATTAAATTCTTAATTTAATTAAGCTGATAATTTCCAGTTTGGTCTTTTCTTAATTGGTAGGAAGGGCTTGGGCTGGTGGCAACCCTGTAATTTTTAAATTTATAATTGCCCTTGTGAGGTGGCCTAACCAGAAATTGCGCACAAGGGTTACATCTCCATTATTCTTGGTACGTATGTCGAACCATGGCTAGGATCCATTAACAGTTCTACACACATACATTACAAGCTCTCTCCCTCTTTGTACAATAGTACATTTCGTTCCTGCGGCACCTTCAAGATTTGTATGTGACAGTATTCTGTACACTGCTTAAACACCAGATTTAATAAGCCTGAAGCAGTTCGTTTTCAATGACAAGTGTGCCACAAAAAAGGCCAATGTATTTCCAGCATGACTGGAGGTGCTCAGTGCGGCCCTTCCAGTTGCTGGTAACTGGTGACAAGTGTGGAGCCAACCAAGTCATGGCTTCTTCCAGCTGCCGCAGCTCTGGTGTACAGAATGCGCAAGATGACGTTTTTCAGATATGTTTAGTATGATCTGTGACAGTGTAATTGTGTGGTTCCTTTCGCTATTGGAATAAAAATTGCATAAACACCAATGATGTCAGAAATAAAAAACAATATACGTAAACAAATTTTCTAAACAATGCCTTGTGCACGCTGTATTAGCCTACCAATGTGATGTCTTCCCGGTCCAGCAGGTCTACAAAGACTGAGCGAATTTCCCACCATACTTCCCTCAGGCCACCATATTGAATGATGTCACAGTGTGGGATGGAGAGGAAGGGGGAGGGCCTACAGTGCCCTCTGGTGTTGGTGTTACGAACTAGGTCAGTTGTCTGGATCTTAAGGTGAACCCATTGGATGGGGCTACTGTCTAGTGCTTGATCAATGAAACTGGGATTGTTTAAATAAACAATGTACTGCACTGCATACAAAATAAGTGCTTATGTCTTGAAAGTCTCTTCGGGTTTGCCGCCGGATCCTAAAATCAACTTGACTCGATATTTCGGCGATCCAACTGGTCGCCATCTTCAGGAAAATACTGCTTCTGCTGATGAGTCCCACTGACAAATGACGCCAGGTTGCAACTCGACGTGCTATATAGGCCACCGTTCAGTACACGGCGCATGCGCTGCCCATCACGGTTTCTGCCTTCCAAAACAGGGAGGTGGGGCCCCCTTAGTGATACACTGCTGGCAACGATATATCGCAATCATGGCCGCACCGAAGAACGTTCAGTTTTGATTCGAGATAATACAGGATTCCACGTCTTGCTAAGAGGAGACCCATTGTCTCTGTTGATTAAATTATCAGCAAACCTAATTTCAATCGCCTCTTTATAGACACTGTTCCAAAAACCGGAAATGTTGGCAACCACCACAGTTTAGGCAGTGTTCTGCTACCGCCGATTTTTCCGGCTATTGTAGCCTTATATGACGGCGATGTTCCACACACCTGTCATGCAGTCTGCGAATCGAACGGCCAATGTAAGCTTTCCCACATTGACACGGAATTTTGTACACCCCGGGTTTCCTAAGCCCCAAATCATCCTTCACAGAGCCGAACAGTGCCCTAACCTTAGAAGGTGGACGGAACACACTCTTAATGTTAAAATTCCCTAAAATTCGTCCAATCTTAAACGATAAGCCTCCAGCATAAGGAAGAAGGGCCACAGATCTATGTTCCTCTTCGTACACCTCCGGAGATTGTCCAAACTCCATAGCCCGACGAATCTGTTTCTCGGTGTATCCATTTTCCTTAAAAATAGTCATCAAATGCTCAAGTTCTTGG
Source organism: Schistocerca nitens (assembly GCF_023898315.1). Lineage (NCBI taxonomy): Eukaryota > Metazoa > Arthropoda > Insecta > Orthoptera > Acrididae > Schistocerca > Schistocerca nitens. Next base: position 387,728,428 of record NC_064620.1, read on the forward strand.
GTTAAGCTGTCTGCATCGAAAATGGCATATGCTCTCCGTACCAAGCTCCTAAGGACGCCATTGCGTTGGTGTGGTGGATGATAACTCTTAGGATGCAGATACCAATCTGTGTGTGTCGGCTTTAGGTGAACACTCTGTCCCAAAGTTCCATCTGGTTTTTTATAAACCATAACGTCTAAAAATGGAAGCATCCCATCATTTTCAACCTCCATAGTAAATTTGATATGGGGATGAAGACAGTTGAAGTGGTCCAAAAATCTGCTAAGAGCATCACGTCCATGTGGCCAGACACAGAAGGTATCGTCCATGTATCTCCAGAAGCACGTTGGTTGCAAAGCTGAAGTCCTCAGTGCCATGTCCTTGAAGTCCTCCATAAATAAATTGGCGACTTTGGGTGACAAGGGACTACCCATAGCCACTCCGTCATTCTCTTCAAAAATGTTACCGTTAAATAAAAAATACGTGGAGGTTAGCACATGACGACAAAGCTTCACCAGCTATTCATCCAGTTTTTCACTGGTCAAACTAAGGGACTCTTCCAGAGGAACTCGTGTAAATAGGGATACCACATCGAAACTCACTAACAGATCTGAAGGACTCAACTTCAAAGATCCCAATCGTCGAATAAAATCCACTGAACTTAGCGCTTTTCCTGCCAGTTTCCAGATGGGGAGAGGGGAGGAGGGGGAGGGGAGGGGTTAGGTTAGTGGAGATAGCCAATTGACCTATTTTCCTGGCAAAATTTGAATTTCCTGCCATGATGTCAGTGCGATGTTGTCACATGTATGGCCACCGTCTTGGATCCACCATCTTAAATAAATTTGGCATGAATGTAGAGGGGGCTCGATGCTGTCTTTGCCCCACTACTACCAATGTAGTGGGTGACTATTTTTCATATGTCAGCAGCATCACAAGGGCTACTGACTTTTCTGCTGTGGCCTGAGTGCAACAAGAAGATGAGGATCTCCTAACATTCTTCTACAGTGCCATGTCAGCATTGCAGTAGCAGTTTGTCGAAATTCTGGGAGAAGCTCTACTGTGGCTTCTCACCTCGCCCATTTCTTCCAACGGCACTCAAAACACAAACCGTTGACAGCATACCGAACTTGTGCCATCCAGGAGTACATCCCACTGTTCGACTCATGTCCTAATGCTTTGTGTGGCCAGGCATGGGAAAAGACTGTCGAGAATGGACTAGGATATGTTTGTAATGCCAAAGGTGTGAAGTGTCTCGATGACCTTCCAAGTACAATTGTAAGTTTTTCCCATACACATCTGGTTGTTGTGGACTGCTTCCTGCATCGCACACTCAGCACTATCGTTTCATAATGATTGGCCATTTTACCTACTGGACAGCTGCAGTGCCAATTGATAACGTTACCACCAAAAACCTAGCCTCTACCTTTGCACAAAGTGGCTAGCGAGCATTTCACTACTGACTGTGGATGGCAGTTTGAGTCAGGCCTGTCCTCGCAACTTACCAGGTTTTGTGGCTATGTTCACCATAAGATCACTAGTTACCATCTCGCTAGCAATGGCATGGCTGGTATTGTTACTTAAAGGTGGCATTAAAGTGCCATGCAACATATAGACTTGGGCTCTCCCAATGATTCTACTTGGCCTGTAAACAACTTATAAACCCAACATCGATTCATTGGCCGAGGAGTTGGTCTACAGAGAGACTTCACATCTGCCCAGTGATATCATCGACGCTGATACACTGCAAACATCCATGCAAGACCAGCCAGTGGAACCATGTTCAACAGATCCATCCTCCAAAGGCTTCACATCACAGCATGGCATTTGGTTATGTGCTTCAGGACCTGAATCATTGCTCTCATCTCATTCTCTGCACTGATGATGTAAAAAAACCGCTACGACCTCCTTACACTGTCCTGTACTGTGTGTTATGGAGAAGTATGCAGACAATGGAATATTGGTGGATGGCAACTCAACGATCATTTCTCTGAATAGATTCAAGCCAGCATACATTCGTGAAGAGGCATCAGAACCTGCTGGAACAAGATACCTAGCTGCAAGCACTGCGTCCTCTGCAGCCGCGTGCAGAGCATCCTGTGGCATGGATGACCACTCTGGATGCTGTGTTCACTCTTCCTCAGTACTGACACTCCGCTTCCATTGAGGAGACTGACATAGCATCCAACGTGACAGCTGTTATGAGCTAGTGCAGATGAGCTAATTGTTCACATAGTGTTTTCACATCACAGTGTCACATGGTGTAGCAGCTGACTTGTGGCTGTCAAGATAGTTCTATGCTGGCCACCAGAGACATTGCGCTTTTCATGTGTAACAAATGAATTGCGACTGTCAAAGAGTTCTGCGACTGGCCACTGGGGGGCTGGCCTTTCTTATAGCATGCTTGTGCCTTCACCGTACATGTTGTTTATCCCTGTTTCTTATGTTCCATGTTTTAGGTTTTCTGTTTTGCACTGTCACTCTTGGATACAGGTTAATTATCCTCCTAATTGCTTGTTAAGTGTAATCCTTTGGCGTCAGATGAATAAAGTATTCTTAAGTGGATCAGTTCGAGTTACAAGTATTCCAGCAACAGAGAAGTTAAATTAAGCAGTAGATGTGACTAACGACTTCTCTGTTGTCTCATAGAAAATAACTCAGACTGGCACCAGTCTTTCTCCCTGGTGAGAATGAAAATCTCAAAGGTGTGTTCGAAGGTTGAATTCAATAATCCTTACGAATAAAGTACTAGAACAACTTCAGACACACTGATGCAGTTCTTCAATGATTGAGTTAGGTATAACTTTTTGACAATATGGAGAATACCTATGAAATTATTATTTGGTGTCAGACATTTCAATCTTTAATTTTAGCAACAGTATCATTTCTGAAACTTCTTGGCAGATTAAAACTCTGTGCTGGACCAAGCCTCGAACTCAGGACTTTTGACTTCCAGGGGCCAGGAAGTTTCATATCAGCGCACACTCTACTGCAGAGTGAAAACTTCAGTCTGGAAACGTCCCCCAGTCTATGGCTAAGCCAAGTGTCCATAATATCCTTTCTTCCAGGAGTGCTAGTTCTGTAAGGTTCGCAGGATAGTTTCTGTGAAGTTTGGAAAGTAGGAGACGAGGTACTGCCAGAAGAGAAGCTGTAGGGTCGGATCGTGAGTTGTGCCTGGGTAGCTCAGTCGGTAGATCACTTGCCCATGAAAGGCTAAGATCTTGAGTTGGAGTCTCGATCCAGCACACACTTTTATCGTGCCAGGAAATTTCATATCCGCACACACTCTGCTGAACAGTGAAAATCTCATTCTGATCATTTCTGATAATAATTCCCTACTTGCATCAAGTTTAATGTGCTATTTGATGGCAATTTTCGCGTTATTAAAAAAAGTCAGCCTATTGGTATTTTTAATCACAGGATCTCTGTTACCATAAATCTCCATTTCACCAACTGAACTAGAGTGACATTGCTTCCAAAACTGCCAGTTTAACTATTTACAAATAGTATTGTGAGATATTTTTACAAACGTTGGCAACTTCAGACGTCCAAAGAAAATAAAGGGATCAATAGCTTCAAAAATTGCAGTAACTATACCAGTTGAAGATAGAATGAAGTGCTCGTTTAATTCATCTGCATGATTAACTACTGCAGTCTGGTGTCTAGAACAAACACAAAAGTCGATACACAGCCTCTGTCCTCTTCAATACAGCATGTACATTCCATAATGACACCATTCATGACTTTACCAGTGTGCAGCCAGGCTCACCCAAACAAAAGTGGTAATTTTGACCACATTTAACATTATGGTGGAAACACGTAGCGGACATCCAATGAATAAATAAAAGGGAAACAAGGAACTTCGGAAGAAATACAGCTGTGAAGCCATCAGTATCTTAGGCAGTGAGATTTTAAAAGTGACAATAACATTTCAGTAGCAACGGTTTACTATTAAACGTAAAAAAGACCCAGAATATGTGGATCAGTCTACCAGAAACTATAGAAATAGGAAAACATAATGGTTTTAGCCATTGTAGATGTCAACAAAATAAAATGCTACTCCTATGTTGAATGAATAACTGTTAGATGATCAAAAGTAATATATTTGCAGAAGAGACTGATGTCTGGTGTCACTTTTGCATATGAAATGACATCATATTTTGCTTTTTTAAATCTATTTCAAGTTATGGATTAATACTTTGGGGAAACAGCAAAAACTAAATGAAATTCTTGTGATTAAGAATAAGGCAATCAGAAACGTTATAGAGCCTATAAAAAGTTTTACAGTAAAACTCTAATAGATACAAAAAACTATATACCATAGTGGGAATATTATTGCACAAGCCCCCAACAAAGTCAGAGGAGGGTGATAATAAACAGAGAAACAGGAAAGGCATCAGAAAATCACAATAAAAGCTTAAACCAGAAAATCAATAATTCTATAAGAGAAGATTCAATAGTTATTAGCAACACTTTCAACAAATATTTTACTAGCATCTGCCAAATTCTTCCATACGGTAACAACAGTGCTTCTCTGCAGGCCCAAAAACTTCTCGAAAATAAAAAAAATATACTGAACCAGAAACTCATGTCACCTGCATCTTGCAACTGAATAAAAAACAAGAAAAATAACTGCAAATCTAAAAACGATAAAGACTCCACATACTTAAGGGCTTCTCAAATAAAATTTTGAAGCTAACCACTAAGTAAATTATTGAAATCCTCTGTCACTTAGCCGATTCATGTCTAGAAAAACAAATAACCCAAGATAAAAAAGTTTGCCAGAATTTTACAACTTTTCAAAAAATATGATCCCATATGCCCAGAAAATGTCAGACCAGTTAGCCTCTTGCCAATTTTGTCGAAGATCCTAGAAAGAACAGTATTTGTCATGTTAATGTCATTTTTAATAAAAACTGTATCATAAACTGTAGGCTCTTTTGGTTCCAGAGAGGAAACTCTACAGTGTTAGTTGGTTTCAAACTCATTATTATAATTATTTATTAATATTGTCTCAGCAGGCCTAGAGCAAGTTTGAATCCCTGTTGGTGTGTTTTGGGACTCATCTGATGTCTTTGTTCTTCATAACCATCAAATGTTAATGTTAATGGTACAATGTTAATGTTACCTTAAAGAAGAAACACTCTTTTTCTTTGATTTGTGTTATCTTCGATTCTTTGGCCTTTGCTATTTATGCTGTGTGTGTTTCGTTGTCTGCCATTAGTGTAAGCTGTTACACATTACACTAAACTCTGCACAGACAGGCTTCATTTACTGCACCTGTTCACAGGTTGTAGGCCCAGGTGCATAGGTCTATTTTTCAGTGTAGTGGCAGAGATTTGTTTGGTGACGTCGTTCATAACAGCAAAATTTGACATTACAGTCGTAGTGTTGGTGTGGAGGAATGAAACAATCTACCCATCAATTTCAGTGTTTAAAGATGTCTGGAGGAGACAATTGGGTGGTGTGAAAATTCCAAATGGAAGTGATATTCGGAGAAAAAGGCCATTTAAATATTGTCAACAGCGTTGTTATTAAGCCAACAGAGGAGAAAGAAGCTGAAGTAAAAGCATGGCTGGAAGAGGGTCCAAAAGCGCAGGAACTTACTGTGATGCAGATGGAGGTATCACCACTCACTCATCTACTTTCGTGTACGCCATCAACCGGCATGTGGTCGAAACTGAAGACTGCGTATGAAAAATAGTATGCAGTGAGTATTCACCTCCTTAAGCAAAAGTTTTTCTCGCTACAGTTTGGTGAAGACTCGGCTGTTACAGTTATGTAGAAAGAAGAAGAAATCAACACAAAATTGAAGCAAGTGGGTGAGCCAGTTTCAGATAAAATAATAATAATAATAATAATGTTAATGTTACTGCCAGAGCGATATAAACATTTTCGTTCAGCATGGGAGTCTATCTCCTTCCAGAAGCAAATGCTTAAGGAGTTAATTTCAAGATTGAGGAAGAGAGAAATAACCAGTCCGATCAGCCAGAGGTAGCTTTGGCCAATGTTATCAGGCAGCAAAAAATTGCCTGTTACGCTTGTGGTAAGAAGGGCCATTATGGAAAAGAGCGTAAATGTAAAGCGAATAGAGAAACGAGAAGCTGCAAGTATTGTAAGAAAAGAGGTCATTTGCAGGCTGTTGAAATCGAAGGAAGAAAAAAAGGCTCAGGATGTAAATCCCTTTATGTGTATGAATCAATGAGTTGACCTAGAAGATTATCGGATCATGGATAACGGTGCTAGGAGCGTATGTGCAATAAGAGAGAACTGTTTACGAAAGTGGACAGTGATAAAGCTCAATGAAAGGTACTATAGATAATGGTAAACTTCTTGAAGTGATTGTGCATGGGACTGTGGAAATGCATGCATGGAATGGACTTAAATTTGTCAGAACAGTAGTTAGTGGAGAGCTTTTGTACCTGAACTTATATTCAATCTGTCTTCTGAAGGAACTGTGTTGGACAAAAATATGCTTTAGTGTCAAACAGGGAACAACGTGAATTCTTGAACAGTAACGTGAATGTCATGCATTGTCGAAATGTGTCAACAGAATGTATCATATATTGTTTTCACTAAACAGATCACAATAAGAACTTTCAGTAGTTACTTCAGCGTGTTTGGATAAAACAAACACTGTGGTTGACAGTACATCTACATCTACATCTACATTTATACTCCGCAAGCCACCCAACGGTGTGTGATGGAGGGCACTTTACGTGCCACTGTCATTACCTCCCTTTTCTGTTCCAGTCGCGTATGGTTCGCAAGAAGAACGACTGCCGGAAAGCCTCCGTGCGCGCTCGAATCTCTCTAATTTTACATTCGTGATCTCCTCGGGAGGCATAAGTAGGGGGAAGCAATATATTCGATACCTCATCCAGAAACACACCCTTTCGAAACCTGGACAGCAAGCTACACCGCGATGCAGAGCGCCTCTCTTGCAGAGTCTGCCACTTGAGTTTGCTAAACATCTCCGTAACGCTATCATGCTTGCCAAATAACATTGTCACAAAACGCGCCGCTCTTCTTTGGATCTTCTCCATCTCCTCCGTCAACCCGATCTGGTACGGATCCCACACTGATGAGCAATACTCAAGTATAGGTCGAACGAGTGTTTTGTAAGCCACCTCCTTTGTTGATGGGCTACATTTACGAAGGACTCTCCTAATGAATCTCAACCTGGTACCCGCCTTACCAACAATTAATTTTATATGAACATTCCACTTCAAATTGTTCTGCGCGCATACTCCCAGATATTTTACAGAAGTAACTGCTAGCAGTGTTTGTTCCGCTATCATATAATCATACAGTAAAGGATCCTTCTTTCTATGTATTCGCAATACATTACATTTGTATATGTTAAGGGTCAGTTGCCACTCCCTGCACCAAGTGCCTATCCGCTGCAGATCTTCCTGCATTTCAGTGCAATTTTCTAATGCTGCAACTTCTCTGTATACTACAGCATCATCTGCGAAAAGCCGCATGGAACTTCCGACACTATCTACTAGGTCATTTATATATATTGTGAAAAGCAATGGTCCCATAACACTCCCTTGTGGCATGCCAGAGGTTACTTTAACGTCTGTAGACGTCTCTCCATTGAGAACAACATGCTGTGTTCTGTTTGCTAAAAACTCTTCAATCCAGCCACAGAGCTGGTCTGATATTGTGCAGGCTCTTACTTTGTTTATCAGGCGACAGTGCGGAACTGTACCGAACGTCTTCCGGAAGTCAAGGAAAATAGCATCTACCTGGGAGCCTGTATCTAATATTTTCTGGGTCTCATGAACAAATAAAGCCAGTTGGGTCTCACATGATCGCTGTTTCCGGAATCCATGTTGATTCCTACAGAGTAGATTCTGGGTTTCCAGAAACGACATGATACGGGAGCAAAAAACATATTCTAAAATTCTACAACAGATCGACGTCAGAGATATAGGTCTATAGTTTTGCGCATCTGCTCGACGACCCTTCTTGAAGACTGGGACTACCTGTGCTCTTTTCTATCATTTGGAACCTTCCGTTCCTCTAGAGCAGGCTGTTCCAACCGAGCTCCAGGGAGCCGGAGCGCTCCGGAGCGCTCACTGTGGCAGCTCGGAGCCCGTGTGGAGGGGGAAAGCGAACTCACTGCCCCCTGGCCGCATGCAGCCGCAACTGACGCAATAATCCGTGTTCAATGACAGCTATGACTAGCTGCGGGAGCCCTGTACCTCTATTGGAGGATACCTTTCTATTCATTGACAGGGATGGTCGTCCGCAGTGTCTTGTATGTCATAAAGTATTTAATTCTGCGAAGAGGTACAATATACAACGACATTATACACGTCTTCACGCAGCGCACTACGATCAGGTAGAAGGAGTTGCACAGAGAGAACTGGTAGCCAGGCTTAAGAACGACATACCAGGAGACGTAAGTTTAAAAACGGTTTCGTAATACGGAGGGTATCAAAAAATGCAACATAGTTTGTGTCCTGTAACACGTTTATAATTTTCAGGTGAATGAGAGTGGAGAAAACACGACTGAATCTGCAATTCGAGCAAGCTATAGGGTCGCTCACATCATTGCGACGAGTGGCAAGCCGTTTTCGGTGGGACCACTCGGAAAATCGTGCATGGTAGTAGTTGCAGAATGTTTGTTTCCAAGTCGAAGCAAACAATGTCTCGTCCAATCCTGGACATGGCAGCGGATTTAGAGACACAGCTCAGGAAAAAGGCGGAGAGCTTTGTTGCATTTTCGCTAGCGCTTGACGAAATCACCGACATATCTCACTGTGCTCAGCTTGCAGTCTTTGTGCGTGGTGTCGACATGGAGCTGCAAGTAACTGAAGAACTCTTGGATGTGGTACCACTCGATTACACCGCAACAGGACGTGACATTTTTGAAGCTGTTTGTGAATCAGTGGACAATATAAATTTGCCATGGGATAAGCTCCATTCTGTAGCGACAGACAGTGCACCACAAATGATCGGGCGTCACCAAGGATTTGCTTCTAGTTTGAAAAATAAACTCAGGGACGAATTCGGGAAAGACATTTTGACTCTTCATTGTTTTATTCACCAAGAGGCACTGTGTGCTGAAACAGTAGAGCTAGATGGCGTAATGAAAGATGTCGTGAAGTGTGTGTATTTTGTGCGGCCTCACGGTATGAATCATGGCCAATTCAAAGGATTCCTGAAAGATATCGAAGCAGAGTATGGGGATATACCTTACCACAGTACAGTTCGTTGGCCGAGTCAGGGAAAAGTTCTTGATGTTTTCTTTGCCATTCGTAAGGAAATATCCCTTTTTCTCGAAACGAAAGGGGAAGAAATGCGTTGTCTGAAAGATATGAAATGGATATCAGACCTGGCGTTCCTAGCCGACATAATTATGCATCTGAATAATTTAAATCTGTCATTGCAGGTCAAAGGGCAGCTAATCGTTGACATGCGCGACCAGATCAAAGCGTTCATGGAAAATTTACGTTTATTTGAGAGGCAGATGAGAAATGGACATTTAACGTTCTTCAATCGTCTTGCTTCTTTAAAACTACCTGAAGGTACTACTTTCGACGATTACCAAACAAAGTTAAAGCAGCTCATCACGTCATTTGAAACACGATTCCGAGACCTCACTAGTTTGGAAAGGGAACTTAAGGTGTTCAGCACTCCTTTTTCAGTTTCCCCCGACTACTTGTCATCGTCACTTCAATTGGAGATTATTGATTTGCAAAATTCAACTTTGTTGAAAGAGAGGTACTACAACACGTTGGAGTTGTCACGATGGTATCGTTCATTACAGCAAAAAACATTTCCCAAGCTTCACAACAATGCCGCTCAGATTATGTGCATGTTTGGATCTAGGTATTGTTGTGAGCAGCTTTTCTCAGTAATGAAAAGAGTAAAAAGTAAGGAACGATCCTTTTAGGTTGCAACAATGAAGGCCATCCTCCGCATTAACGCTGCGGACACTTTGACGCGTGATATTTCCAATCTTGTAATGAAAAGAAAATGTCAAGCTACAGCAATTTCTTGTAAAACAGTTGTTTCTTATTTATTTCCTGAACATCGTATTTCCTGGTGTAGCATGTCACCACGTGGTAGCAGCTGAGAGTATGAGGTTGTCGATCTTGTAAGACGCAGCTGGCACATCAAAACGCTTGCCTTGCCGCCTGCCTCAGCTAGCCGTGCCACGTGCCAGCGTGCCGGCCCACTTGAATGGTCACAGCGAGCGACACGGCTCCCTGGAGCAGGGAGCGCTCCGCAGCTCCAACGGAGCCGACGAGCTGGAACAGCCTGCTCTAGAGACTTGCGGTACACGGCTGTTAGAAGGGGGGCAAGTTCTTTTGTGTACTCTGTGTAGAATCGAATTGGTATCCCGTCACGTCCAGTGGACTTTCCTCTGTTGAGTGATTCCAGTTGCTTTTCTATTCCTTGGACATTTATTTCGATGTCAGCCATTTTTTCGTTTGTGTGAGGATTTAGAGAAGAAACTGCAGTGCGGTCTTCCTCTATGAAACAGCTTTGGAAAAAGGTGTTTAGTATTTCAGCTTTACGCGTGTCATACTCTGTTTCAATGCCATCATCATCCCGGAGTGTCTGGATATGCTGTTTCAAGCCACTTATTGATTTAACGTAAGACCAGAACTTCCTAGGATTTTCTGTCAAGTCTTTACATAGAATTTTACTTTCGAATTCACTGAACGGTACACGCATAGCCCTCCTTATGCTAACTTTGACATCGTTTAGCTTCTGTTTGTCTGAGAGGTTTTGGCTGCGTTTAAACTTGCAGTGAAGCTCTCTTTGCTTTCGCAGTTGTTTCCTAACTTCTTTGTTGAACCACAGTGGGTTTTTCCCGTCCCTCACAGTTTTACTTGGCACGTACCTGTCTAAAACGCATTTTACGATTGCCTTGAACTTTTTCCATAAACACTCAACATTGTCAGTGTCGGAACAGAAATTTTCGTTTTGATCTGTTAGGTAGTCTGAAATCTGCCTTCTATTACTCTTGCTAAACAGATAAACCTTCCTCCCCTTTTTTATATTCCTATTAACTTCCATATTCATAGATGCTGCAACGGCCTTATGATCACTGATTCCCTGTTCTGCACATACAGAGTCGAAAAGTTCGGGTCTGTTTGTTATCAGTAGGTCCAAGATGTTATCTCCACGAGTCGGTTCTCAGTTTAATTGCTCGAGGTAATTTTCGGATAGTGCACTCAGTATAATGTCACTCGATGCTCTGTCCCTACCACCTGTCCTAAACATCTGAGTGTCCTAGTCTATATGTGGTAAATTGAAATCTCCACCTAAGACTATAACATGCTGAGAAAATTTATGTGAAATGTATTCCAGATTTTCTCTCAGTTGTTCTGCCACTAATGCTGCTGAGTCGGGAGGTCGGTAAAAGGAGCCAATTATTAACTTAGCTCGGTTGTTGAGTGTAACCTCCACCCATAATAATTCACAGAAACTGTCCACTTCTACTTCACTATAGGATAAACTACTACTAACAGCGACAAACACGCCACCACCGGTTGCATGCAATCTATCCTTTCTATACACCGTCTGTGCCTTTGCAAAAATTTCGGTAGAATTTATCTCTGGCTTCAGCCAGCTTTCCGTACCTATAACGATTTCAGCTTCGGTGCTTTCTATCAGCGCTTGAAGTTCTGGTACTTTACTAATGCAGCTTCGACAATTTACAATTACAATACCGATTGCTGCTCGGTCCCCGCATGTCCTGACTTTGCCCCGCACCTTTTGAGGCTGTTGCCCATTCTGTACTTGCCCAAGGCCATCTAACCTAAAAAACCGTCCAGTCCACGCCACATAGCCTCTGCTACCCGTGTAGCCACCTGCTGCGTGTAGTGGACTCCTGACCTATCCAGCGGAACCCGAAACCCCACAACCCTAAGGCGCAAGTCGAGGAATCTGCAGCCCACACGGTCGCAGAACCGTCTCAGCCTCTGATTCAGACCCTCCGCTCGGCTCTGTACGAAAGGTCCGCAGTCAGTCCTGTCGACGATGCTGCAGATGGTGAGCTCTGCTTTCATCCCGCTAGTGAGATTGGCAGTCTTCACCAAATCAGATAGCTGCCGGAAGCCAGAGAGGTCTTCCTCTGATCCATAGCGACACACATCATTGGTGCCGACATGAGCGACCATCTGCAGATGGGTGCACTCTGTACCCTTCATGGCATCCGGAAGGATCCTTTCCAATTCTAGAATGACTCCCCCCAGTATGCACATGGAGTGCACGTTGGTTTTCTTCCCCTGTCTTGCTGCCATATCCCTAAGGGGCCCCATTACGCGCCTGACGTTGGAGCCCCCATCTACCAGTAAGCCCACCCTCTGCGACTGCCTGGATCTTGCAGACTGAGGGGCAACCTCTGGAACAGGACAAGCAGCCATGTCCGGCCGAAGATCAGTATCAGCCGGAGACACAGCCTGAAACCGGTTCGTGAGACAAACTGGAGTGGCCTTCCCTTCAGCCCTCCAGAATGTCTTTAGCCCCTGCCACACCTCGAGACGACCTCCCACTCTACCACGGGTGAAGGGTCAGCCTCAATGTGGGCAGTATCCTGGGCAGCCACAGCCGTGAAAAGAACGTCTGAACTAATCTACAGAGAGCACAAACAATTCGACACAAAATTTAAACGGTTATTAAAATACAAGATTGCCTAGTAAATGCAGTAATGCTGCTACTTGCGCACTGCTGACACACTGCTCGGCGGCGGAAGGAGACTATGCGATTTTACACTATTACTCTCGAATACTGTAATACGCCCGAAATTTATTAATTAAACAATGCAAGTACCCAAAAACGCGCAAAGAAATTAAGAATTAAACTATGTAACAAATAAGTGAGCTAAGAGTATACGACTTGCTGCTGGCAGCTGCTTATCCAACGGCGGCAGGGATACTTTTGAGCTTTCGTCAGTCAATATTGATAGTGACCTGATCAGTTTGTCTAACACTGTTGAACACTTGAGTGTCTGGCATAAAAAATTGTGCCATCACAGCATCATGCATATGAAAGAGTTTTTGTCATGTAAGGGAATGAGCTTCATTGACTCATTGACAACTTTGTCTCTTGTGAAGAATGTTTGGCAGGTAAACAGCATCGCTTGCCTTTCGCTGTCAGTTCCTTGAGAGCTAATGCCCCACTCGAACTGGGTTATGCAGACGTCTATAGACCGATAGAGACACATTTTCTTGGAGGAGCAAGATATTTTTCGCTTTTTAAGGATCTAGTCTGGTTATTACAAAGTATTCTTTATGAAACAGAAGAACTAAGTTAAAGATTTGATTAAGAAGTTTATTGCAACAATTGAGGGAGAAACTGTTCTGAATAGAACTAGTAATGGACTGGAGTTTATGTAAACTGACTTATCTACATTTTTGAATAAAAATGGCATAACCCATCTAAGACACATTGTGTACACACCACAACAAAACGGAAGAGCTGAAAGGGAAATGCACACCTTGGTTGAAACTGCTCGTTCAATGATTTCAGGACCTGAAAATGAAGACATTGAGAAAGGTATAGAAAATTAATGGATCACTTATGTATCCTATGTTAGATTTCACACCATATATTTGCATAACTATAAGTATTCTAAGTAAGTACCAATCACGGGCAAGTCTGGATTTATGGAATGCTTTAAAACGTGTCTTGCGTTACATTAAGGGAACCCTAAAACTGAGTCTGTTATATGCTAGGAATGAAAAGTGTACTGATCCTATAACTGGTTCTGTGGACTCTGATTGTTCTGGTGACAGAGTATACAGAAAGTCCACAAGGGGCTATCTTTTCAAAGTCCAGGATTGTAGTGTTTCATGGGCATCTAAAAAGCAAAGGACAGTGTCTCTGTCATCAACACAATCTGAATTTGTGGCCTTAAACTTGGCAACTAGTAAAGCCTTTTGGCTCAATAATTTGTAACAAAGTCTTTCTGGCAGTAAAAGCGCTGTTGTACTTTTTGAAGACAATAAGCAGCAATAAACCGTTGGAAGAGCCCACAGTTCCAGAATAAACTAAAGCATGTAGTTGTGAAATTTTGTTTGTGAGACTGTCCAATAAGTGAATATTTAATTGTTGAATGTAAGTGATAAATGTCATTGTATTTATATACTCTGTAAATGCATATAAAAGTGTCAATGTATCTGCAAAAATCACTGTATCCAAACTGACAACATCCATACATTGCAAAATGTCTACGGATGGCTAATCAAATAAATAAATAAATAAATAAATAAATAAAAGAAAATGTCTACTAAGAAAGTTATGTTGAAATGCATGAGCACAAATAACCAACAAACTGATTTTCTGACAAAGCTACTAGGTAAAATAAAATTAGGAAAATTTAGAGCCTTGTTAGGACTTACTTAGATCTTATAGCTTGTTTTGTAACATTGATAATTAACATCAACTGAGGGTGTTAATGGTACAATGTTCTTGCTTTAAGAAGCAAAACTGTTTTCCTTTGCTTTGTGTTGTCTTCTTTAGATGCTTTGGCTTTTGCTATTTATTCAGTGTATCTATCGTTGTCTGCTTTTAGTTGTAAGCTGTTACACATTACAATAAACTTTGCACAAACAGGCTTATTTTCGTGCTTCACTTAATGTGCCTGATCACAGTTAATGATGAAGCTACACCAGTATGGAATTAGAGAAACAGCCCTCAGTGTCATAAAGCTATTTTTGCAGAACAGAAACTAAGCAATGGAAGTTTAATAAAAGCAAGGGAAGCACCTAGGGCAACTACAAAACATAGAACATGGTGTGCCATAGGGCGGGATTCTAGAACCACTCGCTTTCCTTATGTAGGTAATTGATTTACACTATAACACAGAATGTGAACTGGCGCTGTTTGTAGATCACGCAACAAGAATAACTGTGAGACTGAGCATACAATGGACTGTAACTAAAAGTTATCAAACATTTGAAATGATCACTGACTGGTTTGAAGTGAGTAGGCAAATTCTCAATTACGAGAGAACTACTGGAGGACTGTTGAAAAACAACAGAAGAAAGAGAGAAATGAATTATTCGAATTGCAGCAGCTAAATGGAACAATTGAAAGTGCAGAATTTTTAGGGATCACTGTAGACATTTGTTTAGGATTAAAAGATCAAGTTGCCAATGTAAGCAATAAATTTAGCCATGCTGTTTTTACAGACAAATTAAGCCACTGATAACTAGAGATGATCAGTGCTTGGCGTTTTTCTCATATTTCTGTGCTATAATGAGCTATGTTGTCGAGACCTGGGGCCACTTGACTGATGCATTTGAAATATTCAAATTACATAAGAGATCATTCAGAATAATAAAAATATCTTAAGGCAAAGAGACAGCTGCAAGCCAATTTTCAAAAAATATAACATTCTAACTTCCTACAGTTTGTACACATACAAAATTCTGATCCTTACTTGGGATTATAAAGATAAATTCAATAAAAATGAAGGTATATAGCACCACTAGAAATTGCTTGAAATTGAGAATTCCACAGCATAACATAACATAACAGAAGCAGTGATTACCTGACAGCAAAGTTTTCAGTTCTGTATCCACACATCACTAATGCCAAATCGAAAGTTAAGTTGAAACATTTGATCTAACTTCTAACACTGATAACCCCTTTGTATTCAATCAGAGAATTTCTTTCACATGAAAACAACTGAATTAAACAGACAGAGTAATGAAGTAAAAATGTACACAGGAAGAGATAGCTAGCCATCACAGGCGCTGCAGAGCACACACTGCTTCCACAAACTGCCTCCATTCCTTCCTGTTTTGTGCCTGGTTCCGCCAGGTGTCTAAAATCCCCAGGGTTGCTAGGTCATTCGTCAGGTCGTCCATCCAGAGCTGTTAACGGCGTAGTGTAATGGTCAAGAGTATTGCTTACGAAACAGGTGAACTGGGATCGATCCCAGGTGCTTCTTAAAACTGAAGTAAATAGCATGTTCGACAGTTTCTACAATGTATACCTTCACTACTTTCATATAGCGTTTCCAATGAAAAAAAGGAGGATTGAGATAGTAAAAAATAAATGTTGGGTAACGAAAGGCATTATAACTTCCCGTAGAAAGAAAAAAATTCTTCACTGTCTTATTAAGCACAGAAATACTACTCCAGAAATTATGTGAAAAAATACAACCAAATATTCAGCAAGGTAATAAAAGAAGCCAAAAAACGAAAAAATGATGAGTACATCTCAAATGCAAACAATAAAATGAAAGCTGTATGGAAGGTTATTAGAGCAGAAACTGGTACAGAACAGTCAACTTCGCAAAATATCTCACTTCAAATTGAAAATAACAGACACTCAGATCCAAAAGAGGTAGCTGAAAAGGTTAACATGTACTTTACTAGTATAGCAAAGCAGTTAATCGAAAATCAGCATGACGATGGACCTACATGCCTACCAAATTATTTAAATGCTAGTGTTAAGTCTATGTTCCTTCAAACAGTCACGGAAACAGAGGTGAAACAAATAATAAGGTCACTCAAAAACAAATATTCATGTGGACTGGATGGTGTGCCAGACTATGTCTTTAAAAAGTCATCCGATAATGTATTAAAACCTCTAATATATATATTAAACAACTCCTTATCAACTGGAATCTTTCTCAATAGCCTTAAAACAGCTAAAGTAACTCCACTGTTCAAAAAAGCGACTCTGAAAATGTAAATAATTATCGTCCAGTATCCCATCTCAGTGTTTTATCCAAAATTTTTGAGAAAATTTTCTACAATAGACTACTAAGCTAGATTAAAAAAAAATTCATTACTATCAGCAAATCAACATGGATTCAGTAAATCAAAGTCTACAACAACAGCTATGTATGAGTACATAGGAGCTGTGCTTAAAGCACTGGATTACAGAAAAAATGCTACTGGTATCTTTCTGGACCTTTCAAAAACTTTCGACATAATTGACCATGACTTCCTCATTCACAAATTAGATCAAAAAGGTGTCCGAGGAATCCCAAATCAGTGGATAAGATCTTACCTAGAAAACAGGCAGCAAGTGGTGGTTTTAAGGCATGATGACATTTCAGTACAAGGAAATATTATCACAACAACACATGTCTCCAGTAAATCAACAATAAAGTACGGAGTGCCACAAGGTTCTGTCCTAGGACATCTACTGTTCCTCCTTTATACTGATGATATAAATGACTTTATTAAATTCGGAAAACTAATGTTATTTGCTGATGACACCAGCATATTAATGACAGCTGCTGCCGAAATCTCATTGGAAGTAGCAACGTCCCATATTACTAGCTGGTATAAAAAAATTAAATAATAATAAATAAAGAAAAAACTGTTGTTACAGTACCATACCTGGAAAATACGTTACTGAACTCGGTTACTGACACAAAGGTTCTAGGCCTATGGGTACAGGATAATTTAAAATGGGACTGTCATATAAATGAACTTAAGAAAAAAACTTTCAATAGCGTGTTATGCTCTGCGTGTCTTAAATAAAAGTGCAAGCAAGTCTACAGTTATTCAGGCGTATTATGCATAGTTCCATGCACTACTTCGATATGGGCTAATCTTCTGGAGAAATTCAGCCACCAGCATGAAGGTCTTTAGGATGCAGAAAAGAGCAATCAGGGCTATCTGCAACCTAAGAAAACTGGAAACATGTAGACCACATTTCATCCAGATGAAAATAATGAGCCTTTACATATATGATTGTATCCTGTTCGCAAATGACTATCTTTTAAACCAAACTGGACATCTTCAACAAAATAAGCATATACACAGTCACAACACAAGAAACACAAATAATATTCACATGTCACCGTGTAGAACAGCACTGTACCAAAAAAGTGTATCACGGATAACAGTTCAGCTATATAACAGCCTACCCAGTGATTTACAATCGCAGCAACATAAATTTTTTTTAAACATAATCTTAAGTCATTTCTAGTGGAAAAAATGTTTTTACTCTGTAAAAGAATTTTTAAGTTACAAAAAATAGCCTTGTAAACAATGATTATGTAATAATGGTTAAATTCAAATTGCTATATTTGTCACTTGTAATTTATGATTGTTATCTGTAATTAATTTTGTCATGCTCTCTCTCTCTCTCTTTCTCTATCTGTCTGTGTGTGTGTGTGTGTGTGTGTGTGTGTGTGTGTGTGTGTGTGTGTTTCTGCTCCTTTCGCAATTTTGACTTTTCCTATATTCAATGTACTGTTTAAGGATGTAATGAATCAAATGGACCAATAAATACACTCCTGGAAATGGAAAAAAGAACACATTGACACCGGTGTGTCAGACCCACCATACTTGCTCCAGACACTGCGAGAGGGCTGTACAAGCAATGATCACACGCACGGCACAGCGGACACACCAGGAACCGCGGTGTTGGCCGTCGAACGGCGCTAGCTGCGCAGCATTTGTGCACCGCCGCCGTCAGTGTCAGCCAGTTTGCCGTGGCATACGGAGCTCCATCGCAGTCTTTAACACTGGTAGCATGCCGCGACAGCGTGGACGTGAACCGTATGTGCAGTTGACGGACTTTGAGCGAGGGCGTATAGTGGGCATGCGGGAGGCCGGGTGGACGTACCGCCGAATTGCTCAACATGTGGGGCGTGAGGTCTCCACAGTACATCGATGTTGTCGCCAGTGGTCGGCGGAAGGTGCACGTGCCCGTCGACCTGGGACCGGACCGCAGCGACGCACGGATGCACGCCAAGACCGTAGGATCCTACGCAGTGCCGTAGGGGACCGCACCGCCACTTCCCAGCAAATTAGGGACACTGTTGCTCCTGGGGTATCGGCGAGGACCATTCGCAACCGTCTCCATGAAGCTGGGCTACGGTCCCGCACACCGTTAGGCCGTCTTCCGCTCACGCCCCAACATCGTGCAGCCCGCCTCCAGTGGTGTCGCGACAGGCGTGAATGGAGGGACGAATGGAGACGTGTCGTCTTCAGCGATGAGAGTCGCTTCTGCCTTGGTGCCAATGATAGTCGTATGCGTGTTTGGCGCCGTGCAGGTGAGCGCCACAATCAGGACTGCATACGACCGAGGCACACAGGGCCAACACCCGGCATCATGGTGTGGGGAGCGATCTCCTACACTGGCCGTACACCACTGGTGATCGTCGAGGGGACACTGAATAGTGCACGGTACATCCAAACCGTCATCGAACCCATCGTTCTACCATTCCTAGACCGGCAAGGGAACGTGCTGTTCCAACAGGACAATGCACGTCCGCATGCATCCCGTGCCTCCCAACGTGCTCTAGAAGGTGTAAGTCAACTACCCTGGCCAGCAAGATCTCCGGATCTGTCCCCCATTGAGCATGTTTGGGACTGGATGAAGCGTCGTCTCACGCGGTCTGCACGTCCAGCACGAACGCTGGTCCAACTGAGGCGCCAGGTGGAAATGGCATGGCAAGCCGTTCCACAGGACTACATCCAGGATCTCTACGATCGTCTCCATGGGAGAATAGCAGCCTGCATTGCTGCGATAGGTGGATATACACTGTACTAGCGCCGACATTGTGCATGCTCTGTTGCCTGTGTCTATGTGCCTGTGGTTCTGTCAGTGTGATCATGTGATGTATCTGACCCCAGGAATGTGTCAATGAAGTTTCCCCTTCCTGGGACAATGAATTCACGGTGTTCTTATTTCAATTTCCAGGAGTGTAAATGAAAATGAATGAATGAATGCCTTGGTCGACCAATTCGGCGTTTGGTGTTTGGTTTCCCTGTAGTGTCATCTTTGCCTGTCTTCCATCTGGCATACAGGCTACACGGTCCACCCATTGTATTCTTTTGCTCTTTATCTTCTGTTGGATAATTGGTTGCCACATCAGAAGGTAGATTTCCTCGTTTTTCCTCCTCCATTCTCCATTATCTAAAACTGGTCCCTATATCTCCCTCATTACTCTTATTTCAAATATTAATAGTTTTTCCTTTTCTCACTTAGTCGTACTCCATGTTTCTGAACTGTACATTACTGCCGGGCATATAATTGTGCTGTAAATTTTCATCTTAGTGTCCACTGAAATAGATTTAGAGCCGAGCATCTCTCTGAGGGAATGCATGCTTTGCTCTCTTCTTGTGTGTGGATGGATATACAGGAAGAGAAAAAAATGAAAAGTAAAATGAGGCAACTTCTTAACAGCATTTTTGTATCTAACTGTTGTAACTTTGGTACAATATTATTGCTTTTAATTTTTTTGTTAATGTAAAGAAAACTTGAGCTATAATATTTGTGCCTTGTATGACTGTCATATCCAAAATGATGTTACCATAGCACAGAATTATAGCTACTAGATTTCTTTCTTTCATTTATTTATTTAGAATACATATGCCTTACGAAATCTTTTTGGCTTACTGTATCTAGAATTAAAATCGAGAGAGAAGTATTGTGGCTAAAATTTATTAGTTATCTAAACAAATCTACTGATTAATCTGGTAAGGCTAATGTTCACTAATTTAAAATCTGACAAAGAAAGTATGTACCTGGATATGCTCAATAGATGTACGTCATTAGTTGGTAAATAAAAAAGTAAGTAATGGCAAAGGTAGGTAACAGAACACGTTGTAAATCTTTCTTTATAAGTATAATAGTAATTAATTTATATGTACCCGTCAATATACACTCTTGCTGAACCACCTAATTTAATTGCCACAAATCGAAGACACGTTTATTATACCAGAACATGTACTGTTTTGCTTTCAGCAAAAAACATAGATTTGTAAAAAGTAATAAAGGCCATGTGTAAATGTCAGTCAAAGTGTATAACAAATTGCCTTGACGAGCCCCAAACATAACAAATAAATTATTTAAGAATAAGTTTCACAGCTACCACAGCTCTTGTTTATCATTACTAACATTGTTCCGTTCTGACCACTGAACTTACCTTATATATTGAGTTATTGTTTCAGACTCCCCTGTGCAACAATTTGCCTGAGCTTATAACATTTGCGCAGACCGATTGTAGCGAGTGGACTTGAATTTTGCGCAATGAGTTGTGGGCAGACCGAAGAGACTGAAATTATTTTTACTAGCCATCAGAAATTAATAGGATTCAGGGATAGAATGTATGGTATTCTGTATCTTTTTGATTCAAAATTGGAAGCTGGAGTTCCAGGTTTAAGCAAAATTCCTCAAATCTGTGGGCACAAAGCGTATAATGAGGACAGGAAACCGCTGCAAATCTCACACGTGAAACGTGAAGACAGCTGTTCGTTCCATTCGGAGTTTCTCCCATGTGCTTGAACACTGAATTGTGAAACGACTAATAAGCGCCAGTGTACAAGAGATTTTGTTACTGAATTTACTGAAATATACAGGATTTAGTCGTTCTGAAAAGTTAAGAGCAAGGAGATCACATAAAAAGGCAGCAGCTTATGATTAGTGTACACTTGAGTTACCCAATGGCAGGCAACGAAACGGCTAAAAAATGTCGATCAGAACATTTTATCAAAGAGTTCCAATATGCCTAAGATGGCGGAGATGTTGTGTGTACAAGTGAGTAGTGTTCCTGCGAAAAACGAAAATAATATCGGTAAAAGTACAGTGTGTGTGAATTGTAAGGACGAAATTATTAAGTTAAATGAGTGTATTTCTAGCCTTCAGCAAATCGTCAGTGTATTGAGTAGTGAGATGTCAGAACTTCGAAAAGAAATAAGTGTGTCATTAGTCAAACAAAAGACCAGTTCTCTTCCGCAAAAAAACTCTAACGAGTGGACAAATATACCATATAAAAACAGAGGTGTGAATACGGAAGCATTACCAGGGAGTAAAAACACCAAGCAGTTAGCGGTTAAAAACAAATTTCAAGTTCTTTCCGTGCGTGAAGAGGCGGATTTAGGCCTAACATCGGTAAGGGAACATGAACTTTTGAACAAACTTTGTAATCAGAATGGTGATACAGGCTCTGAGTTCAGCATTAACGCAAACAATGAAGGTGCGAAATTGAGCATGCCATCTATTGTACATAACAATGGGACATCTATTGCACGTAGTAATGAGAAAGACACTATCAATCAAAACGTACAACAGTGCAAAGACGAAAGTAATGTATTATTTTTAACGGACAGTCACGGCAGAAAAATGACGAGACTATTCAGAGAAAACACGAAATACGACGCAACAGGTTTTGTGAAGCCAAAAGCAACAGCAATAAACATTATTGGTGTTGATTTACAAGACAAAATGTCGGGAAAAAATGACTATGTCGTGTGTATAGCGGGTGCAAATGATGTTGCGAAAAACAAAGCAAATAACTGTCTCTCTGAACTAAAGAAATTCCTGGAACGCAGTAAACAAAAAATACAATAGTTGCAACATTACCACACAGATATGATCTAATGTATCACTCATGTGTAAATAAAGAAATTCGTAAAACTAACACTAAAATAAAACAGATGCGTTCTTTGTTTGGAAAATGCAGCGTCCATATAGGCAAATTGGACAGATGCCAGCATACCAAACACGGAATGCATCTAAATAATGAAGGAAAAAACTTTGTATGTAAAATGATAAATGAAATCATTGCGAACAGAAAAATTCCATGTACCGGTATGGGACCAGTCTCAGCAAAAGACAAAGAAGCATCCTCAAAAGGAGCAGAATCGTCAGTGGCGGAACCAACAGCTAAAACAACATATTCAGCGGTAACTATTGCCTGTCCTACATGCAACAGAAAACAAACTCAGCGTTTTTTATGGTGCGTAACACGAGAGATGAGGATTCAAAGTTGCGTGAAGCATCTCTCTCGTGTGTTCAATATGAGTTTTCCACACCTCAAGCAATACTATCAATTAATGTACTGAAAAAAGGCACTCCTAGCAAACATCTCGCAAATGCAGAGGTGAGAAAAAATCTAACTTTGTCTTTATTCCACCAAAATATGTGTAGCCTCAAGAATAAAATAGACCAGTTGCTAATAAATTTAAAAGACGAGTGTGAAAGTGAGTCTGATATACTGTGTTTCTCAGAACATCACGTTATGAGTGGGATCTACATGATACAGATTGAGAACTTTAGTTTAGCTACTCATTACTGTAGATCTGTTATGGAAAAAGGTGATGTTGCAATATTTATAAAAATAATATAGTGTATAAATCCATAGATTTAAGCAAATACTGTGATGAACAACATTTTGAGGTGTGTGGCATTGAGTTAACAGCAGACAGTGCAACTGTTATTGTTCTGGCTGTTTACAGGGCACCTGCTGGAAATCTAAATGTATTTCTAAGACAAACTGAATCACTTCTGGCCCACCTATGTAGGAAAACTAAATCTATCATTGTTATGGGTGACTTCAATGTGGACCTTTTAACAGAAAATAGAAACAAGACAGATTTTGAACATTTAATGTACTGTTACAATTTAGTACCAGTGGTGGACACTCCAACTAGAGTAACTGCCAGCTCTAGCACTTTAATAGATAATGTAATTTTAGATAAGGATATTTGCAATTATTTAACCATGAAAAATATTATAAATGGTCTCTCTGATCATGAAGGGCAATTCCTCACTCTAAACCAAATGAATGTACAAAGAAAGAAAATTTCATTTGGAAAACATTTAGGATTATAAACAGACACACCACTGAAACCTTTAATCAGCAATTACGGCTTGTGGACTGGTCTCCTGTATATGCTACAGTTGATGTTAATTCAAAATTTAATATATTTATCAATGCAGTTACAAGCCTTTTTGAAGAAGCATTTCCTAAAAAATCAGTGAGAGAAAACCTGTTCAAATCTGGAAACAAGCCTTGGATTACTAAAGGCATCAAAATCTCTTGTAAAACAAGAAGAGAACTATATGCTGCAGCCAGGAGTTCAAATGATAACAGTAGGATTACACAACATAAAATCTACTTATTGATAATTCAGTAGATAAGCTTGAGGTAACGGCAAATAAGGTTTTAAATGAAACGGTGAACTGGTTCAACATTAATGGTCTTATTTTAAATTACTGTAAAACAAACTACATTCAGTTCCACAAAACATCCAAAGATGAGGAAATATTTGTAAAGGTAGGTGAGCAGACAATATCCAGGGTAGATTCCTCAAAATACCTGGGCTTGCATATTGATAGCAAACTGAATTGGTTTAACCACATCGTGGATCTGTGCAAAAGACTAAGTTCAGCAACATACGCATTGCGCATTGTTTCTTCTTATAGAAATATGGAAACCATGAAGTCAGCGTATTATGGTTACTTTCATGCAATTATGGCATTTGGAATTATATTTTGGGGAAATCAGCCACTGGCTAAAAAAGTATTGTGTGTACAAAAGGGAGCCATAAGGATCATGTGTCGAGTCCATCCCAGAGCCACATGCAGGAATCTTTTTAAGAAGCTTGAAATACTTACATCCACTGCGCAATATATATTCTCATTGATGTGCTTTATAAGGATAGAAAAATCCATTTTTAAGCTGTATAGTGCATATCACAGTCACAATACTAGAAGGAAACATGATATCCACTATGAACAGCCAAATCTAAGTATGGTGCAGAAAGGAGTCCATTTCAGTGGCTGTAAGATTTTTTAACGCCCTCCCTTCAAGAATTAAGTGTTTGGAAGATGATGATCTCCTGTTTAAAAAAATCTTAAGGCAGTTGCTATTGCAAGGATCATTTTATACATAGAAGAGTTCCTGAACTACAGTGTTTAACATCTCTTGTATTGTAAATTGCAAATGTATGCCCAAATTTGTATTTGTAATACCGAATATTTTTATTGTAAACATATATTTATTTCTCTGTAACACTTATTATTTTGTAATCTTTATCTCTCTCTAAAATGTATTTTTGTTGTGGGACCTAAGTTACTGTTTACTGTTTTTTGTTTTGTAATCTCTATCTATATCTAAAATGTATTTTTTTTTTGTAGTGGAACCTAAGTTACTGTTTACTGTTTTTGGTTTGTTTTATGTATTACCATAAATTCTGGTCAAAAGCTTGTAAAATTGACACGTTCCATATCCTGTGATACTGTCACAACATGGATCACCGGAACAAGAGATAAATAAATGTGTAACCCACCTAGAGCCGGAGGCAACCAAGAATGGTTTGGATCTCCATTGTTTTCTGATCTTTTCAAAAATACCGAGGACATTTAAGGAAGAAAAGAGAGGGCAAGAGCAGAGGAAATGGAATGTGAGAAGTTGCATCGTCGGTAGATATTTGTATATCTCTATGGCCTTTCGTAAATAATTTTTCTGGACATCAGGTTCGTTCTATGATGCGCAAAGTAAATAAATGTGTGCAAATTGCCTGCACAGACATCGGCGCATACAGATCGTTGCGTATGTACCGGACTTTTGACCCTGATGGGGCTTTGGGTACACTTCCTATATCACTGGCGGATTTTGTAGCATTATCTGCAGGTGGTAGGCGCTTTTATTTCTGCTTGTTGAAGACTGCAGTCCTGCCTCCTTTTTTAAGCCATTGCTTGGTTAAGGTCTTTAGATAATGTGGGTAGAAGGCTTTGCAAATTGTGCTTCTGTTTTCCGTCAAATAACCACTAAAGAAAAATTATACCCGACGAAAATTTTTCTTATCCTAAGTAAAAGTTTCCGAACGAGACATAGTACGGCAATAACATTTAGAACATTTTAGAAACCGCGTGTGGACCGAAGGATAATTCGTAGAAGTCGATAAAATATAGGTTAATGATGCCGTTTGTGTGTCATGCTATTAAGTGTGGCAATTTTATTAAATTTTAAAGATAAGGCTGTTTCCTGCGTACATCTTCAAGCAGAATAGCTCGAGGAATTCTTACTGAAAAAGGTCTTCGCAAGGTTCCTTCAAGAAACAGTTTTCGTCTTTTCAGTTATGCTAATCTGGATATGTGGGTTACATCACTCTGAACTGTTGACACTGCATTAATCGCCTGCTTATCACTTTCGTTCCGAATCCAGCTCCTGTAATAGTGGGGGAAGTAGTAATAAGTGGCTTAGTTGGTGCACAGCTGACGCCTACACGCACAGTTAGCGGCTGTGTACCAACAACGTCTGACATGGAGAGTAACTCGTACCTGGGGATTGATTTAAGCACACAACAGGTGATGAACATTGGTTTTGAAATGGCACATGTCTTTGAAAGTGGGTTCCTAATTAATGTGCACGGTAAATGATATTTTATTGTGTTCACGGAGGTTTCTCACAACGTTGTTACGCGCACGGCAATGTCATTTAATGTGGCATGTCAGACGAAAACACACAATCCCACACAATTTTTGTAGTTATATGACGAGGCATGTTCGCCAAAGAAAGAAATCGATATCGAGTAGTAAAATTGTAATAGGTTAGGTTGTTTTGGCACTGAATATTGTCCATTTTCGAATAATAAGCTTGTGGGGTTGTCATAGCGATTTCAGTAATATCCCAGTTTGTTTGACAGGTGACAACTGTGGTAGTGTCATCAAAATGCGGTACCTTATATTAAATCATATCTGCATGAATTTGTCATTTTCATCTCGTTTGTAAACGAGTTCTTAGCAGATTTTTATTCACTTAATATGTGGATCCACCGTTTATTGGCAAAAAAAAAGACATAATACAAATGTTTCGGTTTCTAAATACATGAATATTACGTATAGGTAATTCACGTCAGTGGACTACCATTATCAGCTTGCGGCCCCACATAAGAAAGCATTTATCAGTAATCCAAGATCCTGGAGAAATGTCCTTAAAGCAGACTATGATAGCTACTCGAGGCTGTTAATGCATTTTATTTTGTATATTATCCATGTTGTCATTTGTATGGCGCAGAACTGTTATGTGAGCCATAAATGTAAATAATTAACATTTCATGTAAGACTTCGAAATACACAAAAGGGGTGCAGATACGATATGTTATCAACAGAAGCACAAAACATTGAAAGTATATAGAAACAAACACCTCTGAAGACCAGCTTAAAGAAAAAGGAAGTTACACAACAGAAGAATTTAAGACATACATGATATGATCCTGTCACCTTTATTACTAATTCTATGTCATTCACCAGCCATTGCCAGACAGACAACATCAAGTTTGAAATAATATATAATACATAAAATCAATAAAACATTGCTGTTGGAACTGTAATATTAAAATGGGTAGTGTAAAAACAAAGAGAATATGACAGTCAATACAGTACTAGAACACAGTACAAGAACTAAGTCAGCATTGTTCCCAGGTCATGGCCAAGCAGATTGCATCACATTTTATCGCTACTAAAACTAAGATAACAGACAAAAAGCATTGCATAACACAAATGTTATAAACAATGCTTATAAACAACTATTTGCAGGTCTTAGATGTTTCCAGTTCGTAGATTCACATGTTTTGTATCATGTTGACCATTCTAAAATTGCACTTGGAGAGAAAAATTCATTTACAGAATATAGGCCTAGTGGCTGATGGTTGATATCAGTCTAGCTCTACAGGTCTGCTGAGGGAAATCTGTCCAGTGTTTTACTTAGGCAGCAGCTTAGAATATCGGTGTTGGCGTTAGTTAATGTGTCATAGTTGTGAATTTTTTCTCTCTTGCTGTAGGATCCTTGATTTCCTTTTATATAGACGAGAGAATTGAAAACGTATTGGATAAATATTGTCATTATTCCCATCTGCTTGAAAATGGGACTGCAGTGGTCAAATTTCTTGCTGGAAGATGTTATTCTTACAGCCTTCTCTTGTAGGAGCAATATGTTTTTACTTCCAGTAGAGTGTCCATATGTAATGTGACTGTGGAACGTTGCATAATATATTGTGATTAAGTACTGATCTGTTATCAGGAATTTGTGCATCCTGACAAGGTAAATTACTCTTGAGTGCTTAGAACACACACATGCGGTGTGTTTGGTCCACAGCAGCTTATTGTCAGTTGTGATTCCCAGGGTTTGAAATTATCAACATTCACTATGAGTCCACAGTCACCAAGACTGCATATTTCCTGGGCTCTATCTTCATTTAATTTAATTTTGTTTGTTTTGTACCACTTTTTGCTACTTCAAACAAAATATCAGCATCCTTTAGTGCCTCAGATGAATTTCTACCCTTAGTCATTAATGTTGTATAATCTGCAAAAAGCAGGGTAGAGCCATCACAACTTAAGTCATTGACAGGCATAAGAAAAGAGCAGAAGGCTAAGCATGGAGCCCTGCGGTACATCCTGTTCACATGCCACCTCATGAGACATTGCTCCCTGGCTGCAAACACTCTGCTGTCTTGTCTCCTAGATAAGACAGAATCTCAAAAATGACACCCTTTATACCATAAGCTTTTAATTTTTCCAGGAGTATCTTACAAGAGGTGCCATCAAATGCCTTGCTTAGATCTCAAAGAATTAAAGCCTTGCAGTTCTTTTCATCAAATGCTTCCATTATCTTTGTTATTACATCAAGCGTTGCAGTAAATGTAGATTTCCCTCTTCTAAATCCATGTTGTCTATCCAGGAAATGGTTGCTGTCTTCGAAATAACATAGTGGTTGGGTTTTCATTATAATTTCAATCACTTTTGCTATTATAGGTATTATAGAAATTGATGTCTAACTGGATGGATTGCTAGCATCACCTTTTATATACAAAGGCACTGTCTTTGCCAGTTTTAAGAAGTCTGAAAAAGCACCAACCTCAAGTGAGTGGTTAATAACAGGAGCCAAAGGTTTAGCAATATCAGATACAGCACATGATTTTCCGTATGAATGTGTGTTAACAGAGTATTTTTAAAACTTTTCTAGATTTCCGCTATATGCTCTGGAAGCACTTCCACCTGGTCAAGGTGCAGCTATTGCTATTGCTCATGCTTATATTGTTTGTAATATCAATTTCTTAATCTAGTCCTTCAGCTGCATTATTCCCATCAACATCAGTAAAATATTTGTTAACAATCACCAGGACTGGGGTTGTGGGTCTTTTTCTGTGCTTGTTAAGTTCCCAGACTGCTTTGCGTGGTTTGGGAGCTTCAGAAATGAACCAGACATTATGTGCCTTCTTGGCTACTTCTACTTCCTTTCTGTAGATTTGTGCAGCTTTGAGATAACAACAATGAAACATATCTTTTGCCCAGGCATATGTTGCTGTTGAACTTGGTCATTTATTTAGCAGCAGAACAACATACTTTGTGTTCCAGCTTGGGGGTGTACCATGCTTTGTCTCTGTGTATTTCTTTTCTGTTTAGTAGTTTATCTATCTAAGGGATTCCTTATGGTTACTGATGGGAAACAGTTGTCGAGATTTATTTTGAGGATCTGGAAGATGCATTTAATAATATGAATAATTCTCTCCACACTCAGTGCTTACATGTTTCGTTTATACATCTTGCCACAACTGCATGACGCCCACACTGCTGCAAGTAATCAATATATATATATACCATCTGATGAACCATTGCTAGGTGGTTCAAAACTGGTAATGAGATAATAAAAACTGAAGAACAATGCCAAAGGTGACTCGATGCAGTAATTTTAAGAAACCCTTAAAATATTTAAAAGTGTCAGTTGGTCCCAATCCTATAACTTCAGACTGCCAGTCAATCCTGGCAAGCACATTTTTGAAGATCTTTATTCCTTCTTCTGTTATAATTCTTTTACTGATGATCTAGTCAGAATACCACATAATGGCTTTTCTCTGAAGATTCCTTTGACTATTTAGGTGGACAACTAACTGTATGGCCAGCCATTTGCCCTATTCTCTTAAAGATATAATTATGCACTCTGTGTATGTATATATTTTGAGCAGTTTTTTCATTTGCCCTATTCTCTTAAAGATATAATTATGCACTCTGTGTATGTATATATTTTGAGCAGTTTTTTCATTATATTATAATATCATTGTGAGATGATCCTTGGATGAATAAATAAGTGTAAAGTAAATCAAACTCAGCAAATAGGTGCCCCGGGCCAACTTTGTATGTATATATTTTGTAGCTTGGAATGTAGCTGAAGCATCAACGTTGTCATTATTACCTAGGTTGCATAGAACATTTACACTTTTTTAGAGTGATTGACTTGTTATTAACTTGTTCTTAAATTTATATTGCGCATACAATTGGCATAATATGACAGATACATTAATGACATTCCATTGTAATATAAATATTAATATGAATGGATTACACACAGCACATTTGATAGAAGTACAAACAGAAAAAGTTGTATGTCTCTGTATTCAGTATAAGCTAAATAACATACAGTTAATATCATCAATAAAAATTGAGTTTGGTATGTTGAATAATGCAAAAGTTTATATGTACACACAGAAATAAAAAGTTCAGCAAGCAGCAGAAATGTGTTTATATTCAGTTTAAAGTTGTTTCTCCATAAAAATGTCTCATATACTATAAATGAAATCTTGAAGAGAAATAAGTACTTTAATTCATATATCTGTAAATGAGCTATATCCCCAGTGCACAATAGTTTACTCCCATCAGGTAATATCAAAGAAGCCACCGAACGTAACAGATTACCGTCATCTGTGTCACAAAGTGTCACTCACAAGACTATGCAGAGAGTATTTTGTATTTAATCCAGGACATTGGCGAAGTCTGATGACCAAGAACTTTGCACCGCCATCTCACGTTTTCTTGTTCACTAAAATACTAGGGTATAAATATCTTCAGCCACAGTGATTTGAACTGGGTATCGCTGAGATGAGCACCATGACACTGGCATGTATTAGTGACTGTGCTTGCAGAAACATATATTGTAATCCTGAGATCCTGTACAACTGAAGTTTGTTTAGTGACTGTAACAGACATCTTTTTATTCATTTCATATTCCTAAACATAGAGTTACAAATGTTTGTTTTTATGTAAAAATAGAAGTAGTTGGCTACTATTCATGGGTAGTTGAAAATTGGGTTGACTACTGTCAGAAAACTGGAAGCTACTGGAGGTGGGTGTGTCAGAGTATAATACCCTAAATAATGTATCTGAGAAATTGAAAGTACTCAAAGACTAAATCTTTCTGCAGACATGGCATCTTAGATCAGCCTCCTTACCAAGATATATGAAATGTTGTCTAAAACTCACAATTAACTAGAGGCAGTCCAACCTTCTGGCAATTCTGTGACAACCCAAGTTTCAACTTTTAGACATACATTTTGTGACCAAGAAGACAGATAAAACTACTGGTATAACTGACAATGTATGAAACACATATAACTTTTTTTTTTTAAGAAGTTACGTTATTCTCTATTTAATCTGGAACGATAGACCTACGTAGGCCATACCACATTGCAAGAAATGCTCTCAGTATTAGATTTTATTAATCAATTGTAGAAGAAAGATCCTCTACAGAATTCTGCAACCTGTGACCCACGAGATCCAGTTGGCAGTAGATAGCGGCATCCAGGTTGGTGCCTTATTCCTTAACTTTTGAGAGCAATTCAATCAAGTTCTGCACTTTCAGCTAGTGAGCAAAGTATAAGCTTAAGTATGGCAGCAAAAGAACTGTCAAATAGTAGATTTATTTTGGATAGGGAAAACAAATGAAAGTGCTATGATGAGTGATCAAATCTGAAACAGGCACTACTACTAAAGCCCATGATATTGCCCAAATCAAGATAGGGGACAAAAGTACTATAAATATTGCTCAAATTTCAGAACTGTTCGATAAATTCTTTTTGAATGTAAACAGATCAAACATTGATGAGAAAATTACGCAGATACGTAAATTTCTTCAGCACTGAGGATTTTGAAGGTGAACTTTTCAGTGCATTCACCAAAACTACTGCAAAAGATATAGGGAATGCTATACAAATACCAACAAAAGGGTTTTAGGCAGTCACTAAAATAATTGTGCATCTACTATTCACAATAGTTAAACAGTCCTTTGAAGAAGGTTGTTTTCTAGATACAATGAAGTACGCGATAGTGTTATTTTTCTGTCGATGAATTCATTGAGGACAGCTTCACAGTCTGAACACAGGGATTGTATTACGTGTATTATTTTATGTACATGTGTCGCTGTAACTTAAAAATGTAAAATATAATGTAAACTTTTGCATTTCTCTTAAAAAAGTGAAAGAAGTTTCTTTTGTAAATCTTGACATGTATCCTGTATATCAAATCAAATGATTTGAAAACTGTATGTAATGAGATGAATAAATCACATATCACATAGTTAAACTACTATTCAAAAAAGGGAGAAGAAAACATGTAGTTTGTACACAAAATTAGCTTCTCTCTAGACAACTCCCTGCAAGTACAGGAATTTTTTGTGCTCTATGAAAGGCCTTTGATAGCGTGAACCATTGCTCACAACTCTCTAAACCGGAAAAATGTAGAATTAGGGCCACTGTATTAGAATGGTTCAAGTCCCAAATGAACTGAAGACAGTGATTACAACATCAAAGAGAAGAAATTATGCCTCAGAATGGAAAACCGTTTCACAAGGAGTACACCAAGGTTCAGTTTTAGCGTCACTTTGTTTCTGTTTTACGTAAATGAGCTACCACTTAATACTGAGTGTCACTTTGTTTTATTTGCAGACGACACATGCATAATCATTGAAACTAATAGTACTGACCAAATTCCTTAAACTGTTGTTAGTACCTTACAGACGTGATATCTAATTTAATTTAAATGGGTTAAAATTAAACATGGAAAAACCATTCCTTAATGCAGTTTAAAACAAAAGAAGCAAAGCTATATGATATTCAAATCAATCTTAAAAACCAGGATTTGCAGGAAGCTAACTGTATGAAATTCCCTAAAATGCAATTAGATAAAAATTTATCATGGAACTAACATATACAGTACCTTGCAAATAAATTAAAGAGCCTAGCATTTGTAATGATTGTACGACAAAATGCTGCCAGCATGAAAATAAGGAAAGTAGTGTATCACAGCTACTTTGATTCAGTAATAAGGTTTGGAATTATATTTTGGGATAGCTTGAACCACATATCTGTAATATTAAAATTTCTGTGTGCTTGCGGTAGCGTTCTCGCTTCCCGCACACAGGGTTCCGGATTCGATTCCTGCCAGGGTTAGAGATTTTCTCTGCCTCGTGATGACTGGTTGTCGTGTGTTCTTTATCATCATTTCATCACCATTGACTCGCAAGTCGCCGAAGCGGTGTCAACTAAAAGAGACTTGCAATATGGTGGCCGAACTTCCCCGCATGGGGCCTCCCGGCCAACAATGCCATACAATCATTTCATTTTGATTTTTTCAAATAACTATCATTAGAAATATTCACAATGTAAAGCGAAGAAAATCATGTGACCCACTGTTAAAAAATGTGAGTATATTAAGTGTTCCCTCATTGTACACCTATGAACAGATTATTTTTGTACATAGTACCCCTGATTCATTTGTAGCAAATTAATTTCAACATGATCACAATGCCAGAAATCAAAATAATTTTACACTGACCACCCACCATTTAGAACTTTATGCTCAACTCTGCAGTATATGGGGTATGAAAATTTACAACAGAGGGAAAGGATAAAAATTGCTCACTATCAATTTAGACACATTTAAAAAACCTCATCAGACTGGTTCGGAATCTTGCTATTCCATTGAAGAGTTCATGGCAAGACAATATGAAAATTTTAGTGTGAGAGAACACTTGCATAGCATTTTATAATACATTTTTTTTTTAAAAAAAGTATGTTTTGTGTAGCAATTATATATTTAGTACAGGATATTATATTAATGATATTGTAAGGAAAATGGTAAATAAATTGTTGTGTTGTGGCAAGTTTCCTGTACATGAAAATGTGACTTGAAATTGTATGTTATGAGACTATAAACTTCTTTTCTATTCTAACACTGGAAGCTTTGTGATTTGATTTAAGAGTTCTAGCTGATAACTCAGTATGTTGTTCTTAATGGAGAGATATCATCAGGTGTGTATGTAGCTCAGGGAATGTTACAGAACTGTTACTGTTATCAATATATGTAAATGACCAGTTAGATAACATTAGAAACTCTGTCAGGCTGTCTACATGGAAGTAATAGTGAAATGCAGGAAGCCCCACACTGATTGACTCAGTCATTTGTGCAGTCATTCAGTGTGTTCCTTGGATTCTCCTAGTACAGAGACCCTTGAGTGATGTAGAATGAATGTAAACATAGGCTTCCCCGGCCGTTGCCACAGTCAATAAAATTCTTCTGAGTTTGAGGCTGCATTGTCATCTATAAAATTCTGACATTTCGGTAACGGTTGCAAGGCGCCTTCCTCAGGGTGTATAGCCAACTGCTGAATGAGCACTAGTTTGGATACCTATATACTATGGAGGAGTGCTGTCATTGGATGTGAGGGTGAGGAGGAAGGGTATTAGGAGTTCATTTTATGGGTCTTTGCATTGCGTGTTGTCATTGGCGGAAATGGGCATTTCCCATTGGAGTTTCCTTTACTGCTTGCCATTGGTGGAAATTGGCAAATAGGAGACTAAGCAGTGACTACAGTGTAGCATTGTTTTCTGAGTGCCTAGTATCAACTACGCTGCGTCAGCACTCTGTGTACCCTCCACTGCTGTGGCCTACCATGCGCCTGTTGCTCTGCGAGAACTGTCATTCCGCAAAGCTGTCACAACTGGCAGCCAAGATGCTGGAAGTCGGTACCCATCTTATCTATTCATATTGTTGGATCACTTGGCTATTTCTATAGCCTCTCTAATCTTCCTCCTCAAACTGTACGGCTGTTTCACCAGTACGCGGGCCTCTCGAAATTTGATCTTCATCCTGCACTGTTCCTGATGTTCTGCCACCGCTGATTTGTTAGCTGAGCACGAGAGATATATATGCCTCAAACAATACAACAAATCAGCGGTGACAGAACATCAGGAACAGTGCAGGATGAAGATATAATTTCAAGAGGCCCGTGTACTGGCGAAACAGCTGTTTAGTTGGACGAGGAAGATTAGAGAGGCTAGAGAAATAGCCAAGCGACCCGACAATATGAATAGAGAAGACGGGTACCAAATTTTATTGGCGATGTAGAATGAGTCAAAGTATACATTAACGAAAAGAGATAATCTTATAATCGTAGTGCAGTTGCACCATGAGTTGTCTTGTGCCTGAAGGGATGTTGTCAGTTCAGGCTGTAGCATTGGTGCTGACTGACATGCCCACAAACTGCTGCAACTTGGTATCTGTATGCTACTCAGTACACCAAATTAACAATACTATCACTATACTAGTTAATGCTATTCATACTTATGCCAGCTGAATTTAACCAAGTGAATTAGAAAGAGAAAAAGCTGCCATAACCTCAGTTATATTGAATAACTACTATTTATTCTGCCAGAAGCTTAACAATTATGTGATTACAATTGTATTCCCCAAAGACAATAGTTACCTGCATCTATAGATAATGAACCCTGTTTACATTACTGTTTACTGAGCAGCTTTAAATGAACACTACTGTTGCCATGCAACAAACAGTCCTTAAATCTAGACTTTCAGTTAGTTTGTAGAAAAATTGTCTAGTGAGGTACATTTTAAGTGTTGTTTGGGTTGACCGGGACTTTCAATTTCTCTGCTTTATTTTAGGTGGGAGCTGGTTGAATACCTTTCCACCATATTACGTAACTTCACTCTCAACCCCAGACGAGGAAGCAAGCTCTACATGAAAATTATTTTGTTCAGATTCAGTGTTAGTCATTCAGCGTTAGTACATACAATAGACTTCATCAGAACACTTAACTTATTACAATTACATTGTCATGTTCATATTGGGCATGTCTTAAAATTCTTCTAATGAATAAAATGGGTTAGCTAACAAGGAACTATGCAACTTTTTGTTAAATGGTTTGCTTAGGGCATACTTTGGTTATTTGTTATAGATTTTTGTAGCCGTTGTAACTCCTTCTCACGTGAAAGGTAAGTTATAATTTTGCTGAGATGTTATGATTCATGAGAGGAGTTATTATTTCATCCTGATCCCAGTTGTTGTCTGGAGATCTGTGTTGAAAATTTTCTTTCAGAGTCAAAAAGTAACCTGCTTTTATTATTATTTAATTACTGCTTTGATTTTATTATTATTACTGATTCAAGGAATTAGTTCTTTAGTATTCGGTCTCTCTAAGAAAAGAGCTTAGGTCTTTGAAATGAATAAAAAACCAAACAGATCTCACTAGATGATGTTTTCTGCCTGCTTCTTGAATGAAACCGGATCTGTTGTTACTTTCTGGGCTGGTAGCAACATTTCCCCAAGGATTATTCGATACATCTTCCTGTCTGTTATTCGTAGATGATGATTGACACATCTTCAACTCATCTGACATGTGTGAAAAGTCCCTTCTCACTGTGTTAAGCTCTTCTGAAAATTTGTTTTGTGTTACTTTCATTCCTTCAGTTACTATTCTTTCAATCTGAGGGATGTTGATTGTACCAGAATTTATTCCTTCCCCTACTTTCTTCTCAACTAAAGTGCTTACTGAAACATCTTTTTTTTGTATCCATTGTTCTAATTTTTGTTCATAAGCAGCATGTTTCTCGTTGATATTGTGTGCAATGAATTTCTCACACCCTGAAGCAATTTCAGTTACTACTGTTGACAAATTATCTAATTTTTCATCTACTGATTGTTGTTTCTCAGTTACATCATTCATTTCTTTTCTCATCTGTTGTATATCTTCCTTCACAGGTAGTTGTCCTTGCTTCTGATTCACTTCAGCAACAGTTTTGTACAAGTCTAGAACTTCCTTGGTAATTATTTCATTCTTTATAGATAAAGATTGCAGTTTTATTAGCTTCTTCCAAATTCTTTATTTGTATCAATACTTCTTTAAGTTCTTTTCTGTTATTTTCTTCCATGTTCTTCATACCTCGCACAATTTATTTTTTAAAATGTGTTAGCATTTGGGCAATAGTATCTTCTACTACCCTCATTGGTACATTTTCTGTTTTGCATGAAGAGCCCACTTCTCTTGTAAATCTGTCCACAAAGGACACTTCTGACTGATCCAATGATGCAGGTCTTGCATCACCATGTTCAACTACCACATTCTGAGTCGATTCCATCTCAAAATTGTCTAAATCCTTTTGTTGTTCCATTTTGTATTTGGTACGGATTTTAACCATTACACATGCACACAAAAATTAAAAAAGACACACCCTATATTTGCACAAAAGCACTCAACACCTGCAATGCAATAATCTGTAACACCCAAATTATTCACTTTGAAAAATGTTCATAGAAAGTCACTATACATCTCAGATAAATAAATAAATAAATAAATAAATACTATTCTACTTCAAACTACTAGGAAATTATTATCCTCAACCAATGAAAATCTACAGTTCTACTAATTCTGCCAGTTTGAGATTGTTATGATAAGGCACAGAAAGAGCATTGCTAAAGTCTTTTCTTGATCTTGCCTTTCAATGAGAAATGATACTAGCATTGCTCCGCATTCACAGGATATCACCTCTCTCCAACAGGAAGTATTGGTTGTGGGAGTACATGAAACAAATCACACATTCATTAGTCTATTGTAATAGTAATGCATATGCAAGTGACAAAATCTTAACCTAAAACACACATATTGATACTTTTTCATTGAAACTGATTAGGTTCCAAATTTATCTTTGTCATGATTACTTGTTGTCACTCAGAAAAATAAAGTTACCACAAGTCAAAATTCAGTAGTTATTCAATTCTCATACCACTTCTAGACATCCTGTCACATTGGGCGCCATTGTAACTCCCTCTCACGTGAAAGCTAAATTGTTGTAATTTTACTGAGATGTAATGATCAATGAGAGGAGTCATTATTTCACCCTGAACCCAGTTATTGTGTGGAGATCTGTGTTGGAAACTTCCTTTCAGAGACAAAAATAGCCTCAATGAACTGCTTTTATTATTATTATTATTATTATTATTATTATTATTCATTTAATTACTGCTTTGATTTAATTATTATTACTGATTCAAGAAATTAGTTCTTTATTATTCAGTCTCTCTAAGAAAAGCGTTAAGATCTTTGAAATGAATAAAAAACCAAACAGATCCCACTAGATGATGTTTATGCTCAGGCGATTGTGCATTGTAGACTAGAGATCTGCTGCTGTGCACTGACTGTAAGCTGTACTCAATGCCGGTTGTCAAACTGTGTGCTAAATCTGGAGGAATCTTAGTCTATGTTAACTATGGTCCAATTCTCCTTTCCATGGAAGCCTGTCTGTTGAAGTGGATTTGTTTAAGAGTCTTTAAATTAATGACCATATAGAGTTTGCAGGTTCGAGCTTCCACAGTCCAAAGAAATCTCTCGTAGGCATGCACAAATATTTGAAAATGTGAAACCATAAGATGGAGACTAATTTATGCAATACACACCTTGTTTATGCTGCCAAGATGGCAGTCTTGCAACAGAGCCTTCTCTATTAAACCATAATACATTCATCCATACTCATTAAGATCAGCAGCTAGACTATATCTTTTCACAATAGTTAATACTCAACCAAAGCTCTCTTAGTTCAAGGAATAGAGAGAGGTCAGCAATAATGCTGCTTTCTTGCAGTCAGTTGCACCAGAGTACGCTTCATATAATATCTTGTTCCGCCATGTATCTTTTGCTCTTGTATTACACGATCCGCTACACCATGTACATATTGCTGTTACTGGTTTTTGTTAATCTGTTTCTAGATAAGATCAGAGAAGTACAGGTTCTTGTATTATTATCATGTCTCTGATTTGTTATAACTAAATTAGGTAATTCAGCAAGTATGTGATAAAAACTATCAAGAATATACAAATTAACTACTGTTAAAATCTTATATTTGATGAACAAATGTTTACAATGTGCTCTGTTATATACATTTACCATTACTCTGCCATTTCCTAATTCATAAAAATTTCATTTACTTTTTTGTATCTTGTATTCCAATTGTATGGATCACAGTTCAGCTGAAACAAGTTATTACTATCAGCAGCAACAACAACCATTCAGAGGTAAATATAGTGGGAACTGAATGTAAAAGTTCCAGGATAATTAAAACTACTGCTGCAAGAAGTGCAGTTATCTGTTTTATACAAAACTCTTGCTGCATGCTTCTCCCGAATAAATACTGTATTTACTTAGATTCACTGCCCCCAGAATATAATTCAACAGCGAATGAAAATATGCAAAATAAACCAACTTTTTGTCTTTAAATGAATATGAGGATCAATCCTCAGTGCAGAATATGACTTGACCACAGACATAAGCAAATTAATATATTTCATATAAACAGGCAGAAAGACTCAATATTGACAGTTTTGTGAAGTACTTTTGAACACATTTTCTGGAAACTGTCTGAGCAGCTAGTTTGGCAGCCCACAAACCATGGAAATATCTTAGACCTTGTAGCTACAAACACGCTGGACCTTATCGATGGCGTCAGTATAGAGATGGGGATTAGTGATCATGATGGTGGCATACTGACTATGGCTACAAAAGTTAATAAATCAGTCAAGAAGGCTAGAAAGGTGCTTCTGGTGCAAAGAGCAGATAAGCAGTTGTTAGCATCTCACTTAGACAATGGACTGGCATCATTTAGCCCTTCTATGATGGACATACAGGAATTATGAACAAAGTTTACACAGATTATAAATTGTGTTCTGTACAAATGTGTATCTAATAATTGGATTATGGACTGAAAACACCCACTGCAGTTTAACAATGAAATCCAGAAAATGCTGCGGAAGCAAAGGCTGTTGCAGTATTGGTTCAAAAGGGAATATGCAAATGGCGACAGGCAAAGGTTAGTAGAGATTTGTGTATCTGTGAAAAGATCAATGCAAGAAGCATATAACAACTACCACTGTCATACCTTAATAAAAGATCTGACCAAAAACCTGAGAAAACTCTGGTACTATGTAAAATCACTAAGTGATGGGATGAAGGTCAACATGCAGAGTCCATATTTCCAGTTTTACAAAAAGAGTTTGACATGGCGCTCCACTGCAGACTGTTAATGAAGGTATGAGAACATGGAACAGGTTCCCAGATATGATGTTGCAGTGCATGTGTTGTTGTCAATTGTGATGCAAAGTTCCTTTTGGCATGCGTGGAGGCAGTGGAATGACGACAATGCAAATTTGTGCTGGACTGTGACTCGGACCCAGATTTTCTGCTTTCGAGCAGTCGTCTTACCATTTGGCTACCCGAGCATGACTCATGGTCAGACCCAAACTTCCATGGTTGATGAAAGTTTGGGTCTGGCCGTGAGTCATGCTTGTAGGCAGCCAAATGGTAAGGCGGCTGCTCACAATAAGCAGGAAGTCCGGGTTCGAGTCCCAGTCTGACACAAATTTTCATTGTTGTCATCCCATTATGTAGCTGATGGTTATCCACATTCACAACTGCAAATACATTAAATGTGGTTTCCAGATATGTGACTTGAAAACTTCTTAAGCAATAGAACCCAGTATGCTGTCCTTGACAGCAAGTGTTCATTTTGTGTAAGGACCACAAAGATAACATATGAGAAATTAGGGTTCATAGGGGGGCACATAGACAGTCATTTTCCCCTTGATCTATTTGTGAGTGCAAAAGTAAAGAAAATTTCTAGTCGTGGTGTAGGGTACCCTCCACCATGCACCTTACAGTGGCTTGCCGAGTATGAATATGATTTAGATAGTTCAATTACACTGTTAACAGCTAGCCACTGAAAACAGCTACAACTGGAACATACTTGCCCACGAAAGGCAAAGGTCCCGAGTTCGAGTCTCGGTCGGGCACACAGTTTTAATCTGCCAGGAAGTTTCATACCTAGGAGTTTGCAGTCACAGCATTTTAAGTGGAATGACCACATTAAATAAAGGCATATGCCAAACTATAGTTTATCGGAAGATTGCAAAGAAAAGTAGTTCACCCATGGATGAGGTGGTTTACAATAGCCTTATTCAGCTGATCTTGAATGCTGCTTGTTAGTCTGGGACCTTTATAAAGTACAATTAATAGAGAGGATCCATAGAGGAGCAGCATGTTTTATCTACATCTCCTCCTATACTCCGCAAACCACCGTGAGGTGCATGGCAGAAACAACTTCCCATTTTATCAGTTATTAGGATTTTTTCCTGCTCCATTCATGTATGGGGCATGGAAATAATAATTGTTTGAATGCCTCTGTGTATGAAGTAGCTATTCTAATTGTTGTATTCTCTTTAGCTGATTTTATGTCATCTTGTGAATGGCACCTGGGGGGGGGGGGGGGGGGGCAAGTCCATGAGGTCGACAAGCGGGGATGTTCTGGGGTGCCCTGGTGGCACCAGCGGGTGGCTGCAAAGGCTGAGTGGTCCAGTGAAGACATAAATAAAGCAGCAGAATCACAGGGCAATTAGTGTGCGCGAATTTGGTTCTGGTGGCTGTGCTGCAAACCATCAGGACCTGCAATCAAATACATAAAAGAGCCAATGTGTTCCTGGATCACGCCTCTTTCCCAGCACCCACGGTTGCCACAAACCCTGAAAAGAACAAGATCGCATGGCACAAAGCAATATTTGTGGACCACCGGTGACGCTGGGTGCTGCGGTGGATGCAGCAAGTGTAGCAGCGCCCAGTGGCAGCAGCCATGCAGGAGTTCCACAGGTGATGGTCCGTCTCATGGGTGGGAGTGACATGAGATGAGAAAGAGTTGCTGTGCCGGTTCCCGTGTGTGGGTGGTGCGAAGCATGGCCATCTGGTGCTTGAAAATGTGAAAGTGTTGGACTGTGGGTGAAGCGGAGCACTTGTTAGGTGACGAATACCATTGCGTTCACAAAACTGTTCAAAGTCAAGTGAACTGAACTGTGGTTTGTTGTCTGATACAAGTACTTCTGGCAAACCTTCTATGAAAAATATTGAGGACAACACTTGAATGGTGCTACATGATGTGGTAGAGTTCATAGGCACTGCAAATGGGAACTTGCTAAAAGAGTCTACCACTGTGAGCCAACGAGTGTTCCAAAATGGTCCTGCAAAGTCGTATGTGCACTCGTTGCCATGGTGATTGAGTCATAGACCAAGCTGCAAATGTCTGTGTGGGAGTAGGTTGGTTCTCCATGAATGCGTCACACTGTGCCACCATCTGTTCAATGTGGGTGTCCGTGCCCTG
This sequence comes from Schistocerca nitens, assembly GCF_023898315.1. Lineage (NCBI taxonomy): Eukaryota > Metazoa > Arthropoda > Insecta > Orthoptera > Acrididae > Schistocerca > Schistocerca nitens. The sequence goes on from NC_064620.1 coordinate 387,770,401, forward strand.
CCAAGTACAGTGCTGGCACATTAACTATTTAGTGAGAACAATTCCCCAATGTCCTTAATGGAGCACTCCCATCACGTCCTTTTGCAACACTTTTGGAATAAGGACATGGAATTGTCCATTGTCATTTTGAACTAGAATCACACTTTGTTGAACTAAAAGGCTATGCTGATGCGCAAAATATTGGCGCACATCTGAGATCTGGATACTGTTCAATGAACAAGGCTATGACGTGTGAATATAATGAAACAAAATCTTGATGTTGACATCTGCTTCCATGGCCTGTGCTATTTTTCTGTAGTTCAAGGAAAAAGATTCCAGTAATTCAGAGTCCTGTGTATCAACATGGCAACAAGATGCAGCAGATGCATCAAAATCAGAGTCTGCGCCAATCAAATGGCAAGATAGGGCATCTGCATTGCCATGCTTTGTCGTAAATCTGTACACAATTTTGTACTGATACTGTGAAAGCAACAAAGCCCGGGGGTATGGGAAGGGGAAGCTGGCAAAGCTTATAGGTGACAGCATAGTGTGTGGTGGTGGGATCACTCATCGAAAAATTTCTGTAGTAGTTGGTATTAGAGCTGCATCTTTTTTAAATTGAAGTCAGCCGACAGGTATACCTGCTTAAAGGAAGTCCCTCTAACTAAGGGCTCACCTTCAGAGGACGTCATGTTTCCAAGTAGAGAAGGAGATGTTGACTCTGAAATTTTTGGTGTATCAGAGCACCACTTAAATAATTTGACAATTCAGAGGCTTCCTTTACCAGGATACAGATTAGCTGTCTGTTTTTCAAGGAGTTCCTTGCAGGGTGGGGGAGTGGCTACATATGTAAAAAACAGTGGTCCATTTGAGTCCATAGACGTATCACGGCACTGCACTGAACAGATATTTGAATGTTGTGCAGGGGCAGTTGAATTTAGTGAAAGCAAACTTCTAATTGTTGTTGTTTATAGGTCCCCTAACGCTGACTTCAGAGCATTTCTGCTCAAGCTAGAGAGGGTTCTTGATCTACTTTGTAGGAAGTACCAGAAATTAATTATATGTGGCAACTTCAATACAAATTTTGTATATGATGGTGCAAGAAAAAGGATGTTGGTCGATCTTATAAATTCATATGATCTGATGCAGACTGCATTTCTTCCTGCAAGGATGCAGGGGAACAGTTGCACAGCCATAGACAATATCTTTATTTGTTCTTCATTACTAGATGGGCATTCTGTTAGTAAAAGAGTAAATGGCCTTTCAGACCTTGATGCACAAATTTTAACACTAACAGACTTTTGTATTCAAACAAATATCACATATAATTACTAACTGTGTAGGAAAGTTAATCCAACAGCAACAGTGAGTTTTTTTAAACCTTTTCAAGAAACAAGAGTGGCAGGATGTTTATAGTACCAATAACGTAGATGATAAATATAATGCTTTCCTTAACACATTTCTCATGCTCTTTGAGAGTTGCTTTCCATTGGAATGTTCTAAATGGGTTACTAACAGTAATAGGCAACCCAGGTGGCTGACTATTGGGATAAGGATATCATGTAGAACAAAGAGGGGAATTATATCAAAATATTAGAAGTAGTCACAATCAAGCTACAGTAGCCCATTACAAACATTATTGTAAGGTGCTTAAAAATGTTATTAGGAAGGCAAAGATTATGTGGTATGCAAATAGAATTGCTAATTCACAGGATAAAATTAAAACCATGTGGTCAGTTGTGAAGGAAGTGTCTGGTCAGCAGCACAAGGTCAACAATATAAAGTCAGTCCATAGTAAAAATATTTCTGTTAATGATAAATCAGATATATGTACAGTGTTTAACAATCATTTTCTGAGCATTGATGGTGAATTAAATAAAAATTTGGTTCCTACAGGTAATCCTATAACTTCCTTGGCAAATACTTTTCTGAGATTGATATCTGAAATATTCCTCTGTGATACAGACAAGGAGGAGATTGAGTCAATAATTAAATCACTGAAGACTAAGGACTCTCATGGATATGATGGAGGGGTTAGCGGAATATTAAAGTACTGTGCTGTGCGCGTAAGCCCTGTGTTTAATCACATTTGTAATTTTTTCTTTAGGAATCATCAGTTTCCTGAATAATCAAAGCACTCAGTAGTAAAGCCACTGTATAAAAAGGAGAAATGGATAATGTAGACAATTTTAGACTTATTTTATGCCATCAGTGTTTGCTAAAGTTATTGGAAAGGCTGTGTATGTAAGGATAAGTGATCATTTTATACTACACGATTTGATATCAGATGTACAGTTCGGCTTTAGAAGTTGTTTAACAACTGAAAATGCTATATTCTCTTTCCTCTATGAGGTACTAGATGGGTTAAACAAAAGGCTTTGAACACTAGGCATATTTTTTGTTTCTACGAAGGCATTTGATTGTGTTGATCACAAAATATTGCTCCAGAAGTTGGACCATTACGGAATACAAGGAGTAGCTCACAATTGGTTCACCTCTTACTTTAGCAACAGACAGCAAAAGGTCATTATTCATAGTGCTGAGAATGGCTGTGATGTGAGTCTGAGTGGGGTACAGTCAAGTGGGGGGCACCCCAGGGATCAGTGTGGGGCCACTCCAGTTCCTTATTAATATAAATGATATGCCCTCTAGTATTACGGGTAACTCTAAAATATTTCTGTTTGCTGATGACACTAGCTTGGTAGTAAAGGATGTTGTGTGCAACATTGGCCCAGTTTCAAATAGTGCAGTTCTTGATCTAAGTCAATGGCTTGTAGAAAATAAACTAACACTAAATCACGGTAAGACTCAGTTTTTACAATTCCTAACACACAATTCAACAAAACCTGACATTTTAATTTCACAGAATGGGCATATGATTAGTGAAACTGAACAGTTCAAATTTCTAGGTGTTCTGATAGATAGCAAACTGTCATGGAAAGCTGACATTCAGGATCTTGTTCAAAGACTTAATGCTATCATTTTTACTATATGAACGGTATTTGAAGTGAGTGGTTGTTCAACACGAAAATTAGTCTACTTTGCTAATTTTCATTCGCTTATGTTGTATGGTATTATATTGTGGAGTAACTCTTCCCTCTCTAAAAGGATATTTTTGGGTCAGAAACAGGCGGCTCAGGCAAATAGTGGTGTAAGATCACGAACCTCATGTCGACCCCTGTTCATGAGTCTGGATATTTTGACATTGGCCCCTCAGTATATATATATGCCTTTCTGTCATTTCTGGTTAACAATATTAGCTTATTCCAAAGAATAATCAGCTTTCACTCAGTTAATACTCAGCAGAAATCTAACCTGCATTTGGATCGGACTTCCTTAACCCTTGTGCAGAAAGGTATGCAGTATACTGCTGCATCGATTTTCAATAAGCTACCGCTTGAATTAAAAAATCTGAGCAGTTGTCCACATGCTTTCAAATCGAAACTAAAGAGTTTCCTCATGGGTCACTCCTTCTATTCTATCAAGGAATTCCTTGAAAAATTAAGCTGATTCTTGTTGTATTGTTGATTGCGTTTACCTAAGCTTATGATTGACTTTTTTTGGGTTCGTAAACATTTTATTTTTATCTGTTACTACTTTTATGTTATAATTTCATGTACTGACATGTTCCATGACCTTGGAAATTGGCTCCTCAGTTTAGTCCTATAGAACTTGACGTTTAAATAAATAAATAAATAAATAAATATATAAAGCATTGCAATTTTTGAGCAGTGCATGTAGGGACTGGCTTTCATGGATGAAACAAGGACTGCAAAGGCTTGTGATCTGTCACTAAATAGAATTTGCGACCATACAAATAGTGATGGAATTTTGTCACATCATAAACAATAGCAAGAGCTTCTTTTTCAATTTGAGAGTAATTGTACTGAGTTTGAGTTAAGAACTTTGAGACAAAAGCAATAGGTCTATCTTGTGCACCAATTCCATAGGAAGAAGTGTCGACTTGCAAAACTATTGGCTTGGCAGGGTCAAAATGCACGAAACATCCGTCACTAAGCAAAGCATTTTTGAGTTTCTGAAATACATCTTGACAATCTTTAGACCACCAAAATTGTACATTTTTGCAACGCAAGTGATGCAATGGAGCTGTGATCTGAGTGGTATTTGGTATGAACTGAATGTAGTACATCATCTTGTCTAGTACTGACTGCAGTCCAGATACATTGCAAGGAACAGGCAGGTCATGGATTGCAAGCAAATCAGACTGAAGGGGGTGCACACCCTGACTGTTTATCACATGACCTAAGAACTGTAGTTCAGTCTGAAAAAAGTCATGCTTTTCGAGACGACACTTGAGTCCTTCTTCTGACAACACTCGAAAAAGAGCACACAAATTGGCAATGTGTTCCCCTGGTGAATGACCTGAGACAACAATATCATCAACATGGTTTGAACAAAATGGCACTTTTGCATCAACTGTTCTAAGTAACATTGAAAAATGGGAGCACTGCCAAAGGGCAAATACAACTACTTGAATAGTCCTAAGTGTGTATTTACAATAAACACTTTCTGTGATTCTTCATCCAATGGAGTTTGCAAGTAGGCAACATGCAAATCTATCTTAGGAAAGTACCGTCCTGCACCAAGCCTGTCCACGAGTTCCTCAGGGCGAGGTAACAAATAAGTGCCAACTTCATCCAATGGAATTTGCAAGTAGGCAACACGCAAATCTATCTTAGGAAAGTACCGTCCTGCACCAAGCCTGTCCACGAGTTCCTCAGGGCGAGGTAACAAATAAGTGCCAACTACTGTCTGTAGGTTGAATGTAGACTTGAAGTCAACACAAATGTGAATGTGCCCAGAAGGTTTAGGCAACAAAACTATTGGACTGGCTCATTGACTAACTCGAGTGGGAGCAATTACACCAATGTCTTGCGATTCTGTCTACTTTGTCTCATAAAGCAATTGGAATGGGGCAGGCCCAGAAAAACTTAGGCTGTGCATTGTCTTTCAATGTAACATGTGCTACAAAGTTATTAGCATTTACCATTCAATCTGAAAATAGTTGAGGAAATTCTTTAAGCAAGCTAGCTACATTGGTTTTCAGATCAAAAGCCGATATGGAAAATACATTGTCTTGGATGCTAAGACCAAACAAATCAAAGGCATCTAAACTGAAAATGTTCTCACTGTCTTGCAATTTCAAGACAGTAAAATTCTTTTTTCTAGTGTGAGATTTGTATGTGGCAGGCAAACTACTCTGTCTAAGCACTGGAATTTTCTGTCCATTGTAAGCAGTAAGGTGCTTGCTAGATTTAGAAAGGCATAGTGAGCCTAACTGCTTGTATATGGCACCATTAAGCAAAGTGACTGATGCACCTCTGTCCAACTGAAAGTTCACACGATGGCCAGCAACTCGTAATGAGACAAATAGTTTTTTAGAATGTCGTTGCACAGCACTATGGTGAGAATGAGGCACAACCTTAAACTTACATTTGTCAGAACCTGTTGTAGGTTTGGAAAGCACAATGTTCAATGTATGTGCATGAACCTGTTTTTTCCTGGGAGCGGGCAAAATTGGCGTGTTAGTGCTGTTGCAAACAAACTGCTTGGACATGACCTTTTTTTCCACACGTATAACATGTCGTGTTACGTGATGGGCATGCATTTTGCATTTAACTATGTAGTTAAAATATACTATATACTAAAATAACTATATAGTTAAAATATGGCTACCCAGCCATTGACCTTCTTGTGCGAATGCACGCGCTATGCCATAACTCGTATGGGACTTGGTAGATTAATCTTCCACGAGTAATGAGTGTGATGAGCAAACACCTATTAGGCACATTATGAATGTAGTGGTGTGGACATGTTGGGAATGTGGGTCTCACGGGGAGCATGCAAGGGAAAAGTCCCTGCAGGCGCACTATCCTCTGCGCCCTCAGTGACTCAGATGGATAGAGCATCTGCCATGTAAGCAGGAGATCCCGGGTTCAAGTCCCAGTCGGAGCGCACATTTTCAACATGTTCCCAATGATGTATATCAACGCCTGTTTGCCGCTAGGGTGTCGATTTAATTATCATTCTATAAATATCTCCAGCATCAAAAAACTGTTTCATTAATGCTGGTCATTTCATTTCCTTTATTTCAAAAGTATTATTAGCAGACATACAGAGTATGAGAAATAAGTCAGTTTGTCAATGTTTTACTGTTTTGAAGGACTGTATTGATAATTATAGTCCTCTTTATTTCTTTATTACAGCTTAAAGCAGTAGTAGTTGACAATCAGTTAACTGTTCTACATGAAGCACAGGTTCAGTTTGACAATGATTTGCCAGAATTCAGGTACGGTATAGTAAGTTCTTTTTTTTTTCAGTGTCATAAACTTCATTTTTCAATTATATGTGATATCACATTATGAGTGACTGTGATCTGAACTTTTTACAGGACACATGCAGGAGTGGTACGGAAGGGCAGGGAGGTGTGGGCCTCTCCAGTCATGTGGGTAAAAGCACTTGATATGCTCATGGACAGGCTTAGAATTTCTGGAACTCAGTTTGAGAAGATTGCTGCAATCTCAGGAACTGCACAAGTAATACATGCAGAATATTTTCTTTAATTTCTATGTGTACTGACATTTCTGAAACAGACCATTTGTTCTAGGTCAAAACCTGTGTTTTTTATAGTGTAATTCATTGTGGGAAGAAACTGTAATTTAAAAATTTTTTGGAAGTTCTGTTAAAGTGGGATAGCTTGTGCTCCCTTTAGCAAAACAAAATTAGTGATATAAATCTAAATTAGCATTGGAACAATGTCAATATGCATGCACTTAGAAGTCCTTGTTCGATGGGAAAGTGCATCTGAAATGTAGTTTATGATTAATATTTCATAGCTATATTTTTAAATAACGCAATCATTCAAATTCCCTACATTTTCTGTTCCATTTTATTTATTTAATTTGAGCTACCACAACAGAAGTCCCTTCAAGAAATGCGAATTTCCAAAGGTGGAGGGATGAGGGGATGGGTGTGAGAGGAATGTAAGTAGGAGATTAAGTTTGTTTAGTAGTTTTTTCATAGTTTGATGGGAAGGCAACTGGTGTACATTAAATTGCAGCATAGATACTGAAGATTATCTCTCTCTGTCTCTAAACTACTTCTACTTACTTAAAATAAAAAAAAGGAAAGTGCTGGTCTCTTCAGTAATGACATGGTATGTATCTGAAATCTCCACAGAAACTTTTTTCATTATTTCCTTTTGTTTTTGGTTTGTTTTTTAAAAAAAGAAAACATAATTTATGTAAATTAGTAGTTTTTCACTTGCTGATATCACACAGTCCTTTGCAATGGTGTTCCTGTGCTATGTGTTAGTTTCATGGTATTAGTAAGGCAGCACATTCAAAAAACACTCAATAAATTATATAACATTTAAAAGGTAAATGGCAACAAAAATCAGAGTTAGAGTTTTTGTGACTGATAAATTATGTAAGTATCATGACATTTCAGAATGATGTTATCCAAAGTTTATTATTAAAAAAAAATCATTTGAGAAGAATGTAAAATTATGGACAGAACTGCTGGTCAGTACTTACCTTAGGAGGCAAAATTTTTCTACTGGCTATAGACATGTATAAAAGTGTAAGAAACTATCCTAGTAGTATGTCAAGTCCAACACTACCAAATATTTATTTGTATTTTAGGTAAGATGAGCGCTGTTCACAGGTTCTCATTAAATTGTTATATAGAGTCACACAACAGGTAATAACTAACCCAACCTGTTGCTTACATTTTCCTTTCCATAAACTGTGCACACTATGTTGCTGAAATAAGAGACAATATAACAACAGACAGACATTTTAGTTGTTTGTGGTACCTACAAAGTCTATAAAGGTAAGTGAAATCCATTCAAAGGGATGAAACAAAGAGTTGTAGATTATCACCACAGCTGATTAACTTGAATGTGGAACAAGCAGTAAAGGAAAATTTTGGATGATGAATTAATTAGCAAGATGAATATATATTATTGCTATGGTCTTCTTTTCAAGCCAGAAAACCCATCAAAATGGCAAGATGCCACTGGATCATGTTTTGTGTATCTACAATTTTTCCTCATGGCAATTGTTTGACCTCACCAGGTGGTGGCCACTTATTATTGATGGAGAGTGGCAATTATTGAGCAGTTGCTTTGAGTAAATATTGCAGGATGCACTAAATATGATCCAGCAGCATACCCAAAAGACATATATTCACTTTGTTCTGCAGATCCTGTCATGGTAGAGAACCTCTAGGGATGTGGAACATTAAAAAATATACATTTACAAAAGAGAATCTTCTATTAAAACTGTATCTTTGTACTTGATTTGCAATGAATACTACTGCACTGCTGTATGTGCTGGCACACATTCATTTGGAGGTACTGAAACTTTTAGGAAATGGAAAGAAAATGAGGGGATGAGGCTGCTGCTTCTTCAGACCTAGTAAAGTGGCACACTGGTTAACAAACTGGACTCACATTTGGGATGACTGGGATTCAAATTCCTATCTATCTATCCAGATTTAGGTTTTCAGCTGTCTCATTAAATCAATCATTAGTGGAAATATTGGGATGATTTATTTGAAAAGGATCTGTCTGAAGCCTTTTCCTGTCGTTCTCCTGTCCGAGGTAGTGCTCCATCTCTGATGGCCATATCATTGGTAGAACTTATATTCTGATCTTTCTTACTTTCCTTTGTTTCCTCGTTTACATATAGGGTGATTCTTATTAACATTTAAGAACCTCCAAAGTGATGTAGATGATGCTGAGACAGGTAATTTAATACAGGACACGTGGGGCCACAAATGTCGGGAAATACCCCAGAATTGGCTGACAAATGTTGAACATGTGTTGTCGCCAGATGATGTACATCATTGCATGTGCAGCATTTGAGCCTATCGGTCTGTTGCACCTGATGATTCATACCCAAGTCAGTATTCACATTGGTGTGGCACTGGGCCTCCGTGCATGACTTTAGCATGTAGGAGTCAGGGTCCAAGTCTTGCTTCTGGCAGGCGGTATTTCTTTCATTGTTTCAGATATGTGTTTACACTGAGGTAAGATTTATTATTGTATTTACTGGTCTCACAGTCTCTGCAAAGTACGGTACAACAGAAACCCATTATATTGTGTCACGAGTGAATAAGCATATGCTTCCAAATTTCGTCTTTACCTGTAAATGACCTATGTTTTCTTTACTAAATAATATCTGTGAACAAAAAAAAAAAGAATGGACAAAAGGAAAGAAACACAAAATAAGAACAGCTTTTGTTTGGTTACAGTGAGGACAGTAATCATTTACAAAGGGTGTTTCAAATTTGGAGCATTGTGCAGCAATGCCTCGTACCAGCAAGTGTAGGATCGACAAGCATAATAGTAACCAATTAATACACAAAACCAATCAAAATCATACAAATATGGCTTTATTCATAACCCCTGAACTATAATGTAAATAAGCGTCGCAGGACTCCACAAGACACAGAACAACTGATGTGCGTGATACATACCGCCTCCCACAGGCAGTCTCCAGTGGCCAGGCCATGTTGATACAGTTGGCAGCCAATTCAAGTACACATACATGACAACATCACACTCACTGTACTCACACTCATATGCATTAGTAGCAGGATACGGCACACCTCTCCCTTGTGCGAAGTGGGCACACAGGTGATGGTGGAGGAGCTGGTGGCCCGACGAGAGACACATACATCAGATCAGGAGTGGCGGTAGCCCGTGCTGATCGAGGGGACAGGATGAAGTTCCAGGCAGGCACTGGAGCGTAGGGCTGGAATGTGCTGGCATGCGGGCATGCCTGAGGACAGTGGGCCCGTATGGCACCTAATGACAGCACAGCACAGGAGAGGAGAGAGGAGAGTGCCATCACCATCTCTGGGTCATCACCAGCAGGCAGGTCCCTGTGCACAGGAGATGGGTTGCACCCACCGATGATGAGGGCCGAGGCGATGACGGTGAGGGAGACAGTGGAGGCGGCCCGTATGGAACAGCCGGCTGTGGCAACAGACCTGAGGTTAGAGGCAGGTGTTGCCCAGTGCCAAGAAACAGTGTGGAGGAGGCAGCCAGTGGGATGGGGGCACCTCCACAGCAGGCGATAAAGAGCTTGATGCAGAGGGAGGCCGGGCAGGGCGGGCTGTGGTGATGGGGGCCATACCCGGGAACCAGTAGGTGCTGGTGGCAAGTAAGGGTGCAACTGATCAGAGTGGTGTGCTGACAGTCCGTTGGCCATACAGACGACGTGAAGGTGGCATCCTCTGCGGCTGTATCCACTTGGGCCAGTAACCAAACCCTCACATCCAATCCCAGCGCAAAGCAGCCAGACAAAGCTGACCATAGAAGATGTGGTGCACGCTGCAGAAGCTAGAGGAGTGTGCATGGCTGGCTGCCATGAAGTAACTCAGCTGGCCTCTGCTCCACCGTAGGCATGAAGTGATAGGTGCTCATAAAATGAAGAAGGGCGACGTCCAGTGAAGAATCCATGACAAATGTTTCCATTTGGGACTCGGATGTACACACTAGTCATTCTGCCTCACTGCTCAATTGAAGGTGGAACGGTGCAGCCATAACATGAAAAAAGCTACGATGGGGACAAAAGAATTGAAAGGTGTGAGAAACAAACTGGGACCCATTTTTGGAAACTAAGGTGTAAGGCAACCCCTCAATAGATAAAATGCTCAAAAGGATATTAATTATGATCTCAGCCAACATTGACACACACACCTGAGAATGTAAGAAAACCAGGCAAATGCATCCATCTGCAAAGTTACATAAAAGCATTTCCATTGCAGGTGTGGAGCGGGCCAGGGGGACAGAGACACCCTGGGAGCTGCCTGTTGTCGGCACACTACTCACAAGCCATGACAAAATGGACAATTTTGCCATCAAGCCATAGCCAAAACACATGTCTCCTAGCTATCCGTTTAGTGCACATAACTCTCTAATGACTGTGGTGGAGGAGGCATAGAGCCTTGCTTCGTAATGTGGCAGAAATGACTACTCTGGGAGAGAGGTCTTTTGTGGATAACAGCAAAATACCATCAAAAACAGGGTGGTGATACTGTAAGGAAAAATAGCTATGCAAGAGATCCGAGGCCTGACTTGGTGGCTTATCTGGTCAGACCTGTTGAACAAACCGAACCACCTGGCGAAGAAATGGATTGGTTGCAATGCAGCTGCTTTGTGCAAGCTCGTAATTGGGAAACCCTTGACCGTGGCCTGCATTTCAGTATCAAGATGGAAGCAAACCAATTCTTGATGATCAAAGTTGGGATCAGGACCTACAGGAAGGTGAGATCAGGCATCTGCATTGGCATGTTTGGACATACGTTGAAAATGGATTTTGTAATTGTAATGAAATAAGAAAAGCACCCAGCATTGTATGTGGTGTGCTGCCCTGTCAGGCAAGGAAGTGTGAGGATTAAACAAGGAAACCAAGGGTTTATGGTCAGTAACAAGGGAAACTTGGAGCCATACAAAAAAAATCATGAAATTCTTGGAGGGTATAAATGATGGCAAGAGCCTCTTTTTTCCATTTGAGAGTAACACTACTCTACTGGAGTGAGAGATTTAGAGACAAAATCAACTGCTTACTCAGAGCCATCAGAATATCAGTGTGCTAGGACTGCACCAAGGCCATACTGTGAAGTGTCGGTCACCAAAACTGTGTGCTGGTCTGGAGAGAACATAGCTAAACAAGGCACTGAGAGGAGTCAGATTTCAACATTTGAAAAGCATGTCCGCAATCCTGGCTCCAGCAGAAAGTTACATTTTAGTGTAACAAGGAATGCCTTGGGTGGGTTAATGTGGCTGCAAGCATTAGTAATTTATGGTGGTAGGCTATCTTCCATAAGAAGTCTTGAAGCTCCTTAGTGGATGAGGGGTGAGACATAGAGGTAACAGTGGAGATATGGCCTAGTAGAGGGGAACCCTATCCCACGGGACCTTGAACCCCAAGTAAACAGTGGAAGGTTGAAAAAACTGGGATTTTGTAAGGTCATGCTGTAAGCCTGTGGACAGTAAGACAGGAAACAAAGTGCACAAATTTTTCAAGTGAGCAGCTGTGGAGGAACCTGTGACAACAGTATCATCAACATAATTAATGCAACTCAGGACAAGCATAGTCATTTGCCTTAAAATTGTTGGAAAATGGCAGGGACACTAGCCACACCAAAAGCAAGATGCAAATATTGACAGACACCAAAAGGAATATTCAAAACCAGAATACGGTGAGACTTCTTATCCACAGGAACTTGCAGATACACTTCAGACAAATAAATTTTAGAAAAGTACTGGTGAGCCGACATTTTCACCAACAGTTCCTCCTGATGTGGAAGAGGATACGTATCCACAATTGATTGCACATTGTCAGTAGTACTAAAATTGCCACAGTGGTGAATTTTTTCTGGTGGCTTCATAACTTCAGCCAGTGGAGATGACCAGTCACTAGCCATAACAGGTTACACCACTGCTAGAGATTGTAGTCCGTCCAATTCTGCTTTCACTTGGTCTTTCGAGGCAACAGGAAAAGGACGTGCATGACAAAAATGAGGCTGAGCTATGGATTTCAAAGAAATATGAGCAGAGAAATTCATAGTACACCCTATACCTTCCAAAAACAAGTCCAAAAACTCCTTACACAGTGTTTCCAATAGAATATGGTACCTGATCAGGCACAAGGTGACCTGCATTGGTGATAGAAAATCTAAATGCCCAAAATGCGTCTATCTCAAGCAAGTTCTCAACACCAGCATCAGCAACCACCAAAAATGTAATGAAATGAACCACTGACTTGTAAGAGGCTGGTGCTGTAAATTGTCCCAACAGCACACTGTTTTGTTTGTTATAATTGATAACCTTCTATGTGACCAGCGTCAATGGAGGTGAGCCTAAACTCACATAGATTTGAGAATTCAGTGATGTCACTGCAGCACCTGTGTCAACATGTAGCTGGAGCACTTGGCAAAAAACACTTAACATGATAAACAACTCTGAAATAGTCACCAGCATTGGAGTCTCAAAGTTTACATCCATATCCATATCCTGAGCAGCCTTTGGCAAATGACACATGGTGGCGATGTAGCCTTCCTTCTCACAAGCATTACAACTAGCCCTGCACTTAGGGCACACCAAATGTTCATGCTGGACAAAACAGAAAGGACAAGATGGAAACAGAGAACATCGATGCTGGCACTGTGATGGTCGCACGGTTGCTTGGGCCGGCCTTTGTCAACTTGGTGCAGGGCCCACATGTTTACCACTGCCACTGTCACTTACTTGTGCAGGCTCTCTGTTGTCCTAGTGGGCACATCTTGTGACGCTACTGCCCCATCACCCATGCTTTGATTTAGTCACCCACTGCCCGAGAAACTTCAAAACGACTGTGCTGTTTGCAAAACTTCTGCACCTTCTGGCGCACTTCCGTGTCTGGAGCTAAGCAAATAATTGTTTTGTGCAGCATACAGTCTGCATAAGAGTCATTACGGGCATCAGTAATGAATTGACCCTTACAGCTAAGGGCATGAAGTTTGGCTGCCCAGGCCCTGTATAACTGATTTGGTTCCTTCCAGCATAGGTAGAATTCAGCTTGTGCCTCATGACATGCATTCATTTGTGATAGTAGTTGAACAATAAACTGCACATGTGATCAAACATAGGAGCTGCTGGTTCTTGTAAAGCAGCAAGCTGAGTCAGTAGTTGATACACTTTAGGTGGAATCAATGGGAGAAAGAAGGCTGTGCACAAGTTCGAGTCTGTCACACTGAAAGCCAAAAAATGCTGTCTGAGTCTTGTTTCATAAGCTTCCCAATACTCAACTGAACCATCATATGGAGGAAAAGTGGGTGGATGGACTGGTGGAATGGTAATGGTAGCCAACAGCTGAAGTACGCTGTTCAATCAGGGCCAGTAACACAGTGTCCATAATGAATAAACCTGGAAAACCACATCTCAAGATTGCACACACAGACAATGTTACAAACTCATCACCAACCGTGTAGTAACCAAATAATGCACAAAACTGATCCAAGTCACACAAATATGGCTTTATTCAAAAAGTCTGAACAAAAATGGAAATAAGCCTCTTGGGACTCCACAAATACAGAACAACTAATGTGTGCAATACAAAGTAGAATAAGATAGAGAGGGTCATTCAGTGCTGCTGTGCACATATATATGCATGAGTCACTGGTAGAAGGAATGGCAGAAACTGCACTGTGTGCACATCTCCCTCAGGTGGCCTCCAGTGGCTGGCCTGTGCTGATACAGTTGGTGATTGATTCAAGTGCGTATGTGCAGTGGTGCCACACTCGGCACACTCAAATTCACATGCACTACTAGCAGGGTACAGCAACAAGCCCAAGCATTGCACATGAGGTGAGGTACATCATCTGGTGACACCACATATTCAACATCTGAAATCCACTTTTTGGTTATTTTTTACTTTTGCAGCCCAATGTGTCTTTAATATGTCGCAGTGGCATCTACTTCACTTCAGGTATTTTTAAATGTTAATAAGAATCATCATGTATGTTAAATAGCTGCTATTTATGTACTGCTTTGTCTAAATATTTAAATCCCCGCACTGATATTTATCATAGAATAATACTCATCAACACTTAATTATCAGTATGCAGACAGAGCATTACTCATCGAACAGAAGACGTGCTGAGCCACAGATAGACATGTAGAAAAATGTTTAGAACTGGTAAGTATCATGGCAAAGTCCTCCTTCAGATCTAACAAACATTTATGTCTCTCTCTCTGTCTCTGTCTCTGTCTCTCTGTCTCTCTCTCTGTCTCTCTCTCTCTCTCTCTCTCTCTCTCTGTCTCTGTCTCTCTTGGGAATCCAAAAAATCAAGGAATATTACTTAATGATAAACAGAGCTAAAACAAAACATAGAAGTTGACTGTAGAGTTTGAAATGGACTTATCATCATAATTCAGTGTTAGTACTAATGCAGAATTGGCTATAGAAATGCAATAATGCAAGCAAATAATGAAAATGAAGCTACAGTCAAATGAAACTAGAAAACAGTTCCACTTAACTGACTCCAGCAGACATGCAAACTGATGATAAAACACTAGTTTTCATAAGCAGAGGTTTCTTCATCTGTAAAAAGAGGAGAGAGGACTGAAGAAAATATAAGATCATGAGAGAGAGAAAGAAAGTTCGGGAGATTCACAAGGTTTCATCTGACAAGATACAAAGCGTATAAAAGAAATGGAGTTATTCAGGGATTAAGTGGGAAGGTTGTTTAGCAATTTAGGAGTGGTTCTGGGTTTAGAATTTTTATTTACTTTGCACAGTGAATGCATATAACTTTAATACACAGAAGCTGCTGATCCCTGCAAAATCGTTTTTTTAGCACCTGTGATATTCTTTTGGAATTTAGTCAGACAGCCCCTATTTTAATGTGCCAAGGACTTGCTCTTCACCCTCTTCTATCTCCACCCTGTAATGTGTATACTGATGTAAGATTGTGTGATTTTAGTGCAAATAATAAGAGTTTTGAACAATAGACTGAAAGCTGCACTTAAATCTTATTTATTCTGACAAGCTAAGGGCCATCAGACCCTACCTTCAATCTAATGAGGCATGCAACATCTTTTACTTTATATTTATTATGACATACATATTATAGTAACCCTTATATTTCAATAAAATCAAACGCTTCAGAATAACTAAAACATAAACAGTGTATCTATAGAGGGAAAATTTTTTTCCTGAGAAGTAGAACAAGAAAGACACGTAGCAGGCAGGTAGATTCAAACTAAGGGAAGTTGTAGCAATGGAGAGGGGAGAAGGGATAGGAGAGGGAGAGAAAGATGAAGATAATAGAATACAAGTAAAGAAGGGGGGGGGGGGGGGGAAGACAGTCACATGATGCATTGAGCATTTGTAGATTACCAAAAAGATTTTGGTAATATTCTAAGAGCTAAACTCTTGTGAGAAATCTAATTATGACACTGAGAAGTGGTACCATGTTACTTCAACAGTATTAGAGCTGTACGGTCCTTTAACAAATGAGTTAACAAAGAGTAAGGCAGAGTTGCTCTCTGCATCCCATTCATTTTTTAATATTTACATGAACAACCTCCTGAGGAATTTAAAAAATTAAATAACACCTGGATTTTATTTGAACTCTTACTTGATCCTAATCACTGTTTATACTGAATATACTTGAATATTACACGAAGCACTGAAAATAACTTGCAAGGTGACACTGAGAAATTACGTTTAATATCCTAAGATTGTGGAGTCTCAGATTCAAAATATCTTCAAAACACACTTGAGTGCCACAGGAGATACTGAAGCTAAAACAAAAATCAATGACTTCAGCCAGATACTTGGAAGGATAAAAAAGGAAACGAAGATAAGAGTTCTCGAAAACAAGGGCCATCCCAATTTTGCTACACACAAGCAAAACTTAGACATTTAAGGAAAGAGAAACTTTGACTCTGGTATAGAGTGAAATTAGATGTCTTCAAGTTTTTGGTGGATGAAAACAATTTTGTGGATACATAAAGAACCAGAACAGGAAGACCTCCTCCATGGTAAGCACGATGGATTCCAAAAAAATATTCATTATCAAAAACACAAATTTCACTATTCTCACAAGATATCCTGAAGGCAATGGACCTAGGAAATTAGGTTGTTGCAGTATTTCATGATTTCCAAAAATATTTGACCTGGCACACATGAATATTTATTAACAAAAGTACCATTATATAGGGTACCAAACAAAATCTGTGACTGGGTTAATGATTTCTTGGTAGGCAGAGTTCAGCTTGTTAAATTTTGGTGAAGAGTCATAAACAGAAGTAGAAGTGAGTTCAGACATGCCACAGAGAAATCACCTGGTAAAAATACCCATAGTAACCTCAGATGACACAGTTACCTATAATGAAGTACTTTCTGAAAGAAGTTGCAGAAATATTCAGTCAAATCTCAGATAAGATTACAAAGTGTTGCAAAGATTGGCAACTTGCTATGAATGCACATAAATGTTAAACTATGCAGGTTACAAAATGAAAAAAAGTAGTACCTTATGACTACAATATCAATGATTCACAACTAGAATCAATCAGTTCATATAAACACCTCGCTATACCTATTTGTAGGGATATGGAAAGGAATCATCACACAGGATCAGTCATAGGTAAGGTAGGTAGCTGACTTTGGTTCATTGGCAGAAAACTGGGAAAATGCAGTCACTGTACAAAGGAGACTGCTTGCAAATCACTTGTACACCTCATCTTAGGATATTCCTCAAGTGTGTCGGACCCATACCAAATAGCCCTAACAGAGGATATTGGACTTATTTAAAAAAAAAGATGTGCCACGAATGGTCACATGTTTGTTTGACATACACAGGAGTATCAAAAAATGTTGAAAAACTGACAGACTGTTGAAGGTAGATGCAAATTATCCTGCAAAGGCCTAAATAAAAAGTTTCAAGAACCAGTACTAAGTTAAGAATATAGAGATATCCTTCAGTCCGTTCTCTGAAAATTTGGAAAATCTTCTGAACTATCTAAAGAGTCAGTCAAAATACATAATTGTGCTTGGGGATTTCAATGTTAATTTCAAGGACAACTGTAAAAAAGGGCAGAAACTGGTTAATCTACTAAAAACATATAATATGGACATGTGTGTAGAAGATACCACCAGATACGGCAGCAAAAGTGAAAGTACTATAGACCAAATATTCATTGACAAATCAAAATGTGGCTTTAAATCTGAGGTAGTGGTTACAGGTTTCTCTGATCATCAAGCAGTTAAATCAACTTTAGAGAAATCTCATGAGAGAAGTGACAACAGGAGATGTATTGAGAGGAGATTAATTAATCTAATGTTATAAAATGTAAACTGGGACATGGAAAGCAATAGTTCTGTAGATATAAAATTCAACAAGTTCCTGTCAAATTATAAATACCGGTATGATATTTAATTCCCTCTGAAGAGAATGAAAATAAACAAAAAATCAAATTCATGGGTAACAAGTGAAATCAGAGTGTCATCAGAAAGTCTTAGAATGCTATATAAGTGCAAAGCAAAATACTATCTTGAAACCATATGTAAAGTGTTATAGGAAAAATTGCAGGGAAGCTATAGTTGCTGCAAAAAATGAGCACAATGATTCATATATCAGAAAGGGTAACAACAAAATGAAACATATGTGGAAAGTTATTAATAATCATATAGGCAAACATGAAAATGCAAGTAATAAAATCACCATAAAACACAGAAATGAAATTGTTGATGATCCAATTCTAATAGCTGATATATTTAACGATCATTATATTAATGTAGCCCCAAAACCTGATCGCCACTAAATATAATCCAAAGACAAAGGTAATAACTCCAATAAATGAAAGGACAATGTACCTATATCCCGTAACATCCAAAGAAGTACAATCGGCACTCAGCAAACTAAAGAGCAAAATGACCTGCGGATTTGATGGTATCCCAGACAAAATTATTAAATATAGTACTGATAATGTTGTCTCTCAACTTGTGGACATAATCAATGACCTCTTTGAAACTGGTGTGTTTCCAAGTAAACTTAAGCAGTCAACAGTAATACCAGTTTATAAAAGTGGTGACAAGTTTGACATTAAAAATTCCAGACCACTATCATTATTATCTGTATTTTAGAAAATAATTGAAAGAATAATGTATGACAGTTTGCTAGACATGTTAAACAAAAATAAAATTCTTGTAAATGCACAGAATGGCTTCAGAAAAGGCAAATCTACACAAATGGTTCTCTTTAGCTTCCTAAAACTTGTTTACAAAGCTATTGAGGACAAGGAACTGATCTGTGGGCTGTTATTATATCTTTCCAAAACATTTGATCTTATAAATCATAATCTACTGCTGTTAATACTGTATAATTATGGTGTCCATGGTATTTCCCATGAGTGGTTCAAGTCATATTTAACTGATAGGAAACAAAGCATACAAATCTCTCAGGATGGAAATGTGTGCCATTCTGAATGTAAAATAGTTAATTATGTGGTGCCCCAGGGCTCAGTATTGAGACCATTATTATTCTTGATTTTTATTAATGACCTACCACAACAGTTTTCAACAGCTGATACCATATTATTTACAGATGATACCAGCTTTATTATAGAAGGGAAGAATGATTATGAGATGCAGCAAAAGTTGACAAAAGAGCAGAAGTGGCAGAACAATCGTTTAAAGATAACTGTCTAGTTGTCAATGACAAGAAAAATGTGTGGATGAACTTCAACCATATAAGGAACAAAAATAGGACCAATATAAAATTCACATTATCGAAAAGCCAAATTCGGGAAAAGAATCACATAAAATTTTTAGGATTATGGGTGGATGAGCATCTAAGATGGGAAAAACATGTAGAAATGCTTTAAAAAAATTAAGCAAGTTCTGTTACATATTAAGAGTGCTTAAAGATTGCTTCAATACTGAAACAGTGTTAAGTGCTTATTAGGCATACATCTATAGTCTACTGAAGTATGGTATAGTGTTCTGGGGAAATACCTCTTTTGCAAAGCAGTCTTTTAAGTGCTAAAAGAAAGCTGTAAGATTAATAAGTGATGTTGCTTACAGAGCACCATGAAGAGGTATCTTCAAGGAATTAAAAATCATGACCTTACCATCTACATTTTTTTTGAAAGCTTCTGCTTCATTAAAAATTGTCAAGTTTCAGCTTTGAATAGTGAAATCCACAATTATCAAACAAGGAACAGGGATGACTATAATAGGGATGTGCACAGAAAATCAATATATCAGGACAGTGCTGTTTACAAACCAAAAATTCTGTACAGTGCATTGCCAGATAACATCAAAAAATACCAAAAATTAATACATTAAAAAAAGAACTGAAAAATCTACTAATAAACAACAGCTTCTACAGCATTAATGAATACCTGGAATTTTGCTCAAATCTGTAGGTCTGCTTCATACTCTCTAAACAAAAATTCATAATTATGAACCATTCCTAGATAAAACCAAACTTCTTTCATACATGTATGTACGTAATTATGAACCTAGCTTTTGTGCCATATGTTACTATGCCTAGTTAACAAAAATACTGGTATTTAACAGTTTTAGTAAAATCAACCAAGGGATTTCACTAGCTTTTATTCAGTCTGTATGTACATACATAATTTTATAATCTAATCAAGCAGAATAGTGTTTTTGTTATAAAGATGTGTTCATTCCAATGATAAGATTTTGTACATGATGTAAATATGTAATATTTTATACTTTTCTGTACTTTCACAAGTCCAATATCATGAATGTAATAGAATCGGCACTAAATAATTATTTATTGCTCCTGTAGGGACTTTTGAAGACAAAGTTAGGGTGATTACGACAGGCACAAGAGCAATTTTAAGCAGTCATTCTTCCCATGTTCCATAACGAGTGGAATGGGAACAAACATGTAATTTCATGCTAAGTACACTCTTATGACACCCTTCACAGCAGTTTGCAGGATATGTATGTAGATATATTGACTATTTAATTCATGTGTTGCCAAATCAGCTGCTTGGGAAAGAGTAGAAATATAAAGCTACTAGCAAAAGGTACGAGAGACAATCAAGGAACTGATGGATGCCAAAGTAGCCAATTAGTGTAAATATTGGATGGAGGTTACTGTAAATGTGATTTACACTCAAAACTTGTGCAGTGTGAAGAGTTCAACCAGTTACTAACAAAGTTCAAAGAGTAAACACTCGTAAACGAAGTCCCCAATGAGAACCAAATCAGTAGACTGACAGACATCCACTTCCATGCCATCAACACTGTGACAGAATTACAATTGGCTCAGACTGGTCTGGGCCAGCTTATACGCAGGATTCTGGTAGCTGTGGCCTTTTCAGAGAGCTATCATGATGAGAAGCCCCTTATGGATAGCTACACCACGACAGTCGACAGTAATGTTGTGCCAGCTACTCAGTTTCCATAGCAACAACTGCTAGGAGAAAGAAGAAGATAGTCCATGGTCTGGCAGCGCTGTTACTGGGAAAGGTGTTGTATCATTGTCCATGGATATCACTGTGGAGTGCTGGTGGCTGCTGACCAAAATGGCTCAGATGAAGTTGATTTTGATGGTACCACAGAAGGCCATGGGCAGAGGCCAGGGTATACATCATGGACATGGGTCAGCCAGAGATTGCCTCACAGATCCAGGATGGCTAGCATCCAGACTTCCAGGCCCACATAGGGGCTTCCATTCAGTAGTAAGAGGATATGGCAATGCTTGCTATCTGCAGATGGTGGATGCAACACACCCAAGAGGGTGTGGAGAGGGGGCCATGAATCACCTCTGCCAGACTGCGACCTTCAGTTAGGGGAGCCTCTCAAACATTTGTATGTCTTTGACATTCATCAATGGCTGCGTGTTGTCAATTCCTGCAAAATAATCTTCCATAGGTTCATGTTTATTGCCTGAGAGTGTGAACCCCAAATATGTCAATGATGATTGCACGAAATAACACTTGTGCATCTTATATTTGAGTCCTCTTACTGAAACAGTATGATGATTTTGAGAAATGCTGCTGATGATCATTCTGGAAAGCATCTAAAATTTTTCAATTTATCCTTTGAGTCCTTTTGCTACCAGCCCCTGATCTGTAAAACACTGGCATATGGCAGGGGGTGTTGAGTTTCCAGAAGGTAACTAATTATAATGGTGTAGGCCTTATGGCAGATTGAGCAGTGGGTGAGCTTGTGATATTGCATCCAGGAGAGTTTGAAGATGTGCCGTTGCAAGATTGATTTTATTGAATAATTGCCATAGCCTAATTTTGCAAAGAGTTCATCATGGGTCTATAGCGGGTAACTTTCAACTTCAGCTTGTGCGTTTACCATCACTTTAAATTCTCAAAGTGCTGTTGGGCCTGTGTGCTGTTACCACTGGAGTGGCCCATTGACTGTGAGGAATAGCCATTAACACAAGTTCATGTGTGAGTCTGTCTGAAGTAGTGCCAGCTATCTTTAAGTAAGCAATCCCACCACAGTCCTATTCACACAGTGTCAGAGTCCAGCCAATGTTTATACCACTCATAAACTCTTGCCTTATTTATAGATGATTTGTCAAAAGCCACAGTCAGCATTCTGAATGTAGTGCTGCACATTACTCCATTTTCAAGCAACCTTTAATGCATATTCTTTGATCCATCTTTTCCAAAAGTAAAAATTTGTTGGGCACTTGAAAACACGTATAACTTTTTGGACTGTCAATAATAAAGTAAACATTTAAAACAGTTCAAAATGCAAATATACATCAGGAACATGTGTACCAACAAGATAAAAAATAAAAATATATATATAAAATTGGATGTAAAAAGTCCACAAAATTAAATAATTCCCATAACTTTTTGATCATACCTTGTACTTCTTTTCCACCACACTACAAGTATGAGCTCTGTAGGAAACACAACTACTTTAGGTAAATTGCCTTGTGGTGAAATAAAATTAACATTATGCAAATGTTAGTTACTAAAGAGAATTTGATCTTCGCTGTAGCAATATTCTTTATGACACAGTTAGAGCAAGTAAGGCAACATAATCCTCTTTAAAAGTAAAAATACATGATTATATATTCCGTGATTGTTAGAGAGGGCCAAAGATGAGAGAAGAAAGAGGAGGAGTGGGGAATGAGTGGGGGGGGGGGGGGGGGGCAGGGTGTATTTAAACTTGTGAGAAAGAAACAGAGAGAGTGAGAGAGATAGGGGGGGGGTGGAGGGAGAGAGGAGAGAACTATAGTTTTTGGGAGATGTGAGGGGAACAGGGACAACAACTGTGATTATGAAACTTCCTGGCAGATTAAAACTGTGTGCTTGGTTAATATAAGAGTGGGCAGATGCCCTTCCTGTCACCACCATGTTATTCCTCTGTCCTCTCCATACACCATGGAGGGAATATGTGTACCCCAGGTGTCTGCGTGCAGTGTTATCCATGTGAGAGATTGCAAATGTCTTTCTAAATGTTCGTAAATCTCGTAACTGAGATGGGACTTGGCTACCAGTCCAGTATTCACCTAGTTGGATGTGGGAAACTGCCTAAAAAGTACATTCAGGCTGGCTGGCACGCTGACCCACCCTTGTCTTCATCCACTGGACTGATAGTGTCTGAGGCCTGTGCACCTCCCCAACCTGGAAGTTACGCTTTCACATGTCTTCAGAATGTATCAACAGACAGCAATTTTCTCTTGACAATAACTGAAATTTCCATAATCACCAAATAATAAATATACACCACATTATAAGAAATTAACATTTAAACCTGATCTCCTTGTTGTTATTAACATTAATATAATCTCTTATTTCATTATACATGGCTATTTTCTCTGATTGTAATAAAGTTTGAGATTTATTCTTGGTTATTTACTGTTCCAGAAGTAGAAAATGAATGTATATAGAATGATATTTATTTGTTCCATATATTTACTTTACAGTTAATCACGAAGTTGAGGTGTTTTGGGTGCAACAGGCACATAAAAGAGACTGAAAACATTACTAAACTTTCAGACTAATGTGTGTGTGTGTGTGAATGTATCTTCTATACTAATTAGCTCTGAAGAATGACAGTGTTCAAAGTTTTAACAATGTTTTTAGTTGTGTTTATGTGCCTATTGATCACTCTTTGCTTCAACTGTATTCTGAATGTTACCTTTATTCCTTTTATTATTTTTCTTCCATTATCATATTTTTTTTTTTACAATTCTATACTTTTTTATGATGAAGTAATAAGTTATTTAAGAATTTGTATGTTGTTTAAGTAACATTTTAAACTGGTGTGGTGTTTGTTTGTGCAGACTGAAAGAAAAACAGAGAGAGAGAGAGAGAGAGAGAGAGAGAGAGAGAGAGAGAGAGAGAGAGTCCCTCTGAAAGTGGTATTTACTCATATTGTCTTGGCTAGTTAGAATGTTGACTCCTAGTTCTTTCTCTCCACAGCTGTCTTAATTCTTCAACATGATGGACTCAGTGGGCATTTCCTGCACATATTATATGGAAACTGCTTCAAGAAAGGAGAAATAGTAACAGAAAACAGCAGGTTTCCTGTTTAATTTGCTTGTGTTAGTAGCAATTCATTAGGAAAGTGTTAGAAAACATTGGTCTTGTATTATAGTCTTTGATTCCAAGCTTATCTTACTAACAAAGACTCTAGTGGCATGCAGTTCACTGGATGAGATTCAAGGCCTGAAGAAGCATCTAGATAGAAAATGGCTGGCTGTATAATGATTTGAAGTGTTATTGGTTGCAGAGTGATTGAGACAACAACAGTTGAGTCAGCAAATATAACCAGAGGAATTTTGTAGTATTGTGTGACTAATAAGTAGATCAGCATGCTTACCATCCCAACTGGTTTTTGCATGCTTGCAGTGCTCATTTGCTAATGAGTACAATTGTGATGACTGCATTTCCACTAAAGCTCTTTACGTGAACACTGGAGCTACTTATTTTGTTTCTTGGTATGACATAACTGTCTATTTCAGCAATTCTCTCATACATCTTAGGGCATTTTGTCCCGACTGAAGGTAACACATTTCACTTCATTATTGATAACTCTCATGGTGCTTGTAAAGATTTCCTTATTGTGCATTTGATGCATGTGTAGCATGTGCAATGGTTACAGTTCCTCTGTCTTTCATGAATTACAATACAGAGGGCTTGATGTGGAATGTACATTTGATTTTGAAGTGCAAGAGTTATCTGAAAAATATGGCAGAAGGAAACAAGAAGTGGGAAGGCTGGAATAATATAAAATAAATGAAGTAAAGTAACTTTATTCAGAAAGACAAAGACAAATTCAAGATAAAGTAACTTTATTCAGAAAGCATTGCTTCAATATCTATCGTATGGTATGAACTGAATCCAGGAAATGAGACACACTTCTTTTATTGTTGGTTGAGTAAACACTGTTTTGATTATTTGTGACAAGTTAAAATCATATAATGGTTTTCACAAGCAGTGTTCATTCAGTTGAGCATGTGAGCAAAACTCTAAGACCATGTCAGAGCTTCAACATACATGGTTTAATTCAAAGAAAACAGCCTGTAAGGTACACATCTAGATTGAATTCCTGGTCCTACATACATAGCTTTAACTTATCATAAATGTTTAAGCTATCTTTCATGAAAAGGATAGAATGATACTCACCATACAGATTAGATTTTGAATCACATGAAGGCTCAATAAAAAGACTAACAACATCTGAGCTTTTGGTCAAAAGGTCTTCAAAAGTAGTAAACACACACACACACACACACACACACACACACACACACACACACACACACACACACACACGACTACTGCCTCTGGCCACTCGCAGTCTGGCCTCAGTGTTCAGATACAGTGATCATGTGTGTGTGAGGTGTGCTAGTGTGCATGTGTGTTGTCTACTTTAGAAGAAGACCTTTTGCTTGTAAGCTGACGTGTTAGCAGTCTTTTTGTGTGCCTGTCTGTGACTCAACATCCCTTCTATATAGTGAGTAGCAATCTATCCTTTTCATAATATTGTCATTATTCCATCATGGGTGTTTCATTGTTTAATTTATCTTGTATGTGTAAATGTTTGGATTTTTAAAACATGAGACAGCATCATGAATATGTTGAAAGAACTGAACTGGTAGAAGCTTGAAGATAGATACAAACTATTCCATAAAAGCCTAATAGGAAAGCTCCTAGAACCAACTATAAGTGATGAATCTAGGAAATACTAAAACCCCCTGTGTACTGCTTCCATAGGAATCACGAAGACAGGATTAGACTAAATACAGCATGCACAGAGGCATTTAAGCAATTATTCTTTCCAGGCTTCATATGTGAATGATACGAGAAAAAGCCCAAATAACTGGTATAATGGTATTTACCCTCTGCTGTGAACTTTGCAGAGTACAGATATAGGTGTAAAAACTATACATATTGCCTTTTGTTACTATTAAACATTAATCAGTTCTCTGATATCCAAGTGCGGATGTTACTGACTATCCTATTAGCTACATGATGCTTATGACAGAAGCGTATGAGCAGCTGACCAGCTTTGCTGTTTCTGAGAAGGTCATTCTCAGGTGCTGGGCCATAATGATGTACCGTTTCTCAGAATCTTGCATCTCAATGGATTTCCTGACTTATGGCAAGTATTATCACTAGAATAGTTCCCCATTCATATCTGCTCCACTTACAACTTCTCTTACAGCACCACATGTTCACAACACTGAAAAGATTGAGTGTATATTGCAGAGAGAGGCAAGTAATCTTCAGTCCCCACAAAAAATTAACGAAAGTGGAAAATCAAGAAAGGTGAGCTAATTTTAAGAGGAGAGTGAGGTAGGATTATGGCTTGTTATCAGTATTGTTGAAGTCATGTGAGGAAACAATAGATGACACAAAAGAATTTCCAAAAAGAAGTAAAACTGCAAAAGGAACAAACAGCATGTCATTGCTAACATTCACAGATGAAGAAACTCTTCTTGTTGAAACCAATGCACATTTGGTATGAACTGTTGAACAGAATAGATAATATCTCTTAGCACAGAACTTGGTATAATGCCAAACAGAAAATATGAAAGTGATAAAAAGTAATGAAAAGGATAATGATTAGAAGCTAAACATCAAAAATGAAAATGAGAAATCAACAGCAGAAGTGTAAAAATTTTCTTTGTAGTGACGTGTGAGTCTGAAATGGGTGACAGCTCAAAAGAACCAAAACAGGCTCACTGGCATCAAATTCTAGCTTATAATTGAGAACAGAATATAATGTTTTGCTTTGGAAGCACACTATAGTGTTGAAATTATCTTTGGGCAGTGGAAAAGCAATACATGGAAACTTGAATGCATTTGATACATCCTATTATGAATGAATATTAAAAATTAAGTATACAAATCCAGTCTGAGATGAAGAAGTTCTAGTGAAAACAGGCAAAAAAGATGTGTGGAAAGCCCCTGCTGCAAATCAAAAGCTGAAAAATAAAAAGCTGAAACACATTTCAAAATATGTGGCAAACTAATACAGATTCTACCATCAAATAAAGAATCACAAGTGCATTTTGAAAATGCATAATTTAAGCTATGAAAGGGTTAATTCATAGGATTGTAAGCACTGCTAGACCTTTACTTAGAGTTTCTAGAGATATTATGTTTGGATAATCACAAGGTCTTGCATTCAAGATATAGCTATTACATCCATTCTGGTACAGGTTTTGCCTTGACTATTGAGGAAGGCCAGTGGATAGTTTCTTCAGTGATATATGCAGTTCTTGCTCTACCCATACATACTCACAACTAGTATGTGGTGAAAATGTACAGTACTTAAATTTTTGTTTAGGTCTTTAAAAACTAGGTCTTAAGAAAAACAGTGATTTCTTTTCGGAGTCACTAATTTCATCATCAATCATTGGTAATACTGATATGCTTCTTAAAGTATAATATTTCTGTCTGAAATACATAAAAATAGACATACGTTTTGCCTGGATGATACTCTTTTTAAAAGACAAACAACTGCTCAGTATTATGCCAATGAATTTAAACTTAGCATTTGCCTTTGTTATGATTAAATTAATGTGACCATTTCAAGTTATTCCTTTTGGGTTCTGTATGAGAGTTTCTGATATATTAGTTTTGGCATCTACCCAAATTGACATCATCATATTACAGGAAGATAACGTAAATCATTGTTATTTATTAAAGCAGCAGTAAAAGTGACACACCACATTTCTGTTCCATACCATTAATAACTACATTATACAGGATACAGCAACGTAACTTCATGATTTTTAAATGCAGTAAAAACCATTTTATGAATCAGAATTTTTTGATAATGTTGGTACATATCTAAAGTTTTGTTTTAAACAGTTCTAAAAATCAAATCAGCTAGGTGACACCCCAAATACCTTGGTGCAGCAACATAGCTTCCTTGCTTGACATGCATACCATTCGGACTGTAGTGGTCATAGTGGGGTGGTCTCATTTGATAGGCATAGTTCTAAAGTGTTGTTCTGTTCCAGGCCAGTCACCATCATATGATGGAATTGTGAGGAGCATGCGTTTACCATCAAGGCCTACTTTTTGAATGGATGCCCCGTGATCACAACCCAGCGTGCTTTTTGAAATCATTTCAATGTAGTCCTGTTAGGCTGTGTTCTGAAATGGAAATCAGTTGTTACATGGGTCATTATGTTCACACAAACAGCAAGTATTACAAAATGAAGAACTGGAGTCCCTGGACCCATCTGATCCTGTGAAAACATTCAGGCAGTGAGAGCTTCAATCTTGCAATCTCCGTGGCATTCTGCTTGCAGAAATGCATCTGCCCTTGGACATTCTGATTGTTCAGTGAGGCAAATTCTTCATTATGACTTTCACTACCATCTATATACTTTGGTGATTGTGCAGGAACTCTTCAAACATGACTTCAGTTCTCAGAGGAACACATGTGAGGCACTTCTAAAAAAAGTTCCTGAGGATGCAGTTTTTTTTTTTCCAATGAGCCCATTTTCACTTGACTGGATGAGTCAACAAATGGAGTATGTGTTACTGGACTGACCCAGTCCCCAAGAAATGCATCAGAGCCCTCAGCAGTTATCTACAGTTACAGTCTGGTGTGCCGTTTCCTCAGCTGGGATTGTTGGTCCCTGGTTTTTTGAAGAAAATGGGGTTACAGTAACAGTGAATTCAGAACTATATGTGAACATGTTGGAGAATTTTTTTGCCAAAATGTGATGACTTGGACTTAGGCGACATTTGATTCCAACAGGATGGAGCAATGGTTCACACCTCAAGGGCATCCATGGCTGTTTTGAGGGAAAATTTATTGGAACACTTCATCTCAATAATGGGCAATTCGAAGTGGCCAGCCCACTTGGGTGATTTGGCTCCTGCGATTTTTTGTTTTGCTTTGGTGGTTTTTATAATCTTGTGTTTATGTCAACTGTCCTAGGACCCTACAAGACGTGAAGGCCAATATCCAGGCATAAACTGTAAACACACTTGCTGCTATGCTGGTAAGGATCATGAGAAACACTAGAAATTGGCTTAATCAGTGTATGGGCCATGGGGAGTATCTCCTACCTGATATGATTTTCAGAACTGAGTAAAACAAAACTTAAGTTATGTGCCTACATAATTTAAAAAAATAAAAGAAATCTGATCCATGAAATTGGTTTTACTGTGTTTTGAATTCGGGAAGCTATGTTGTAAATCCCTGCATACTTACCCTGATGGCCATTAAAACTGCAACACCACGAAGGCAGCATGCAACAAATGTCAAATTAGCATGCAGCGTATAACATGCTTGAACATGCGAATTAGGTAGGAATAATACCATCTATGTTCTGTAATAAGACAGACTGCACAGTGGATTTCTCATGTAGAAATCCCTCTTTAATATTGGTTGTTTGTGAGAGCATGTTATGCCTCTTGTAAGAAGGAGCAGTGTCTACCAGATCAAGGATTGTGGCTTGTTGTGACTACAGTTTACCTTTCCAAGATATTGTTGCTCTTGTTGGTTGGGATTACATGACTGTCATGTAAATACGAAATTCATGAGTTCAGAACAGTCATACTGAAACCCGTGCAGGACCTCAACAATACAATGCAGCTACTGCCTGATAGGACATCAGGCTGCAGGATCATGCAGCGCTGCAGCCATGTGATAATTTCAGACTAGTACTGAATACAGCATCACAATTTTCACACTAATACATTTTGATGCTATAGTACTGAATACAGCATCATGATGTGGAAAACTGTCATATGGGTGAAGAACTTGGTGCGATGGAATGGGGTGCCTTTGGATACTCAGCACAACCCCTCTCATTAGCACAACTGGAAATTTGGATGGCAGGTATTACATTTATGACATGTTATGGCCAGTGGCTGAGCACTGTTTTCTAGGTTGTAGATTCTGTTGACACATCAAGATAATGCAAGGCAGGATGTTGTCCTAACCCACCTCAATATGGAGAGTGTTCAACTGTTATCCTGGCAAGTACATTCACCAGTTCACTCATTGAGAACATCTGGTTATAGTTTGCCTAGGATATGGCATGCTACGACTCATTAGACATTATGATTGATGAACTCTGGGACAGAGCTGAAGCAACATGTAAGAATGTGTCCATATCAATCATTCAAGCCCAGTTTGACTCGATGCCTAACTGTGCTACAGCATTTCTCACAGAGGAACTGAGAGAGCCTTGTACTAAATTTTGCCTTCTATATACCAACAAATGACATACATTTGTCATGTCTTCTTCCTTCTATACTACAGAGCCACAATAAGAGATTTTATTATTTAAAAATCTTTCTTTAAGCATCAGTTTTAATGGTGAGCAATGTATATTTATTTGCATATATATATTGTCCATGAGTGGAGGAAGAATGTGAACATCCAGTCACATCAAGTGCCTACTGGTGTTCCTTCCAGTATCATATTCAAAATAAACCTATTATACATGGTTGGAAGAAAATTAGTACACCCTTTTTTAAAGGTATCCAATTCACTTAAGATTTATTGTTGCAACAGTGCGTATGGAGTATATGAAATGATTACATTTACAGATTGATAGCACAAGCGGTTCTGAGGAATCAGGTACTGACCCATTCTCAACCACCCATCTTAGTAAGTGGTGTAGCCTCTACAAGTGGCAATGCAGGTGCTGCCTCTGCCATCCAGTTGATGGTACAGATGGCGAATCCGTCCTGGGATAAATTATATGATGTCTGCTCAACTTGTACACATAGTTTTGTGAGAGTTGTTGGGTAAGTCATATGAGTCACTTCTCGTTCCATCGTATCCCATATGTGCTCAATTGGAGGCAAATCCAGAGATGTGATGGCCAAGGAAGTTGCATATCTTGCAGAGCATGTTGAGTTTCGTGGGCACTATGTGGACAAGCATTATCCTGTTGGAAAAACACATCACCTTCCTGTGACAAGAGTGGGAAAAGAACGGATCTAACATCATTCTGCATGCACCATGCACTGATCATCATATCCTCCAGAAGCACCAAAGGTGGATGAGAGTTGTAGCTCACTGCAGGGACTGGGATAGGACCAGTGTGTCTTGGATGAATGCGCTCTACAAGAGAGCACTCACAGGGTCTACATTGTAGCACAAACAACCATCACTTGTCTGCAGGCATAATCTGCTTTCATTGCTGAAGACCAGGCCAGCCCATTACATCTTCCAAACGATCCTCTGAAGGCAGTCAAGCCATGCATGTCAGTGGTGTGACATGAGCGGAAGATGGGCTAGAGGTGTGCATGCTTGTAGTACCACTGCTAATAACCAGTTCACAACAGTTTGTCTTGACACGTCTGGTTCACAAACTCTCTTATCTGTGCTATGGTAGCTGTACAGTCTGCCATTGCTGCTCTTACGATACGATGATCCTGGTGAGTATGTGTGCTGATATCAGCAACCACAGCACGTCAAACTTATGTGGCAGTTCCCTGAAAGGACCGTCTCACCACTTTAAAAATCACAGTTGGCCCATTCAAACTTGCTCAGTTGGCTGTAGGAAGCACAAGTGTATCTTCATGGCTTGGTTGTCTACTTGCTTCACACATTTGCACCACACTGAGCCATTTGGCTGTGAGCATTCCCTATGAGGGGCATTTGAAAAGTCCAAGAGATGGTACCACTGGCGCGTATTGAGTTCATGTTTAGTTAGTAGCATCTTTGGAAAGAACGCACACCAAGTTTCAGCAATATTGGTCTATTTCTTTGTGTTTGGCTTTCGTGTGAATCAAGGAAGTCAAGTGATTGTCAAAAAATGGACGAAAAAGAATTTTGTGTTGTGATTAAACATTACTTTAGAAAGGCAAATCGCCTCAGGAGACTAAAGAGAAGCTTGATAAACATTACAGTGACTCTGCGACATATGATTAGAACAGTTTGTAAGTGGTTTCAAAATTTTCAGAGTGGTCATATGGGCACAAGTGATGCTGAATGTTCTGGATGGCCTGTGGAGGTTACGACTCCAGAAACCATTGATAAAATCCATGATATGGTGATGGATGACAGAAGAGTTAAGGTGCGTGAGATTGCTAGTGCTGTGGGTATTGCAAATGAATGGGTACATAATATTTTGCATAAGCATTTGGACATGAGAAATCTATCCTCAGGATGTGCTCCGCAATTGCTCAAGCTTGACCAAAAATCGTGTGAAGTGTCGCAAGGATAGTTTGCAGCTGTTCAGGAAGAATCTGCAGGACTTTAAGCATTGTTTCATCACTGTGGATGAAACATGGATACATTACCAAACTCCTGAGACCAAAGAACAATCTAAACAATGGGTTACCAAGGGAGAATGTGCACCAAAAAAGGTGAAGACCATTCCTTCGGCAAAGGCGAAGACCATTCCTTCGGCCAGAAGGGTTATGGTGACTGTCGTTTGGGATTCGCAAGGGATAATCCTCATCAACTATCTGGAAAAGGGTAAAACTATTACAGGTGCATATTATTCATCGTTATTGGACCATATGAAAACCGAGCTGCAAGAAAAACGCCGGCGATTGGACCGCAAAAAAGTCCTTTTCCATTATGACAGTGCACCAGCACACACCTCAGCAGTTGTGGTCGCAAAATTAATGGAAATAGGTTTCCAACTCGTTTCACATCCCCCCTATTCTCCAGACTTGGCACCCTCGGACTACTGTTTGTTCCCCAATTTGAAGAAATGACTGGCAGGACAAATATTTTATTCAAATGAGGACATGATTGCAGCAACTAATAGCTGTTTTGCAGACTTGGACAATTCCTGTTATTCAGAAGGGATCAACAAATTAGAACAGCATTGGACAAAGTGCATAAGTCTAGAAGGAGACTATGTCAAAACAAAAAAAAGGTTTACCCAAAACACGTAAGTAGTTTTAATTTTTACATGGACTTTTCAAACGTCCCTCGTATTAAAGGGTGGACACAGATGGCGCTCTGATAGCTATGCCACTATGTTACCCATTGACGGACAATGCTGAAACCATTATCAGTGATCAATTATCCCACAGGTGGCATATGCTTCATCAGATTGAAATTGATTTTGTCTTTCCAGGTCTACTATTTTTTTCTGGCACTATGTAATAATAATAATAATAATAATAATAATAAACTAGCAGAAACTAGCAAAATACACAAAGCAATCACTCATATAAATACATCGGCTACACCAGTGCAATTTCATAACCACTTCTACAACCCTTCAGATCACATAACATCAACAGATACGAAGAAAGTAAATTGGAAAAAGAAAACACTACATGGCAAGCACCCATATCATCTAACACAGCCACACATCGATCAAGACGCATCCAACACGTGGCTAAGAAAAGGCAATATATACAGTGAGACAGAAGGATGCATGATTTCAATACAAGATCAAACAATAAACACCAGATATTACAGCAACCATATTATTAAAGATCCCAATACCACAACAGATAAATGCAGACTTTGCAAACAACAAATAGAAACGGTAGATCACATCACAAGCAGATGTACAATACTAGCAAATACAGAATACATCAGAAGAGATAACAATGTAGCAAAAATAATACATCAGCAACTTGCCATACAACATAAACTAATAAAACAACACGTTCCCACATACAAGTATGCACCACAAAATGTACTGGGGAATGATGAATACAAATTATACTGGAACAGAACCATTATAACAGATAAAACAACACCACATAACAAACCTGACATCATACTCACCAATAAAAAGAAGAAATTAACACAACTAATCGAAATGTCCATACCCAATACAACAAATACACAGAAGAAAACAGGAGAAAAAATTGAAAAATACATCCAACTGGCTGAGGAAGTCAAGGACATGTGGCATCAGGATAAAGTTGACATTGTACCAATTATACTATCAACTACAGGAGTCATACCACACAATATCCACAATACATCAACGCAATACAGCTACATCCAAACGTATATATACAACTACAGAAATCTGTAATTATTGATACATGTTCAATTACCCGAAAGTTCCTAAATGCAATGTAACATATACTGTACAGTTAAAAGGAAGTCATTCTTGACCAAGGT
Organism: Schistocerca nitens; assembly: GCF_023898315.1. Lineage (NCBI taxonomy): Eukaryota > Metazoa > Arthropoda > Insecta > Orthoptera > Acrididae > Schistocerca > Schistocerca nitens. The sequence goes on from NC_064620.1 coordinate 387,804,456, forward strand.
CCGCATCACTTTCCATTTTTAACCAGACATAACGTCTGAGAAAGGAAAGAAATAATAATAATTGTTGTTATTAGTACAGTACAGCATTACAGAACACGTACAAACACAATTCATATATAGGATAGTGTTCAAATTTGACAGGCAGATCAAATTATTTGTGTCAGACCACCACTTTTAAAAGAATGTAGTGAGTGTAATATGTCTCATTGACTGATCCTCTGTACCAGTCACAAAGAGCAGCTTCGGAATAACCCCACACCTTCAAGATGTGGCCTCATTTCCCTTTGTGAGCTACATCCATGGTTTGCCAGATAAATGCTCTCTGTTGCACAGGGGGCTGCTTTTTGAATAAGATACTTACATGAACTAAACCCTGAGGTGAATTACTCTTTGGGTAAAGTGCTGATGTGAACTAAACCCTGAGCTAATTCTAGCCTGGTCTTCATGCGATATTTACCACCCAAGTTGTAACTCATGCTCTGTTAGAGATGTAGCTCTTATTGGCTGAAACCAACATTCTGTATGTGTAGCTGACAGTATGACTGGCGATTGTGACACAATCATCTTGAATAATAAAAAGGGATGTCATTAACTAATAGTTACTCAAGGTAGGCAAATGCATTGCCCTCCTGAACATAGAAAACTTATAAAACTCTCATTACTTTAGCCGCCTTCATCACATATGCTATATAATAATCAGTTGTGGTGTCATATAATTCCAAGGTTCCTATCCTTCTAGAAAATATCCATTAATTCAGGGCATACAAAATCAAAATGTAGTAATAAATTCGTCGTAAGTGACTTGTACACTGATAACCCGAAACTTTATGACCACTGCCTACAGTGACACTGGATGCCGCCTGGTGGCATTGTGGGAAGGTGATGTGGTAACAAAAGTATGTAAGTGGAGCAGACACAGATGGGGGATCACTCTAGTGAAGATATTGGCTGCAAATGGGTAAATCCTTTGAGATAAGCAACTTTGGCAAAGGGAAGATTATTTTTAAGAACAGCCTGCGAATGAGTATCTCAAAAATGGCAAATTTGGTTGAATGTTCATGTGCTACTGTCGGGAGTACCTACAGAAAGAGGTAGAAAGACAGTGAAACTACCACAAGGTACTAAATGGTTGGACGTCTATGAATCACTATAGAACTTGGGGTTCAGAGCCTTGTGTACTCTGTAAAGTAGGATAGATGGTGATCTGTGGTGTGTCTGCCGAAAGCTGGTGCATGCACAAGTGTTTTGGAGCACACCACTCGTCATACGAGGTGGAATCTAAAATTTTTGGGACTGGTGCTGCCATCTGGAAAGTAGTAGAAGTAGATCTTTGCACTGCTAGGTGGCGAGAGCTGCATATCTGATGAGTCAGTGTGCGAAGTGGCATTCAGCTGGGAGGACATGCTGTGTGTCCACAGTGATTTCTGTATTACTCTGTGTTTGGTGTGTGGCGATTTTACGATGGATCCAGGAACAGAACAGTGTGTGTGTATCAAATTCCGTGTGAATCTGGGAAAAGTGCTTTGGAGGCCCTTGCAATGATTCAACAAGTGTTTGGGGGACAGAGCATGAGCCGGCTCTCCAAGACCCAAAAAAGCGAGACAGGTGAAGAGCATGATCATCATTTTCTTTGATACCAAGAGAATTGTGCAAAAAGAGTTTGTTCTACCCAACCAAACAGTGAATTCCACGTACTACTGTGATGTTTTGCGACAGCTCCATGAAAACGTGCAGCAATGACGGCCCGACCTTTGGTGTCAAGGGAATTGGCTGCTGCATCATGACAAAATTCCTGGCACATGTCCAGGATGTTTTTGGCAAAAAACAACATGGTGGTTGTATCCCACCCACCGTACTCACCAGATTTGGCACCTTGTGACTTTGCGCTATTCCCAAAACTGAAACTCAAGTTAAAAGGCTGTCAGTTCGACACTCTAGAGAGGATTCAAGAAGCATCGCTGGCAGTGATAAACACCCTCAAAGAACACGACTTCCAGAAAACGTATGGCCAGTCACAGAAGCACTGGGACCGGTGTGTACAAGCAGATAAGAACTACTTCGAGGGTGATGGTGACCAGTAGTCCAATGGTAAGGTTTTCAACAGATGGTAGCACCTGTCCCAGAAATTTTGGATAGCACCTCGTACATTGTTGAACATAGAGCTCTGCAGGAGACCACCTCTATGTGTTGACATGTTGACCCAGCGACATTGTCATTTATGATTGCAGTGGGCATGGGACCATTGGTATTCGACCATCAATCAATCTTTGGGTGAATCGCACTTTTGCTACACTAGGTCACTGGTTGTCTCCACAAACACTGTCATCTAGGTGAACGACAGCTCAAAACATGCAACGTGCCATGTACACAGGCTGGTGGGAACAGTATTATGCTATGCAGAGACATTCTCCTGCGCTTGCGTGGGACCTGTGGTAATAATCGAAGACCTGATGACAGCTGTGAACCACCTGCATTCCTTCATGCTTGATGTCTCCCCCAATGGTGATGTCATCTTTCAGCAGCATAATTGTCAATGTGTCAGAGATAGAAATGTGTTACAGTGGTTTGAGGAGCATGAACTCATGCTGATCTCTCGATGACCAAATTTGCCTGATGTGTATCCTATGGAACCTGGGTCACTTTCAGGCACCATCACTGCATACGCAACCAGTGACCTGTTATTTATGTGAATTACGTGACCTATGCATAGAAATCTAATGCCACATACCTCCACAAACCTACCAACGAACTGTCAGATACCTGATATGCAGAATCAGTGATGTGTTTTACATTCAAAGAGGGACAGACAAGCTATTAAGCATGTAGTCATAATGTTTTGGCTTATCAGTGTATGTCTCCTCCCACCACTCCCACCAAACGGTTGATGGTTTTGCGATTACTAGCGCCCAAGTCACCAAGGCAAGAATGGCCGTCCTCAGACAGGTAATCAACCTCATTCAACAGGGTTGGTCTTCTTGGCCTCTGGGCCACTTGCCTGATCCACTTCACAACTACTTTGCCTTGTGCCATCATCTCTCAGTGTTAGAGGGGGTCATCCTCATCTCCTCAGACAATGCAGTTCCCTGAGTTGTCATTCCTGGGAGTTTGCGGCAGGAGGTTTTACAGCTGTTATGTAAGGGGCATTGAGGTGCTTCCTGAACCAAACCCTTTGCTTGCATACATGTTTACTGGCCCAGCTTTGACCAAGAGCTGGAATACTTGGTTGCTGCATGTCCCTTGTGTACTAGCCAACAGGCAGCTCCCAGGTAATCATTCTCTCTTTGGCCTCTGGCAACCCAGCCCTGAAAATGAATCCATGTTGATTTTGTGGGTCTGTTTCTGAATGTGTTCTGGCTGATTGTCATTGAAGTGCTTGTGCATTTTCCATCCACGGTCAAGTGCCCCATGGCCACTACCGAAGACCCTATTCAAGTTCTGTCAAAAAAATTTTCTGTGGGAGTTTTCCAATTGCCCTCATTTCTGACAATGGACCACATTTCTTGTCTTATGTGTTTCTGTGTGTAGTCAGGCATTTGCCATATTTGTTTCCCTCTCATTCACACACAATCTTAACAGGTAGGCCGAGCTCGTGGTTTGCACATTTAAGTCCCAGAAGAAAAATCTGCAAGACTTCCCCACCAAAGAGGCATTAGATTTTTTTTCTGATGGCCTATCAGATGGCTCCTATTGGTTCCTGTAGCCCAACAGAGCTTCTACACAGATGCCAGTCAAGGATGCAGAGGCTGTCCTGGATCTCGCCTGTCATTGCGTTCTGTTGTACCAGGTTTTATACTGTGGCTGACAGTCTGGTTGTGTGGTTTTGGTCAGAGCCCTCACTGGATACCAGCTGTCATTGTGTGCCAGAATGTCCACCGTGTCTACACCATATGGACAGGTGACCATGAGGTCTGGTGCCATCAAAATCAGCTCTGCATACAGGTAAGCCGCACCATCTATGCCAGTATCCCCGTCACTGGGCGCTGCCTATCTACAAGGGTTTCAGCCTTCTCTCCCACCTGTGGCAGCACCTCCACACGAAGATCCTATGGCCTCACAGCTTCACAGCCTCTGGCAGCAGCTCTGGAAGCACACCAGCCAGAGTGCATATCCCTTGCTGGTTCAGTGTCACAGGAGGAACCTGAGCTTGCAGTGGTGTTGCCTCCACTTTCTGCACTGCTGCTGGACATCACCATGGATCCCAACTAGGACTGCCCATCATGCTCTGATGGGTAAAGGGGGGGGGGGGGGGGAGAGAGAGCATGGGCCTCTTCTCCCACTGGCGGTCAATTTTGCCTGTATCCTCAGATCTCTGACAAGAACTGGGGGTCGCACACTCCTATACCCTGTTGGTTCTCCATGGATGTGGATGACATCTTCACATCACATCCATCCACAACTCACCTTTGAGGTCAGCAATGCACTGCCCCCAACGGGCAAGAGATGTAGTGACCCACATAGATCCACAGCCAAGATCCTGGTGTGCAGTTGTGAGGCACCCCACAGAAGTTGGCAGATCCAGTAGGAAATTTGACAAATGTTGAAGACCACCACTTGTGGATGTGCACATGGTCTCTCATCAATGCACTCTATTGGCTGGCTGGCATCATTTAGGGATGGGCTCAGCCAGCTCTGACTCAGTTACATGATTACCTCTGCATATATGCTAAAATGTTGTTATTGTGAGCCACTCCATGGCTAGTGTACCCATTATAATAAGTTGTTTTCTAGACATAATAAAGTTTCTTGTGGTAGTCATCATGTGGTATTGTCTTTTGGGATTAGAGCTGGTAATAATGTAGTTATCTACAATTTTGGTCCGACATAAAATTTTTACACTGTTCTGTAGTGAGAATTTATTAGTTTTATCCATTTGGTAGTAATAACAATAATAATAATAATAATTCAACATTGAATAATCATATACAATCCCCAGAAATAATGCAGTTTTAGGACATCATACAGATTATTCTTCTGAATATCTCAGTTTACAAATTAAATTTTTGTGTTTAACCATAATTTTTACACTTTAATACATTTAATGTTTGTTAATATGTAAGAAATAGTGTTAGAAATTTTTATTATCATTAGATATACTTGTAAAGCGTTTTCATATAAATAAAGAACTCATCTATAGAATAAAATGAATTTTCTGTTAAAATTCTTTTGAGCTGGTCGTTTAATTTATTAATAGGGAGGGCTGTAAGGTTTTAAGTACCTAGGGTGTAGGCTAACTGCAGTTCTATATTGGTAAGCATACTGAATTTTGGAAACCAGCTCCGACATGATTATCTGCATTTGCCACCACAAATAATTCTGAAAGCTTTTTTTCTGCAGTTTTAGTAATGTGTTTAGGCTGGTTTGTGCTGTCGCATTCCATATTTCTAATTCATAGTTCAAACTGAATGAGAATAATGAATGTTATGCATTTTTACACATATATGTCTTTACAATATTTGGTAGTCATATTTATGGCAAATATTTTTTAAATAGCTTACAGGCTAAGAAATCTATATCACCTCCAATGTGAGATTGTCCTGGTCTGTGAATCTCAAGAATTTTGTCAATTTTTTTCCTTTTTTCCAATGTCAATTCCTATGGATAATTTCATACCAAATTCTATTTGTTTCCGAGAGTTAAATTCGATTGTTACAGTCTTCGAAGCACTTACGTTTAGATGCTGTCATTGAAACACTTAACTGTTTCCTTGATAGGACTTTGCACCGCATCTGTATATTTTGTGAGTTCCAAGAACAGTACTTTATATCATTAACATAAATCAAGAAATGAAGGGGTCACAACACTGAATCTTGAGGTACTCCATATTTAGTAATAGTAATTTTGGATTTGATTGACCATCTGTTGGTTTTAAGCAACTCAAAATGTTTTCTATTGCTTGTATACTGTTTTATCAAGTCATAGAAAGTTTCTATAATATTCAAGTTTCACAGCTTTTCAAGTAATATGATGAAGTTGACACAATCAAAAGCTTTTTCAAGATCAAGGAACACTCCAGTAACATACTCCTTGTTCTCTATGGCAGTTATAATTTCATCTATTATCTGTGCTGAGCCTACTAAAGTTGACTTGTTTTTCACAAAACCATTCTGATTTTCAAATATTAGATTTTATTTACACAGGATTGTCATTAGTTTAAATTATCTTAGAAAATGCAGGTAAGATTGAAATGAGTCAGTAGGTTTCAGTTTTAGATTTTTCACCTTTCTTGTAAATCGGGTTACTTTTGCTATTTTTATATTGTTTGGGAAGCTACTGGGTGCAGTTAACATCATTTATTGGCGTGGCAAAAGCATCAGACATGCTCTCTGTTGACTTTTATAAAGTGCTGATAGACAACCCATCATAGCCTGACAACCCATCACAGCCTGCTGATTTTGGGTTTTTGTGTCCTTACTATGTATTTTATTGCCTTGCTGTTAGATGGGGCCAAGTACATGCTTTGTTTAACTGGAATGATCTCATATCTATACTGAATATTGTTGAAGTGGTCATTGAAGGATTTTTCAACAGAAGAAAAGTATTCATTAAAAAAAAAATTGTGATCTTACTGTGATATTTGATGATACTCCCTTTATAGTTGACATTAAGATCACTATCCCTGAAGCTGTTTATAACTTCCAAAACAGTGATGCCAGTGTTACTCAAGTTTCTTCACATTGTGGCTAGATACTTTTACTTCTAGTGTTTAATAGTAAATGTTTGTAATGATCGTGATAGTTCTTGAATTCTATCTGTAGTTTCTGACTATTACCATCCTTTAGCATTGCACAGTGGAAAAGTCTTAATTTTTCTCTTTTTTTACTGCTGACATAATGAATTTCATCTTCTGTCAGTAATTGAAAACCATTGTTTTCAGAAATGGCAAGTTTCAAAATTGATGCATTATTTGTAAAGTGAGATATTTTAGTTATAATGTTGCCAGTGTGGATTTTCTGGTATTGACCTTTGTAGGGGGCTCATTCATTTATCAGGAAAGATCTAGTGTTAGCAATAGGTTTTTTTAGCTGGAGTCAGTACACAGCAAGTCATTGTTTATACCTTCAGTTGGTGATGTTATAGCAGCCGTTTTTATTGCAGTATTTACTGTCTATATTAACAAGCAGCTTATTAAGAATTTCAAAGAAAATATCTAGGTTATCACAGGGAGGTCTGTACAGACTATAATAAATCAATTCTCTTTCTTCTATCTGTAATTAATTGCTGCTAGTTCTTCTACCCTCTAAGCTAAAAGTACTTGCATCTATTGCATTACATCTGTAACTACACTGATATGTTTCTCTTTTCTGCTAAGGGCAGAGCAAAATATCATGGACAGTCGCTGACATACACAAATTAGTTCATGTGTATACCAATGTTCACTTGTAACAAAAACATCAGCATTATCTCTGCAGTGGTATATAAGTAATTGTGCTTATTGCTAAGACTTTGAACATTTTGTTGAATTAATTTGAATCTAAATCTGGATTACTGAATACTGGTTCGAGGCATTACTCTACTAGATTGTACAGCATACCTTTTGAGTTTCCCTGCTCCCCAGTTTGATGCTCACTGTGTATCTTTGAAAAGACGAGTGGGACTCATTGTGAACAGATGTGATGATAACATGCAATAACCACATGCAATAACTAGACCTAAAATCTTTTCTTTCATCTAATTATAGCAACATGGATCCGTCTACTGGCAGCGTGGAAGTGAGAAAGTTTTGGAATCACTTTCACCAGATCGCTTCATGCATGAACAGTTAAGTGGCTGTTTCTCAGTGAAAGAATCACCTGTATGGCAAGATTCAAGCACTTCCAAACAATGTCAGCAGCTAGAGGCAGCTGTTGGAGGTCCATTGGTGAGTGTTGCATTTCACACACAGTTTTTGAGAATACCTACCAGTGACTGTAATATCAAAACAGAATATATTATGAAGCTCCATAATTTTATATTCCTTCTTGCAGAGTTTAGTTTCATTTCTGTGGGTCATTTATTTCTTGCGACTCCTCCACTTTGTGTTATAAAGGTTTCCACCTATGCAATAGAGATATGCAATAGAGATGCCATTAATGCCATAACATTGTTGTTTGCCAAGGAGAATTTTATGTCTCACACAAATATCTTGACACAAACAAAGAATATCTTAACAGAATAATTTTTCTTAATTAGTTCCATAGGGACTTAATTTGTGAATCTTACCTCACTTTCTGTAGATAAATCCCTACAAAACTGTAATTCATGGCAGGTGTGTGTGTGTGTGTGTGGGGGGGGGGGGGGTGTTTATCTCCAAAGGATGACTTTTTTAAACTTGACAGTTTGTTGTCCTTTTCTATGTTCCTTTCTGCTGCTACACACCTCTTTTACTTGGTGGAGAGGACTTATTTATATAACTAGGTTTTAACCTGTCTCTTTCCCCATGTTTTTATCATTTATGTTGCACACATGTATGTCTGACTCTCTGCTGTTTTACACCATACAATTCCAGGGAGGTTGTTAAATTTATCTGTGGTACTCACCCGTATGGCATGATCTTATGTCTTGAAACATATTGACAAAATTATTGGCCAACTGTGTTCATTCTTGTGACCTGATTGATACACTGAACAGCACAGATAGAGACAAATCACACATCATACTTTTCAATTATTCCAAGTCAACTAAAGACAAGAAAAAAATACCAACAGGTCATTTTACTCTCTCTCTCTCTCATCCCTATCCCCATCCCCATCCATAAGGCCAGTAGGGGTACCTTACTCCCACAGTACTACTATACAAAATATGAGTCGTGTATGTACCAAATTTGGTAGAAATTGCTCCAGGCATCCCTGAATTATGATTTATGTCGCCCCTCTTTACACCCACTCTCAGCCATAGGGATGCTAGTGAGTCTAACTGTCATAGTAATTTTTTTCAGGTTGCAAGTGATGTATGTACTCAGTGTGATAGAAATTCATTCAGGCGTTACAGAGATGGGCTGATATGTCACTGTCTTTGCACTCCTCCCTCCCCCCACTTCCCTCCACACACACACACACACACACACACACACACACACACACACACACACATCTAGGAGTGAAACTTTATCAACAACCCCAGAATCTATCAATTCAATATTAATATTAGTCCTTATCAAACATTTTTACATGTCACAGCTTCTTATCCTCACATCCACTCCTAGGGGTTGTAGGTATGGGTGTATTACCCACAAAGTATTTTTATACAAATTATGTTATTCATTCTAGTCAGAAGCAAATACAATATGTAATAATTTCCATTAAAAACAAAAGAGAGAAAAATTAGTAAGCTACATTACTGTTTCCCAAAATGATGCAATTTCAATTGCACCTGGAGTCATGAGCAGATGGTCTTATTCTGTGCAAGATGCAGGGAGTAGTTGACAGACCAGTAAGTGTTCCTTGGTGTGTTCTTCTCTGGAGTCGCAGTTGGTGGTATGCACAAGGAAGTGCAATTTCTGGAGGTTACTTCTATATCTTCCAACTCCAGACGGAAGGTGGTTGCGTGACCTCCATGTCATCCAGTTCTGTTCATGCTGAGGTGGGAGGGTTTTCAAAGAAGATGGCTAGTTTGAATTATTCTCAAGTTGAGAGATCTATAGTGTTTTCCTTGCTGTAGCTGCCGTTGTTTGCAGTCTTGGTGAAACTTCTTCTGGACCTCAACTGTGTGACTGCTGGAATGAGCTCAAGTAATGGAGGTTTCTGCTGGTAAGTGTGATTAGTTCTCTCCAAATTGGCTGCTACTTTATGATGAATATCTGATGAGCACCATAGCTCATGGCTGTGGACAGGTAAAGTTTTAGAAGTGACGTAGGTTTCAGATATCCTCTAATAAGCTTCAACATTTTGTTCACTGGCTTTGTCAGCTTTGTTTGCATGGGTAGTTTGTACTAGACTGGGCATGCATACTCTGCAGAACTGTAATATATTGCCAGTGCTGTCATTCTGAGGGTTTGTGATTGAGAGCCCCAGTGATCTTGCAGAGGATATTATTTCTGGCTTCCAACTTCATTCTTGTATTCTCAGAGTGCTGCTTGTACATGAGAGTATGATCTAGAGTGACTCCCAGATATATTGGATGAGCCATATTTACTAATTACATCCTTTGCCATGTGATGTTAAGTTTGCAAAATAAATGATTAAGATGAAACAAATGCAGTTGGGTTTTAGCTAGGTTTGGATGAAGTTGATTGTTGAAGTAATAAACATTCAACTCTGGCAGGTGGGTTTCAACATCTTCAAAAGATTTCTCTTGACTCGCTAACACCAGATTATTGGCATAAGGGAGATTAATTGTGTTTGCTGGAAATGGTTGATCATGGTTTATACAAATAATACCAATAATGAGTAATGCATGTGCAATATTTGATTGAAATTTCTCCAGATATTCCTGAGATATTCTTATGTGTCTTCTCCACCCCTTTGGAAGATAGGTGGTTTTTACACAGTGCTTCTTTCCAGATAGTAAATGCTGTATGTACCGAGTTCGATCATAACCAATCCAGTGGTTCAGGAGGAGATGACAAACATTCATTTTTATAATATACTAGTTTCTTGCTTGCCTCACACACATATGAGTTAAATATATTTCAGGCAGGCAACTATCTGATTCTACACTGCTTTACATCATGCAACTCCTGTGGCCGTGGCAATATGTACAATTATGTCATATATTGGACACATATGTATCTGATTCTCTGTTGTTTTACACCATATGACTCTGAAGAGGATGGTAAAGCCATGTGCAGTGATCTAGGGTTCTGCAACAGATTGAAAAAAATATTGGCTTATTGCAGTGCGCATTCTCATAACCTGATTGACACACTGAACAGCAAATTGTTCTTCATAATTTTAAAGTACTCCATGTCAACTAAATACAGGAAATAAATTACCAACAGGTTGTTTTGGAACATTCTGGCACACACCAACTCCCTCTCCCACCTGCCTCCTAACACCAGCTTCCTTTCCCACCTGCCAACAACTCCTCTCCACCTTCCATTGCCTCCTTCTCCTCCCATTCTGACCCCCTCTCACAGTCCATCTCCTCCTCTCACCATCTCCTTCCCATCTCCTCCTCCCCCTTCTCTCTTTTTGCCTCCTGCCCCCCATCTCTCTCTATTTCTTTCCCCTCTTTCGCTGTCCATCTCTTTCCCCCTCTCTCACTGTACATCTCTTTCTCCCCTCTCTCTCTGTCCATCTCCTCCTCCCCCTCTCTCTGTGTGTCTGTCTCCTCTTTCCCACACTCTGTCCATTTCCTCCTTGCCCTTAAGATCTCCATAATTAACATGTAAAGGGTCATTATGATTTAGAATAGTTATAAGCATCTCATTTCTAGAAATTGTAGTAAATTTATTACACAATTATTGAATTACTGATCCATTGTATCAACTTACATGGGTGTGAGATTTTGAACTTTTATTGGTGACTCCATGTATATAATGCTCAGTTTTAGTGGTAGTTCATTTTTTAGCAACATCAAATAAATGGAGAAAGCAGATTTATGTCTTAATAGTTTTAAGCTCCGCAGTAAATACATTCAGTTCCTGAATATAACTGACATACACAAATCAAAATGTTCCTGTTTACTAGATGAACCACTTCTACAATTTGATTTCTCAGCTCTTGAAGAGTAGCTGCCACAGATGGGACAAAGATTCTGCCTTTGATGCACACCACAGAAAAAAATTGGAAGGTGTAAGGAATGCAATTTGCACATGAACAGTGGATTGATTCACTTAAATTCCAACATACAAAATTATTTCTCTTGTAGTGTAATTGACATGCTGCTACAAAGAAATAACAGTGCAGCAGTGTCAAAACTTTGAACCTTCCTCTGTTTGTTGACAAACCCAATGTATTTCTTTCTTGTATAGTTTGTCTGTAATAAGCAACTGAATTCTGTCCTTTTGTTTTGAAGCATCTGGTATATTTTTCACAGGCATTTATCTGCAGTGACACTGGAAATTGTTCTGCTAATGTTATGTACATTGTGCTAATTTTATGTATCTCTTCTTCACAAATACAGGGTGGTCCCGAATTCATGGTACAAACTTTAATGGTAGGTGCAGGACATTGTAACAAGGATATATTGTATAGGAATGTATAGTCCCAGGTGACGCGGTGAGGCGTAAACAGGGGAAATAACGGCCGAAAGGAAAACGAAAGATTTTATTGAAATCGTTGTTGACAAGTGTCATGTTTACAGTAAGTGTTCAAAATTGCGTCCACCATGAGCGATACATGCTTGACAGCGTCGGTGCAGCGATTGGCGTACACGTTCAAAGATGCCTGGTATTTCACGCACACCTGCAGCAGCTACAGATATGCGAGCAACGAGATCCTCATCTGAGTCAACTGGAGTCTCATAAACAAGGCTCTTAAGATGTCCCCATAAAAAGTAATCGAGGCAAGAGAAATCAGGAAATCGGGGTGGCCAAGGGACTGGTCCACCACGCCCAATCCATCTAGCACCAAACGTGGCATTCAGGTAATTCCGTACAGCAGTGCTGAAGTGTGCTGGCGCTCCATCGTGCTGAAACCACATGCGGTTACGAATGGCGAGCGGAACATCTTGCAGCAGTTCTGGTAACACTTCTTGCAGAAAAATAAGATAGCTTTCGCCACAGAGTCGCGTGGGTAGTAAGTATGGCCCAATCAAAAAGTCGTTCACAATACCAGCCCACACATTAATACCGAAACGTTGTTGATACGCATGTGGACGCGTTGCATGTGGATTATCTGTTGCCCACACATGGGAATTGTGCGCATTAAAGACACCCTCGCGTGAAAATGTCGCTTCATCTGTAAATAGCACATGACCTACGAAATCCGGCTGCAACGCACATTGCTGCAACAACCACTGGCAGAAGTTCACGCGAAGAGGATAATCTGCCGGATTCAATGCTTGTACTTTTTGAAAATGGAAGGGGTGTAAGCGATTTTCATTTAACACTCTGCATACAGTCTGATGACTCACATGTACGTCACGCGCAACAGTTCTTGTGCTTGACTCGGGTCTATCAGCCACTATGTTCAAGATGCGTTCTTCCAGTCGTGGAGTGCGTACAGCTCTTAATCGACCAGCGTCATGTCTGTTGACGTCGAACGTACCTGTTTCACAAAGTTGACGATGTAACCGTTGAAAAATTCTATGATCCGGCATTCGTCAATTAGGATACTCCGCGCGATACATTCGTAACGCAGCTCTGGCGTTACCATTTGCACGGCCGTACATGTAATGCATGTCTGCTTTTTCTGCATACGTAAAGTCACCCATCGTCTACGGCAGCACAATTGTGAATGGCGCTTGTCCCTACTGCGATACATCATGTTCATCTACTGCCCTCTACCGGCAGTGACACCAACCGATCACTCCATTTCTCTTTCCCCTGTTTACGCCTCACCGCGTCACCTGCGACTATACATTCCTATACAATAAATCCTTGTTACAATGTCCTGTACCTACCATTAAAGTTTGTACCATGAATTCGGGACCACCCTGTATAATAGGACAATTTACATTTCTCTAAAGTTTATGCATATCACTACTTGATAATACACAGTTCTTTTCTATTATTGAAAAAGAAGCAGACAGTCTTTTTTTGAATGACACATGTGTGTGTATTATATTCATCTGACAAATTCATGACAAATTCAGATTTAAATTTAGACAAGAGGAAAATGAAAAGCAGAACTATTAATGCTGACAGTAGCAACTGCTTTACTGATTTTTAGTAATCTGGTACGTTTATTAATATTATTCTCGATTATTCACTTTTAGGGAAATGTATGAATTTGAGCCGGTCACAGCTTCACTTCCTTTTCTTCTTTTCTTTTCTTTCCAAAACCTCTTCATTAATTCATTGTGTTTTTTCTTCATTTAGTCTGTCCATTTTCTCTGTTGTTTCTTTTGTGAAGACTTGTTCAAGTTTCTTGTTTTTGGTTTTACTTCCAAACTTTTCTGTCCTCAGTTTCTTCTTCTGAAATTTTTAGTTGTTGCAGATCATCTTGTTTTTCTTTTATCAAATTGGTCTTTAATTTGCTGTCATTGAGTATTAAAAATATTCTTTGAGAGTCTGTTTTCATCCATCCTACATAGGTGTGTGTCAAATTATAGGCATCTTTTCCTAAATTTGACTGTGATGTCAACTGTGTGATCGTAGAGTTCCTTTGTAGGTCATTTGATCCAGTTTCCATCTTGGAGTACAGTGGAATAGATTTTTCTAAAAAGTTTTTGTTCTTGTTTGTCATGAATTTTTGTCATCCCTCTAATAACTGTAGTTTTGTCACATGTGAGGCTGCTTGTAAAACAACTACCGTATGTTGTAGTGTTGCAGTTTTGCATTACAAAATAATACATCTCTAACATGTACAACTATAGTTAGATGATAGATAATAATTAATGGCTATATTTTTCTTTTCCTTTAATTCTAAATCTAGATCTAAAGAAGGCCTGATTTGGCCGAAACCAGTTATCACCACAAAATAAAGAACATGATGTAGATTGTTTGGTTCATACACCATTAAGCAGTACACTCTATAAAATTTAAAAGAAACTGCAGAACCTGGAGCAGATGAGGCAGGAATGGAACAACTAAAGATGATTCTTAAGATTTTGCAACTAAATGCACCTTCTGTAAGAGAGATTGTGAAATCAGAGATAACAAAACGTCTCACAACTTCATATTCTGCATTGCTTATTATGGACACTTTGACACTAGTTGTAGTTTTTATATTTGCATATGACATCCAGATTTTAATTTTATCTTCAGTTTAATAAAATATGATAAACTAATTCAGATTATTTCTAAAAACTGCTTCCAGAAACTGGCAGAAATTACAGGTTCCAAAGCATATGAACGCTTCACTGGCCCTCAGATTGCAAAAATATTTCAGACCAAGCCTTCGGCATATGAAAATACAGAGGTGAATATAATCTTTTATATAAGTATATCTTAACACTTTGACTGCTTACCAAATGATAGAGACATTAAGTCACTGACAGGCATATACACAAGACTGAAAACTTTATTAGCTATTGGACAAATATTATTTTCAAACTAGACAGATAATATGCACACAAACTCATACTCATATGGCTACATTTTACTAGCTGAATACATATAATTGTGCCTGTTGAAGACTCAACACCTGCACTATTTGGTAAGCTCCTAAATGATTTACATTCTACAAGAACTTTCCATTAACACAATGACAACTAGAATCAGAACACCATAAATGAGTCTCACTGGTGGATTTCTAACATGTGTCAGTTCAAAATATCAAATGTGTTACTCAGTATGTATGTGCCACAGAAGAAATCAGTTATGCAGGCACTTTATACTTTAACAGGTACCAAGGATAGCATACAAATGTTAATTTATCTACAGGAGTGATCATAATCATGAAAACTGGGGAAAATGTTTCTAGGTAATTGTTTAATAAGAATCTGCTTTACTCACATTTGTTATCTTTCTATTGTAGTTCTTATTTTCTATGTGTGTTTTTTGTATTGTTCAAGTCATCATACAAAGAATACAGCCTTTGTTACATTAGTGAGTAATGGGCAGAAAATACTGCCTGTATGTTTGCATATGTGATCTGATTTTTACATATACCATATCAGTTTTGTTTCTGCAAGACATGTGCACCACTCTTTGTTTTGTGGGTTCAGGGGTGAAGGTGGGAAAGGGAGTGGAAGGGGGGGAGGGGTGGGGGGGGGGGGGAGGGATTTTAGGATTTTAAGAATAATTCTTGTACTATCTTCTGTTGGATTGATCAATATCTCTGTGATTGTTTGGAGGGGTGAACAGCGTGGTTGCAGATCTAAGAACTTTTATTTAAACTTAATGAGTCCATTCAGTCACTCTAATTTAGATAATACCTAATCATGAAATTAAATGTTGTTATCTGTGCAAAGAGAGAGTGAAAAGGTAAACAACTTACGTTGAGCAGCAAAAAGTAAAATAAGAAATATTATTTGCAAAATTATTTTCTAACATAAGGAACATTTTGTGAATTTGTAATTTATTCATCTTGTTATGCTCACTTCCCAATCATATGATTTGGACACAGGAGACACATCAAAAACAAAGCTGTAAGATGACTTGGTAATTCCACCTTAAAATGTTTTGAATAGTTATTTTGTTGTAAATTACTAATATCACAGAGTGCAGTGGTTTAATACTGAGATTACATTCAAATAATATTGAATTGTTTTGTCTCATTGTAAACTTGGTCTTGCATTTACATAAATTCAGCTGAAACTGATAGCTTATAAGCCATGCACTTCTTTATTTGCTCAGTAACTATCTCATGACAGAATCTCTCTTTAAATGTAATCTCACAGTAAAAAAATTGAAAGAGTTGTTGATATTTGTTTATGTCTTAGAATTAAAGGCTACAACTGACCGAAAAGCAGACGCATTGCGTTGTCGATGGGCACGCGTGAGAAAAAGAAAACTTGTTATCTTTCAGAGTTATCCTTTGATGAACTAGAGTAAAAGAGTAAATGCTACTTTTCAGCCAGAAGAATTGGGGTTGGGTGGCTAACTGTTCGGAACCAGTTTGTAGGCTAGAAATGCAGCAGGAAGAGGTGGCAGATATATGGGCTGGCATCATTGTAGTGGCTGGTGGTAAGCATCATGTGCTGAAAGCAACATGAGGACATGATATGGGAGGGGGTGACAGGATAGAGGAAGTGGGAACTGTTGTGTGGATGGTGCAGGGACAATGAGTTACTGGAGATTGAGGCTACAAGGATTATAGGACTGGAGGATGTGTTGTAATGATAACTAATGAGTGATATCAGTAGTCTCAGATCTGTTGATAAGCTCATGCTTTTTTATCACTACATGATGGAGTAATAATTTAAATTATTAGTTGGTGGTACTCTTCATTAGCACCTACTTCACCAAAACTAACTATACCATCGTAACCTGTGGAATGAAAACTCCCCCCTGAATAGTAAATTAATGAGAAATATTGTATTATAGAATTTTTACAATTTTGAGTGTATGTAATATGCATAGAGTATCGTCCTTGCTGTTGGTGAGGAGGCTTGTGTGCCTCAGCGATAGAGACAGCCGTACCATAGGTGCAACCACAACGGAGGGGTATCTGTTGAGAGGCCAGACAAATGTGTGGTTCCTGAAGAGGGGCAGCAACCTTTTCAGTAGTTGCAGGGGCAACAGTCTGGATGATTGGCAGATCTGGCCTTGTAACACTAACCAAAACGGCCTTGCTCTGCTGGTACTGCGAACGGCTGAAAGGAAGGAGGAACTAGAGCTGTAATTTTTCCCAAGGGCATGCAGCTTTACTGTATGGTTAAATGATGATGGCGTCCTCTTGGTAAAATATTCCAGAGGTAAAATAGTCCCCCATTTGGATCTCCAAGTAGGGACTAGTCAGGAGGACGCTGTTAACAGGAGAAAGAAAACTGGCATTCTACGGGTCGGAGCGTGGAATGTCAGATCCCTTAATCGGTCAGGTAGGTTAGAAAATTTAAAAAGGGAAATGGATAGGTTAAAGTTAGATATAGTGGGAATTAGTGAAGTTCGGTGACAGGAGGAACACGACTTCTGGTCAGGTGAATACAGGGTTATAAATACAAAATAAAATAGGGGTAATGCAGGAGTTGGTTTAATAATGAATAAGAAAATAGGAATGCGGGTAAGCTACTGCAAATAGCATAGTGAACACATTATTGTGGCCAAGATAGATACGAAGCCCATGCCTACTACAGTAGTACAAGTTTATATGCCAACTAGCTCCACAGATGATGAAGAGATTGATGAAATGTATGATGAGATAAAAGAAATTATTCAGATAGTGAAGGGAGACAAAAATTTAATAGTCATGGGTGACTGGAATTCGATAGTAGGAAAAGGAAGAGAAGGAAACATTGTAGGTGAATATAGAATGGGGGTAAGGAATGAAACAGGAAGCCGCCTGGTAGAATTCTGCACAGAGCATAACTTAATCATAGCTAACACTTGGTTCAAGAATCATAAAAGAAGGTTGTATAGATGGAAGAAGCCTGGAGATACTGAAAGGTTTCAGATAGATTATATAATGGTAAGACAGAGATTTGGGAACCAAGTTTTAAATTGTAAGACGTTTCCAGGGGCAGATGTGGAATCTGACTACAATCTATTGGTTATAAACTGTAGATTAAAACTGAAGAAATTGCAAAAAAGTGGGAATTTAAGGAGATGGGACCTGGATAAACTGAGAGAACCAGGGGTTGTAGAGAGTTTCAGGAAGAGCATTAGGGAATGATTGAGAAGAATGGGGGAAAGAAATACAGTAGAAGAAGAATGGGTAGCTTTGAGAGATGAAATAGTGAAGGCAGCAGAGAATCAAGTAGGTAAAAAGACAAGAGCTAGTAGAAATCCTTGGGTAACAGAAGAGATACTGAATTTAATTGATGAAAGGAAAAAATACAAAAATGCAGTAAATGAAGCAGGCAAAAAGGAATGCAAATGTCTCAAAAATGAGATCGACAGGAAGTGCAAAATGATTAAGCAGGAATGGCTAGAGGACAAATGTGAGGATTTAGAGGCGTATATCACTAGGGGTAAGATAGATACTGCCTACAGAAAAATTAAAGAGATCTTTGGAGAAAACAGAACCGCTTGCAGGAATATCAAGAGCTCAGATGGAAACCCAGTTCTAAGCAAAGAAGGGAAAGCAGAAGGGTGGAAGGAGTATATAGAGGGTCTATACAAGGGTGATGTTCTTGAGGATAATATTATGGAAATGGAAGAGTATGTAGATGAAGATGAAATGGGAGATATGACACTGTGTGAAGAGTTTGACAGAGCACTGAAAGACCTAAGTCGAAACAAGGCTCCGGAGTAGACAACATTCCATTAGAACTACTGATAGCCTTGGGAGAGCCAGCCCTGACAAAACTCTACCATCTGGTGAGCAAGATGTATGAGACAGGCAAAATACCCTCAGACTTCAAGAAGAATATAATAATTCCAATCCCAAAGAAAGCAGGTGTTGACAGATGTGAAAATTACCGAACTATCAGTTTAATAAGCCACGGCTGCAAAATACTAACAAAACGTTTTTACAGACGAATGGAAAAACTGGTAGAATCCGACCTCAGGGAAGATCAGTTTGGATTCCGTAGAAATGTTGGAACACATGAGGCAATACTGACCCTACAACTTATCTTAGAATATAGATAACACTTAGAGAAAGCTTTTGACAATGTTGACTGGAATACTCTCTTTCAAATTCTGAAGGTGGCAGGGATAAAATGCTGGGATCAAAAGGCTGTTTACAATTTTTACAGGGACGAAAAAGCAGTTGTAAGAGTTGAGAGGCATTAGTTGGGAAGGGAGTGAGACAGGGTTGTAGCCTATCCCCGATGGTATTTAATCTGTATATTGAGCAAGCAGTAAAGGAAACAAAAGAAAAATTTCGAGTAGGAATTAAAATTCATGGAGAAGAAATAAAAACTTTGAGGTTCGCCGATGACATTGTAATTCTGTCAGAGACAGAAAAGGACCTGGAAGAGCAGCCGTATGGAATGGACAGTGTCTTGAAAGGAGGATATAAGATAAACATCAACAAAAGCAAAATGAGAATAATGGGATGTTGTCAAACTAAATTGGGTGATGCTGAGGGTATTAGATTAGGAAATGAGATGCTTAAAGTAGTAAATGAATTCTGCTATTTGGGGAGCAAAATAACTGATGATGATTGAAGTAGAGAGAATATAAAATGTAGACTGGCAATGGCAAGGAAAGCAACTGATGATGATCGAAGTAGAGAGGATATAAAATGTAGACTGGCAATGGCAAGGAAAGCATTTCTGAAGAAGAGAAATTTGTTAACATCAAGTCTTTTCTGAAAGTATTGAATGGAGTGTAGCCATGTATGGAAGCAAAATGTGGACGATAAATAGTTTAGACAAAAAGAGAATAGAAGCTTTCAAAATGTGGTGCTACTGAAGAATGCTGAAGATTAGAGGGGTAGATCACATAACTAATGAGGAGGTATCAAATAGAATTGGGGAGAAGAGAGATTTGTGGCACAACCTGACTAGAAGAAGGGATCGGTTGGTAGGACATATTCTGAGGCATCAAGGGATCACCAATTTAGTATTGGAGGGCAGTGCGGAGGGTAAAAATCATAGAGGGAGACCAAGAGATGTATACACTAAACAAATTCAGAAGGATGTAGGTTGGAGTAGGTACTGGGAGATGAAGCAGCTTGCACAGGATAGAGTAGCATGGAGAGCAGCATCATACCAGTCTCTGGACTGAAGACCACAACAACAACAACAACAACAACAACAGAGTATCGTTAGTTAGGCACAGATAAAATATAAAGAGAAAAAACTTAATTGCTCAAGAGGAGTAGATTAACAGTAGTGGGAAAAGATCCAGCTGGATATTTTCCACTTGGGAGAGCATCACAAAAATTTGGAAAACCTGAACGGGGAGATAATTGAAGATAGATGCCAATCATCCTGTAAAAGTCTGCTTACAAAGTTTCAAAAACCAGTATCAAGCTTAAAAACTGGGAATTAAACTGTAACTCCATATGTAACACCCCCATAAGGACTATAAAGATAAGATTAGGTTAACTACAGCACATGCAGATGCAGTTAACAGTCATTCTTCCTGTGCCCCATATGCAAGTGGAATGGCAAGAAACCCTAATATGTGGTACAGTGGAAAGTACCTTCTGCCATGCACATCATGGTGGTTTGCACAACAGAGATGTAAGTTTCATGCACAAGTGCACCATTGAAGTTCACCACATGGAATGCTACACCTTATGTCTCTTTGGGGATGTTGCTTAGGAACACTTAACTATTTGGGGATGTTGCTTAGGAACACTTAATATGTAAATATATGTGCCTGCCAACAAAAAAAGAAAACAATTTCCATTGGTTGCTTTGTCACTAGGTATAATGTTGTATCTAAACCTATCAAGCATATGTTGACAGAATTACAAATTTAAAAGCATTTGTTTTTGGCCATATAGTGTCAAAAAAAATTCTCATATCTTTTTTGTAAGATCTTAGAGATGGCTGATAACTCAATGGTAGGAGTAATAGATGCTCTCTTTAGTCATTCACTAAAAACAAAATGAATTTGCTTTGGTTGACAAGAGGAGGTACAGGAGGAGTCAGAGATGGTAGGAGGTCAAAGGTGATACAGTGGTAATTATTGTGCCAGCTTTAGTCCAGAGACAATAGGTTGACAGACTCAGAAGTAAAGATGGATTGAGAGGAAGAGAAGTGAGGAGTGCAATGACCAGTGCAATTAAGAACTAGAAGGAAGGCAGAAGATGAAAATAAACAAATTAAAAAAAGAAAAAGAAGTAGGGAAAAAGAAAGAAAAGTAAAAATACCAGCAAATTAGAAAAAGGAATGTGTATATTAATGGGAAATATATAAGTGACACACAGGGTGGGGGTGAGGGTTGGGAGTGGGGGTGGGGGTGGGGGTGGGGGTGGGGGTGGGGGTGGGGGTGGGGGTGGGGGAAGGGGGAGGGCAGGGATGGGGAGAGGTTAACAGAGGTTAAACTCAGGAGGAGGGTGATGGGATGTGAGAACTTGTTGTAGACCAAATTCCCATTTCCATATTTCAGGGAAATTTGTGCAGGATGCGGGGACATGGTGCAGCAGACACTCACATCTCTTGAGTAATGCTATAGAGCAGGCTGTTCCAGATATTGCACTGCCCAAGTTGTGGGTACAGGCACAGGATGGGCAGAAGTGGACAAATGCCAGTCTGTCATTCGGCCCATAGCATATGTGATCATAGTCCACAGGCCAGGGTCAGGCAAGCAGGGGTGGTGAATCAGATTGTGCATGCACAGAACACATGCAGTCAGGCCAGCTGGTGGGGTTCATACACCATTTGCACCTATCTGCGAATGTGTACAAGAGCCTTCGCAGGCACCAATCTGAGGGGAAGGATGGGGTGGGGTTGGGGTGTCGGGGTGGGGTTGAGGGGTGGGTGGGTAGTGTTGGCACAGCCTGCTGTAGAATGTGCTAGCAACTGTGTTCTGGGTGTACCCAAGGCAGACAGTTCTTCTGTGTCCATTCATACGCCGAGCCAATGTAGTTGTGGCAATGATCACATGTTAGTTGGTAAACAATGGGTGTAGTTTCACTTGTAGCTTTACCTTTGATGAAAGATCTACTAAGAGTGGGGCTGGATTAAGTGGTAGTGGGTGGGTGCATGGGGCTGGTTTTACAGGAGAATGACTGCAGGGATAGGGATGGTGGCCTGAGAATGCCATATGGTTTTACAAGGACAGTACAGAGGATAGAGGGCAATGGAAGCAGATAGTGGACAGTGTGGGAAGAATGTTATTTATTTATTTTATTTATTTATTTATTGTTCCGTGGGACCACATTTAGGAGAAGTCTCCATGGTCATGGAACGAGTCAATACATGAAATTATAACACGATTGTAGAAACAGAATGAAATGAAATATAAGAAACATATTCAGGCGACAAGTCGTTAGTTTAAATAAAGAAAATCAAGAATGTAACACTGGAATTTGCTTAATTTTTTAGCTCTTCCAGGAGCTCCTCGACAGAATAGAAGGAGTAAGCCATGAGGAAACTCTTCAGTTTAGACTTAAAAGTGTTAGGGCTACTGCTAAGGTTTTTGAGTTCTTGTGGTAGCTTATTGAAAATGGATGCAGCAGAATACTGCACTCCTTTCTGCACAAGAGTCAAGGAAGTGCATTCCACATGCAGATTTGATTTCTGCCTAGTATTAACTGAGTGAAAGCTGCTAACTCTTGGGAATAAGCTAATATTGCTAACAACAAACGACATTAAAGAAAATACATACTGTGAGGGCAATGTCAAAATTCCCAGACTATTGAATAGGGGTCGACAAGAGGTTTTCGAACTTACACCACACATAGCTCGAACAGCCCGTTTTTGAGCCAAAAATACCCTTTTTGAATCAGAAGAATTACCCCAAAAAATAATACCATATGACATTAGCGTATGAAAATATGCGAAGTAGACTACTTTTCGTGTTGAAATGTCACTTATTTCAGATACTGTTCTAATGGTAAATAAAGCGGCATTTAGTTTCTGAACAAGATCCTGAACATGGGCTTTCCACAACAGCTTACTATCTATCCATACGCCTAGGAACTTGAACTGTTCCGTCTCGCTTATAACATGCCCATTCTGTCTGATTAAAATGTCAGTTCTTGTTGAATTGTGAGTTAGAAACTGTAAAAACTGAGTCTTACTGTGATTTAGCATCAAATTATTTTCCACAAGCCACGAACTTATATCATGAACTACATTATTTGATAATCTTTCAATATTACACACAAGATCCCTCACTACCAAGGTGGTGTCATCAGCAAACAGAAATATTTTTGAATCACCTGTGATACTAGAAGGCATATCATTTATATAAATAAGAAACAGCAGTGGCCCCAGCACCGACCCTTGGGGAACGCCCCACTTAACAGTGCCCCATTGGGACTGAACATCATTACCACTCTCAATATTGCGGAGGATTACCTTCTGCTTTCTGTTCTTAAAGTAGGAGGCGAACCAATTGTAAGCTACTCCCCTTACTCCATAATGTTCCAACTTCTGCAGTAATATTTTGTGGTCAACACAGTCAAAAGCCTTCGTTAAATCAAAGAAAACACCTAACGTTCGCAACCTTTTATTTAATCCTTCCAAAACCTCACAGAGAAAAGAGACTATAGCATTTTCAGTTGTTAAGCCATTTCTAAAACCAAACTGTACATTTGACAGCAAATTATGTGAATTTAAATGCTGCAGTAACCTTGTATATACAACCTTCTCGATAACTTTAGCAAACACCGATGGCATAGAAATAGGTCTATAATTGTCAACATTATCCCTGTCTCCCTTTTTATAAAGTGGCTTCACTACCGAGTACTTTAATCGGTCAGGAAACCGACCACTCCTAAAGGAAAAGTTACAGATATGGCTAAGTACTGAGCTAACATACGTGGAACAATACTTCAGTATTCTGCTAGATACCCCGTCATATCCATGAGAGTTCTTGGTCTTTAGTGATTTAATTATTAACTCAATCTCCCTCTTGTCAGTATCATGGAGGAGCATTTCAGGTAACAGTCTCGGAGAGAGGATCTCATTTCAGGTCTTGACTAGAGAAAGCCATGTCCTTGGCGAAGTAATGTGTTTTTTTGTTTTGTTTTGTTTTTCAATAGACACTGTTTTTATTGAAAAGCAAGAGAAAGAGACTGTCCAGAAGATTTGTACAGAAAAAGTTTGTGGGTTAGTTGTGCAAGGGGAAAGCCTGGTTGAGGTTGTTAGTACACATGTTGACAAATCCATTGTTAGAGCAGATACATTTGTCATGGATTCCTAGGCTATAGGAAAGGGAATTTTTGATGTGGAAGGTTGGCAGATATTGCAGTGGAGGTACTGTTGCTTATTGGATGGTTTTATATGGAATGAACTTTGGACGTGAGCTTCAGTGAGTTGGAGGTCAGTGTCAGGGAAGGTTGCTTTAAACATGGAAAAGAATCAGATTAATTAGCGTTGGGAATAGGAGTTAAGCTGCTGCAAGCATAGAAGTAGTTCTTTATCATGATTCTGGGAGGAATGTCTCTTCAAAACAACTGATCAAAAGATTCTCATATGACAGGGACATCCTGGGTCCCATAGTGGTCCCCTTTATTTGTTCGGTGATCTGGTCATCGAAGGTTAATTATTTGTAGGTGAGGATGAAGTTGAGCAGGGTAATAGCAAACAAGGTTTTGAGAGACTGTCAAATGGCTGTTGGAAAAAGTAGTGTTCTAGGACAGAAAAGCCTTGTATATGAGGGCTATTTGTGTGAAATGAGGTTGCAATGATAGCGTCAAGCATTGATTCAAGTGGAAGAGGGGTGGGCGTAGATTTGAGATATTGTGCAGGAAGTGTGATGAGTTGGAGGCTAATGCTGGATTGAGTCCTCCCACTACAAAATTCGCAACACCTTTAGAGTGTTTCCTAAAAATAAGGAATACATACTAAGGTGATTGATATCTACCCAATAACATGCAATATAACTGTCTGGAATTTATGATAACTTCTTGTAATCTCATATAAATATAGCTAACTGTAATAATGTACAATTAATATATTAGAAAAAATAGTACAAATAAATAGTGACATCATAGAAAAAGTTAATGAGATGTTTTACTTGGAGTAGTTGAAGACAATGGCTGGGTAGACAGCAAAATAAACAGACAGAAGAGTAAAAATAGGCTTCTGGCTGAAAAAAACCAGAAGGAACACTTACACTTTGTGACAGAGGAATAATTAATAACAGGCTATGTTCTCCATTTACTTCCCCCTCACCCCTTCCCCCATCCAATTCCTTCTGTGTCAATGTAATTGCTAATCTATGAAAGCAGTTATGTTAATAGTCAATATGTACTATGCTACCAAGGATAGATGTGTATATGTGTTGCTCCATTGTGTCTTGCAGAATGAAAATATCACCCACTAAATGCCATAAAAACATTCCCCAGACCATAATGCTCCTTCCTCCATGCTAGACCCATCCAACAGTTGTTAATGGCCATCTTTCTGATGAAGCATAAAATGTAATTCATCTGAACAGGCTACCAGTTACAACTCAGTGCATGTCTGGTTGCACTACTGGCAGGCAAATTACAGTGTTCATCGCCAATCAACAGCAGTCAACATGAATGCATGAACCATGTGCCTGCTGTGGAGGCCCATATGCAGTAACTTTCACTGAACAGTCATTGTGGAGACACTGTTGGTAGCCACTTAGTTCATCTGGTCAGTCACTTGTTCAAATTTGCACATCTATTTGCCCATATTCATCACATGTATAATCTATGGTCTGTGGTGCACCACAGTGGCTCGATGCAGGTTTTGAATAGTGCCATTTTTCCTTGCACAGTATACATGGCCGAATGTGAACAGTTTACAAAATTAGGCATTTCAGAAATGTTTTCACCCTTGGCCTGAAAGCCCAGGATAATTCACTTTTGGATGTCAGGTAAATCGCTCCATCTCCACATCATGATAACAATTGCACTGTTTTACATGTCACATCACATGCTTTATATACCTTCAACTCCTAGTGCTGCCAGCAGTCATCTGTGAGTGGTTATTGCATGTTGATGTCAGACTAGGTGAGGGTCACATTAATGTGATATGACCATGTATATCTGTCTCATAATAGAGACAAACCATACTTTTTTTAAAGTGCAGCTTTAAGTTGAGTAATCTTGTAAGCACTGTTTTGTGATAAGGTTTTTCGAAATAAACACAGCCACTTAAAAGTCATTTTTCCTCTAGTTACGTAGTGTTTTAGATGTTAAACACAACACACTGGTTGTATTAGATTTTCCAGTTCACAGTTCCTTCTGAAAGAGTGAATGGCTGTCAGGTCAGGATGTGCTTTATTCTGTAGACTTCACTTTCCAGTTTCTCCTGAGACAGCTTCCTGATTTATAAACTTGTGGTACATCTGTCATTGTTTTGTGTCAACAATTGTTACATATTTCTGCAGACTTAGATGTATGAAATGTTTATTTTTTGGAAGAAATGAGTCCCCATGAATATACATTTGTAGATGTCCAAATCCATAAGTTCCACGGAGATACATACCATTTTTTGATGTTGGCTTTTTGTCTTTAGTTGCAAGTCTAAGGCTTCTTTCGATGTCTGATGTTATTTTACTGTTGTGTTACCAAAGAATGATTATAGAAACTTTGTGTGATGTTTGTTTATTTTTTTTTCATTTGCACCACTCTTTCTCTCTCTCTCTCTATCTCTATCTCTATCTCTCATCTACCTACGTATCTCTCTCTTTGGTGAAAAATTTCAAGACACATGACATCACAGTTACCACCATAAAATTATTTCAGATGAAAACACCATAAAATTATTTCAGATGAAAATGCCAGTCCAATACGAAAGGCACACATTGTGTATTGACCTCTTTTAAGTGCTGACTGCCACTCACTTCCCCCTACACCTGCCACCCCTCCATCCCCCCTTCCATCTCCCATTAGCCAGAGGCAGTTTCTTTAGAAATGTGTTGTCACTGCTATGGCATCAACCAAGCCATATTCTGACCTTCCCCACCCTTTATTAATGTTTGGAGTAAGTTAGTAATTTGGGCAGCTGGTCACATTTTCACAGCACTTGCCACACTGAGATAGTGACACACTGTAGCGAGTGACAGGGACAGTCGAATTTAAATAACCAGTTCTGTTAATAATGAAAAATACTGATCTTTTTTGTTGCTCTTCTTTATTGTGTGTTGATGGTTCATTTGCATTCTGTGGTTTATCTTTCTGTAATCATCTAGAGGATGATCAGGTTACTGTTCCAATAATAACGTGAAATCTGGTGGACTTTCTGCAGAATTACACATATATTTTTACTCATTTCACTTTCCAATACGAATCAATAGAATACACATAACTTGTTCTCCATCCTCCAACTTCAAACTTGTACAAGCAACTGCACAAAAGAACAGAGATTGACCTCTAACAACTTGTAGCAAAGGAATGATTACCATGTATCGATCTATTTATATGCAAAACAATCTTTAGGACAAACATTTCATGAATGAAATACAATTATTTGTCAATCTTTTTTGAGAAGTCCATAATAGTCATTGTACTTACATTAAGTATTTATAAACATTGGCATTTAAAGGTTTTCGCATAGCTATGCAGTAGTGGATTTTTGGTTTTTATGTCTTTGGTGTGATTTCATTCACTTCATATGATCCAAGGTCAGTTAGTACATTTATCTCACCATAAACAGTTTTATTAAAATAGACCCCCCCTCCCCCCCCCCCCCCCAAAAAAATGAAAATATAAGATACACACAACAAAAAAAGTTTTAGATCACCTCGGTTCTGAGAGTTCTGGAACCTGTACAGAAATTGGAATAGAGATCAACATAAACATCATTTGCTCTTCATGCAGCCTATTGTGCACAGTTTGAGTCATGATACGACGTCCTGTAGCTGCACGAAAAGCATTACTCAACCTGGTGGCTTTGCTGTCAGGGTTCTTCTGAGCCATAATCTGTAGGTAGCGGTCATCCACTGCAGTAGTAGCCCTTGGGTGGCCTGAGCAAGGCATGTCATCGACAGTTCCTGTCTTTCTGTATCTCCTCCATGTCCGAACAACATCCCTTTGGCTCACTCAGAGACACCTGGACACTACCTTTGTTGAGAGCCCTTTCTGGCACAAAGTAACAATGCAGATGCAATCAAATTGCAGCACTGATGGTCTAGGTATGGTTGAACTACAGACAACACAAGCCATGTACTTTCTTCCTGGTGGGATGATGGGAACTGATTAGCTGTTGGACTCCCTCCGCCTAATAGGCACTGCTCATGCATGGTTGTTTACATCTTTGGGCGGGTTTAGTGACATCTCTGAACAGTCAAAGAGACTGTGTCTGTGATACAATATCCACAGTCAGCGTCTATCTCCAGGAGTTCAGGAACCAGGGTGATGCAAAACTTTTTTTGATGGGCATATGAGAAAAATTTTGATACAACACGATAACACTGGTTATGCCAACAAGTTTTGGAGTATAACAAATCAGTATTCAACGGTTCTTCATTACATGATATACAGCATTTTGACTCCTTTTGCATCACCACTTCATTCAAATGAGATCAAGAACATAATTGTATTTGCTAAGTTATTTCCTCACAAATTTTCAAAAACAATTTCGAAGCCTGCCCTTTTACCTATCCTGTCACTCTCCAATTATTACCAAATATCATGTAACATATACAGGAAAAACAAAAGGAAGGTACACATAATAGTGATTTTATCATATTAGTATGACAGTAGAATTTGTATTTCATGAGAATGTCTGTATACCAGTATTTACAAATCTGTCTTTAAAAGGCGAAATGTCAACTCCTTTTTCTCAGAACACCAATGAAATATTTTTGTAAGATTTTACTAGGTCTTGCTTGTAAATTTACCTTTCGTACAGAATACTGAGCCATTTGCATATAAAAATATGCTATAACAAAACTTGTTTCTTCATCTATTTTGCAAGGCTTTTTTTTTTTTTTTTTTTTTTTTACTTTTTTTATGCCTGACATGGCAGGTGCTATAAGTGCAGAATTGTTGTCCCACTTCATCCATGGAAGTTGTGGTGACAGGAAATAGGATAAAACCTTGAATAGAAAAGAGTAAGAAAAAAAGAGAAATCGAAGAGCTCAGTGGGAACAGAACCTGGCTAGGAAAGAGTTAGAGTAGAGTGCACCAGAGATTAAGAATGGATACACCCTGCTAGGGAAGGCACCACTCACCACGTGGTGTGCCTACCAAAGTCAGCTGACCCCCTACATATTCCATGCACAAGTGAATCAGTTTTATCACTTATTTTGTCCATTAGTCTCTGATTGTTAAAAATATTTTGCATTCATTAGTTTTCATATCACAGAATAGAATGTACAGTAGCATATGAAAAATTGCTTTTCAAGTCTTTCAAATTATGTTGCAAGATGAGACAACTAGCTCATTCTCACATGTTTTCTTAAAAACGGAGGTATTTATTACTTATGTAAAAAAGATCTTGGCCATAAATTATGCCAAAAATGTTACCAACACTGAAATCTACGTTAAAATTAACATGGAAATGACTTTACTAGGTGTTAATACTTTATAGTCAGCAACAAGATATTTAGTACATGTAAGTTATTTCCTGCCAATGTGAACTCTTTCTCATGCCCATGCTGTGGAATCATACAGTTGTTAAATAAAATTTAGATATTTTCAGCAAATCAGACTGAGCTCAAGCTTTCATAAACATCAATCATATAATCAAAGACTAGTGTTCAACATCACTTTTCCTAACTTCCTTTTATTCATTTCTCAATATTTTCTACAGCATACTATCATAAATGCAGTAGAGAGGATATAAAATGTAGACTGGCAATGGCAAGGAAAGCGTTTCTGAAGAAGAGAAATTTGTTAACATTGAGTATAGATTTAAGTGTCAGGAAGTCGTTTCTGAAAGTATTTGTATGGAGTGTAGCCATGTATGGAAGTGAAACATGGACAATAAATAGTTTGGACAAGAAGAGAATAGAAGCTTTCGAAATGTGGTGCTACAGAAGAGTGTTGAAGATTTGGTGGGTAGATCACGTAACTAATGAGAAGGTATTGAATAGGATTGGGGAGAAGAGGAGTTTGTGGCACAACTTGACCAGAAGAAGGGATCGGTTGGTAGGACATGTTCTGAGGCATCAAGGGATCACCAATTTAGTATTGGAGGGCAGCGTGGAGGGTAAAAATCGTTGGGGGAGACCAAGACGTGAATACACTAAGCAGATTCAGAAGGATGTAGGTTGCAGTAGGTACTGGGAGATGAAGAAGCTTGCACAGGATAGATTAGCATGAAGAGCTGCATCAAACCAGTCTCAGGACTGAAGACCACAACAACAACAACACTATCATAAACAAAAGTACAATGCATTTCAAGACAGAGCACCAATAAGTCCCTAATATTTCATTTCCCTAACATCATTATAAACTTCTTAAACTTCACATATTCATTATAGTTCACAATACAATAAATCTTCATTTCTCGCACCACTTCACCTCAACATAAATATTATCAACATTACAAGATATTTCACAACACCACACAGTATCATTAATATACCTCAAATAGAAAAATTGTTCTGCATTGTAGTTCCTGTATTCTATCCATAATAGTACAACATGTATTATAAACCAAGAAAAATATGTTAATAATTAACTTCACATAGGTCTAAAAAAATACTCTCCATTATGCCTTTCCCTCACAAAGACACCACAATAATAACTGAACTGACATAGCTTGTAAACTGCTTACTTTTTCATTTTCCATACACATTTTTATTCACTAAAGCACTAGATGTTTTGGTATTGCTAACAGTGGCTGGCTATAGTAATATTTTACGAGAGATGGAAAGTTGCTACTCACCATATAGCGGAGATGCTAAGCCGCGATAGGCACAATAAAAAGATTTACACAGTCATAGCTTTGGGCCATTAAGGCCTTTGTCAGCAGTAGACACACACACACACACACACACACACACACGCAAGCGCAACTTGCCCACACATGTGCAGTGTCAGAGAGCTGAAACTACCCTGCGAGCAGCAGCACCAGTGCATGATGGGAGTTGCGACTGGTTGGGGGTAAGGAGGAGGCTGGGGCGGGGAGGGGGAGGGATAGTATGGTGGGAGTGGTGGACAGTGAAGTGTTGCAGTTTAGACGGAGGGTAGGAGAGAAGGTGCAGGGTGGGGGGGGGGGGAGGAGGAGGTAAGTGCGAAAAGGAGAAAAATAAAAATAAAAGAAATTAAAAGACTGCGTGTGTGGCGGTGAAATGATGGCTGTGTAGTGCTGGAATGGGAACAGGGAGGGAACTGGACGGTTGAGGACAGTGACTAATGAAGGTTGAGGCCAGGAGGGTTACGGGAACATAGGGTATTGCAGGGAAAGTTCCCACCTGTGCAATTTACCAAAGCTGGTGTTGGTTTGAAGGATCCATATGGCACAGGCTGTGAAGCATTGAGATGAGGGGTATCATGTTTGGCAGCATGTTCAGCTACAGGGTGGTCCACTTGTTTTTTGGCCACAGTTTGAAGTTGGCCATTCACGTGGACAGACAGCTTATTGGTTGTCATGCCTACATAGAATGCAGCACAGTGGTTGCAGCTTAGCTTGTAGATCACATGACTGGTTTCACAGATAGCCCTGCCTTTGATGTGATAGGTAATATTAGTGAC
The DNA here is from genome assembly GCF_023898315.1 of Schistocerca nitens. Classification (NCBI taxonomy): domain Eukaryota; kingdom Metazoa; phylum Arthropoda; class Insecta; order Orthoptera; family Acrididae; genus Schistocerca; species Schistocerca nitens. The sequence continues at coordinate 387,836,273 of NC_064620.1, forward strand.
CGGACTGGAATTGGAGTAGGTGGTGGTAGGAGGATGTATGGGACAGGTCTTGCATCTAGGTCTATTACAGGGGTAATAGACATTAGGTAAGGGATTGGGAGCATGGGTTGTGTAAGGATGGACGAGTATATTGTGTAGGTTCGGTGGATGGCGGAATATCATGGTAGGAGGGGTGGGGAGGATAGTGGGTAGGACATTTCCCATTTCAGGGCACAACGAGAGGTAATTGAAACCTTGGCAGAGAATGTAATTCAGATGCTCCAGCCCCAGATGGTACTGAGTTATGAGGGGAATGCTCCTCTGTGGCCAGACTGTGGGACTTTGGGAGGTGGTGGGAGACTGGAAAGATAAGGCATGGGAGATTTGTTTTTGTACAAGGATGGGAGGAAATTATGGTCAGTGAAGGCTTCAGTGAGATCATCGGTATATTTAGAGAGGGACTGCTGATCACTGCAGATGTGAGGACCATGGGTGGCTAGGCTGTACGGAAGGGACTTATTGGTACGAAATGGATTGTCACTCCCATCATGCACTGGTGCTGCTGCTCTCAGTGTAGTTTCAGCTCTCTGAGACTGCAGATGTGTGTGCAAGTTGCGCTTGTGTCAGTGTGTGTGTGTGTGTGTGTGTATGTGTGTGTGTGTGTGTGTGTCTACTGCTGACAAAGGCCTTAATGGCCGAAAGCTATGATTGTGTGCATCTTTTTATTGTGCCTATCATGGCTCAGCATCTCTGCTATATGGTGAGTAGCAACTTTCCTTCTATCATGTTGTTACATTCCATCCTGGATTTTCCATTGTTTGATATAGTAATATTTTCTCAGTCTGAATCATTTAAGTAAAAAATTTTAATTTTCTTTTTATTAATGCATATAAGCTCATTTGATATTACTAATGTGTTGGTGAACTTATCTTCAATTAATTCCATTACACTGAGACAGTAGAAGACAAATACATAGTATAATGTAGTTATAAAAAGATGAATATTTAAGTAACAGACAAATGTTGCAGCATGGAAATTCAAACTGATGAAGCACTATTCACAAGCAAAAACAATAAATCAGACAGTCTATTTTGACATAGTAAAAAATTTTCCATATCTCAATTAGCAGTGACCTCATCTCTATTTATTATTTTACTGTACAATGCAGTCTGCCTACAATGTTTGGTTTCAACTTTGCTTTTATGTAATTCTCTACGTAGTATAGTTGGTAATTATTTTTCTTTATATGTAATAGCTCTGTTAAATTATTATTCCACATGGTTCTGTATTTTCATTTTTGTAAAACTCAGCTAAAATTTTACTTTCACTCTTCTCTTAGACTCCTCTAGTAACTATGTTTTTCAGCTACATGATACTTAGCAATAATATTTCACATGATTTGCTGAATGCAAATTACTATCATGTGTAATACAAAGTCTCTAGTCTACTGCTTCCTCATCATAGTTCTCCACAATACATTGACATAATCATCATTATTGTAATTATCCTTATGATAGAACCATAAGACATTTTCATTAATTCTCACTTCTCACAAAATATTCTCATCTTACAATTCACAATTAAATGTCACCATTAACAATAAACTCACCTTACAGAAACATCATGACAGTAGCATAATACTCATTTGCTCATTACCATGTTATAGATTCCAAATTCAGCTTTATGACATTCAACATTCTATATATCACAAAGAAAATTATGTTAAGAACTGAATAAATGCTCAGGAGTTGTTTGAGTCTTGCAGTTAAGGCTTACTCTAAACATTGACAAATAACACTGTAAAAAAACTAATTACTTCTTATGAAAGAAAATAACAAAATACAAATCATGACTTATTTACAACTAGTAGGAAAGTAACACAGCACAAGCAAAAATAGTAAGTTAGCACATTTAAATCATTTGCTCAAAAATGTTTGAACAACTGTAACTGTATATTTATTTACATATGGCACAAAACATTTTGTTCCTGCAACCTTTTTTTCTATGGAACAGATACATTTAGCTTTTTTACTTTTCTTTCTCTTTTTGCTGCAACTATGTTGCTTTCCAGACTGGAAATTGTTATCATTTACCCTAGTGTGTTCCTTCTGATGTGTCGGCAGCTGGGCCAACACCTTGTAAATAGAGGTGGCTTAAAAGGCACGCGAGACTAACGCAGACGGGCGTGAAGTACTGGAACAGGATACGTAATTAATGCTATGAAGAAAAGTACGTAGCTGGTATAATACTTATCTTTAATAACTCATTGTGGTACATCGCACAAAGGAGACTTTAATTACAATCACTGTAAGGCTATTCTGTCTCTCGGCTAATGAGAGAGAAAGGCTTCGTACGTCTAGTCGCTAGCTCTGTCGTCCGTACAACTGGGCTGAGTTCGAGTCAGTCTCTCGAGACCTGCCTTGTGGTGGCGCTAGGTTTGCGATCACACAGTGGCGACACGCGGGTCCGACATGTACTACAGGACCGCGGCCGATTTAAGCTACCACCTAGGACATGTGGTGTCTGGCTGTGACACCACATTCCTCCCCCGCAAATCGGCGAACGGTCGTGAGATAAGGCTTCCGCCCGCCGTGGGGAGGACCCCATGTTGACGTATGCGATGAGGTGGGGAGCCTAACAACAGGCGAGGCTGTGCCACCCGCACCCGGCCATTCGGTCCGAGGGGAGCTAGGAAACGCCTGAAAACCTAGTCCAGGGTGCACGTCAACATGCGGTGTATGCGCCCGTAAAGAGACAGGAGGGGCCGAAGGGTCGACCTCCATGTGGTCGGAGAATCCGATGCGCGATGACGACACCTGGTCCGGAGCGGGCAAGAGTGCCATGGCGGAGGACAGCTGGTCACGGGAAGCGATCGGCGGCGCGTGACCCAGGGAGGCGCGTGGCGGCTGCAGCGAAGCGTCCACTGCGGGCGGCGCCGGAGGCGGCTGCGGCGGCTGCGGCGGCTGCGGCGGCTGCGGCGGCTGCGGCGGCTGCGGCGGCTGCGGCGGCTGCGGCGGCGCGACGCCATGAGGCAAAATGGAAGGCAGCGTCGGTAACACCTGGGGATGAGGCGAGCCAGGAGATGGGTCCCCAGGGTGCTGACCTGACGGCTCCGTCGCTGAAAGCAGACGGGGAGCGGCAGAACCCGGGCGACGACAGAGGCGCAGCTGATTGAGATGCCGACGCACCTCACCAGAGGCCCCCAAAACCAAATACATCGCGCAGCCGAGGCAGCGAAGAATGCGCCCTGCGAGCCAACGCCGTGAACCGCGATAGGTGCGATAATAGACAACGTCGCCAGGAGCAAAAGCAGGAGTCTGGCGCAGCACAGGAACCTGATGTGGCGGATGCAGCAAAGACATCAAGGTTCGATGAGAACGACCATGGAGCAACTCAGCCGGCGAGCGACCATCGCGGGGCTGAGAGCGATACGAGGACAAAAAGAGCAATAATGCGTCCTCCCGAGAATGCGACTCTTTCAATTTCAACATCTGTGACTTGAAAGTCCGGACCAATCGTTCCGCGGCACCGTTTGACTGAGGCGAAAACGGCGCGGACGTCAGATGTTGAATACCATTGGCCTTGCAGAAGGACTGAAATTCTGCGGACATGAATTGTGGGCCATTGTCGGAAACAATAGTCTGCGGAAGACCTTCAATGCAAAAGATAGCAGACAAGGCTTGGATTGCGGCAGAAGACGTCGTGGAAGACATCCGGACAACAAAAGGAAAATTACTGAAAGCATCGACCACAACCAACCAACGAGCATTCCAGAATGGACCAGCAAAATCGATGTGCAAGCGTTGCCAAGGGGAAGTGGCTTTCGGCCATGCAAAGAATTTCCGCGGCGGTGCGGATTGTTGTTCGGCACACACCACGCAAGAGGAGCACATATTCGTAATCGCAGCATCGATTCCGAACCAAGTACAGTGCTGACGAGCAAGTTGTTTCGTACGCACTATACCCCAATGTCCGTGGTGAAGAAGCCGTAAGACAGAGGACTGTAACGAACGTGGGACCACGACTCGGGACTGATCATTATCAGAACGCAACAACAAAACACCACGTCGTACAAAAAGTCTCTCCTTGTGAGCAAAAAATCGGCGAACCAGCGGATCCTCGATCCGTGACTTGGACAAGGGCCATTGCGTAGCAACAAAACGCAAAACGGGAGCAAGGACAGGGTCAGCAGCCGTGGCTGTAGCGACACGATGAAAATCAATCGGAAACGATGCGACCACGTCATCGGTTTCCGCATCAATGAACATGCAAGCAAGTTCGGAAGAATCGAACGCTTTATCCTCAGCAACAGGCAAACGGGACAACGCATCAGCGTTTCCGTGCTTAGCAGTGGACCGATACAAGATATCGTAGCGGTACTGCGAGAGGAAAAGAGACCAGCGAATGAATTTCTGCGCCGTACGCGGAGGTACCGGCTTGTTCGGATGAAAAAGCGATGTCAAAGGTTTGTGGTCCGTGATGATGGTGAAGTGACGACCATACAAGAAATCGTGAAACTTAGTAACACCAAACACGAGAGCTAAAGCCTCTTTCTCTATCTGTGAATAATTTCTTTGCGCAGATGAGAGCAATTTTGATGCAAAGGCAATAGGGCGATCATGCGATCCATCTTTGTGCGCAAGCACAGCCCCGATCCCGAAATCCGATGCATCTACCATCAACAAAAGGGGTTTCTGGGGATAGAACGGCGTAAGGCAAGTATTTGAAAGTAACGCCGATTTCAACTGGCGAAAGGCGCGTTCGCATTCCGGCGTCCAGACGAACGGAACACCTTTACGGCGTAAGCGATGAAGCGGAGCTGAAATGGAAGAAGCATTGCGCAGAAATTTATGATAATAATTTATTTTACCCAGCACACTCTGTAGTTGCATCAAGTTCTGTGGCGACGGCAAGGCCTGTATGGCACGGAGGTGCTCCGGACTCGGATGGATGCCCTGGGCATTTATGACATGTCCCAGGTACGGCAAGTCACGAGCAAAAAACACACATTTGTCCTTCCTCAAGCGAAGACCATTTTGTCGCAAGACCTGAAATAATGTTCGGAGATTTTGCAAATGTTCGGCTTCTGTCTTTCCGGAGATCACAATATCGTCCAGATAGTTCGCAGCAGTAGGGACCGACGCACAAACAGTTTGTAAATATTGCTGAAACAATGCAGGTGCGGACGCACACCCGAATGGCAGTCTTTTGAAGCGATACAAACCAAGATGCATGTTTACCACCAAGACGCGCTGGGATTCTTCGTCCACAGGTATTTGCAAGTACGCATCTGCTAGGTCCAACTTTGAAAAATATTTTCCCGGGCACAGTTTGTCAAAAAGATCTTCCGGGCGGGGCAAAGGAAAAGTTGCAGTCACAAGTTGTGGATTCACAGTTGCCTTGAAGTCCACACAAAGTCTCAATTTTCCGGAAGGTTTTGGCAAAATTACTAAGGGTGAGGCCCAGAGAGAAGCCTGCACACGTTCAATGACACCTTGAAATTCTAAATCGGTTAATGTTCTTGCGACCTCATCATGCAATGCGTGGGGAACATTGCGCGCACTGAAAAATTTCGGTTGCGCGTTGGCTTTGAGTTCCAAATGTGCTTCATAGTTCTTAGCGCAACCAAGGCCCGGTGCAAAAATGTCCGCAAATTCTTCACATAGACTAGAAACACTGGCGGAAGGCACAGTCTGAATCACTGAGAGGACCTGATTTACTATAGACAAATTAAACAACTGAAATAAATCTAAACCAAACAAGTTCACTGCAGTAGAAGAACGAAGAACGTAAAATGACACAAGTTTTGTGTGTCCCTTGTATGTTGCAAGAAGGCTGCACTGTCCTAACACTGGTATTTTCTGGCCTGAGTAACTATTGAGCTGAACATTTGCGGCACGCAACGGAGGTTTGCCCAGTTGGTTGTACGTGTCGTGATTGAGCAATGAAACTGCAGCTCCGGTATCGAGCTGGAATGGTATCACTGTGCCTGCAAAGTCTAAGTCTACAAAAAGTTTATTGTCCTGCTGACGACAAAAGCGACTGTTTTGTGCAACTGGAACAGACACTGGGACAGAATCACGTGCGACGTGACGGGACTTCCGTCGACGTCGACGCACACTTTTTGTGGAATGAACACTGTCACTGGACGGGGTGGAATGAACGACATGAACATCCATGGGCGAAGGTGCACGAGCCTGAGTTTCCTTGGTTCGATTCCGGCGCGAAGCAAAGGGCCTGGAATTGGTGTGAGTGTCTGATCTGAGCTTTTTCTGGCAAACACTTTGGACATGTCCTTTCTTATGACAGTAAAAGCAAATAGCTTGGCGTGACGGGCAATTTTCACGCGAATGTCTAGTTGCACACCGCGGTCATGATTGCACTGCATTAGCTTGCTTACACGGCGCACGTGTTTGCGAGCTAGGCTGCCGCTGCGCTGACGGGCGCGAGGGCCGCTGAGCGTCACGTGCAGCGGGCCCGGCGGGCCGGTTAATGTGACACACTGCTGGTGAAGTTTCAAACGAGTCCTGAGCAAAGTCAAGTGTGTCTTGCCTGTCCAATATGTCTAACACTTGTTGAAGGGAGGGATTAACTAGTTTCAAAATCTGTTCCCGTATGCGAACATCAGAAACGTTCTGTGCTATTGCATCACGCACCATAGTATCTGAATAAGGAAGTCCACATTCGCATTCAAACGCACACTCCCTAGGAAGTCCTTGCAATGTCGCAACCCACTCCCTATTAGTCTGACCGGCCGTACGTTTTGTACGAAAGAACGTATACCTTTTTGCAACGACATTTACTGTTTCCTTGAAATAGGCATCTAAAGCAGACAAAAGTTCTTCGTAGGACAGAGTTGCTACGTTGCGCCGGGGAAACAACTTCACTATCACTCGGTAGGTGGACACACCGACACAAGAAAGCAAAAATGGCTGCCGCTCATTACCTTGAATTCTGTAGGCTGCTAGATGGAAGTCGAACTGACGGGACCACTCTTGCCATGACTCGTGGGTGGCATCAAAGGGTCTGAATTGAGGTGCAACAGCATGTTGTGGCGGCGGTAGCGATGAAGCGGCGGCGGCCGCATCGGTGTGCAGCGCACGTTGACCCTGGACGAGCTGTCCAAGAGCATCCAATAACGCCTGCGTCTGCTGATTCTGCAAGCGATAAAATTCGGACAGTACATCTGGAGATTGTGGCGAGGCCATGACACAAAGAAATTAGGGCAAAGTAAAACACAAGATCCGTTGTAGACTCGTCGCCATGTGATGTGTCGGCAGCTGGGCCAACACCTTGTAAATAGAGGTGGCTTAAAAGGCACGCGAGACTAACGCAGACGGGCGTGAAGTACTGGAACAGGATACGTAATTAATGCTATGAAGAAAAGTACGTAGCTGGTATAATACTTATCTTTAATAACTCATTGTGGTACATCGCACAAAGGAGACTTTAATTACAATCACTGTAAGGCTATTCTGTCTCTCGGCTAATGAGAGAGAAAGGCTTCGTACGTCTAGTCGCTAGCTCTGTCGTCCGTACAACTGGGCTGAGTTCGAGTCAGTCTCTCGAGACCTGCCTTGTGGTGGCGCTAGGTTTGCGATCACACAGTGGCGACACGCGGGTCCGACATGTACTACAGGACCGCGGCCGATTTAAGCTACCACCTAGGACGTGTGGTGTCTGGCTGTGACACCACACCTTCTTATGGTAACTGTTATCATTGTGGTTACTATATTCCCTCCTGTTGTGATTATTACTGTGCTAATTTTGATTACTACCTCTTCTTGAGGATGAACTTAGGGTATAATTTTATAACAAGAACACAACTCTTTTAGGAATAGTGATCTTCTTCCTTTAATATCTAAAAGATGACTCACAGCAACAACAAACACTTCAAAGAGTAAAAAACATGGAAAAAAGACACTCTTAGGAGCAAAGAAATTCACTACACAGAACTAAGCACCACCATAGGAGAGGAAACACAGTTCTGATTTATTTACTTTAACACTTCCCCCCAAATCAAACTGTGGTGCACTGAACAACTTTTAAATAAAAAATAAGAGGTCAAAACACATTAGTTGTGAAGTCCTATCTTGGTACACATTGCTTTAAATTTGTTTGATTTTAAAGGCTTTGTAAAAATGTCACCATGTTGATTTTCAGAACACACATATTATACATTGATATCCCCATTTTGATAGAGTTCTTGTACAAAATAATACTGTACTTTGATGTGCTTAGAACATTTGTGGAACTCTGCATTTTTCACTAATTTAATCGCACTTGCATTGTTAATTAACAATATGGGCATGTTTCTTTTTCCACTGATCTTCAACAGCAGTCTGTTGAGCCATACTAACTCCTTGGCTCCTTCACTTGCAGCAACAAACTCCACTTCAGTGGTGGATAGTGCAACTGATTTCTGCAGTTGAGATGTCCATGGTACATCTGTATCACCAACCAATCATTGAAACAAAATAATTTGTTGATCATCTTGTTTTAGTCAGCATCATTATCAGCATCAGCATAGGCACAAAGTTTACTTCCGCATGAAGTATAGAAGAGACCTAAGTCTGAAGTACCATGAAGATATCTGAAACTTTTTTTTACAGCATTCCAATCAGAAGAAATGGGTTTAGCCATAGATCAAGCAACTTTTGAGACAGCATAAGCATACATGAGTAGAGCCTGCCAGGTAAATTGATGATCCCACAGCTGAACAATAAGGAATGTTGTTGTCAAGAGTATTGCTATATTCACTGTCTAATTGGTCATTGATACATGGAGTTTTTAATCATTTTGAATCAGCCATGTTATAACAATGTAGAACTTCTCTGTGTATGCTTGCTGTGAAATAAACAAGCCAGACTCTCGTTGCTATATTTGCATACCTAAAAATGAGTCTAAGGAACTCACTGTTATTTTCAAATCAGTCTGTAACATATCTAAAAATGAATTCACCGCACTTTCTGTTGTTCCTGTGATAAGTCCATCATCAAATAAATAGCAATCAGCTTTGCTTTGTTGAATGTAAATGCAAAGATTTGCGGTTGAACTACAAGGTGTACAACTTTGCTTTTGCTGTAAAAAAACAGATCGCAGACATCAGGCAGTTAACTTGGACCTCAGTCAACATAACCTCATTCAAACACTCGTCGATTCGTGTCTGCATCATAAAGTTCTTCTTGATTGAAAATGTCAGTTTATGAGCCTAATTCTCGTCATTTGCGGGAGGTGTTACTGTTTTGTTTCAGTATGACGAAAACAGTGGCTGAGTCTCATCGAATGCTCTCAAGTATGTATGGTAAGGATGCTAGTAGTGAAGGAACATGTTGTGAGTTGTTTCAACACTTAAAAAACGATGATTTTAATGTTGTAGACCAACATAGTGGTGGAAGAGAGAATGTTTTCGAAGATGCAGAATTGGAGACATTGCTGAGTGAAGACTCACGTCAAACTCAAGAAGAATTGGCACGATTAGTGGGAGTGACACAGCAAGCCATTTCAAAATGTCTCAAGGCTATGGGCTTGTTTCAGAAAGAAGGAACTTGAGTCCCGTGTGAACTGAAACCAAGAGATGTTGAACGGCATTTGTGTGTTTGTAAACAGTTGCTTCAGAGGCTAAAACGGAAGGGATTTCTGCATCGCATTGTGACCAGTGGTGAAAAATGGGTTCATTACGATAACCCTAAATGCAAAAAAATCATGGGGATATCCCGGCCATGCTTCCATGTTGACGGCCAAACTGAATATTCATGGCTCCAAGATCATGCTCTGCATTTGGTGGGACCAGCTCAGCGTTGTGTACTATGAGGTGTTAAAACCAAGTGAAACAATCACAGGTGCTTGTTATCGAACACAATTAATGCATTTGAGAAGAGCATCAAAAGACAAACAACCGCAATACAGTGAGAGGCATGATAAAGTGATTTTTAAGTACAACAACGTTCAACCCCACATTGCAAAAGAGGTCAAAATGTACTTGGAAATGTTAAAATGGGAAGTCCTACCCCACCTGTCATATTCTCCAGGCATTGCTCCCTCTGACTATCACATGTTTTGATCAATGGCGCATGGTCTGGCTGACCAATACTTCCTTTTTCATGAAGAAGTCACAAATTGGAACGATTCGTGGATTGCTTCAAAAGATGAACAATTTTTACGACGTGGGATTCTTACACTGCCCGAAAGATGGGAGAAAGTAGTGACCAGCAATGGAAAATACTTTGAATCATACATGTGTAACCAATTTGTTTCATTAAAGCCTCAAATGTTGGGGAAAAAATGGCAGAAGCAAAGTTGTACACCTTGTAATTCTCATGAATGAATAAACTTATTATTCCAGCAATGAGGTGATTGCTTAAGTCCATAAAATGATTTCTTGAGTCGACAAACACAACCTGACCCATCATTGAAACTTTCTGGTTGAGCCATGTATATTTCTGTATCCAAGTCAACAAATAAAAATGCAGTTATAACATTGAACTGAGCAAGTTTCAGATTTTCTTCAGCTGCAACTGCTATTACAGCATGAATGGCGTCATAACAAGGAACTGGACTAAGCATTTCATCATAATCAAGTATGGCATGTTGAAACATACTGCGCACAACCAAGTGAGCATGGCATCAATCAATCGATCCATCGGGCTTATATTTAATATGAAGCATCCGTCGATCATCGATAACACGTTTTTGTTTAGGCAGTTCTACCAAGTCCCAGGTATCATTTTCTTCAAATGCCTTCATTTCTTCTTTGATTGCATTAAACCATTCATTGGAATTACTAGTTTCCATAGTTTCATTGAAGTTCGTTGATGCAAGCTCTTCATGGATTGCTTTTGTCTGGCAAACTAATGCATTTTCTTCTTGAGAGTTGTGAGACTGGTATCCTAATTCGTAGTCACTAAGTTTTACTGGGGGCATGTTTCACGAACTGGACATTGATTTGGTAACTCATCCCAATATTCTTGGTCAATAGTTTCAATCTGATCAACATTAGATTCAATATCCTCTCCTGTTTCTTCAGGTACAGAATTAAATTCCAATTCAATCGAATTTCCAGTTGTACATAGCTTTTCTGACTGAAAATCAACATTGCATGATGTCACCACATGATGTTTTGATGGAATCCACACTTTGTAACCATCTCTCTCATTCACATAGCCAATGAAATGACCAGGTATAGCCTTTTCATCAAACTTAGACCGAAATTTCTTTGGCAAAGAAACATAGTACTTTGATCCAAAAATTCATAGATAGTTCAAACTTTTAAACACCTTGCCCATCCACAATTCAAAGATGTTTTACCTTCAACACTGGACTTCTCACTACGACTGAGTAGAAAAATGGCTGTGTCACATACATGAGCCAAAAACAATTTAGGTAACTTGCTAGACGTTAACATTGAGCGAGCTGATTCAACTATATGGTCTTTTGCTTGTTCAGAAACACAGTTTTGCTTAAGAGTGTCTCAACATGTAAGATGAAACTCAATATCATGGTCTCATAGAACAGCAGTTACCACGTTACAATTCAAATCTCCTCCACCGTCAGACCAAAATCCTTTTACCTTATAACCAATAGCATCACACTCCTTCAAAAATGTTTTCAAATTGTTATCCACATCATATTTATTTTGCATAGCAATGAAAACTATTTATAGAATTGATAGACTTGGATCCATTAACATCTACATTGATCAACTCACCGACAGTTTGTGGACGATCTCTGCGATGGCTAAATGTTTTACAATGGGATTTGCCAAGAACACATCCATCACAAGATGATGTGGTATCAGGGAATTTAACTGAAATACTGAAACAAGAGAGCACATCTCGTACATGACGTTTATCTTGATGACCGAGTCTCTCATGCCAACACTGTAGTTCTTCTTCTGAAGTTGTTATGTTAATCATTACTTATGAATCCGGAGGACAAACTCACATGTTCATGATGTATACTGAACCAACTAGTCTTCCTGTTGCGACTACTTCATTACGTCGCTGAATGATAACACCTTTGTTATTGTAAGCCACATTATATCCACATTGTGTAGTTTGACAGACAGAGAAAAGATGATGTCTGACATCGCATACATACCAGACATTTTCAAGCAAAGCAGGTGTCCACCTTTTGTTTGTGAATATTTCAATATGGATACTGCCAATCCCATGTGCAAAAATAACTTTTATGGCAGCTGTTTGCATACATTGTGGAATCAGAAACTTTTCGAATGTAGCGATATGCTGTTTATTTGGTGAAATATGTGTTGTGCCAGAGTCCAAAATCCAAGAATCTGAACTATCAAAATTAACATGTGACAACAAGCTAGCAGCTAGAAATGTATTTGGTTTGTTGCTCACTTTTAAACTGGAACTCGAATTATTATTGTTGTTAGCTGTCGCTTTTGCTTCTTCTGTGGCTATGCGCTTTCAGCTGTTTGCTATAATATGTCCAGCTTTCTTGCAATACAGACATGTATGACTTTTCTTTTTTGACTTACTCCCCTCTGTTGCAAATCTCTTCTGTTTTTGATGTTGCTCATTCAATTTTGATTTTGTGTAGGAAACACCAGCTGCCTATGTCGCTAGTGAATTCTCAATCAAATGCAAATTCTCAATTAGAAGCTGTGTCGTCTGCTCAGGTTCAGAAACGCGATACCAGGTCGACCTGTAAAACTGATATTCAGGTGCCAATGTTTTGAAAATACAATGTTGGAGCAGCGAAAGGGGAAAAGTTCCATTTAGATTAATTTTGTTCAGTTCACTGCACAAGTCAGGGAAAATGTTTGCAAGGAGGGACATGTGTTTTATTATAGACATGATGTCATCTTTTGACATTTCAAAGAAACAATTGAACAATGAATATAGTCACTGCAATGAAGATTGTTCGTATATTGAAATAAGGGTATCCCAAGTTTCTTTTGCGCCAGTCTTCTTTCTTACATGAAAAGCAAGTTCCTCATCAAGCACTGTTCCAATGATATGAGCTGCCCGTTGCCAGCACCAATATGTGTCAGATGGTTCTTCTCCTTCCACTATTGACGGACACTGATGTGTACCATCTACAGTAGAATAAAGAGAATGGTCCTTTCAACAAAGTTGGATCTGCCATTTCTATGTTTCCCACTGATCTTTACTTGATAGTTTGCAAATGTTTGTCCGACTAATATCATGAATCAACTGAAGCGCTGTGTCTGCCATTCCAAAAATTTTGCAGTCTCACAAATATCCTATTAAATGGAAAAATAGTCTCATGAATGGATACTTTAATTCTCAGAGCCTGAAGCATTCAAACCTGGGCTTATAACCTGTTGTGGATGGACTTAGGATATAATTTTATAACAAGAGCACAACCCTTTCAGGAATAGTGATCTTCTTCCCGTAACATCCAAAAGATGACTCAGAGCAACAACAAACACTTCAAAGAGTAAAAACATAGAAAAAAAGGAAGGAGCAAAGAAGTTCACAACAAAGAACCAAGCACTACCATTGGAGAGGAGAGGAAACACGGTTCTGATTTACTTACTTTAACACCTCTTTCAAAATTTATGTGTCAGTTGTAGTTGTATTTCCCTGTCCCCCCCCTCCCCCCAAAAACTATCTAATTTATCTACATATTTCAAAAAATGGACTAGTGTCATCTGGCCCACAGACAAGGACCACTATACCTCATCTAGTAACATCCTTTTTAAAGTGTCAATCTGGGTCAGTTCATCAAAAGGTTTGCTCAAATGTGCTAATTTTTTAAGCTCATTTTTGCAAAACTGTTTCATGCTAATACACCCTTCCCTGTAACTTGGTCCATTGAGAAATTCACTATTCTAGCTTGTTCAGTCCCTGACCATAATTTACCTAAAAATTGTTTTTCAAAATCTCCATAGGTTGTGTCATAATTGGTATACTGATTTGTCCAGCTTAATGCTTCACCTTCCAGAAACTTCTTAACAAACTTGATTTTCATAATATCAGTCATACTAGACACAAAATTATCTTTGCAATGGTGCAGAAAATCTACAGTATGTAAACTACCTTCACTGGGAAAAGTTTTCACTGGAATGTTGCAAAACATGGTACCGTTCACATTTTCTACGATTTTGCTGTCTCCTGTTTTCACCTGTTCAACAAAACTGCTTTCAACAAGTGCCACTTTCGTGTCAGCATTACTTTCCAATTTTGAAATTCAATTATTTACATTTTTGTCCACAGTACTTATTTCCTCATTCACATTTTCGAAAGCAATTTTGTTTTACTATCTACCTTCAGTGATCTCATCTGTGACATTTTTAATTTCAATATTAAAGTCACATTCAACTTCTTTCATTTTAGAGTCAGCAGATTCTACTTGAACATCTAATCTATCAATTTGTTGGCTGATATCATTTATTTGAGCTGTATTTTTACTGACACAATCAAATAATGTTCCTATTGAATGACCTGTTTTTGTGAACTGATTCTTATTACCATTGTTCATATTTATTAACAACCACAGCATGGTACTTATGTCATTATTATCATCTCATTTTAAGTAATCCATTAGCTTTTTCTGTTTTACAAGTTCATCATTAACATTTTCCTGTTCTTGTTTCACTACACTATTTAAGTCTGCCATGTCAGTATTACTCCCTACTGTTCCAGATTCACTGCCTGTCATTGTTAGTAATTATACATCAAAAAACTTCACCAAAAAAGCAAACAAAAAATATTTCCAATGCTAAGCTTTGTTTTTGGTTGTTGACATTGTTAGTTGTTCACCTCACCTTTTATTTTTCATCCTTTTCTTCTTTTTGCTTACAAACTCCTTTCTGTTGCTATTGTTACTGTTTTGCAGTTCTGGTTCGTATCTGGCTGATTGTTCACATAAAAATTTCACTATATCTTTTAATCTGCAATAAGAAAAATAGTCCAACTCCGTATTCACATATCACTTTCAGAAAATCCTGGATAACATCACCATATTCTGACTATCCATGCCCTCTTGCTGCCCAAATTTGATTTATTAATGTTTGGAGTAAGTTAGTAACTTGGGCAGCTAGTCACATTTTCACAGCACTTGCCACATTGAGATAGTGACTCTGCAGTGAGTGGCAGGGACAGTCGAATTTAAATAACTAGTTCTGTTAATAATGGAAAATACTCATTTTTGTTGCTCTTCTTTGTTGTGTGTTTATCTTTCTATAATCATCTATGTATATTGTAAGTCATCTCACTTCCCAATGCAAATCAATAAAACACACATAACTCATTCTCCAGCCTCTCACTTTAAACTTGTACAACCATCTGCACAAAAGAACAAATATTTACCTCTAACAACATGTAACAAAGAAATTATTATCATATATCTTAAAACAAAGATGATGTGACTTACCAAACGAAAGCGCTGGCACGTCGATAGACACACAAACAAACACAAACATACACACAAAATTCAAGCTTTCGCAACAAACTGTTGCCTCATCAGGAAAGAGGGAAGGAGAGGGAAAGACGAAAGGATGTGGGTTTTAAGGGAGAGGCATATATTGATTTGTGTGTATGCAAAACAATCATTGGGACATAAATTTCATAAATAAAATACAATTAATTGTCTACCTTTTTGAGAAGTCCATAATCATCATTATAATTTCATAATTATTTATAAGCATTGACATTTAAAGATTTTCGCATAGTCATGTAGTAGAGATTTTTGGATTTTATGTCTTTGGTGTGATCATTCACTTCATATGATCCAAGATCAGTTAGCATATTTATCTCACCATAATCAGTTTTATTACAGTATGTCATAATGACATGTTGCTTGGTCCAGTTTATATTTCATACAATTTTAAATGAAGCTGAAAGCCCGTTTTCTCTATTATTCAATGCATCTTAAGGGAAGCAAGAGTTCCCCACAGATGCCAATTCTATTTACATGCGACTCACATTTATAATAAGTTGATCAAACCTGATGACTCAAGGACAGAACAGCTAAAAACATGCCAAAACAAAACTTTCTGTAAAGTTAGAAGAATAAAAATTCAGTCCTCTGTTGTTATTGTGTTTATTAACTGACTGATGACATTTGATTTGGGGAGTATGAATTGCAATCAAATTTTGTAGAAGGCAATATATTTGTGAAGCTGTTGAAGAATTCTTAAGATTGTTTACATTAATTATTATGAAGTAATTCATCATGTTTTAAGAATCATGATGGAGGGGATTATCACATAGAAGCTACCCCCACACAACAAGTTATCTCACTGCAAATAAAAGAGTGTTCAGACTTTCAGTAAATGTTGGGAGCTCAAAAATGGAAACCAAAATTGAAGCCATGAATCAATGGTTTAGTACATGCAAGTAGAATATTAGGTAAGAAAAGAGATGGATAATAAGTCAAGTAATTTCATGTAGTCACAAAATGTATCTGTTATGTACATATGAACTAACTTTTAATAAATGAAAATGTGGGTTAAAACAAACAAAGGTTTCAGTCTGAAGCAACTGATCATTAGAGGTCAATCGGGTACTTGGAGTTGATGATTGACTAACAAAAAAGTGATGAATTCAACTCAAACACATCACTAAATTTGTCTGTAAACTCATGGGAAAAAATTGAAAAAAAGTGTTACCAGTTTTACATCAGCATAGTGATAATTTCATGAAATAGTACCTAGTATGAATATATGCCTGGTTAAAAATATACAAATATCTCATCTCTACAACTCTGTTTTCCTTTCTGTAGAGAATCTCAGTAGTAAGCAGCTTTGTATGTTCACTGTTCCTGGGTCACTATGCTCCAATAGACTATGCTGATGGTTCTGGTATGAACCTAATGGACATTACACAGAAGAAATGGTCCAAAATTTGCCTTGAGGTGAGATATTAGAAATATTTATTAAGGCATACTTACTTTCATTTTGTACTTCAAACAGTGAAAATTTGATACAAAGTAACCTGAATTCCAAGACAAACATTGATTTTGTTAATGTTCTAAGGTCTGTGCCCAAAAAATAACTATCAAGAAATCACTTACTCATTGTTATAGGCCTGTGCTCCTGGTCTTTCTGAAAAGTTGGGGGAGCCTGTACCCTCTTACACTTTGTTGGGCCCAGTTTCTAACTATTTTGTTGAACGGTTTGACTTCAGTACTGACTGCAAAGTAGTGGCCTTTACTGGAGATAACCCAGCATCACTTATTGGTATAGTATGCAACATTTATTGATTTTGTATGAAGCCACGTGTTCTTAAAAATTGTCTTAAATTTTTACTGTTTATTTTGACATTTCTCTAATCTCTATGTATTTCACTATTGTCTGTATGCTTCCAAATTCATTATTTGGGAATATTACCATTGCCTGAATGGTATTAAATAATCAGGTCATTAAGAAAGAACTGAGTATCTAATTATAAAAGTTTAAAGAGACGGAAACTATGGCCAGTACTTATATCTGGGAGACAAAATTCCGTACTGCCGATAGACATATTTACACTTGTTTATTGGCAGTACTGGATTTTCATCTCATGGAGATAAGTACTAACCAGTCATTTTATCTCAGTGCAATTTTTGGTCCAATGTTTGAATGTAACAAAAACATGACCCTCTATAAACAAATGGGTTTTTGTCTGAAATTTTATAGATAATCTAAGAGTGGGAAATGGACAAATGGATTATCAGGCAAATGGGGTTTCAAACTGAAGGACATGAGGTCTAGTTTTGCAAAAAAGTGTTTAAATGCTTCAAAGTAATCAGAGTAATTAAGAAAAAATTAATACTTTATTTGAGGGAAAATATTGTCCGAATTTTCATAAGCTACACGGAGTCAAAAATGGACAAATGGGGTAGCAAGTAGACCAATGTGAGGTATGGTTTTGCAGAAAAAATATTTAATTGTTGGAAAGAAATCAAGGTAATTATGAAAAACTTGACTAGTGGTTTCAGGAAAAATGGAGGTATTTCATGACAACTGCCACCACCTATGTAAATGAAGTGTCAGAAAGTTCATTTCTTCAAGACTTAGCCATTATGCACATAAAAAGATGCACTGGTGTGATATTTAACTGTCGAAAAGGCATCCTTCAAATCAAGAACTAAATTTAAGACAGTTTGAAATCAGAAGACACAAGGAATGCAAATAAGGTGTCAGAAAGTTCATCTTTTCAATGACTAGCTGTTTCACACATGAAAAGTTGCTTTGGTTTGATATTAACTGTCAAATGGGCTTCCTTTGCACCAAGTACTTAATTCAGGACATTTCAAGAAAATTGTAGAACCACAAATGACGTATCAAAAAGTTTGCCTGTTCCAGGCATAGCTATTCTTGTAAAGAATGTTGCATTGGTGTTAAATTTGATTTTTAATATGGCTACCTTCAAATCAAGTTCTACATTTAAGACATTTTGAGAACATATTTCTGAGCAAAACTTAAAAATAAAGAAAAAAGAAAAATGGTCATTTTTTGTGTAATGATTTGTCTAAAAGTGAGAAATAAAAAGATTAGAGAAACATTTGATGCACCTCTTTGATTGATGCTCAAAATTACTTACAGGAAATGAGGTGTTGATTTGCAGTGTGCCTACTACTTCCTGATATTTGAAGGATTCTCTACTGAAAAATTTTTATCACTATAAACTTATTGGAAACTTTTGTATGCCTTCAGGGATAGATGATGTAAACATGTCAAAGCTACACAACAGCAGACTGCACAGTCTATATAATCCACCAGCCAAATATCCTCTACTACTCTTTAAATTTCTAAGATTGTAAGTTAAACATTGAACTTTAAACTCTCAACTAGCACATCATTTGCTTCACATGGTTTTGAGAATCATGCAAAGGCACGTCAAATGTTTCTCTAATTTATTTCACTTCCTACTTTAGTCAAAATATTTGACTTTTTTCAATTTTTTAATGTTTTTTTTCATATTATATTTCATTCTGACACAACTGTCTGTCTGACACAACATTAACACATTAATGTTAAAATCTGGTTGTGATGTGAAAAAATAAAAATGTTGTGTTTGTAAAAATAAAAATATAGTAAGAGGTGTGGAGAAGAGTGAAGCTGGTGATCGGCAGGGAGAGGAAGCATTGTGGCAGGGTTAGAGCAATTTGAGGAAAGAAGCTACTAGAAGTGATATTTGGTGTTGCTGTAAAGTTCCTGATTAAGTCAAACTCTCCTTTGTATCCTTTTTTTTTTCAAGACTGCTAGACTTACAGCTGCATGATAGCTTGGTAGAGCCTCTCTGTAATGTAGAAGATAAAGAGAAAATCCAGTAGAAAATGAGATGAACCACTTAGTTGATTGCATTAGAACATTGTCAGTCATATTTTTTGATTTGTGAACATATTGCACTGTATTGTCTTTGAACAAAGACAGCAGAAGTATACTCATTTATGTTGCAGTACATTAACATTTGAAATATTGAATGTCTGTAGGAATTGTCTCATTGCTCTCAACACTACTGTTGACAAAAATTATTTTAATATCATGGTTATTCCTGTCATAATTCTCATCAAGTGTGAAGCTCAACTACAAAAATTAGGGTACTCTATCATAATGAATCTGTAATAATAGAAATATATTTTGATGATGTTAAAACCCCCACTCTGCTATTTGACAAGATGTAGCGATAACTGACATATGAGTAATCATAATAGTTGTACTTAATTCATGTTATCTTTTAGGTCTCTCTTCTACAGTCTCAGGTTTACAAGTTGTACAGGATATATTCAGTCTTTGCAACCATAATATTAATATTATTTAGAAAAAACACAATTGTTACAGTGCTTTAAAATGAAACTAAATGTCTCTGGTCTAAAAAAGGCTTTTGTTTAAGTCAGAAGGATGAAATACATTCCTTAATACTTGTTGCACTTAATAATTCAACAAATTTGACCATAAAAAATTCTTCTGATTGGATATACATCACTTATGGGTTTTCACAGGGCTCAGTCTTAGGTCACTATTGTTTCTCATATATGTAAACAAGCTTTTAGCTAATTGTGAGTGAAAACTTGAAATAAAAATTGTTGTAAGTGCCATAATAAGGAATTTTGAAGTTTTGTGTATTGTGGGATCTACGTGCCAAGCCCAGTTATGTATAAAAGTCTTGAACTGCCATGAATGAAAATGCAGTACCAAATTCAATCAACAGATGACATACAGCTTAACAGCTTCTGCTGTTAACATATGAAAGCTGCTGTGTCCTCCACACTTACTCTTCAGAGTTAAATAAAATGGTGATGGTAACAGATGTTTGTAGCATTTTAAGCAGGAAGAAATGATGAATTAAAGGAGAAGATACTGTGGCTGCAATGAGAAGAAAAGTTGCAAAATGGAGGGAATGAATACATAAGTTCAAGTAATAAATGCATTCCTGCAAAAGCCTGCCCAGCACAGGAAATAGTATCATTACTGATCACTAATCAAACCATATCTGGACAAATGTTTAATCTTTTAGCTTGAAAGCACCAATAATGTTCCACTAAGTTATTTTCATTGTGAAAAGAAAAAACTCATCAGATATAGTGCACAGTGTTCTCCTTCTTGTTTTTCAGAGTCAGTTAACATCAAGTACAAATGTAAGAACTTTAACTATGAACTCAAAGTTGTGCTGTTTGAAGATTTTTATTATGTGGCAGGTATTGAAAAACAAGGGAGTAGCTTGATATGGCTGATGTCATGGTACCAATGATGACTGTACACAGAGCAGGAGACAAGCAACTATTCATTACACTGCTACAGATGAGCAAGGTGATGCAATGTAAATTTTCAGAGGAACATTTGCTAAAATATTTTCATTAATTCAGAAGGAAATCTAGGTACTAACTGGAAGAAAGGGAAAAAATGCCTTATGACATACAAGGAGATAAGGGTACTAAAATGCAACACAGAAAATTCAGTGAAAGAATAGAAAATCAAGTGGCACAACATGAACAAATTTTTCCGTGAGACCAAAATCACTATAGTGGATGCAAAACTGAAAAAGAATGTCTCAGTCCCTATCTTAATGTACATTAAATGATCAAAGCCATCAAAACCAACAATGATTCACAACTGCTGAACAGTTTTTAATATAACAATGAAAATGCATTAGAGTTTTACATTACATGACATTATATTACAGTTTTATTATGATACTTTTATCAGGGGGAGGCACACTGCTGCAAGTGGAATCCATGTCCTTGGAACAACACAATGACTACATGTGCCGCTTGCCTGACCAGAAGACCATAGGGGGCCCAACAAGGTGTGGGCACAACTTATTTGTATGATGGGTAGGCTGCTCCCTACTGAAATTCGCCATAAGCAGCTGTCAACCTTTGTGACCCACCATGACACTTGGCAACCATTGCTGCTGCTGGTCAAAGGACCAGGCCCAAACATTAGCTGCAGAGGAAAACATTGCAGAACATGGTGGTATATGGCATGCAACTAAGATTGCAGCAATTCCAGGAGATCCATGGTTGGTGCCTCACAAATGATCCACTGGATTGCACCTGTTGATGCACCACATCATCAAAGAATGAGGCAGACATGGTCTTCTTCATACTCACAAAGCACTCTCCCTCCGAGTTAGAAGGCAGGTGTAATGTGGTGGTCGTCAGATGCCAGATACTGCTGCAAATGGAGAAGTGTTCAAATTCCTGCAACACAAATTTATTTTGTATCATTATCAGACATGAGGGTCCTCGCATATCCCTCAATGGCAAAAATAACTGAAAATGCATGAAAACTGATAGCTAACAATTTGGAGGACAGATGTCTATGTATGGGAAACTGGACAGTGCGTCAACCACCAACAACCACCCATTCTCAAGGGAGCTCTGGGACCAGCCAATTTGAAACTGTCACGCTCCAGCCATTGCATCTGGACCCTGAAACAATTTTCCAGAAAAGCAGATCAGCAGCCATGGCAGTCACAACCTCTAATGCTGTCAGTGGAAAATATGACAGGATTTGCTGCAAGGCATCATCCAAAGCAAACACGAGAGTGTCCTGACTATCAGGCTCCAGATCAGGCCCCGCCAGCAGCTGCAATAGCAGATCAGCATTGTCATGATGGACAGTGGAGCAGTAATGAATGTCCTACCAACAGTTACTGACAAAGGGGGCCCACTTCTGAAACTGGTGGGCAATCTTATCAGACAATTTAAAATGAGAGCCAAATAAGAAAACCTGCAGCTTGTGGTCAATGATAAGCAGGAACCTTATCCCATGCAAGAAAATTGAAACTTTTTACCCCAAACATGTTGTGCAATGGAAATCATCTTTGGTGCATGACTGATGGGCTGTTTGATGCCATCTAGATTCTGATCTAGCAATGCCATAATGGGACGCATCACAGGCCAGGGTAAAGGTTCACCAGTGTAAAGAGGTTCTTGGGCAGTGGCTATTTGATGATGGCTTTGATGTGGTTGTCCATAGAGATGAGGCCATCTTTCATATTTTTTAAGCACATATCCCAAAAAATGCATCCTTGGGGAAAAAAAATCTATACTTTCCCAGCTTGCAATGAAGGCCATTCTCCACAAGGCAGTGTAAAACCAATGAATGCTTTGTAAATGCTCCTTTCTTGTGGAGTCAATTACCCAGATGACACCAAGATCATTGCTGAAACAGAGAATGCCATGAATCAGGTGTTCCAAATGCTGTTGACAAATTACTAGCACAGACAAGATTCCAAAAGGCAATCGATTAAACTGATATAACCAAAGGGGTTGTTGAGTACAGAGGAAGTCCCAAAGACAGTGTGCAATGGAAACTGCAGGTAGGTGAGAAATACTGGTTCCCCCTACATCTTTGCCAACAGCTCTACTAGCCACAGAATTGGATAAGAATCCGTGGCACAATGCAAATTGACCGTCTGTTTAAAATTGCCACAAATGCACATGGCACTCTTGGGCTTTTGTATCACCATCAAAGGGGTGGCACATTGACTCAATGAAATAGGATGCAAAATTTAGGTACTGCTGATGCCTTAAGACAAATATAAGTCTCAAAATTTTATGCCCAACCCAAAATATTCTCAAACAGTGTGCTGTATGACTGCAGTATGAAGTCTAAATCATGAAAAGGCGTGGACTGCAGAACTAAATGCACTTTGTCGACTATCTGGAAGTCAAAAACAAAGAGGATGTCGAGCCTAAAAATATACACATCAAGAAAAGTTTTGAATCACCTCAGTTCCGAGAGTTGTGGAACCTATGCAGAAAATTGAAATAGATATCAACATAAACATCATTTCTGCCCTTTTTATTGCACATGAAAACCACACATTGCATGTTGTACCACCTTCAGAGGTAGTGGTTCAGATTGCTGTACACATCAGTACCTCTAATACCAAGTAGCATGTCCTATTGCATTGATCCATGCCTTTATTTGTCTTGGCATACTATCCACAAGTTCATCAAGACACTGTTGGTACAGATTGTCCCACTCAATGGTGATTCAGTGTATATCCCTCAGAGTGGTTGATGGGGTCACATCATCCATAAGCAGCCCTTTTCAATCTACCCCAGGCGTGTTCGATAGGGTTCATGTCTGGAGAACATGCTGGCCACTCTGGTCAAGCGATGTCATTATGCTTAAGGAAGTCATTCACAAGATGTGGACGATGGGGGCATGAATTGTCATCCATGAAGATGAATGGCTCGCCAATGTGCTGCCGATATGGTTGCACTTTTGGTCGGAGGATGGCATTCACATATCGTACAGCTGTTATGGCACCTTCCATGACCACCAACAGCATATGTTGGCCCCTTGTAATGCCACCCCAAAACAGCAGGGAACCTCCACTTCGCTGCACTCACTGGACAGTGTGTCTAAGGTGTTCAGCCTGACCGTGTTGCCTCCAAACACGTCTCTGATGATTGTCTGGTTGGAGGCATATGCGACACACATTGGTGAGGAGAATGTGATATCAATCCTGAGCGGTCCATTCAGCATGTTGTTGAGCCCATCTGTAGTGCATTGCATGGTGTCAAAATTGCAAAGATGGACCTCGCCATGGACGTCAGGAGTGAAGTTGCACCTCATGCAGCATATTGCGCACAGTTTGAGTTGTAGCATGATGTCCTCTGACTGCACAAAAAGCATTATTCGACATGGTGGCATTGCTGTCAGGGTTCCCCCAAGCCATAATCCGTAGGTAGTGGTCATCCACTGCAGTAGTAGCCCTTGGGTGACCTGAGCGAGGATGTCATCGACAGTTCCTGTCTCTCTGTATTTTCTCCATATCTGAACAACATCGCTTTGGTTCACTCTGAGATGGCTGGACACTTCCCTTGTTGAGAGCCGTTCAAGGCAGAAAGTAACAATGCAGACGTGATTTAATCTCAGTATTGGCCGTCTAGGCATGGTTGAACTACAGACAACATGAGCTGTGTACCTCCTTCCTGGTGTAATGACTGGAACTGAGTCAGACCCCCTCCATCTAATAGGCGCTGCTCATGTATGGTTGTTTGCATCTTTAGGCGGATTTAGTGACATCTCTGAACAGTGAAAGAGACTGTGTCTGTGATACAATATCCACAGTCAACATCTATCTTCAGGAGTTTGGGAACCAGGATGATGCAAAACTTTTTTTGGTGTGTGTATTTTACACTAATAGTGATGCCATTAACAATGTAAGTTGCTATTCTGATTTTTTTTATAATGCATAGAGATGGAGAATTGCCCCCACTGAGGAAGACTCAGTTCACTATTAGGCACAACCTGACATAGCAGTCATTGCAACTCTTGGCACTCCAAAAGGCTGTAAGTATCTAAGTTAATGTGGATGACTGTTGCTCCATTGCCTGCCTGACATTCTACTGGCTGCTGCTCCACAACCATTGTCAGCAAAATACACTGGAGTGACCCATATTGAACATAGGGGATGGTCCCAGAATCCAGAGAAAACACACGGGTGTCTGATGGCTGACTCATGGTTTGCTATGATCCAGGCCGCATATGTCTGCCCAGGGTTCTGGCTAAACTGCAGCTGTTCTACCGCCACATTGGTTTGATGTCTGAAATACTGCATTAGCAAATGAGAAAGGGAAGCTTTTTAAGGTCAATGGAGTGCTTTAATTTTGAACAGCTTCAAATGAACCCAAGTGGCTGCACAATTGAAAAGTGGTGTTACTGGCAGTGCAGCAAGAACTGGTCCAGGTAATTCTCCCACGTCTCTGTAGACTGATTGAAGCTGATAAACAGCATCAGGGACAGGGAAGAAGAATGCACAAAAGGCACCTAATGTTCCATTGGCAAGGGTGCAAACCAAATTCACACTCTGCATCTGCTCCTGTTGCTTTTCCTTGTGTGGGTGCAACCATTCCTGCCTGAACTGCAGAAATGCTGGGTCCATGGTGGCCCAAAATTAACAATGGTAAAATGGAAACAAAAAATAGGGGTTTCTCACATGTAAGAATGTCGTTCATTGCATGTAAGAAAGTCCTTCATTGTCACTTTGGCACTTTGGTACCTGCAAAAGCATGACAATGGAGCTACACCACACTGTTGGTGCAGGTACTTCATGGGCCAACAGTGGCTCAATAATGATGGGGAACAGAACTGCATTAGAGGAAATAAAAACTTGCTGTGCAAGTTAATCTGAGAGAAGCAGAAATTTCTGAAACCACATAGAGATGTGCAAGGGGATAAACCCTGCACATGGCTGCACCAGGTTGATGATAGAGCACTCAGCAACAACACTTAATATAAACCACAAGTCTAGGTCTACAGTCGTTGAACTTAGCATAAGAACTGCCCTGCCTGGCTTACTGTCCGCAAGGTAAATAGCCAGCGTATCTATCCATACTATGTGTCATGTACGTTCTCCATGGCAGATTTCCACACTATTCTGCTGTGCTATGTGTACCAGCTCATCTGCCTCCATCGTGATCTGCACTGGTGGAGATACTAAAGATATGATGAAGTATGACCAAAATGAATCTTAGAAGCCTAGCATTGTTATCTGTTCAGAATTAATTGATTTTGCAATTGCTGTTCATTCCAACTTTGACTCATAGTCCATTGTTTTACCTCACACAACTTTCATTTACAACTTCAGTGTCCATATAGCTGATAATAATGATGTAAACATAATTTTGTGTCACAAAGGTTTGGAAGTTGTGGTACTAATGAAATTGGTTCTTGTTTGCTTAAAATCTCTGCAGATGTTGCATCTTTAAAGAAAATGCTGATAATCTTGAGTGACAACTGTTGGGACTAAAACAAAAAAACAGAATAATCCTCTTTCTCTCGATGTACCTTGTTATAGCAGATGTTTTTGAAAAAATAAACCACAAGTTCCTCATATCAGGTCACTCCTTTTAAGTTGAGACAGGGATTTCACTTTTATTCAGAAAAGAAAATTACCAGGTGTATTGTTCCAGATGATGTAAAGGAATTGACACAAATAAAGCCATTTATCAACAGTAACATGAATGTATCTGACGTCTTAGATTTCAAGAAAGTGGCAAATTGTAATACAAAAACAACAAAACTAAACATTTCCAAAGTATAGTGGCTGTGATTGGGCAAACATAAGCCCCATGTAGTTAAGACCAGATGCAGCTTAAATGAAATGAGGCTGGAAAGATATCACTATTAAAAAAATGTTTACAAGCACAGGACTCCAAGAAAAATCAACTATGTGCCCTAGGTGTTAAAAGCCATGTATCTCAAGAAAAGAAGAAAGATTAGACTGATATGATGCAGCACCAGACACATGATGACTCAAATGGTTTTACAAAAGTGTTATGTGGCGAATTTTTTGTGTATGTACAAGAAAGCTTTTGTTTCATTCATTTGCTCTCTTTACTATCTTTGTGCTGAGTACTGAACTGTGGAACTTAGAGCCTTTTGTTGACTTTCCACTTTCAGTAAGTTTTTCATTATATTACAATATAATGTTCGTAAGTTGATTTGGAAACTAGATCCATGTTATGCTTAACTTTCAAATAAAACACATTACACTGACATTATGACTATTAATTACCTTGTAGTCTTAAAAATCATGTTCCCCAATTTATGATTATTGCATTTAGAGGATTTTTTTTATTTCTAGTCTTCAGTTGTATTGTGATCAATCCAAACATGCACAGAACAACAGAAGAATTTTGCAATTTCAGAAAGGCAAAACATATTCACCCCTTCCGCACACCAAAAAAATGAAAAATGTGACACTTGAAATCATTGCAAATCTTGGGGAAAGACAAATCAGTAAATTAACACACATCCCATATGTTCATTCAGTAATGTCATATGGAATAATTTGTGGCAACTCACACTTAGGAAAGAAAGTTATCATTGCTCAAAAATGTGCTGTAACAATAATATGTGGTCCCCATCCACAATCATCTTGTAGACACCCTTTTTAGGAGTTAGGCATTTTGACTGCTGCTTACAGTATATTTATTTCCTCATAAATTTTGTTGTAACTAACCCTCTACAATTCAAATGGAACAATGACATACATAATTACAATACCAGAAGAAAAATGACACTCATTATTCCACATTAAGGTTGTCTGTTGCACAGAAAAATGTGCACCGTGCTGCTACCAAAAATTTTAATCCCTTACCCAATGATGCCAAAAGTCTGACAAAGAACAATTTGAAAATGAATGGTCCATGGAACATGAAAGCAATAAGATTTGCTTTTTGTTGATGGAGAACATGCTTTTCGTTTTCCTTACCTGACCATTCCTAAAGTGCCACTTAAGGATTCAATATACAAAAAAAAAGTTATTGTGACTTTACTTTTAACATTTTAGAATGTTTATTATCAGCTGTACAGTGCATTTTGATACAATTGGCCTTGCCAGCATGTAAAGTACAGTTAATACAATAGCTTTATCAGAAAATAAAAGCATCTATAAGTAGAGTACAATGCCGATTACTGGTACACTTGTGTAGGTTCTGGAGTACTTGTTTACACATTATGTATAAATGCATAATTAAAATTGTATATCAATTACTTGCAGTTACATATTAATAACCGACATTTACAATTACTTATGGCTTCTTTATGCAATAATACTAGTATACTTATTTACTGGTGGATAAATGCACAATTCTAATTTTAATTGTATGATTATTTAGATATGATTTTACTGAAAAGTACAGCTACTCAAAGCACTATTCATGGAAAACACTATCCATGAATTCACCAACTTGTAAAATTCTTGCTCTTTTAATAAAGTCTCTAAAACTTTTTTAAACTTGTGTAAGGGAGTCAATTTAGCAATGTGTTACAGAATTTTAGTCTCATATGTATATGGCTACTCTGTGTGTGAGAAAGTCTTGGGTATGGTAAATCTATCATGACTATTTCTTGTATTGTGCAAAAGAACATTATTTCTTGTTCTTAGTTTGTTTTAATTTTCTTTGGCACAAATTGGAGACCTATAGAACTAAAAGTTGGGGACTATCATAATGTTAAGTGATCTGAAATGACTTCTGCATATCTTCCTTGGAGACAAAACTAGAATACACTGTAATTCAAATCTGGTGCATTTCCCTACAACAGTATTTCATATTGCAGATATGAGTGAAAGAACACATAATAAGAGTATAGTAGCAGACTGTTACTGACATATTGTCTTAATTTATGTACCGGCAACAAAAATTATACTCTTTGCTAGTTTGCTGCTTAAGTAATTTATGTGCATCCCACAACAGTTTTTTTATTGATCCAGTCCAAGTAATTTCACATTCTTATTGTCAGTACTCATTACTCTGAGACTGAGATAAAGTTCTTCCGTTTTTGTTTCTTAATGGACAACTGGTTGGCCAGAACCCAGATTTGTCATCTTAGTTATTTCTCTGTTGTAATTTTGAACATTTTGTAAGTTTTCACCTCTTGCTATCTGTGTGATGTTGTCAGCATACAGCACATTTTCACATACTATGTGATTTGAGAAATCATTTATTTTATTTTCAATAACTGTTCTTGGTTCTAAATATGCTCAATGACGTATCTCTTATGACATAGTGAGGTAATTTTATTGATATAGTTTCATGTGACATCTAATCCAGGGCTTTGCCAAAGTCTGTAGGTGAAAAAATAGCATAAGTAGCTCATCACTTAACAAGACTATCAAACAAAATATGGAACAGATATCCTACTGCTTTTACTGTTGACAGATTTGGTCTAAAGCCAAGTTGGTTTGCAGTCAGTAACCCATTATTTTCAAAATTGTTGCATATATATTTTTGAATAAAAAGCTTCCTATTCTTTTTTGGTACAATTGGAGAATTAAGATTAGTCAGTACTTACCAGAGAGGTGTCTTTCTCCTTTCTGAAACACCAGCAGTGTAGCAGTTATTTTAAGTGCTTGGGGAAAGTACCATCTGCCACAATTCTTATGGCTCGATAAAGCAACAGCATTTTAATTTCATTTGTGATGTTCTTTATGGCGAAGTTGCTCATTCCATAATAGTCCACTGTTGGAAAGAATTTCCAAGCTTGTTATTTGCTTTGCTAATATTATGTGGTGGAATTTTAGATCACAGTAATGTATTTATTTACTTTTTTTTTTTTTCTTGGGGTAAAGTGTCTCAGCAACTGAGCTGTTGTTGCAGCTTGAATGACGACAGCCTGTACAGTTACAAAGTATTAATTTAATGCATTTGAGCCTATGGGAATGGTATTGCCTTTTTTTTACATTGGTTTATTTCACGTTTAATGACATTCCATACTGCTGTGCTACTGTTTCTATAATTCAAATTCTAGCTGTCATTTGCTTCACATTTGGCTGTTTTAATATCAATTTTGTAGACCTGTTTGAGTTTTGTGTATTAACTCCACCCCTTTCAATAGAGCTGTCTTTAGCTATAAGAAGGAGCATTCTTATTTTATTCAAATTATACCATATTTTAGTATTTTATGGTCACATTTAGTGTCATTAATATTTTTCTTGAAGGTGGTTGGACAGTTGCTATTTAGCGTGCATTGAAAAATGTCGAGAAACAAAGTGATGCAATCATCAATGGTTTTCTCAGTGGTCAGTTTACAGAAAAGGTCCACTAATTCTAGTTCCCTTACAGCATTTTCAGGCTTATTTTTATTTAGTATTCTATACTTTAGAAAACTTTTGGTACATTCAGAGAATGGCACTCTTAATATTTGGACATAGTCCTTTATGATATTCCTAATTTAATCACCCTACATTCTACATAATATCTATGCTCTTGGGTTACTATGTCTAAGCAATCTCCTTGCCTTGTGGGTTGTTCATGGGTGCAGTAGAGATTAAATGAATTTATTGTAAGATACATTCTCTCTTTTTCCCTTATGTTTATGGTAATGTCACCGGTTATGAAAGCTTTGCGATATATATATCTTGAAACTAATGATATTAGTGTATTGAGTTTGTCTGTGAAAGTTTTTTAATGAGTTCCTGGTGTACAGTAGAGTGAGACAATTACAATTTTTTGTATGTGTGCCACTTCTTCAAATAACATTCTTGAAAATGATAACTACTTCTATAACTGAGTAATTTACATGAAGACTGTAACGAAGATTACATGAGAAATGGTATTTCAACAATTAGTCAGTGTCACCACACAAATTATGACCTTCAACCACCTGCAAGCACATTACATTCTACTTCTCTGTTAACTGAAGCAATTTATGCTTACTATTATTGTGAAGATTAAAATTCTTTCATAATAGCAGAAAATTTTTTCCCCTGTGTTTCCATTTTGTTCCTTGGTGTAGGCAAATTTCTATGAATGTATTTTTGTGTTTAAAACTGTATCTAAGACTGAGACTTGAATAATATTTGCCTTTCACAATTGAAGGCAGTAAAAATACAAAGATTCAGGTTTGAGCCTGTGCCTGGAACACAGTTTTATTCTGTCAGAAAGATTTATACTCTTTAAAAACCCACCATTTTTTTCAAAATACTTATTATGTTTTTAAGGTTTATTTTTATTTATAGGAATGCGACAAACTAAAAATGACGTTGTCGTAAGTCTTGGCACAAGTGACACACTAATCCTGTGGTTAGAAAAGCCACACACCCTTCCTTATGGCCATGTTCTCTGCAATCCACTCAACAGCGAGGAGTATATGGCACTGCTGTGGTAATACATTTTGATTAAATAGTATAATAAAAAAGGCAGTCCAGATCACATTATTTATTTATGTGTTAACTATAGTGATCTGAGCTGCCTTTTTCTCTTATATTGTTAAATACAATCACTGTTGTATGATATCAAAAATTTTGTTAAAAGTGTTGAAGTGAGCAACTTATATTTTGCTTTACTGTTGGAACAACTATTTTTAAAATGAACTAAAGTAACTAAAAGTTTTTAGTGGACTATAAATAATGTGAGGTGTAAAAGTAACAACTTACCATACAATTGGGGCATTGAGTGACTTATAGGCATTTAAACAAGACTGAAAATGTTGCTGAGCTTTTGGATGACGTACGTTTACAGAGCTAACAGAATACACACACACACACCACCACCACCACCACCACCACCATTACAACATTGTCCCAGGACTGTAACTCAACAGTCAAGCTGCAGCCACAGTACAATGTAGTCAGCTGCAACGCTGTAACAGTGGAGGTATATGTGTGTTCTGTATTAGTTATCTAGAAGAAGGGCACTTTCTGAAAGATTAGTAATGTTCTGAGTCATTTCTGTATCTGTATTGCTCATTTAGTGTCAATTATTTGAATCAAGGAATGAAAATTGATATTTGTGTCATCTACTAGGTTATAGCAAAAAGAATAATTCAAGAAATCATACATGAAGGGACTCAGTCTTGGAATATGTAAGCTGAATGAATATTGTGTTGGTTTTCATAAATCAGAGAAATTGACAAACAAGTCAACAAATTCAAGAAAATGTCAAGAAATTTTAATGCGTTTTTACCACAGATGTACAGATTTAATACATAAAAACCAGTGATGCAACTAAGCACTTGCAACAACTCTATGTAACAGAAATTAAAAGAACATTTCTGGTCTGCTGACTTATTTGAATGACATTGACATATCATGTAATGGGTGATCTGTGATAGAGGTGCATAGGGAGACTGAAGGCAGGTTAAATCAGAGATTAGAATGGGAGGGAATTATGCATTGACTTTCTGTTGACAACACAGCCTTCATAGAAAAGCATCGTAAGACTGCTCGTGCTTGGCATTAAAGGATTTGGTCAAATCACAGGATGACTGAATGGGGATTTTCACCCCACAGCTCCCAACTGCCAGCCATTCTATATATGCCAGGGGCTACTTGGGGTAAGATATTCATGTTACTTGTGCTACAACAAATGACACATGTATTTTGTACAGATGAAACATGTCTAATGATCAAACATAAATTCTGTGTCTGGTACTGTGTTTTTATGTTTTGTTACTGTTTTATCCTGAATTATATACTTTGTCTGGGTAGGTTGTATTTACTTCTGTTGTCCCAGCTTTCAGTGCATTACCACCAAGCCTGGATGCAACCCCAATTTGATTTTACAAATAATACTCTACAGCATTGGCCCCTTACTTAGCCTGCATGTATCGTGAATCTCTTGCCCAGCACAAAGTCCCAAATGACGGGGAAAAATTTGCAGATGATTTCAGTATATAATAAGGATAAAAGAACGGACCCGCAAAATTAAAGACCAATATCTATAATTTCTGTTTGCTGCAGAATTCTTGTACATATTTTCAGTTTGAATATAATAAACTTTCTTGAAACTCAGAAGCTTATGTCCATGAATCAGCATGGTTTCAGAAAGCATCACTTGTGCGAAACTCAGCTTGCACTTTTCTCACATGATGTACTGTGAACAATGGATGGAGGGTGACAGGCAGATTCTTTATTTCTAGATTTCTGGAAAGCATTTGACATGGTGCCCCATTGCAGGCTGTTAATGAAGCTAAGAGCATATGGAATAAGTTCACAGATATATGAGTGGCTTGAAGACTTCTTAAGTAATAGAAACCAGTGTGTTGCCCCTCAGTGGTGAGGGTTCATCAGAGACAAGGGTATCATCTGGAGTGCCGTAGAGAAGTATGATAGGACCATTGTTGTTCTCTCTATATATAAATTATATGGCAGACATGGTGGGCAGCATCCTGAGGTTGTTTGCTAATGATGCCTTGGTGAACAGTAAGGTGTCGAAATTGAGTGAATGTAAGAAGGTATAAGGTGACTGGGGCAAAATTTCCAGTTGGGGTGATGAGTGTAACTAGCTCTAAATGTGGAAAAATGTAAGGTGATGTGGATGATCAACCCTGTAATGTTCAGATACAGTATTACTAGTTTCCTGCTTGACACACTCATGTTGTTTAAATATCTGGGCATAACAGTGCAAAGCAATATGAAATGGAATGAGCATGTGAGAACTGTGGTAGGGACGGTGAATGGTCGACTTTGCTTTATTGGCAGAATTTTAGGAAAGAGACAGTTCACCTGTAAAGGACATTACATATAGGATGCTGGTGCAACTCATTCTGGAGTACTGATAAAGTGTTTGTTATCCATACTAAGTCAGATTGAAGAAAGATATCTAAAGAATTCAGAGGCAGGCTGCTAGATTTGTTACCAGTAGGTTCAGACAACATGTAAGTATTATGGATTTGCTTCAGGAACTCGAATGGCAATCCCTGGAGGGAAGACAACATTCCTTTTGAGAAACACTATTGAGAAAATTTAGAGAACTGGCATTTGAAGCTGACTGTCAAATGAGTTCATTGCCACCAATATACATTACCTGTAATGGCAGCAAAGATAAGATATGAGAAATTAGGACTCATATGGAGGTACACAGAGAGTCATTTTTCCTTTGCTCTATTTGCAAGTGGGACAGGAAAGGAAAATAACTAGTAGTGCTACAGGTTACCCTGCACCTCGCATTGTTCAGTGGCTTGTGGAGTATCGTCGTAGATGTAGGTGTAGATTCATTCCTCAAGTCCACATACGTGAAAATCAGGCCTCAGTCTTTGATTCATTTTGAAAATTGAAAGATCAAAAGTCAGACATATTAGTCTGTACTGTATACAGTATATGGAAATTTTTAGTCTCAATTCATATTCAGTGCCTCAAGAAAATTTCAAGATCCATATAATGAACATGATTTGCAACACTGAAAAGAGGCTGACTAGAAGTATTGAAGAATTAACCTTGTTTTCCGACTGCTGTGAGACAGTAACTGCTCATGGCATAGCCAGCGTATCAATTTTAGCGATTTATGAAATTTTTCTCTGTGTTATTTATAGAGTGGTACATTTGTGTGTGTCCAGCATAGTTGACATTTCCACTTTTGCACACAATGCAACAATACTTGTGGAACAGATTGAGACCAAGAAGTAAAAAGAAAAGGAAGTGCTTACTTGTCTGCCCCATTCTGGTTCAGTACCTGCAAAAACTGGTAAGGCCTATTGAGACATGGCATATACAGTATTTCACCTGTACTAACAAAGATAGTTGTTGGTTAAAGATGACAAGCTTCCAAAGACCGGATGGATATGGTATTCCATGCCAGTGTGACATTGAGTACATGGGACAGATTATAAAAGCAGTTAAGAAAAGTTGTAAGCAATATCAGCAACATATCCAACTAAATACCTGTAGTGACCAAGATTGTCAGTTACCATTAGTTTCTCTGTTTATGTGAGCTGTCAAAGAGTTTGTGCTCCAGCTGCCAGAGGCACTGGATTTTGGTTTGGTCTCTGTGTGCAGTTACATCAAGTTAGGTTGGCTATACTGCAATAGTGATGTTGCAACAGCAACATCTATACACATAAAAGCCCATACAGTTTTCTGTTCCATCTTGTAAAAGTAAGCTATTGAACAACAACAGTGTATTTAAGAATTCGTTTTTGAGTTGCTACATCAATGAGAGCAAGTAAACATCTGCATGAAAATCTAGATATAAGCATAACAAAGCACACACTTTCAATAACAAAGCAAATAAGTATAGAAAATAAGCATTTGACAATGACCGACACTTGAAAACAATAGTGTATATAGTTTACAAAATAAACAACATCTGAAAGTGTAACTTCTCATTCTTTGTTTTATAATGACATTGTTGCAATAAATAACCAATATTCACAGCTTTTCACTCACCAATTTATGGCAACAATGATGCAATTTCATCTACTTTCCCATCATCACTGTTGCTGCAATCAGTGCAAAACCACCACCACCACCACCACCACCATTGTCATCATCATCATCATCATCATCATCATCATCATCATCATGAGCAAGACAGATCTTTAGATCTTCATTGTCACTGATGATACCTGTGCTGCTTGAATACATTTTTCTATGTGCTCGACCTTTTTTGTCCATGAGGCTGCACCCACTATCACAAGAACTTCACAGAACAGTCTTTCCACATATGTTATTGTAAATGACTTTTTCCTTATGTACATCTTCACATCACTCCGTAGTAGCTCACTGGAGTTAAAATTACAGTGACCTACTGCAAGACAAAATTGATGACAGAAAACCATCACAATATCTCAGGCACTTACGCCTTAAAGTTGATGCAGGTGTTGTACCTAATACCTTGCTATGTACTTTGTGGTAGCTTTCTTCTAGCTCAGGTGAAATTTATAATAGTGTCTCATGGACCTGCCTGAGAGGACACAAGTTCCAATAATCGATAAATTTAGTGGCAGTGCCTTGCAACGGTGCTATCTCATCCAAGGTGACTCATGCAGCTTACATCTGCCTTGCAGACATGATCAAAGCTCTGACTAGAAAAGTTAATTAACTGCTGGCTTGTCACTGCTCCAGCAGTGGCAGGGGACGCTGTTGCAAGAGATCGTGTAGTTGTACCTGCACTGTCTCCTTGGCCCCAAATGGCACAGTGCAGCCACCTTCTTTTCTCTGATATCAAAGGAGTTTGGAGATGAGACGTAAAAGTGTACATCACATTATGCTTACCCAAATGCCATTGGCAGTTGGACATAGACACATCTGATTGCCAATCACAGTCTCAGATGACAGGACAAAAATTTCTTCTGGATTGGTTCAAACTTGTGTATTTATCCATGTACCTTACAGTACTTCAAATGGACTTCATTCTGTCTCTCTGGAGGAAACAATTCATCCAAAGTGACTTACGGCAGTCAACTTATTGAGTTGGAGTTGGGTCTGTGCCAAGCCTTTCCTTTGGAATTTCACCGTTGCTGACTCCACAGGACCCATAACTGAAGCAGACTTCATGTGCATTATCATCTGGTACTAGACATGATGAATTCAAGGCTTGCCAACAGCATCTCAGGCTTTACAACTGCCGGATGCCAATGCAGTGGAGCGATACACAGTGCGAAGCTCGTCCAGATGGCAAGTTGCAAATATGCTGAGTACATGGAACAGTTGACAGCTATAATACGTCCTCCAGGCACTCCAAGAGAGGTAAATCAGTGCAGACCTAGGTGATCGGGTCCTGACTGTCTGGCTTTCGCAAAGGCAGAATTTAACTGTATTATTCAGCCTTCTAGCAGTCTGTGGTCATCAACTCTCTACCTCATACATAAGGAGCATGGCATGTGGCAGCCATGTGATGATTATCATGCACTGAATGCAAGGACAGTGCCCAACAGATATCCAGCTCCCATGTTCCCATGCTAAGCGATTATAAATATGCTCTTTGTGGTGTGTCTGGGTTTAGTGTGCTAAACTCTGCAAAGGCTTTCAAACAAGTTCCTGATGCAGATGAGGACATCCTGAAAATATCCATAATCATGTCTTGTTCAAGAGTGTGTTCATGACATTTGGTCTATGCAATGTTAATGTAGTCTTGGTAAACGGTTGTCATTCTGTTTAGCCTACCTAGATGCCATCCTCGTCTTTACAACCACTGCTAAACAGCACCAGAAACTCTTGGTGGAAGTCTCTAAACACTTAGAACAACATAATATGCTATTAAACACTACCAAGTGTGTATTTGGTTAACCACAGATTACTTTTTGGGCCATCTGATTTCATCAGCAGGGTCACCACTTTTTCCAGACAAAGTAGAAGCCATCATGAAAATTTCAAGAATGTAACCATTAGGAAAGTATATTCTTTTCTAGGACTGCTAAATCTTTACCTGCATCCTCTGCCTGGCTTGGTCAAGTTGCAAGAACCACTAAGTAAAGCACTTTCTGGACCTAAAACTAAGGGAAATTCTTTGAACCAATGAACAGACGTGATGAGCCATGGCTTTGAAGCAACAAAGCAAAGCATAGCAAATGCCACAGTCCTGGCACACCCCCCAATGGTCACACCTCTTGCATTGGTGGTAGATGCTAGCCAGACTACTATTGGTGCTGCATTACACAGCTAGTTGATGGTGCTTGGCAGAAGTGGAGCACTTATGATCAAGACTTTCTTTGTGTTTATGATTCAATCAAGTACTTGCCCCCCCCCCCCCCCCCCTGCCTTCCTCCAGTTGGCAGCCAGAGAGTTCACGATTTTTACCAATCACAAGCCATGCATCTATGCTTTTA
This sequence comes from Schistocerca nitens, assembly GCF_023898315.1. Taxonomy (NCBI): domain Eukaryota; kingdom Metazoa; phylum Arthropoda; class Insecta; order Orthoptera; family Acrididae; genus Schistocerca; species Schistocerca nitens. The sequence continues at coordinate 387,873,687 of NC_064620.1, forward strand.
GACAGAATAACAACATTGTACACAAAGACACCCTGGGATTAGATCATCAACTTTCCTTTTCAAAACGTTTTGTATGGCAAAAGTGTCAGTGCAGCAAGATCATGTGCATGCACCAGAAGGAGATTTTCCAGAACTGATGACACGATTTATGCGTATGTACATTGACATAGTGATTGCTACCTCTGTCAGATGGTCAATGCTATTTATTAATTTCAATTGATTGTTTCACTCATTGACCAGAAACAATACCATTTGGTAACACTTTGGCAGAAATCTAGCTACCCCAAGTATGTGTCAGTTTCCTAAAAGACTAAAACAGTCATTAGTGAAAACACTTTAGAAATTTTTCTTTGCTACAAAAATATTTGAGAAGAAAGTACAGAAGAGATTAGTGCCACAGATTAGTACACACAATTTGCTGTCAAACTTGTAGTTTGGCTTCTGGAAAGGAGTATGCCCAGAAAATGCAATGTATTATTTTGTGTGTGAGGCACTAGCAGTGCTAAGAGCTAGCCTGAGGACGGTAGTAATTTTCTTTGATTTAACAAAACATTTAATTATGTGGATCATGCAATGCTTTGTAAGTTGGAACTTTATGCGATTCAAGAAAAGTGTGTGTGTGTGTGTGTGTGTGTGTGTGTGTGTGTGTGTGTGTGAGGGAAACGTTCTCCTAGTACTTCTGCATTATTATGAAAAACATGCAGTGTGATGTAAGCAAGGTAGTTAATAGGGTCTGGCTTTTGCAGAACATGTTAATGCTTCACTGCAACAAATTGCAATGCATACAGATTCAGACTCTTGTAGAAACAAAATTTTGCTGTCCCAACTTGGTCATACAATCAGCAAAACAGACCATTTTAAATTCTTAGAACTGGGGCTAGGTGGAAGGCTTTCTTGGAAGTGTCACATTCAAGATGTTCTGCAGAAACTGAATGCTGCTGTCTTCACAGTAAGAATAATCTCCACTGTCTTTGAAAATGAAACACAAAGGCCTGTTTACTTTTGCTCTATTATCTTGTATAGTGTTATATTTTGGGGCAGTTCTGTGCACTCACGGAGAATATTCTTATCCCAAAGCAGGCAGTCAGACAGAACTGTGGTGTCATTCGTGAACTTCATGTAGGCCACTGTTCAGATGTCACAGAATACTAAGGCAATCCCTGTACATATATTCCACCACAGGATTTGCTGTTTACAATACTGACCTATCCAGAAGAAACTGCAACATTCATTCAGTGAACACTAAACAGAAAAATGATATACACTGAGATAACACTCATTAAGCATTGTACTGAAAGAAATGAAATGTTTAACAGATTTTATTTTTGATAAGTTGGTGGTAAACTCCAAGTCTTTGAATCTAAGATGAAAGGTTTCCTTGTGGAGTGCTCCTTCTACTCTCTTTGGGAGTCATTTGCAGTAATTCGGTACTTCTGTCTAATGTGCTGTTTTTTTTTAATCTCTCACAAATTTTGTTATGTTTTATTTATTCTTTGTTTGTAAGTTTTCAAATCAGCCGACAATAAAATCGTTCCATGACCAAGTAGCTTTGGGTAGCATGGTTGCATGGAACCTGATAAATAAATGAAAAAAAACCTCATTTACTGGTGATGTTAGCAAACACATAAATGAATGAATAAAATCCTCTTTCACTGGCAATGTTAGCAAACACATGATATAATTTTGAACACATGAATTTTTATGTCATTGCACTAGATGTACTTTCACTGGACGCACCTCATTGCTGCAAAAAATTTTTTAGTGATATGTTGTAGACTGCCTCAATTTATTATGAACTTGGTTCTCATTCATTTACTTTCTGTTTGTTTTGCTTCAGTTTTAAGAATGGATCTCTCACAAGGGAACGGATTAGAGATGACTGTGCAGAGCGATCATGGAATCTTTTCAATGAGCTTCTGGACAGCACACCTAGAGGCAACTTTGGAAATATGGGTAAATAATTTCTTCACAAACGAAACTACTCTTCTATTCATGACATGTTTACTTTGCTTATTTTCCAAGTTCATGTTTTAAACTTTTTTTGTCAGTGACATTTTAGGTGGTAATCATTCCTCTTTTCTGATCATTAAACATTCATAATTGGTAGAACAATCGCAAAAAATATCTGAGGCCTCGGTTTAAGTCTCAGTTTGGCACAGCTGTTGACAGATAGCTAATTGTTCCAATCAAGACATCAAACCCCATATCTTCTGTGGATGCATAAAAAGCTCTGCTCATCTCATGACTGCCAACCATTAACAGTACCTTGATTTTAATAACTGCATCCCATCCACAGTAAAAAATCTCTCTCATGCAGACTGTTCACCCATCTACAGTAACAAACAAACCCTTGACCAGTAGGCTAACGACATTGCTAAGGCCTTCACAGGCAAGCACTATCCTCCAAGAGTAGTCTGCAAACAGATGTCTCATGCCATATCCACACATGACTCTAATCCTCCAAACCAACTGAAAAAGAGCACCATCCTCATTACCCTTTATCACTACAGACTCTTAACAACTTAATGACATGGTTTGAAAGGGCTGTGAATGTTTATAATCATGCCTCTAAATGGGGCACATCTTATCCATAATCCTTCCACTCCTCTCAAAATATAATTCTGTCACCCAACCCAAGTTACATGACCCCAGTCTTTGGCTGCTGAGGTCAGATTGTGAACAGCAGCACGAGGCCAGAAAGGTTACAGGAATGTAGGTTATATTGGAAGGAGAGTTTCCACCTGCACAGTTCAGAAAATCTGGTGTTTGTGGGAAGTATCCAGATGGCACAGGTTATGAAACAGTCACTGAAATGAAGAATGTGATGTTGGACGACGTGCTGAGCAGTCAGGTGGTCCAGATGCTTCTTGGCCACAGTTTGTTGGTGGCCATTCATGTGAACAGATGATTTGTTGATTGTCATGCCCATGTAGAATGCAGCACAGTGGCTGCTGCTTACCTTGTAGATCACATGAACAGTTTCACAGGTAGCCCTGCCTTTGATGGGGTAGATGACGCTTGTGACCAGACTGGAGTACTTGGTGTTGGGAAGATGTCTGTATGTCTATTACAGGGATATGAGCCATGAGGCAAGGGGTTGGGAGCAGAGGCTTTGTAGGGATGGACGAGGATATTGTGTAGGTTCAGTGGGTGGTGGAATAACACTGTGAGAGGGGTGGGAAGGATAGTGGGTAGGACATACCCCATGTAAGGGCATGAAAAGAGGTAGTAGAAACCCTGGCAGAGAATGTGTTTCAGTTGGTCCGTCCTGGGTGATACTGAGTCACGAGGGTAGTTTTTGAGGGTGGGGCAAATGAAGTAGGTCTGCAAGTCAGGGTTTGTCAGCTATGAGGGGATGTGGGAGATGTTTGGAGATTGTAGTTTAGGTTGTGGATGGTGGTAGCCCAAGGTGGGAGTAAGGAGTGGAGTGAAGGTGTGCATGCTGTCCGCATGAATCTAGCCTCTTCCCTGTTCCCATTCCAGCACTACACAGCCCTCTGTTCCACCAACACACCCAAAGGCTTTTTATTTTTCTGCTCCCTCCCCCCCCCCTCCCCTCTCCCCTGCACTTCGTCAAACTTCCCGACTGCACGTAGCTGCTCTACCCTCTCTCCACCTCATGCCTGTAGGCTCCAACAAGCAACACGTTACTGTCCCTCACCCCTAAGCTGCTATTCCTCCCCTCCCTGCCTCAGCATCCTCTTTACATGCATCATGTGCTGCTGCTCGCAGTCTGGCTTCAGCATCCAGAGACTGTGGTTGTGTGTGTGTGTGTGTGTGTGTGTGTGTGTGTGTGTGTGTGTGTGTGTGTGTGTGTGTGTGTGTGTTGTCTATTTTCAACCTTGGACTTGGCTGGTAGTTCACTTCCTGACAATCATTTTTTTGTGCCTGTCTGAAACTCAGTGTCTCCACTATATGGTGAGTAGCAACTATTTGTTTCATAAAATTGTTACATTCCATCCTGGATTTTCCATTGTTTTATTTTGCCTGATGGCTTTTCTTCCATCCCATAACTCAGTGCTGTTCTCCTTTGTTACTATTTTCTAATGCATTACAATACTCAGTGGCCTTCCTTCTTTTTCTTCTTTCCTGTGTTTCTCTTGTCGCCTTACAAACCACACAGCACTCGCTATTTATGAGCCACGCTGTATCAGCTATATTGGCTGCACACAATAGATGGCTCCAATATCGCACTGATTGTTGGTGCAGCAGTTCACGTCACACGACACCCGCTGATATCATTAATCCCATACCTTCAAATTGAGCAATCGTCCTGCATCCTCCTGTATTTTCACTTGTTATTTCCCATACCTTCCTGTGCCCCACAAATTTTTATCTCAGCCTATCAACCCCTTTCCACCCCTCCTCCCCCTTCTCCACTCTATTCCCGTTCACAACTACTAACTTCACCTAATCTAGTCAGATCTGATGTCCCCCTTCACACTTATCCACCCATTGACCTGAAAACCAAATTATAATCTGTGACCTCTTTGTGTCTTCACTCCAATTTCAGTTGGTTTCCACCTTTCACTTTTGACCTGCTCCCTCAGAGTTCATCTTGTTTTCCTTCACTTCTTCTGTCTCATACTATCGTGATTTTTCCCACCTAATTGGGTGTATTTTTATGAGTTTTTTTAGACATATTTCTACATTATTTATGTATTTTTATCCTCCCCCATGGATCCTTGCTCCTTCCATCTGTGTCGATACAGAAAAGTTTGCTTATCCGTTGCCAGAACCCAGTCCCACATTCTGTTTCTGTGTTGTTACTTGGCTCATTGAATCCCCCCAAATGGCCTTACCATCAAATTACCCATCTCTGGCTGCCACAATGCCTTCCTCAATGAACTCCATCTGTTCAGATTCTGCCAGTCCTTAGCCTTCACCAACTTAGTCCTGCAAAAACCATATCAATCAGGCCCAAACCTTCTTGCAATACCTCCTCTCCACCCATAAAATTCTCCTGCTATGCAATTGCAAATTCCTGAATCCCATATCACACATTGAAACTGTTGCCCTCCGTGAAAAAGAAAGAGCAACATGCCACCTCAAAAACTCTCTACTGTGTTCAATTCCTACTCCAACTTGGACTACCACTATCAGCCACCTATACTACAACCTCCAAATCTGCCCCACGTCCCCTCATAACTGACAAATCCTGCCTCAGAGACCTACTACATTTACCCCACCCTCAAAAACTCCCTCCCACCACCACACAGAATCTGGAAGGTAAACAGACCTGTAACACAGTCATGAATCTTTCCTCCAAAAGCCTTATCCCCGCAGAAATATCAGTCCTTTTTAAATGCCTCACCATTTTCCCCACTCCCAAATTCAATCATGCAGGACTTATTAAGGACCTTCTGCCCTTCTCACAGTCCCCACAGTGGACTGTTTTGCTGCCAACACTACCAATCAGACGCAACCAGAGACCAATGTTAAACACTGCCTAACTCAGTTCACTCCTCCATCTAATTGTGATCAACCCCCACTGCCCCAAATCACCCCATGTCAACTTTCCAGAATTTCTTAACCATGCACCTTGCCTCGCCATCATAGCACAAATCCCTCAACATGCAAACTACCCATACATTCATAGAGATAACTACAATCCACCTCCTAAAAACTGATCCCAACCTTATAATATTACCCACTGGCAAAGACTCCACCACTGTTGTTCAGGATTGCAAGGATTACCTGACAGAAGGATTCTGCCAGCCATGAGATTCATTCACCTACAAACCTCGCTACAGTGACCACAATCCAGAAATCCAGCAGGATCTCCAGTCTCTCCTCAAATCCTTAGGCCCATCCCAGAACCTCTGCCCAAAGTCCATCTCTCCCCTCACCCCTAACACTCCCAACACTCTTACCTTATATATGCTTCTTGAAGTCCTTATACCCAACCACCCTAGATGCCCCATTGTTTGTGGTCGGTTACTGACAGCGTGCTCCAGTTTCTCTCCATATATTGCTTGTATTTCCTATTTTGAACACTTTGCTACATTCTAAAATGTCAGTTTTTCTAATTTATTTTAATTTTGTATGTTTTTGAAGGTTGTTTTTGGATTTAGCTAAAACTACAGTACTGCTTACAATTCTGATTACTGTGGTTTCCTTTTGTTTAGTTATGCCTGTAGCAGATATTCCTTTACATATATGTATTGCATCTTTAGGGATAAAGGCTGAATGTTCTTCAAACACCTGTGCTTCCATGCAAATTTCACTCTACTCTCTATTTTAACAACATTTGTTTTATTTCCTATAATGTTCAAATTATTTTCAGGTTTCAGTAGTCAAATTTAATGCTCTTTAAGATTTACAAATTTAAAGATTCCAGCTCCAGAATGAAAAAAACTGTTCTTACATGATTCAAGTGCATGCAAAAGTACCAGGTGGTTATAATAAAACTGATGGTGTTTTGAGTGCTGCAGTGTAGGCTATAAGATTTACAAATTTAAAGATTCCAGCTCCAGAATGAAAAAAACTGTTCTTACATGATTCAAGTGCATGCAAAAGTACCAGGTGGTTATAATAAAACTGATGGTGTTTTGAGTGCTGCAGTGTAGGCTGTATACATCACAGGATGCTGAAACATTGCAGATATGTTCATTAATCAGTGTGCTTGTGAAGTATGCTGAAAAAAATTACAGTTCCACTTTCTGCCACCATCTGAAAATATGCCACTGTAAGCACTCAGAATGTAATGCGGGTGCATGAAATGGGGAAAAACTACAAAACACATAATAACGACTGTTCTAGCATGTTTATTAGGATATAGTCAAGAGTTACAACACATGTTTGATATGGTTTCCACACTCAGTGACATGCTGCATCCATCACACAGCATTGGGAATAGTTGCTTGGAGCATGTTTGATGTAATGCTGTCCTTGAGGTCAAGAAGAGTGCGGATACATCCCTGATAGGCCTGACTTTTCAGATATCCTCATAACCAAAAGTTGTTGCCAAAGGTTTCTCAAAACAAATCTTTCTCCTGACAAGTGACATGTGGTGTCACCCATTTTGGATGAATACAATGGTATATGACCCAGTTGTATTCTTATAAAGCTGGAATCACATGTTGCACAAGGAGGTATTTATAAAGTGCAGATGCCCACTGTAGGCCTAACTGGCCTGCTTGGTGTCATCTCCTTGAAGAAAAACGGACCAAGCACAAGGAGCTTGTGACACCACACCATACAGTCACATAAGTGGTGTGCAGTGGATGTTCCTGAATGACATGTGGTGGAGTAGAACACCATATGTGACAGTTCTGAGCATTCACAATACCATACAGCATAAAATGTGCCTCATCTGTCCAAAGAATATTTCATGGCAACATGTCATCCATTTTGATATGTGCCAAAACATAAAGGGTGAAATCACATCACAGAAGCCTATCTTGGGGCTTCATTTGGTGCACATTCTGTATTTTGTAAGGATATAAAATACACCATAAAATCTTTTGAATTGTTGACTCAGGGACAGATAATTCCCATAACACAGCTTGGGCACTGGCTGCAGAATTTGAGGCATGTACTGTACAGTTGGCTATTGCTACAGGAACTTCATCAACAACTGCCATGGGAATGGGCCACTTCCTTCTCCCCCGCTGCACCACCTAATTCGCTTGTTTGTCCAGATTTCTAGATTGTATTCTTTAGCCCATTTATTGACATGGCTCTCTTTGCAGCTGTTTCTGTCAGCAATATTTCTGAAATGCAGTGCTGCTATTGCTGCCATTCTGATAAAACAACTTTACCAGCAGTATTTGGTCTTTGTTCTCAACAGCTATTGCACTTTGTTTGGAAAACTTCAGCCTTCTTAACTATTTATACCAAGTCATTTCACAAAAGAAATTAATAAATGATGCCAAGGAACTAACAGGTTACTGGCATCAAAACAGGGAACATTTCACATTCTGAGTGCTTACAGTGCCATATTTTCACCCAGTGGCAGCAAGTGGAACTACTTTTTTTTTCAGCATACTCCATGAATGCATCAATTAATGAAAGGCAAGTATTTTGAGAAATGGTGGAATAGTTTCCACCAAATTTTTTTGTAAAAATCTAAAAGGTGGCCTTCATGCAATACTTGGAGTGTACACTCTGCTAATTTTTTTCCCAAATCAGATAGCACCGATCAGTTCCTTGATTTTATGACAAAACTGAGATATCCCATCTTATGCTAACACCAAGAATTGTCTTCCAATAGATATTCATTCAAAATAATAATCTGTTTGTAATTATCTTCATGGCCCCAAAAAACTAAATGAATTGCACATTATAAAGAACAATAATCAAATCCTTGGTAGATATGTTTGTCATAATTTTGTATATTGAGATCTGTTTAGTCTTCAGACAGCCTGTCATCATTTGCAATCCTCCTTTTTGCTTATGATGACCAGCCATCAAACAGGTGTAGACATGATGTAGCTCTTATGACTGTCCTCCAGGTCAAGAAGAGTCCGGATACATCCCTGATAGACCTGACTTTTCAGATATCCTCATAACCAAAAGTTGTTGACTAAGGTTTCTCAAAACAAATCTTTTTGAGATAGTTGAAAAAGAGGAAGACACATTGAACATGATATTGCCTTTAATTACTGTAACTTTTCCTTGTGTAAATTATGTATTTATTATTTTATTCAATACAGAATGAATGTGATGTCAGTGTTTTACTGGTCTGTAAATAATTTACTCAATAAAATCAGTTTCTTTACTATATGTGAAAGAAGAAGAGATCCAATGCACGCTTGTCGCGCGTGTGTGTGTGTGTGTGTGTGTGTGTGTGTGTGTGTGTGTGTGTGTGTGTGTGTGTGAAGACACACAGAATTGAAGTAACTGTAGCAGGTAGTAGTGGATGTAAGTACATAAAACACACCGAATTTCTAGTTTTAGAAACAACTGTTTTCTTTTTTCATTTAAATTAAAAAGGAAGTAGATGTAAGGATGAGTAAAGACATACACACAAGAAGTGTAATATGGGAATAATCACTCAGGTTTGTGGGACAAGAAATACACATACCTTATCAAATATGAATAATGGTTCAATGGAAGGGCATGTAGAAGTAATGAGAACATAGGAGAAAGAATGATGCAAGTGTATTTGAAAGATGGGAACAGTTTGTACAGTTTGTAAGGCATTTGACAAGTGAAAATATTAAGAATTGTACTTGTACATTTAAGAGACATATATGTTAAATTAATATAAAATAAAGGAAATGAGATATAAAGATATGAAAGGGAGAAGGAGAGTTGAAATTTCATCCTGTGTAAACATACAGAGAAACAACTTAGAGAATGCCCAACCTGCCTCCATTATTTCCACATCTTACAGCCACACTACCAACCAATTTAAGTAGAAGATTTGCTGTACATCTGAAATATTGGCAGTACTACTTACTCATAACACAAATCAGGGCAACCAATGTCATAAAATTCTGTCATGAGCTGGCAATCATTAATCAACTGCTGTATCTGGACATTGATTTTCTTACATCATGCTTCAAAGTGAATCCCTTCCTACCTGTTACTGCCTTCACACCAACCTACAATAGCTTTTGTCACCAATCAAACCCCAAAATTAATGTAACCAAACACTTGCTGCTCCTCAACTTACTTCCTTGCCATGTGGTATGCACTGCCAAGATTGACTCCCATCAACAACTTGTCCTATGCACTTTCCTTCAACTCATTCCATTACCTTCATCAGTAAGACTTACACCTCAAAGTGAGTCACTCATTGGACAATCAATGCCATATATTAGGTGACAAGAAAACAGTTTTCATCTTTCCTTGTAGGTATAAGTATTATAAATTAGTATCACCATTAAGTTCTCACCAATCACTGACAGAGAGTCTGTATTAATAGCCATGCAGAGCACGCTTTGAAATGCAGTAATGGTCACTGTTATGGTTTCTTAATCATGTTAATGATTTGTATTCTTCCTAGCAGGACCAGGATCTCAGAATCTGTTGCCCTTAAATTGCTACAAAGTATGTGCTTGGTTATTTTCATACAACTTTTCTCTGCTTGTTGTCTCCTATGTTCTTGTTTCATTCCACCATATCTCTGTTATTGTCTTTACCTACTTTGTATTTATGTTGTCCTCTCCTACATCTTTTTTGTTTGAAACTTCCTGGAAGATTAAAACTGTGTGCCCGACCGAGACTCGAACTCGGGACCTTTGCCTTTCGCGGGCAAGTGCTCTACCAAGTAAAGCTGTGAGTACCAGGCGTGAGTCGTGCTTCGATAGCTCATGGTAGAGCACTTGCCTGCGAAAGGCAAAGGTCCCGAGTTCGAGTCTCGGTCGGGCACACAGTTTTAATCTGCCAGGAAGTTTCATATCAGCGCACACTCCGCTGCATAGTGAAAATCTCATTCTGGATCTTTTTTGTTTTCTTTCCTCTCCTTCCAATTCTTCTCCACTACTTGTTCACTCATATTCCTCTGTTGCTGTTCGCCGTTGTCTCAGTTGAACTTCTTGTGTTAATCTTCACTCCCTGCATTCTAACTTCCAGATATCACCTATTGTTTACATTTGATTGTTGATTTTCCACCTTCTTTATTTTGCTGTTTCTTTCTTGATCAGGAATCTTGCTCGATTATCCAACTTAATTATTTAATATCTCTGTCTCATCTATCAACTTGGTTTCTTTTAAGAGATAGAGTTTATTCTTCTTAGTCTTCTGAAAGATAGAATTTTTTCATGTTTGTGTCTGTTGCTACTGTATAAATACATGTTTTTTTGTCTTTGTTTGACTTCAGTTTTTCATGGATACAGATTTTTTCATAATCTATTTATTATTAATTTTAGGAGTGATTTAATCTAGTCGATTCCATTCTGTTTCAGGACTTTACTTTGATGCACAAGAAATTATACCATTTGTTCAAGGGGATTTTCGTTACAACAAAGCTGGTGATCGAGTGTCTAGGTTCAGTAGTAAGGAAGTAGAAGTTCGAGCTGCCATCGAAGGGCAGTTTATAGCACGGAGAGCTCATGCAGAAGATCTTGGTCTTTCTGTAGGTTGGTAATTTTGTGCCAAGTATTTTTTCAAGTGCATGTAACACTGTACAGTTATGTGACTGGTAGATGATCTAAACCAGAAGATAATTTGAATTTTTTGCCGCATCAGATAACAGATTGTTAGCCATCTTTACCCCTTTTATCTTCTGTTTCGACGTTTAATTTGGTTTCTGGTTGAACATTTTAATATGTTATAGTTTGAAACTACAAAAAACTGTAGAAATACTCTCAACTATTTTTACATGAAATGAATGAAACAAGGAATAGGACCCTGGCTTCATATAATTTTATGTAGATGAATGTCTGTGTCAGTGCATATGTGTTAAGTTCAGTAAGTTGTTCACCTAATAATGTAACACAACATTACCAACTTCTGCTGAAGACAGATTGTCAAATCTTCAAAAATTTGGTAACTTTTTTTTTTTTTAGGCAATGATATGAGAATCCTGGCAACAGGTGGCGCATCAGCAAACCAAACTATTCTTCAGGTCTTAGCAGATGTTTTCAATGCAGATGTCTATGTTTTGGTGAGTTATATGGAAAACAATTTACAGTTGTTATGTAATGCATAAATACATGAATACATTGATAGTTTGATCATATTGCATTGTTGAAAGTTGTTAACAAATTTAAAAGTGTGGATAATAGAGATCAAAATGGAATGAAGATTAGAATCATTAGAGACAAAACACTAGCTCAGACTGAGAAAGGAAACTGCCCAAGTCATTTTCATAAGAATCAACTTAGCATTTGCCTTAACTGCTTTAGGGAAACTATGGAAAACCTAAATCTGGATAACCTAACAGAGGTCCAAACCACTGTCCACCTGTATTCAAGTATGATGTCTTATCACCTCACCGCCTAAATCAGAGAAGTTAAGATAAAAAGTAAAGTAAATTGTGTAGGTCAACCTTGTATTTTAAATATGATACAGTAGTTATTAATAATAGGATAATGTGCAATCACTACTCCCTGCCAAATGTAGACTCTTTCAATGAGTGTATACTTTCTTTAAGACATCACCTTGTTTTATGTTGCACTTTACACACTTGCACACTACAGCAGAGGCTATTCTGTTCACAGATTATGTTGCAAGAAATAATAGTTGCTTGTGCTATTTTGTAATACTATAGCCCCCCCCCCCCCATGAACCATGGACCTTGCCGTTGGTGGGGAGGCTTGCGTGCCTCAATGATACAGATAGCCGTACCGTAGGTGCAACCACAACGGAGGGGTATCTGTTGAGAGGCCAGACAAACGTGTCGTTCCTGAAGAGGGGCAGCAGCCTTTTCAGTAGTTGCAGGGGCAACAGTCTGGATGATTGACTGATCTGGCCTGGTAACACTAACCAAAATGGCCTTGCTGTTCTGGTACTGCGAACGGCTGAAAGCAAGGGGAAACTACAGCCGTAATTTTTCCCGAGGGCATGCAGCTTTACTGTTTGATTAAATGATGATGGCATCCTCTTGGGTAAAATATTCTGGAGGTAAAATAGTCCCCCATTCGGATCTCCGGGCAGGGACTACTCAAGAGGACATTGTTATCAGGAGAAAGAAAACTGGTGTTCTACGGATCGGAGTGTGGAATGTCAGATCCCTTAATCAGGCAGGTAGGTTAGAAAATTTAAAAAGGGAAATGGATAGGTTAAAGTTAGATATAGTGGGAATTACTGAAGTTCAGTGGAAGGAGGAACAAGACTTCTGGTCAGGTGAATACAGGGTTATAAATACAAAATCAAATAGGGGTAATGCTGGAGTAAGTTTAATAACGAATAAAAAAATAGGTGTACAGGTAAGCTACTACAAACAGCATAGTGAACGCATTATTGTGGCCAAGATAGACACGAAGCCCACGCCTACTACAGTAGTACAAGTTTATATGCCAACTAGCTCTGCAGATGCCAAAGAAATTGATGAAATGTATGATGAGATAAAAGAAATTATTCAGGTAGTGAAGGGAGATGAAAATGTAATAGTCATGGGTGGCTGGAATTCGTCAGTAGGAAAAGGGAGAGAAGGAAACATAGTAGGTGAATATGGATTGGGGCTAAGAAATGAAAGAGGAAGCCGCCTGGTAGAATTTTGTGCAGAGCATAACTTAATCATAGCTAATACTTGGTTTAAGAATCATCAAAGAATGTTGTATACATGGAAGAACCCTGGAGATACTAAAAGGTATCAGATCGATTATACACTCCTGGAAATGGAAAAAAGAACACATTGACACCGGTGTGTCAGACCCACCATACTTGCTCCGGACACTGCGAGAGGGCTGTACAAGCAATGATCACACGCACGGCACAGCGGACACACCAGGACCCGCGGTGTTGGCCGTCGAATGGCGCTAGCTGCGCAGCATTTGTGCACCGCCGCCGTCAGTGTCAGCCAGTTTGCCGTGGCATACGGAGCTCCATCGCAGTCTTTAACACTGGTAGCATGCCGCGACAGCGTGGACGTGAACCGTATGTGCAGTTGACGGACTTTGAGCGAGGGCGTATAGTGGGCATGCGGGAGGCCGGGTGGACGTACCGCCGAATTGCTCAACACGTGGGGCGTGAGGTCTCCACAGTACATCGATGTTGTCGCCAGTGGTCGGCGGAAGGTGCACGTGCCCGTCGACCTGGGACCAGACCGCAGCGACGCACGGATGCACGCCAAGACCGTAGGATCCTACGCAGTGCCGTAGGGGACCGCACCGCCACTTCCCAGCAAATTAGGGACACTGTTGCTCCTGGGGTATCGGCGAGGACCATTCGCAACCGTCTCCATGAAGCTGGGCTACGGTCCCGCACACCGTTAGGCCGTCTTCCGCTCACGCCCCAACATCGTGCAGCCCGCCTCCAGTGGTGTCGCGACAGGCGTGAATGGAGGGACGAATGGAGACGTGTCGTCTTCAGCGATGAGAGTCGCTTCTGCCTTGGTGCCAATGATGGTCGTATGCGTGTTTGGCGCCGTGCAGGTGAGCGCCACAATCAGGACTGCATACGACCGAGGCACACAGGGCCAACACCCGGCATCATGGTGTGGGGAGCGATCTCCTACACTGGCCGTACACCACTGGTGATCTTCGAGGGGACACTGAATAGTGCACGGTACATCCAAACCGTCATCGAACCCATCGTTCTACCATTCCTAGACCGGCAAGGGAACGTGCTGTTCCAACAGGACAATGCACGTCCGCATGTATCCCGTGCCACCCAACGTGCTCTAGAAGGTGTAAGTCAACTACCCTGGCCAGCAAGATCTCCGGATCTGTCCCCCATTGAGCATGTTTGGGACTGGATGAAGCGTCGTCTCACGCGGTCTGAACGTCCAGCACGAACGCTGGTCCAACTGAGGCGCCAGGTGGAAATGGCATGGCAAGCCGTTCCACAGGACTACATCCAGCATCTCTACGATCGTCTCCATGGGAGAATAGCAGCCTGCATTGCTGCGAAAGGTGGATATACACTGTACTAGTGCCGACATTGTGCATGCTCTGTTGCCTGTGTCTATGTGCCTGTGGTTCTGTCAGTGTGATCATGTGATGTATCTGACCCCAGGAATGTGTCAATAAAGTTTCCCCTTCCTGGGACAATGAATTCACGGTGTTCTTATTTCAATTTCCAGGAGTGTATAATGCTAAGACAGAGATTTAGGAACCAGGTATTAAATTTTAAGACATTTCCAGGGGCAGATGTGGACTCTGACCACAATCTATTGGTTATGAACTGTAGATTAAAACTGAGGAAACTGCAAAAAGGTGGGAATTTAAGAAGATGGGACCTAGATAAACTGAAAGATCCAGAGATTGTACAGAGTTTCAGGGAGAGCATAAGGGAACAATTGACAGGAATGGGGGAAAGAAATACAGTAGAAGAAGAATGGGTAGCTTTGAGGGATGAAATAGTGAAGGCAGCAGAGGATCAAATAGGTAAAAAGACGAGGGCTATTAGAAACCCTTGGGTAACAGAAGAAATATTGAATTTAATTGATGAAAGGAGAAAATATAAAAATGCAGTAAATGAAGTAGGCAAAAAGGAATACAAACGTCTCAAAAATGATGTCGACAGGAAGTGCAAAATGGCTAAGCAGGGATGGCTAGATGACAAATGTAAGTATGTAGAGGCTTATCTCACTAGGGGTAAGATAGATACAGCCTACAGGAAAATTAAAGAGACTTTTGGAGAAGAGAGAGCCACTTGTATGAATATCAAGAGCTCAGATGGAAACCCAGTTCTAAGCAAAGAAGGGAAAGCAGAAAGATGGAAGGAGTATATAGAGGACCTATACAAGGGCAATGTACTTGAGGACAATATTGTGGAAATGGAAGAGGATGTAGATGAAGATGAAATGGGAGATATGATATTGCATGAAGAGTTTGACAGAGCACTGAAAGACCGGAGTCGAAACAAGGCCCCTGGAGTAGACAACATTCCATTAGACCTACTGACAACCTTGGGAGAGCCAGTCCTGACAAAACTCTACCATCTGGTGAGCAAGATGTATGAGACAGGCGAAATACCCTCAGACTTCAAGAAGAATATAATAATCCCAATCCCAAAGAAAGCAGGCGTTGACAGATGTGAAAATTACCGAACTATCAGTTTAATAAGTCACAGCTGCAAAATACTAACGCAAATTCTTTAAGACGAATGGAGAAACTGATAGAAGGCGACCTCGGGGAAGATCAGTTTGGATTCCGTAGAAATGTTGGAACACGTGAGGCAATACTGACCCTATGACTCTCTTTCAAATTCTGAAGGTGGCAGGGATAAAATACAGAGAGCGAAAGGCTATTTACAATTTGTACAGAAAGCAGATGGCAGTTATAAGAGTCGAGGGGCATGAAAGGGAAACAGTGGTTGGGAAGGGAGTGAGACAGGGTTGTAACCTCTCCCCAATGTTATTCAATCTGTATATTGAGCAAGCAGTAAAGGAAACAAAAGAAAAATTCGGAGTAGGTATTAAAATCCATGGAGAAGAAATAAAAACTTTGAGGTTCGCTGATGACATTGTAATTCTGTAAGAGACAGCAAAGGACTTGGAAGAGCAGTTGAACGGAATGGACATTATCTTTAAAGGAGGATGTATGATGAACATCAACAAAAGCAAAACGAGGATAATGGAATGTAGTCAAATTAAGTCGGGTGATGCTGAGGGAATTAGATTAGGAAATGAGACACTTAAAATAGTAAATAAGGTTTGCTATTTGGGGAGCAAAATAACTGATGATGGCCGAAGTAGAGAGGATATAAAATGTAGACTGGCAATGACAAGGAAAGCGTTTCTGAAGAAGAGAAATTTTTTAATATCGAGTATAGATTTAAGTGTCAGGAAGTCATTTCTGAAAGTATTTGTATGGAGTGTAGCCATGTATGGAAGTGAAACATGGACGATAAATAGTTTAGACAAGAAGAGAATAGAAGCTTTTGAAATGTGGTGCTACAGAAGAATGCTGAAGATTAGATGGGTTGATCACATAACTAATGAGGAGGTATTGAATAGAATTGGGGAGAAGAGAAGTTTGTGGCACAACTTGACTAGAAGAAGGGATCGGTTGGTAGGACATGTTCTGAGACATCTAGGGATCGCCAATTTGGTATTGGAGGGCAGCGTGGAGGGTAAAAATCGTAGAGGGAGACCAAGAGATGAATACACTAAACAGATTCAGAAGGATGTAGGTTGCAGTAGGTACTGGGAGATGAAGAAGCTTGCACAGGATAGAGTAGCATGGAGAGCTGCATCAAACCAGTCTCAGGACTGAAGGCCACAACAACAACAACAACAACATAGTCCTCTGATATTTTATCATTGGAGTCTTTAATCAATATGAATTTTGAAAAGGGAGGTTAGGCTAAAATATATTATATTACACTGGTGAAGCCAACTTTTGAGAATGTATTCCGAACATTTCATGAATTCAGCATTTACTCTACTTTCATTCATTTTTGTCATAGTAACAGGGAGCTGAACAGTTTCAAGTATATAGCAGTTTTTGTTTTGTTGAAATTAACATTTATTTAATTTTTCAGGAATTCAGCATATTTGCACTCACATCTGACAAAATTGTTTTGTGCAGTTCCTAGTGATATAATTTTATTTCCATTTAACTTTTTTTTCGCAAATTTGTGACTTCTTTTCAACATGTAGGCTACACTGATATTGGTTAACCCAAAGTGAATCTTTAATGTCAGGTACAGTGCACATTAACTTAATTTTTGTTAACAAATTCATCAGAATATGACCCAACTTCTTCTCTCCTGTAATGAATGCTTGCACTTTACTACAAAAGTGGTCAATCATAAGCTTTGCGACATATTTGTCCACAAATCCTGCTTTTCTGAATATCTAACTTTTTTCAGTACAATGAATTTCAAATGAATTATCAGACTCATGCTCGTAAATATAGTGTGGTGGATGGAGGTGTGCAATGACTGTTACTGGGTGATGGAAGCAAAATTTGTGTCTTTCAGGAAACGTTAAACTCCCACCTAAGGTGTCCTGGGTTTGCATGATGACAAGGGAGACAGGTGTGACTCCTGAGTGTAGCATTGCAGGAAGGCAGAAAGACAGGCTGCAGATAGACATGAGTGTGAACATAACAATTCTTTGTTATTCCATTAAAATTGAACAAGTATATATGTGCATACGTGTACAGAACACAGTCTGGAGTTGTCCCTGAATCAGAGAGGCATGATGGCATATGGCCTGGCAGCATATCCGGACAACTGGAACACAGGCTTCTTACTTGGAGAATGCCAATTTGGTGGATGCTGGCATTGTGGTGGCCAAGCAGAGCACTCGCCATGGCTCTGTTGCCAGCAAAAGGCATCCAGTGCCATCTACTATTGTTGTTCAAACAAATTTCAGGCTTGCAGTCGGTTGTCGTTCAATACTTAGCACGATATTTCAACTGGGCACCTGCCAGTCATCTTCAGGTGAGCCATCGCAGACTGGCGAAAACATCCTCCATTCCGCAATATATAGCGTATTGTAACTATTCTGCGCATACGTCGAAAACTTGATAGATGAACCACACTGCCTGCCGGCAGCGCCATCGCTGGTGGAATAGCGGAACTCAGTCGCCCTCTGCGTTGCTGTTTGGTGCAGCCGTCGGTGCACTCTGTCGTCTTCTATTAGAGCAAATTGTGGAGATGATGGGATTCCATGCACTGTCCAACTGATAGCCACTGCCATGGTTTAACAGATTTTCCGCCAGTCGTATTTCTACGGATTCTTTAATAATGGAGTCACAGAACGATGTTGCTGTGGACAAAATCATTGTTTTCTCATACTCCATTGAATGTCCAGTAGAAATACAATGTTCAGCAATAGCGGACTTGCTTGGCTGCAAAAGGCGGTTGTAACGTTGATGTTCAGTGCAGCGTTCTTGCATGGTGCGTGTGGTTCTTGTCGACCAGAGTCAAAATGTGGACCGTGTGGCAGTGGTAGCTTGTTGTGCAGGAAGTCTCATAGAGGCAGCAGCAGAGTATTGGCTGCATCAGAAGTATGGCCTCGTCCAGTACAGCATATTCCATTTGTACTGATTATGAGTGCATCAGCAGAACACTGACACATGGCAGACAACATTACATGACCGTGCTGTGCCAATGATCTACTTGGCTGAGCCAGGGTTTAAATACCGGTGCCCGGAGCTGACCACATGGAGAATGTAGCACTGTCGGGTTCTTAGGTCACACAGAAGTATCGTGAATGAGGACCTGTGTCCCAGAGCCTGCAGTTATCACGTGAAAGGAGGTCAGAGCAGAAATTGGCACATAGGGGAGGACTGCTGTGTTGGCAGTCATTGGCTGTAGGTGCTGGTGCTCTAGATATGGCACTGGGTCCTGGCCTCGGCTTTCTTCCTCCTAAGAAAATCCAGGCCACCAGATTCCTGATGGTGATCTAACTGAAATACAATCATGCATATGTTACAATTGTTTTTACACTTCATATTAATCATCTTGAGCCCACAGTAAGCCCTCTCAAATAACTTTCACACATTGGCATTCTGTTTTCTTTATTCTCAGATCACTGTTCCACAAAACAGAGTTTTTAATTCCTAGTTTGCTCTTTTTTCTACAACTCTTTCTTTTCAGTCCAGTTAGCAGCTTTATTGTTTCACATCATGGGAAAGGAGATGTGTATCATGATGGCACCCAGGGGTGCAGGGTAGGCAGTGGTCAACCACACGAGGCCTGGCCACAGCGTCTCCAACACTACCACCCAACCAGCAGATGACAAGAAGGGGCAGTCAGAGAATGAGATACTTAATTGTAACCATGAACTTTCATTGTGTGACATACCATTGGTACATAGGAGAGACAGGAATGGAAAACAAGGACACTGGGGTATCAGGTGCTGCACCCGCCAGGGGCTTGAAATAATGTGAGGGAAGGGTGTTTGTTGACAGCAGTCGAGCCAACCATGCCAGGCACATTCCAGCTGAGCATGGCATCGTGCAAAATCCCACAGAGGTAATTGGCAAAATAGGCATGGTAGCTTGGACGTCATTCTGTAGGAGGTTCCAAAGACTGAGGCATGATTTGTCCCCAACACCGTGAAGTTAGGTGACCATCTATCCTTTGACCCAGACTATTGCACAAGTCTGGCTGCAGGAAAACATATGCCATCTGGGTAAATGAATGTGTATGTTTCAACCATGGATGGAGGGGTGAGGAGTAAACAGGTGACCATTTGTCGCCCCAATGTCCAGACTTCGTGAACATTGACACAGGTCAGGCGATGAGTGTCAACATTCACTGAGTGAAAGGTGGAGCATAAAGGACTGCCCTTTAAACCAGTTGCATGTAAATGCTGGTTAGTGTTGAATTTTCCATAGGTTATGTGATACCACATTGCTCGGACAGATGTTGGGAGGTGCGGCTGAATGAAGGTTGTGTCACACTGCTGTCCACATCATTAATAGATACTTAATCTAAATGTTGCTGCACACTATGCCATGCAGTAATTGAATGTTGAAATCCTTCAGATGTGAGGGGTGCATATGTGGGATGCCAGTGTGGACACAGCTAAGGCCCACAAAAAAGAAGACAGGTGCACAAATAGAGGCACAACATGTCAACCGAGCTACCAGTTAAGCAGATATACCATAAGCAGATATAATTTTAGTAAGAATTTAATTTTGTTGACATTCTATCCTTCTTTGTAACAGTGGAAAAGCTATGTTGGAGGTAAATTACTGTTAACTTCAGAGTGCAAGACTTTTTAATTAAGGCAACTCAGGCATCAACATGATGGCATTTTTCTGGTACAGTGCAACCAATTTTTATGCACCTTATTCTCTGAAACACTCAAAAACAATTTTTGAAGAGTTTTTATGGATGTATGTGTACATTGTTGTACTACATACCATTTGTAATCCATTTTCGAAAATGTGAATTCCAAAACAAGACATCACTGTGAATTAGATTTATGACAGTAGGAGTAGTGAGCTAGCCAGTGACATCACAGGCATCACATGACTCGAATAGAGCATTTAATGGGCTTTCAAATTCTTTGCATTTTATTTCCATTTTTATAAAGGAATACTGAAATTCATGAAGGAAAAAAAGCATGGTATGAGCATAAAATAACATATAAACGTAGTCTTCTGCAGCCATTGTCACATCCAATAAAATTTTTCTGGGTTTGTGACTGCATTGTCAATATATATAAAACTACCAACGTTTCGGTCCCTGTTGCAAGTGACCTTCTTCAGAGTGTTTTCGTTTACTGCTGAATGAGAAAACTTTGTTTCTTATATACCTGCAGACATAGCTGTTATCTAATTCTGATAGGCTGTTTAGGATAAAGGGGAGGTATGTTAGAAGTCTTTATTGGTGTTTTTATTATTTCTTTTCATTGATAGAAACCCGATGTTTTGATTAGTGTTCGCATTACTGCTTGTGATTGGTGGAAAATGGTGAACGGAAAACCAGGTGGCCGCTGTGATGTGGCATTGTTTTTCTGCTTTCTAGCACTGGCTGAGGTGTGTCAGTACTGTATGTACCTGTGGCTAGTGCGGTCTCCCACGCACCTGTATGTGTTGCTTCACGTCAGCTGTCGTCCTGTAACACTATTATTGCTGGCAGCCAAGATGTCGGAAGTCAGTACCCATCTTTTCTGTTCATGTTGGCTGGTCGCTTGGCTATTTCTATTGCCTCTCTGATCTTCCTCCTGAAAGTAAGAGGCTGTTTCGCAAGTACACATGCTTCACCAAAAATCGATCTGTTTGCCACACTCGTGCTGGTGTTCTGCCACCGCTAACTTAGTATGCTGCCTTAGTCAGATATATTTTTCGTGTTCAGATATTCGGGTGCTGATGGGTCACCCTGTCCCACCTACATACACTAATCCACAATCGTGTCTGATTTCATAAACTCGAGCAGCATGTATTTTGCCAAATGTATCTTTTTGTTGTGCAAATATCATCTACTCCGTTGCTGCTTCGGAAAATCGGCTTGATACCTGCTCAGTGGAGAATTTTTCCCACCCGTTCAGTGACACCTTGAACATATGATAATACAGTGACGATTAGTGCTCCATTTTGCTCTCCTCCATTGCCTTTGATCTTTGACATCATTGTTTTATCTATTTCTTTCATTCCACAGCCATTGGGACAAAAAATGGAATTGAGGTTTTGTAGTTCATTCTTTAGATGTTCCTTATCACTGATCCTGTGAGCCCTCTTGATTAAAGAGTGCAGGGTGGATTTCTTCTGCTTAGGGTGATTATTTGAGGAGGCATGCAGGTACCTGTCCGTACTAGTTTGCTTCATATATACTCTATGGCCCAGTTTATCGTCAAACTTTCTGTAAACTTCCACCTTGAGGGAAGGCAGCACCCCATTCTTTTCTATCTCCATAGTGAATTGGATTCTGCTGTGCTGCTGGTTGAGGTGTTGGGGGAAATTTCATAGCTCTTCCTCTCCATGTGCCAAGATAATGAAAGTATCGACAACATATTGGAGCCAACATTCTGGGTGTAATGGTGTGGACTGGAGAGCTGTTTCTTCAAATGCTTCCATAAAGATGTCTGTTGCAATAGGCTAGAGAGGGGAGCTCATAGCTACACCATCTGTCTGTTCATAAAATTCCCCTTTCCACCTGAAACAGGTGGTCGTTAAACAGTGGTGCACTTGATCGCAGATATCAGGTGCCATGTGTTCTTCTAAGATTTTCATGGTGTCTTGTACCACTACATTCATGAATAAAGACTTTACGTTGAAGCTAACCATCAGGTCTGTGGCTGAGATACACTTTTCTTTTAAAAGTTGGTGGAGTCCTTAACATAGAAATTTGTGTAGCCCACCAAATGTCAGAGCTTTGGAGCCAGTTCCTTTGCTAGACTGTGAATTAATGGTACTCACAATTGGTCATAAAGGAAAGGCCCCTTTATGGACCTTCGGTAAACTATATCTTCTTGGTGCCTGTGGAACTTGTGTGATGAGTCTTCTGCCTGTGTCAAAATTCATTCTAGTTGCTTTAGCAGTGCTTGTGTCAATTTGAACACCAGCAGGAGTGCGGCAAACAGATTGATTTTGGTGAAGCACGTGTACTAGCGTAACATCCTCTTACTTTCAGGAGGAAGATTAGAGAGGCAATAGAAATAGCCAAGTGATCAGGCAAATTGGACAGAAAAGATAGGTACTGACTTCTGACATCTTGAAACTTCCTGGCAGATTAAAACTGTGTGCCCGACCGAGACTCGAACTCAGGACCTTTGCCTTTCGCAGGCAAGTGCTCTACCACTGAGCTACCGAAGCACAACTCACGCCCGGTACTCACAGCTTTACTTCTGCCAGTATCTCGTCTCCTACCTTCCAAACTTTACAGAAGCTCTCTTGTGAACCATGCAGAACTAGCTCTCCTGAAAGAAAGGATATAGCGGAGACATGGCTTAGCCACAGCCTGGGGGATGTTTCCAGAATGAGATTTTCACTCTGCAGTGGAGTGTGCGCTGATATGAAACTTCCTGGCAGATTAAAACTGTGTGCCCGACCGAGACTCGAACTTGGGACCTTTGCCTTTCGCGGGCAAGTGCTCTACCACTGAGCTACCGAAGCACGACTCACGCCCGGTACTCACAGCTTTACTTCTGCCAGTATCTCGTCTCCTACCTTCCAAACTTTACAGAAGCTCTCCTGCGAACCATGCAGAACCAGCACTCCTGAAAGAAAGCATATAGCGGAGACATGGCACACTCCGCTGCAGAGTGAAAATCTCATTCTGGAAACATCCCCCAGGCTGTGGCTAAGCCATGTCTCCGCTATATCCTTTCTTTCAGGAGTGCTAGTTCAGCATGGTTCGCAGGAGAGCTTCTGTAAAGTTTGGAAGGTAGGAGACGAGATACTGGCAGAAGTAAAGCTGTGAGTACCGGGCGTGAGTCGTGCTTCGGTAGCTCAGTGGTAGAGCACTTGCCCGCGAAAGGCAAAGGTCCCGAGTTCGAGTCTCGGTCGGGCACACAGTTTTAATCTACCAGGAAGTTTCATATCAGTGCACACTCTGCTGCAGAGTGAAAATCTCATTCTGACATCTTGTCTGCCAGCAATAACTGTGCTTGAGACAATAGTTCATGTGAAGCAACGCGTACAGGCACATAGGATACCTCAGTGACCGCAGGTACATAGAGTACTGGCGTGCCTTGGCCAGTGCTAGAAAGCTGGAAAACAGTGCCATGATAAAATGATTTCCAGAAAACAGTCAAATTCCCTATTATTCAACATATCATGCTACAAAGCTTCATTGTTTCTTACGAATTTAAACATGCCAAGATTCTATTATTCATATTTCCACAGTACACATTCCTCATAATTTCTCACCTAAAAGTTGCTTTAATCCATTACCCAAGCAAATACTCAATTATTCCCAGCACTCACACTAGTTTACAAAGGCATATCAGATACACTCATGTAGACCAATAAACTTCTGCTCCATTATATATAACAATCTGTGCTTGTATTCACCTACTGTTTACATTGTCTTAAGGTTACTAATTTAAACATGCCAAGATTCTATTATTCACATTGCCACAGTACACATTCCTCATAATTTCTCACCTAAAAGTTGCTTTAATCCATTACCCAAGCAAATACTTAATTATTCCCAGTACTCACACTGGTTCACAAAGGTGTATCAGATACACTCATGTAGACCAATAAACTTCTGCACCATTACATATAACAATCCATGCTTGTATTCACCTACTGTTTACATTGTCCTAAGGTCATCACCTTAACCATGTACCCTCTCTTCACTGCCTGGAGCAATGCCCTTTCTGTTGGCATACCCAGCAAACTAAGTTGTGTGGTCCAGTGCACGGAGCTGTGTCTTGGCAAACTGCACTATATACATACCAACAGCTGTTAATAGTTCAGCCATGGGGCCTTTACCAAATACTAAAATTTGAATCTAAACTGGGCATAGTGAAAAGTAGGAGGGTGGAAATCCAAGGCCAGGAGGATGGACAGGTATGTGGGTCCCACAAATGAAAATCCAAAATCTGAGCTGCTACTTTCATATATTGGTGCTGTCCAAGTTGAATCACCATTGCAGTCTCCATCAGCTTCTCTCACCAGAATGAAGTGGGCTGCTTCTTCTCTGTCACTCAATCAGTCTTCAAGTCATCCCACTTCTGACTTCACAATGAAGTGCGCGAGTTCGTGTAATGGCTGCTACTGGGTGGTGGGAGCCATTTTTCAGGAGGAATTCAACTTCCACCTGGAGTGTCATGGGTTTGTATGATGGCAAGAGAGATAGGAATGACTCCAGAATGTAGCTTCGTAGGAAGCTGAAAGAGACAGGTTGCAGACACACATGAGTGTGAAGATAACAAAATAGACTTGAACAGTTACATGAGTGTGTCTTATATGGACCACAGGCTGGCATCATCC
Organism: Schistocerca nitens; assembly: GCF_023898315.1. NCBI lineage: Eukaryota > Metazoa > Arthropoda > Insecta > Orthoptera > Acrididae > Schistocerca > Schistocerca nitens. Next base: position 387,898,592 of record NC_064620.1, read on the forward strand.
CATGTAGTCCCTGCATATGCGTACTGTATGGCCTGGTGGTGTACACAAACTATTGGAAGGAAAGCTGTTTACTCAGGGAATGCTGACTCGGGGGATGCTGACACAGAGGCAGCTGAGTGGAACACATAATATGGATCTGCCAGTGGCAAGAAGCAGCCAGTGGCATCTTCTAGTGCTATGGCAGATGATGGCATCACACAGACGTAAACTCTGGACCTTTGCCTGGAGAGCAGCAGCTGGTGGCAGGGAGCCCCCAGCAAATGGAGCCAGTTGGTTGTCCGTTTGTGGCATGGGCCATGAAGCTGCAGCAAGTTTCTTGACAGATGGTCTCATAGAGGTGTTGCTGTAGTATTGGCAGCATCATCCAGTACAGCTCCACCAATTATGACTGTGTCTGTAGAGCATTGTCAATCTTGTGGTGGCAACTGACACTCAGCAGATGATGTAATATGACTGTAATTGTTGTGCCGATAACCTACTCGGCTGGGCTCGTGGTTTAAATACAGATGTCTGGAGCTGATCATGCTGTCAGTAGCTGACCACTGTCACATTTCTAGATCAAGCAAAAATTTGCTGAAAGGGGCCTAATACCCTAAGCTCAGGTGTCATCGTGCAGAATGAAGTCAGTGTGGAAGCAGGCACACAGAAGATGGTTGCTATTGTTGACAGATCATCTACCATGACCTGGTGCCCTAAAAGCAGCACTGGATGCTGGCTTTGGCCTGTTCCATTACAATAGACTTGTATTTCTAATGTCCATCTGATTTCATACGATGATGTTTTGGAGAGACCACAGATCATCTCTGTAGGCATTAACAAGTATTGTTGTGGAACTCAGTTCACTTTATTTGTACATGAGATCCAGAAAATAGGACATAATGGGCCCTATAATTTGCTTGACTTCCAGAAGTCATGCAGTATATTCCCACACTATCTACTTTGAAATAAAATATAAGTTTATGGAATATTGATTCCATTTTGGAATTAGATCTGGACTTTCTAGCAGACAGAACTTAGGGGTTAAAATAACTTTGGGCTTAGCCCAAGAGAGTGTTATAATAGGGCTGTTACTGTTCACAGTAGCTATGAAATATTGGCTTTGCAGTAACAATGGTATCTGCCCCTGTACTATTTGACAACCTAAGTGTCTGTCAAATACCATTAATGATCTGACTTAGGTTATCTGATCATAGAATAAAAAATTTGTTCTCAAGAAATTTGTTTGTTTTCCAGTGTATTCTTCTACATGACACTGGAGTTTCTGCAGTTAACTAAATCAAGAATTATGTGAAAGCTTGGTGTCTGTTCTTTTTGACATGTCCAAAAGAACAGATACCACACATTCATATAATTGATTCACTCTAATGGGCAATGAATTCACAACCTTCAGTGTGGATGCACAATATCGTTTGACCTCCAACAGGAATCTAAAATTAGCAAGAAGGGATGACATGGATGTGGATAGGAACTGTGATTATGTGTGACTGTGTTGGAATGTAGGTTAGCCAAGATAGTCCATGCATTTGTGATAAATGCTGTGTGTGGATGGTGCAGTGGTTAATGCAACAGCCTAGCAAACAAGATATTCCGGGTTCGAGTGCCAGTCAGATGGATGTCATCCAGCTCCAATCTCAAAACTCCATGGAATAGTCATTATGCTGGGAAACTTCCAGATCTTAGTATGCATGACAAAAATGAATTTGTATGCATAAATTCATTGTCATGCAAAATATATACAAAAACAAACTTTTAGTGCTACCAAACAAAAGACCCCCCTTGTTTTGCATAACTCCAGCATGCCCTAGGTATGAACTCTCTGCAACATATAGCTAGTGTAATACCCTATGGCTGCCTCAGATGAACCAAGTCACCAAGCACTGGGGATGACAATACATACCATGCCCCATGCAGTTTTGCCATATAGTGATACAAAATAGTCCTCACAAAAATGGAAAACGTGTTTGTCTTTTACGGAAGTGTATTAATAATCTTTCATGTCAACATTTTAATTCACCCAGCACAATAGCAATGGTGGTGGTGGTGATTATGATAATAATAACAATAATAATAATAATAATAATAATAATAATAATAATAATAATAATAATAATAATAATTATTATTATTATTATTATTATTATTATTATTATTATTATTATTATTATTTCTTTCCTTTCTCAGACGTTATGTCTGGTTAAAAATGGAAAGTGACGCGGACCTTGATCAAGCGTGACTTCCTTTTAACTGCACAGTATATGTTACATGGCATTTAGGAACTTTCGGGTAATTGAACATGTATCAATAATTACAGATTTCTGTAGTTGTATATATACGTTTGGATGTAGCTGTATTGCGTTGATGTACTGGTGGATATTTGCTCCTGTAGTTGATAGTATAATTGGTATAATGTCAACTTTATCCTGATGCCATGTGTCCTTGACTTCCTCAGCCAGTTGGATGAGTTTTTCAATTTTTTCTCCTGTTATCTTCTGTATATTTGTTGTATTGGGTATGGATATTTCGATTAGTTGTGTTAATTTCTTCTTTTTATTGGTAAGTATGATGTCAGGTTTGTTATGTGGTGTTGTTTTATCTGTTATAATGGTTCTGTTCTAATATAATTTGTATTCGTCATTCTCCAGTATATTTTGTGGTGCATACTTGTATGTGGGAACATGTTGTTTTATTAGTTTATGTTGCATGGCAAGTTGTTGATGTATTATTTTTGCTACATTGTCATGTCTTCTGGTGTATTCTGTGTTTGCTAGTATTGTACATCCGCTTGTGATGTGATCTACTGTTTCTATTTGTTGTTTGCAAAGTCTGCATTTATCTGTTGTGGTATTGGGATCTTTAATAATATGCTTGCTGTAATATCTGGTGTTCATTGTCTGATCCTGTATTGCAATCATGAATCCTTCCGTCTCACTGTATATATTGCCTTTTCTTAGCCATGTGTTGGATGCATCTTGATCGATGTGTGGCTGTGTTAGATGATACGGGTGCTTGCCATGTAGTGTTTTCTTTTTCCAATTTACTTTCTTCGTAGCCGTTGATGTTATGTGATCTAAAGGGTTGTAGAAGCGGTTATGAAATTGCAATGGTGTAGCCGATGTATTTATACGAGTGATTGCTTTGTTTATTTTGTTAGTTTCTGCTTGTTCTATAAAGAATTTTCTTAGATTGTCTACCTGTCCATAATGTATGTTTTTTATGTCGATAAATCCCCTTCCTCCTTCCTTTCTGCTTAATGTGAATCTTTCTGTTGCTGAATGTATGTGATGTATTCTTCTATATTTGTGGCATTGTGATCGTGTAAGTGTATTGAGTGCTTCTAGGTCTGTGTTACTCCATTTCACTACTCCAAATGAGTAGGTCAATATTGGAATAGCATAAGTATTTATAGCTTTTGTCTTGTTTCTTTGGACTCGCATTCGGGAGGACGATGGTTCAATCCCGTCTCCAGCCATCCTGATTTAGGTTTTCCATGATTTCCCTAAATCGTTTCAGGCAAATGCCGGGATGGTTCCTTTGAAAGGGCACAGCCGATTTCCTTCCCAATCCTTCCCTAACCCGAGCTAGCGCTCCGTCTCTAATGACCCCGTTGTCGACGGGACGTTAAACACTAACCACCACCACCACCAGCAGCTTGTTTCTTGCTGTCAATTCTGTTTTCAGTATTTTTGTTAGTCTTTGTCTATATTTTTTTTAGTTCTTCTTTAATATTTGTATTATCTATTCCTATTTTTTGTCTGTATCCTAGATATTTATAGGCACCTGTTTTTTCCATCGCTTCTATGCAGTCGCTGTGGTTATCCAATATGTAATCTTCTTGTTTAGTGTGTTTTCCCTTGACTATGCTATTTTTCTTACATTTGTCTGTTCCAAAAGGCATATTTATATCATTGCTGAAGACTTCTGTTATCTTTAGTAATTGGTTGAGTTGTTGATTTGTTGCTGCCAGTAGTTTTAGATCATCCATGTATAGCAAATGTGTGATTTTGTGTTGGTATGTTCCAGTAATATTATATCCATAATTTGTATTATTTAGCATGTTGGATAGTGGGTTTAGAGGAAGGCAGAACCAGAAAGGACTTAATGAATCTCCTTGGTATATTCCATGCTTAATCTGTCTTGGCTGTGATGTGATATTATTTGAATTTGTTTGGATATTAAGTGTGGTTTTCCAATTTTTCATTACTATGTTTAGGAACTGTATCAATTTAGGATCTACTTTGTATATTTCCAATATTCGTAGTAACCATGAGTGGGGTACACCATCAAAAGCTTTATGGTAATCAATGTATGCAAAGTGTAGCGACCTTTGTTTTGTTTTAGCTTGATATGTCACCTCTGCATATATTATCAGTTGCTCTTTACATCCTTGTGCTCCTTTGCAGCAGCCTTTTTGTTCTTCATTTATAATTTTGGTCTGTGTTGTATGTGTCATGAATTTGTGTGTAATAACTGAAGTTAATATTTTGTATATCGTTGGTAGGCATGTTATGGGGTGATATTTTGCTGGGTTTGCTGTGTCTGCTTGATCTTTAGGTTTCAGATAAGTTATACCTTGTGTAAGTGTATCAGGGAATGTGTATGGGTCTGCAATGTAACTGTTAAATAATTTAGTTAGATGTGAATGTGTTGAGGTGAACTTCTTTAGCCAGAAATTTGCTATTTTATCTTTTCCAGGGGCTTTCCAATTGTGCGTAGAATTAATTGCGCAAGTCACTTCATGTTGCAAAATTATCACTTCAGGCATTTGTGGTATCATCTTGTATGTGCCTGTTTCTGTTTGTATCCACCGTGCATGTCTGTTATGTTGTACCGGGTTTGACCATATGTTGCTCCAGAAGTGTTCCGTGTCTGTTATGTTTGGTGGATTGTCTATTTTAATTTGTGTGTTATCTATAGTCTGGTAAAATTTCTTTTAGTTTGTGTTGAATGTTTGGTTTTGTTTCCTTCTATTTTCACTTTTTGTGTATCTTCCAAGTTGTTTGGCCAATGCTTGTAATTTCTGCTTCTTTTCACCTAATTGCTCTATCGTTTCTTGTTGTGAGATTTTACCTAACCTTTTTCGTTTTTTGTCTGATCTTTCATTTCCTATAAATTGTGTTAGCTGTCTGATGTCTTCTCTCAGTTTTCCTATTCTGATCTGTAGCCTGTGTTGCCATGCTGGTTTTGTGAGTTTCTTCTGTGTGTTGGTTGGTTCTGATCTCTGCCTAGTGTGTATATTTAGTGTAGTGAGGGCTCCTATATAAACCAGTAGTTGTAACTCTTCCATAGTTGTATTTTCATTTATTTTCTTGTGTATGATTGTGTTGATATTTGTTATTGTTGTTTCGACTTGTGGGTTATTTGGTGGTCTATGCAAGAATTGTCTAATGTCTGTATTTGTGTCTTTGTATTCTATATATGTCAGCTGAAATTTTTCTTCTATATCTAACATGTGAGTCACTTCGTGTTCTATTTGTGCTTGTTCTGGTGGCTGTCTTAAGATTTTGTTTTCCTCTGATTGTTTAATTTATGTGTGTTGTTCTTTGTTTATTTGCTCTGGGATGTTTGAGGCCAGTACTGTATTTTCTTTTTCTTCTGATTGCACATTATTTTGTTCCAGTATTTGTTGTACTTGTTGTTTGATGTTTTCTAATTCTGACTCGGGTATCCTGTTATTTTTGATTATTACACGGATCTGATCATCTAGTCGTTGTTCTGTTAAAAATTTTAATTCTGGGTATCTGGTGATAAATGTTGTGTATACTTGTGATCTGTATCCAGTTGTGTTGGTTCCTAAGTTTGTTGCTTGGTAATAACAGAACATGAGGTGTCGGTTAACTTCATCTGACCATCTCATCCTCTGTCTTTGTTTTCCTTCTAGATTGGTTGCAGGAAGCATATGCTGCAAAACACCTCTTTTTGGATTTTAATTGTTTTCCGTATGGCTAGCAGTGTCGTTACCATTGTGGACGGGCATAGGCTTCAAGCATCGTCCCCGACCATGACAGAACTTGTCCAAGGCTTCATTAGTTCTGTCCTGAACCAACTAATCACACTAGAAGGGGCGTTAGCCCTATTAGTGGTTTGTTCTTTTCGTTGCCTTTTACGACTGGGAGAATATTCCGGAGGTCTATTCTTTTCCCGGACCGCCACAGGGTTTATTATTATTATTATTATTATTATTATTATTATTATTATGCACATCCTTTTCAGACCTGGTACATATGGCAGTATTAGAGCTGTGTGAAGGGCAGAATGCCATGTTACTAGATACTTTAGTACTTTCTTGATGTTCTTCATGAAACTGACACTCGGAAATGAATCCTGGTTTCCAGCTTTTAACAGATTCAACTGTTCTACAACTAGCTCTGTATTTCTAGATATAACTGTCATATCAGCAAGGAAAGAAGGATAACTGAACCTCCTGTATGGAATTTGTCCAGTAATCCCATATTATATCATTAATTTTCTCATTTACAGAAAACTGATGTATCTGTTTCAGTTTATGATATTGCTGCAGGTGTGTGTAGGAAGTTTTATTTTATTTATAATGGATACTTGATGAAACTGAAGCTGATCCACAGTTTGCTTATCCATGTCTTATTTATTCTCACTGGAACACTGTGATATACAATTTTGCTCAAATAATTCTGTATAATGTAGGATATAGTGAACTCTGCTGTCCTGGGGGCTGCATACCAAGCCAAGCATGCTATAGTTCATGCCTCTGGAAGTTCCTTCAAAGAAATGGTTTCACATTTAGGCCACCCTCATCTGGTTTGTCAGCCTCATCGTGATGCTGCTTCTGTAAGTATTATTATTTTATACTTACAATATATGTAATTCATAAGAATTTCAGACTATTTATATTTTCTTATTTTGTTAGATTACATGATCATTTGAATTTTGTAAGATATTGTGAAGTATATAATAGTTCTGTAAAATAGAATGTTTTGAAAAAATGACTGTTTTTGTACCTACAAATGTGATATTGCAGTGCCTGTGTTGGTAAGTAGTATGGTGGTAGTATGGTGCAATTTTCCTTCAGTATGTATGCTTGTTTGGAAGAACAGGCATTGCAGTGACTACAGCCATAATAAAATATATGAAATGTATTCCCAACTGCAATTACCGACACCTTTCTGCTGTATAATGGAATGACAACAGTGAAAATATGTGCCAGTCCAGGACGTAAAGCCAAATTTCCCACTTTAAGCGAGCAGTCTCCTTAACTGTTTTGGCTTAGAGCATGAGTCCCAGCTGGCACAAATTTTCATTGTTGTCATTTCATTATACAGTTGTAGGTTGTCCCTATTTGCAACTGCAAATACATGTCATACACTTCAAAACATGGTATAATTAATTGAAGTCGATACCAGACCTGCTGTCATCTGTTTTCAAGCCAAATAAATACCATGCACTGAGACAGATTATTTGAACAGTAGAAAATATTGTCCTTCTCTTACAAAAGAAGAAAGCTACGAGTTTAACACAACCTTTGAGCTTGTGGTGACTTTACCTTTTGACATTTGCTGTTGCAGTTAATGATATACCATCAATGATGTGGTCCCTGGTCCAGCTCCCATTGTTTCATTATGAAGTTTGTTGATGTCTGTTCCTTGTGCACCAATACAATAACTGCTTGTCAATTGCAGCAGGATTTGTTTCCCTTGTGATTATAACTTTACACTCCATTACTATAAAATAATTTTCATCATTATTCTTAAACTAGCATAAATTTGGAAATTTTCATAATACGCAACTCTGGTTTTGTTCATTGTAGTTTTACTGAATGTTTGGAATATGTATTGACAATTCAACAATTATTTCATTTCTTATCTACTAAAACTGAAACAACTTGTGCCAGTTATTTGTTACTGCTTGTTGATGTGCATAATTTTTTATAATTAAGCTGCACTTTTAGCAAAATAGATTTTGAATTACCCATTATATAACAAATGATATTTTGATTTCAGATATATGATCCAATGCTGAAACGGTACCGAAACATAATACAAGCAATTACCAATGACCATCAAAAATTATAACCACAATCTTCACCATCTATTTGCTATTTCTGTGTTGATAGCAAATTATTAATACCTCAGATGATTTTCTGTCTACATGAGATTCTTGTTTGTGCAATACTTACCAGATAAAACTGTTAATATTTTTTATTATTAAGAACACCAACTATTTTGTTATTGGGTTGTGCTATAATGTATCTAATAGCTACTTGTTCTCTAAGAGTTGCTTTAACATTGTGTTCATTTTGTAAAAAGAGATATTGCAACAGGACGATCTTCAGAGTGATCTACATTGTTCTATGTGTGTAATTTCTGCATTTATCATACACATTTATCTAAGAACTATTTCCTACTGCACAATGGTGATATTAGTATTTCGTAATATGGACAGATTTAAATTGGCAGCAAAAAATTAAGATTTGCATTATGAACATGGTGTATGTGCTAAAAGCTAACTGTATCATTTAAAATGACATAGAGGAGATAAGAGTAAGTCTGTTTCACATGCTGACCTGACCTTGAACTTTGTCCTTTAAAAAAAAAATTACAGTCCATGTGTTTAAGAGTATTTTCAGAATCTGAGAGAGGAGGGAGGAAAGGCAGCTCATTAGTTTTCTGGAGGTGAGAGGGATGGAAGAAGTAAATCAGAATTTCTTGATAAAAACTTCTATCTTTTGTGTCTTTTTCCCACATCAACATAGGGTTGGCATGATTACTTATGGATTTGGCATGATTAATTTAATGAGTGGCAGGATGCCTTTCCTGTCACCACTCTTCCACACTCTTACAGGTATGTGTACCCCCGACTGCCTGCAAGTAGTGTGGAAGTGAGTAAAAGTTTCTGAATGTTTGTGAATTGTCTGAGGTGGGACTTGGGTAGAAGCCCAGTATTTGCCTAATGGGATGTGGAAAACTGCCTAAAAACCACATCCGGACTGGCTGGCACACCAGCCCTCATTATTAATCTGTCAAGCATATTTGATCCTGGGCCAGCACAACTCCCTGTCCCAGAAACGGTGCTTTAATGCAAATGTTACAAGATGATGATCTTGTGCACTTTGGGTCCAGTTCTCATGGGCACCCAGTAGCTGAAGGTTCTTCTTCAGTTCACTTCCTTGGTCTTTCAATTATTCCCAAATACACAGCTTTGGCCTGACACTTGTCTGGCCTCCTGGCAATGTGCCCTGCCAGGCTTATTCTTTGCTCTTTCATTTTCTGGATGATGTTTAGTTGTTTCATCAGGTCATGCAGTTCCTGGTCTTTTGTATGTCCACAAGTTTTCTCTTCGCAGGATGATCCAAAAATCTTTCTCATGATTTTCCTTTCAAAGATCAACAGGTTCTTTTCATTTTTTTGTGGTGCTTAATGTTTCTGTCCCTCATAATGTTGCCAGTACTATCATTGCATTATACACTTTAAGTTTGGTCTTAACTAACAGATTTTTTGATGACATTAGGTGTTTCAGACTGAAATAAATTTTAGGTGCTTAGACAGTACATTGATTAATTTCTGTTTCAGGTCATTATGCCTGCAGAACCAGGTGCCAAGCTACATAAAAGTTTCCACTCTCACTAAGTTTCATATTCCAACACATAACTGGGCTTTATTAGATGTTTCTATGGATACTTTTATCATTTGAGCCTTCTCTTAAACATGTCCAGTCTTATTGGCATTCTTTGATAAGCTCTCTGTGGTTTCTGCCATCTCTTCCTCTGACTCTGTTGTGGCTTCCATCTCATCCGTATATCCCAATAACTGCATTCTTCAGTTTAGCTTCACCCCTTTGCCTTCTTTTTTCATTTCCAGAATTACATTCGCCAGACCAAATTGAAAAACAATAGTGAAATTAGATCACCTTGTCTCACACCTGTTCTGATGCTGAATTGCTTGGATAACTTGCTGTGGTATTTCACTTTGGCTTCTGTCTCTGCTGTCTATACCTTCAATAGTTAATTAATACCCTTGGCATGCCAAGCTCCCTCAGGATGTTGTACATGCTTAATCTATTTATACTATTATAAGAATTTGAGAAATCCACAAATGTAATCAGAAATTGACGGTTGAATTCTCAGCACTTCTCCCAGACTTACCTCATGGTCAAAATTTGATCCACAGTTGATCTTCCTGTCTGAAAACCTGCCTGGTACTCTCCAACAATGTCTTCAGTGAAAGGTTTCAGCTTTTCAAGAATTATTAGTGATAAAACTTTGTGTGGTATGCTTAGATAAGAAATACCTCAGTAATTCCTTTTACTGTTCTTTTTGTGCAGTGGGATGATAGTAGCTGATTTCCACTCTTTCAGGATCACCTCCTTTCTCTATACTTCACTTACAAAAATATATATCTCTCTTTCTGAAGTGTTCCACCATCCATCTTTGACATCTCTGCAATTATCCTGGTGCCTCATTATTATTCAGTTTCTTAACTGCTCTGCATATGTCCTGTTGAGTTACTTCAGATTATTCTTCCTGTACACCCTCTGCAATTCTTCCTTCATGGAAGACATTTTCAGGATCTTCAGCATTCAACAACTTCCCAAAATATTACCTCCAACTATATAAAACATTCTTGAACTTCTTGCCATGTCAATTCAGGGTAAAACCTCAAGCTTATGATGATTTACACCATTGTTTTCATCAGGAGCAACTGATTGTCAAAACTGATGGTGTGGTGGCATTATACATCCCAAGGACGGCTTCTGATGTTTTGGTAGTTACGTCATGCCATCGCAGATGGTGTCAACATCTATGGTGGCAGCACCACCACTCCCATCATAGCATAAACATAGCAAAGAATATCTCTGAGTCTTCTCTGCATCATGAGCTTGCTTTCTTGCACGAATAAGATTATATCCGCCATCTCAGTTGAAGGTCTTCTCACACTTTCATTTTTCTACAGCCTGTTTAAATCTTCCCATTGATCATTAACACTTCTTTCATTACCTCAGATTTGTTATGAACTCTGATATTATTATACTGGTGATACAACTCTGGATCCTTAAGCTTCTCAACTTCAAATTGACTCTTGGACCCTGTTGTTCCTCCTCCTTTTACAACACAACTGAAGTTGTAGTTTGTTGAGTACTAGGTAATGGTCTGTGTCTGTATCAGCCTGTCTGTAGGATCTAATACTTGTCATATACTTTTTGTTCATCTCATCTTCATCTCATCTTTATGCATATGATCTTATTGATGGCATTACCAGCTGAGGAAGTGCAGGTACCTTTGTGTATCAGTTTGTGGGGGAAGGTCATCTAGTTCACCAGAAGGTTCTAGCTAAGCCCAAAACCGATGAGATGCAGTCCATTCCCAGTTGTTTTCACATGTATACTCTCCTTCCTCACTGTTGGCATATACGTGTCGTCCTGTCCCACTTTGGTGTTGAAATCTCCCAGAATGATCTTAATATTTCTGGTACCAGTGCTTTCTATCTACATCTACATTTATACTCCACAAGCTACCCAATGGTGTGTGGCGGGGGGCACTTTACATGCCACTGTCATTACCTCCCTTTCCTGTTCCAGTCGTGTGTGGTTCGCAGGAAGAACGACTGCTGGAAAGCCTCCGTGTGCGCTCGAATCTCTCTAATTGTTCTTTCCAGTTCTACCACCTACAATAAACTTAAGTGAAAAAGAACAGTTTGTACAAGAATTATACATATTATTTTGCTACCAAGCAGATGACATTCACATAAACACAAATACATTATGTATTCACATGTTTAGTAGTTTTTGACATTGGCTGCCACTGAGAAGGGAAGAAACAACAATACTGAAATGTTTTGGAACCCAGAGTCCTCTGGCATTTTATTTTCAGTGACCGTAGCATTGAATGGTAAAATAGCTTTGAGATTTACTGACAACTGGATCTGGATACACTTGCTACTAGTCATTGTCTGTTACTTGCTTAGACTTTCTTCAAAATTATACTGAACTGATATGCCTGCCTGTGTAGGGAGGAGGTGGTTAGGGGAGGGGTGACTAGCTGCCATTCCTTGTCCCTCACTGGGTATGCAGGTGCATGAGCTATTGTTTCTATTTTCTTACATTTCTAATTTGGTTAATCAACTTACAATGTTAGTTATAATTATTGACATGTATAAACCAGAAGCAGAAAGGAAATCTAGTAGTTCTTAATGAAGACAAGCCCTTGGAATTCTTGCAACTGCAAGACTATTGAAATTTCTTCTTAGCTTTCATACATATTTGGGAAGAAAAATTAAATTATTTATTCATGGAAGGATGCAGATAAACAACATAGTCCACAGATTGGAAAGCAGAATTAATCTTTAATATCTGTGCTTTTGTAGAACATTCTGAGAGATTAAACCTGCATACCAGCTTTCAGAAACAAAAGAGATATACCATCAAGTTGAAGCTTGGAAGTGAGTTATGAGGTGTATTAGAATGGCTCAGATCACTAACACATAGCCCATCGAAGTTAAGGCTTTAGGATGAATTTAAGTTCCAATTTGTGATAAAAAAATTTGTGAGTATCCTGGTAACAGAAATAGCTATAATTTCTTGTAGCTACCTCTATTAATATTAATCAATCCTTATTTAATGTCTGCCTCTCTTAAGTGCTAAGTGTTTGAGTAGTGATTTATGATCTATACAGTATTCTTTTTACCACACATTGAAACTGAGATTGAACAGAAATGGGTGTTACTTTCAGTGTAGGCAGTATATATTACTTTTATCATTTTTGCACAAAATTATGCTTATTTTAATGGCATTAATTTTCATAAAACAGGGGTGAATGGATAACTTTTATGCCAGTTTAATTCCACTGTGGTAAATGAGTAACTTTAGATGCCATTGTAGCTAAAATCAATTTTGTACAATATCAGACGTTTCAGTATTATGAAATATCTTTTGTTGGTGTGGTGTGGGAAGTCACAACTTTAATGATTATAAAATTATTATGATGTAATGATGCAGAACATTTGTTGTAAGGTATAAAACTAGATAATTTAAGGCTGGACAGGTATTTTGAGGATGAATCACTGCTAACCTGTGGTCTATGCTGAAAGACAAATTAAAATATTTTATTTAATCTGTGGGTTTATCGTCTATTTGGTGTTAGAAACATTCCTTTCAAAATACTGGCAAATTCAAGTCAGAGCAGCATGTAGCAGAAACTATATGAGTAACTAATGCACCTGTTTAATATAAGACTGAGTTTTCATAACAGACTATTTACACTTAAGTTCATAAGTGAAGGAATCTATGAGATTCTCAAAATGAGAGGCATGAGGACGATAAATGCACATAAAGCTGACCTGTAAATGTTGTAACATGTGATATAATGTTATAAATACAAGATGCACTTGAAAACTGGCCAGGGACTGTGGGGAGCTTTTACTCTGTGTCACATCCACCTGCCAGTGGCACGGAGAAAGTCAGTGCTAAGTATGATACCCTTACATAGCAGTACAGGATGCAAACTGGTTCTTTATAATGTGGATTAGTCTATCCAGTAGATAATTCGTCTAACTGCTTGATTGGCACCCAGTGTAAGTTAGCATTGGTATGTGTTGGTGGAATGAGGATTGTAGTTATTTGGCTTAGAGAACCCTATGCATGTTCCAATTAACTCTGAAGAGTATACTGTCACTCTAGATGCATAATGCCCTCACAATACAGGTAGCATTTGTCTTCTAGGCCAATCTCATGTAGTAAGGCATAATAGTCTTTCTGGTGTATGTCAGGGTTAAATGTATGATAAAAAGGGAACATATATAATTGCAGGGCATCACATCTATGAGCTGCAGCCATCACATTTGCCCTGTGACACACATGTAGTGGTGTAAGTGTTCCTGATATGATGCTCTCCCAATCCAGGATGCTGAAAACACCACACTGGCCCCTTTTCACAATTATGATAGGGTTTTAACACTTACCGAGGGTAAACACATAGGAAAAGTCACTTTCTGGGCTTAAACATAGCAGTCGCACTGATAGGTGACTGCTAACACTTGCTAAGTGGGCATGGCACTGTACTCATTGAGCCATGTGGGGAACACAGCTGATGAGTACCTAACACAAAAATAGCCTTTGATAGCAAACAATGATGATATGATGACCCAGAGGATGCCGTGATGTCTCAAATCGGAGCTATTGCTGTGCAGGTTGATGTCTGTGGGTACATAAGGAAAGATAACAATTCTGACAGTAGGCTGTGTCACATCTTCTACACACCTACCTTCTGGTATCCTCACCACAGCTGGACACATGGGGCTTAAGGCAGCTGGAGACTTATCTTCTAATAATGCGACACCGGTACATAGTGGCATCCAGGGGTGTTGGACACACAAAACATGGAATTAGAATCACTATATCTAAGTGGTACAGAGGCACATGATACATCACATGTTTTCCTTCCTGCTATCCTGGCACAGTTTAGTCCATCACGATGAAATATTTTTTAATGGAACTCAAAGAATCCTTTAGTTATGGACATGAATGTGTTTTAGGATTCTAGCTTTTAACTGTTATATTCAAACAATGGTTGTGAAATTTTATCACTCTAAATTCTCCATAGTTTCTAGACAACCTGTATTTAAGGAGGAACTTGTGAAGTGGTCTTTTTTAGCATTAGTTTTTAATTGATTCTTTGTCTTATTGTGATAGATCTCACACGGAAGGATATTTTTGAGATTGTTTTATAACAGCTTGATATCAGGTTTTGTGTTTAAGTGTGCAATGTGAAAGCTGTATAATGTAATAGTAAAAAAAAAATATTCAAAATACTGCAAATATTTCTTTGCTTCAAGTAAATGATGTGTGTTGAGGCAGAAACTTAACTACAATGTTCACAGCAACATTCTAAGTGAGCTGTTTGTATGTAAGAACTACGAGCAGGTATTATTACAGTGTCACCAGTACCTGGAAGGCCATACAGTGCCTCTTTGTCTCTTTCTTTTGCTTCTTATCTTTCAGTCTGGCTGTCTCTCGAGATAGTATGGTTTCATTGTTAAATTTTAATTTAATCTGTCTGGATATCCCACATATGTTTGATTATGAGAGCTGCTCTTCCTCTTCTACATCTTCACATTTTTCTCCTTTTATAATATTTTTCATTTTGTTTATGGTGAAAAACCTTCTGATGCCGAAATATTGAAACTTACCTTTAACAGTTTCATGGCACTACTAATTTTTCTGCTGTTTATAACTAAGAGCTTTTGTTTCCTCAGTAATACCATTCACAATTGTGTCTTTGATGTTTGTGTTAGCTTTACACTAAGGAGTTTCATGTATATTAATAATGTTGCAAAACACACCAATGGTAAAGTGTTATGCATAATACATTACTTGAACAATTTTAGAGTTAAAATTATTGTTCTTCATTTTGAACACAAGTTGCTAATTTTAATTGTAATTTATTGTTGTTCATCTAATGGTTGTACTTTAACTAAATGTGCACTTAATGATGTAGCCAAAGATTTAATATAGTTGACACTGTGACTTTAATAGATTTTTGATAGCTTTTGTATTTTACTTTTGTGCAATAAATAATAATAAAAAGTCAAAAATATCACTTTATTACAATCTTTTCTTGGTGAAAATCATAATGTTAAATATGCTAGTCCCTGTTTCATGTGAGTACAGAAGAAATGTACAAAATATTTCAAAAAGAAATTTGAAATTGAGTGTTGATTCTGGAAAAATTATTTTAGATTCACTTTACAATAAAGAACAGACTAAATTTAAATTTTTGTATGTATTATTACTTAACAGAAGTCATTAATTTCTGTGTCACTTTACTGATTGCAAAATTACTGTTCATATAGAACTTACCTGAGACGTTTAGTAAGATTATGTCTCCAATTGTGTAGCAAACATATCTAAATTACCATATCTTTTGAATGTAATAGAGGAAAACATTCCACGTGGGAATATTTTTATATATATTTTTACCATATCTTTTGCAACAGATATCATCTATCTGAAAACCTTATTGCATGTTGTTGACTAATTACAATTAGTCACCTACAAATCACCTTCATATTATTTTTCATGAATAATTTTCACTAATAAAAATGCCATAGCACAAAGGAGGACACTTTTAAACTCAAGAAATTCCATTGTCTGCCAAATTATTTTGATTTACAAGCTATTTAAGCAAATCAGCACCACGTAGAAACCACAAAACACTGTCTTCTCTTAAATAAGTAAATTAAACTCAAGAAATAAATCAAATTTGTTACTGCATCGAATGAGAGGATAAACTGCTACAACTTTAACGAGAACAAATAAATAAAATGGATATCAGTATAAATAATGCCAGTATCAATTTTATGTAAAATACTGCATTTATAACAATGATGCAGTTCTTCTTATGGTGTGTTATCACAACTATTGCTACCAAATTATGACAAATATGAGCAGCAGTGCAAGGAAACACTAGGAAAGAAATGGTTAAGAAAATCAAAATTGCCTTACTGGGTAGTAGTAATCATGATGTGCGAATTTCAGAATAGGCCTGTTACTGTAACAAATAAAAAGTAATTATCTGGGGATCTCACCAGGGTAGTCTATGATTTATGCTCCAGGGAGGAAAAATGTTTTAGAAGCAGTTCATATTGGGAGCACAGGTAGTACATAGTTTGGACATAAGCCTCAATAATTCAACAATAAATGTATCAGACATCCATATATTCTTTGCAACACTAGTCTTATATAAAGTTCCTTCTAAGCAATATGAAAGGCTTTGGATCAGTTGAAGTATGCAGACCTGGAAAATTCTTGCAATGAACAACAGATTACATCTTGCATAGAACAATAAGTATAGAAGAGCACATCTTTAATCAAATCATCAAGATATAACAGGACTCTTAAATAAAATGGATGAACTTCTAATATTAATACTAGCAAGCGAGTTGACTAATGGGACATCATCAAATGTGATAAGGTCATCAAAAATTAACTTGGAAATCACATAAATTGAATATGTACGTGGGAATTGGTACAATTTAATTTTCTTTTCATATTCAAATTGAAGCTCCATGGACTACATATTAACATTAATTTTCAGTGTTCATGCCTTGTTCTCCTACCAACTTTGATGTTCTCCCAGTATATCTTCAGCTCATCACTCTCTGTGCTCTGTAAGTACCAACGTAAATTTATTGTAATTATCAGATGTATTGCTGGTTGGATGCTATGTACACCAAATGCCAGTAAAATCAAATAAGAAAATACCTACACAAGATGCTATGTCTACAAGAATTGTCAAAGCACCGTGACAGCACTGCATAAAGTTCTGTTGTACTTGTTCAAACAACCCCTGATATTATTTGAACTATGTCACAGGCTTCAGTCTCCACACGTGCCTCATAAAATTTTCATGTGATTGGGGGATCACATGAAAAGTTTATAAGGCACTTTTTGCAGATGATCTAGTTATCTATAATGAATGCCATCTGCAACAAGCTGCATAAGCATTCAGTCAGATGCTAATAAGATTTCAAAGTGATGTGAAGACTGGCAATTTGCTTTAAATGCTTAGAAATGTAAGGTAGAGGGACTGTGAGGGTAGCAAAGCAAAAGTTAAATCCGTAACATTTTCAATTGTTCCTTTACAAAAGAAAATCCAGGAGAATTGCCCCCATTTTAATCCTCATACCACTGAAAAGATGAGTGAAATAACTATTAGTGTCAGTCATGTTGAGAAACAAGTGAAGTCATTGAAAATGAATAAAGCTCCAGAGCCTGATGGAATCCCAGTCAGATTCTATGCTGAATTTTCTGCTGAGTAAGCCCCTCCTTTAACTGTGATCTATGATAGATCCCTCAAGCAAAAAGATCACACCTGTTTATAAGAAGGACGGTACAAGTGATTAAAAAAAAATAATAATTAAAAAAAAACCACACAAAACTACCATCCAGTACCCTTGATGTTGATTTGTTGTAGAATCTTCCGATGTATTGTCAGGTCAAACATAGTAAGATATCTCTAACAGAGTGACCTGCTCCCTACCAGTCATCATGGATTACATAATCATTAATCAACCCAACTCCCACTTTTCTAACAAGACATACTGAAAGCTTTGGGTCTAGGCAGTCTGGATGCTGTATTTCTTGATATCTGAAAAGCATTTGACCCTGTAGCATATCTACATTTATGATCAGAAGTACAATCAGATGAAGTATCAAGAGAAATCTGTGGCTGAATGGAGGTTTCCTTGGCAGGAAGAATGCAGCAGGTTATCTTGGATGGAGCGTCATCAGCAGGTGTAGAAGTAACTTTTGGCATGTCCCAGGGCAGTGTGTTGAAACTTTTGCTGTTTATGTTGTATGTTAATAACCCTGTAGAAAATATTAATAGTAACCTCGTACTTTTTTCAGATGATGTAGTTAACTATGATGAAGTGCAGCTGCTTAAATATTCAGTTTGGTCTTTATAAGATTTCAAAGTGGTGCAAAGACTGGCAATTTGCTTTAAATGTTCAGAAATGTAAAATTGTGCACTTCACAAAATGAAAAAAGTCGTATCATATGACTATAGTATCAGTGAATCAGAGTGGGAATCAATCAACTCATACAAATACCAGGGTGTAACACTTTGTAGGCATATGAAATAGAATGATCACGTAGGTCCAGTCAAGGGTAAATCAGCTGCTATACTTCAGTTTATTGGTAGAATACTGGGGGAATGCAATCAGTCTACAAAGGAGATTGCATACAAATAACTCATGTTACACACCCTAGAATATTTCCCAAGTGTGTGGGACCTGTACAAATAGGACTAAAAAGGAATATTGAATATGTACAGAGAAGGGAAGCTTGAATGGTTACAGTTTATTTGATCCATGCGGGAGTATCACAGAGATGCTGAAGAAAGTGATACTACTACCTCCCATAGAGACAGTGAGTACAAGATAAGATCAATTGTAGCATGCACAGAGGCATTTAAAGAATTATTCTTTCTGTGCACCATACATGAATGGAATGGTAAAGCTCTGTAATATCTGATACAATGGGATGTATCCTTTGCCATGCACTTCACAGTGGTTTGCAGAGTATACACATAGATACAGATGTAGAAATCAAGTGGAGTTAGATCAAGTGAATGAGATGGGCATCGAACTATATAACTCTCAAGGAACATCTGACACAGATGTTCATGACCAAACTAAGCTGAGCTCTATCACATACAAGCTAAATGATGGATAATGGTCATGTGGGATTTCTATCAACAATGTTAGGAGTATGTTACTCAGTAACACAGTATGAATGGTTGCTGTACAGAGAAGAGCAAGAAGATACAAGAAAAGGCATGAACATTAGGGCTTAATATCCCTTTAATGAAAAGATCATTATTTTTGGAAGACATGCTCGGGCTCAGGAAGAAAATCACCCATATAATGTTCAAATGAACCATCCTAGAATTTTCCTTAAGTGATTTAGGGAAACTGCAAAAAATCTGGACAGTCAGACAAGGTTTTGGACCACCATCTTCCAGACTGTGAGTTCAGTGAATTGGCCACTGCACCACCTTGCTTTGTAAACAGGCATGAATCTATAAACCAGTCACAGACTATGGTTACCCATCAGTAACAGCTCTTTATAACAGTAACATGTGGATCCTCATCAGCCTAGACAAAACTATTTGCAATTACTGAAAATTCTGTTTCTGTTGACAGAAGCTTCAGCTGAGAAGAAAAATGTACAGGAAACTGAGGAACCATCACACAACACATAGCATCTATTGGCTGAAGATGGCACAAACTCTGAAGAAGATTTCACTTTCCATGATAATAGTGGTGTAACTACTTTTCCCATATTTCTTTCCATACTGTACTCTATGCAACACACATTTAATTTGTAACTGATTGAATGTTTATTGAAGCCACCATTAGTGATTTGTTCCCTGAGATAATACTGTATGCAGCCTAATTTTTCAGCAAATAAATTCACCAGACAAAATAATACTCACCTTATTAAAAGAGCAGACTGCTCACACTGAAGCACACTACTTACTGTAGAACTGGGAGCTCATGTGACTACTCATCACTGCTGTACACCATGGCAGTGAGTTCGTGTATAATATGTGCCTGTCAGTTGCATAGAAATTGCGTAGTAGGATGGGTATACATAGGGATTTGACAGAATGGCAGAAAGTAGTTGTTGTGTTTAGAAGTGCCCGTGACCACAATGTGTGTGAAGTTGTCTGGTTTGTTAGTAAATTGATGCAGACTGTCCATGTCTATAAGGAAGGGTGTACCACTTGTAGCCTTGTAATGTGATGTAAGAGCAGTGTTCTTAAAAATATTCTAATCATCAGGGACTGGAGACACTTGCTACATCTTATCAATGACTGTTCATTTAAAGAATGACAGGAATTGCTGCTGTCAGTGAATGCAGTTCCATCTCAACTGGTTTCCGAGTGAACAACAGCACATAAAGCTGCTCATCTTGAATTGACCAAATAGCTCAGAAACTAGACATGTATCTGACTGGAGGCATATAATGTGGTATCACAAGTTGTGGTTTTGCCTCTGCATGCTGTTCAATGATGCATTTAATCTGCAATATGCAGAAGCTGTTGTTCAGCCTGGAGGTGGTTCTCTGGTATTTTGGTGGCGTTTTTTGTACCTTGACTTAGGCCCACTCATTCAAGTTACCATGGATATGAAATGGGATGTTTCTCAGTGACCAACTGCTGCCCTTTTATCTAAATCTCCATGATGAGTATGCTGTTGGCACCCTCATCTTCCAAGACAACAGCCATGTTTGCATGATCTCATGCATATGTTCTTGATTTGACAATAATTCAAGCATCCCATTGCACCTCACCTGGTCTGCTAAATCACCCAGTCATGAAGTGTGAGACCTCTTTCTTCTGTGCGGATGCACACATATTCCCCGAACTCTTACGGGACTTGGTAAGAATGTCTTCCACGAGTAATGAGTGTGTTGGGGTGGGACACTACGAATGTAGTGTGTGGACATACAAGGTGAGAATGTGGGTCTCATGGGAGGCATGCGCGAGATGGTCCCTGCAGCCCCGCTATCCTCTGTGCCCTCGATGGCTCAGATGGATAGAGCGTGTGCCATGTAAGCAGGAGATCCCGGGTTCGAGTCCCGGTTGGGGCACACATTTTCACCTGTCTTCGTTGAAATATATCAATGCCCATTAGTAGCTGAAGGTATTAATATAATTCTAATTTCAACATAGAATGGAGTCCTATCATTCCATGCAGGAAATGGCAGACATGGTATTTTAAGGTTAAGCCTATGATTTTAATAGACAGACAAGTATCATGAAAGTGAAAAGACATCTTTAATGGCGCATTACAGCAACTTGCAGACATAGGATCATTTGTAACAAGGTTGAGAGAGCACAACAAACTTACACACTTTGCAAGATGAATATGGTGACGAACACGAAACAAGAGTCACAGTTGCTAAAGGCATGAACTACACTCTTGCATGGCCAATTCCGCATGAACAGATGCATTATCTATATCATTTAAAGCATGAGCAAGCTGTCAGGACAGGACCACAATAACAGATACAGTTCAGCTAATGTGAGCATTCAAGATTCGCAGTTCAGTTTTCAATTTATTTATGGATGAAGCAAGATTCATACAGAGTGAGATAACTTATTATCATAATATTCATGCATGAGCAGATGCAAATCTTCAAGCAGTCATGGAAGCATGGTATCAGATTTGCTTTAGTTCCAATGTCTGGGCAACAACTGTGGCTGACATGATTCGTAGGGCCAAGCACTCCACAGGATAATTTAACACATGCTGTTTATTACCGGACACCATGCCTAACACAAAAGTTTAATGAGTGATAGGTTAGTTGAGGAGGCCCAGTACCATGTCCTCTTCTTTCATATGGCTGTAATCCCTTAGATTAAAAATAAAAGTCCTTCAATTAAGAGCAAGCACATCATAACTTTTGTTATTTCATTGGTGATTCTGTTTACTTATTATTTTTAGTCCAATGAACCCCTGTGATTATGAAACAAGCTCGTGGTTTGTATCCTTAATATCCAGAGCTCAGAATTTTAATGCATAATATGTTGCCAGGCATATGTGATGCCTACCTTGCACAAGGCAATCATAAATTAGATGACTGCAGTGAGATAAACCTTCCTCCAGTGATAATTGCCCAATACCGCAACTTTCTGGGGCCAAGAAGGGCCACAACATAGAACAACATTCCTCATGAAGAACAGCTGCTTATAATGTGGGCAAATACAAGGACACTAGATATTGTGCCATACTGAGAATGTCTGAAAATTAATTTGAGGCCATTGTTTCATCTGGTGGACACCCCCATAGCGATTTGCACCCTGAGATGGTACTGGACACAACATGTGTTAACCTTACAAAAATATAAGCTCACCTGATGAAATAAAGGGTTGCCCAGAAAGTAATGTACCACATTTTTTTTTCTCAGCTGAACACAATGCTACAAATGGGAAATGTTATGTATGTGTCACTTGAAGTCTCCTGAGTGAGCACACCAAGTTTCTGTCACTCCTGACAAGTAGTGTAGCTGCAGGACAGTTTCAAAATGGCATCTGTAGGTGATACATGTTGCAAACAGCATGCCATCATGCTGCAAAGAAAGAAACTGTGGAAAATATTCACAATATTCACAAACACTTGTGCAAAGTCTATGGAGCATCTGCTGTCAACAGAAGTACAGTTAGTCACTAGGCAGGAGGGGGGTGGGTGTGAGGTCATCAGAAGGTGGTTTGGTGGAGCTCCACGATTTGCAGCAGTCGGGGAGACCATCCACAGTTGTCACACCTGACACACCTGAACTCAACCTCTCAGACTTCCATTTGTTTAGGCCGTTAAAGGATGCTATTCGTGGAAGGCATTTTGAGGATGATGAGGAGGTGATTCATGCAGTGAAGCACTGACTCCGCTACCAGGACAATGATTGGTACCTACAGGGCATACATGCCCTTGTTTTGCACTGGAGGAAGGGATGGAGATTATGTGGAAAAATAGGGTGTGTAGATAAAACACCATTCTTTTGTATGTAATTCTCATCATGTTCAATAAAGAATTGCAGAAGAAAAAATACAGTGCATTACTTTCTGGGAGACCCTCACAGTATTTTCCTCCTTAAAAGAGAACAGTGGTCATTTTAGAAGGCTGCAAATGGCGTAGAACTAGTGCCAAGTAGTCCACCACTTACCTAGGTCATAACAGTTAAGTGGTATGCTTGTGTCAGTTGGCACTATGGAATTAGCTCAATGACATGGTTCGATATGGAGGCATGACAGAATGGCAGAAAGGAGCTATTGTGTTTTGATGCACCCATAACCAAACTGTGAAGTTGCCCATTTTGTTGGTGTCTCAGGGCAGGCTGTCCAACATGACTACAAGAAGTAGTGTGCCACCTGGAGCCATGCAACAATGCACAAGAACAGAGGGACCTGAGATGATTATCGTGTCATTTCAGTGACAATTAGTTTCAGACCCAACAGAAATTGCTATTTTCAGTGAATGCAGGTCCAGCTCAAGCAATTTGGGAGAACTCCGTGAAAAGAGCTGCATGTAATGGACATTTGATGTCAAGCACTACGGCTCACAGTGAAAATTAAAGTGGCGCATCTTCAATGGGGCAAACAACACAGAAACTGGACAGCAGCTAAGTGGAGGCATGCAGTATAGTATGACAATTTACTATTTTGCCTTTTTATAAAATGATGCAAGATGTGGAGTTCACCAATCAACCAACGAGACATTCAACCCACACTATGTGTAGGATATAGGTCAGGCCATGACTTGCACTGACTCAATCAGATTACCATAAATACAAATGAGTATGTTTATTTCCACAGTCACTAAGACCAAGTGTTGCCCTTTCTTCTACTTTTGTGTGATGGGTAATTCTGTTTTCCAAGATAAATAACAGCTTTGTTCACAGGGCTGAAGACATATGTTTGTCTGATAAACACTAAAGCATCCTATCACATCTCAATTGGCCTGATAAACTACATGACCTCAAAGAAAATGTCTGAGATGTTTTGGAACAGTGGCTGAAATGTGGCAATCAGTTACTTGCAGTTTGGTAAATCTATGTGCTGTAATCATTAATGACTAGCTTCAGGTGGATATAGCATATCTGAAGAAATTTGTGAGTCTCTTCCTAGTTGAAATGAGGCCATTTTGAAAGGTAGATGTTGTGTTAGATGATATTAGGATGGTGTTTCCTTGATATGACGAAAGTCTTTTTTTTTTTCCCCAACTGCTTGATGATTACTCATTCATTTGTCGACTACCTGTTATGATCTGTGGACACACATTGCATGAAGCTAACAAACAACGTTGATCCCCTGCTGGATTCATTTATAAATAACAAGAGCCTTCCTCTTAAACCTGAATGACTCCAGAGAGGATACTTATGACAATACTTGAGGGTTTACTCTTCCACAGACTATGCATACTGCCTTAGGCTGCGGTCACTGTGGCATCGACATCAGGGATTCTGTTGGTGACTGAAATCATCCAGATCTGGATGATCTTTCCAAAACAGTAAGGAGGTAGGCAGAAAACCATTTGGAACCAACACGCATGTACATGCATAGTCTCAGTGCAATCAATCTCAGTTCTCGAACATACAGACTTCATATGATGGTCGGTGGAATTCAGACCAGTTTTCCATCTCCATTCAAATTGGGTAACATTTCTTTTTACAAAATTTGGATTGTGAGAAACATATAAGTTTAAAACAAGTTTAGTCTGGGCTGGTTTATGGCCCTAGTGACACAAGTGACCACTGAGGTGCCAAGCTCAGAGAGGTGCCAGAGGCACCCAAGTGAAAAATCTGAATACAGGATGTAGGCCTATGGTAATTAGTAATGAAAACTGACAGTGATTGTGTGAAAACTAATTTGAAGTTTCTGTTTCATCTACTGTATAACCTCAGTAATGGTTTGCCACCTGATATGATACTGGACACAATCTGTGTTATGCTTATGAAGAGATAAACTTTCCAGACAAAATATTAGTTGTCACCTTCAAAGAGAACACTGGTCATTTGAGAGGGCTGTACATGGCACTGAACTGGTACCAAGCACTTATATCACACTCCACCACTTACGTAAGTCATAATGGTGAAGTGCAGTGCTTGTGTTGGTTGGTTGTATGGAGTTAGTGGAATGAGATGGTTTTCACATGGAGGCATGACAGAATGGCAGAAAGGAGCTGTCTTGTTTGGATGAGTCTACAACAAAGCAGTGTATCATGTTGCCCATTTTGTTGGTGTCTCAGACAGACTGTCCAGCTTGTCTACAAGGAATGGTGTACCACTCAGAGCCATGTGACACTGCATAAGAACAGCCGTCTTAAAAATATCCTAACCAAAAGGGACCTGAGACAATTGTCACGCTTTTTCAGTGACAATCAGTTTCAGACCCAATAGAAATTGCTATTGTCAGTGAATTCAGGTCCAGCTCGAGCAATTTCTGAGTGAACACTGCAAATAGCTGCATTTATAGGACATTTGCTGTTGCGCAGCATGGCTCACAGTGAAAGTGGCATGGCTTCAGTGGGACAAACAACACAGAAATTGGCTAGCACCTAAGTAGAGGCATGCAGTGTGGTGTGACAAGTTATGATTTTGCTTTTTTATAAAATGATGCAAGGTGTTGAGTTTGCCAATCACCAAATGAGTCATTCAGCCCATAGTGTGTGTAGGGCATAGGTCAGGCCATAACTTGGACTGACTCATTCAGATTATCATCAATACAAATGAGAATGTTTATCTCAACATTCACAGAGACCAAGTTTTGCCCTTTCTTCTACTTTTTCATGATGGATGATAGATAATTCTGTCTTCCAAGATGGATAACTGCTGTGTTCACAGGGATGAACACATAGTTTGTTTGACGAACACTAAGGCTTCCTATTACACCTCGATGGGCCTCATAAACGACTTGATCTTAAAGAAAATGTCTGGGGTGTTTTGGAACATTGGCTGAAATGTAGCAATCAATTACTTGCAGTTTGTTAAAGCTATGTACTGTAAGCTTTAATGCGTAGCTTCAAATGGGTACAGCATATATGAAGGGAGTTTTGATTTCAATTGCTTGCTGAATTGCAGTCACTGTTGAGAATAGACTTGTGTTACATGGTATTTGCAAGGTGTTTCCTTGATGCGACTAGTGCAGCATGCTTATATGGTGCCAGGGAACAGATTCAAAATGTTTAGGTTGGTATTTTAGACACTTAGGTGGAATATGGTGAAATTTAGGAATGATAGAGATTTGCTGGTGGAAATTATAAATTCCAGTGGTCGGAAACAGCCTATAGTATAGGAGGGAAAACATTGCACTTCAGTCCAATGCCACAGAATGAGTGAACTCTAGTGCCTCATTGCTGATATCTGAGTTTTTCAGTGAATAATTGTCTGAGTCATCTTTAACCACTGCAGGCTGATTAGTCATTCACTGGTCAGATAGCTGATATGATCTGTGGACTCACATTGCATGAGGACAGAGATAGTGCTGATCCCCTGCCAGCGAAATTTATAAATAGCAAGGGTGATTGTCTTAACCCTGTCTGTCTCCAAAGATGCGACTGATGATACTACCTGAGTATTACTCTTCACAGACTAGGCGTACTGCCTTATAGTGCAGTCACAGTGATCCCAACATCAGAGACTCCATTGACAACCAATGTTCTCCAGATATGGATGATCTTTTCAGATCATTGAGGAGGTAACACAGGTAGATAGGGGAAAAGCTCTTGCAATTGACACACCTACACATGCTTGGTCTCAGTGCAACTGAGCTCAATGCCCGAACACACAGACTTTGTATGACCATCAGTTTGCTTTCTTCATTCTTCATTCAAATGGGTGTTGATATAAGTGCAAAAATTATGGGAAACTTATGAGATTAACTCAACTTCAGTGTGGGATGGTTTATGGCCCAAGTGACACAAATGGCTGCTTAAAGCTCCAAGCTGAGGAGGGGCACCAGAGGCACCCAAGTGCACAATTTGAATACAGGATGTAGGCCTGTCATAATTAGTAATGAAAACTGACACAGGTGAAAGTATACAATACAAGAAATAACACCATTCCATTAAATGTGGGTTAGCAAATGACCCATTTGCAAGATAATTATGAATGTGTTGTTATGAGCGGCCACTGACTTCAGAATCAAACATGGTGTTAGTTGGCTTCTGAACCCAATAAGATGGAGACTTAATAACAAAGTTTATGTACTTTTGTACTAATGAGCACAATATTTCATAACAAAGTCAGTGGTGACTCATAATCAGTCATTCTGAAGTACATTTGAAATAGTTTATTTGTGGACTAATGTTTACTGGAATACTTTTGCTTGTGTTATCATATACGTTCATACATCTGAGTTTTCATTATTAATAGTGATCCACCCTGTAGATCATATTCAACTCAGAGTCAAAAACTTGCCTACAAACACAGACTACTTGATGTCATCTTTAAGAGGAGGCAGGAGACACCTGATATCAAGCATTTGTACAAGCAGTTAGTGATGACACATAGCCAAATTTTATGTGATCATTGATGAGAATGACTCCATAGGTGTGTGCTCACTGGGTTTCCATAGCATTCACACAAAATCAACTCCGAATGATGTGGCACAGAGGTTACTACACTGGACTCACATTCAGGTGGACAATGGCTCAGACCAGTTGAATGGTTTCTGTTGGATTCCTTTCATGTTAATTTCTTAAATCTGTTGTCATTTACGGCATAAATTCCTCTTCTAAATTTACTGTGGTGTTTCTGACTATCTGGGAGGAGACTGAGCAGTGAAACGTATTACTTTTACACATAAACAAGAACAATCTGTCACACTACTACACTTTAAAACACAGTTTATATGTAATTCATGTCACACAGTCTCATAAGGAACCTACATCCGCTTTCTTTTATATACTGTATATGATAAAATACTGTCATCCCCCTTCCCTTCTGTGTGAGAGGATGAATGAGCAAATGTATTTGTAGTTGCATGCTGGATGGTAGCAGACAAGCCTGTCTGCTGGAGAACAGTAGGACCAACGTCGGAACAGGTAGCTATGCTTTCTAAAAGCAGAGAGGTTTCTATGCTTGTCATGTTTGTATAGGAAGCTGCCTCTCTGGTCACTTCCGTTTGTATTTGGGAAGCACGCTCGGTAGGAGCACAGGTCAGTCAGTCTGCGGCGAGCGTCTGAAGTGGTAAGATCTCCGGCTAAGCGCGTGTCTGCTAAGTCCGTAGGACAAAGGATTTCTTAAGTTCAGCCTAACTGAAAATTTAATCACCTTTATTTCAGGTTTAGCTCTAATGTTATCTTAAATTGCTACACAGTGTAATTCGAGTGTGAAGTTCAGAATACATTCCGGTAATTGCTTTGTCACTACTTTGTGAGTAAAGTGGAACCACATGTTGATCAGTAACTCTAACTAAGATCATCTATCTTAAATGCGAATGTGGGTGAGATTATAACGTCTCGTCTTGACAATATTTTTTTAATATAGCAACTTTTCTTTATGTTCAACCCATGTGGGGTGTACTTTACGAGACCAGTACTACGTGCTTATACAACTGTTTGACCCATGAGGTTAATAGTAAGACGATAGTAACCAGTTCGAGGTTTTTCTTTAGTAAATTGCGTTTTGATGTAATTTATTTTAATTATCAAAATTATTGTGGAGTTACACTCTTTGTGTAAACCAAGTTAACCACATGAAGCATGTGGTGAAAGCATCAAAGTAGCCCTCAGCTATTCTTTTCAGGAAGATTTCACAGAGAGTTAGTATGAATTTAGTATACCAGTGTGTGGTAATTACATGATGGACAGGATTGCGCTACGAACGTAACTGCTTTGGGTGAAAATTGAATCGGTTGGTTGTGGTTAATTTCCTCTTGCATTTGTTTCAATGTTCTTTGTGTGATATTTTATGAATGCAGTGTCGTATGTAGTCTCCCAATCTTGGCTCCCTATTTGATGTGTTCTGTAAGATTACAAACTCACATTTTCACAGTCCTAAATAAGGCACCAGCTTAGTTATGACTCAAGTTTAATATGCTGAAATTTCAATGATCAATGTTAAAATAAATTTCCAAATATAAACTGATTTATTTCTTTTTATTTAAATTCTCTTTTATATATATATCACCGGTTGTTGTAAGACTATTAAAAGATTATAATTAATGTTAGTCTGGTTGGGAATTTGGTAAGCTAGACTGGATACCCGGTGAAACAGTTGCGCAGTAATGCAAGGTTAACTTCCCCAGACAGCTCACAGCTTTTAAACCGCTTTTATTGTCTATCAGCACTACTTTCATAGAAAATTAAAGCAACAATGTTACACATGGTGACCCTGTTCTGTGATTCCGCTAGACTCTGGAATCTCTGAAACGTTAGACTGCGAGCGTTGTATAATCTTCATTTTTTTCCCTGCAGCGCTCAAACAACTTCTGCATTGTTTCTGAGCAGACTTTCAAAATATTCACGGCGTTGTTGAGCGGCGTTGTGTTGTTTGTCCTGTTTTGTTTTCTATATTTGATCAAAGATATAAATTTGTTTTGCGTGTGAAAAAGTGTGTACTAGGTTGGGTACCTTTCGTGTGACTGTCGTAATTTTTGGGGGATACATTTATTCTGATTAGTGTGTTGCGTACCGGGTATAAATTGAACTAATGCAGACATGTAACCAAGCTAAAAGTAGGCGGTCCAATAACTTAAGCATCATGGACCAAGGGGATAATTTGATTTCGAATATTAACGCATCGGACGGTTCTGAAAATGCATTGGGGAATACTTCAGAGGAAATGCAAAACAGGACGAACGGGCTCACATCAGAGTCAGAAATTAATTTGCCTCCAACTAACCAAATTGATTTGGCAGAACTCATGAAAGCCTTATTGCAACAAAATAAAGAAAACGCAGAGAAATCTGAAAAATTAATCCGCGAGCTAGGCGAACAAATGACAGAGAAATCTGAAAAATCGATCCGCGAGCTGGGCCAACAAATAGACGAAAAACTAATCCAGCAGACAAATAAAGTCGACAAGTCAATGCAGAGAGTGTCCGATGATAACTCACAAAGAATAAACAATCTGGCAAGTGAAATAAAAAGTGATATTATGAAAGAATTAGGCCGTACACTTGAACAAATCGATGACCGTCTGCAAGCCTTAGAACAGGGCAAGCGGAGTCGCGATGTGGAATCTAAAGAGAGCGAAGAACAGCTACTTAGGAATTTCCAAGCGCTGAGAGAAGAATGCCAGAGAGAAGACCAGCAGGTACTCTCGAGGGTCCAAGAGGCGGAAACGCATTGTCCCATATCCGTTAGCAACACAATAGCGGACAACAGTCAAGTGATTCACGCACTGGAACAGCAAGTAGAACAATTGAAGCAGACTGGGGCAGAGAACAACAGACAAATACATGATAAGATTGCGGCATTAGCGGACATCGTAGGCACGATGAAGGTGACGGAAAGCAAGAACAATACTACACCGATAGCGGCCGCAGATACCGAAGAAGTGCGTTCGCTTCTTAGATTTCAGAAGGGACAGTTCGAAGTGAACAGGCAGCACAAAGCTGTAACAGGCGAATTACAAGAACGCGTGGCACTTCTGGAAAACCGCATGGCATGTGATTACGAACTCGCCAATAGCACTAAAAATGGCCGTGCAAACAGTGCAGAGAGGGACTCCGGCCACGAGGGAGATTTTGACGACAGGGAAGAATGTATTTTGAGGGGCAGACATGAGAAAAATAGAAACATTCAAGGGCCTTGCCGGGAGGAAATGCGGGGATTTGATTTCAAACATTTCCTTACGGTGAGAAAGTTTGAGATATTTCGAAATTCGCAAAAAGGAATACATCCACGAGCATGGCTCGAGCAATTTCAGTTCTGTCTTCCCCCCAACTGAACAAGTTCACATAAGATAGAATATATGTGTGGCTATTTGGAAGGTGAACCGGCGATTCGCATGAGGTCGGCAGCGCGTCACTGCAACTCCACTCGGGAGTTTCGACAAGCCTTTCTCTCCGCCTATTGGTCGGAAGCGGCACAAGATAGGGTCCAGCATGGCATAACTATGCTGCCAAATTTGAACCAGTCTGGTTTCGGCAGCCCAGCATGCCTATTCGACCACATGCTGCAGGCAAATCAATTTCTATACGATCCATACGGACCTGCGGAACTAATTAGGATATGCATCACCAAATTGCCGATGCACTTGCGCCACATCATTCTTGCAGGACGATGCAAAGAGGACGTGTAAACGTTTAAGACACTTCTCCAAGAGTTGGAATATAATACAGCAGAATGCCCGCCTAATCAGGCACAAAGTTATTACGGGGCACAGCGGCGCAGTTGTGACCGTAGTACTAATCAACGGCGTGACTGGTCGTCGCGACGCGAACGGAACAATAATCGGGACTGGCCACATAGAAACTGGGGTAACAGTCGCGAACACAGGCGGAACAACGGAAATGATTGAGAATGGGGACAAGATCGTGAACGCAACAGGTACAGCAAATAGAATCGATACTACGATGAACACGGTGGAAATAGGATTGTAGGCGGAGCACCACATGATGTTGAAATTCGGCCGGCCAACCCTAGACATAATCCAGCAAATGGAAATGAACAAAACCGGCAATGACAAATGATCAGCCCAGAAGGCGCCCAATCGGAACAAATGAGCGACATGGCAAATGAGTAGAAAGGACGGTGAGGAGTAGAGAGGACGGTGAACAGAAACAATTGATTAGTTTACGTTTGTGATAAATGCATTTTGGATAATATGTTGGTAAAAATAATGATAAAGATGTTTCTATGTGATTGATTGAAGTAATGTTGTTAATTTTTTTCTTTCCTTGTGCAATTAGGATTTAGGTTGGTTCAAATGTGAAGATAAAAGGTTTCTTTGTGAACGAGTGAAATGCTGTTTATGGTTTTTTTGTGTAAATTGAAAAGAGTCGCTCCTGAGAGAAGCAAGATCTGCGTTGAATTAATGCAAACCTCAGGGGAGTATCCGATCTGTGGGTATTATGGGTCTGGCAAACCCAGGTCCCCAGCTGTTAGTAGCCTTGTTTCCGATTTTATGCTTTCAGTGCTACTATCTATCTATTACTATTCTATATCTGTCAGTATAAATGAGGATCTCTTACTATAGTATGCGTGCTGTATGAATATTTTAAGATAGGAGAACTCTGAGAAAGGAATGAGTAAGTTTAGAATCTTGAAAAGAGGATGCGATAATATGATTGTTTAACCATTGGCTTCCCAATATGCGATGATATGTTAATATTGATGATATATGTCTTTTTTGTTACAATATTATGGAAATGGAAGAGGATGTAGATGAAGATGAAATGGGAGATACGATACTGCGTGAAGAGTTTGACAGAGCGCTGAAAGACCTGAGTCGAAACAAGGCCCCCGGAGTAGACAACATTCCATTGGAACTACTGACAGCCTTGGGAGAGCCAGTCCTGACAAAAATCTACCATCTGTTGAGCAAGATGTATGAAACAGGCGAAATAACCTCAGACTTCAAGAAGAATATAATAATTCGAATCCCAAAGAAAGCAGGTGTTGACAGATGTGAAAATTACCGAACAATCAGTTTAATAAGCCACTGCTGCAAAATACTAACACGAATTCTTTACAGACGAATGGAAAAACAGGTAGAAGCCGACCTCAGGGAAGATCAGTTTGGATTCCGTAGAAATACTGGAACACGTGAGGCAATACTGACCTTACGACTTATCTTAGAAGAAAGATTAAGGAAAGGCAAACCTATGTTTCTAGCATTTGTAGACTTAGAGAAAGCTTTTGACAATGTTGACTGGAAAACTCTCTTTCAAATTCTAAAGGTGGCAGGGGTAAAATACAGGGAGCGAAAGCCTATTTACAATTTGTACAGAAACCAGATGGCAGTTGTAAGAGTCGAGGGACATGAAAGGGAAACAGTTGTTGGGAAGGGAGTAAGACAGGGTTGTAGCCTCTCCCCGATGTTATTCAATCTGTATATTGAGCAAGCAGTAAAGGCAACAAAAGAAAAATTCGGAGTAGGTATTAAAATCCACGGAGAAGAAATAAAAAATTTGAGGTTCGCCGATGACATTGTAATTCTGTCAGAGACAACAAAGGACTTGGAAGAGCAGTTGAATGGAATGGATAGCGTCTTGAAAGGATGATATAAGATGAACATCAACAAAAGCAAAACGAGGATAATGGAATGTAGTCAAATTAAGTCGGGTGATGCTGAGGGAATTAGATTAGGAAATGAGACACTTAAAGTAGTAAAGGAGTTTTGCTATTTGGGGAGCAAAATAACTGATGATGGTCGAAGTAGAGAGGATATAAAATGTAGACTGGCAATGGCAAGGAAATCGTTTCTGAAGAAGAGAAATTTGTTAACATCTAGTATCGATTTAAGTGTCAGGAAGTCGTTTCTGAAAGTATTTGTATGGAGTGTAGCCATGTATGGAAGTGAAACATGGACGATAACCAGTTTGGACAAGAAGGGAATAGAAGCTTTCGAAATGTAGTGCTACAGAAGAATGCTGAAGATTAGATAGTTAGATTACATAACTAATGAGGAAGTATTGAATAGGATTGGGGAGAAGAGAAGTTTGTGGCACAGCTTGACCAGAAGAAGGGATCGGTTGGTAGGACATGTTCTGAGGCATCAAGGGATCTCAAATTTAGTATTGGAGGGCAGTGTGGAGGGTAAAAATCGTAGAGTGAGACCAAGAGATGAATACACTAAGCAGATTCAGAAGGATGTAGGTTGCAGTAGGTACTGGGAGATGAAGAAGCTTGCACAGGATAGAGTAGCATGGAGAGCTGCATCAAACCAGTCTCAGGACTGAAGACCACAACAACAACAGTCAAATACGAGCAGTTTGTCAGCAAATGGAGAATGGAACAGAAATATGGATCCTTTTTGTAGTCTAGACTGATGTTGAGCCAGAGCCTGAAAAATTATTCTGCATTAATAATTGTCCTAGAAAAGTGACGTTTATGTGTTTTGCTGATGCTGTGAGCATTACAGCTTACTGTTTTCGCTGGGCGGGATGCACTACAGCCTATATGATTTGTACTGAGGAAATTTCCCTCTTGAAGGTAGAGGAAGATTAAATAATTTTGATTATGGGACCGAAGGAAAGCTTGGTTTAATGTAATAAGGATGAAGCAAAACATTTGTCATTTAAACTACAGGAGGATTCGGATCTTTTGTGTCTGTTGTAAGTTCAATATGTTAAGATGAAACTCTTTTACAGAATAGAGGTGACCACAATTTTGCCATTCATGAGAAATGAATCCAGAATAACCACCACAGGCGAAATAACTGATTTGGAAGTGAAAGGTAACTTAAAGAAGGAACGAAATGGGTAAGAAAATGTAGTATAACCTGTATAAGGAAAATATTTTTACCCTGCTCAGAGTCATCTATGTGATTAATTCTTGTGATAACGTAATTTTAGATGAAATTTTCTTACTGTTTTATGTGTGAATATATGAGTATGATAAATGTATAATTGCGAGTCTCTTATCAGGTGTGTCAACTGGTATAAATGTTTTGGCGTGTAAATAAGCATTGTTCTTTTTACTGTGTATGTTTAAGGAAAGTTTCTCCATTTTTATCATGTGACAAGACATATGCGGCGAGCGTCAGGAAGAGGACGAATTAGAACAATGTTGTAGTGGTGTAAACACTTTGTTGAAGTAGCATTGAAGTAGCTTGTTGGACTAACTAGTAGTGGATAGAAGTAGAATTTTGAGTAATACATGTTTATGGGTAGTTAATTTGTAGTATAGACAACAGGTGTGCATGTGTGTGTGTGTGTGTAAATAACATGTGAACCCTATGCTGTCCTGACCTATACTTCCACAAGGCATAATCCTATTCATTTTAGTGAATTAATAAGTATCATTTGATTTCTTAAAACACAAGTGAAGCACATTAGTGATGTGGATTTAGGTATTATATTGTCAGTTCATTTAATTTTTATTTTTATACTGTCATGTCATTTCACTTTTATTTTTTATATTGTCAAGTCATTTAACTTTTATTTTTATATTGTCGATTCTTCTAACCTTTTTATTAAAAAAAAATTAAGTCTCACTTTTGTTCTTAAAAATTGTGAAAGACAATACTAAGTGGTATTATGTATGACATTTTGTAATCACATAACTATGATGAACAATTTCTGTGAATGCAGTTGAGAACGTGAAAGCAAACCGGCTAAACTCTTACGAGACAGCGGGAGCAGCGAGGAGGAGGGCTAGTTGTAAACCGGTGGGTTTCCCAGCAGGACACACTGTCAACTGGGCCACTTCGGGAGCGCGGTCACAACAAAAGAAGGATACGGGACAAACACTTTCCCTTGCACCCGGAGCTAATGGCCGGCCGCACCAGTGCGACCCTTCATGGTGGCGATGACCTGAGATGGCCGAGCGGTCCACCGCGCTGAAATCCATCTGCTGGCAACGCACCACACGCACGCGACCGTGACGAGACGGCCGCGGTGAGACGGCAGAAGACAGGGGATAAAGGGACGTGGAACCTTTTGACAGGTACTGTCCAGAGAAACTTGCAGGCGTCAATGACGCCTATCAACATTTCCTGACGGATGCCCACTGTCAAGCGACAGTAAATCATGGTTCGATGTTCTCTGGTCGCTAAGGGTGGCACAAAGAAGAGCCATTAAGTGTCATCCTTGCCCAGGAATATCAAACCGGCGAGCCAATTGAGGATAACTCAAGAATTTAACAGCACAAGGGGCATGGAGCCTTTTGACACATACTGTCCAGAGAAACTTGCAGACATCAACGACGCCTATTGACATTTCCTGACGGATGCCCACTGTCAAGCGACAGTAAATCATAGTTCGATGTTTCTGGTAGCTAAGGGTGGCACAAAGAAGAGCCATTAAGTGTCATCCTTGCCCAGGAATATCAACCTGGGGTGTCAAACGAGGATACCGCATGAATTTGACAACACAAACATGAAACCAAATCGAGATGTACATGACACGGGCCACCAAGAGAAACTTCATGAGAGGGCAGAGACGGCGGGATTGCACGCAACAAATGGACAAAAACCCCTACTGACAGCTGCGGCGACAACCCCACCCCCCGCCCCCCCCTCCTATATTGAGCCTCGGAACAGTGGAACTACTGAGTGTGTCAGTGAACAGTGATTATATGGTTCTTAGTCCAATGCATATACGTTTGTTTCTGTCAGAGAAACTTTGACTCGTGTGTTTTGCAGGGGTTCAATTTATTGGTGTTTATTAGACTGACTCTTCTATTTTGCAGGTGTTCTATTTATTGTTTTTTTTTTTTTTTTTAGACTTTGACTCTTGTATTTTGCAGGTGTTTTTTCTTGTTTTTTTTTTTTTTTTACATGTTGACTATTGCACTTTCAGAGCTGTTTTATTACTCAAAGTTTGTTTTTGTGTGTTGTATTAGATTTTTGATATTTTGTTTCATAAATTCATTCCTGTGGCATTGCTTCGTTTATCAGTCAGATAGCTAATCATTCTCATTGGACTGTGATCGATTAGTCTTTGCATGGAGCATATTTATAGTGAGGGACACCATAAGGGTAACAATCACATAATTAATTGTAGTTTCAGTATAATGACACAGTGATCATTATTTGCTAACTAACTGAAATATAGTAGAGTGATTAACTTAGTGCCACAAAGTTATTTTAATTCTACAAATTATTAGTTTTATAAGATATAGAATTTTTTTGCAATAACCACTTTGTAAAACATGTTTTTTCTCTTATCATTGTTTTGCTTTTGTGGATTGTGCATTGTAATGTTCTGCTTTATAATACTGATGTTATTTTCATGTTTTTTTTTTTTTTTTTTTAAATTGCTGTGGCACCTTTGCTATTATCATAAATTTTACTTGTTAATAAACAGTCATAAATTTTCCTGTGATCAGTTGGCTCTTGCAATGAGCAAATACTGGTGAACTCCATAAGGGTAGCAACCAGAAATTGTTTTCATATTAATGAGACAGGGACCATTGTTTTTACTTGCTGACCGAATTAGGTCTACACTATCTTTTAAATAGGTGTCACAGATTGTTTTTTTTTTTTTTTTTTTTTCTCTTTGAAATTGGTAGATTCTAAAGATGTGTTGAAATTATTGTGTTTTAGCAAGTAGCTGGTGACCTTTTGCCTTTTTTTTTTAAATTTTTGGTGTAAGTTGGGTGTGAGAAGCCTGCTTGGGAATTTCCTAGCATGGCCAGAAAATTCCCTGCACAGTCTTTTCCCGGAGCGTTGGGGTTATGAAAGGTTTCTGTTGGATTCCTTTCATGTTAATTTCTTAAATCTGTTGTCATTTATGGCATAAATTCTTCTTCTAAATTTACCGTGGTGTTTCTGACTATCTGGGAGGAGACTGAGCAGTGAAACATGTTACTTTTACACATAAACAAGAACGATCTGTCACACTACTACACTTTAAAACACAGTTTATATGTAATTCATGTCACACAGTCTCATACGGAACCTACATCCGCTTTCTTTTATATACTGTATATGATAAAATACTGTCATCCCCCTTCCCTTCTGTGTGAGAGGATGAATGAGCAAATGTATTTGTAGTTGCATGCTGGATGGTAGCAGACAAGCCTGTCTGCTGGAGAACAGTAGGACCAACGTCGGAACAGGTAGCTACGCTTTCTAAAAGCAGAGAGGTTTCTATGCTTGTCATGTTTGTATAGGAAGCTGCCTCTCTGGTCACTTCTGTTTGTATTTGGGAAGCACGCTCGGTAGGAGCACAGGTCAGTCTGTCTGCGGCGAGCGTCTGAAGTGGTAAGATCTCCGGCTAAGCGCGTGTCTGCTAAGTCCGTAGGACAATGGATTTCTTAAGTTCAGCCTAACTGAAAATTTAATCACCTTTATTTCAGGTTTCGCTCTAAAATATCTAATGTTATCTTAAATTGCTACACAGTGTAATTCGAGTGTGAAGTTCAGAATATATTCCGGTAGTTGCTTTGTCACTACTTTGTGAGTAAAGTGGAACCACATGTTGATCAGTAACTCTAACTAAGATCATCTATCTTAAATGCGAATGTGGGTGAGATTATAACGTCTCGTCTTGACAATATTTTTTTAATATAGCAACTTTTCTTTATGTTCAACCCATGTGGGGTGTACTTTACGAGACCAGTACTACGTGCTTATACAACTGTTTGACCCATGAGGTTAATAGTAAGACGATAGTAACCAGTTCGAGGTTTTTCTTTAGTAAATTGCGTTTTGATGTAATTTATTTTAATTATCAAAATTATTGTGGAGTTACACTCTTTGTGTAAACCAAGTTAACCACGTGAAGCATGTGGTGAAAGCATCAAAGTAGCCCTCAGCTATTCTTTTCAGGAAGATTTCACAGAGAGTTAGTATGAATTTAGTATACCAGTGTGTGGTAATTACATGACGGACAGGATTGCGCTATGAACGTAACTGCTTTGGGTGAAAATTGAATCGGTTGGTTGTGGTTAATTTCCTCTTGCATTTGTTTCAATGTTCTTTGTGTGATATTTTATGAATGCAGTGTCGTATGTAGTCTCCCAATCTTGGCTCCCTATTTGATGTGTTCTGTAAGATTACAAACTCACATTTTCACAGTCCTAAATAAGGCACCAGCTTAGTTATGACTCAAGTTTAATATGCTGAAATTTCAATGATCAATGTTAAAATAAATTTCCAAATATAAACTGATTTATTTCTTTTTATTTAAATTCTCTTTTATATATATATCACCGGTTGTTGTAAGACTATTAAAAGATTATAATTAATGTTAGTCTGGTTGGGAATTTGGTAAGCTAGACTGGATACCCGGTGAAACAGTTGCGCAGTAATGCAAGGTTAACTTCCCCAGACAGCTCACAGCTTTTAAACCGCTTTTATTGTCTATCAGCACTACTTTCATAGAAAATTAAAGCAACAATGTTACACAGTGTCTGGCCATCCAGAGTTAGCTTTCCCATGATTTCCCTGAATTGCAACAGGTAGATGCTGGCATGGTTCATATGAAAGGGCACAGCTGATTTCTTTTCTCATCCTTGACACGGTCCAAGCTTGTGCTCCATCTTTAATGACTTCGATGTTGATGGGATGTTAAACACAACCTTCATCCATCCTTCTTTTTCCTAAAATCAACTCGCACCCTAATGGCAATAGGGAATAGACAAATGATTAAAATTGACCAGGGAAATGTGCATGCAGTACCATAGTGATGCAAGAACTTTGGAAAGTGTTAGAAGAGTGGACCTCCACATACAGGAGCCATACTACAGGAATGGGGCATTATCTCATATGCTACATATGGCACAGATCACAATATCATGTTATCCAGCAACTGCCACTGTGGTGCTGGATAAAAATATAACAATAACAAAGATACATCAATGGTGCAATGAACATGTGGTGATGACAGAAATAATGATTGTCTTAGGATAATTTTACATAACTAATCAATATTTCCAAAACAGTCAGGAGATAAAACACCAGCAATACTGGGTTGACATGACTGAAATATTTTCATAATGGATGTGTGGCGTAGAGCGCCATAAATATCGATATTTGTTCTGTGCACAAGTGTGCTATCTTTGAGGAGAGGGCTTTGGGGCAGGATGTTGGACGCTAACGGCAGTTAGCCTCCGGACTTGTATCTGTGTAGACGCTAAGTGTGAATAAATCTGTATATGAGAGAATTCTAGTTGTTTACCTACAACTATACCATATTCCCTCACTGGTGACCCCGTTTTGTGTAATACGCGTCCGAGTTACCGCCCGAAGGTTATTTACACGCCTACCGCGTCGGGTTTCTCCGTGATCGCGAGGGCCTTTGTTCAGCTCGAGACAATGGCCTTTCAGCATTCACTGCCGCCCAGATTCCAGCAACATCTCTCCAGCACTCCTGCCATTGTAGTGGACACACCGCAAGAATCCTCGGAATCCTTCAGCCAGAACATGCAGTGGAATTCATCGAGTGCCGCCAGTATCTTCCAACCGCCAACGGTCATGGACTCTGGCTTTGTTAGCATGGACCTTCCCACGTGTTCTCCACAGCGTGTTGGTCGGAACATTCCTACTCCTGTGTCGGACACACAATTCAATACAGTTCGTGGCGTAGAGCGAGGTTTTGCTACTTTGGAAAATCCAGTAGTAAATTCAAACTCGAATCAGTTCCCGCCACGTGTGTATCCTTCCGCGCCGGCTAGTCAACAGGTGTTCAATGCTCACCAAACAGCAAATATCACACCGAGTGTGCATTCTAGTGGACGTGTGTGGGATCCTTGTGTTGCTTCTAATCAAGTCAACAATTCTGTGCTGGACAGTAATTACCCCGACATCTACAACCAGCCCCACCACCCACGGTCGAGTGAATACTGTGTGCATAACGGACATTCACCAGCGTACTTAAGCACTTGTGGCTTCTCTCCGAGCTACCACATCAATGAGAATGCACATTTTGACTACGATCCTCACACCAGTCGAGCGTCCGCCGCTTCTCAGCCACCCCCCCGGCGTCAAGTGAATTTCGCGATTCCCGCATTACGAGACGCAAATAATTCGGACTCGCAATCTTCTGCATGCTCTACTTCCGTCCAAAGTAATAGGCGCACCTCCGCAGTGACTGCAGTGCCGAATCTGCCGAAATTACCAGACTTCAAACCCGCTCACCCGGAGTTCTGGTTTAACCTGGTTGAGCAAACATTCAATGTCTGTGCTTTGGACGACGACGCACGCTTCGCCTGCTTCATGAACCATCTTCATGACTGCGTCGATTTAATTTACAATCTGGTCAAAGCACCCCACCTAGCAGGGAAGTATGCTGTGGCAAAACAGACGATACTGGAGCACGTCTCTAAAACCAGGGGAGAAAATGTGCGACAGCTCATCTATGAAGAGCGTCTCGGCGATAGGTCTCCGTCCCAGCTGTGGGGGTGCATCCGTCTTCTCGTCGATGTGCAAGTTATGCCTGATGACACGCTTGCAGAAATCTGGACTGAAAAGCTGCCTTTGCCTGTCCAGACTGCAATCTCTGCGTATGAAGATAGGCCAGTAAATGAACGTTTACACGCCACCGACAGAGCATACTCCGCCAGGCAACATGAGCTCCGTGCACTGCATTCTGGACGTTGTAAATGGACCGCCAAATCGTAGTTGGATATTTCGGCTAATTGCTGTAATCGCACTATTTCACTCCCATTTACGGAGCTTGTTAGCACTTGATGTTAGGTTGGCGCCATTACAAAATATTGTATTGTAGTAATCGCTGCTGCTTGCTGGATCGCTGCGGTGTCTCGTTGCTGATGCTGGCTCTAAATTTGGTTGTCTAGGGTAAACACATGAGGTTCCGTGTTTTTCATGTGCTTTTGATGATAAAGAACGAGCGAAACCAACACGTATGTAAACATCAAATATTTATTCCTTTAGTGGCCATATTAATTCCACTGTCCACCAAAGACCATAACACAACACAAAGTAGTACTTCCTTTACATGTTCTTTGACTTGTTTTGCCAAACAATAACACAGAAACACACTTCACCAAAGTGACATTCCGACTGCCCCGACTGCCTCCGACTGGTTGTATTTATAACATTGTCAAAGAACTACTAAAAAGAGATATAGTTTATAAGTCACATGTACATCTGTTATCATAATTTGTGCAGAAAAGTTGTTAATTTGCATCGAGTGACATAATTTAACATGTTATTAAAATGACAGACAGATTTGTTGACTTGACAGAATAATTCTTTGTTACAAAAAGGTCGTTTTTTAGAAGTTTGTCAATTGACTTCTCTAATTTGCATAAATAAGTAAGTAACGTGAATTATGAAGAATTACATTGGTTTTCGTCTAAAATAGGATTGATTACGTGAATACTGAGTGAAAACGCTCCTAGTGAACAAATAGGTTTCACTGGGTGATTTTTATTTAAGGAGATCCAAAATACCTAAGTTGGCCACTATTTTTCGTACTTCATATTAATTATTCAAGATAAACTTAGTGTTTTTCATGATGACATTTGCTGTATCAGTGATCAAGTGATATAAACTTTTGTGTGGGTTAGTTATTCAGTATAATTTAATGGGTTGACTGTTTATGGAGACATGTTGTGCAATCATTGTTAACATACACAATAACTTTTCTATAATCATAAATACTCGTTAAACTGGTTGAATTTGGAAGGGATCACATACTTCATTAAAGTGAAACCTTTAATATGTTCCGTTACAATACCCCCCTCGGGTAATATCATTTACAGAATGTTAATGATATTAGCCGACTAGGACAAATGTGTCAATTACTATGCATAATGTGTATGTATACAACAACCGTTACACCGTTTCAAAATGACTTTTTCCTGAAAATATTTTAGTTGTGTTGTTTCAAATGCACTTTGTGTTAAGGCTCTCAGTATGACAGCATCATAAAATTATTTAGTAATATATGAAAGTAAAAAAATTGTTGCTTTGCTCCCAGTGAGCCACATGGAAAATGATCAAAAACAGACACAAATATATCACATGCGATTTTAAGATATATAAAAAATAAATATGTAAATTATTTCAAAGTCAGCTCTCATTGCGTCACAGATTAGTCAAGATAATAGAAGGAACATAAATATATTACATAGATGGACAGGTCAGATGTCCATAGGAAAATATTCCACCTGTTTGCTCTTTTTGATCCACATAAAGAAAATGAAAACAAAGAACATAATTATAAGTATGGACATGATATATAAACACAAACACTAGAGAAGTCACGTGTATGAATATAATATGCCTTTAAAAAAAAGGAAATATTAAAAAAAAACTTGTCTCCCATTGAGACACATAGTCAAGATAGTACAAGAACTTATTAATGCCAAAATTGCACACTTAATTTGGTCACAAAATAACACAAACATCAAACTTGGTGAACATCTGATTAGCTGTAGAAAATTGTACACAAATCTTATGCCTAAAAAAAAGAATAGTAACAAAATGATGTTGTCTTGCACAACAATTTTTTCATTGTCTTTTATATTTGGTGCAAGTATGTCCCATATTCAACAATACAAAAAGAAAGTAATAAATGTTTGTCACCTTCTTGCCCGTTGCAAGTAAAGAAGATGTCTCAAAATTTAATATTCAATAGTGACAATACAAATATAAAAACATTGTCTCAGATATCTGGAACTTTTCCAGGGTCTGTAGTGGTAGTTGCTATTTGACACACCCAGTAAAAATCTTTGCTGGTAAAACACTTTACAGAAAATGGGTAAGTAACTGTATTCAAACAGGGAAATGTGCTTAATCATATTTATATGGTTTCAATTCAGTGATGTTTCTTAATCCAAATAACCTTCTTGAT
Organism: Schistocerca nitens; assembly: GCF_023898315.1. Taxonomy (NCBI): domain Eukaryota; kingdom Metazoa; phylum Arthropoda; class Insecta; order Orthoptera; family Acrididae; genus Schistocerca; species Schistocerca nitens. Next base: position 387,942,000 of record NC_064620.1, read on the forward strand.
CTGGGGAAGATAAGCCTATACGCATTAGGATGTGGGCTTTCTTTTATTTCAAATGGACAAATGTCAATGTTTACTTTAACATATAATACATCATTTTCAATTTCTTTAGTTCCTAAGTCTAATGTCTCTTTCCTACACTTAGACACATCCCTCTCTGTTTGCAGAGCATTGACATTTAAACATAAACCTTTGTTTTCATCTGTTCCTCTTAACACTGTGTTGCCACTCAACAAATTATTGTTTTCACCCCATTTTTTATAAAGTCCACTACGGATTCTTATCCACCATATAGGATACAAGGTTGCACTTACCTTTGCTAATTCTTTCCAAAAGGCATGTTTGTTTATACAGTTTCCATAGTTGTTCCACAAAACTTCTAAAAACTTTTCCCCTTTTCCTTGAAAACACACATTTACATTCCATCCCTTTATATTTTCTTTAATATTATTATTATTATTATCATCATTCTCATAGATTAGCGTTTCATAGTTCCCAATAGGCAATAGCTTGTCCTCAGATACACATTCCCTAGTCTGCATTTCACTTAAATTAACCTCATTATTACCCATGTTTGTCACATTACTTACCTTTACCACATCACTTTTCAATTCTACAAATACTTTTATTTCTTCCTCCACACTCTCATCAATAACATCACTTGATTTAGGATCATTATTTAAATGTCCCTCTATTACTTCTTCCTCCTCCTCAACACCAACCCCATCTGCAGTTTCCCCCCTATGTATCTGAATCTCAGCAATTGAGTCTTTGGCTCCATTAAACACTTCGTCATCCCCCTTCATATCAAATAAACCCCCCAAAATAGATTCTACTTGTGGTGTGTCTGACTTGTTATTCACACCAGTATCTTTTTCAGCCCAACTATGGAACTCTGCAATACCTTCAACTTCTGCACTTTCACTAACTACCTGTGCTTGAACACAGTTTTTATTAACTGTATCACTTTTACTCATAGTATCCCAAAACCTTTTATTAAATTCTAATTTATTCATTCTAACAACTTCAGTATTTTCATGGTATTTACTCTTTACATTGTATCCTCTCCTTTTCCAGGTTCGGTTATGTGTTGTCCTGTCATAATATTGTCTAGCCCCAAAACTACGGACATCTAGTGGGACTGTCCACCGTTTCCCGGCTGGTTCCCTCGGTCTGTCTGCTTGTAGTTAACATTTTGTTCACTAGTTTCAAGAAACCCCCTTCTCTCTTGTTCTCTTCCCCAATACCTATTTCTATCATTCCTGTTATCTCTCCTCCATCCTCCCTCCTGTGTATTGTTTCTGAAATCATTTTCATATCTCCTATCTCCCCTATTTGGAGCATTATTTCCAGAATTTTCAAAGTCTCTCCTCCCATAATAATCTCTATTTACATTCCTGTTCCACCCCCCATACTGGTTGTTGCCAGAGCCAAAACTTTGGTTACTTTCTCTTTCCAAGGCCCTATCTAATCTATCTACAAATTTCAGGAACTCTTCCATTGAATCGTCTGGTCCATGGACCAATTCCCACTGCAGTCTCTCTGGTAATCTTCTTTTTAAACCATCAATTTGTGTCATAATATCAAAAGAATTATTCAAGTGAGCAAGTTTTTTCAATTGATCTCTGCAAAATTTTTGCATTCCCCCTACTTTCCCTCTATACACTGGTCCATTTAGAAATTCTGACTTTAATCTGGCTTGTATGGATTGTGACCAAAATTTGCAAATAAATTTAGCTTCAAACTCTTCAAAAGTATTCCAAGAATCATTATTCTCATTTGCCCAGGATAGGGCCTCCCCTTCTAGAAACCGTTTTACTAACTTAATTTTTAGGTTATCTGACATTCCTACAACAAACATATCCTTACATTGGTGAATAAAGTCAATAGGGTGCAGATTTTCACCAGGAAAGCATTTCACTTGGATGTGCCCATACATTGTATTTTGATTGTAAATCGTTTGTTTGGACATCAATGCATCTTCCAATTGTGAATATTTAGTGTGCATATTTTCTACTTTTGTATCTACATTAGTGGTGTACAGGTTGTATTCTTGTTTAAGGTCTTCTGATGTTTTGTCTATTCTTTGATCTAATCTTTTAGCTTCAGCATCTACTCTGTTGTAGATGACAGCAATGCTGTCTGTGTTAGCTTGTATGTTTTCATTTAAACTTTCAACTTTAACTTGAAATTCTTTTCTGAAGTGTATCAACTGTTCGCTAGTGTTCTTACTGAGGGTAGTTTTAATTTCCTCACACTTCTCATTGAGATGAGTACTTAATAGATCAAAATCCAAACTTAACTTATCCAGTCTATCTGTGTTTTCTTTACTTGATTGTTTAAAATCCAAACGTACTTGTTCACTTGATTGTTTAAGTTGCGAGCTTATTTGAGTTGCAAACTCTGCTAGCCACTATGTTAAGTTTAATTGTTCACCACCCCCTGGTTCAATTTTTACATTTCCTACGATCTCATCCCTCTCAGGTAGAGACATGCTAACAATTAATTATTTTAAATGACAACAACAACAAAATACCTTGCTTTATGTCTATGCTATGATGTCGTGGTCGGTGTTCTTGTTGGCTTTCTTCACTTATATTCGGTTTTATTGAAGCTGAAGTCTTGATTGATGAAATCCATTGACATAATCCAGACGTTAATCTTCCGAGCGGTGTGATGATAGTTTTTCGTAGTCGCACAAACACACTTTATTTATTTATTTATTTAATTTTGACATATTTTCACTGTTGCCACAATGCACAAATAAAATTTTTTTGGAGTGCCAAGCACTTACGAAATTTATCGCTGCACTATTATCATCGATGCACTTAAAGATCCCGGACGAGCCCCCACTTTTGTAAATGGACCGCCAAATCGTAGTTGGATATTTCGGCTAATTGCTGTAATCGCACTATTTCACTCCCATTTACGGAGCTTGTTAGCACTTGATGTTAGGTTGGCGCCATTACAAAATATTGTATTGTAGTAATCGCTGCTGCTTGCTGGATCGCTGCGGTGTCTCGTTGCTGATGCTGGCTCTAAATTTGGTTGTCTAGGGTAAACACATGAGGTTCCGTGTTTTTCATGTGCTTTTGATGATAAAGAACGAGCGAAACCAACACGTATGTAAACATCAAATATTTATTCCTTTAGTGGCCATATTAATTCCACTGTCCACCAAAGACCATAACACAACACAAAGTAGTACTTCCTTTACATGTTCTTTGACTTGTTTTGCCAAACAATAACACAGAAACACACTTCACCAAAGTGACATTCCGACTGCCCCGACTGCCTCCGACTGGTTGTATTTATAACATTGTCAAAGAACTACTAAAAAGAGATATAGTTTATAAGTCACATGTACATCTGTTATCATAATTTGTGCAGAAAAGTTGTTAATTTGCATCGAGTGACATAATTTAACATGTTATTAAAATGACAGACAGATTTGTTGACTTGACAGAATAATTCTTTGTTACAAAAAGGTCGTTTTTTAGAAGTTTGTCAATTGACTTCTCTAATTTGCATAAATAAGTAAGTAACGTGAATTATGAAGAATTACATTGGTTTTCGTCTAAAATAGGATTGATTACGTGAATACTGAGTGAAAACGCTCCTAGTGAACAAATAGGTTTCACTGGGTGATTTTTATTTAAGGAGATCCAAAATACCTAAGTTGGCCACTATTTTTCGTACTTCATATTAATTATTCAAGATAAACTTAGTGTTTTTCATGATGACATTTGCTGTATCAGTGATCAAGTGATATAAACTTTTGTGTGGGTTAGTTATTCAGTATAATTTAATGGGTTGACTGTTTATGGAGACATGTTGTGCAATCATTGTTAACATACACAATAACTTTTCTATAATCATAAATACTCGTTAAACTGGTTGAATTTGGAAGGGATCGCATACTTCATTAAAGTAAAGCCTTTAATATGTTCCGTTACAACGTGACCGCACTAAGACGCTTTCTGACGCCATGCCCTTGTCTGGTGCTGCTAATAACAAGTTTGTTAAACTAGCCGCCCGGCCTGCACCTTCAACTCCTCGCAACGACAGTGCATCGGCCTCTGTGGAAGACTCTGGGGTAGATACTCTGTCACCTAGCAACTACCCACAAGAGCACAGGCCCGCCCAACCTTACTGTTTCTTCCACGCGAGATTCGGGGAGCAAGCTCACAAATGCCAGTCACCGTGTTCTTACCCAAACTCCAACCGCAGGTAGGTTACGGTGCCACCTCCTGCGATGTAAACAATGGGCACCATCCCACGCTGCACTCCGTTTCGGACAATAACAGTAAGTGTGGTCGAGTCTATGTTTGCGATTTACAATCAGGTGTATGTTTTCTGGTAGACACTGGCACAGACGTCTCTTTGCTGCCGGTTCGCCTAGCAACCAATAAAGTGCAACCACACAAAACAGTACTTCGTGCAGTGAACTTGTCTACCCTACAGTGTTCGGGTTCCACTTTGTATACAGTGAAACTATCGCCCGAGTGCAAGCTGGAGTGGACGTTTCTAGTGTCAACAATTGAAGAAACTATTCTCGGAATTGATTTCCTCAAGCACTATCAGTTGTCACTAGATTTTGTGCAAAATACTGTGTTTTACCCCACCCTTAACAAACATATTCCTTTCGCTTCGCCGAGTGACAGTTCGGCTAACACCAAACATGTGTGCTGTGCTAAGAAGTGTGTAAACCTATCCTTGGAGCTGCAATCGTGGACAAACAAGTGGATAGTGGAGTGCACCAAGTCTTCGAAGTTGCGGATGGAACGTATGGAAATGCTGCTGCATCTCCGTGACGTACACCACGAGTTGGCCTCCACACAACAACACCTCACGGCACTACAAGCAGACGACTTGTCGGCTACAGACAAGGTCAGTCCATGCCAATCTGGTGTTCCCGTGCCCACGCACATTAACGACAATGTTGTGAACTCTGTAAACTGTGTCAGCACCCCCTTTTGCAATGATAGGGTGTGCCCGAGTGCTCATGCTCCTTGGGTTCCGAATGGACAATTAACTTGCCAAGCTTGCGGCAATGAACTACGGCCATCTGCTGTCCGGCCACGCCCACTCGTGCCTACAGCGCTCGAAGCGGCACGGCCCGCTACCAAGAACCAGTGTACCAACCTCGCCCATGTTAACACGTGTGCGGCCTTTAAGCAGCCTATGAGCGGGTGGCACACCTGTACTTCCGTGTCCTCAGCACCACAGCTTGGCCCGTCCGCCACTGCCTGCTCCGCTTCACGGACATCTGACTGTCGTGCCGCGCCACGTATTGCAGTAGTCACTAACGGCACAGTTCGTCGGTTACGTCTAACCGATGGGCCACCCATATCGCAACGTCCATGCCGCCTCAAGCCGGAATTTATGAAAATTGCAAAAGAACGATTGGACGATCTGTTACAAAAGGGAATAATTGAACCTTCTTCCGGTTGCTGGGCTAGTCGTATCCTGTTTGACCAAAAGAAAGACGGTACTTGGCGTATGGTCGGAGACTATAGGCGTTTAAATGCCCGCACCATCATTGATAAATATCCGGTCCCACATATCGCAGACTTCAATGATGCACTCGCAGGTGCAAAGTACTTCTCTGTTTTGGACTGTAAGCACACATTTCATCAGATTCCTATGGCTCCAGAGGACATTGAAAAGACTGCCATAACCACTCCCTTCGGGCTGTTCCAATACAAATTTATGCCGTTTGGGTTGAAAAACGCCCCCCAAACGTGGCAGCGTTTCATCAGTCAAACTTTATCCCATCTAGACTTTTGTTTCGTATACATGGACGACATATTGGTTTTTGCTTCTACTTTACAACAGAGTGAGGAGCGTGTTCAAGTCGTGACGGATATTTTAGCAGCCGCTGGTATTGAACTGAACAATAAAAAGACTCAATTGCACCAGTCATCCGTCACATTTCTAAGTTATGTTGTGTCATCGGATGGTCTGACACCACCACAGGACAAGATCAAGCCTGTTCTCGAGATGCTACGCCCTCAGACCTATAGGGAATTACGCAGGTTCATCGGAACAGTTAATTATTACCAGAAACATTTGCCAGCTGCTTCTGTGGTGCAGGCTCCTCTCACAGATGCTCTCGCTGGCCCACAAACTTCTGGCACCCACCAGGTACCATGGACACCAGACATGGACAAGGCATTTAATGAACTCAAACAGCTGTTGGCCTCCGCTGTCACTATTGCTCACCCACGGGCGGACGCCACAATGTTTATCACTACTGACGCTAGTGACAATGCTATCGGCGCAGTACTGAGTCAGACATACAACGATGTTACGACCCCCCTGCAGTTTTTCTCAAAAAAGCTAAACAACGCGCAGAAGAAATACTCAGCATTCGACAGAGAATTACTTGCAGTTTACGAGGCCATAAGACACTTCAGAACTGATGTTGAGGGACGAGATTTCTATGTGCTCACTGATCACAAGCCGTTAGTTCCTGCCATAAAAAATCCTGCGGCTGATCCGCCCCCACGACGCTTTCGTCACATCGATTACATCTTGCAATTTACAAATGACATTCGCTACATCCGAGGAGCGGACAATGTGGTCGCTGATTTTCTCTCACGTGTTGGTGCTGTCACAACCTTAATTGACTTAACGGACCTACCTCGGTTGCAATCGGCAGACCCCGATACCATGCAGTTAATTTCAAACCACAGCTCCTCTCTCCAACCGGTACGCTCCACTTTCCCTGGCATATCTGACTTAGTGTGGTGTGATGAATCGACTGGTACATTGCGGCCATTCATTCCTAAGCCCCTTCAATGCCAGGTCTTTGACAAATTACATACATTAGCACACCCCGGTGTCAAAGCTTCCACCCGTCTGGTAACCTCTCTCCAACCGGTACGCTCCACTTTCCCTGGCATATCTGACTTAGTGTGGTGTGATGAATCGACTGGTACATTGCGGCCATTCATTCCTAAGCCCCTTCAATGCCAGGTCTTTGACAAATTACATACATTAGCACACCCCGGTGTCAAAGCTTCCACCCGTCTGGTAACTGAACGGTTAGTCTGGAGAGACATGCGCTGTGACTGTCAGTCTTGGGCAAGGGCATGCATGGTGTGTCAACAGAACAAAGTTTCCAGGCACACTTCTCCACCCCTTGGCTGTTTTGCCCAACCGCCGGGCCGGTTTCACCATGTTCATGTCGACCTCGTAGGCCCTTTGCCCCTCTCCGAGGGTTTCCGTTACTTGTTTACAGCTATTGACAGGATGACTCAGTGGGCTGAGGCTGTGCCTATTCCGAACATTACCTCCGAGACAGTAAGTTGAGCATTCTTAGATTCGTGGATCTCTAGATTTGGCTCACCTGTTTACCTCACCACTGACCAGGGGCGACAATTCGAGTCTTCAGTTTTCTCTGACTTATGAAAAATGTGTGGTATTGTCAAAATTCATACTTCTGCATACCACCCCCAAAGCAATGGGCTTGTCGAGCAATGGCAGCGCACCTTAAAGTCTGCCCTGCGTTGCTATGACTCACTATGGACAGAGGCACTGCCCCTCGTGCTCCTTGGCCTTCGTGCGACTTTCAAGGAAGACCTCAAGGGTTCCGTAGCCGAGTTTGTGTATGGCCAACCTCTGGTTTTGCCTGGAGAATTAGTCACTCCCACCCCACTTCCACGGCCCTCTGAACTCTCTTCACTTCTCGAGCGGGTGCGCTTGCACTGCAGCAAAATTCAGCCGCCACCTCCGGCTGCTCATACACCTCCGCGCGTGTACGTACCGCGCACACTAGACTCTTGTGAGTACATGTTTCTCAGAGACGACTCAGTCAAAGCCCCATTTCAGTCGCCCTACACAGGTCCTTACAAGGTCGTCAAACGCTCTGAGAATAACATGGATCTCCTCATAAAAGACTCTGTAACCACGGTCTCACTCAACCGAGTGAAACCAGCTTTCATTGAGCCTCAGGTGAACCTCCCTGATTCTGCCCCTATTTCTCCCACTCCTGCTTCGAGCGGCCATCCATCTTCCCACACCATGCATTTGGGTATTGATTCTCCACAGCGTGCTTCTCTGCCGAGCACTGCTCCTTCTCCGCATTCATCTAATTCGAGTGGCCAATCTTTTCAGGGCTTCACTCCTCACAGCCCTCGCAGTCGAACTGCCAACCACTCGGATTCTACCATTGTTATACCATCTTCGTGTGACAGCTCTTTGTCATGCCGTTCAATCCACGCTGGCTCCTCATTGCCTTTGGTCACGCTCCCTCGTCTGTCAGCTGATCGCCCGAGGTTGTCTCCTGCACAGTCCAGTGCACCTGCCACCCCCCTCTTAGCAGATGCTTCCCCCTGCCATGGCTTTCCCACACCTCCCTGCCTCCCTACCATTGCTCGCACAGGTGCCATCCAAGAATTCAAAACACATGTGCACCCTGATGACATACATAAATTATCTGTTGTCGTAGATGGTGATACGGTGTGTATGGTACTCACATGTGACAATACTGAGGGAGGAAGTGCAGAATCTCGTGTGGTGCACCACTTTAAATTGAGCAGAAGTGCTGCATGTGGCAATTTGCGTGCCTTTGTTAGGCCTTCTGGCAAGGTGATTCTCCATCTGCCGGCTGACGAAGTGCTACACCTCCACTCCAGGACGGGACGTCGTCTCCAGCCGCTGGCGACGCTTGCTGACTTCACCATCGACGTACCGGGTTTCACCCCCCGGTCTCCTACCAAGTCGACCGCTTCCGCCTGATGCAGAAGAACTGTGTGTTACCTTCCTAACTTCTCACCACCCCCCCCCCCCCCGCCCCATTCACAGGGACGTACCCCATACTGGGCGGGTTGGGGGGGGGGGGGCTATGTGGCGTAGAGCGCCATAAATATCGATATTTGTTCTGTGCGCAAGTGTGCTATCTTTGAGGAGAGGGCTTTGGGGCAGGATGTTGGACGCTGACGGCAGTTAGCCTCCGGACTTGTATCTGTGTAGACGCTAAGTGTGAATAAATCTGTATATGAGAGAATTCTAGTTGTTTACCTACAACTATACCATATTCCCTCAGATGCAAATGTGAAATCAACATTGTGGCATAGCAGAATAACTGATAGGACTCTGCCTTCAAGACTCTGTATAAGAACTTGGACTTAATGTCATGAATAGGCCACTCAACCTGCCTAATTTCCAAAATCAGGCAAGTGTTGCAACAAATATAAATGTCACCCTCACACTCTCAAAAGGCAGTGATGACATTTCAAACAAGGAGGGCTGTGACAGATTTACAGGTGACCATAATCTCATTTATTTCATAATTATAGCCACAGATATTGACTTGGGTACTAAGATCCAGTCCTACACAATATATATTCTATGGAAATCCAATTGGGAATTTTTAAATGCAAAATTGAAGATGCAGCCACTGGAAGGAAGCAGATTTGCTGTCGACACCAAAACCTATGCACTGGTGCGAACATTGCAGAAGGCACAAGACCAAGGCAATCCCAACGTTTGTTAGAAACTCAAAAGGATTTAAAATTTACTGGAGTCTCACCCTACAGTATTTAACATGCACAGCAAGGCAGGTGAGAAGAAACTACCAGGGATCCTTAAGGAAAACAGAATGATGATGACTGCTGAGTGCCTATTGAGCAGTCAAACAACAATATAACAAACTGTTACACCTAACAAGAGTAGAAAAATGGGAGGCATGTGTCAAGGACCAAATGGCAGTTGATATTTGAGGTTTCCCATACAAACCTGTAACAAACAATGTTCAGTCGCCAACTGTACAATGAACCTTGAGACAATCTGATGGCTCAATAAGGTCAGATAGGGAGACATGAGTACAATACCTACTGAGAACACTAATGCCAGATGATACAGTGATGGAAGGCACAGATAACCATTAGTATTTTCACTCTGATTTATTAGAGGAGTGTGTGAATAATTTAATTGTAATTCCATTTACCCAGGAAGAAGTAAAGCTGCCAGTAATGAAGATAAAGAAGACGGAAGAAGTGTTGCACTAGCTAGTAGACCAAATTGTTCCATAGCTAACAGTACAGTTACTAAACGAATGTCTCTTGTTGGGCCTATAATCTGGAAAATATTGAATGTCATTATACTAAAAAAGGAAGAAGACAAAAATCCACAAAACCTTATACGCCGATTTGTTTGGTAAATGCACTAGCTGAAGTACAGGAAAAGTTTCTGTGCTGCCACCTGTGGCACCATGGACAGGTAATTGGCATGAGCCCACTGCTGTACAGTAACAGTGAACAGAAATCTACTGAAGATGCGTTAAATCACATAATGCATACTGTGAACACATGAGGTGACTAGTACTTTGTAGGCATACTGATTGATATAGCTGAGGCATTTGTTAATTTATTGTGGCCTTCCCTGTTCAAAAGACTAAGCAGATGGACTGTCCCTGATGTCTGCTAAAAGCCTATGAGATTACTGCACAGGTGGGCAACTGAAACTAGAACGCCCCGAAAGAAAATTGTAAAATATATAATCGTCTGTTTGTGATCCAGAGCTTTAGGATGTTGGCATGGAGCAATTAAAGAATCAGCTTCATAATATGATTACACAGAAGATCTGCTAATTGAAGCATTTGCCAACACCCGGGTTCCCGGGTTCGATTCCCGGCGGGGTCAGGGATTTTTTCTGCCTCGTGATGACTGGGTGTTGTGTGCTGTCCTTAGGTTAGTTAGGTTTAAGTAATTCTAAGTTCTAGACGACTGATGACCATAGCTGTTAAGTCCCATAGTGCTCAGAGCCATTTGAACCATTTGCCAACACAAGGGCTAACTTTGAGGAAAATATTAGGGAAGTTCTTGGAACAATTAGTAAATGATGTGTAGAAAATAAACTAGTGATAACAGCATACAATTAGCAGTTTATGTATTAATAATAGGAACATTATCAAGATTATATGCATATAATTTCCTCCTCGGCCTCCACGTCCGACGTGTCCGACGCCATCTCCTCCTTTTGTGTTCACAGTATATTGTTTTCTATTATGAGAAGCGTATTTTTTCTCTCAGTAGTGTTAGTTGGCATCTCGTAAATAATCAACCTCTTTATAAATGTACTACCTGTTATAGATGTTAGCATTTTTAGTGTTAATTCCCACTTCTCAGCCTATGATAACATGTTTCTGCATCAAAATTATTATTAATTCCCTCAGTATAATTTTCACAATATGGCAGTGGCGGTTATCCAGGTGGTGGCAAATCGCTCCATGTTTAATGAGAGTTTTATATGCACCAAATGTCTTCTGTGTAGTGAAAACATGACAAAAGGAGTCCTTGTATGCTCAATGTTTCAGAAATGCTGCCAGTCTGACTGTTTCATGTGAGTTAATGAAGAAAAAACATGCGAATGCGGATTAAAATATAAAGGTCGCAAATTGGCAGTACAAATGTACAATGAAGATGTGGAACTTTCTGTGACAGAGTCACTCCTCAGTGAAATAATGGATGCAAAAAATTGCGTCAAGATGCTCGACGACGCATTAAGGTACAGTAAGATGGAGTGAATAGCAACAAATTTAAGTATTTTGGTTGAAAAATTTACTTATTGTTTGTCAAGTTTAAACAAAATAATACTACCCAAAACTCAGGTCTGTATTGTTCTTATCAGCTTATGATATTATTATCAAATTATTTTCTTTCAATACATTTAAAAAAATTAAACATGGTGTTTCTAATTACCCTGCAGATAGGGGTGAATAGAAATACTGTTATAAAACTGTCATTGTTTCTTTTAAAAGCAAATAGAGGTTGATAAAAGCTATGAAATATATTTTTTCTATTATAAAATAAATAGATGAACATTTATTTCAAAAGATGATGGTTTATTAATTTTAAAATTAAGTAAAATATACAAAAATGTTTGTGTCACATTGCTAATCTATTCAAACTCTAGGTGAACAAACAGAACACAGTTGTTTACCATGAGCCTGGTACTGTATTATTAATAAATTGTTAAATCAGACAGATCATCCTCAAGACACAGCATGTCTTTGAAACGAGCACTTAATCTGAGAACGGGCAACGACAATTTTAGGAGAACATCGTTTCTTGAGACACAGGATTCTTCTTCAGTCATTGTGGACTTTTTCATTTGCGGAACTCTTTTTAAAAATGTTCCAACAAAACCATTGTCAATAAGGTAATTAACTCAGCAAACATAACATCGAAAAGATGATGTTTTACCATATACTTTGACCACCATGTAGTCATCATGGATTATGGAGATACCAGTATTTTCATCTTGACCTGAAGAAAAATCAAGTCTTCATCTTTGTCCTGCACTGAGTATGCATCTCCATCCTCTGATGATGAATAAAGACGTTTTCTATTTTTCTTGGTATTTTGTTTTCTTTGTCTTGGCTTGTTTGGTTGTCAAGGGATTGGATCACTGTAAAGTGAAGAATTGGGGGTTACTTGTCCTCAAAGTCAGCAATGCTAACACTTCTATCAGGTTGGACATTAACTTTCATCATTTTCCTCCTTTGTTTAGGAGTCTGGTCTTATCTAAGACTCTGGAAGAGTTCTCAAAAATGTTGTCAACAGCATTAGGTCTTCTTCAAGATTGTTCTTATCCTGGTTTTCATTTACTGGTGTACTGGTACCAGTACCTGGGAACATTGACAACACTTTTTTGCAGTGTAGAGGCACAATCCCACATTTCCTAAATCCTGCAATAATATTTTTTTCCTTCAAGGAGTCACATAACTTTTTCAAAAGCAGAGGAAATTTATCCTTAGGAACTGTTGCCTCATTTCTTCCTGGGCCTTTCTTCCATTCTTCTAATATTTGGCACCAAGTAGTTTTAAAAGGCCGAAAAAATGCCACATTCAGTGGTTGTGTCAGGTGTGTTTAATTTGCTGGTAGGAATATAAATCTTATGTCATTGTCCTGCACAACTTAACTGATTCTATGGACAGATGCAAAGATAAATTGTCCCCAATGATAAATTTTTTACCTTTCAGCTTTTTCAGGTATGGGGCAGCAACTGTAAGGACCCAATTATCGAAGCAGAATGAATCGAACCAGCCAGATTTTGCTTGATTGTATCTTTCATTGTATCTTGCCTACATTCGGTCCAGCTTCGATATAACTGCAAAGCCTTATACACAACATAAGGGGGTATTATAGTACTATCTGCAAGAGCTGCAAACATAATGGAGATTGATACCTTTGAGGAGTTCATGACCCTTTCGGGATATTTTGTTCCCCTCCATGTGACTACCTTTCATTTTCCTGGACAATATATAAGATTTGTCTCATCATAATTTATTATATTAGATGGTGGCACATTCTCCAGTTCCTTTGACAGTTCATTCAAGTAACTGTTGATAGTTTCTGGTGTAACACCAGATCTGGAGCGTTTTATATTTTGGCACATTTGCACTGCTAATTGATCTTGGTGTCGCTTCATAAATGATTCCACAAAATCATGACCAGGGAGATTACTTGTGAACGTTCTCACTTCCTTCCTCCTTCTGTCCAGAAAATCCTTTACTAGAACTCTTAAGGTTGTAAAGTCAATAGGACAGCCCCATCCTCTGCATATTTTTAACCTGTCTACAAACAGGTTCTCTTATTCAAAAGACAAGGCAGTTTGTCCACCTTGAGGTTTAATGTTGGTGCCTCTTTTTAGATGTCTGCATAGTACACTATAATGAATCCCATGTTTTTCAGCTGCTTTCCTCAAGCTAACCCCTGATTTCATGTGAGAGAGGGCATTGTTTGTACAAGTAGGTCTGTGTTTTTTGTAACCACCTCCAATGATGGGTTTGTATTTCCATGGCATATTTGAACAACAACTCTGAAACAGGGAAGATAATTTAGTTGTGCATGTAACATAACTAGAGAATTATATAGTATTAATATGGCATACTAAAAGATTTTTTTTAGACTTTGTTATTGTGAGGTGAATAGAAACACCAGAATTAACATGTTTCTGTTCACCCCACAAAGTTTATAAGCATAAAAAAAAATGAAAATTCACAGACCTGATTTCATTGAAAGTGAAACAAAACCAGCCCTTACTGTTTTATATGGATGTTATACCTAGTACTTACAATGCCATTAACTGTCATGTGTAGAATACATGTTCACTTACCAGAGAAGTTCAAAGTAGGTAGGTAAACGGCTTAAAAACTATTGACACAGACACAAGGATAAATATCAGCCTACAATGCTGCCAAACCAGCAAAACATAATTTCCCTGTTAGTCTGAAGTGTTGCCAACCCAAAAACAATAATAATTAAAATTAATGTCCAATACAAGCTTATAGTATTGAAAGTAGTTGTGTAGATGAAGTTTTGTTTCTATTCAACCTGCTGTTTCTGTTCACTGCATTTTAGAGTACCTTGCTCAGCTTTTTGTGGAGACAACAAGCGATAAACAGTCACAGTTCATTGACTGTAAAAGCACTTACCATCTTAGGCCTAAACTAACATAAAAAATGTGTACCGCTAAATAATAGATGCGAAATACCGACACACAGTTTGCACATTCCAAATATTATTAGAAATGGAATTACAGCTGTGGAGATAAATAACAAACGTAATAACTCTCTCACGTCACGAAATACAGTCACTAAAACTGAAATTGTTCCATGTACAGAACGCCAGATGAATGAAATTAAAGAGCAGAAGAATAGCAATGATATCTCTGTGCATTCCGACAGCCATGGGAGAGGAATCATCAAAATTTCACGCCACCCATTTCGTCAAACCACTTGCATCCATGTGTGAAGTCATAAAGAACTGCTCCAAAACTAGTAACGATCAATGCATGATATTAACTGCAGGCTCCAATGACGTCTATAAAAATTAACTCTAACAAGCCACAAAGTCGTTAACAAAAACACTGATGCTACTAGAGAACAATTGTTTTTGAATACCACGCAGATTTGGCCTCCCAAGTTCTTAATGTGTAAACAAGGAGATTGAGAAAGCCAACAAGCAGTATTATAAAATCTACCAGGCCTCCTAAAACACATTCTTTCTTGACACTGGGGATATGGACTGAGAATTCTACACCAGACATGGTTTGCACATTAATGGGAAGGGAAAAAGATTCATTTGTAAAAAAATTGTAGAAATCTTGAGGTATGCTCATGGCACATCTAGCTCAGTGGCCATTCCTTTACGCCCAATCAATCCAATCCAAACAGTTTTACAAAGTGCAAACAATAATCATGCGAAGTGCAGTGAAGTATGCCAAATAATATAGCAGCAGTATGAACAGTGCCAGTTGGACCAGAACCAGCACATAAAACATCCCCACCAACAGAAGAAGAGGAAACAGCTGCAAGTGAAATGTGTAGTGAAACAGGCACGCAAAACATAGTGCCTCCATCCCGCCTGAAAGATTTTTTAACATCAGGCACAAGGAGGAGGAAAAAACTATGTTAAGTAGAACCAAATGTTTAACAGTACATATACACTCTAGTATAAATAAGAAACCAGAAAAGAGTCAGAGTAGAAATCTTACAAAGAATGCTAATTTTGAGACTTCAGACAGAAATACCAACACTTTCTCAATGCACTTGAATATAAATGGATTAGGTACAATCAGTCGTAATGGTAGAGTGAATAAAACTGATGAACTGCAGAGTTTACTCTCAGAATGCAAAAGTATTAAAATTATTTGTTTAAATGAACCTGGCTTACAAAAGATTGTGTCACAACTTTAAATAAGCTAAACAACATCAGTGTAGCTTCAAGTTTCTGTAGAACAAATAGTACTCATGGAGACTCATGCATACTTGTAAATAACTCCTTAGAATCCAAAGTTAAAGATGATATCAATTTTCTAAATGAAGAAGGTGTATTTGAAAGCTGTTAAGTTGAATTATAAAAACAAAATATTGCAATATATAAATATACATAATTCCAGGTGTAGCAGTAACAAAATTATTTTTACCAAAGTTAATGGGTCTTTTACAGAAAGTCACTAACAACAAAATGAAAAGTGTTTTAATAGCCTCTAATTTCAATAAAATTTATGAAATAGAGCCAGTGACTCAATACAGTTTATGGACCAAAACCAAAAATCTGGGTTCAAGGCAAACTGCACGGAATTCACAAGAAAAAATGACAAGACAGAAACCTGTACTGATAATATTCTAACAAATCATAAGTTAGATGATGCAAGGAAGCTGTATACAGATTTAGGACTTTCAGACTATTCCAATTTGTTTATTGAAATGACTAATACAAATGAACAAAATACCAGAAAAAAATTACAGCAAAAGACATTTTACAGTTGAAAACTTAAAACTGTTCTGCTCTAAATTAGAAGAGGTGAAGTGGCAAGTCCAAGATAAGATTTTAATCTCTGTACATTTGAACATATTTTTTGATAAATTTTTACATGTATTTAATGAAATATTTCCACTTAGAGTGTGCCAGAAAAAAGTGCCTAAAAAGCTAAACTGGATCAATGCTGTAAAAAAATATCCAGTGAAAAAAAAATGCACAAGGAACTGAAACACGACAAAGACCCCTTTTTTCCTTGACTATGTTGAACAGTTCAAAAGCTTATTTAAAAGGGTAGTGAAATCAGCAAAAAAAAGTGTTGATATTAAATACATCACACGTCATGGAAAAAAATCAAAGGCAGTATGGTCAATTGTAAAATCAGAACTGAGAATTAGAACTGACAGCAAAGATATTTCCAGAAATAAGATGGGGAGTAAAACTGTAACAAACCTGGATCAGATGTCAGAGTCATTGAACATTTTTTTATAAATGTAACTAAACCAGATGTAAATGTATGTGCTTATGAAGAAAAAGTATGTTTAAGACACAAGGCAGAAGAATAATTGAACAAATTTGAGAAAATTTCAGTTGAAGATCCAGAGAAAACTATATTACAGCTAAAACACAAAAATTCTATTGGATGGCATACCTACCAAAGTAGTTAAAGCAGCTGCCAGAATAACAGCTCACCCTCTTTGCTCAATAATTAATAAATCACTCCAAGAAGACCACTTTCCAGATATCCTAAAGTATGCAGCAGTAAAACCATTGTTTAAAAAAGACTCAAGAGAAGGTATGGGGAACTATCGCCCAATCTCTATTCTCCCGATTTTTTCAAAAACATTTGAAAAAGTGGTGATAACACAAATTTTAAAAAAAATATAGAGAAATCAAACATAATTTCAGGTCAGGCTTTCAAAAAGGCAAGAGTACAATAGAGGCTTTTAATGTGTTTGTGAAAAAAATCAGTTCTGACTTAAACAAGTCAAGAAAAGTTGCAGGATTATTCTGTGGTCTCATGAAAGCATTTGATTGTGTAAACCATCACTTGCTCCTGTATAAAATGGAAAGATATGGAATTGGGGGTTGTGCCTTAGAGTGGTTTAGGTCATACCTCATGAACAGTAAACAAAGGGAATTTATATCATCAAGTAAGGGAAATTCCTTCTGTGAATGGATGATTATTTCACAAGGCATTCCTCAAGGCTCAATTTTGGGTCCAATTTTGTTTTTACTTTATATAAATGATCTATCCCTGAATATAAATTCACATTGAGTTTTATTCACTGATGATACTTCAGCCATTGTTGAAGGCAATGACCCTGAACAAATTCCTTCAACTGTCATAAATATATTAAGACAATTTGGAAAACTGGTTCCAACTTTTATGGCACTATTTTTTGGGGAGGCACAAGCAAAATGACTGGAATCTTAAAATTACAAAAATCAGTTGAAGTATCCTGTCGCCTACTGTTAAGAAATTTAAAAATGTTGAGTGCTCCATGTTTGTACATTTATGAACTGATTATTTTTGTATACAGTAACCCCATGTTATTCATAGACATAACTTTAAGAATCAATACAGTACTAGGAACAAGGAGAATTTCATGCTTCCCACTAATAGATTAAAGCTATTTGCACAAACTCCAGAATACATGGGCATGAAAATTTACAACATTCTGAAAATGAAACAAATCCTCAACATGGAGATGGGGCAACTAAAGCAAAAACTATAACAACTCTTAGTATAGAAATGTTATTATTCCTTATAAGATTATCTTAGTGATAATACGACAATCAGAGCAAGAAAGCAAGTGGCTGAAATGTTTTGTTAATTAAGCTTAGAAGTTTTATGTCTATGACTGTAATAATTATTCTCTCTTTTTACTGTAATACTGTTGTCAGGTTATACACGGTGTCTGTAAATTATAAATGAATAATTATTGCTTCTGTAATACATGTAAATTGTAATTGCAGTATTGATGAGTCCCTGTGCATTAAATTTTGTGATTTAACTCTGTATGTTATGGCACAATAAAAATTACTCACAGAAGAAAGAGGGTTCGCTATAAGTGGATGGATGCAGTCAGCGGAGTCAAATTATAAAACGATGAAGTTAAGACACTCTCTGTAAAAAGCATAAAAGGCTAGGCCAAATCTAAAAACAGGAAAACAAGGGCAATCTTTGCACAGGGGAGTGGTCATCAGGTCCCAGACCGAGAAAACATGAAGGGAGATCTCAACCACAATCACCCTGCCCCTGCTCCCGGTGTAAAGCAAAATCTTGTACCGGGAAAATAACCACTTTCATGGAGGAAACTGAGAATCAGTTCAATTATCCATGAATTATCTGCTAATATTAAAATTAAGAAAGACTATACACATCACAAAGGGCCAAAAGAAGGGGAAATTCCACCAATATGTGGGATACCGTTAATCTGGCTCCACAACCATATGGGTGAGCCTGGTATGACCAATGTGTAGATGGCATAAAGCAGTGGACTCCTTCTGAGAGGAGCAGAAGGAAGAACACCAAAACACAGTGGCCTCCTTGATTGTGCAGAGTTTATTACTGAGAGCAATAGTGCATGAGATGTCATTCCACTTTTGAGCAAAGAGAGATTTGACATAGATCTGCATACCCACAGCTGGAGTTATGAAAGGGAATGGAGGACGAGTATCAGCTTCTCTAGCCAAACGGTCAGCCATTTCAAATTCAAATGGTTCAAATGGCTCTGAGCACTATGGGACTTAACTTCTAAGGTTATCAGTCCCCTAGAACTTAGAACTACTTAAACCTAACTAACCTAAGGACTGCACACACATCCATGCCCGAGGCAGGATTCGAACTGCGACCGTAGCGGTCGCGCGGTTCCAGACTGTAGCGCCTAGAACCGCTCGGGCACTCAGCCATTTCATTCTCTGGGATGCCCACATGACTTGGGACCCAGAGAAAGAAAACTGACCATGGCCAAGGGAAGAGAGAAGATGACAGATAGCAGAGACCAAAGGATTACAAGAGTAGCAGGCTGCTCATTGAGTCGGTACATATTAAAACACTGTGGAGGGAGGCCTGAGTAACAAAAAGAAGGGTCCTGGTAATTGCTAGCAGCTCTGCTGTGAACACACTTCATGATTCTGGCAATAAATGGTGTTGTAAGCCAGTAGGAAATGTGAAAGCATATCTCACTGTATCTATCATCTTAGAACTGTATCAATAATCTTTGAACTGTATCTATCATCTTAGAACCATCAGTGTAGAAGGTGACAGCACCCTGGACATATTTCAGGGAGTGGAGATGGAGAACCTGACAGAGGGAAGTGAGAGTATTCCAACCAGCAATCCCACCTGTGGGTGGTGATAAGGAGGGAGACGTCCCTCACTTGCAAAGAGGACAGGGTACATGGGATGGTCAAGGAAACTGCAAATGGTGATCACATTAGAAATTAGGAGTTGGCTTCATCATATTTATAGGCAGGGAATCCCCTCTTCTGTGAGGACACTGTCAACAGGAGTAGTGTGAAAGGCACCAATAGCCAGACGCACCCCACAGTGGTGAACAGGATCAAGTATTTTCAGAGTGATCCAAAAACCTTACTTCCATAATCTAGTCTGGACGAGACCAGAGCACATGGTAAAGATGGAGAAGAGTAGTATGGTCTGCAACCCAAGATGTGTGGGCCAGGAGGTGGAGAGCATTAAGCTTCCACATGCATGTAGTCTTCAGGTATCGAATGTGGGGCAGCCACATCAGCTTTTTATCAAAAATAAGGCCCAAGAAATGGGGCTGTGCTGCAACATCGAGGAGCTGGTTGCCTAAATAAAGTTCTGGATTGTGATGTAATGTGGATCGACGATATAAATGCATAACACACGTTTTGGGGGGAGAAAACTGGAAGCCATGGGAGATGGCCCAAGCAAAGGTCTGTCAAATGGTGCCTTGGAACTGACACTCAGCAATGCTACTGAATGCGAGCTGCACCAGATGCAAAAATCATCAACATACAACACCAGACTAACCTGAGGGCCAACATAGGTTAGAAGCCCATTGATGGCTATGAGGAAGAGTGTGACACTTAATATAGAACCCTGTGGGATACCGCTCTCGTGAATCCGAGGGGTGCTAAGTGAAGTGCCAACTTGAACCCTGAAGAGCCGGTGGGTTAAAAACTCACGAATAAAAATTAGAAGGGGGTCATGAAAGCCCCAGGTGTAGAGGGTAACTAAAATATTATGGCATGAATCCATATTGTATGCCTTATGTAGGTTAAAGAAGACCATATCAAGGTGCAGACGCTTAGTAAAAGTCTGTTGGATTGCAGTTTACAATTTGAGTAAATGGTCAGTTGGAGATCGTCCTTCCCTGAAGCCAAAAAAGCCCCAAGATTCGAGTACCCAACATAACTGGAAGCTAACCATCCTCTCAAGCAGTATACAAAGTATGTCCATCAGGCTAATTGGATGCTAGCTTTCGAGAGGCATTTGGCTCTCCTCAGGATTAAGGATGAGGATAACTACATTGTCTCACCATTGTGAGGGGAAGGCACCTGGAAGCCAAATGTGGCTGAAGACCCTGAGTAATGTCCAAGAGTTGGATCATATGGTTGTGGATGGAACCTGAGCCTGGGGCCATGTCATGTGAAGAGGTAAGAGCCTGCAAGAATTCCCATTCAGTGAAGTTGTCATTATAGGGTTCAACTTGGTGAGGGTTGAAACAGGTGGATGGGGGTCTGTTTAACACTGTTTCTGCCAGGGAAAGGTAGCAGGATAGGAAGAGGACGCTGATGCTGTCGCAGAGTGTGTCATGATGTGTTCGGCAAGGACCAGTGGATCAGTAGAGCACATTGGAGGATAAGCCCCAGGACAGTTTACTGTCGCTGGCGGTGCAGAAGGCTACAGAGCTTAGACCAAACCGTGTGATGAAGAGCTATACATCTCCAGGGAGGAAACATAGAGCAACCAGCATTCCTTTTTACTCCGCTTGGTAATCTAACGAGCCTTAACATGGAGATACTTAAAAGCGAGGAGGTTGGTCTGTGAAGGGTGTCGTTTAAATCACTGCAGCAGCCTTTGGTGGTCCTGGACAGAAACTGCTACGTCCTTTGACAATCACAGTAATGGTCGATGGTGAGGAGGACCTGTGGATAGGGGGACAGCAGTGCCAGTAGCATGAAGAATAGTGGCACAGACGTCCTGCACAACCGCATCAATCCAGTTCAAGAGAGAGGTGTTGAAGTGCACAGTAGACATAGATGAAGGCCAATTGGCGCTGTGGAATGCCTAACGTGGGTGCCTGTCTGCATAGTGGAGGCAGGGGAGTGACAGAATCACTGGAAAGTGGTCACTGTCACAAAGCTGATCATGGGGTGGCCAATGTAGGCAAGCTACGAGGGCAGGGGAGGAGATTGTGAGGCTGATAGCAGTAAAGGTGCCAAGAATGGCACTGAAGTGGGTAGGGGAAATGTCATTGAAGAGACACAAATCAAAGACAGTAGTAAGTTGGTCAATAGAAGACTCATACCTGGTGAAGTGGCACTGTCCCGGGGCAGGCATGGTTCTGACAGAATGCCCAATAACACGAAATGTTGGAGAGTGGTGATCACAAAAGTGCATTTTCTGAAGAGCGAGACAGAATGAAGAGTAGGAGGAAACAAGGTGTTGTATTTCCAGAAGTTGATGATAATATACTGGATTATCATGTGGTGAGAGTCCAGGTGAGACATAAAGAAGCCGAGGGGAGGTCATGTTACTTTTCTGGTGGTCATCGCCAACAAGGATGGGGTGATATCCACAAAGCTGGATCTAATTCGCGATGAGGTGGAGGGGGAACCTGGGGAAGCCTCATCCTTTGACTTGTGTTGCTTCTCCTTCTCCCTTGGAGGGAGGGAGAAGGAGTTATCAGTGAGGGAATAGGTGGCAATGATGTTGGGGTCAGATAACTGGGACCCTTGGAGTGCAGCTTCCTGGCTGAGAGCACCAGGGAGGGATGTTTCAAGATGGAGCCCTATCCCTAGCAGAAGCCAGAGAAGAGGACATCTTCCCTGGACTAGGAGGAGGAGGAGGAGGAGGATGAGGAGGAGCAGCAGTTCCTGGAGGGGAAGGGACGGGAGCCACAGATGGTGAGGAAAAGGAAGGGTGGCAGGATGGGGGTAAGGGAGAGGGATGAGGAGGGGAAGATGTAACTAATTGGAAGGAGAAACAGCATTGGTCGTATTTTTTTGTTTTATTATCCGCAAAAGAGGAATGCTCAGTTTATGTGATCGCTCTAAGCTTGTTGATACCAGTGCCTACCAATTTTAATTGTATATTACAGCACTGAGGATGGTCACTAAGTGACCTAAAATCGATTTTGCGGATAATAAAACAAAAAAATACGACCAATGCTGTTTCTCCTTCCAGTTATATCCATTATCTGGTCGTGGTGCACAGAACACTCCATGGAGTCGCCAATGAACAGATGTAACTAAGGCAAAGGTAGAGGAGATATTTACAGGGTGATGTCTGTCAAACTTCTTCTGGGCCTAAAAGTAGCTGATATGGCCAAGGATCTTTATTTCCTGAATTCTTTTTTCCTTCATGTACACTGGACACTCCGGTGAGTGGGCAGAATAGAGACCAGAGCAGTTTACACAGTTGGGTGGTAGTGTGCAAGGGCTCCCCATATGACGAATGCAGCCACAGTCACCACAGATGGAAATGGCACCGCATGTGGCCAAACTTGAGGTAATGGGAGCAATGAATGGGATGTGGAATGTACAGTTTCACGTCGCATCTGTACATCATAACCTTGATCTTCTCGGGCAGGGTATCCCCCTAAAATGCGATAATGAAAGTTCTAATGTATACATGATGGTCCTTAGCACCTATCCGGAAATGCCAGATAAAATGAACACCTTGTCATTCCAGATTAGCCGTCAGTTCATCATCGAACTTGAGGAGAATATCCCTAATGAAAATTACATCCTGTGTCATATTCAGTGGCTTGTGAGGTGAGAAGCGATAGTCACAGGGATGTCTCCTGAATGGTAGCAAGCACAGAGGGAGGCTGACTGACTGGCAGAAGTTGTCTTTATAAAGAGAGAGCCAGATCTCATCTTGCTTAATGACTGAACTTCACTGAACTTGTCCTCAATATGTTCCCCAAAGAATAGGGGTTTGGTGACAGCAAACGTCTCACTGTTGATCCTGATACAGACCAGGAACTGTGGAAAGGGTTTTGCCCCAAGCCAGCAGGCCTGGCCCTCCTCCTCCCAGGGTGCATCCAAATAGGGTAAGGCCAGGAGGGCACAAACAGGATGTGAGACAGAACTATGTTGAGGAAGAGACGCAGCCGCAGTTGAGTGGCCAGAGAGTTTAACCCATTTAATGTGCCAACATCTGCCCTGGTACCATCCACTCTGAACAGTGGCTCGCCTTGTGGGCGCCAACCAGTCACAGCAATGGCCACCAGGCAATATGGTCATTGCCAGGAATCCAATGCCCCAAAAAGATGGGCAACCACTCCTTGTCTTGCACAAAGTGTTCACAGCACAGGTACCAGCAGTGTGATCCCTATGCTGTCAGGGGACTGAGCCAGATGGGTATATAACAGCCCCACCACATGGATGCTGAGCTGGTGACCTAGCAAGGAGGTGAAAGGGCGTTGGCGGGAGGGTTGGGGAAGGGGGAAAACGGAGAGGAGGAGGAGGGGGAGAAGAACCCATGATGAAGATGCTAAGGAGGGAGTTCTTCCTCATCTGGCTCACACTACAGATTTCCAGTTTGGAGATGGGAGGTCAAACTCTTGAGGGGGACCAAAAAAGGGAAGCCAAAAAGGAGGAGGAAAAGCAACCAACCAAAATTGCAAGATGAAGCTAAGTCATGAGCATAGCCAGGCTGACATAAAGAAGGACACAAAGAGAAGGAAAGGAAGGGGCATAGGGAAGGGAAGAATGACAGGGAAGGAGAAGGTAGAGAAAGGTAAAGCAGCCGGAAAAGAATAAAGGCTGCAGCAGCTCAGGGGTTCATGCACGCCACACACATACCCACAAAAGAGCTGTGGGCTCCCTGGGGGGGACAAATTTTGAGTTCTCAAGGGTACATAAAGTCGTAGGTTGACAAATAAAATGTAAGGATATCTGTATTTCTAAACGTGTGAGCAAAAATCTTAAGTACTAACATCAAAATCATTTTCAATGAACTGTTTCTAGATGGAGAAAGCGAACCAATGGTATATATGTTTCATTAAGATAACTTTAGTTGTTTTATTTCAATAAAACGAAACATACTTGGTGACAAAAATACGCATTTCATTGCAGTTGCAAGACAGATTAAAAATATCTTCACTGATTTCAGAAATAACCTCAGAAGAAAGTAGACCTCTTGAAAAAAGTGTGTAAGGCAGGGAAGAGTTGTGTAAACCAACACTATAGTGACTACCGATAAAATGTTGGTTCTACTATGCTTGCCAGCTGCGGTGGCCCAGTGGTTCTAGGCGCTTCAGTCCAGAACCACGTGACTGCTACGGTCGCAGGTTCGAATCCTGCCTCGGGCATGGATGTGTGTGATGTCCGTAGGTTAGTTAGGTTTAAGTAGTTCTAAGTTCTAGGGGACTGATGACCTCAGATGTTAAGTCCCATAGTGCTCAGAGCCATTTGAACCATTTTTTCTACTATGTTTGTTATTGTCACTAATTACCCACTGTGTTATGTCTACTATTTTACAGGTACTATGTAGTTTTTCTTTCAAGAAATACATGAGTGCATAGCGTAGAAATTGCCAATGATTCCACAATTTTCCTCCTCTTATCATCCATACTACTGGCTATTATAACTCTTGTTATAAATTGTTCAAATGGTTCAAATGGCTCTGAGCACTATGGGACTTAACTGCTGTGGTCATCAGTCCCCTAGAACTTAGAACTACTTAAACCTAACTAACCTAAGACATCACACACATCCATGCCCGAGGCAGGATTCGAACCTGCGACCGTAGCAGTCCCGCGGTTCCGGACTGCAGAGCCTAGAACCGCATGACCACCGCGGCCGGCAAATTGTATAAGGGCGAGATAAAATAAATGAAATGACAATTGACTTCAGTATAGCTGTCAAATAAATGTCGTGTGAACGTTTAAATTAAAATGTCTGCTTAATACTATGGTATGTCACTCTGTTTACAAGCTAAAACCTTTAACACTTACAGCACGGTGCCCGTACGCCATACGGGCGCGGCCGCCCTGACGTTGGCGACGGCGCCCGTATACCGTACGGGCGAGCAATTATTTGGCTCCGTAAGCGCTTTTAGCGGGTCTCCGAAGCAGTTTCGTCAACTAATGTGGAGGTATTTCATTCTTCTTCCGCAAGAGGCAAGCACTTATCGGCTCTCCTATCCTGGGAGCGGTTGTGAGCACTGCAAAGACGAAGTTACCTGCAGTTCATTCACAGGTGTTTACGACCTTGAAAATATCGCTCAGCGGGTTGACTGAGGCAGAGATCTTAGATATTCTTTATGGAGATGCAGGATCTGAAATTGACAATGAGGATTCGTACTCTCCAGACGAAAGTGCAAGTGATGATTCGGGTATGTATATGTCTAACTGTTGTTGTTTGTCGGGAAGGAGACCAGACAGCGAGGTCATCGGTCTCATCGGATTAGGGAAGGATGGGGAAGGAAGTCGGCCGTGCCCTTTCAGAGGAACCATCCCGGCATTTGCTTCGAGTGATTTAGGGAAATCACGGAAAACCTAAATCAGGATGGCAGGACGCGGGATTGAACCGTCGTCCTCCCGAATGCGAGTCCAGAGTCTAATCACTGCGCCACCTCGCTCGGTATCTGTCTCAATTGTTTATAAAGTGAAGAGTTCATTACCTCATTTTGTATTGTGAGTAGTGTTCATTACTTCACTAGCATTTAGTACCTTGTAGTACCAATCTTAGCATTATTTCTTTTTCTATGTAGACAATGGTACAGACTGTCAGTCACCATCTGTGGTATCTGGTCGTGTGTGGCTCACTGACCACAAAGAGCAAGATTGGTCGGAACTAGACGATCAGCCAGTACTACCGGATTTCCAGGAAGTAGTCGGCGTAGCATCGCATTTTTCAGATGCCACTGAGGAGCTTCAATATTTTAGTTATTTCTTTGATGACCTTATTCGGCTCATCAAAAGTGAAATGAATCGGTACGCTGGTAGCGTTATTACGGCAGCAAAGGTAGCCTGAAAATAAACTGTTTGGCATAAGTGGTCTGCATTAAAATTGCAAGAGATTTACTGGTCTCTCAGTATTATTTTGCATATGTGTGTCGTCAAATTGCCGAAAATCTGTGATTATTGGTCAACGGAGCCGTTTTCGCAGACAGGATTTACAAGTAAATTGTTGAGTCGCGATCGATTTTGCGCTACACTGTCGATGTTACACTTGAATGACAATGCTACGTTCATTAATAGAGGCGAAGAAAAGCACGATCCACTTCTCAAAGTGAGGCCTTTTTTTGATTTCTTTGTGAATAAAAGCAAAATTAGTTTTCGTCCAGGCATGAATCTGACAATACATGAGGCAATGTGTCCCTTTCGTGGTATAACAAGCTTCAGAGTATACATGAAAAACAAACCCAATAAATATGAAATTAAATTGTATGCTCTCTGCGATTCATCAACTGGTTATGTGCTAAACTGTGATGTATATACAAGTTCTGCAGGCAGTGTTAACAATAGTATCCAGGGCCTTGTAAAAAGGTTGTGTCCACAGTACTTTGGCAAACGACATTGCATTTATATGGATAGGTACTACACCAGTCCATCTCTTTTGGACGTGTTGTGGGAAAATAAAGCTTTTGGAGTGGGGACTGTAATGAAAAACAGGAAAGGCTTGCGACGAATATTCAAAACACTAAAACTAAAAAAACAAAAGATAGGTACCTGCAGTTAGACAGTCCAGTGACATTTTGTTTTAAATTTAGATACAGTAATAATGGCATTACTCAAGAGATTAGACCATGTAAAACTTTTTTATCCACCACATTTTTGTGTTTTCTTTTATTAATTATAACACCCATTTGTATTTTATATTCTAAAATAAACTCACATTCATGTAAAGCTCTTACTCTTTCCTTTTAAATGATGCAAAAACCATATTCCTATCATTTTTCTGTTGTTTGCAATCTAATTTCAAACATCCATTAAATATGCCAGTTCACAGCCAAGTGCCTGGTGTAAAGAGGGCAGTGTTGAAAGTGTTAATAATGCATGTACAGGGCTATTACAAATGATTGAAGCGATTTCATAAATTCACTGTAGCTCCATTCATTGACATATGGTCACAACACACTACAGATACGTAGAAAAACTCATAAAGTTTTGTTCGGCTGAAGCCGCACTTCAGGTTTCTGTCGTCAGAGCGCTCGAGAGCGCAGTGAGACAAAATGGCGACAGGAGCCGAGAAAGCGTATGTCGTGCTTGAAATGCACTCACATCAGTCAGTCATAACAGTGCAACGACACTTCAGGACGAAGTTCAACAAAGATCCACCAACTGCTAACTCCATTCGGCGATGGTATGCGCAGTTTAAAGCTTCTGGATGCCTCTGTAAGGGGAAATCAACGGGTCGGCCTGCAGTGAGCGAAGAAACGGTTGAACGCGTGCGGGCAAGTTTCACGCGAAGCCCGCGGAAAATTGGCTCATGCCACAACTGGAGACCGACAGCGCCGACTTCATCTTTCAACAGGATGGTGCTCCACCGCACTTCCATCATGATGTTCGGCATTTCTTAAACAGGAGATTGGAAAACCGATGGATCGGTCGTGGTGAAGATCATGATCAGCAATTCATGTCATGGCCTCCACGCTCTCCCGACTTAACCCCATGCGATTTCTTTCTGTGGGGTTATGTGAAAGATTCAGTGTTTAAACCTCCTCTACCAAGAAACGTGACAGAACTGCAAGCTCGCATCAACGATGCTTTCAAACTCATTGATGGGGACATGCTGTGCCGAGTGTGGGAGGAACTTGATTATCGGCTTGATGTCTGCCGAATCACTAAAGGGGCACATATCGAACATTTGTGAATGCCTAAAAAAACTTTTTGAGTTTTTGTATGTGTGTGCAAAGCATTTTGAAAATATCTCAAATAATAAAGTTATTGTAGAACTGTGAAATCGCTTCAATCATTTGTAATAACCCTGTATTTGCTTCATAAATAACTCAATCATCCGAGGGAGTCCAGTGTACCGTTGTTACTATGGGATTCTCAAATTCTACAGCACAAATTTCAAAATGGTAATCTCTAAAAAATCGGAGAATGTGTTTTGTATAAATTCTTAATATAAATGGCAACGCCTGTGTCCACTTCACTACTCAGAGTAGTTCATAGTATCCGAATAGCTGTATATTCTTATGTACAGTTTTTACTCAATGTGGGCAAAACTTAAAGTAATAAAACTGCACAATCACGCTCAATAACTACAGAAATGAGTCGCAGCCATAATTTCAAGCTTCGCTGCTAACCAGCCAGGCACCCACGTCGCAAACACGAATTGCATGTGATCCATCAGATAGCCTGGGACTTCCATGCGATTGCTGTGATGTGCCTACACATGTGTGATCTACGAAGCGATTGGTCACCCATGCAACCGACCACTGCAATCCATCAGTTGTGTGTGTGGCCCTTCAAAATCGAGGCACACTTGCTATCCTTCTCTGTACCTGCTTTTTCTCTTGTTTAGAGTCGTGTAAGTTCGCCGTTCTGTCACTCTGTGTAACTCTAGAATAATAATAATCATATTTAAGTATGTATATGTTTTCATCTGATCGTGAAAGCACCTTAATCATCACTAATAATGTGTAAAGGTCTGTTTAACGTTTCAGCGGCTTAATCAAGTTGGGAAGCGATTAGTTTGGTGATGTGTCAATTACACGCTATCACCGCGGCGTTATACACATATCTGCATCTTTTTACTTCGAACCAACAGTCAAAAGTGCTTTAAATGCGAAGTCCGATTATTCTTGCTGTCCAATGCAACTCATTCGTCGTATTGTACTATTATTAACACGGTCCACCATATCCAAACTTATCTGCTCTCCCTCAAAGATAGATATGCCTGAATTCACAACAAAATATAGTCTTTAAGGAAGAAGCGCAGATACTGGTCCAGTGTGAATTTTACTTATCTCTAACACAAATTTCAATTCACACATGACGGTTTTCCACTCCTACTGTGGCCCTTTGTGATGTATCCCATCTCAAGAACAATTACTTTTCAGAGACACAATGCAATCTCATACACTCTTTTTTAATACATTTTGAGGGATACATTACACCCATAATATTGCAGTCAACCTTATATATTCACCAAGTGGGTGGCCTACATAGCAGAGTTGCAGGAGACACTCCAGCAGACGACAACCCGAAGGTTTCGAACGTCCACCAGACCAGCAGATGGCAGCAAGGTCGCCACCAAAGGCCGCTGACCCCTTGGACCAACTTTCCTGTGCAGGATCACATGGCCACAGATGGACCTCGCTTTATACTGTCGCCTGCACGGTGTTTAGGCCGCACTTGGGCTGTGTCAGATTACTTCAGTCCTTCGAGTGCTCTGGGCCATGAGATGACTGGAATAGAGGTTCATAAATCAGTGTTCTCATTAAGGAATCATCAGGATCTTTGACGCCATACTCCAGGCAGCGGAGGAGGAGGAGGAGGATATTAGTGTTTAACGTCCCGTCGACAACGAGGTCATTAGAGACGGAGCGCAAGCTCGGGTGAGGGAAGGACGGGGAAGGAAATCGGCCGTGCCCTTTCAGAGGAACCATCCCGGCATTTGCCTGAAGCGATTTAGGGAAATCACGGAAAACCTAAATCAGGGTGGCCGGAGACGGGATTGAACCGTCGTCCTCCCGAATGCGAGTCCAGTGTGCTAACCACTGCGCCACCTCGCTCGGTCCAGGCAGCGATCTCTGACATTTGAAGAAGCCAGCTTTGTCAATACGTGGCCCCTGCACCAGGGATATGTGTAGACTTTGATACTGATAATTGTAATGCCTCGTGTTATCAACTTTTCAATCTAACATGAATCCAGAAATTATCTTTTACTTTTCTTGGGGCCTTTCACCCAACAGACAGTTATTGTGTAGCTCAAGTCTCCAACTAAACTTATGTATTTTATGTCCTGTACAAACTTATTCCACATAGGAGAATCAGTTTCTTTGTTTCTTTATTAATAGACTTGCTCAGCAATGTTTAACATCACTGTGTTCAGTACCGCAGCATATATCAAAACCAGAGTAAATATGAGAGAATATTTACCATTTACAACCTAGTTGCCAGTCACACTTCAGTTTTCTACTGACGATTCTTACAGAAGTCTACATTAGACCCTACTTCTTTAAAGTTTACTATTCGTCAACCAGAATGGTACCAGAAATATGCAACACTTTGGTATAAGGATTGAAATATTTCATTAAGAAATGTTTGAAATAAGAGTACACTTTTGATTTTGATTTAATTTTTTGTTCAGCACACACCACTGTTCACACTACCAATTCGTGCTTAAACTACAATGTGAAACACATTGCATCAAAAGCAAACCATATACCTTTCCGTTCTTCCTATGCAACTTTTCTGTCTTTCATTTGACATAGGTTCAAAGATTTCAGAATTTTTTGTATGCCCTGTCGAGCGATTCTGAACTCATCAGCAGCAACTTTCCAACTTGCTTTTCCTGACTGCGATCTTTGTACTCTTTACTTTCAATGTCCCATAGCTCTGGTGGAAGATGAATCACTTTCATAAAATTCATAGTCCTTCCATTTGTCCACTTTTCCATTACTGTAAAATATGGCCCAGCTAAACGCACCTTCAAGGTGCTTCATTACTTTTATTCCTTTATTTAGCGCCCATTTCATCACATTCATAATACTGGAATTGTCAAAGTACAAAACAGAATAAAACGTATTTACATTCACATACAAACTATAGTCACATATAACTAGGAATATTTCATCAAGGCTGGGTGCTTTCTTATCAGCACATCTTCATGACTGTAGCAACATAAAAAGTATTCCACATAATTAGGCATAAGAAAATAAATATTTTGTACATACATATAGAGAAAATAGACATATTGCTGAAAAGTTACTTAAACATCTTGGTTGATTTTACTGAAGTATAAAATATTATAGTTAAATAGGCATAATAACATGTACAACTTCATAATCACATAAAAGATAGGTACATACTTAGACACATGAGTATATTAGTGAAAGGAGTTTAGTTTTACCTAGGGATACTTTGATAATTACGAATTTTTGTTTAAAAAGTTTATGAGGCAGAACTTACGGATTTTAGCAATGTTCCAGATATTCATTAATAGTGTAGAAGCTGTTGTTTGTTACTAGATCTTTCAGTTCTTTTTTAAGTTATTAATGTTCGGTATTTTTGATGTTATCTGGGAATGCACTGTAGAGGACTTTTGGTGTGTAAACTACACTGTCCTGATATTTTGATTTTTGTGCATAACCATATGATAACTGTCCCTATTTCTTATTTGATAATTCCGAATCTCACTGTTCAATGCTGAAAACTCTCTATGGCTCTTAATGAAGTCTATACTTCCAAACATATAGGAGGTAGGGTGATGATTTTTAACTCCTTAAAAATACCTCTGCTTGATTCTCTGTAAGCAACATGCTTCATTAATCTAACAGCTTTCTTTTGAAGTTTAAAAGTCTGCTTTGCAAAACAGGTGTTCCTCCAGAATAATATGTTATACCTTAGCAAACTATGCATTCAGGTGTAATAAGCAATTAACACGATTTCAGCATTGCAACAATCTTTCAGCATTCTTAAAATTTTACCCACTTGCTTAATTTTTTGTTAAGAATTTCTACACAGTCTTTCTGATCTTAGATATTGATCCATACATAATCCTAAAAATTTTACGCGATTCTTCTGCTGGTTTGGCTATTCCATAAGGTAAACTTTCAATTGGTCTTATTTATGTTCCTTATGTGGTTTAGGTTAATCCATACAGTTTTCTTGTCATCAACAATTAGCGGTTATCATTAAACCATTCTTCCACCACTGTTCTGTTGGTTAGACCGTCAGTGAGAGAGCACCTCATGTTCCTGTTGCTGATAAGGCGAGTTCATCGTTCCTTTGTTGTATATTTTTAGGATCTTCAAATAGGAGCGACTTATTTTCAGTTATCTGTGTAGTAACTAGTATATTTATGTAATTTCTTGCGCGTTTGAGTGCTTACTGGGCAAAACATTTTATTTTAATAACAGTGTAGTGTATAGTACCGCCGTTGTTATCGACCCTCGTATCACACAGGCTTTTGTTTGTTTTGGTAGTGTAGCTCAGTGTCAGTTAGACCATCAGGAGAGAGCACGTCGAGTTCCTGCTGCTAATAAGCTGAGTACACCATTCGTTTGTTACATATTTTTATTAGCTTCAAACAGGAGTGACTTCAGTAAGGAGTAGGAACTGTTATTGTTGTGTACAGATACGAGCTGAGTTGGTGGCCCTGCACTCACAGCTCCAGGTAGTGTTGGGTTCCATCACACAGCTTGAGTCTCCTGCCAAGGGGCATCACTGTGGGGGGGGGGGGGGGTTAGAAGCGGGGATGTGAGGGACGTTGAGCATGTCCCACATGTCCCTCAATTGGTGGCCACCTGTGGTCAAGTGGGAGGTCGTTCCAAACTCTGGCAGGCAGCGAAAGACTTTCTGAGGGGCCGATTGTAGAGTCTCCACAGTTTGTTTGACGAACAGGTTTCGGGTGTTATCTGTGTCTGACGAAGTCTCTAAGCCAGATGCAGTCGTCCACCCTGTTCCAGAGGAAGCTTGTCGGCCCCCTAGGTCTGGGCTGTCACAGATGATGGGTTTGCTGGTAGCTGGGAGCTCCAACATAGGCATATAATGGGCCCCTTAGGAACATGGCTACCAAGGAGGGGAAGGAAGCCAGTGTGCACTCCATGTGCATGCTGGAAGGAGTCAGCCTGGATTTGGAAAGGGTGCTTCCAGATGCCATGAAGAGTACAGGGTGCAGCCAACTGCAGGTGGTGTCTCATGTCGGTACCAGTAACGTGTGTCACTTTGGATAGGAGATTCACTCTGGTTTCAGGCGTTTAGTGGAAATGATAAAGACTGCCAGTCTTGCTTGCGAGATTAAGGTGGAGCTCACTATCTGCAGTATCGTCGACAGAACCGACTGTGGTCCTTTGGTGCAGAGCCGAGGGGAGGGTGTTAATCAGAGGCTCAGGCGGTTCTGTGACCATGTAGGCTGCAGATTCCTTGACTTGCGCCATGGGGTGGTGGGTTTCTGGGTTCCGCTTAATAGTTCAGGAGTCCACTGTACACAGGAATCGGCTACAAGGATAGCAGGGACTGTGTGTAAGGAACTGGGCAGTTTTTGAGGTTAGAGTGTCTCAGGAAGCCACAGAAAGGGCGTCTGTCTAAAAGGAGTCAGGTAAAACAAATTAAGGTAGTTGTAGCAACAATCGGAATTGTAGTTGTTATTTGTTGTAGCTGTGTTGGGCAAGAGCCAGAGCTTCAAGCCCTAATAGAAAGCACACTGAAGCTTAAATAGTTACAAGTACAGAAATATGGCTAAAACCGGAAATAAGTTCAGTTGAAATTTTTTCAAACGACCTAACAGTGTTCAGAAAGGATAGATTAAATACAGTTGGCGATAGTGTATTTATTGCTATCAGAAGGAGTTTACCTTATGGTGAATTTGAAGTAGATAGTTCCTGTGAAACAGTATGGATAGAGGTTATATTTGACAATCGGACTAAACTATTAATTGCATCGTTTTACCGACTTCCCGACTCAGAAGATATAGTTGCGGAACAGTTCAAAGAAAACTTGAGTCTCATTTCAAATAGGTACTCCACTCATACAATATAGTCTGTGGTGACTTCAATCTACCCTCGATATGCTGGAAAAATTGTGCGTTTGAAACCGGCGGCAGGCATAAAACGTCATCCGAAATTGTACTGAATGCTTTCTCATAATTATTTCCAAGAATTAGTTCATGAGCCCATTCGAAGCGTAAATGGTTACGAAAGCATACTTGACCTCTTCAGCAACAAATAATCCTGGACAAATAGGCAGTATAATGACGGATACAGGGATTAGCTACCACAAGGCAGTTGCTGCTAGACTGAATACCGTAACACTCATAACCATCAAAAAGAAATGTGAAGTACATCTATTTAAAAAAATTGATAAAAATGCTCTTAACGCATTTTTAAGAGACAGTTTCCATTCTTTCCGATCTCATCATGAAATCGTAGAAAAGCTGTGGAATGATTTCAAAGGAATAGTATCGACGGCAATATTGAGAGACGTATACCACATAAATTAATAAGTGGTGGTATTGATCCCCAATGGTACACAAAACGGGTCAGATCGCTGTTGCAGAAGCAACGAAAAAAGCACGCTAAATTTAAAAGAACGCAAAATCCCCAAGATTGACAAAGTTTAGCAGAAGTTCGAAATATAGCGCGTGCTTCAGTGCGACATGCTTTTAATAATTTCCACAACGAAATCCTGTCTCGGACTCTGGCAGAAAACCTAAAGAGATTCTGGTCATAAATAAAGCACACGAGTGGCAAGACGCAATCGATACCTTACTGCGCGATAACAACGGTAAAGTCACTAACAACAGTGACACTAAAACAGAGTTATTAAACACCGTTTTCCGAAACTCCTTCACCAAAGAAGACGAAGTAAATATTCCTGAATTCCTATCAAGAACAACTGCCAAGATGAGAAACATAGTAGATATCCTAAGTGTAGGAAAGCAGCTTAAATCACTTAATAAAGGCAACGCCTCCAGTCCAGATCATATACCAGTCAGGTTCCTTTCAGAGTGTACTGATGCAATAGCTCCATATTTAGGAATTATATACAACTGCTCGCTCACTGAAAGATCAGTACCTAAAGGCTGGAAAATTTCTCGACTCACACCATTACCCAAAAAGTGAAATAGGAGTAATCCGCTGAATTACCGGCCCATATCACTGAAACCAATTTGCAGTAGGTTTTTTGAAAAATTTTGTTAATTTGTGATAAATTCGTATGGGACCAAACCGCTGAGATCATCGATCCCACCGCGCGGGATTAGCCGAGCGGTCTTGGGCGCAGCAGTCATGGACTGTGCGGCTGGTCCCGCGGAGGTTCGGGTCCTCCCTCGGGCATGGGTGTGTGTGTTTGTCCTTAGGATAATTTAGGTTAAGTAGTGTGTAAGCTTAGGGACTGATGACCATAGCAGTTAAGTCCCAAATTTTGAATATTTGCATCGATCCCTAGGACAACACACACGCCCATGCTCGAGGGAGGACTTGAACCTCCAATGGCGGAATTGTGAAAGACGCCTCAGACCAGGCGACGTAGCTGCCCGGTGGTTTTGGAATATATACTGTGTTCAAACATTATGAATTACCTCGAAGAAAACGATTTATCGACACATAGTCAACATAGATTCAGAAAATATCGTTCTTGTGAAACACAACTAGTTCTTTATATTCATGAAGTAATGAGTGCTATCGATAGGGGATGTAAAATTGATTCCATATTTTAGATTTTCAGAAGGTCAAGCCACTGTTCCTCACAAGCGACTTCTAACCAAACTCCATGCCTATGGAATATCGCTTCAGTTGTGCGACTGGATTCGTGATTTTCTGCCAAAAACGTCACAGTTCGTAGTAATAGACGGAAAGTCATCGACTAAAACAGAAGTAATATCCGGCGTTCCCCAAGGAAGCGTTATAGGCCTCTATTGTTCCTGATCTATATTAACGACACAGGAGACAATCTGAGTAGCCGTCTTAGATTGTTTGCAGATGATGCTGTCATTTATTGTCTTGTTAAGTCATCAGATGACCAAACCAAATTGCAAACTGATTTAGATAAGATATCTGTATGGTGCGAAAAGTGGCAGTTGATCCTGAATAAAGAAAAGTTTGAAGTTATTCATACGAGTACTAAAACAATTAAGTTAATTTTCGATTACGCGGTAAGTCACACAAATCTGAAGGATGTAAATTCAACTAACTACTTAGGGATTACAACTAGAAATAACTTAAATTGGAACGGTCGCATAGATAATGTTGTGGGTAGAGCAAACCAAAGACTGCGATTCATTGGCAGAACAGTTAAAGGTGCAACAGGTCTACTGAAGAGACTGCTTACACCACGCTTGTCCGCCCTGTTCTGGAGTATTGCTGTGCGGTGTTGGATTCGCATTGGATGGGACTGACGGGTGACATCGAAAAAGTTCAAAGAAGGGCAGCTCGTTTTGTATTATCGCGAAATAGGGGAGATAGTGGCACAGACATGATACATGAATTGGAGTGGCAATCATCAAAACTAAAAGTTAACCCTGTGGGGCTGTTAAAAAAAAAAGATTGAGAATGAAGCAAAATTTACTAGAGTTCCAACAACATATATTTTCCCAAAACAAAGACAGACAAAAATTATGCCAAACAAGTTTTGATTGAGTACTGTAAACAAGTAACTGGTGGTTTAAGACCACAATGGACAAGGATCCTGGGTGGTAGAGGTGAGTCAAGTACTCTGGCCCTAAAAATGTGGATAACGCAATCTGAATTGATCTAACGCTAAGCAGATTTTGATTGATTAAATCTACTGTGATTTCACTACATAGGTGCAGCTGAGAGCAAGTGGCGATTGAGATCTGTACGCCCTGACAAGGCCAGAGCACGAGTACGTTACCGTGCTTCCTTCGAGCAGCAATGTAGCTTGCAGCGGGCGAGATGTGTGTTGCGGAGGTGAGACCTGAGGCAGTACCTGTGAATCGATCGCGGCCATGAAAGAAATGCAAAAATCTCACGGTCTAGCGTTCAGGGAGACGGATCGCAATTTACTCTCTACTAGAGCTCTAAAATCACGATAGAATTCAGTATGTGACACACCCGTTCACTGGTCGTACCAAGGACCAGTTTGGCTCACTTATACGACAGAGCGCACAAGGATACCAAATGTCAAGACTAGTAAACGAAAAACGAACAAGTACGCCCTTGGCAAATGAGTAGTCCGAGACATTTGAAGTCACACTTTCAGTACAGTAAGAACTTAACCAAAGGCTTCCCAGTCTAAACTACTCACAAGTGAAGTCAGTCTCAGGACAGGACCTAAGCAACAACCACGCATGCCAGAGCATCGACCAGAAGTCCGCTCTTCCAGACCAAAGTCCAGCTCAAGAGTGCCTCGTACCTCTTCAGAAAAAAAATCCGTTTTCCCACAAAGTGCACGAACGACACCGTCTTCACACCGTCTTGAGCCAATCACAGGGCTCTAGAGGCGCTAAATCTCCCCCCCCCCCTCCACCACACGACAGCACAAACTCATTTCGAACCGGCGCAAGAATTATGAAACCTGCGTCTCTGGAAAAAAGTAAACCGCCAATTACTGGCTTTTTTAAGTTTTCACTGAGGGGGAAGATGTTTCTCTCCAAAGTCGCGTCGCTTCCCATGGCAACAAGTAAACAGATACAGTCTTATAGATCTTTATCTAAATCGACTGTGCCTTGGAACTTGTTAGTCCTAGCTATGAGGTGTAATACAGATTCTATTTCTAAGCGTTTCTCAGACGCCAGGGTTTCTTATACAACCGAGGTGGCCAATGGAAGTGGGTCACAGGCAATATTGCAGTATCGGCGAACACGAACACTTGTGACTTTTTAATGTGCGTGGCTGTGCACACAATGCCGGCCTTAGTGGCCGAGCGGTTCTAGGCGCTACAGTCTGGAACCGCGTGACCGCTACGGCCGCAGGTTCGAATCCTGCCTCGGGCATGGATGTGTGTGATGTCCTTAGGTTAGTTAGGTTTAAGTAGTTCTAAGTTCTAGGGGACTGCTGACCTCAGAAGTTAAGTCCCATAGTGCTCAGAGCCATTTGAACCCTTTTTTTGTGCACACAATGCCCGCTTTACGACTCCACTGTGTAGATGTGTCCGTCCAGTCCGTTGCCCTCATCTCAGCCTTCGGTTGGCGGTAAAGCAGGTATAGCGGCGGTTATTTTCAGAAGTTGTGAATTGGCATATTATAAAAAGCTTTCGTAAGAATGAGATAGTATTGAGGATTTACTGCCATTGCCATTGGGCAACAAATGTTAAACGCCTCTCGTTAAACCATTCCTTGCCTCTTTATAGCGGTACATTTTCAGAGGGCTCAAAACTAGTTGACACAGTAATTTTATCAAAACGAATGTAAATAAGCCTAAATGCTTGTATCTAAATTCCGTGGAAACAATGTCTGAGCCTTAGAAATCTATAGGGTAAATCAGGGTGATATGGTGAACAAACAATTTGGGCCTCGTGGAAGACAAGAAATTGTTTATTTAAACAAAATAAAAACACTCTCCTTTCACAAAATACATAAGTAACACATTAACAGTACCACTTCCTCTTTAAGGCACTATAAACGTTTTTTTAAAAAAACAATACTAATTTTTATCAATTTCACCATTTCACCCGTGTATATGGGTGAAATGGCGAATGCCCTTTGGGTGAAATTGTGAACTTATTTCCCCTGCTTTTTGCCACATACGTCACACATAGATTCATATTTTGAACAGTCTTCATGCAGCCAACGTTGGCAGCTAATACATTTGATCCTATCCACATCATTTTTAGTGCAACTGTACAGTTCACCGCACCCCACACAACAACACCCTTCATCATCCGCGTCGTCATCATCGTCTTGCAATTGGATATCCAGCGACGAGTCGGATTCGGTGTCAGTAGTAGACGCTTTTCGTTTCTTAGGCTGCTTCTGCTTGATAGTTCCTTTGGTAGTCTCTTTGACGGTTTTTCCTTTGGTTACGGTTTCTCCTTTGGTCCTCTTTTTAGCATTTGCTCTACTCTTCACTGACTCATTTTGTCGTTTTCTGTTTCCCAGGTTGTCGATGTTTTCTGGAGAAGTCAAAACCTCAGCTAAAGCTCTGGACTTCTTCCTTGCAGGTGCAACTTTATCTAGGATAGGCATCGGCGAAATATGGTCCAAGAGTTTGCCATGGGTTATTTGAGATTCTTCTGTTGCCACTGTCGAGGCCATATCTGTTGCTTCTGATGAAGACTGCATGTTTTCATGTGGATTTTCCGCCCGTTGCGAACAGCCCAGTTGTGGTGAAGCTTGTACGTGTGCAAGTCCCTGATGGTTATCTACGTCTGCAGTTGCTCCTTCCGAGGGATTGGGTATCTCCTGCCAGTGCGAACAACTTGGTCGAGGTGAAGTAAGTCTGTTTTCATGACGTTCGTTGTTTTCCTGATGTTGATCTGAAGCTGATGTTGAAAACGCGTATTCGGCGATGACATCATGATTAAGCGGGATGATTCCTGTGCTTCTGAACCCCGATATTGCATTCTCTGTCGTAGCTGCTTGTACCCATGCAATTGTAAGCAGTCCTCCGAATATTAGTCTGTAAATTTTTCTATTTGGATTCATTTTAATGTACGTATTGCAAGCATTGTAATAATAGGATTTCAGAGCTTTATAGCGGCTGCAGGTAGTGTGTGGTGTGGCTGGGTAGACAGAGCAAAATTATGTTTTTTTCTTCTGCAAACTCTAATGTATTCATGCTGCTGCAATGAGAGCTATGTCCACTCAAAATAAGCACGACTGTTCCCTCAGGCTTTCCCGGTGCGAAATGGTTCCCTAGCCACAGAAGGAAAATATCAGTTGTTACGTGCGCCGACTTTTGTGACATGAAAATAGTGGAACCCGGCGGCATACCGTCCTTGTACTCGGCCTTTTCATTTTTTCGCTTCAAAACACAAGCTGGGGGTAAAAACATGCCCTCTCCATTGCAGCAAGCGATTACAGATATGGTTTCAACCTTTTCACCGGATGTTATCGCCCCGGTAGCTGAGTGGTCAGCGTGACAGACTGTCAATCCTAAGGGCCCGGGTTCGATTCCCGTCTGGGTCGGAAATTTTCTCCGCTCAGGGACTGGGTGTTGTGTTGTCCTAATCATCATCATTTCATCCCCATCGACACGCAGGTCGCCGAAGTGGCGTCAAATCGAAAGACCTGCACCAGGTGAACGGTCTACCCGACGGGAGGCTCTAGCCACACGACATTTCCATCGCTGGAACACCCTTAGACACCTTTGCTGCCAACACGTAACCTGGTCTATTATTCAGTTGAAGTGCGGACTCATTTACGTTGAATATATTTCCCGGCTTATCAAGGAGGTTATGCTCTACCAAGATGTTCTGCAGCAATGAAAAATAGTTTGAAACGTTTTTGTACCGTACTTAAACCCCTTGACCGTGCTTGTGAAAATCCTTCCGATTTGCGGATTGAGAGTTCCGGATTTATTTTTAAGAATAAATGTAGCCAGTCCATTCCAGCAATTTCCTTTTCTCGTTAAATTTGTGATGTTCGATATATTTCTCAGCTAGTGTATATGCCATGGTACGTACTTCTGTCCTTCTCGGTGCAAATCCGAAGTTTTGTAATTTTATGATATGTTTTACCAACTTTTTCTGACATTCTTGTGTTATTACAGGCGGCCCACCCAAGGGTTTTTTCGTAAAGAACACGTTTGCTAATCGTCTCTTCAGCGTTGACCAAGGAACGTGAAACTCCTTTGAGGCTTTATTCAGGCTCATTCCATTTGGACCGCTTTTACGGCATCGTTAAGTTGCTCCTCTGTCCAATCAGGATCGCTGGATCCTTTTTTTCTGTCTTTTCTAAAATGTAGCCGTCTTTGCCTGAAACAATGGCAGTAATTAGGACATTTACTTTTTTAATCACTGACAAACCAAAGTTTACTCGCAAAAAATATATGAAAACTAATTTTTAAATTAACGATTGTGTTGAGACGTTGGATAAAACAGAATATACATAACACTCGCATGAGATAGGAAACGCTAACATTTCATGACTTCTCAAAAACCCTGGTTGGGATGTACCTAAATAAAAGCTTTACACGTTACACATAAGAAAAGTCCTTCACCGTATCACCCCCGCCCGGGTTCACTGTTTCTCCCATTTGCTATGGGTGAAATGGTGAATAGCACGGCAAGAAGTTTATGAAACGTCCCCTTTGAAAAATTACTGACACACAATATTTTTTAGCGCAACGCAATCTGACTTTTAATAATCTCTACAAAAGAATGCCCCTGACTAACATTAACCTATAGCTTTCACAAATCACTTACCTCACAAAAATCTTCGTTACTCGAACTACTGCAATACAGTGAGCGCCACTACTGCCAGCTAAATAAAAGATTCAAACTACGGAAGGCACAAACTACTGATAGGCATAGTTAGCAAATGAAAGATTTTAATAGAGAACAAACAATGTATTTACCTTAATAGTCATAATATATATAGCAGTTCATGACATCCAGTCTTACAAATTTCAAAACTCCGCCATCTCTCTCCCCACATCCACCACTGCTGGCGGCTCACCTCCAACTGCGCAACGCTATGCGCTGTTCACATCCAGCTGCCGCTGCCCAACACTACAATTGCAGACAACAATGCAAACTAGCCACAGACTGCACACAGCACAGCCAGTGATTTTCATACAGAGTGCTACGTAACGTTGCCAATAAGAAAACAAACAGCCTACTTACATAG
Organism: Schistocerca nitens; assembly: GCF_023898315.1. Classification (NCBI taxonomy): domain Eukaryota; kingdom Metazoa; phylum Arthropoda; class Insecta; order Orthoptera; family Acrididae; genus Schistocerca; species Schistocerca nitens. The sequence goes on from NC_064620.1 coordinate 387,983,864, forward strand.
CCCCCATGCTCCCCACAAAAAATTTTACAAATTGTTTTGGGCACTGGCCAATACAGATTTGAAAAAATTTTCATAATTACAGTAAGAAAGATATCAAATGCACACACTTATTAATACAATGTTGGTCAAAAGCTAAAATTTTCTCACAGTTCATAAAGAAAGTCCTGATCATTCATCACAGTAAAACTGCCGTTTCTTTTCTCAAAGTCTGAGCAGTAAAAGACAATGCACACGGAAGTAGTGGATTTCCATGCAGTCTTGAAGAAGTAGTGTTGTCCTTCCAACGGAAAGACAGTGCTGACTCTTGACATGCTGACAGGTAATGGGCCACAACAGAGCAAACCCACAACAGAGTTATTCAACGTTTTGAAGAATATTGGTAGGTAGGTCATCACAGAGCAGACCCACTGTAGTCCTGGTAGAGAGTACGGTATTGGTGGGCCACCAGAGGTGCTGACCCACTGCAGTCCTCGTAGAAATAATGGTATTGGTGGGCCATCAAAGATGCAGACCCACTGTAGTCCTTGTAGAAATAATAGTATTGGTGGGCCATCAAAGATGCAGACCCACTCATGTCCTTGTAGAGACAGCTATCAGCCATCTGTTGCGACTGTGCAGGTGCACAATCACAATCGAAGAGTCTTGCGGAGAATATAGCAAGTCCATAAACCACCACTTGTGCACTCACAAAGTTTTTGGAATTGTCCTCAGAATCAGCAATGCTGTTATTCAGTCCCTTGCTGAATTATTAAGACACCTGCAAACACTAACAGTCCCTACTTCTCACATATTGTCCAAATTCTATGACCAACAGAAACGTGTGCAGTGAAATGGAACTTACAAGTTACTTAATTTGATGAACTGGTGTCAATTACAATTTTATAACATAAGAATACAATTATAAAGGTACAAAATACATCATTAAAGAACATAACAATACAGATAACATTTGTAGTAACACAAACTTCACAAAAGAATAGAAATAAACATATACATCAGTGTTACAGGAATTATGACATAAGTAAATATATAAAATAATGAGAATAGTTTTCGAAACATTAATTTCACACTTGAGCATAGAAACAGAACAGAATTAATAATGTCTAAACATCTTTAGAAAGTGAATAACATATTATTAATGCAAATTATATTTGCAGATAACAGTATTCCTCATCATAGTGAATGTAGCTTAGTACTAGAAAATATTCTACAACGTAAGTCTTATCAGATAAACACATAAAGACAGGAAGAACACAAATATACAAGAGTACAGAAACACATAGCGGAATAACAGAAAGGGAAAGGACAGGGTTTGTTTTACTGCAGTATCTTGCAAACAAAACTTTCTTTACTTCTTGGAGATCTCCCTTCGTTCCTCATTATTTCAAAAAGTGCTATCTATACCTGCTTTCTGCACTTTTTTTTTGTAAAACTTCTCAATGCATTTCTTCCAATTCATCGCAACTCATTCTCTTATATAGTCTACCCCTCTTAAGCTAACTTAAATCTACTGAGCTCAGATGCTAAACTAAGGGACGAGGCAATGCAGCAGCACAAAACAATTAACACAAACAGCAATGATAAAAAATACAAAAGGCAAAGCAAGCAGCATAAATTAGCAAAGCAAATGCAATATTACAACTAATATAAGGCATGCGCAGCAAACAAAAAAAAGAAATTCGTAGTAAAACTGACTTAACAGAGTAATACAAAGTGAAATTTAATAGCACTATGCCTCGCAAACAGCAGCAGCAAATGCAATAAATTCTATCTAAACATGACAAAGCTCAAGCAGAAAAAAATATTACACTAAAGACAACAATGCAGGTAAGGGAAATGTATATTCACATCTTAATGTCTATGTAATTAAAGTGGTGCACCACAAAACTAATTCTACAAAACAAATTACCAAGTACTTGAAAAGAAAATTATGAATGCAGTTCCTGTGAAGGTAAATGTCTTTTTTGTGCTCCCTCATTTTTTTTGAAAAAAATTATTATTTACTCGATCTGTAGACAGAAAATATTTATATTAGTACATCTATAAATTTTATTTTAACCAATGCTGCAGTGCAGCTAGAAACTAGATATTAAACAAATTGAGTAAATATATACATAAAGCAAGCCATATGGTATTTCTCTCAACTAGCAAGACAATAGCCGTGAAATGTTTCTCATCGTTTCATTAGGAATTTTAGAAAATATCATAAATTAAGAGCTCCACAGTATAATCATATGTTTTCAAGTTTAAGCGTGTCGTATTTGCGATGCTTTCTACAAAGGAATGTCAATAGCGAGGATAATGGCTTCCTTTTTTCTCCACCTGTGCCTCTGAAAGGCACACACTAATGGCTTTTTTCCAGTAGACTGTCGCGCAGCTGCCCACGTAATGCGTCGTGCCCATGACGCATTACGCGAAGGTCACTTAACTTTCTTACTGAAATATTTACGACAGCAGTTTCCGCTAAAGTGGCAGTCTCATATAAAAAATTTCACAGGTCAAGAATTTGCGTTACAAATCTGTAGAAACAAAATCCTATTGATATAACAGTGTCCAAAAAATTTGCGTCGGCATTGTAATACATTCACGCATTTACATACATTTCATAACTCTTAAAGTACGATTCTTGGTTTCCAACAACCTTTTTCACAAACCAGAGTCCCTAACCACTACTCATTATTCCTTACCTTATTCGTCGACACTTCTTCAATAGTTCATCATAACAGATACGTAGCATAATCAAATAACTCATATAGCATCATCTTATTGATCATAAACATACCTCAGCAGCATAATACACATCGTCGTCATAAAAATAATACACATCGTCGTCGTAAAAATAACATCATAACATCTCAGTCAAATCTCAAAAACGTCGTAGCTTTCTGCAATAATGTCAAAACCTAAAAAAGTTCTCTGCTCATTTCAATAGTGTCATCTACCTCAAATGTACTTTAAAACCATGCTCCCTAACCAAATACATCGTTCAAAACTCTCATAGTATCACAATGGTTCCAAAAAAATATGAACAGTTCACAAAGTACAGACAAAATACAATTTCATAAGTGTGAAGTTACCCAACTGTGTAATTGCATAAACATGTGTCACTGATGTAGTAAAAAAAAGTTTATCTCTCAGTTAAATAATCAGATAGCTGTGTAATTTGTGTGTTAGAGAAATATGGTACCGATGTGTAAAGTTGTATAAGCAAATACCATATTAGCTAGGGCTCCTTGTGCTTGCCAGACACATGGTACATAAAGTAAGTGTGTACCCCCCTGAGGATTAATGTAATTATACCCTCAGGTGTTACAGATTACAGAAATGGAATGAAACGTATCACGGAAAACTTTCATTGTAATTCAAAAATCTTGGAAAATAAATGGTTTAAGTACAAAATTAATCACTCAAATGCATCTCCTGTAGCGCTGAATGTGCGTCTTGCTGTAAGATAATTCTGTGGAACTGTCGTAGTTATCGTCCTCTGTAAGCAAAGTTCTGCTGAAGTCAATGTACTTACCTCATCACAAACGAAAGTGAAATGCTTTGCGTATAGATATCGTAGTTATTACATACCTTACCGTGATCAAGAAAGTACTATAATGTAACGTCTTGTTGTGATACGAAAAAGGCTGTCTCACTGTAGTTATACCACAAAAGTTATTACTAAAACATGTTTTACTTTCCAGAAGAATTCAGAAAAACTGTGCAGATATAAAGCAGATACAGCACAAAAACAACAATGTAAATTGTGTCACACATTAGTAGCGTCGTGATATAATTGTGTAGCTGTCAAAGAAACCAAATGCTAAGTCATCTCTAATCCCACAGAAAGTACTTCAAATAAAGAATGTCTTTTCAAGTAAACCAAAATGTTGCATTAAAATCTCATTAGCAGTACAAGTTCTAAGTATGTAAGCCTGATAGTCGTTACGTAATCGTGCAACTAACAAGCAAGAGTGTACAAATAACAACACTTTGTCGTCTGTTCACTAAAAAATGCATTCGTAATTTCTGTTTAAAAATGTTCCCTAGGTTCTAGGCTGGATAGTTAACTTCAAAACATTGTTGCATGTTAACAGTTTCTCAGTGTGACAAATTGTACTACTAGCGTGAAGTGAAAAGTTTTATGGCAAAGACTAAGTTAAAAAACAGATTATCTTTCAATAAACGGTTTTACATGAGAAATGTGGTGGAAACCTTTACTCTTCTTAGTACGCAGAGTTTCAACTTCAACGGTAAAGAATACTGGAATTTTTCTCAAGGTTAGCGTCTATGTTATTTTTCTCTGAGCCAGCCGGCGCACGCGGCTGCCTGCGGTGCGAGTCATTGTCTGTCTCTTTGTTGGCGCGCGCCGTTATTGGGATTAGGAGACCGAACTTCTACAAATTCACCTTGTCGAGAGTGCCCTGCTCTGTTTGAATCCCGCCAGTTCTGATGGAAGTCAGGTCTGTCGTTTTGTCGGTAGTTTACATAGTTTCTTGTTTGTCGGTCATGTGGTGGAGAATTTCTCCCGGAATCATAACTGCGTGGTGGACTGTTGCGTCTGAAGTTATTCTGTATCCCTTGATAACAATTATTTTGGTTCCTATATTTTCTGTTTCTATGGGTGTCTCTGTGATAGTTACTACTGCGGAGAGATGATCTTTCCCTGTAATTATTACTACTCTGCCAACGGATGTCATACGGGTGGTGTCTGTTTTGGTCACGATTTGTGTTGTGAGAATAACCTTTTCATGTCCAGTTATTATTTCTTTCATCGTGGAATTGCGACGGATGTGACCTGTAATTGTTGTGTTCCTGTTTTCGTGTTCCGCGATTGTCAGTGTCAATTTCTAATTCTTGTAAGAGTCCCTGAAAAGCTTCAATGTTGTGTTCCTGTTTTCGCATTCTGCGATTGTAAGTGTCAATTTCTAATTCTTGTAAGAGTCCCTGAAAAGCTTCAATGTCGTCTTTGCAACGTCCTGCCAAAATAATATGCCGTAAATGTTCAGGTAATTTGATTAAGCAAATGCGGATGAGTTCTGAGGGGCTGTATGGGTTTGACAGGTACTGATTCTTGTGCAACATGTCTTCAAAATATTTCACAAGACTGGAAAATTCAGATTGTTCGAAATGTTTCATCATTATGATGCCATGTTTTACTCGGTCTTGTGTGGCTTGAGACCAATATGCTGAGAGGAAGGCATGGTAAAATTCTCTTTCACTGTGGCAATCGTGAATGGCCGATCGCATTCTTACAGCCGGTTCATTCTCTAAGTAGCCACACATAAATTCTAATCTGTGTTCTAATGACCAGTTGGGCGGAAAGCAATGAGAGAATTGATGAAGCCACGATTGTGGATGAATGCCGTTGGCAGAATTCTTAAGTGTTTTGAATTTACGTGTAGTAATGAACAGTTTATAGTCAAAATCATCATGTCGGCGAGTCGCATGTCGGTCATTGTTACTTCGTTTCGGCGGTTCCATCTCAAAATCCAATGCGCCTTGCCAATTTCTTTCATAATTTCCGAAGTGTCCTGTGGTATTATTTCGTGGCTGTTCCGTATTTCTATGTCCCTCTTCCCGTATTGGGGCGCGAGTGTCCTCTAAAATATGTAATTCCTGTATTACCTGTGTCAACTGATCTTGTACTTCCCGGATTTCTCTTTGGTGTTGCGTATTCTGATTTTGTTTGAATATCCTAATTTGTTCGCACTCTTCTGTGTCATTAAAGACTACTGGTTTTGTGTCATTCAGATTATCATCTACCTTCGTAGATAAATTATTTAGCTGATCCGAAAGTTCAACTAGTTTCTCTGATAATGAACTAATTTCCTCCATGTGTCTTTCTGAACCAATTTTCAGAGTATCTACTGTGTCCTTTAAGTTTTCCTGAGTTTTTGCAAGTAGCGTAACCAAATCGGTAGATGCAACTGAGTCAATTTTAGCCCACAAGGTCTCATGATTTTCATGAACAATGGTTTGCAGTTCTTTTATGGCTGCTTCGTGATTCTGTAATGCATTTTCATGCCGCGAAAAAATAGGTTGAAAATGCTCACAAATTTGTTTTTTTACGTCATTACAGACTTTTTGACATTTCGATTCGATTTTATGTAACTCAGTAGTTAAATCTTCACGTGTTTGTTCAAGTGTGGTGTCTAACTTTTGAAGATTTTGTTCCATTGTGTCTAACTTTTGAAGATTTTGTCCCATTTGTTTGTGATTTTGTTCAAGCGTTGTGTCTAACTTTTGAAGATTTTGTTCCATTCTGTCTAACTTTTGAAGATTTTGTTCCATTGTGTCTAACTTTTGAAGATTTTGTTCCATTGTGTCTAACTTTTATAGCCTTTGTCCCATTTGTTGCATTAACTGTAATAACAATGCACTGGAGTCTGAAACATGTTCCTCAGTGCTTTTCGGCAGTGAAGTTGCACCGGCAACATTCACATTTTGACAAGCAGAAAATATATCTTGACTTATTTGAGAAAACGGTGAGGACAAAAAAACCTGAATCTACAGTATTTGCAAGATTGTGTCCTGTCATTACGGATTCCTGAGGCGAACTGTTGCTGTTCAGTAATTGTTTCACTGTCTACACCATTATTTGCCGCCCGCTCCATTTCCCTATACACAATTACCAAATTACTACTTAGAACATTAGTTAATTCATTACTCGGTGGCGCTAACACACTGCTTTCGTCTTCACTGTCATTTCTCAGTTTACTTTGAAGCCTAGTATTACGTTTTTCACACGTCATTATTGTCACAATATTTGCCCGCATCTCGTGGTCGTGCGGTAGCGTTCTCGCTCCCCACGCCCGGGTTCCCGGGTTCGATTCCCGGCGGGGTCAGGGATTTTCTCTGCCTCGTGATGGCTGGGTGTTGTGTGCTGTCCTTAGGTTAGTTAGGTTTAAGTAGTTCTAAGTTCTAGGGGACTTATGAATACAGCAGTTGAGTCCCATAGTGCTCAGAGCCATTTGAACCATTTGTCACAATATTTCACACGACAACACAGAAAAGCACAATTTGAAGAGCACAATAAGAAAACACATTAACATAGCATTGAAAATGATATCTCGTTAATTGCAAGCGCAGCTGCGAAATACTTGGTGCAAATTTACATGCATGCCACAACTGTTTTACTGTACAACAATGAAAGACTGCAACTACAAAGGAGATTCTCTCTACAATTACGCGCTAGCAATAAACAAAAGCTACACTAATTACACAAACTACAAGAAAAAATCAGAAGATTCCAGTGAGGTATCCTCGGCTGAGGGTCGAGATATGAAACGTCCCCTTTGAAAAATTACTGACACACAATTTTTTTAGCGCAACGCAATCTGACTTTCAATAATCCCTACAAAAGAATGCCCCTGACTAACATTAACCTATAGCTTTCACAAATCACTTACCTCACAAAAATCTTCGTTACTCGAACTACTGCAATACGGCGAGCGCCACTACTGCCAGCTAAATAAAAGATTCAAACTACGGAAGGCACAAACTACTGATAGGCATAGTTAGCAAATGAAAGATTTTAATAGAGAACAAACAATGTGTTTACCTTAATAGTCATAATATATATAGCAGATCATGAGATCCAGTCCTACAAATTTCAAAACTCCGCCATCTCTCTCCCCACATCCACCACTGCTGGCGGCTCACCTCCCAACTGCGCAACGCTACGCGCTGTTCACATCCAGCTGCTGCTGCCCAACACTACAAAGGCAGACAACAATGCAAACTAGCCACAGACTGCACACAGCACAGCCAGTGATTTTCACACAGAGCGCTACGTAACGTTGCCAGTAAGAAAACAAGCAGCCTACTTACAAGTTCAAAACACTAGACGCAACGATTTCTAGGTTATGTAGTACATAAGCAGTATAAGAAGGCAGAATACATCAAAAAATACCCCGCGAACTACGCTACCTGAAGTAACATCTACAAATGCATGCAGCATATAAAAATTATTTAGCATCGAAAACAATTCATCTTGTATCCTCCTTTCAAGGCGGTGTCCATTCCGTTCAAATGGTTCAAATGGCTCTGAGCACTATGGGACTCAACTGCTGTGGTCATCAGTCCCCTAGAACTTAGAACTACTTAAACCTAACTAACCTAAGGACATCACACACATCCATGCCCGAGGCAGGATTCGAACCTGCGACTGTAGCAGTCGCACGGTTCCGGACTGCGCGCCTAGAACCGCAAGACCACCGCGGCCGGCTCCATTCCGTTCAACTGCCCTTCCACGTCCTTTGCTGTCTCTGACAGAATTACGATGTCGTCGGCAAACCTCAAAGTTTTTATTTCTTCTCCATGGATTTCAATTCCTACTCCCAATTTTCCTTTTGTTTCCTTTACTGTTTGCTGTTTATACAGATTGAATAACATTGGGATAGACTACAACCTGTCTTACTCTCTTTTCAACCACTGCTTCCCTTTCATGCGCCTCGACTCTTATAATTACCATGTGGTTTCTATACAAATTGTAAATAGCCTTTCGCTCCCTGTATTTTACTCCTGCGACCTTCAGAATATGAAACAGAGTATTCCAGTCAACATTGTCTAAAGCTTTCTCTAAGTCTACAAATGCTAGAAACGTAGGTTGGCCTTCCCTTCATTTATCTTCTAAGATAAGTCGCGTGTTCCAACATTTCTACAGAATCCAAACTGATCTTTCCAGACGTCGGCTTCTACCGATTTTTCCATTCGTCTGTAAAGAATTTGTGATAGTATTTGTCTGCGGTGATCTATTAAACTGATAGTTCGGTAATTTTCACAGCTGTCTGCATCTGCTATCTTTGGAATTGGAATTGTTATATCCTTCTTGAAGTCTGTTATTTCGCCTATCTCATACATCTTGCCCACCAGATGGAACAGTTTTGTCATGGCTGGCTCTCCCAAGGCTATCAGTAGTTCTAATGGAATGTTTTCTACTCCTGGGGCCTTGTTTCCACTTAGGTCTTTCCGTGCTCTGTCAAATTCTTCACATAGTATCACATTTTCCATAATATTGTCCTGAAGTACATCGCCCTTGTATAGACCCTCTATATACTTCTTCCATCTTTCTGCTTTCCCTTCTTTGGTTAGGACTGATTTGCCATCTGAGCTCTTCATAGTCATACAGGTGGTTCCGTTTTCTCCAAAGGCCTCTTTAATTTTCCTTTAGGTAGCGTCTATCTTACCCCTAGTGATATATGCGTCTACAGCCTTACATTTGTCCTCTAGCCATCCTTGCCTAGTCATTTTGCACTTCCTGTCGATCTGATTTTTAGATGTTTGTATTCCTTTTCGCCTGCTTCATTTACTGCATTTTTATATTTTCTCCTTTCATCAGTGAAATTCAATTTCTCTTCTGTTACCCAAGGATTTCTTCTTATCCTCGTCTTTTTACCTACTTGATCCTCTGCTGCCTTCACTATTTCATCCCCCAAAGCTACCCATTCTTCTTCTGCTATATTTCTTTCCCCTGTATTTGTTAATTGTTCCCTAATGGTCTCTCTGAAACTCTCTACATCCTCTTGTTCTTTCAGTTTATGCAGGTCCCATTTTCTTAAATCCCTACATTCTGCAGTTTCTTCAGTTTTACTCTACAGTTCATAACCAATAAATTGTGGTCAGAGTCCACACCTCCCATGGAAATTTCTTAAAATTTAAAATCTGGTTCCTAAATCTCTATCTTACCCTTGTATAATCTATCAGAAATCTTACAGTGTCTCTAGGCTTTATCCACGCAACCGGCCGTAGTGGCCGTGCGGTTTTAGGCGCTAGAGTCTGGAACCGAGCGACCGCCACGGTCGCAGGTTCGAATCCTGCCTCGGGCATGGATGTGTGTGATGTCCTTAGGTTAGTTCGGTTTAATTAGTTCTAAGTTCTAGGCGACTGATGACCTCAGAAGTTAAGTCGCATAGTGCTCAGAGCCATTTGAACCATTTTTTATCCACGCATACAACCTTCTCTTATGATTCTTAAAACAAGTGTTAGTTATGATTAAGCTATGTTCTGCGCAGAATTGTACCAAGTGGCTCCCTCTTTCATTCCTTATCCCCATTCCATATTCACCTACTACTTTTCCTTGTCTTCCTTTTCCTACTATCCAATTCCAGTCCCCATGACTATTAAATTTTCGTCTCCCATCACTATCTGAATAATTTATTTTATCGCATCATACATTTCTTCAATCTCTTCTTCACATGCAGAGCTCGTTGGCATATAAACTTGTACTACTGTGGTAGGCGTGGGCTTCATGTCTGTCTTGGCTATAGTAATGCATTCACTATGATGTTCGTAGCAGCTTATTCACGCTCCTATTTTTCATTCATTATTAAACCAGTCATCCAGACTGTTGCTCCTGCAACTCCGGAAAAGGCTCGTGCCCCTCTTCAGGAACCACCCATTTGTCTGGCCTCTCGACATATACACCTCCATTGTGGTTGAACCTATGGTGCAACAATCTCAAGCGCTGAGACACACGAATCTCTCCACCAACAGAAAGGGCCTAGGTTCATGGGGATGTAGATGTAGATGTTGAAAATACTATCAGCCACTTTCTGAGAGTTATTATATTCACGTTAATCTTTCTACAACTCACCTTGACTAACAACCCTCCCACCCACCCACCCTGAAGAGAATAGAAATGAACAGACGTTAGTTCCAGCATATACTTCGTTAGGTCGTCAATATGTACAGTCAGACATAGAAGCTTACCGCCGGCCGGCCGCCACAGAGACTAAGTCCGAGTCGTTCACTTAGGTGGCCAATAAAACCGACCGCCCCTGATAGTGTTAGGTCCGGCCATCTGCACAATCTGGCAACACTGTAAGATGCAGAAATGTCAGGAGGAAGTGTTATCTACTCCCGAGATGTTATTGGGTTGTGTGAGCCCGTAGTATGGTGGTAACCGTCGTGCATTCTACATTCTAAACTTGCAGTCGCGTGTTTGGGTCCACCTTTTTTCTTTTTTTCTTTTTTTCTTTTTTTTTTTTTGTCTAAAGTTACGAGCCTGATTGAACATGGAAGATAACTCGCTTCACATCCTACCCACCAGTGGTAACAAATACTTCCAGAAACAAGTCCACAGGACAGCTCATGGCTGCATCGCGATCATAACAGCTTACGCTCGAGCGTTTCCTGGCGCTGCAGCGGCTACCGGCCACCGGCCAGACGCCACCCGCCGCCTGAAATCCGGCGCCGCCCAGGTGAACGCGGCGCGACGCTGTCAGTGTATGTATCAACTGTCATTTTCGAATTTGAAGTTCCACTTATCACCTTAAGCATTGGATTTTGAAAATCACGAACTACGGTTAAGCGTTTTAAAACTGGGTCGCAAGTGTAAAATGGTGTAGCATCTACAACACAGTATTTACTATTTGCATAACAGAGGGGTGAATGCAGACGAGGCAGCACAAAAGATCTGAACTATGTGTGGAGCGCGTGCTTTTGGGAAAAATACGTCATAAAAAGATTTTATTATTTCAACAACGATCGTTCTGGCATGAATGAATGGTTCAAATGGCTCTGAGCACTATGGGACTTAACAGCTATGGTCATCAGTCCCCTAGAACTTAGAACTACTTAAACCTAACTAACCTAAGGACACCACACAACACCCAGCCATCACGAGGCAGAGAAAATCCCTGACCCCGCCGGGAATCGAACCCGGGAACCCGGGCGTGGGAAGCGAGAACGCTACTGCACGACCACGAGATGCGGGCTGGCATGAATGATTTTCCACGTTAAGGAAGTCTTGAAAACTGATATAAGTGGTGGATTACCATTTAACCATCATGAGAAATTTGCATTCAACAGGCAAGGTTCAGAAATCTGGTGTAGGACTACTGCATGTTCTAATTCGAAACAACAAAAATCAATGGAGTGACTATTATTGTAGTTTTGCTTGCTCATTGAGCACTCCTATGCAATACTGTTACTGATGACGAGTTATGATGCCTTTATCGTTAACTTCCTAAGAAGAAATGAAAGGCTCAGCCCCACCAAAGAATGTAAACTCACGTAAACTCGAGCAAAGAGTAGTATGAACGTGATATTTTCCATCTGATAGCTCCAAAAGTGTGTTTTGCACTACAAATTCATCCCCAAGGGTGTGTCCATCATAGCTGGAATTTGTTTCCCACAATTGAGACACCTTTTAGTTACAGTGTAAGAAAATAGACCGACAAAACTTCATCACGTGTGCTACTGCATGATAACGCACCCTGTTGATTTGAGAAACAAAACTATCCAGGAGATTAATAGGGAAGTCATCTCTCAGGCACTTGTATTGATAGGGAAGTCATCTCTCAGACACCTGTCCATGTGATCGTATACTCATAAAATTTTTCCTTTCCCACCCTTGATCGATCCATCGTTAAGGCAGTTCATTTCTGGACGAAAATGCTCTTCAAACTACACTGGTTTAATGACATCATTAGAACCAGTACGTTTGTACAGGTGTAGAATTTGTAAACTACTTTATCATTCTCAGATTGTTTTAAATATCGTGAAAAAATAGTAGGATATTACCAACTTTTGACTTCGAGAAGGTCTGTATTTACTTCATGTCCTGTATCATAATCAAGTATATGGCAGTTTATAGATAAAATTATGTATTGACAGCAACAAAAAATATGTCGGCAGAAAACAAATGTGGCAATTTTCAGTACCATAAGGTTTTCGTTCTGACACTAAAGGATACTGAAAGCAGCAAGGCGAATATTGCTCGAGCGTTGTCTTACGGTTCCCTTATTGAGTTTCTACCTGTCTGCTTGTAGCTCTGCTACAAAAGAAATAAAAATCTAGCTTTCAGCGAGTCTCGAAAGGAGAACGAAAGCAGCGTGCACCTGGCAGGCAGTCACGTTTCCTCTCTCTCTCTCTTTCTCTGTTTCCGTTCAAGCTCGTTTGTTGATCCTTCCCCTCTGTGGTTTTTTTTTTTTTTTTTTTTTTTTTTTTTTTACAGAGGCCAATCGGCTCTCTGACCGAACACGCTGAGCTACCATGCCGGCGTCAGAGCTATTGAAGCCGCGCGGGATTAGCCGAACGGTCTTGGGCGCTGCAGTCATGGACTGTGCGGCTGGTCCCAGCGGAGGATCGAGTCCTCCCTCTGGCATGGGTATGTGTGTTTGTCCTTACGATAATTTAGGTTAAGTAGTGTGTAAGCTTAGGGACTGATGACCTTAGCAGTTACGTCCCATAAGATTTCACACACATTTGAACATTTTTGAGCTATTGAAGAGGTGCGGCGTATGTGACTTACTTATTGGCCCAGTTGCCACTATGACAGATAAATCACAACAAAAGGGACGAGAGTAGTTGTAATTCCCGTGTGAAACGACTTTTGTGGACTCAAAAGCATTAAGTGATAATAATAATAATGGCGTGTGACGAGGGCCTCCCTTGGGTAGACCGCTCGCCGGGTGATATCCTTGTACATCATCTCAAGAGAACGTCACTGACATTATTCGCTTTAAATGACGCGATAATATCAAGTGAATTTAGCAAGATAGTTCTGCGCCATCAAGGAAGTAACTCGTCAGTCACAGAGTTGCCAAACATACTCTGTGTTGTTGCCATATTTCAGCTATACTCCCAGGACGGATACAAGCTGATGTGTTCTGTGAGTGACCTCGGAAGTGACTATAGCTCCGTCTCAGAGTTGTGGGTGGCAAGGGCCGGAATATCCTCATTATATGTCAATGAGACTTTTTCGCATTTTAGTAACTAGGTTTAGGGGATAACGTGTAATTACTTGTAATACAGCGATACACTGAGTGCAAACGAAACGTCATAAATTAATAACTGTGACAATTATTTATGTTTCACTGTCTTAGTCGGACCGAAACCTTCAAAGCGTATTCACCAGTCGCGATTCACAATTTTGGAGCTTCTCCAGTGTTGAGTTGGCAATATATCTTTACTATAGAATACTGTTATTGAGATCACTGTCATTGTCACACCTGCCAGAATATAGGCATGACCTGGCTTCTTGTTGCTTGAAACGTTAAGACTTAAGGTGATTTCGAATATTCCATATGGCGAAAATTTGATGTTTCTATTCTTCCAGCTGAAACATTCAAAAAACAGTTACAATAAGCGACAGAAAAGCGCCTGTGAACCATCAATTAATAATGCAGTCATAATTAGTGGAATCGGACAAACTTCATCTTTCATCTGATAATTGTGAAAAACTATTTTTTCATCTTCACAGCACTGCAGTATGAACTCAAGAGTTTTGTAGAATTGCGCCGGCCGGTGTGGCCGTGCGGTTCTAGGCGCTTCAGTCTGGAACCGCGTGACCATTACGGTCGCAGGTTCGAATCCTGCCTCGGGCATGGATGTGTGTGATGTCCTTAGGTTAGTTAGGTTTAAGTAGTTCTAAGTTCTAGGGGACTGATGACCACAGATGTTAAGTCCCATAGTGCTCAGAGCCATTTGAACCATTCGTACAATTGCTATACTTAATTTCGTCGTATTCGTATTCACTGACAGTAGAGGAGAAGCAAAACCATTTGACTTGAAATTCACTTTCCCAGAGGTATTTGAATCTTTGGCTACAGCTGCAGTAGCACATCCAGTCAGGTAACAAGAATGTGAGCATTCACTCATTGCTGTAGTATAGGCTAGAGCAGAAAGAAGCAAGTTTCCCACAAAGTTAACGATGCGATTGACTGTTGCTGTCACTTATTAAACAGGAATTGTTCAGAAAATTACAACTATATCTAGTGAAATAAGTAGGTTAATGCAACTCCAGTCCGTCACACTCACTGAGTTGCTAAACAGTTACCGAATAGCACATATCCCATTTACCTTGACCACCATAAATAACTGTTTGTCCAGATGCAAATTACAAAATGTTTCAAGCAAATGTTCTTTAGCCGTCAGGGGGACATCAATCAACATGATTGCTTTCGTTGTAGCTTTGTTTTTTACATAGATATGAACAGCGGTATGACTTTTAAATGGCACCCTGTATTTTTTATTCGTTATCTCATTTCCTATCCTAAAAACCTATTCAAAAATGTATCACAGTGTACCATTCACTGAAACACAAAGTTACTAACACAACATTGACTTTGAGCCTGGGATCACAAACTCGTTCATTTGCTGGAGTTGTCAGGAAACAAACGAAAACCAAATAAAAACGTAACACAAAATTGACTTTGACTCTCCCGTACCATTGTCCAGGAGTAGAACATTCGAAGGTGCTCAAAGTGGTGACCCTGGACACAGATACACTGGTGCACTCGATGAATGAAAGAATTATTTATTGCTTCCAGTGTTGCCTACGTTCGTGCATGTCCTCTGGGGCTGTTGGAATATCGCGATAGACAACGTCTTTAATGCTTCCCCAAAGAAAAAAATCCAGACGATTTAAATCAGGAGACATAGCAGGCCAAGAAACTGTTCCTCCTCGACCAATCCATCTGGCAAGATGGTCCTATCCGGTCCTGGTATCATCACCAATGAAACACACGCAAACATGAAGTGTGCAAGTAAATTCAACTTTACCCCAGGTGGTACACAACCCGCCCATCGACAGATGGCAACTGGACTTTGGGATTCTGGGGACTCCAGGCTAGCACGGCAGAGAATATCGGAGATCTCTGGTAAGCTTCCCTACAAGCAGAAAACATTCATTGGAGCACTAAATATCAATACATTTAACCAAACAGGAAAACTACATAATCTCACATAAGAAATCGACTGACAAAAAATTAGCATCCTTGCTCTTCAAGAAATATGACTAACTGACAATGAAACCTTGCATTACGGAAACTATTCCATCTTCAAGAGCAAAACACAACAAACGGTAACGAAAGACGTACCAGTCCTCGGCATGAAATTTCCCGTACACAGATCCATCATCAACTCTGTCAAATAAATCACACCCATCAACAATCGACTTACGACGATGCGAATTCAGAGCACCAATAAAAAATATACACTCATCAATGCACATGCCCCACCAACATCGAAAATAAGAAAAACACCGAAAATATAAAAAATTCTGGAACACAGTCGAAAAAACCATGAGCAAAATACAAGATGATGTGAAAATCCTAATGGGAGACTTCCAACGCTCAATTTCGGACAGAAAAAACCTATAGAAAAATCATTAGTAAAAATTCAGCCCCCCCGAAACAATAACACCAACGGCACACATCTGATTGACATTTGCCAGCAATTCAACCTCAAAATGATGTCTACCCACTTTAGGAAAAAACCAGCTCCGAGGTAACACGCTTGTCTACCAGGTGCAAGCTGCTTTCGTTCGCCTTTCAGAACTCACTGAAAGCCAGATTTTTAATTCTTTTGTAGCAGAGCTACATGCAGGCAGATAGAAACTCATAAAGGGAATCGTAAGACAATGCTTGAGCAAAATTCGTCTTGGTACTTTCAGCACCCCTTATTGTCAGAGCGAAAACCTAATTGTACTGTAAAATTCATAATGCCACACTTATTTTTTCCCGGCATATTTTTTGTTGCTGTCAATACACAATTTTATCTATAAACTGTAAGGTGTCAGGCAACTCCAACACCTTCCATGAGAACCCTGACATGATAAGCAAATCCAGTAGTATGTCACATAACTCCGAATAAATCGTGACATTAAATTAACCAAAGTAATACGAGTAACGAGTGAGCAAATGGAATACCACAGACTAACACAAGAATGCCTAAATGCATGTCATACCTTCCCACTGTGAGACAGATGCAGTTCCGAGGAAAGAAACGAGAACAGAAGCTGAGAGCAGAACCTTGTTAAGCTAGAAGGCCCTACGATAAGGGACGGACACCCACGTAGCCAGATAACCACCAGGACCACCCCCCAGCCCATGTTAAAAGCTAGAGCCCTCCAGAACACTATAGATCTTACGATAACACTAAAAGGGCCACACAAGCTGCAAGTTTCAGCGTGAGACTTTTTCGCGCCTCAGTTACGTTGCAAACGTTAAAAACATTGCCCCACCACGAAAAGTAACCACCAGGACCACCCCCCAGCCCATGTTAAAAGATAGAGCACTCCAGAAGAACAGTATAGATCTTACGATAACACTAAAAGGACCACACCAGCTGCAAGTTTTTAGCGTGAGACTTTTTCGCGTCTCTGTTACGTTGCAAACGTTAAAAACATTGCCCCACCACAAAAAGTATAACGTTTCTCTTTGGATAGACAGACGTTTTGTAGGCGGAGCTTAAGGTTAACATTGAGACCCTGATTGGTCAGATGAAAACACAGCCAGACAGTTTTTTTTTAAACCAACTTCGGTAAATTGTAGTAAAGAGAAGTTAGGAAGGAGTTGCTTCCGAGACGGCGAGCTGG
The DNA here is from genome assembly GCF_023898315.1 of Schistocerca nitens. Classification (NCBI taxonomy): domain Eukaryota; kingdom Metazoa; phylum Arthropoda; class Insecta; order Orthoptera; family Acrididae; genus Schistocerca; species Schistocerca nitens. Next base: position 388,001,175 of record NC_064620.1, read on the forward strand.
ATGGAGCTGCGCCGGCCGCCGCCCCCTGACGAACACCGACAAGGTAATGAACGCATGCGATACCACATTTTTGAGCGCATAAAGCTTCACTCAGAACTGCAGAAGCCTCATCTGTTACATCCCATTTTTACGTAATACTAGTGTCGATCGTCAATTGAAGCTCATGGTATTCACATCTGCTACGTAAGTTAAAATCTAAAACATGATGATTTTTCTGTTATATAATTGTTGAGAAGCCACATCAACCACTGTAATTTACGACAAGTTAGATAAGTAATTAAAGATAATTGAGGGTCACTCTAGACCATTTTGATAGTTTTCTCTTTTGTGAAACTTAATTTAAACCTAGATTATAAATGTGATATGGCATAGGTCATCCTTCGATCCATTGTAGAACTTGGAAACCCATTCAGGGAATATTCGTTCACATTTTTGTTGAACACAGTTGGTTTTTATCATCCTGTATTAAAACATTTCCTTTTATCAATAGTGCAATTTATAAACAATGTTTTGTGAGGAGAATAAAATTTCCAATGGTAAACTTAACTGCTTTTGCGACGTTATTTTACCAGCTAACTAAAAATAGGAAAGCCTTGAACCCCTTCCACTAAATTTAGTTAGTATTAAGATTCTTTTACAGGGAGTGCAGTGGAGCTGAAACTGAAATCATTAAGTATTTGGTTATATCATCGCTAGTCTCACTGAACTCTTCTGAACTCTACATGTCATGTGTGGTCTGGCGTCTCCTTACTAGCAACAGGTCCCAGGTTCAAACTAGTCAATTCCCTAAAAAACACGCTCAGAGCGTCGTTGCGCGAAAGTGGTAGGGAGACACGACATAGAACAACAGACACCACGCAGAATGTTAGAAAACTGCCACATTTTCGCAATACTTGATTACGGTACAGGACATGAAGTAAATACAGACCTTCTCGAAGTCGAAATTCGGTAATATCCTACTATTCTTTCACAATATCTAAAACAATCTGACAATGATAAAGTAGTTTACAAATTCTACGCCTGTACAAACGTACTGGTTCTAATGATGCATCTTACAGGGTTGCCAGATTGTGCAGATGGCCGGATCTAGCACTGTCAGGGGCGGTCGGTTTTATTGGCCACCTTAAGTGAACGACTCGGACTTAGTCTCTGTGGCGGCCGGCCGGCGGTCAGCTTTTATGACTCAGACTGTACATCTGATCATCAAATCTAATTTTGCAGGTGAAGGCTCAAAAATGGCTCTGAGCACTATGGGACTCAACTGCTGAGGTCATTAGTCCCCTAGAACTTAGAACTAGTTAAACCTAACTAACCTAAGGACATCACAAACATCCATGCCCGAGGCAGGATTCGAACCTGCGACCGTAGCGGTCTTGCGGTTCCAGACTGCAGCGCCTTTAACCGCACGGCCACTTCGGCCGGCCAGGTGAAGGCCTCAATCACATCGAATGCCCTGTGATGTTCCCGGATCTGAATCCTACGGACACAAAGTAAGCTTGTGATGCACTGCACTGACTAAATGCAGCCAGTCAATGTATACGAGGTTCCAGGCCTCGGCAGAAATCATTCTCACATACAGAGCTCTCGAACCATTTCATAGAGAGCACATAATGTTGTCTAGCCTGTGTGACATCTAGGCCATATTATATTTCTTGTGAACTGTTTGGTTGTTGTAGAAGATAGTCAATATCACAGTCTGCCATAACACTCGCGACACTCACTGCTGTAAAAGTTATTACCCCTTGACAACTGGAGCGACACTACCACTCCAAGCGGCGAGAAAGGAGAAGGTCAGTGTATGTAAGCATAATGTTTGTTTTGCATCCCTTTCCTACGCGATTTACGAAATATTTTGAATTATTTTTTCGCCCCCGAGTTTTGTGTAATATCAGATGGTACAGATGTTTCTAAAAATAATTCTAAAATAAGCGCAACCTGGGATAAAAATCATGAACCCAGTAGCAAGTTACAACACATTCGTGAAGAAATACTTGTGGCGTTGACTAGAGCTGTAGCTTACCACGTTGATATCAAAAGAATATAAACACACAGATTCACACGTAACAAGCACAGACATATACCTCTACATGCAGAACGGGTCGGCACACAATTTGTCATTCCTTAGGCCTACTGTATTTTAGTCATTGCAGCCTGTTGCCACCTATATATTACTGTAAGTGGGACAAGCTACTGTCAAATACTGGAGGGGGGGGGGGGGGGGGAATATGTTGTGCATGTAAACTCCAAGTCCTCAAACCCAATAACACTGTCAAAAGTTCTGTCATATGTATAAATTTTCCATTAGAGACATTTTATCCATCCAGTGACACATTCACTCGTTTATCAATAACGGAGAAGGCGGAATATATTGTCACTTATTCTACTGACTTTGAAATCGGTTTCTTGAATGAAAAACATTTGAATTCACTATATTTTTTTTCTTTCTTGGCGGTTAGGGGGGGGGGGGGGTGTAGGGGCGGCCCAAACCTAAGGGCATGGGCGCCTTTGGTCACTCTTAATACGGAGTTAGTAAAACTTGTCTTATGAAATTCGTAGTCAGATATGCCAGCCAGCGGAAATTTCAAAGAAACCCTAGGTATCGAAGTCGTACCCTCACTGTGAGTGATATATATCAAATGCCCGACGGTCGAGGCGGGGAGTCCGGATATTGTTTTGTGCGTTGACAAGGAAAGGTGGTATAAAATAGTCAATAGTCACACTTTTTTAATTACATCGTGGGGGAAGATAGGTAGATCAATGTCTATTAACATATCGAACATGTGACTATTATTAACAAACATCGATCCACCTACTTTCTCCTACGATTAAATTAAAAAAACATTAATCCATTTACTCAGTGTGCATCGACAATCGGGCTTTCGATATACAGGGTGTAAATTTTAAGTTGACAAACCAGAATAACTCGAAAAAAAACTTCACACGAAAAATTGTGTAGAATCCAAAGTTGATTATTTTCGAGGGGACATCTGCCGGTGCTAAAATTAGCCCGCCACCCCAGCCTCCTTGGAGTGGGGCGGGAGGGAACTTCAAAATTTCAAATGGGAACCCCTACTTTTTATTGCAGAAACAGATTCTACATAAAAACTACGTACATTCTGTCTTAAACATTTGTTTTGATTCTTGGTAGTTGGCGCTGTAATTCAAGTAAATCCATGTTCTCATTTTTGCGTGGAAAATGGTTACGGATAAATAAAAAATACTTATTTAATTCCTAAATTTTGATTCGCTGAAACTAAAACTCTCCCTCTCTCCCCATAGGGTGGAGTTTGAGAGAGAGGAATTAGAGTTTTACAAATGTTCACCAAAAAAACAATTAAAAAAGAAATTAATATTTTTGCCACTAAATCGTAGTGAAGGTCTTCCACGAGGTCTCCTTGCTCCTCCTGTTTCACTGAGTAATGTGTGCCGGGGCAGACGGGAGTGGTCCATACGATGCAGATGTCCTAGTCACCCCAGGCGACGTTGCTTGAGCGTGGCAGCGATACTTTGTTGTTTTGCAGTTTTCAGAATCATATCATTTGTCACATGATCCTTCCATGATGTGCCCAAGATGCTCCGTAAGCACCGGAGGTGAAAGGCGTTGAGCTTTCGTTCCTGTTTGGCATACGACGTCCAAGTCTCAGCTCCATACAAGAGAGTACTCAGCACACATGATTGATACACAAGTATTTTTGTCGACAATGTAAGATGTTTGTTGTCCTATGCTCTTGTGCGGAACTTTCCCCAAGTGCTGTCAGGCTTTTCTATTCGTGAATTTATCTCGTCATCCAGAGAGAGATCTTCTGTCATTATTGAACCAAGATAGCAGAATTTATCGATTACCTTCCAGTTTGATGACAGGCGGATCTGTGTATCCCTGTACCATGACAAACGTCTCCTTTACGTTTAGAGACAAGGAGAAGAGCTTGCATGCAGTAGAGAATTTATCCACAAGCTCTTGCAGATCGTCTTGAGTATGCGCTACAAATGCAGCATCGTCAGCAAATAAAAGGCTATTTACAAGCAAGTCTTCTCAGAAGCGCTGGGTTCTGAGTAGAGAAATGTTGTAGAGCTTCTCAGCAACTCTAGTTTACGGATGAATGCAAGGTTGGTTTCACCTAAAGCAACTTTGAGGAGTGCTGAGAAAAAAATGTTGAACAGAGTGGGAGCCAATACGCAGCCTTGACGAAACCCTCTTTTCACAGCAAACGGGTCAGATGTCATTCCGTCGAAGACCACAACACCTTCATATCAGTAAACTATCCAAATTTATATATACGTATATGTGATGATAACTCGCGATATTTCACCGATTCCCGTAAGAGTTCGGGCCTGGTGTGCATCTGCACTGAAGATGCCATTGGCCGTCCTCGACTTAATTATATTTATGTAGGGTCTGTTCTTTTTGACACGGAACAGACATCACATACGTATAATTAAGGCAAGGACGGCCAGTAATCTGTTCATTGCGGATGGACACCAGACTCGAACTCTTCCGGGAATCGGCGAAATGACGCAAGTAATGAGGATAATGGGTAAGGGGCACTGTGTCCAGATATGAGCAGCTGTCAGCAGGATACCCAGTTTCGTATCCTGGTCCGGCACAAATTTTCAATTTTCCCCCTGCTTTAAATCAGTGGCCACTCGCAGCCAATGTCTGTAATTTCTTTGTGTCGTATGTAAATTTTATTGATCAGTGTAGTTATTTTCATATGAGTTACATAGAGAAAAAATGCTTCTATCGAGCACAAAAAATGCGAGCCGGAGTGGTCAAGCGGTTCTAGGCGCTTCAGTCCGGAACCGCGCTGCTGTTACAGTTGCAGGTTCGAATCCTGCCTCGGGCATGGCTGTGTGTGATGTCCTTAGGTTAGTTAGGTTTAAGTAGTTATAAGTCCTAGGGCACTGATGACCTCAGAAGTTAAGTCCCATAGTGCTCAGAGCCATTTGAACCATTTGAAAAGTGGGGCACAAGCTGCCTCATTCCATCTTCCTCAGCATCTTTAAAAATTTTCGAAAAAATTTTGACATGCAAACATATTCGTGCTTTTTCATGTTGAGAGAGAAGAAGACAATCGTATTGGCAAAGGGACGAAAAATTAATAAATAGTGGAAGATAGTAGACAGCGTTTGTGTTATAGAAGGAGTGAAGGATACAATGACAGCGTGAGAGGAAGAAAGGGACGTACTGGTTGTGGACCATAGTTGGCAGTGACAGAACAGTGAAAGGAAAAGAGCGAAGGAGTCTATGCCAAAGGGGGGGGGGGGGGCGAGGCGGGGGGCGGGGGTGAATACAGAGGGAGAGAAATCGGAAGTGGGTGAAAGCCACGCAGTGATAATGAGAGACAGAGTATACGACAATGACAACGAAAAAGCGAGAGATAATAATAGTGAGGAGAGAGAGCAGCAGTAGTATGAAAGGAATGAAATATTAGCAGTAAGAGAGAGCAAGAGTGAGAAGGTGATAGTGAGAGGAGACTGTTTTAGCAGGATAGAACAATGGGGACTGTGGATGTGACACAGGGGACAATGCTAGAGAGACAAATGGTTCAAATGGCTCTGACAAGGGAACCCCCCCCCCCCATCGCACCCCCTCAGATTTAGTTATAAGTTGGCACAGTGGATAGGCCTTGAAAAACTGAACACAGATCAATCGAGAAAACAGGAAGAAGTTGTGTGGAACTATGAAAAAATAAGCAAAATATCCAAACTGAGTAGTCCATGCGCAACATAGGCAACATCAAGGATAATATGAGCTCAGGATCGCCGTGGTCCCGTGGTTAGCGTGAACAGCTGCGGAATGAGAGGTCCTTGGTTTAAGTCTTCCCTCGGGTGAAACGTTTACTTTATTTATTTTCGCAAAGTTATGATCTGTCCGTTCGTTCATTGACGTCTCTGTTCACAGTAATAAGTTTAGTGTCAGTGTTTTGCGACCGCACCGCAAAACCGTGCGATTAGTGGACGAAAGGACGTGCCTCTCCAATGGGAACCGAATTCATTTGATCGCAAGGTCATAGGTCAACCGATTCCTCCACAGGAAAACATGTCTGATATATTCTATACGACACTGGTGACGGCATGTGCATCACATGACAGGAACATATTGTCGACGCACGTAACTTGTACACTTGGCGAATGGGTAAAAAGATTCTTCTACCTTCCCCGATTTAGGTTTTCTTGTGGATGTGATAATCACTCCCAAAAAAGTGACGAAAACATAAGAGTTTGTCACATAAAATGCAACAAATGAATGCAACAGTTTCACAGTCGCACTGTTTTCCCTGTGCTCTTTCAAAACATATGTTTTTAACGTTTTCAAATTTTTCCCTGTGTAGACCGTCAAATCCTGCATATGTCCGAGCAAATCTGAAGATGTCCTGGAATTTTAGAGAGCGAATTTGATTATGTGTGAGTGCCGGAACTTTGATAATTGTCTGAAAATAAAAATTTAAACTTCTAACTCGAGGGAAGACTTGAACCAAGGACCTCTCGTTACGCAACTGTTCACGCTAACCACGGGACCACGGCGCTCCTGAGCTCACATTATCCTTGATGTTGTTTATCTTGCGCATGGACTAATCAGTTTGTATATTTTGCTTATTTTTTCATAGTTCCACACAACCTCTTCCTGTTTTCTTGATTGATCTGTGTTCAGTTTTTTAAGGCCTATCCACTATGGCAAATTATAACTAAATCTGAGGGGGGTGCGATGGGGAGGTTCCCTTGTGAGTACTATGCGACTTAACTTCTCAGGTCATCAGTCGCCTAGAACTTAGATCTAATTAAACATAACTAACGTAAGGACATCACACACATCCCCGAGGCAGGATTCGAACCTGCGACCGTAGTGGTCGCTCGGTTCCAGACTGTAGCGCCTAGAGCCGCATGGCCACTCCGGACGGCGCTAGAGAGACAGAAAGAGGTAATGGTAATGAGTTGGGCTGAATGAAGAGTGAGAAAGGGCAACTGGGAGTGGATAGTTATGAACGACTTACATTGATGGACTAGTGGGTTTGGTTAAGTTAAAGGTAGGGAACCTTGTGGGAGTTAGAGGTGACTTGCACGTTAAAAGTGCGCGAATATGTTCGCAAGCCAAAAGTTTCGGGAAAATTTTTAAAGATGCAGAGGAAGGTAGAGTGAGGCAGCTGGTACCCCACTTTTCAGTCTTTTAAATAAACAGAGAAATATTAGCATTATTTGTGCTCCGACAGGAGCATTTTTCCTCTTATTCTACACAGGAGTGAAGACAGCACGACAACGTTTGAAAAGGGATGGAGGAGAGCGGATAGTGCTACAGCACGGTTCGGCAGACGGCGCTGACTGGGCCTATCCAGGTTAGGCAGGAGCGGGAAGGTCGGCGGACCGCCGTGGCTGGACCACTCGGCCGCGTGTTGCGGTGCGCTGTCAGCGTGTGTATTTTCGCGGCCTAACAAACGGGCCCTCCGCGTGTTACGAGAGGAACCGCCGGAGCAGCTGTTTACAAAGCAGACCCCCCGCTTCTCTCGGAAGCTGCGCGCGTGCTTCGCCTCACGGTAGCTCCGAGGTTATAATAATCCGGCCTCACTGGTTCAGTTCCGCGCAGAAGCTCGGCAGACTGTTTTAGCTAACGGCACGCTAAAGGGGTCTACAGCGCAGGCCTGGCTCCCGGTCGTTTTTGAAACTCCTTGAAGTGGGATACCCTACTCCCCACTTCCTGACCTACAAAAGAGCCATCAGTCTCTTGTAAACAAATAGCACAATACTGTGAACGCCGCTGGACACGATCCAGCCGCTGCACCGAGGTGACCCTACGACGCTGGCAGAACTGCCAAAGCTATACCCCTCCCCCCAATATAGTCCACAAGTCTCTATAAGCAACGGCAAGGTCTACCAATTGTCCAGTTTCTCGATGACAGAAATCAGCTTGGGTTGACATGTGTAACTTACTTTTTGAAGCCCCTATGCACATAAGTAAGGCCTACTTATAGCGAGACCCATCGAAATTACATTTACATACCAGTTATTTTGTTCGGTAGTGTTTCTTGTAAACTTTTCCAGACTTAGGAAGTGCATTTTACTATCCCCGACATACGATAAGCATTCTGTCTGCTTACATAAAGGTCCAGCTTCCATGAACAGTGTAAAACTGTCCTAACGCACAAGGACTAACAACGCCCGTAATAGTATCAATCAGCCGCAGAAGCCTTATTCTTGATTTCTTTTTGATTTACACAGCAGAATATACCAACCGAAACATGGTTCGGCACAGATCTTTTCAGGTCTTACAACACGGTACGAAGTAACAGCTGGAACCCAATTGTGCAACATGAGCGACGAGTTGTGTAGGCGGCTGCTGTGTGAACCGAATGCACTGTTGCGACGTAAACCATGTTAATGATAGACGTTCGTTAGTACTCTTTACTTTATGATTCTACTTGAACGAAATGACACTGTAGAAAGGACACTGTAACAACAGCGTGCGTTATACTCGCGTGCCGAGGAAAATGGTTCTGCTTGAAGACGGAAGACAGGAACAAGTGTGGTAAGAGAACTTTCCTACCATCGCTGGTTAATTATTAAACCGTATTGCTCGTTCTTTTTCCGTCGGGAAGTGTGGTAATTTGCAAAGGGCGAGCAGGAGTTACAGAGACAGAATGCTAACTGTATGTTGCGGACAGTAAAATGCATTTCCTGATGATGGAAATTTTACGAGACACACTACAGAAGAAAAGAAGAGGTATGGGAATCTATCTTCTATGGCTCCAAGCTCGTGTAGATATGGGTTACAATGACAAGGTGTTCCAGTTGGCGAAGGATGTTGCATGGGGGCTTAACTAAAAAGAATGCAAATAATTTTAATTTTTTGTCGCTGTTTGTCCGGTTACGAAGTCTCGTAACCGGTTGGCCCTGACTAGTATTAGTACGCAATCTGACTGCATAGAATAACAACAAAGAATGAAAGGAAACTTCCGTTAACACAATTAATTAATTAAGTCCCCAGCAACTATAAAAGCTACGAAACAAAAACTACGAAACAACAAGCACAAGTGTAGCTGTTCTGTGTGTGGAAGTGTGATTCAACGTACACATCTGGCACGGTTCTTCCTCAATACGACAAGATACTTTAAACGCCATTCACTGAAGTAATTAAAAAAAACCAGAAATACTATAATTGCACATAGAAACCAGAATTACACTCTAATACATGAACACAAGCCAGATGCTTTGTTGACTGAACCTGTGACCAAGAGGCATTATTGTTTAAGACATTTGAAATAAAAAATTTTCTTTACCTTCATATATATTGACGAAAAGTACACACTGATCATTACAACATCCCCAATCCAACAACATCTGGTGTTTAGCCCATCAAACAACTGCACACAACATGGCCTCAACTAGTACAACAATCGACATCCCATAGCAACTTTTGAACAACCACTCTCCCCGACGACTTCTCCACAAGCACTGCCAGTGGAGGCGGCGGAATAAAACTCTTTGGCGCAATCTCTGGCGCTGTGACTCAGTGTAGCCACCTTTCATATGCCCCTCCTCCACGGGCTAGAATTTGATGGTATTTTTGCCAGCATTGGTGGTGAAAATACCACCAAATTCGTCCAAAAAATACAGACAAAAATAAAAGATAATATTAATAAGTAAATATCACATAACTAGATAAAATTTGGCTTTGCACTGACCCATCAATAATCTAATACACAACATACAGTAAGGAATACAAATGCTTGCATACATATGATTTTACATAATAGTTTACACAAGTATCATTCAATCAATAGCACCAGCAATGACGAATAGGTGTAGGTAAGAGTCTCACAACATTTCATAAACAGTAAATACACAAAAAAATCAGTTTAAACAAATATTCACATAAAATCTTGTCAATAGTTCAATAAACAAGTAGTTGACAGTTCCAGCAGCAGCACCCAGCAATGGTCAACAGGTGCAAATAGCAGTCTTATAACATTTCATCAGCATTAATTAAACAGCTCCAACAGTGGCACCCAGCAATGGCGAGCAGGCGCAGACACCAACAAGTGACATTATGTCAGTAGAAGCAGTTCCATCAGTGGCACCCAGCAATGTTGAACAGGTGCAGACACCAACAAGTGACATCATTTCAGTAGAAGCAGTTCCATCAGTGGCACCCAGTAATGTTGAGCAGGTACAGATAACAGTCCATAATATTCCCTATCACTAATTAGACAGTTCATCAGAGTTCATCAGCAGAAATTAAACATCTCCTAGTGGCACCCATCATATTGAACCGGTGCAGGTAACGGTCCATAATATTCACTATCAATAAACAGTTCATCAGAGTTCATTAGCAGAAATTAAACATTTCCAAGTGGCACACATCAATGTTGAACCAGTGCAGGCATGAACAACAGTTTGAATGCACACACAATTGCTTTTACAAAATTATTATCAATGCTCTTACACTAAACATACAAATTATAATAAACACACAAATGATATCAGATAATTGTCATATTAACTATTACAAATACACAAATATCAGTAAACCTATAATATTTATGGGTGTCAGTGCAAGCCACAACAAACAAGTAAAATAATATTTAGGAGATAGGTCGGTACCAATTATCTGGGATTAGGAAAGGAAAACACACAAAACACACTCACTCATCTTTCATCCACATTAAGTGCTACTGTGTAGTTGAATAGTGTTAACTGTGTAAATGCAATTCTGTCCAAGATTTGATGTTCGACATGTGTATCAAGTAGTAGTGGCAGCAATGTATAACAGTCAATAATAGTTAGTCAACGTCATAGTCATCATGCCAAGACCAATGTTTGCCAAGCCAAATCAAATGTACGGTTGCTGAACAACTGTCAGTGTGCCAAGATATGCAAATACTTCCTCTCTCCAAAAAAAAAGTATATACTGCTTATTGATTTAACAAAGTGTGTGTGTAGACAATCTTCCTTCCATTTGAGTGTTCTAGTCAGCCATCTTCAACCTTCTTGTTCCATATAAACCAACAAAAAAAATATGCTCCTCACTTACTTTACCTCTTATCCACCAAAACTCCAATAATCATCAGCATCACATAATCTTAATACTTCAAGAATACCTCTTACGTCGATACATATAAACCTTATCATCAATATCATTTACCTTACCTCTTGTCCACCAAAACTCCAATAATCATCAACAACACACAATCTCAATACCTCAATAATACCTCTTCAATACGTCGATACATATAAACCCTATCGCCAATACCATTTCACTTCCATAACAACTCTTTCCTCTAGTCAGTCTCCTTGAACAAGTACAGATAAAATCCTAGTGCAAACTTCATCATCCCATGCAATCCGAAGACACAATGTCCACACACAACCTCTGTGTAATCCATTTGATCCAAATCTTCTACTCATTATGAATCATAAAATACATTTTGGTTACCTTGTCCATCATTAAACAAAAGAAATGCATACATGACCTCTAACAGCCTTTAGTTTGAATAACTCTCAGTAAGTAAGTACGAGTACGTAGTGTTAATGATCGTAATATTTCACAGTGTGTACACCACTTCAAGAATCATGGCAAAACAGAAGCAAACATGTGGAGTATTTCTTGTGTCAAGTGTCACTTGCTATTTCAATTGCTCACGATGAATGCAGTGTATTAACTGTCAATGGTCTAAACCTAGTGTTGGTATGTCATGTCGTTAGCTTCCTACCTATTAGCATAAATTTATACAGCTTCCATAAAACCTCCAGCTCACTTCTATGAAGTTTCTTGTATTAATGTCGTTCGTCGAATTATAGCAGTTCATTTTCTTATCTTAAAAATATAAGGCACTGAGCGTAAGCAAAACATGCAATAGCGAGTAAATATACCAGTGGAGAACAGAATGTCAACAAGTGGATGCAGCACAATTCCTACAAGGCTCTGCCAAGCGAACAATCTATAATTAATACCATAGTGTGACCTAAACTCCATGTTCGTACACCTCATATCAGCATTTCTATATACCAAATTAAAGAGTAGTTATGACAACAAAACAGAAATGTGTAAATATGCAATCCATACGCAAAGCAGCAAATATGATATCTTACATAATAAACAGGTCATTAGCATCATATCAGCATAAGCAAATAAATGTTCATATGTAATCTTAATAAGTAAACATGAAGGCGCAAGCAGATAAATCACAAAGTGTAACCTACATACATAACCACATCAGCACAATTAATCAGGTGACAATTATAATTTAAATAAATAAGCACAGCAGGCACATAATAGAAAAATATGACATCAGTGAAAAAGCAGTGCAGCCAAGCGATGCATAATATACACAAGTAACAACCCTGTTCATTAATCAATCATTGTCAATATCAGTTAACACGTAATCGCGAGCAGCAAATTAGTCTAAAGTACGTACCTAAGTGGAAATATGTTACCTGAAAAAATAAACTCAATTAACAGTTACCTTTTGGTTTATTACTTTTTTCTTCGAAATTGCATTCTTCCTGAAAATTTCTCGATAGCAAGTCCTCTTAACGTGGGACACACTATCTCTGGCGCTGTGACAGTGTAGCCACCTTTCAATGTGTCTCCTGCGCTGTAATCAATATCTCTCTCCCGCCCTCCGAGTTTAAAGTTTGGTTACGGAAACTGGCCGATGAAGAATGACAAAAATACTGGCGTCCTTTTGTTCTGCCTTAGATGTTAATATTACGCTACGATTAAACCCGTATAGAAACTATCGCTGATTCGGAAATTTAGGCGAGCGTCTGGGTATTTTGCAGCCATGACTTACCACACTGATAGTTCGGCAATATTCAGACCTATCAGCGCGTACCTTTCTTAGAAATGGAATTATTACATTTTTCTTGAAGTCAGGAGGTATTTCGGCACTCCTTGCCGTAGGCACAACCACCTATTTATGGGCCTGAGTGTCGAACGTTAGATCTGTTAATCGGGTAGTACGGTTAGAAAATTTAAAAAGGGATATGCATAGGTCGAAGTTACACATATTGAGAATTTGTGAGGTGTAGTGGCAGGAAGAACAGGACCTCTGGTCAAGTAGATGGAAAAGTTTGTCTGCAATTGCATTCTTTTCTCCAGTTTCAGTCACTCGCTGCTTAATGCCTCCTTTGAGACTCTCAGCAAGTTCTATTTCTTTCAATTTTCCGGGCCCCATCTTCTTAATTTTCTCATTTCTTCCAATTACTTCAGTTGCATTATACAGTTCATAACCAATAAATTATCGTCAAAGTTAACATGTACCCCTGGAAATGTTTAGCAGTTCTAAACTTGATTTCGAAATCTTTGTCCTACCATTACGTAATCTATCTGAAACCTTCGTGTGTCTTCTTGTCTCTTCCACTCATTCCCCCTTTCTCATGATTACTCAGCCAAATGTTAGGAATGATTAAATTATGCTCTGTGAAAAATTGCATCACACTTCTTTCCCTTACATTCCTATCCTCCAGTTCATGGCCTCCTATTATTTTCCCTAGTCTTCGTTTTCCTACCATCAAACTGCGGTCACCCATTAAAGTTAAATGTTGGTCTGTCTTCTGTGAATAATTTATCTCAACTTACATTGTTTCGATTGCATCATCAACTGCGAACCTCGTAGGCATGGAAATTTGTATAACTGTGGTGTGTGTTGGCATCGTTTTTACCTTGGTTACTATCGTCAGTTTACTACGCTGTTCATAATAGCTTATCTGCATTCCTATTCTCTTATTAATTATTAGACCGCTACTAAATTATTCCGATTTGATATTGTATTTAAAACCATGTACCCACCGGACTAGTGTGCTGTTACTTCACTAATTCTCACTATACCCAACTTCATCCTATCCAGTCCCATATTTAAATTCACGAAGCTACCTACCCGATTAATAGAGCCAACCTTCCACATAAAGACCGGTAGATCGATGGTTCTACCTACTGTATGGCTATTTGTATCGCTGGGGCATGCTAGCCACACCTCTTCAGCAGGGTCCATGGATCACTGGAGAGGGAGAACAATTGCGGCGGCGGCGGTGGCGGTGGCGGCGGCGGCGACGACGACGACGACGACAACAACACCGACGACGACGGCAAAAGAGTTACACTACATTAGCAAACGCATAGAAACGCTGGGGACTAACACCAACCTCAACACTACACTACCCATAAACGTAATGGAATGCCTCCCACCGCCTCACCCGTAATAACCCTACTCCACACTAACCAGTTCTGCACGCTAACCATCAATTTCCTAGAACCTTAAGGATGGTTAACCACTCTGCGCTCTACTTCCAAGACGTTTCGCAATTCTTTCTGACGATTTTTAGTGTGATTAAACCTTATTCCTCATTGTCCATGAACAAACTGACACTACTGTGCCTCCTCTTAATCCTAGTCCCCAGTACCCAGGCCACATACCACAAATACATCTTCATGTTCCAGTTACGCCACAAGAGTGCTCCGATTTCCACTTGCAATCCTTTTTTGCATTTCAATTGTTGTTATCTAACCTTTCTTTCTTTCGCTACACCATAGTCCCGCAGCGATCACAGGGTCGGCGTGGTTACAACGGATTTGGCAATGTTAGCGTGAGCGATGGCCGGATGCCCTTCCTGCCGCCACCCCGTACCCCCCAGGACGGAATCAGTGTACCCCAACTGTCTGCTTCGACTGTAAATCGTGAAATAGCGCGGACGTGTTGCAAATGTCTGCAATGCGTGTAACTGAGGCGGAACGTGGGGACTAGCCCAGTATTCACCTATCGGGATTTGGAAAACCTCCTAAAAACCACATCCAGGCTGGCCGGCACACCGGCCCTCGTCGTTAATCGGCCGGGCGGATTAGATCCGGGGACGGTGCGCCTACCCGAGTCCAGGAAGCAGTGCGTCAGCGCTCTCGACTACCCTGGCGGATTTGTTGTTATCTAACCTACTACATATTTAAACGCTTCCACTCTTCGATATTCTTTCCCATTCATTTTTATTGAAGTCTACCAGCCTCTATAGTTATCATATATCTTGCTGTCCGCCCCAGGTAGCTGAGTGGTCAGCGCAACAGAATGTCAATCCTAAGGGCCCGGGTTCGATTCCTAGCTGGGTCGGAGATTTTCTTCGCTGAGGGACTGGGTGATGTGTTGTCCTAATCATCATCATTTCATCCCTATAGACGCGCAAGTCACCCAAGTGGCGTCAAATCGATAGACTTGCACTCAGCGAACGGTCTACCCGACGGGAGGTCCTAGACACACGACATTTATTTATATATCTTGCTTTGTCCGTGATCCAGCTCCAGTCCTGATTTTTTTCCACTTTCCTCTAATGCAGCATAATTATCCTTCAAATCTCTGATATTCATTGCAATTAATACTACATCGTCAGCGGATGTTACTATCTAGAGTTCCCTCGGGGTTTGTTGGCATTACTGGAATTACCTTCTCTAGTGCTAAGTAAAACAGCACCTTCTGACAACTCTCATTCTGTTGTGATCTCATAAACTGTGAACCTAACAATTTTAGCGGAATTATAAACTCTTTCATAAATTGGGGAAACTTATTCGTATCTAGACTGTCGTATGCTTGTTTAAAATCAACTGATGAAGTTGCTTATCATATTCATGAAATTTCTCTTCCACTTGCCTCAATATGAATATCTGGTCCATTGTGGATCTATTTCTCTTCAGTCCAACCTGACGATTTCCCAGTATCCTTTCCACCCAGTGTTCCAGTCAAAATGCTAAAATCTTATTAAACACCTTATACATTGTATCCAAGGTAATTGCTGCACTCTGACTTATCGCCTTCCTTATGTAACGGGTAGATTATTCCCATACTCAAGTACTTAGGCATTTCTTCATTTATGCACATTTCCTTTATTAATTCATTCACAGCCGTCTCTACCCTCTTTCCTCAAGTGTTAATAATTCGGCCTCTATTCTGTCGTTTACTGCTGCTTTATTGTTCTTTAAGTTTTTAATTGCATTCTTCACTTCCTCTGAGCTGGTGTTTCGACTTCCTGCTCCTTCTCTTGTAATTCTAATTCCAGTTCCAAAGCCGGTTCTTCCTTTTCTTCATTCAAGGCTGTAACCTCCCCACAGAATTATTTATGTTTAAAAATATGAACCAAGCGTAAACTCCCCACAAAATAATAATTAAATGAATTTTTTAATATTGTAACCTCTGAACAAAATTGGCTCCCATTTATAATCTGTGTGCATAAATGCATTCACATTTAATGTTCCCACAAAATTCTTTTCTCATTTAATGTTAAGTTCGAAACAGAAAAATTCCTAAACACCAAAAAAAAAAAAAAAATCAGTAACCTGGTAAATTTTATGACGACAGCAGCGCTGCGCCTCGGCCCTGTATTCTGAATAAAAAAGAAGCAAAAATTCTTACCTCAATAAAAACTGCAAATATATCTGCTCTTACATAAAAAATTTTCGGCACAGCTCCGTGCAATGCTGGCCTATGCTTTGTGATTCGTGAAAGGAATAATTATTCATTGGAAAAAATCTTTAAATTGAAATGAATGCTTTTTTTAAAAAAAAATTACTTTATATTATAAAAATTATTATTGGGGCATTTATTTTGAAAGAAATTAAATGACAATTAACATACATTATTAGATATGCGCAAGGCTGCTTCTTTACCTTCTACAATAATACTCATCCTCCAGAGTCCTGACCAGAGTCCCGAGCAGAGCAGACAGCCGACACGCGCCGACTACCGCCGACTCACGCAGACTACACAAGACTACTGTCGACACGCGCAGACAAGCGCAGACTAGCGACAAGCAACAACTAACGACATACTGCTCTCTGGTCAGAGACTCTCCTAAGTCTTGCCTATTGCAGGCAGCGCATACCTCTTACAAGGTTTCCCCTCCACCCTTTCAAGCTCAGTGAAATACTCTTGCCATCTACCCAAAGCTTTCATCTGTAATTAGATTTACATATTTAGAAGAGTGCTTTCGGTTGAAATTCTCTCTTCCGTGCTCTAGTTCTTCCACAGAATTTTCGTATCTCTTTGTAGTCCCTCATTCCGTCCAACTGCTGCATCTTCCTCCTTTCATACCGCATTTCCTTCACCTTGTGTGGCTCAAACGCCCTTTTCCTTTTAATTCTATGCACTTCCGCCGCTAGTTACTTTGCAGCCTTCTTTGTCTCACTTCATTCTCTCTTGGACTGCCACTGAACACCCCTCGTCGAACTATTGAACTGTTCATTGCTGGTCTACCCTCCACATTACGTCCTCCGTGGCTACACTGATGGCTGTTTTCAGTATCTCCCATTTTTTAGTTCACACCTCTGCTTCCTTTCCTGTGTTCTTTCTTGTCTCGAAAAAATCTTCTAATGTATTTCTGTATCCATCCTACTTTTCTTTCTATATTATGCTTCGTTCCTTCCCTACTCATTTTGTTGCGACAAGACAACTACACTTCGAAAGTTTACTCGCACGTACATAAAGTGCCGTTACAGCCTGTAAGGAGGCTGGATGGTCCTTCGGAGGAATCACATAACGTCTTGAGACAGAGACATCAACTACGTATGGTTGGTTGGTTGGTTGGTTGGTTGGTTTGGGGAAGGAGACCAGACAGCGAGGTCATCGGTCTCATCGGATTAGGGAAGGACGGGGAAGGAAGTCGGCCGTCCCCTTTGAAAGGAACCATCCCGGCATTTGCCTGGAGCGATTTAGGGAAATCACGGAAAACCTAAATCAGTATGGCCGGACGCGGGATTGAACCGTCGTCCTCCCGAATGCGAGTCCAGTGTCTAACCACTGCGCCACCTCGCTCGGTAACTACGTATCTGCTATGTTATAGCTGGGTTAAGAAAGGTCGTCATGGCTCAGATGGCAGAAGCACACAGATTCATGCCTGAACCTCGAATCACACGAACAACCTTCGCAAATCTAATGGAAAATACAGAGCAAATAAAGACCAGAGTTGCACCAGAACCTCAATTTGAAACGCTACGAACTGTTCTCTAGAAGATGGCCTACGAAGAAGAAAGCTGATTGCCAGGTTCTCTTTCACAGCTTTATGAAGCCTTTCAGGGTACAGTAGTCAGGGTGGGAAGAAATACCAGTGCGAATTCGATTTGTGGATTACGACACTGAGTTCAACTGGTGGCTCTCGAACACATTGGATGCGGTCAGCTGAGAGTAATGGTTCATGTCGGCTCCAATGATACCTGAGGCCTATATTCTGAGGCCCTCACTGTCTGAAACGATGAAGATGCTACGGTTTGTTACATCAACCCCCCTGGGCCAACTGCAGTCCTCTGGTTTAGAAGCGGTTAGAATGTTTAAATCAGAGGTGTGTGACGTACTCGGGTTCACATATTTTGACTTTGTCGGGTCGAGAACTACATTCAGGCACGCACTGCACTCATGGAGCAGCTACTCGAGTAGCACAAGATGTTTTATTAGGTTACAAAAAACCCTCAAGGCTGCCCAATCGTTTAAGTGTAATACACCACAGCGGAAGAGTGCGTCCTTGCAGATGAGGTAAAGGCAGTCTAAACCTAATTTTAGTTCACGATATAAGCGTTCAGGAAAGGTTTCAGACTCCTGAAACCAGGAGTAAAGAGCAACGAAATCTTAAATTTCAGATGGGATACTTACTGGAAATGTAAGCTAGACCGTAACGGTGATGGAACAGTTATTGCTGCGAAGACCTCAGTAATGTCTTGATGCGATAAATATTAAGGATTTGGCTCAAATGGCTCTGAGCACTATGGGACTCAACTGCTGAGGTCATTAGTCCCCTAGAACTTAGAACTAGTTAAACCTAACTAACCTAAGGACATCACAAACATCCATGCCCGAGGCAGGATTCGAACCTGCGACCGTAGCGGTCTTGCGGTTCCAGACTGCAGCGCCTTTAACCGCACGGCCACTTCGGCCGGCTATTAAGGATTTGAATTTGAAATGTTTAACTACGTCCGCCTCAGAATATTTTCGAAATGGTGCTAATTACCGCAATGCCGGACGTACTACAGTACCAATCATCATAATGAAAACATTTCCAACCGCTGAATCAAGAGATCAGACTTGGAAGTAAGCTACGTTCGTTATTAGCGAATAACTATAGCACTGTAGCTATAAGATATCAATCTGAATTGGTAGCTCTGCGAGTAGCACACAATCAGACGCGAAATGGACTTGGAACAAATTTCAGAGACGACGAGATTCAGCGGCATTCCATTGAGAGTATACGTCAAAACCATACATGACAGTATCAGCAAATAAATCGCTACGCTGGGCAGCACTCAATCTTACACACATCCTGCCTAGGAATCGGTCTTTCGTGAGCCTCATGACAACAAACGTAGATCCTTTGGCACAAAGAGCCGATGAAAATGCTGTAAACAGCGTCACGTATTTTTAGAGTTGTTTGCGGGTGAGCTCACGTAATTCTGCTTCCATTACCGCAACAGCAGCTGGTTTTCGGCGCACTGGAAAAACCCACGCTGCATCATCTCTGACTCTGGAGTTTGTTGGTTTAGTATCGTTCTCAGTCCTCAGAAGTTTACTAAAACAGCGAGTCTCCACTCCGCTCCCCCCTCCCCCCCCCTCCGCCCCACCACCACCCCTTTCTCGCAATAACCAATATGTTTCAGCATAAATGACAACACGTGTTCGATCGTTCAGCAACTTCAACAATTTGATGATGATTGCGCCCGCATAAGAACATCGTTTGATTCCAAATACGAATAACTTTCGGGTAATAAGCTCCTTTCATCATAAAAGCTCCACACTTCGAATTAAGAAGACGGGGCAAGAGGAAACCCGATACGAGCAAGGAAAATTAAACAGAAAGAACCTCAGAAATTCGTTTGACTCGCCTGTTTCTTTACTAGCCATTGCCCTGTTGGAGACTGTAAGCTGTAATGCTACACTGAACTAAGAACAGGCCCACTTAAGACCAGAGGTCAACATGGAACTCAAACCATTGAGCGACAGAGTAATTTTCTCGTATTATAGTGTCACAAGTTAAAATTGGTTAAAAATGATAGCAAATTTCCTGGAAATATTCTTGGTGGGGTTGACATTCAACCACAAGGCATTTGATACAAAAGGGTGTCCAATACATCTAATGAAGAAATCTCTGAAGCAGAAGATAAAAACAAAACAAGGCACAATATAGGAAAATCTCTGTCAAATAACAAAGTTGATTATAAGGAATGTGGTTTTCCCTGCTACCCACTTACTGTGTAATGCTCTAGACTCTAGAGTATGATGCGGTTCAAGACCAAGGATTCTGTGGTAGTATAAAGAATACATTACGTTGCCTAACTTGAAGGGTAGGCCGCGAAGTTTAAGATTCGGTCCCATCTAGCTGAGGCTGCGACAGATGGAGTGCGTGCTTGGGAATATTTTGGAAGGAAATGCCAGTTTCAGGATTTTGGCTTTCAAACAAGGACTTCCTCCCAAAAAATTTTGATTGGAATTGAGGGAACGGACCTGTTATGAGAAATATTTTTTAGACAAAAATATGTGAAAGCCTGTTGTGAATTCGTAAGTTTTCCTGGCGAAATAATTTGTGATACTTTTCTCGCGTTTCCAGCTGGATCTTCAAGTTAAGTTGACGCAATATGATTATCAAACGAAGATCTGTTGTGTGTAGCTGTGAGTGTGTATAAGGGTGTACAACTGATAACTTTCTAGTCATTTGTAGCAATGTATCTTACTGGAGAGGATCATTTAGGTCTGAAGATCTCGCTGGTCAGTTCATATGATAGACCATTTTCCCTTTGTATTGTCGTTCACGTAAAAGAGCATCTCTGAAACGTTGCACTTATGTTGCACCCTGGAGGTCTAATACGAGGAGATGGCGCTAGGGACTTGCATTGTGCGTTGCACTGAAGCTGGCGCCAATGTGTTAGATGACCGAAAACAGAAGCATACTCATGTTTACGACTGCTGCTTGTTCTTAATTTCTGTAATGCGGGTGAAATAGCTGTTTAAGATAGAAAACATTACAGTGCTTTCTTGAACAACACAGCGCCAGGAAGGTATGTTCAGAAGTTTTTCTAGTCCTAATTGAGTGATCCAGTAATACGACCATTTCGGGTGCTTAATGTACCTTTCTTTTTGTTATACGTTTCGAATAACAAAGAAGAGAATTATGTGACAGACATGAAAAGGCTGCTTTCGTTATCCAGCATTTTCCTTATACGACCCGACGAGACTGGTGTTCTGTCTTCGTCCTGTTCCCGAAAATGCTGAGAACATATTTTGCTATGTTTGTTCGGTTTGCAGTCCGAGGCTTTATTCTCAAAGCTTTCACCCAGAGCGCTTTTCGAGTTGGGTTGACAGGAAATCTAAAGTCAAATGACCGAAATAAAACCAATATAGCAAAAGTTAAGAGCGTAACATAAAATTCCTGTATATAAAAGAAAATATCGCTTGAATGACTTCACTTACGAATGAAATATGATTTCTTTACACTGTAAACTACAATCAGAATAATTAGTACACCTGTAAATAACAAAATCTTGCGCCGGCCGGGGTGGCCAAGCGGTTCTAGGCGCTACAGTCTGGAACCGCGAGACCGCTACGGTAGCAGGTTCGAATCCTGCCTCGGGTATCGATGTGTGTGTTGTCCTTAGGTTAGTTAGGTTTAAGTAGTTCTAAGTTCTAGGGGACTGATGACCTCAGAAGTTAAGTCCCATAGTGCTCAGAGCCATTTGAACCATTTTTGAACAAAATCTGGCATTTTTGACCAAAATAGTTCCACCAGAAGCTAATGTTTGGGGCAACTAACATGGAAGATGTCGGCTTCAAGTTTGTGACGACATGACAAACTCTCCGTATTGCAGCTCCATGGGTTACACGTTGACGATTACTTACAGAAACGATACTTTGCTTTTGTTTGTACTCCACCACCGGCGGTGCCGCTAGTATCTTGATTGCAGTGGGAGCAGCATTCGTGACACCTGGCCTCTGTAGCGGCGCTGAGTCCACACAGCAGAAGTAGTGGTTTTTCTCATAGGTAAATCACTTTTACAGGGATATCGGAGATGTCTTGTTATTAAAGTATAAGAACAGTAAAAATAACAATTCATATGTAAATATATACCCATACTCTTTACATAAGGGTGTGTCAGACCGTCGGCCACGGCCTTAAAGTAGGAACTACCGTGGCGCTTGCCTAACGTAATTCAGAGAAACCACGGACAACCTTAGTATTGCCGGATTGGAGCCTCGACTTTCCCAAGTACGTCTGTTTAAAACTGCTCTACTTCATTCAACTCATTCCTGTTGCGCTACTTCAAAAGAAGTTATTTAATAATGTAAAAGGCCAGTACTACACTGCAGTCACTACCAACACTATGTACACATTGTTTTATAATGTTACGCTACATACTGTCAGCTGATATCTGGACCATGGCGACGACATTATTTTTCATTTTATGCACTACAACTCCCCAAAACTGAGTCAGCATCGCTTTATGATGAGAGAGGTGTTGAGCTCAGAAAGAGGACAAGGTGCTAGTATTACACATTGCATAGCTTTTGGAGCAAGGTATCTTAGAATAGAAGAGAAAAAAGAAAATAATAGATAAATGAATCAAAACTCAGTGTGAAACTGTCATGTGAAATGACAGATGTTCTCTTACCGTTATTATTGTTTACTTGTGTTACATTTTTTTACCAAATCCATATTCTGTGTTATCTCAGTAATCATTCACTGTATAGAATGTATTGCATAACATATACTTTTTAACTGCCTTTTTGCATGAATCTGTTTCGTTAATACCCTGTGAAGGACATAGGGCACGAACTCCCAATGTAGTGTTGATTACAATCATATTTATCTTTTGAAGTGACTGTATGTATATTTTACTCCTTTATTACTCACGGAGGACTCGAACCTAATATTGTAAATGTTATGTCGTTGATGCTAGCTCATCGACTATCCTTTGTCTTTTTCCAATGAGCGACTTCTTCGCATCGAGAACTCATCTTGTCTGGTCTGCGTTTCATACGAGCAGGACGGAAATTTCGACTTTTCCCATATTACGCCTAAAAGCGAACTTAACAGAAGGAAAAAAGGGTGCTAAGGTAGTAACTCAGAGGCGAGTCATTCTTGTATTATTGACGTTAATTCTAGACAATAATTAAATAACACAAAAGTTTTAAGTCTCAAACATTTGTCTGTATCTAACCTTTGTTCATTCATTATTACTAATATTCTCTGCCTTTGAGTTAATTCTGAGACAGAAAAGATAGTTGAAGGTGGCTTCCCAGCGATATATTCATGACAAGCATCTACGAGAGAATAAAGGCCCGTCCACACGCAACGATCTGTCTGCGCAAATGTCTGCGCACATCACATCTGAGCAGACAGATCGTTGCGTGTGAACAGAAGATTTGCACCAACCTGAGGTGTGTGCAAACCTGGAAGTTGGAGTTGGAGGTTTGAGCGAAACCTCTCAAATCTGTGGGTTCAAACCACATCTGCGCAGACAAGTTGGAGCGTGTGGACAGGAGATCGCCGCAAATCTGGCGTGAAACAGCTGTTTGCTCAGTCTAGTGTTTGTTTTTGTACGCACAGGGCATTAAAATGGCTGATACTCGTCAGTGTTCTCGAGAGTTTGTGAGTTCATTGAAATATATAGAAACCACCAATGTTTGTGGAAGATTAAAGTAAAGAATATAGTGACAGAGACAAAAAGACAGCAGCATACAATGCTCTAATTGAAAAATTGCGGATATTATTTCATTCAACTCTTGTTTCGATATTGCAGTTGAAAATTCCAAATCCTTGTAGCTTCTCCCTGTTGCTAGGAATCTTAATGTTACCGCCAGCCGTTCATAAGGAGAAATTGCCCATCTCTATACAAGTTCAAAAATGGTTCAAATGGCTCTGAGCACTATGGGACTCAACTGCTGTGGTCATTAGTCCCCTAGAACTTAGAACTACTTAAACCTAACTAACCTAAGGACATCACACACATCCATGCCCGAGGCAGGATTCGAACCGTAGCAGTCGCGCGGTTCCGGACTGCGCGCCTAGAACCGCGAGACCACCGCGGCCGGCCTCTCTATACAAGTATTTTGTCTCATAATATGAGGGGTTAAAAGTTTTAAGAGATAATTATAAGTTTCGACATCCATCCGCAAATAATTTCGCCAGTCATTAGGTTCGCCCTGCAACTCTCGCAGTAAATTTACGTGAGAAAACTGCTTTCGCTTTAGCAGCCAATGTCTACACCATTTTGACCGCTTTCTCTGTTTCTTGCGGTTGGTCTGGATGTTTTTTGCAGCACAAGTTGCGAGCACAAACCACAACAGAACTTCCTCCATTTCTATATTTCAAAATAACTGAATTAAATTTTTGACGTTTACGGGGAGCGTAGTCGCTTGCCACTGATATTTCTTTTCTATACCGACAGCTGGCGGGCGAGTAGTAGATTGGGGTTTGTGTCGTGTGCACACTCCACATTTGCAGCGATCTTTTGCATGTACAGACATTTGCGCCGATGTCTGCGCAGACAGATCGTTGCGTGTGGACCGGGCTTAAGTAAGCTGTGTGGACAAAATTTTGTCCTCGTAAAATGAATTGCATTGTTGTAAGAAACGTCCTGCAACACACGCTGTTAAAGAGATACCAACTGTACGCTGGTATTTATTGCCAATATTGAAGCATTGAAAAACATAATGATCTCTGGTCAGCAGAAAGACTACCATTGAATCTCAATAGCTCGAGTGGGGTCCACTTTGCAGTTGTGTAGCCAGATTAAGTAGAACAGTTGTAGTTGTGATTCATATTCTGCACTAATCGTTACTTGCTCATTTTGGTTATATTAATTTTGTCGCTGTTTGTTGTGACATTGTCTTTGATTACGCGAGCTGCTATCTTCAGCGTTTCCTGAATCGCGATGGTCCCTTCAATTTGCTTTATTTTGAATTGGACTACCGACCTCTTGACGGTTATTTACTTCTTATCGTTTGGAGTAAATTACAGATCTGTGTTCTTGAAGATATGGCTTCAACGCAGCGAAATTGTATCAGAAATGCAGAGTCATCATACAGCTGAAGCGGGCCTACTCATCACGATTAAACTCCGGAGGAGACGAACAACTTGTTTTCTCTGAGAGCACAGGCTCTGGACGAGTGAACGGATTCTGAGATCACAGAACCAGTATAATTCTCCAAAACTGAGGACTTTACCTCAATTAAACAAGGTCTTGAGGACCTGGAGAAAGAGACTGAGTTGGTGCGAGTATCGCGTTATTACTGCCTCTGGCATAACGAGCGGCATGTGTGTGATAATTTGATGCCTGGTGGCGCGTCGTCAGCGACGCAAAGGGGTCATTGTGAAGGCTACGAAACCGTCATCGAGGACAGTATGCATCAACGGACAAGAGTTTGATTGTAAACACTTATTTTCATTAAGGAATTTTCTCACATACACCACAGGCGGAGGCTTGCACATTACGACCTGGATAGGGACAGTCTTTCTTGCAAGGTGAAGAACAAGTCACAGAAACTATTCTGCCCGCATCTCGTGGTCGTGCGGTAGCGTTCTCGCATCCCACGCCCGGGTTCCCGGGTTCGATTCCCGGCGGGGTCAGGGATTTTCTCTGCCTCGTGATGGCTGGGTGTTGTGTGCTGTCCTTAGGTTAGTTAGGTTTAAGTAGTTCTAAGTTCTAGGGGACTTATGACCACAGCAGTTGAGTCCCATAGTGCTCAGAGCCATTTGAACCATTTGAAACTATTCTCGCTGTACAGTGGGCCATTCACAGGAAAACGCCTGGTCTTTGCAAATGCAGCAGTGCTTCGCACATTGTGGATGCAAAGAGTCTTTGGTATGCACCACTTATCAAACAAATTTTGTGTACAATCGAGTAGATGCGTAGGGCGTCAGATGTAAGCACTCCTCTCGCAGTTGCTGTCGTTTTTAAACTTGCGTGCAGACCCACGTCTGCTGGTCGCAAAATCGCATGGCGTGACCATTCTTTACGCGGAAGGAAAATACTGGTTTCGTTAATGTTTCAGATTCTAGTGCAATCAACATCAGCGACAACTATTATCGCTGAAACTTGACATAGGTGCTGTTGTTTTAATTCAGAAATACGAAAAAAGATAAGGAAATAAAGTATGGTATCATTCCTCCAAAATTGTTTTTCTTCTTAGCTTTGTTTCCTTACGCTGAGTCCACATACTGCACGAGATAACTTTTCCAGTGAGGTAGTGAATTTGTCTGTGGGGGAAAACCGTTAATTTCTGACTCCAGGCGCGGTGTTTTGAATGGTGGGGCGAATCAGTGTGCCGCAAAAGGTGATTATTGTGTGTGGCATGAGGGAATTAATGGATTTTGTGTTCTGTGTGATGAAAGGAGACGCTGTAGCTGTTACTGCGTTTTGGTCTTCTAGCAGCTGCCAAGAATGCTCTGCGGTACTAAACGAATTGATTTTAGGATTTGTCAGATGCCAGTTTTGCCATAGAGCACTGCGCGATCTAAATGATGTTTTTGTTACGTATTATGTACTCCTCGATGTTATTTCTGTAGTATGTTCACCGGACTTTGTGACTAGGAAATGTTCACATCGATTAACGCCATTCTCTAGGAACTTAATACTTCTCGTTCTGAACACTATTTCGACAGACGTATTATTGAGGACCAATAAGAATGTGTTAAACTTAAGATTTTGGGGGCAATGTGATTTGATCGAAGATTTATTTAATGAGATTGCATGAATGAGATTTTCTTGTACTTTTACTGTGCAACCATGTCCGGTTTGCTTCGATTCATGAGTAAGCGAATTGAAAATAAATATCAAGTCAAAGTAGCTTAATATTAAATTGTATCATGGTCGCACATTAAAATTTGTTGCAAAATTCTATTATTATAAAAGAGAAACGACAGGATTATACTGTTCTGTGGTGTCGTCTGTATTGGCCTTACTCCGCTCACTGAAGTTTCGAATGTTTCAGAGGTAGGGGAGGTGTATGAAGCTGGCAGGTATGGTGTGGATCCTTCAACCCCCACAAGGGATTACCGGGCCCACGAACGGACATGTCGAAGCACAATGGTGAGCCGGCATGCACTTGTACACTCGGCGGACAGACCGACAAACTCGGGATGTTGACGAGCGCCAGGGTGGGTGAACTCATAGCCATTGCGTGTGGCCAGCCATTCACGAGAAGACCCACTAATCCCGACACCTTAAGTGTTTCCACTTTAAATACTTACACTGAGCTCGAGACAGACATTTCATATTTGTAAATTGACACATGAATGTACCAGTTTCATTGTATCTTTGATAACCACAACGAACGTTCACACGCACGTGAGCACACACACACACACACACACACACACACACACACACACACACACACACATACTTCTGACACAAAAAACGTGGAAGTCGCCAGTACTTTATAATAAAACCTACCACTCACTACGTCGAAGTCACTAGATTCATTTAGCTCAAGTCCTTGTTTTCAGTCAGGTTAATGAATCAAACTTCAATATTATTGTACCTGAGGACAGAATATCCCAATGTGGAAAACATTATTTTATTATTATTCTGTCCAAGAGGTACAAAAACTAAGTTGAATTTTTACCTGATGTAAGATAAAATTTTGTTTAAGATTTACCTTTGTCAAGGCTATTATTTATTACAGCAAGCCTGCACTATAACGCAGTCCAAGGATTAATTTTCTAAACATACACATGGAACAAAGATTCCTACCAGTCTCAATTTATTTCTCTTTCGCTAACACAAGTAATCCACATATGAAATAGAGGAACCACAGTCATAAATCACGCAATATAATACCTTGCCATTTCACTTTCCCTAATGGAAAACTGTTACGAGTCTTTTACTCATTGAATTTGAGGAGGGTCAACATTTCTGGTGAACGAGCTCTGCGTTGTTGGGAGGTTTTTTCACATCCATTTTCCGACAGGTGAGAGATGATGAGATGTTACTGTCACTTATTGCTACATGCTATAATTTCATTTTCGCCAGCTATTTCTCAGTTATCTGAGTTAGAACAGTGTGTCTGAGAAAACAGCCCTGAACCCACCACGTAGCATGGTCCCTGTAACCTCTCTCGTCAGCAGAGACCGTCTCTGAATCTCATTAGCTCGAGTGGGACCTGATATGGGAAGAATGACAGTATGTGGAGCTCAGGCAACGACCGGGTCTGTGACAACTGAAAGCCGGGCTGGCACCTGCAATTCTGGAGGCAGAGTACACCACGGCTGTCCTACAGCCCACAGAGCATAAGTGAGAACCCCATTCCTTCTTTTCTCCACAGCTTTAAAAGACAGACGCTGCGGCATCGTCCCACATGGGAAATCAGTTGCGTTCGATCTAAAAATCTGGATCAGCCAACAGTTTTGCATTGCTCTGAATAGGGCTCTTGGACCGCAAGGCTGACAATTTATGAAGACTCTGCTCCAACTGAGTGTCAACTCGTGTTAAGAAATGTGTGTCTTGTATGAAAAAGGAAAGAAGTTACGTGTACTTTGTAACAATTCTCGCCCGTCACCTTGGCAACAGCATGCCCCCTTTTAGAGTTTTTGAGAGGAGAGAGCTGAGTGCCGTGAACTTGGATTCTGCGCGCTATGCTCTGGGTTGTTGAGGGAAAGGCATTATCTCCGGCCGCTGTTCGGTGCTGGTTGACGCATGCTAGGTGTTTAAGCAGATGTAAGTATCACATTTACTGTCGAGATTCATGTTATCCACTAGTCGTCACTTGCTTCGTTTGTCACACAACTTGTGTTGCTCATTTTGGATATATTTGTGGCTTTTTGTTGTAACATCGTCCTTGATCATGCGATCTGTCTAAATAAGCAGATCTTGTGTACTAGATCCGTACATTCTTCCACATTTTTTTGTACCTCCTACTGTGTTAGCGTCATTTTGTAACCTAATTTTAACTATACATAAATTTTCTCTTTGTCAATCTCACTGTTTTTCATTTCAATCATTACAGCAAATAAATAACGTGTAATTTCAATCTTGACTTAGATTTCAAGATCCCTCAACTAGTCCTACAAATTATCCTGGATAGGCGATCCTTTAAAAATTAATGTAACAACAATGAAATGAATACCCCTAGCTGCATACAGGCGTTGATATAAGTCAACGGGGACAGTTGAAAATATGTGCCCTGACCGGGACTCGAATCCGGGATCTCCTGCTTACATGGCAGACGCTCTATCCATCTGAGTCACCGAGGACACAGAGGATAGTGGACTTATCTCTGGCACGCCTCCCGTGAGACCCACATTCGCAACTTGTCCCGCACTATATTCATAGTGCCCTTGTCCATTATACTCATTACCCGCGGCTTTACTGCCGATTCCCGTAAGAGTTCGGGAACTGTTTGTGCATCTGCACAGAAGAAGATGATCAAATGGCCGGTGAGCGTTAACTACTGTTTGCGTTCCTAACTGATTCACTTCCCTGAGTTCGAGTTGTCCTTGCCCACTGTGTCCCACTACAAGGATAACTTACTTATTATCTTGCCAAGTAACTAGCATTGCATTTGCTCGTCTTATATCAGTACGATTTAGTTTCTGTAGACATTATTTTTTCAAAGGAACGAGCATTGCACTCTCTCGTCTTATATCAATACGAGCCAATTTCTTCTACACCTGATCGTCCTCTGTCAAAACGCCATACTCCAGGTGTTATTGAACGCAAGTAACGAGGAGCACTGCACACGGGTGGACTTTGAACCACCACACACGCACAGAGGGACTACAACTGCTCATGTGGACTTACGGAATACATACGTAGATGCCATCTTGGAAGTCTGGAGTGTCCAGGGAATACTCATCTTCAAGATGCTAAAGAAAGGGCAAGATTATACGATATTGCAGCGCCTATGTTATTCAGAAGTACGAGTAAAAGTATCTTTGGACATGCATGCACGAGGACAACGAAAATATGTGCCAGTCCGGAACTCGAACTCGGATTTCCCACTTATCGTCAACGGTCACTTTACAATTTGGCTGCCCGTGCACGACTCACAGCCAGAACCAAACTTCCAAATGTCGTCAAGCACGCGTCTACAACCTGTACTCGTACATCCATTATGTATAGCCTATTCCCGTGCAGGTGAGACAATTTACCTGATAGTCGCTCGCTCGGTGCCGGTGGGTAAACACGATATTTCAGTGCCTGTGTTACTCCGAATTACGATGCAAAGTTCCTTTCAAATAAAATATCTCACCTGTACGAGAATATACACTATGGATGTACGAGTACAGGTTATATATGCATGGTTGACGACATATGGAAGTTTGGATCTGGCCATGAGTCGTGCACAGATAACGAAATGGTAAGGCGAACGCTCGCCATACGTGGCAAATCCGGTTTTGAATACCAGTCTGGTACGAATTTTCATTGTCGTCATTTTAGTCTACAGCTGATGATTGTCCATATTCGCAATTGCGGATATATTTAATGTAGAGCAAGATATGGTCAGCAATAATGTTGAAATAAACATCCCTGTGCATATTCGCGGTGACATAAATGAATGGCCTCAAGTCTTGGTACGAAAACACCCCCAAAACATAACAAAACAACCTTTGGCCGGAACTACAGACGCGTTCTCTGCACACTACGGGCTGCATCTCATTGGGCCGTCAATGCACTTGACGCTTTGCATCATTTGAAAAGAGCTAAAATCGGAACTGGTTGCACCACACTTCAACCTCAATCGCTTGCAGCCAGTTACCGCCCAGTTTCTGTGCTGTTCGTCCCATTGAGGACGTGCAGCTTTAGACGTCGCTGTGAGAGAAGATCTTATGCGAGATGCCCGACGCCAATTGCCCTCGGGTTTGAATCCGTTTGTCCCTGACGAGGGGTAAAATCGTCTCTGGCCCCTGTCGGTTAGGTTTTTTTTACGATCACTGTTCTTACGCCTCGTTACATGACTGCAAGTGGTACACGATTCCTTGATATCACTCTGGCAAGTCCGCGTAGGTACATGAACAAATCGGGCAGCTTCATGCACAGCATTGTCAGGAGCACGTTATAACACGGGAGTTCATTTCTATCATACTTTCTCTCTCCACGTCTACCCATTACACAACTTGACTTCATACAGTCGACCGGCACGTCCACAGTACATCAGTACCGTATCTTACGTCAGCGGAGGGGTATAGTAGGCTATGCCGCCTACTTGTTCTAACCATCAACTGCGATCTGTTCGCCTTTGTAAGGGGATTGTTTAATTCAGGTCTGACGAGCTTGCTTACGATATTATAGCGAAAGGAATGGGACTCCTCATAGATATTCATTGGCGTATTTCGTCTGGGTCACTTACATATTTTATGAGCCACTTAAATATTTCTACATTTTCTTAAGTTTTATTGCGTCCAGGGTCCCTCTTGCAAGTCTGTAGAGAGGTCAGGCCACAGCTGCTGTTCGTCTTTTCCGGCTGTTTATATGTGGCAACTGCCGGCGGCAGACACGTCTGTTAGTAAGCTATTTATAGACTGCGTGAACTCCAAGAGTTTATAGGCCGACAAGAGCTCTTCCATTCCACCACTTTATATCCGCCACTCAGCTGGCGAACTTAATCGCTGGACATCACTACGTGAGATATCAACGATTGTACCACTATAGCGATGAATTCCTTCATAGAGCTATAAGGTTAGCTGACGCATAATTCTAACGTATGTTCTACACGTTTTAAACGCACATTTGCAGGATGGTCGTGGATATGTATAGCAAAAACTTAGGTATAAGTTCACAATATAAATAAAGAATTACATAATATATTAATTAGTATAATGGTTGTATGGATTGTGGCGTGCAACCGCTGCAACATTAGAATAATTACACAGTTCAGTTGTCTTGTCGAGAAGATAGCAACTTTTTTGTTCTGGAAGCCCTCCTGATTGGACGTATATCTGCCATCGCTGCAGACGGTCCATAAGTAAAAATTATTAATATACTGCAGATAATTATTTGGCGTACCGACATTATTATATACGAGGGTTGGAACTTAAATAGTGGCAACTATTTATTCACAACCGATGCAAAAGTTACATGTTTGCACCTGTTACTGTCCTTCAAAGTAGTCACCAGCGTTATGTGGAACCCGTTGCCAGGGATGTGGAAGGCGTACTATACCGTTAGCAGAGCCTGTTCTGTTGATGGTGCGAATGGAGCGGTCCACTGCCTGTCGAATCTCTGGAACAGTTCTGAAGCGAATGCCACGAAGTGGGAATCAAATCACAGTCACAAGGACTTAAGTCCGGGTAGTATGGTGGATGGTACAGTACTTCCCAGTCCCATCGACCGAACAGAGCAGCCACAGCTTGCGCTGTATGCGCCCGCGCATTCTCGTGTAAAATGAAGGGCGGGTTGCGCAGAAAGTGTCGCCACTTCTTCCACAAAGCTGGTCGCAGGTGATGCTCCAAAAACGAACAGTAATACTGTGCATTGGCGGTCTGCCGTGGAGGAACGTAATGCGTTTCAGGATAACACCATCACAGTGTACACGAGAATCACCGTAACTTTCGTCATACTGGGGCTCTGACGCACTTTTCGACTTTCATGGCGATCCATAATGACGCCATTCTTTGGATTGGCGTTTCAGTTTTGGCTCGTCTCATCCAGTGTTTCGATACGGCGTAAGAAAGCCTCTCCTTAGCGCTCATAGCGCTCCAAGTGCGTCTGAGCAGCGTCGTAACGCATCCATTTCTGCATTTCCGTCAAGTCATGCGGAACCCATCGTGATGCAATTTTTCGCATGCCCAGGCGTTACTTCAGGATGCGAAGCACAGTCGTATGCGCTTATCCGGTTTCGTGGGCGAGATCACGAATCGTATGGCGTCAATCACTGTCCACTAACGCGGCAACAGCATGCACTTCTTCTTCAGAGACGCTAGGACGACCTGCCCGATGCATGTCTGCCACAATTTGCCGATCTTCGTTGAAGGCTTTTACTCAACGTGCCACTGTTCTGTACAGCAATGCCGATTCTCTGCACTCCTCTTGAAGACCTTGATGACACTGCCGTGCTGTACGACCTCTGGAACATTCAATCTGGATCCAACTCCCTTGCTCCTGTTTCGAAAACATAGTGACACCGTTACGTTAGACCGCTCGCTCACAAGTGACTGTTTCTCTCGATTGTGCGCACGCCGATTACGTGGGTCGGGCGAGTCCATTTGCTCAGGGTAAGGTAGGTATGTCAACAACGTGTGCTATCAGCGACAATAGTAGATTCCATTGCATAGTATCCCCACAGCAGTGTTGCCACTATTTAAGTTCCAAGTATAGGGGGTTGGGGTTGGGTTGTTGGGGGAGGAGACCAGACAGCGAGGTCATCGGTCTCGTCGGATTACGGAAGGACGGGGAAGGAAGTCGGCCGTGCCCTTTCAAAGGAATCATCCCGGAATTTGCCTGGAGCGATACAGGGAAATCACCGAAAACCTAAATCAGGATGGCCGGACGCGGGTTTGAACCGTCGTCTTCACGAATGCGAGTCCAGTGTGCTAGCCACTGCGCCACCTCGCTCTGTCAACCTACGTATAGTGAGACGCAATCTCACTAGGCGTACTCAAAGTTGCACACAGCAACAGAATTAATGTGTCTATGTTATTTAATTTAGTATAATATTTTGTGAATACAATGATATTATTTAATCTTGCGTTTCATTTATGTTGCAAGCTATTGATCCATTTAAACGGCGTCTTGGCAAGGCTAAAGTTCCTGTGTTGCAAATTATATCAAAGGTCCAATGCGAACCAAAGCTTCGCAATTATTCAAGCAACGAAGTCCGATAAAGAAAAATCACTCACGGTCCAGTTTAAAATGAGCGGACCTCACGCAAAACGCCATTGCCAATCGCGCAAAGTTTGTATAAACTGATCACATACTATTATCATTAATTATTATTATTTGTCTGTTCTTCAATATTCTCAAACCAGACAGGAAAAGCCACGATAATCAACCTTGCGACTTTGTCTTGACCTTTTATTGTATTTGCTACATTGTTTTTCTTTGTTGCATGGATAATGGGATCATATCTGACGAGCCATTGCCATTGAATATTTGTAGAGACCAAGCAAAAAGACGAACCATTGAAATTATTGATGAAACCTGGAATCTACACTGCATACTTGGATCCAAGGTAAGACATGGCATTTTTACATTAGCATGCTAGTCCAAGCGCTTCCAGTAATTGTAGCTTCCTTCCCAACTTCGTGAAAATTTTCCGTAAACGTCATTTTTGCGCAAGATCGCGTATTTCGAAATTTTTTTATCATACAGTTTCTTACAACAATACAGTAATACCATTCCACAAAATGGCAGAAATGGCAACGCAAAATGACAAGCAGCCACTAATGTTAACTATTTACCCATTAATTTCAATTCTTGCTCAGTGAAGCCAACAATGATGCCATATGAAATCAATTTCATGAATTCATTCTCAAACGCGTTTAAAGATTTTTCTTGCAATAGACATTACGTGTAGCATGGTAGTAACGCGTAAACAGTTATCAAAAATAGAACACGACAGACGACAGATCCAAACCGAATCCAACTTGGACATTGGACAAAACATTGACAATGACTCCAGTAGTAACGATCAATCAGCAGTTAGCATGCCTAGTGACGGAAATTTCGTAAATAGACCGACCACTAGTCAAATAGCTAAATCCAGCTCAGAGCCCATTCTTGTCTGTGACGTCATGTCAAACGACGTGGCGGGGGCAGAGCAGTTTCAGTTGACAAATATTGCCAGAATGTTTGACACTATTATCAAGCAAATGACTGAAAACAAAAATCACATGACATCAATACAAAATCAAACGACTGAAAACAAAAATCAGATGACTCAAAACAAAAAAAGACATTGGCAGTTTTAAAAACGCGACATGACGAGATTAACGCTAAAGTAAGAGCACTAAAACCTTGCAATGATACTTTGTGTGAAAGAGTAGACGAGATTAACACGAGATTGAGCGGCCAAGTGTCCGAACTTGACTCAAAATGTTCCGAACTGAATTTAAAGCAGTAAAAAACCACAAAAGACATAAAAGATATTCAAATTGAAGTCAACAGTTAAACGCTACATGCGAAGCTGTTGCCACTCAAATGAAATCTTATCCGTCAGTTCATGACTCAATAAAAATACGCATTACTGTAATTGAAGGCAAAGTTAACGCTATGAATAAACAACTTACAGACAAACTGCAATTACACACTGACAACCATTTTGCCAACATAAATAAAGAATTTCATGGCTGGGTTGATCAGAAAAATAAATATTTCGACCAATGTATAGAGGAAATGCACGACACCGTAGCCGAATTTCTTAAAAATAATGAACAAGCCATAGCTGAGGCAGCTCAATTCAACGCATCACGACAGATACAACTAAACAATGAGAAACTACCGGAGTGTAGTAATACTAATAATCAAAGTTCTCGCTTTGGTAATGAAAACAGATATATGTGTGACACGTATCCTCCATACACAACACACACCTCACAGCAACAACTGTACTCACCTATGCACATGACACCTAACTACAATCGCGACATTTATGGGCAGTAGATTCCTTTCCATTCACCAGCCGATCACTACAATAATTACAGTGAAAGCAATTGACATTACAGTGCCAAAGGAGAAGAAATTCTGATTAAACATCGGCAATTTCAATCTTCCACCCCAGAAAAAGGTACTGTACATCCTATAATTTTTCTGAAAGCACTTAGAAATGTATTCCCAAGAGCTTGGAGTGATCGAAAGAGAATTTCTTACGTTGTAGGTTACATCCAAGGTGACGCATCTATCTGGACATACAATGAAGCCGACAGATGCGTGACATATGAGCAATTTGAAAGAGCTTTCTTGGCCAAATGTTGGTCGCAGTCGGTATAACAACGTCTAAGGAAACAGATTGCGGAACCAGAGCCTTTCAATGCTAAACACAGCAATTTACGCCGGTATTTTGAGAAATATTTGAATATGGGCCACTTTCCTGATGAACTTTAACCGCGATATACTCCACGCACTGAAAGCCTAATAGCCTTTTAACATTACAGAGATGTTACTGCACATTCCAGACAATGATGCAGAATATTTTCTGTCTGTGATTGATTCTGTTAGCATGTTATATGAGCATCAACTTTCCGCACGGTAAAACAGCTGCCACAAAGTGTACGTCAGTGGCATACGAAACGCGCAGGCTAGCCAACATAATCCTGGCACGCCGGCCGCTGTCGGTTACGTAGCACAGCAGAATCAAGAGCTTCCTTCCGCAAACCAATACAAGTACCAACATCAGCAGACACACGCTATTATGAAGAACAATCATATCATACACAACAAGCGACAACCCACACAATAGGCGCCGCACAATAGTAATGGAAGTAGCAGAAGCGGAAACAACAAAAACTGGAACAAAAACAGAAACAATTATGAGCCTGGACAAAATCAACAGCAAAACCGGAAGAGTAACTACGGTAATGAGTATCAAAATACTTGTCCACCATCTCAGCACAGCATCAACACAGGTCCGTGGCAAATACTGCCACAGCCTGTACAAAATCAAAATTGGGCTTTAGCCACCAATTAGCAGGTAAGTCAAGGTGCTCGACCGCAAAAGCCACAACAGACTGGAGAGTGGAATACAGAGTACCCTAATGTAAAGATATTAGAAGTGTCAAGTGAAACTCCACCTCCACCTGTATCATCACCTGCACCAGTTACGACGACGTCAAACTAAAGACACTACTGTGCCCCAGATCGTGGCTGAAGAAGGTTTGGGGGGCGACTTCAGTATCAAATCATTGTTTGATACACCACTTATGAACAATACAATGATTATGAAGCAAATTGTTTCAAGCAGCAACCACTGTTATTTATACGCTGTAATCATGATGAGAGCTTATCTGATGAACTATTGCAGGAAAATACACTATGTCGTTCATCTAGCAATGAAATAGTTTTAGCTACAACTATTGGTATAGTAGGAGGTATTCCAATCAGTATTGTTTTGGACACAGCAGCGGCTGTGAGTGTTTTGATGTATAATTTCTATAAGAGAATGACTGAATTTCAACGTGTACCAGAGTTCACTGTTCAAAAGTGTAAGATTTTAACTGCTGTAGGTAATAAGTCTAGTAGAGTTACGGAACAGGTTTTTGTGACCATTAAGATATGTGTTGGTACACTACAATGGCCATTCCTCGTGGTCCAGAATCTAGTTACTAATTATATTATAGGTTTAGATATGCTATGTGAGAAGAACAGTATTATTGACTTCTCGAAACGTAAATGTTTCCTAAGACATAAGGGCAGTGATATCGTGATAGACTTGGATAACAGGACTCTCAAACATGACAAGTATTGTACAAGGTACAAAATTCAATTTTTGCAAGAGTGCGACAAAACGTACATACATACACTCGCACCTGATACAGAATATGATGACATGAAAACACTGATTAGCCATATGTTAAGAGAAACCACTGCTACTACTGGTGATGAACGCAATGAGCTTTATCAAGTGCTGTCTATGTATATACAGGTCTTTAGTAAACGATGAGGTGTCATTAAGACATATGTTCATAAAACATATTTTCTATCACAAAACCTATAATGTACCACTATCTCAACGACCGGCAGTGTGGCAAACTTAAACAGATGTTAGAATGGAAGATCATTAAACCTTCCACGTCTCCCTACTGTAGCCCATTACATTTTGTCAAGAAACCTAATCAAAATATTAGAGTGGTGTTGAATGCATGTGCCATAAATAAAATTATACTCTCTGTATGCACAAAACCAGAAAATTTAGAGGAACAATTACAGAAATGTTTAGATGCTAAGTACTTTTCCACCATCGACTTGACAAATTCGTTTTGGCAAGCTGCAATCACTCCTGATTCCAGAATATTTACTGCTTTCATGGGGGGGGGGGGGGGCGAACTTATCCATTCTGCGTTCTTCCTTTCGGACTGAGCGCCAGTTCAGGAGTATTTATTACTGCTTTGGATATTGTGCTTGGTGACGATTTAGTTGAG
Source organism: Schistocerca nitens (assembly GCF_023898315.1). NCBI lineage: Eukaryota > Metazoa > Arthropoda > Insecta > Orthoptera > Acrididae > Schistocerca > Schistocerca nitens. The sequence goes on from NC_064620.1 coordinate 388,039,194, forward strand.
ACTTTTACACATTATGTTGATGATCTTCTGACACCTACTAAGACTTGGAATGAACATCTTGACACCCTTGAAAAGATTGTGGAATAATTTACACAAGCTGGTGCAACAGATGACCTAAAGAAGTCGAAATTTGCTTGTTGCGAGATTAGGTATCTTGGACACATAATTAATGCACAAGGTATACGCCCTGATCCAGGTAAGTTGGACGCTATTAGGAATTTTTCTAGTCCTCCCACTAAAACACAACTGAAGTAATTTCTAGGACTCTGTTCTTTCTTCTTATGTTTCCTGTCAGAACAACTATTGAACAGTAAGCATCAGTAGTGGAGCTAGGCGGTTTGTGGCACATTTTGTTAGTGCGGGTTGCCTACATGAGAGGCAGTTATGCACTCAGGGGCAAACCTATTGTTCTCTTTTGACTGACAGTTGCATAACCTACTGTTCGCCATTGATTGACAGGTACTGGTACTTAACCTATTGTTCTCCTTTGATTGACAGGTATTTAACATGTTGTTGTGTTAAGTGGTTTTCCTTATCACCCCGATTTCCTTTTGATCGACAGGCACTTATCCTATTGTCCCCTCTCCCCCCCCAGAAAATGGTGGTAAGTTCAAATTCCATCAGGGCAATGCAACACCCCAAGGCTACCTCTACTAACCTAAGAAAATGGCGGGAAAGAAAGGGTAGTTGGACTACCTCGACTAACCTAAATCATCCAACTGCCACCTCGTCCTAGGAAATGGTGGGAAGAGGACTTGACCTGTGCTGGACATAAGTCTTTATTTTCAGTCTTTATTTAAACAATTAGAGGCAGTACCACCATCAAGTGTATTCACCACAAGGTCCAGAGTTCAACTGACAACTGACCTAGTACACAGTACTGCCACCACAGGGCACTGTCGTCCGTTCTGTGACATAATCCAAGATGGCGGTCTGGTGGTGGTGGAGAGGGAGGATATCATAACAGGAAATTCAAGGGTATATTGTTTATTTATAAAAACAAAATCAGTTTGTGGGGTTGCATTTCTCTTGCTCATCATTCTCTGCTTGTTTGGAAACATGTAGGTCTTGTGAGAAGCTATTACATGGGGGCAAACATGTTCGGCACTGTACTCTGGGTGTCTTAACCTGATGTTTGGGCCTTTGTCAGCACTTAACCTATTGTTCTGTTAAGTGGTTTTCCATGTCACCCCCATTTCCTTAAGCTATTGTACCGCCTTTGATACCAAACTAAGTAATTAGTTATGTCCTCCCACCATTTTCTGGTATTCTTTCCGAAGTTCACATGCTTCTGAGTGCCATTTCTGGCGCATTCTTCTTTTTCACCCACCCCATAAACTATTATACTGCATTTACATTAAAATTATGCAACTTAACCTACTGATCTGTACTTAACCTGCTGTGGTGCTCCATGTCACCTGCTCACACACACCCTCCCCTTAACTATTGTACTGCAAACACCATTCTGAAAAAAAAAGTTTATGCAAATTAATTAAATTGGTGTTCTTGACATGTATGGGGTAGTTTATCTTAATTTGCAGCATCCTATTGGTTGGTGAAATCGATGGAATATAGTTTAAACAAAAAGATCGCCAATAAAAAACACATCTGGCCATGCTGTTGTGAAGTAGTGATGCAGCTGTCAGCTGCCCAGTGATGCAGAGGTGTCTGTTCGGGACCCACATGCATGAGATGGCTGCAACCCTTTCATACTTGACACCCAAGAAATTCCTGTCGAAATACATGTTCACCAAGGCACCATTGCTGGCGCGATGACGCGTAGCTGAGGTGCGTGTGCAGCACCAAGAGATGTTGCAATGCTTCCCAGAATAGCACAGGGCGCATTGTTCTAGCAATCTTAATGGAACAGCCCGTCCATCACTGAAACTACCTGTCAAACTGCTGCTCCTGCCAGTGTGGGAGCACTGTCTGTCCTTCTTTTTTTTCTTCAGATGGGACTTCCAGCGGCAAAAAACAATTTTCTACACATCACCATATTGTACTGGCAGTTAAACCCCGCAAAAGTTGTCTACAGATCATCAAATACATACAAGACTCACAAGAATATTGGGAGCCAAGAACATATTTACCAGCGTAACTATAATTAAATATTATGATTGCTGCTACAGTCTGACACCAATCAATGTACAGGTAATGTCTCCTCCTGACAGCTGTGGTTCTGGAACCAATCTCAGTATCTATAGCACACATAATTTTCCACGTAAAAATCTCTCTCTTACCCTCACAGTTATCGATGTGCTGAATCTACACTCCTGGAACTTGAAATAAGAACACCGTGAATTCATTGTCCCAGGAAGGGGAAACTTTATTGACACATTCCTGGGGTCAGATACATCACATGATCACACTGACAGAACCACAGGCACATAGACACAGGCAACAGAGCATGCACAATGTCGGCACTAGTACAGTGTATATCCACCTTTCGCAGCAATGCAGGCTGCTATTCTCCCATGGAGACGATCGTAGAGATGCTGGATGTAGTCCTGTGGAACGGCTTGTCATGCCATTTCCCCCTGGCGCCTCAGTTGGACCAGCGTTCGTGCTGGACGTGCAGACCGTGTGAGACGACGCTTCATCCAGTCCCAAACATGCTCAATGGGGGACAGATCCGGAGATCTTGCTGGGCAGGGTAGTTGACTAACACCTTCTAGAGCACGTTGGGTGGCACGGGATACATGCGGACGTGCATTGTCCTGTTGGAACAGCAAGTTCCCTTGCCGGTCTAGGAATGGTAGAAAGATGGGTTCGATGACGGTTTGGATGTACCGTGCACTATTCAGTGTCCCCTCGACGATCACCAGTGGTGTATGGCCAGTGTAGGAGATCGCTCCCCATACCATGATGCCGGGTGTTGGCCCTGTGTGCCTCGGTCGTATGCAGTCCTGATTGTGGCGCTCACCTGCACGACGCCAAACACGCATACGACCATCATTGGCACCAAGGCAGAAGCGACTCTCATCGCTGAAGATGACACGTCTCCATTCGTCCCTCCATTCACGCCTGTCGCGACACCACTGGAGGCGGGCTGCACGATGTTGGGGCGTGAGCGGAAGACGGCCTAACGGTGTGCGGGACCGTAGCCCAGCTTCATGGAGACGGTTGCGAATGGTCCTCGCCGATACCCCAGGAGCAACAGTGTCCCTAATTTGCTGGGAAGTGGCGGTGCGGTCCCCTACGGCACTGCGTAGGATCCTACGGTCTTGGCGTGCATCCGTGCGTCGTTGCGGTCCAGTCCCAGGTCGACGGGCACGTGCACCTTCCGCCGACCACTGGCGACAACATCGATGTACTGTGGAGACCTCACACCCCACGTGTTGAGCAATTCGGCGGTACGTCCACCCGGCCTCCCGCATGCCCACTATACGCCCTCGCTCAAAGTCCGTCAACTGCACATACGGTTCACGTCCACGCTGTCGCGGCATGCTACCAGTGTTAAAGACTGCGATGGAGCTCCGTATGCCACGGCAAACTGGCTGACACTGACGGCGGCGGTGCACAAATGCTGCGCAGCTAGCGCCATTCGACGGCCAACACCGCGGTTCCTGGTGTGTCCGCTGTGCCGTGCGTGTGATCATTGCTTGTATAGCCCTTTCGCAGTGTCCGGAGCAAGTATGGTGGGTCTGACACACCGGTGTCAATGTGTTCTTTTTTCCATTTCCAGGAGTGTATACATCTCTCACAATAGTACACAGACTCATTTCCTCTGATTATGCCACGACATAAGCCACAGTAACTTTGCACTGCTAATTATATGCATTTCAGACAAACAGTGCAGTTATCTTTTGATATGTGTACAGCACCCGAAAATATTATGATATGCCTACACTCACACCAGCTATATGTCTCGATTCTCCTCAGTCCTAGGAAATTACCTGACAAAGTCTTGGAATCAGCGCTTCTGAAAGGTGCTGCATCCTGCCAAGATTCTCTCAAACAAGTGTTATGAAGGACAGGCGTCCGGCACTATGTGTGATAATGAATAACGCACCCGCAGACGTACTGCTTGGAAAGGCATCACTGACGCAGGTTGGTGTACTGTGATCAACATCACTATTGATAGAACAACAAGGAAAATACAGGGGTACACTTAGGGGTGCCGTTAACGTTCTCGGTGCTATGTAGAGACTCCCATATTCCAGCACAAAGGATGTCTTGTGAATGAATGATTGTGATTGGCTCTTATCGAATTTACCCACCGAATTACTAATGCCACGAGTGTGGAAGCACTGTCCACCTTTTTTTCTGCAGACGAGATTTTCAGTGGCAAAAACTATTTTACACAGAGCGCCATATTGCACTGACAATTAAACCTTGCGATGTGCCCTACATGTCGTCAAACATGCAAAGACTCTTACTCAATTGCACTGCTCTCCCACTGAGGACAGGAGCTTGAATATTAGTGCGTGAAACCAATCTCCAACACAGCAATATATCACCATGTACCATGTCGATGTAGTAAACATACAGTTCCTATCCTGAGCCATACAAAATCACCCCTTTTAATCATTCATACATATACCACGATGATAGACAGCATAAGCACATGCACTGTAGGTATACTCGCAGCACTAGATATTTCCCGCTAGGTTAGGTGGTCATCCACCCCCAATGCGTGACCAGCGCCCTCAGTGGATCGAAGTCACTCTCAGAACAATTGTGCAAAGACGGGATAGTTTCCCCCTTGGCACAAACACGTTACTGTTTCTGGTCCTGACCTGCTTGCTTGTCTGCTTTCCTACATGCATCTCCAGACTCTGGGATTACAAGAACATATGTAATTTCGCGTGGTTTGCTAGAATATCATACCATTTTCTCGGCACCTCTCGATATAAAGCACACAGCAGTATCTTACAGATCGCTCGCGCAACATAATTCCGAAGAAATAGACCCCAAATTATTTCTCTAGAAACCCTAAACTTTAGCTAGGTGGAGCGTGCTGTAAACCATAGAGTAACTAGAAACTCTTCCCGTCTGTGAAGACATTTACGCGAAAAACCTCGACAAAAGAAAAATAGAATAAACTGATATTTCCATTCGCGAATACTGATGTCAGTGATGTAACAGATTTCTAATCATCCCAATAATTTACAAAGTCTGATAACGTGTTTCTCATATCTAGAGAGCCAGCATATGTGTCTTCCACCTGCTAGATTCACACCACAATCTATGTTCCCTCAACTAAATAAAGACGCGAAATGCGCTGAGGTCAACCAAAAAATGTACATGGGACGGAATAACAGTCCAGTGCAAACACACCTCCATATTCAATCTTCTCAAATTTCCACGCGGTCACAAAAGCTATCCAGCACATACTGTGTATTAGTTCGCTATTCGACCGTCTAGAGGACAACACGGTTAAGTCAGCTACATCCTTACACCCCGACAGGCCTATCCACTTGGACAGTTCCTACCGTTAGCCAGAAACGTGAATCATTCCCGCCACAGGTTACCGTCGCTGCACGCCAGGCAGCATCGACAGAATCGTCCTAGGAAAATAAACCAGCCTTATACATATTTTATCCCTGTACTTATAATTAAATATTACGATCTCAGTCTCAGTTGAACGACATTCGACAGTGAGCGAAGTATCGGAAATACACCCTGTTGACGGCTGTGGCTCTGGAAAAAGAAATCTGTACCATTCTTATGACCTTACATACTATTCTCTTTTCTATCACAGTACTCGACGTCAAATCCATACCTTCCTTATGACTGGACATAGTCATTTCCTTTGCACATGTCGCAACACAAATACATACTTTATAAGCCTGATGCTCAAAGCGAACCTATCATGCAGCCCTGCTACTATGTACAGTATAATACTTCGTCAATAACTGATCGCTGATACGAAATAATGCTGACTGAAAATCAACGATGGGTGGACATGTCTCATAAGATTTTCTTGCGAGTACCACCACCGTGTCTTAGAAAGAGAGGTTTAATCGTCTTACAAAGCGCCAGATGTTAAAAAACCCGATTCCAACATCTACTGTAAGTTACTCTCAGAAGCGGTCTTGGTTCTACATGTGCACACAAGTATCCATGCTAAAAGCTATATCGGCTTTATAGATCCACATATGGCTCTACCTAGGAATCACGCGGTTTTTCCGAGACGGTGATCGTAGGGGTGTATAATATCAGACCAGCAGTCCGGTTACACGTAGCCCACTATGCAACCTCGTTATAAAATCGCTGAATTTTGAAGTGATTCGGCTAAGGAACGCGGTATGACACCGCTATTTGCAACCCCCTCTCTCCGCCGCCACTAGATATTTCTCCAGTATTTGTAACGTATTCTGTCAGAGGTTCTGCGATGTATACAGTGGGCTGTAGGCAATGGTTGATTGAGAAGGATCACAAACAGCAGTAGATGGTGTGCTGATTGAGGTCGTAAGAAATGTATACTAGAGCTTACCAGATCTCTAGTGCTACGCTATCCGCTAGAAATGCCGTCTGAGATTTGGAATAAAGTTCCCCCATTCAAGCATATACTTGTGTTGGATCCTATGGAGAAGTCTTTTAATAATTATAACCACTAGTGAATCATATTTCTGGCACTCTCATGTCTCGAAGCGAGTCACCTTTCTTGAACATATCTGCTACAGTAAAATTCCCGCCTCGTTTTAGGTAGCCACTATGCATCCTGCAACTCCCTCGTCAGACTCTGCACCAACATCCCTGCAGCTTTGGACACATTTGAGGTTGTTGTATTCGAATAAGACGTTTTTCCCACGTGTACTTTCATTTAGGAAGGCGCCCGTGAATTCACAGACAGTAGACTTCACTTAATAAAACTCCTAAATGAAAGTACACGTGGGAAAAACATTCGAATACAACCAGCTGAAATGTGTCCCATTAATAAGAGCTCTTAGACAATTTATTGTTAGCAATTTATTGTCAGTTATGGCCTAGCAATATGATAAAAAATAACGAAAGCGATCACTTAAATATAACTATTAACCCATCATCTTTGAGGGTGTAAGGATCAGCAACTCGTATGAGCTATCCGTTTCATGCTGTATAGCAACAAAAGTGTTTCATTTACAAAATGAATATTTATATACTTGCTGTGGGAAACTGTCACACCAACAAACTTTCCAAATTAAGTATATTTTTTAAAATTTATATTCTGTCCCAATCGTAATAAACACTTGGCCGAGACACTAATTACGGATAGTATACTTTCTTTTTATATCCACAGCACCTGTACAAAATTATCGTCTCTGAAATCTTGTGCAGTTAAGATACGGTTTCTTATTTCATTTCACGAAGTTGTTAGTAACATGCAGATAAATGTTGCAGCGTTATTACATTACGTTTTGATTTATCGTGGCTTTTCCTGTCTGATTTGAGAACATTGAAAAACAAATAATAATAATTAAATAAACAAACAATAATAATTAAATACAAACTTTGCGCGCTTGACAATGGCTTTTTGCATAAGGTCCCTTCATTGTCAATTGGGCCGTGAGTGATTTTTCTTTATCGGACTTCGTTGTTTGAATAATTCCAAAGCTTTGGTTCGTACTGGACTTTTGATATAACCTTTTGATAGAACCTTTAGCCTTGCCAAGACGCCGTTTAAGTGGAAAAATAGCTTGCAACATAAATGAAGCACAAGATAATAATACCACTGTATTCACATTATATTATACTAACATAGACACTTACATTAATTATATTGCTGTGTGCAACTATGAGTACGCTTAGTCAGATTTCGTCTCAATATATATAACAATGGCGGTGTGTCAAATAATTATCTGCAGCGATGGCAGATATGCGCCCGATCAAGACAGCTTCCAGAACCAAAAAGTTACCGCCTTCTCGGCTAGACAACTGAACCGCGTAGTTATTCTGATGTTTCAGCGGTTGCACATCACAATCGATACAACTGATCATACTCAATATCTTAAGTAATTCTTTATTTATATTGTGAACTGATCTCTACGTTTTGCTATATGTTACATCAAAAGTCCTGTACGAACCAAAGCTTTGGAATTATTCAAACAACGAAGTCCGATAAAGAAAAATCACTCGCGGCCCAATTTACAATGAACGGACCTTATGCAAAAAGCCATTGTCAAGCGCGCAAAGTTTGTATTTAATTATTATTGTTTGTTTATTGCAAATGTGCCTTTAAATTGCCCTCTGAATTGCGAGGTGAAAGGACGCACCTGCAGGCTAGCAATTCACCCTAAAGCACATTCAGTACAATATTTACATACATATTCAAATGTAGTTCATGGTATACAATATTTGAATGAGGCGCGTGCGTCCATAAGATTCCAATGTTGGTATTGCGGCTGCAGCGCATGCGCAGTCGCGTCTATTTTAGTGTGGCTGTAGCCATTAGTTGAACTCGTGACACAGTGATCACAGTTTATATACAGTTCGTATGTGCGTGTGCGCAAGACATCACTGTGGCAGGACATTCCAAGAAGCTTTTACAAAAAATATGCTCTAACATCTGAAACAAGTACAATGATCTTAAAACTACGACATACGTTGAATCAAAATAATTTCATGTTGGTCATTGTCTCTCATGGAAAGTATACATTTAAAATTTCTTTCTGTTTCAGATTAGCTGTCCCTGTACGACGTGTCGTCCTTTGCAGTTCATACACATAATACCTACAATAACAACGCAAAGGTGATCATTGTTTTGGTAGTTTGCCTAAAATAAATGTTATTGCATATCGACGTCACTGAACACAGATTTGACAACCGAGATGTGGGCATGTTCACTCGTTGCACTGTTTATTTTCACTGATAACACTGTTCCTCCTAGATCATGCGTCGCGTGATTGAAGACCAGTGGATTTCCATTCCACAACATAAGTTTCGTGAAGGCATGGAAGCAAGACGTCGGACGGCAAAATGCTGGCATTAATTCCCGATTTATCCAGGTGAGAGTGGCCGTTGTATACCGAGAACATCACATTCCCTGGAGTCCCATCCAAAATTCCTCCACCCGTGGAGTTTGTCTTCAGTGCTTATGTGCGTCGCGACCGTAGGTCCAGTGGTTTACCAGTTCCTTATTTTGCACAGTTACATTGTGGTAAATGTCATTAGGCGATGCACTAAAAATGTTATTGCACTTTACATGCACAGTTTCATCGCTCTCACAGTTTATCTGGCGACGTACAAAGTATGTTTGCTATCAAGTTTTTACATAAATATTTCATCGCGATCGTTCTCATAGCGATATATGAAGAATAGTTTTAACAATTTTGCACACATACTTCATCGCGATTACAGGCATTGCGATGTATGTAAAATGTCTTTAAAGCAGTCTCTTTCAAAGAAATATCGTGGTTTTCCACACTCTGATACATATTACAAATTCTGATCACATTTACATGCCAAAATATTACATTTTGCTTTACATCAATATAGATAATTACACATAAAACGTTACATTTGGGCTTTATATGGAGTAGAAGTATTTACAAAATCATACGGACATTACAGATTTTTGAACCAAATTTTGCATCCGCGCAATGACTGAAATTGGAAAGATTAGACCCATCTGGATACATAGCAAACAAGCCCAAGCGCACGTGTACTAATGGACAAACGTCTAAAGCAACACACTAGAACCAAACGTACAGAATTCTCGCGTTAAGAGTGTGTATATGGCCTTGGCTTCATATAAACATGTGTTATGCCATATGAAGTGCATCTAATCCATTACTAGGTGATAGTGTTTGGTTGTCGTGTGGTTTCGTGTATACGTCAATCAGTCTTGAATAGTCCTTGACCTACGCTACAATTAGTCAACTATGTTGTCTCAAAAATATTTTCATCGCACTTGCGTAAATATCATCTTAACATGTGCGTTAAAATTTTGGCTGATGTTGTTTACGTATGTTCGACGAAGTCGAAATCTGTTCTTTCGTTTTCTGCTGCTGGCTAGATCAGCTGAAATAACATTTCTTATGCTACCTAATTCCCTTGCAGTAGTACAGAGAGGTACGTATGTTTTATAAATATGCAGCTTACATATTCATTACTAATAAATACACGTTCACTGCTTAGAATGAAATACTCTTAAGTCTCGATGAGCGTAAAGCCCAATTATTCTATTTGTTTTTGTGTTCTGCATCAGGTATGCACCAGGATGTGGTATGTTGACAATTACATATGGACCATCGTACAGCAGACGCCACTTCGCATTGCGCCGTTTTAGTGCAAAAGATTTGTTATGAGTATGCAATAGCACTTGCATGCTTACCTTGAGTTCCTGATTTCGCTTAATAGTAGTAGAGTAGTATCTGTTTCTTGCATTAGCATGCTGCGTCAGCGAAGTTAGTACTTCTCTTATCTTTTCATCATGCGACAGCTGCTGAGGTGAAAGCTATGGCAGCGGATGGCTCCACTCATTTGATTCTTTGCTGTCGAACATAAGCTCATTAGGTGTATAGGTTGTGTCATATATATTCAGGTTGTTGTGAACTTCTTCAAATAGTGACAAATAACTTAATTAGAATGCTGTGTAGATATATATGTCTTCATGAATCTGTTCAGTTCTCTGAAAATTCGTTTAGTAGGATTAGATTGTGGGCTAAAATTCGAGATAAAGATGCTGTTAATGCTATTGTCCTTTAAGAATTTACGCCATTTGTACCCTGTGTAGTACGTGACATTGTCAGATAAAATTTCATTGGGTTTTCCCACGTGAGGAATGTAGTCACGTGAGAATCGTCTGATGATTGCCTTACCAGTTGCAGATTTTATGGCATACAGCTTAACATGTTTAGAAAGTATGTCATAAAATGCTAAAATATACTTCACACCACCACTACTGGCTGGATGTGGACCACTTACTTCCCTACTTACAGTCTCCAGAGGTTTGCTGGGTAATATGGAATGTAGATTTGTCTTTGAAGGTACGTTCTGAGGTTTAGATTTCTGACAAGATATGTGTGTTTTAAGAACATTGTGAATTTTTCGTCTCATATTAGCGAAGTAACAATACATGCTAAGTTTTGAAAGGCACTTCTTCGTTCCATAATATCCCCAAACTAAGTGTGTGTGCCAGATTAAGTTGTGTTCCGAGTCCTTGGGAATACATACAAGCCAGTTAGAGCCATCAGGATGCTGACGATAGAATAGCACGTCATTATATATTAGATAACGGCTAAACAGTGGATGGTCAGGTTGATCTATGACTGAAGTTCTTACCTTGTTCCAGTGCGGATCAGATTTTTGTGAAGCTGCCATATTTCTACACAAATCAATGTAATATGCAATTACCCTGCATTAGGAGTATTCTGTAGTCGTTCACATTATCAAGATCACTGTCACAATCATCCATACCTTGTGGAAGACAGACAAAGCATTAGCAATGATGTTGTCTTTACCTTTGATGCATACAATCTCAAACGAGTAATTCTGCAGAGATAAAGCCAGTGAGATAATCTAGGATGAACTAATTTACATGTTAAGTAAAATGTCAGAGATTGGCGATTTGTACAAATATTCATGTGTTACGATACAAATAACAGTTAAACTTTTTGAAAGTCCAGACAATAGAAAGAGTTTCAAGTTCAGAGGTTGAATACGTATGTTCACATTCACTTAAAGTATGGCTTGCAAATCCAATGAATTTTACCTGTTCCTCTTCTCCATTCTTAACTACTTGAAATGGGCAACAACCCAAGCCAGTGCATGATGTGTTACATGTCATACAAAAATCTAATATAAAGTGTGGTTCGTCTAAAATGTTTACATTCACCAATGCGTGTTTAATGTTATCAAAATCTTGCTGGAACTGCTCAGACCAAATCCATATCTAATTATTCTTCAGTAAATCTAGGAGATGCTAGTAGTGCAGCTAGGCGGTTTGTGGCACATTTTGTTAGTAGGGCTTGCCTACATCAAGGGCAGGTATACACTCAGAGACAAATCTATTGTTCTCCTTTGATTGACAGGTACTTAAAATATTGTTCTCCTTTGATTGATAGGTACTTGACCTACTGTTCTCCTTTGATTGACAGGTACTTAACCTATTGTTATGTTAAGTGGTTTTCCATGTCACCACCATTTCCTTTTGGTTGACAGGCACATATCCTATTGTCCCCCCACTCCCTCCCCCTCCCGCAAACCCCTCACCACCTCGCTGCTACAGGTACACTTTCAGGTCTGAGTTATTGGAATAGCTCCTCTCACTCTTATCAAGTTGATTGACTACTTAATGAAATTGATCAATTAATTAACCTCTCCTTTGATTGACAGGTACTTAACCTATTGTTATGTTAAGTGGTTTTCCATGTCACCACCATTTCCTTTTGGTTGACAGGCACATATCCTATTGTCCCCCCACTCCCTCCCCCTCCCGCAAACCCCTCACCACCTCGCTGCTACAGGTACACTTTCAGGTCTGAGTTCTTGGAATAGCTCCTCTCACTCTTATCAAGTTGATTGACTACTTAATGAAATTGATCAATTAATTAACCTCTCACCCACTGGTAAACCCCCTCCCCCCAAGAAAATGTTGGTAAGTTCGAATTCTATCAGGACAATGCAACATACCAAGGCTATCTCTACTAACCTAAGAAAATGGCAGGAAAGAAAGAGCAGTTGGGCTACCTCCACTAACCTAAGTCATCCAACTGCCACATCGTTCTAGGAAATGGTGGGAAGAGGACTTGTCCTGTGCTGGCCATATGTCTTTATTTCCAGTCTTCATTTAAACAATTAGAGACAGTACCACCATCAAGTGTGTTCACCCCAAGGTCTAGAATCCAACTGACCTAGTACACAGTACTGCCACCAGAGGGCACTATCGTCTCTTCCATGAAATAATTCAAGTTGGTGGTGGTGGAGAGGAAGAATCTCATAACAGGAAATTGAAGGATGTAAGTTTGAGAGTCTTTAGTTAAGAAAAAAAAAACACACAATGGTAAACTTTACAAAAGGTAAAAGATAAAAATAACAAACAAAACAGGAAGAATACAAGCAAAAGTGGTGCGCACAAGGCACATGCCAAGGCTTCTGTGAATGACCAGATTATACTTCACTTTTATAATACTCGAAAACACTTTAAGACAAATGAGTTAATGTGTATTACAATTACCTTTATTAATGTAATTAAAAAGAGGGGTGACTCGAGGGAGTTTGCAACTTTTAACAAATTCAAACATGAAATATCAAAAGGTGGCTCAAATAATCAAATATGCTCCAAAAAATTTTTTGCAGCAGGTACACTAACATGAACATCGTTACATATTAAGACCAAACAACAGGTGAACACAATAAAACAGAAACGCTTTGTAACAGAAGCTAAAAGCGAAAATTACACCCAGGATGGAGTGTGGTGTTGCTATGTCGTTATTAACACACCAAAGGTGCACTAAATGAGCAATTTGGGCATTTGCCTAAATAAGAAAGAAAGTAATGCAACACAACAGGGCAAACGGGCAAGCTGCCGAATAATGTTCCAAGAAGTGTGGTAAACACTCCACTGCCTGGATCTGACGAAAACCACCAATGCATGAGGATAAATACGGCGCTCAGCCAGCCTTAAGTCAAGGGGCAGCAAGGCTTCGTCCCCGGGTAAACCAGCACCAACAACGTGATCTGGAAAAAAAAGTTGCCACAAGCCCGCTCGTCTTCTCGTCGCGGGGCGTCCCCGTAGCAGGAACGGCATCCTTGGTTTGTTCATACTGTTTGTTTCTCCTCACTCGTCCAGCGAGCTCCCGAGTCCTTCCGTACCGAGCGCCTCGCAGCCAAAACAGACCGCCAGCGACCTCTTTCGATGGCAACCACCAGAAATGTCTCCCCCCCTCCCCCCTGCTGCCGCAGCCTGCTCTGTCTAAGCAAACCAAAGAGAGCCTTACATCGTAGCACCATTAGCATACTCCTGAGCCGGACACGAGGTATCGACCTTCTGCCTTATTTGCTTTTAAATCTTCCAAAGATCTTAAATTCTGATTCTAATGCTGAACCCCCTATCTCTTCTACACGACTCCTGTTTCCTCCCCTGCCACGGCGTCAGGAAAGTCTTCTCCCTTGTAGAGGCCTTATACTCTTTCCACCCATCTGCTCACTCCTCTGCATTTGGCAGTGGAATTCCCGTTGCACTCTTAATGTTACCTTCCTTAATTTTCATTTCAGCAAATGTTGTATTGACTTTCCTACATGCTGAGTCAATCCTTCCAACAATCACATCTTTTCCGACTTCTTCACTTTTCATGGAGCCATTTCGCCTGCACTTCCGATTCATTTCATTTCTCGGTGATTTATTTCTGTATTTCTGAATTTCCCTGGGCGTTTTTGTACTTCATTTATGTGGTGTCACCGCCAGACACCACACTTGCTAGGTGGTAGCCTTTAAATCGGCCGCGGTCCGATAGTATACGTCGGACCCGCGTGTCGCCACTGTCAGTATTGCAGACCGAGCGCCGCCACACAGCAGGTCTAGAGAGACTTCCTAACACTCGCCCCAGTTGTACAGCCGACTTTGCTAGCAATGGTTCACTGACAAATTACGCTCTCATTTGCCGAGACGATAGTTAGCATAGCCTTCAGCTACGTCATTTGCGACGACCTAGCAAGGCGCCATTATCATTTGTTATTTATCTTGGGATGCATTTACAGTCAGACCGATGTTCACCAATTATGGATTAAAGTTAAGTATTTCACCATCTACGTCCGTTTTTCTAAGTTCTAATTTCCTTGTCATTTTCCAGACCTCACGCCAGCCTGCGTGAGCTTAAACGCGTGCCTTTCGGCTTCCTCCAAACCCCGTGAATTGGCTCCTGCCAATTCACAACAATTTATTCATCGAGTCTTCTGTTATGTACGGGTTCTTGGCGGTTACCTTCTTTGTATTTGTGTTTTTCTTTCCAACTTCCGTGATTATCCTTTTTAGAGATGACAATTCCCCTTCAACTGAAATGCCTACTGAGGTATTATTTATCGCAGTACGTGTAGCTCCTAGAGAATTTTAAGTGTATCTCTTTATTCTTTAGCACTTCCGTACACACTTCTTTGCCTATCAACATTCTTCCTGACTAATTTCAAACTTCAGCCTACTCTTCATCACTGGTTTTGCGATTCTTTAACAGAATATTCTCTATTACTAGCTGCAATTAATTGCAGAACTCAATTAGTCTTTCTCCTCTCTCATTACTAGTACCAACCCCATTTTTACTGGGTGGCAGCCAGTCAAGGAGTATTTAGGGAATTGGTTTAAACAAATATTATTTCACAGGCCTCAGTATTTACAAATTATCTTCGACTGTGCCTACGTATCACAAGCTGACTGTCTTTCAGAATGGTAGCAGTTCCATCTGGTTAAAGCCGCTGACAAGAGATGCTTTCAGGCACTGCTGAAATTGCTAGCGAAATCACGCTGTCAATTTTAACCAAGAGCGTGCGTGGGAAGATGGTCACGTATGTCGGCTCTGGTGTGATCTACAGAGCAGAATACAATTTCTTCACTCTCTTATGACCCAGACCTCGAGCAGAATAGACGTCTTACTTGGGAGGCAGAGTCTCTGGCTCTGTGTCCCAAGACGGGCCACCAACAGAACTTAACATGAGCCACCTCCCAGCCCCCCCCCCCTCCCTCCTCCTTTGCCCACTTCAGTTGTTCGACCTCAGACTGGCCTTCACTGGTAACTTCTTCCGTAGGCGTGCCCTCGTATCTCGTACAAAGACATGTATTCGCTTTATTTTACCTAATTTTTTGTCCTGTCATTTAGTGGCAGCTCTGGATGTCCACTTACAAAATGGTTCAAATGGCTCTGAGCACCATGAGACCTAACGTCTGAGGTCATCAGTCCCCTAGAACTTAGAACTACTTAAACCTAACTAACCTAAGTCCTCACATCCATGCCCGAGGCAGGATTCGAACCTGCGACCGTAGCGGTCGCGCGGTTCCAGACTGAAGCGCCTAGAACCGCTCGGCCACAGCGGCCGACTGACCACTTACAAGTCCTGATCACTCGACCTTCTGTACATTGTTTTCAGAAGAGCGATCTAACAACCTCCTTCTCTTTCCTTTCATGTACACAAACGCTCCTGTAACCTTTCCTTCTCCACCTTTTCCTACAATCACATTCCAGTCCCCCATGACTATTACACTCTCATCTTCCTTTACATACTGAATTACCTGTTCAGTATCCCCATATACCTTCTCTGTCTCTTCATCTTCAGCTTCTCTGTCTCTTCATCTTCAGCTTGCGACGTCAGCACGTACACCATTGTCGGTGTTTGTTTGCTGTCGATTCTGATGACAACAACCCTAACTGAACTGTTCGTAGTAACTCGCTCTCCCCCCCCCCCCCTACTATTTTCTGTTGATATTACCCTATACTCATTGACCAGAAATCCTTGTCTTTTTTCCATTTCACTTCACTATCCACTCCCCCCCCCCCCTCACCCCCCGCTATATCTAGATTGTGCCTCAGCATTTCCCTTAACAAATTTTCTAGCTATGCTACCACGTTCAAGTTGCTGACATTTCACGCCCCAACTCGTAGGATATTGTCCTTTTTTAAAAGGTAAAGGCACAAGACAGGCAATTCTGACGCTGTGGTTGATAATGGAGGCAAGATTGAAGAAAAGACACGTTCGTAGGATTTTTCGACCCAGAAAAACCGTTCGACAATCTAAATTCGTGGAAGATGTTCGAAATTTTGAGGAAAATAGGAGAAAACTACAGGGAAAGATGGGTAATACACAATAAGTACAAGAACCAAGAGGAAACAATAAGACTGGAAGTTGGAGAATAAAGTACGTGGATTAAAAATGGTGTAAGACAGGGATGCAGTCTTTCGCCCCTGCTGTTCAATCTGTACACCGCAGAAGCAATGACAGAAATAAAAAAATGTTTCAAGAGTGGAATTAAAACTCAAGGTGAAAGGATATCAATGATAAGATTCGCTGATAACATTGCTATCCTCAGTGGAAGTGAAGAAGTTGTAGGATCTGCTGAATTCGATGAACAGTCTTATGAATACAGTATATGGATTGAAAGTAAATCGAAGAAAGACGAAAGCAATGAGAAGTAACAAGAATGGGAACATTGAGAAACGTAACATCACAAATGGGGATGACGGAGTAGACAAAGTTAACGAATTCTGCTACCCAGGCAGCAAAAAACTCATGATGGAGGGAGCAAGGACGATATACAAAGCAGACCAGCACTGGCGAAGGGGTCATTCCTGGCCAAGAGAAGTATACTAGTGTCAAACATAGGCCTTAATTTGAGGAAGAAATTTCTAAGAATATATTTTGGAACACAGCATTGTAAGGTAGCTAAATCTGGACTTTGGGAAACACGGAATAGAAGAGAATCGAAGAATCTGAGATGTGCTGCAGAAGAACATTGAAAACTAGGTGGACTAATAGGGTAAGGAATGATATTTACCACAGAATCGGCGAGGAAAGGAATACATAGAAAATACAAGTAGAAAGGACAGGATGGCAGAATATCAGTTAAGACATTAGGGTTAAACTTCCATGGTAGTAGAAGGTGATGTATAGGGTAAAAACTGTAGAGAAAGACAGAGATTGGAATTCATCTAGCAAATAATTAAGCTGCAGGTGCTACTCTGAAGTGAGAAGGTTAGGGCAGCAGAAGAATTCATGGTGGGCTCCATGATACCAATCAAAACACTGACGAAGGAAAACACATATAGCACACCTGACACAAAACAATGCAGGATTAATCAAGATGGAAGATTTAAAACAATTACTACATAGCCTGTATAAATATTGAAATCTTGGAGACAGTTATATCGCTTTAGGTGAAGATGTAAGAAAGCAATTTTTGTGCAACACTCGCAGTCATACAACCCTCTTCCTCGACCGACTGACATTTAACAAGTTCTGAATATAATACCATGACAATCATATTCAAATATAATGAAGTAAAAAAAAGTAGGCCTAACACAGCAAATACCGCTGCTGGCACCGCCCAAGGCCAGCATCGGAGGTATATCATTAACAAAACAAGAAAATTAAGTAATTCAGTTACGAGATCAGTAAGTTGCAGATGAGTCTCGCGAGTAACGGTTAACTGTCATAACGGGCAGAGGCCCTTTTCAGGAGTGGAAAAAAAAAGAACTTTCAGTGCAAATGACCATTCTTAAGAAAAAATAATCTTAAATTTTACATAATGTAAACTTAAACAGGGCTGAGTTTTAAACGAGATGCAAGTCACTTCGCTGTTACTATAACAGGCAGGTTGTTGTTGTTGTGGTCTTCAGTCCTGAGACTGGTTTGATGCAGCTCTCCATGCTACTCTATCCTGTGCAAGCTTCTTCATCTCCCAGTACCTACTGCAACCTACATCCTTCTGAATCTGCTTAGTGTATTGATCTCTTGGTCTCCCTCTACGATTTTTACCCTCCACGCTGCCCTCCAATGCTAAATTTGTGATCCCTTGATGCCTCAAAACATGTCCTACCAACCGATCCCTTCTTCTAGTCAAGTTGTGCCACAAACTTCTCTTCTCCCCAATCCTATTCAATACCTCCTCATTAGTTACGTGATCTACCCACCTTATCTTCAGCATTCTTCTGTAGCACCACATTTCGAAAGCTTCTATTCTCTTCTTGTCCAAACTAGTTATCGTCCATGTCTCACTTCCATACATGGCTACACTCCATACAAATACTTTCAGAAACGACTTCCTGACATCTAAATCTATACTCGATGTTAACAAATTTCTCTTCTTCAGAAACGCTTTCCTTGCCATTGCCAGTCTACATTTTATGTCCTCTCTACTTCGACCATCATCGGTTATTTTACTCCCTAAATAGCAAAACTCCTTTACTACTTTAAGTATCTCATTTCCTAATCTAATTCCTTCAGCATCACCCGACTTAATTTGACTACATTCCATTATCCTCGTTTTGCTTTTGTTGATGTTCATCTTATATCCTCCTTTCAAGACACTGTCCATTCCGTTCAACTGCTCTTCCAAGTCCTTTGCTGTCTCTGACAGAATTACAATCTCATCGGCGAACCTCAACGTTTTTATTTCTTCTCCATGGTCTTCAATACCTACTCCGAATTTTTCTTTTGTTTCCTTTACTGCTTGCTCAATATACAGATTGAATAACATCGGGGAGAGGCTACAACCCTGTCTCACTCCTTTCCCAACCACTGCTTCCCTTTCATGCCCCTCGACTATTATAACTGCCATCTGGTTTCTGTACAAATTGTAAATAGCCTTTCGCTCCCTGTATT
Source organism: Schistocerca nitens (assembly GCF_023898315.1). NCBI lineage: Eukaryota > Metazoa > Arthropoda > Insecta > Orthoptera > Acrididae > Schistocerca > Schistocerca nitens. Next base: position 388,058,424 of record NC_064620.1, read on the forward strand.
TTACCCCTGCCACCTTCAGAATTTGAAAGAGAGTATTCCAGTCAACATTGTCAAAAGCTTTCTCTAAGTCTACAAATGCCAGAAACGTAGGTTTGCCTTTTCTTAATCTTTCTTCCAAGATAAGTCGTAAGGTCAGTATTGCCTCACGTGTTCCAACATTTCTACGGAATCCAAACTGATCTTCTCCGAGGTCGGCTTCTACCAGTTTTTCCATTCGTCTGTAAAGAATTCGCGTTAGTATTTTGCAGCTGTGACTTATTAAACTGATAGTTCGGTAATTTTCACATCTGTCAACACCTGCTTTCTTTGGGAATGGAATTATTACATTCTTCTTGAAGTCTGAGGGTATTTCGCCTGTCTCATACATCTTGCTCACCAGATGGTAGAGTTTTGTCATGACTGGCTCTCCCGAGGCCATCAGTAGTTCTAGTGGAATGTTGTCTACTCCCGGGGCCTTGTTTCGACTCAGGTCTTTCAGTGCTCTGTCAAACTCTTCACGCAGTATCTTATCTCCCATTTCGTCTTCATCTACATCCTCTTCCATTTCCATAATATTGTCCTCAAGTACATCGCCCTTGTATAAACCCTCTATATACTCCTTCCACCTTTCTGCCTTCCCTTCTTTGCTTAGAACTGGGTTTCCATCTGAGCTCTTGATATTCATACATGTGGTTCTCTTCTCTCCAAAGGTCTCTTTAATTTTCCTGTAGGCAGTATCTATCTTACCCCTAGTGAGACAAGCCTCTACATCCTTACATTTGTCCTCTAGCCATCCCTGCTTAGCCATTTTGCACTTCCTGTCGATTTCATTTTTGAGACGTTTGTATTCCTTTTTGCCTGCTTCATTTACTGCATTTTTATATTTTCTTCTTTCATCAATTAAATTCAATATTTCTTCTGTTACCCAAGGATTTCTATTAGCCCTCGTCTTTTTACCTACTTGATCGTCTGCTGCCTTCACCACTTCATCCCTCAGAGCTACCCATTCTTCTTCTACTGTATTTATTTCCCTCATTCCTGTCAATTGTTCCCTTATGCTCTCCCTGAAACTCTCTACAACCTCTGGTTCTTTCAGTTTATCCAGGTCCCATCTCCTTAAATTCCCACCTTTTTGCAGTTTCTTCAGTTTCAATCTGCAGTTCATAACCAATAGATTGTGGTCAGAATCCACATCTGCCCCAGGAAATGTCTTACAATTTAAAACCTGGTTCCTAAATCTCTGTCTTACCATTATATAATCTATCTGAAACCTGTCAGTATCTCCAGGCTTCTTCCATGTATACAGCCTCCTTTCATGATTCTTGAACCAAGTGTTAGCTATGATTAAGTTATGCTCTGTGCAAAATTCTACAAGGCGGCTTCCTCTTTCATTCCTTCCCCCCAATCCATATTCACCTACTATGTTTCCTTCTCTCCCTTTTCCTACTGACGAATTCCAGTCACCCATGACTATTAAATTTTCGTCTCCCTTCACTACCTGAATAATTTCTTTTATCTCGTCATACATTTCATCAATTTCTTCATCATCTGCAGAGCTAGTTGGCATATAAACTTGTACTACTGTAGTAGGCATGGGCTTTGTGTCTATCTTGGCCACAATAATGCGTTCACTATGCTGTTTGTAGTAGCTAACCCGCACTCCTATTTTTTTTATTCATTATTAAACCTACTTCTGCATTACCCCTATTTGATTTTGTATTTTTAACCCTGTAATCACCTGACAAAAAGTCTTGTTCCTCCTGCCACCAAACTTCACTAATTCCCACTATATCTAACTTTAACCTATCCATTTCCCTTTTCAAATTTTCTAACCTACCTGCCCGATTAAGTGATCTGACATTCCACGCTCCGATCCGTAGAACGCCAGTTTTCTTTCTCCTGATAACGACGTCCTCTTGAGTAGTCCCCGCCCGGAGATCCGAATGGGGGACTATTTTACCTCCGGAATATTTTACCCAAGAGGACGCCATCATCATTTAATCATACAGTAGAGCTGCATGTCCTCGGGAAAAATTACGGCTGTAGTTTCCCCTTGCTTTCAGCCGTTCGCAGTACCATCACAGCAAGGCCGTTTTGGTTAATGTTACAAGGCCAGATCAGTCAATCATCCAGACTGTTGCCCCTGCAACTACTGAAAAGGCTGCTGCCCCTCTTCAGGAACCACATGTTTGTCTGGCCTCTCAACAGATACCCCTCCGTTGTGGTTGCACCTACGGTACGGCCATCTGTATCGCTGAGGCACGCAAGCCTCCCCACCAACGGCAAGGTCCATGGTTCATGGGGGGGAACAGGCAGGTAGCAGCGCGTAATAGTTACAGTAACGGCCTTAGAACCCTTTATATTAGGAGATAAACAATGAATAATATTTAAGCGGACCAGTACAGAATTCAATTTTTTGAGGCACTAACTAAACAAGAATCATGACACTGGTGACCTCAGACAGAGGGATATCAGAGTAATTTTCAGTCACGTAACGGTTTGTTCACAATAAGGGCAAATTGCCTGTTTTAGGTTTGAGAAAACCAAGTGACCCAATATCGTAAGTAACAACAGATCCGTTACAGCCATGAAGTAATTCATTGCTGCAAATGACGCGATCAGTAAGATTACAGCAGATAATCGCACCAACACAAGATGAAATTTTACGCTTTGTTTACAGCCCACAACCCATGAAATGAAAAGGGCACAGTATGTGAAGAAGGTAGGTGAAGGGAGACGTTCCTCAATGCAAGCAAGTAATGGCGTCGACAGCAGATACATTTAAAGATAATAACAGTATGGCGCCTGCTTGTAAAAACACAGCCCCCGAGGGTCAAAGAGTTCAGTCACGTAAATCGGCCAGTAAAAAAAATGGTTGAAAAGGCTCTGAGCACTATGGGACTCAACATCTGAGGTCGTCAGTCCCCTAGAGTTAGAACTACTTAAACCTACCTAACCTAAAGATATCACACACATCCGTGCCCGAGGCAGGATTCGAACCTGCGACCGTAGCAACAGCGCAGTTCCGGGCTGAAGCGCCTAGAACCGCTCGGTCACAGCGGCCGGCTAAATCGGCTAGTAATTTACCTTAAAACCTGTTTAAGGACTATACTAAACGTAAAAGATTAAATATTAGTAAATTATACAAAAACCAACCACCTTTTGGGATATTAGCAGCCGCAAGAGACAAATAGCCACAAACGTACACTCGGCAAGACCATTCGTTTAAGATATCCACAGGAAATGTTAGTCGGTGGTCTGACTCCAGGTTGGGCCAATGAAGGTTTTGATGGTTCAGAAACATAATGCCGTGGCTACCTGAAACCTACGGCACGAATTTCACTCAGGAAAAAAAGAAGCAACACGAAACTATTGAAAACTGACTGTACCTAATGCTATATTCGCCTTACACATACGCACACAATATAACGGTCGCTTCAGTCACGAGTATACTACAGTAGCAAAACACTTCAAAAATGGTTCACATGGCTCTGAGCACTATGGGACTCAACTGCTGTGGTCATAAGTCCCCTAGAACTTAGAACTACTTAAACCCAACTAACCTAAGGACAGCACACAACACCCAGCCATCACGAGGCAGAGAAAATCCCTGACCCTGCCGGGAATCGAACCCGGGAACCCGGGCGTGGGAAGCGAGAACGCTACCGCACGACCACGAGATGCGGGCCAAAACACGTCAATAAAACCTGAAACGCCCCTAAGGTCTACGCACCTTCGGTATTTAATGTACACAATAAAGACACTTGGAGAACAGCATGCTGGATCATTAGAGATGGACTAATTCCACAGGTCTGTCATTCAGCAGAAAGAGCAGCCGTGAACTAATCCGCAGTTTCGTTTAACGGGCCTTAATTCAAACTTGAGAGCCACAACAGAACATGCAATTCCCAGTCTTAGCTGCCGGCAGTGCTCTGCCAAACGTATAAACATCCAGTGCGACGGTCTTGCAGCCACGGACACGTGCCAACTCAGCCGCTTATATTCACAACGTATCTGGCTGTGTGGGCCGAGTGAGAGCAGTTGGAGTAGGGTCGCGAACTTAAAGTATCCTTTTCCGCCAACATCCTGATTTCTCGAGGCCGGCTGTCCGCCGCGGATGTTCTAGCTGGCCGCTGCATCAATACTAAACTCCAAAGACATCGGAAGAGCTGGCGCACGGCAAAATTTTATTATATTCGTTTTCATAAAACTAAACTTTCGACGTAAGAGTTTCATGGGGGTGCAGCATATATTCTCTTACTTCAAATCTATGGCTCTTTTCCACAAATGTTTGAACTGGGAGGCTCATTTTGATCAAGAATTTGTATCATGAAATTGATTAGAAAGAACAAAGAGACATAAAAGAGAAAGAATTCATTACCTTTCCAGTGCTGCGGGCACGGAAACAACACGCAGACCCCAGTACTACGTTTCAGCCCTGCCTGCCCCACACGGACCTCATTGACGAGGGGCTATATGACAAAAAAATTATGTGAAAAGCTCCTTTTGCCCAAAAAATAAAACCTATAATTTATTTCATATGCTCCCCGATGTTATTCAATCTATATATTGAGCAAGCAGTAAAGGAAACAAAAGAAAAATTCGGAGTAGGTATTAAAATTCATGGAGAAGAAGTAAAAACTTTGAGGTTCGCCGATGACATTGTAATTCTGTCAGAGACAGCAAAGGACTTGGAAGAGCAGTTGAACGGAACGGACAGTGTCTTGAAAGGAGGATACAAGATGAACATCAACAAAAGCAAAACGAGGATAATGGAATGTAGTCAAATTAAATCAGGTGATGCTGAGGGGATTAGATTAGGAAATGAGACACTTAAAGTAGTAAAGGAGTTTTGCTATTTAGGGAGTAAAATAACTGATGATGGTCGAAGTAGAGAGGATATAAAATGTAGACTGGCAATGGCAAGGAAATCGTTTCTGAAGAAGAGAAATTTGTTAACATCTAGTATCGATTTAAGTGTCAGGAAGTCGTTTCTGAAAGTATTTGTATGGAGTGTAGCCATGTATGGAAGTGAAACATGGACGATAACCAGTTTGGACAAGAAGAGAATAGAAGCTTTCGAAATGTGGTGCTACAGAAGAATGCTGAAGATAAGGTGGGTGGATCACGTAACTAATGAGGTATTGAATAGGATTGGGGAGAAGAGAAGTTTGTGGCACAACTTGACTAGAAGAAGGGACCGGTTGGTAGGACATGTTCTGAGGCATCAAGGGATCACAAATTTAGCATTGGAGGGCAGCGTGGAGGGTAAAAATCGTAGAGGGAGACCAAGAGATGAATACGCTAAGCAGATTCAGAAGGATGTAGGTTGCAGTAGGTACTGGGAGATGAAGAATCTTGCACAGGATAGAGTAGCATGGAGAGCTGCATCAAACCAGTCTCAGGACTGAAGACCACAACAACAACAACAACAAAAATTTCTAAAACAATAAAAATAGTGCACCCGTAATATGCTGATGGATTACACATATATTTAAAAAAAATTAAATCACTAGTTTTAATATACATCAAAAGAGCATATTTGTTGGGAGGTAAGTGACAGTAAGAACAAAGGAAAGATGCACATGTTCTAGACGAAAGAAAATGTGTCTTAGGAGGCAGAAAGCGTAGGAAAACACCCAAAGTATGGCCCATTTTCATGGTTGGTAACATTCATTTTTTGTTTCGTGTCACGTGGTACACATATTTTTTACAGTGACATCAGAAATTAATTTGCTTGTCTTAGAAATACACTGGACATAAGTAAGAACATAGTGTGCTACACAGTACACTAGTACTGATTATTGTAATTTTACAAACCTGAGTTGTTACTAGGGCAGTCATTTTGCCTGTGGGGGAGGGGGGCAGCAGCACAGAAAATGTTTTCTTTTGCTTTCTAATGACACATGTTTGAACAAAACCGAAACCAGAATCGCAGTTACCAACAGCCATACCTCTTAAGATCACATCTAAATGTGCTTGACTACCCTGCAATTCAGGCTTAAGTGTTTGACGGAGGGTTCATAGAACCACTTTCAAACCATTTCGCGACCGTTCCACACTCGAATAGCTCGTGGAAAAAAAAAAAAAAAACGAATCCCTTAATTCTTCTGTGCGGGCTCTGACTTCTTTTACTTTATCACGATGGTCATTTCTCCCTATTTAGGTGGGAGTCAACAAAATGTTCTCGCCATTCTCAGGAGAAAGTTGGTGATTGAAATTTCGTGTGATCTGGCTGCAACGAAAAAAACTTTCCACCATGAAATTTTCGCTCTGCAGCGGAAAGTGCGCTGATATGTAACTTCCTAGCAGATTAAAACTGTGTGCCGTACCGAAACTCGAACTCGGGACCTTTGCCTTTTGCAGGCAAGTGCTCTACCGTTTTTTTTTTAAATCTCATTTTGTTCTATATTGTTCGTTTAATTTGTTCGGGACGGACGTCCGATGACACCCGTTCAGGTCCTTCGTAGATCCGTTCATTCAGAGTTACGGTATTACAGAAGGTAAATAACCCTCTGACCGAACACGCTGAGCTACCGTGCCGACCTATCCTCTGAGCTACCCAAGCACGACTCACGACCCGTCCTAACAGCTGTAATTCAACCATTACTTCGTCTGATACCTTCCAAACTTCACAGAAGCTCTGATGCAGACCTTGCAGAACCAGCACTCTTGGAACAAAGGATATTACGGAGACATGGCTTCGCCACAGCTTGGGGGATGTATTCAGAATGAAATTTTGTCTTTGCAGCAGAGCGTACGCTGTTATGAAACTTCCTGGAACATTAAAACTGTGTGCCGGATCGAGTTCCAGACTCGGTCCCGCACACATTTGAAGCTGCCACGAAGCTTCGAGAAAAGCTTTACCTTAATTATTGCCACCCAATACACGTATCCGTGAATTTCCTTTCCCCATTTAACTATAATACAAAGCGAACTGCCCTTCTCTGAACTTTTTCAGTGTCCGCCGTAAATTCCATCTGACAAAGATCTCACACCGCACAAACAATACTCCAGAAGAAGACGGACAATCGTGGCGTCGGCAGTCTTCTGCCGGCCGCTGTGGCCGAGCGGTTCTAGGCGCTTCAGTCCGGAACTGCGCTGCTGCTACGGTCGCAGGTTCGAATCCTTCCTCGGGCATGGATGTGTGTGATGTCCTTAAGTTAGTTAGGTTGAAGTAGTTTCTAAGTCTAGGGGACTGATGACCTCAGATGTTAAGTCTCATAGTGCTTAGAGCCATTTGAACTTTTTTTTTTTTTCTCAGATGTTAAGTCTCATAGTGCTTAGAGCCATTTGAACTTTTTTTTTTTTTTTTCAGTCTCCTCAACAGACCAGTTTTACCCTCAAGTTGTGTTTGGTTTAGCTTCCCTACAAAATTTTATGTATGATGATCCCAATTTAATTTATTTGTAATGGTAATCCTCGGCATATAGTTGAAATAACAGCGCCCGCATCTCGTGGTCGTGCGGTAGCGTTCTCGCTTCCCACGCCCGGGTTCCCGGGTTCGATTCCCGGCGGGGTCAGGGATTTTCTCTGCCTCGTGATGGCTGGGTGTTGTGTGATGTCCTTAGGTTAGTTAGGTTTAAGTAGTTCTAAGTTCTAGGGGACTGATGACCATGGATGTTAAGTCCCATAGTGCTCAGAGCCATTTGAACCATTTGAAATAACAGCCTTCACAGTTGTACGATTTATTGTGCAACAGAAATTTAACAGATTTTTTTTTTGGTACTCATATGGAAGACGTCATACTTTTAATTATTCATGGTCAACTGCCACTTTTCGCACTATGCAGATATCTTGTGCAAATCGTATTGCTGTTCTCATGAGTTCACTAAACGATAAACGACGGTATCATATGTAAACAATCTAAGACGGCTGCGCAGATCGTTCCCTAAATCGTTTGTATACAGGGTGGTTATAATTAAACTTTCGCTGCATGAGAGGGCCTCCATTAAAAACGAGTGGTCGGAGGCAATGAACATTTGTGGAAACATTAAGGACATGTGGAGGAGAAATAACGAATAAACCACTGAAAGAAACAAATTTTGATTTCCACAGTAGAGTATAACAATTGTTAACTGCGTACCTCCATCCACGACAGCGTGAAAGTGCACTAGAGATATCGTTTTAGATTTCCCAGATCGGCAGTTAATTCGAACTTACGAATCATGTTCTTCAACCCTGGCGCGGAAAGATGACCTCTTCGTATGCCTCTAATGAGTCAGTACTTGCGAAGAGCAGTGGCACTGTTACTGTTGTTTTGATAAAGCAGCTTTACAATTAAAGGCCGCCTCACGTTGTCCAGACACCCATTGACTGTCTGTAACACTGTAATACACAATGACGCTTGTGTTGCAACCCCATGTCTCCGTACAAGTACTGGGACGTAACGGCAAGCCATGACATATACTGTTAACGCAAATCCTGCTGCGCACTGCCTGATTATAATCATCGTTCCTATAAAGCTGGTTCCCACACGGTAAATAGTTTCTCGTCTGCACTTGTTCAAGTAGCGGAAGTTTAATTGTAGCCACCCTGCAGATTAAGAACAGCACAGGTCCTATAATGCGTTCTTGGAGCATCCCCATGGAGGTAAAAAAGAAAGAAGGGAGTTTTCACTGCGTCACAACCTACAAGCAGACGTCAGCCATCTTACATAGCCCAAAAGATTTGGTTCACCGCATTTACACCTATATGGCTCACCGCGGTGATACTTCCCCGTGACGTCACTCTGACGTGCCTGTGGCCGGTTTCGACCGTTGAGGATATCTATAGACTTTCGTGATGGTATCTCAAAAAGCGTCAAGTGCTTAGATTTTGTAGAGACGTAGCTGTTTCATCAAATATTCCAGATTGCGTGTTTACTGGTGTACTAAGCGATCCGATCGTAATCTCAAGTTTAAAGGAATGACATTTCATTCGTAAGTGGAGCCGTTCAAGCAATATTTACTTTTGCATACACACATACAATTATACACTCAAAACTCACTCACACATGACCGTACTCAGCGGTTGCTGTAGCTAGTATCGGCGAATATTGTTGATATTCCAACCTTAACACACCATTGTTTGATTTTGTCTAACGGCTTTTCTTCTAGCCCACAAATCAGTTATGTTTTCCTTCGTTACTATCCTCTTAAGTTTTACTTTACCCAGTTTCTGATCTTTCTCCTCTTTCTTGTGTTTTTCATTGCCTTCCGAACCGCCACCGCTCCGACATCCGAGCCATAATCGTCCACACACAGAACACAGGTTTACGTGACCGCAGTGATCGTTGGTGCAGCATCTCATGCCTAATTTCTCCCGCCAATAATTATTCGTTGTTCACTTTATCTCCCTATTTAAAAATGATTCTGGCTAGAACAGCCGGAGACAATGGTCATGTGGGCGCGAGTTTTGTATTTATGATTGTATAAATCTGTAGGTGTGTGCTTTGAACATTGCTTCCTTTCTGAAGAGGGCTTTGGCCGAAAACTTTTGTCAACATTCTGCTCGTCATGCCTCCCTGCTGATGTGCGTGAGTAGCAATATATCCGCTTCACAGCATACTTACCATTTCTGCATGGAGGTATACCTTTAGGCAGTTCTGTTCTTTGACATTTCAATAATCATTCACTTTGCTGACACGCAGAAGGTACGATAGCATGCCGTGCTATTTCCCTCATGGTACACGTTTGTGGGCTAACAAAGAACACGTAGGTAAGCTTTTTGCAAACGTCAACATAAAAATGTTGTGCATACGAGTTCAAAGCTGAAAACGAAACAAACAAGAAGCAGTACCAGTAAGCAAACAAGCATTGGTTTCGGAGTGTCGGCTGAAGCTCTCTATACAAATGCAGTAAAATTGGAATTAAATGGATTACGGAAGCATTCTTTTCACACCAGATCCTTCTATTGTTATTGGCCGGCCGAAGTGGCCGTGCGGTTAAAGGCGCTGCAGTCTGGAACCGCAAGACCGCTACGGTCGCAGGTTCGAATCCTGCCTCGGGCATGGATGTTTGTGATGTCATTAGGTTAGTTAGGTTTAACTAGTTCTATGTTCCAGGGGACTAATGACCTCAGCAGTTGAGTCCCATAGTGCTCAGAGCCATTTGAACCATTTTCTATTGTTATTTACTCGAAATATACTAACAAAAAACAAGTTACATTAAGGAGGCCAAATGTGTCTTATTATTAGAGCAAATATGCATTCAAAAACAGAAACTTAGCCGACCGGTCTAAGACGCTGCAGTCATGGACTGTGCAGTTGGTCCCGGCGGAGGTTCGAGTCCTCCCTCGGGCATGGGTGTGCGTGTTTGTCCTTAAGATAATTTAGGTTAAGTAGTGTGTAAGCTTAGGGACTGATGACCTTAGCAGTTGAGTCCCAAACGATTAAAAAAAAGAAAAAATAAATAAAGTTCGAAATTGCCTTTCTGACACCGTTATTCTTGTAAGCACTGTAATTTTTGGTATTTAAAATAGCTGTTGATTGCATACGACAGAAATAATGAAGCAATCGTAAACAGGAGTCTGCTAATATTTCGGGCTACTTAAGACGGCGGCAGGCCCCACGCACTCTGACTCCAAAACAACGTACAGCTTAACTCTGTAGCACTATCACCCTTCTTTTTTTTTGCCTCCCAGACAACGCTTCTGCTTCACTTGATGACATCGCCAATTACTACGATCTGTGGCCTTTTTGACAGAAACTCACGAATACTGTCTCACGCGCTGTTTCGGAGAAATTCAAACGGCTTAGCACTCCACTGATTATGCATTTGGTATACGATGACCGTTGAAAGTGTCATTGCTAAAGGTCTGTAAAATTTTATACGATTTCAGGTAAGATCTTCAAACCACAGGAAAGAAACGACTGTAATAACCGCCGAAGACGTTTCGCAGTAACTGTTTCACGGAGAAACTCAATTTTCGAAGGACAACATGGGAGACGCTAAACAAATGCCGTAAGCACTCCATTAAGCACAGCGCCACACTGTGCGACGGACAGCACATGGAACTACCTATCAGTCGTAACGCATGTTTAGCAGCGTTGGCACTGCCCGAACGGTTGGTTTGTATAGAGTAGAGCAACAAACACGATCGAATTGTCTTACAACTCATGCGTTTCGCCGACCACTAGCAGAGAAACTGTTCAGACTTCTCGGATAGGGACGCTGGTGCCAAGTGAGTTTTGTTTGCTGCGCTTTCCACGAATTTATTGCTCAGATTTATTTGCGAGCACGTTCTGCTAACGCTGTTCACGTGACTGCTTTTCGGTCCCTCAGTCTTTAATGGAGCTCTCCTCGGCCAGATTCGTATACTTAGTAACAGACCTTCTGCTAAACTTGAGAAGCTCTACGTCTACATTAACACCCCACAGGCCAGTATATTGCCTATGGAGGACGCGTAGTACTGTTTCCTGTCTCCTCACTTTTCCACTCGCAAATGGAGCGCAAGAAGCAGAACTACCAGAAAAAAAATGATCTTCACAAATAGAGCTCTCATCCTGCTACACCATATAGACTTTTATTCTATTGGCTGTATATATTTCTAAAGTTATGAGCGGTTTCGGTTCAGTCGAACCATCTTCAGATCTGATTGTATGACGGCTTACAGGAGTAGTCTGTCAAAATTACACATATCAAAAAAAGTTTTGCATCACCCCGGTTCCCAGAACTCCTGAACATAGACGTTGACTGTGTATACTGTATCACAGACACAGTCCCTTTGACATTTCAGAGATGTCACTAAAGCCTCCCAAATATGTAAACAATTATGCATGAGCTGCACCTTCTAGGCGGAGGGAGCCCGATTGCTATCAGTTCCAGTCATTCCACCACGAAGGAGGTACACGGCTCGTGTTGCCTGTAGTTCAATCATGCCTAGACGGTCCATAACGCTGTTCGATCGCGTCCGCATTGTTACTTTGTGGCAGGAAGGGCTCTCAACAAGGGAAGTGTCCAGGCGTCTCGGAGTGAACCAAAGCTATGTTGTTCGGACATGGAGCGACAGGAACTGTCGATGACATGCCTCGCTCAGGCCGCCCAAGGGCTACTACTGCGGTGGATGACCGCTACCCACGGATTATGGCGCGAAGGAACCCTGAGAGCAACGCCACCATGTTGAATAATGCTTTTCGTGCAGCCACAGGACGTCGTGTTACGACTCAAATTATGTGTAATACGATGCATAATGCGCAACTTCACTCCCGACGTCCATGGCGAGGTCCATCTTTGCAACCATGACACCATGCAGCGCGGTACAGATGCCGAATGGACCGCTCAGGATTGGCATCACTTTCTCTTCACCAATGAGTGTCTCATATGCCTTCAACCAAACAATCGTCGGAGTCGTGATTGGAGGCAACCCGGTCGGTCTGAAGGCCTCAGACACACTGTCCAGCGAGTGCAGCAAGGTGGAGGTTCCCTGCTGTTTTGGGGTGGCGTTACGTGGAGCCGACGTACGCCGCTGGTGGTCATGGAAGGCGCCGTAAGGGCTGTACGATACGTGAATGCCATCCTCCAACCGATAGTGCAACCATATCGGGAGCATATTGGCGAGGCATTCGTCTTCACGGACGACAGTTCGTGCCCCCAAGGTGCATATCTTGTGAATGACTTCCTTCAGGATAACGACATCTGTCGACTAGAGAAACCAGCATGTTTTCCAAACAGGAACCCTATGGAACATGCATGGGATAGACCATCCACTCTGAGCGATATACGCCGAATCGCCGTTGAGGAGTGGGACAGTCTGGACCAACAGTGCTTTGATGAACTTGTGGAAAGTGTGCCACGACGAATACAGGCATGCATCAATGCAAGAGGACGTGCTGCTGTGTATTAGAGATACTGGTGTGTACAGCAATCTGGACCACCACTTCTGAAGGTCTCGTTATATGGAGGCACAATACGCAATGTATGGTTTTCATGAGCAATAAAAAGGGCGTAAAGGATGTTTATGTTGATCTCTATTCCAATTTTCTTTACAGGTTCCGGAGCTTTCGGAACCGAGGTGATGCAAAACTTTTTTTGATGTGTGTATACAAGCGTTATGAAGTTTGATGAAAGGTGGAACATGTAGTGAATACTGACAACAAGTGTACCCACAACCACTTATGACGAATTCTCTTAACTATTTCGCCATTCATAGAGTTATTTTACCATTCACCGCAAAACTCCAATGCCTGATATAAAAAGTGAAGGAGCCAGAAGGAGATTAGGAAACGAAATGAAACTTCACCGGTTGAGAGAGTACGTGACGCTACTGCAGTAATTACAAGTTCGAATCAAATTTACAAAGAAGTGGGCAATATTAGCCCACTTATCTGTATGACGCTGCACCCCAGTAGGTTGGCAACATGCACTGATTCGGTCCGAAAGAAAGTCATAAAGCCATTTTCGCAGATGGTTCACAACTGTTGTAAGTGGTTCTTGATATCCCTTACACTGGAACGGAGTTGACAGTCAAGTTGGTCTCACACATATTCTGTTGGAGACAGACCTGCCGATCTTGCTGGCAACGGAAGTACCTCGGCCTCAGGCAGACAGTTCCAAGACACACGTGCCATGTGTGGACGAGCGTTGTTATGTTGAAAAATTGCACCACGACTCTGTCGCATGAGAGGTAAAACATGAGGAATAAGGATGTCGGTGACGTACCGTTGTGTGTTAGAGTTCCCTCAATCACTACTAGAAGTGACCAATACGGGATGGCTCCCCACACCATAACGACAGGAGTAACATCGCAGTGCCGTTCCAAAATATTAGAAGAATGACACCTTTCCCCAGGTCATCCAACGTAGTACAGAATCGCGATTCATTGCTTAACACAACACGACACCGTTCTTCAGCAAGTCATGCACCAGACGAAACACAGCCTTTTGTGATGTGATGTTAACGGTAGTTTCCACCTTGGGTGGTAACTTCCTAGTCCGGCACTGTGAGTCTCCGATCAATGGTATGGGATTACAGAGAATGTAGACGGGGGTCAATTACTTATCCTCGGATGGCAGGCTGAGATGTAAATGTGTTACGATGTGAAACTTCCTGGCAGATTAAAACTGTATGTCCGACCGAGCCTCGGATTCGGGACCTTTGCCTTTCGTGGGCAAATGCTCTACCGGTTTTTTTTAGTCTCATTTTGTTCTATATTGTTCGTTTAATTTGTTCGGGGCGGACGTCCGATGACACCCGTTCACGCCCCTTCAACACAGCTTTACATCTGCCAGTACCTCGTCTCACTCGGGCTATGATGTGCTTGGGGCACAGGACAGTGAGTCTTCCTTGTGATGGTCAGTCGTGGTCGATCAGAACCTTCAAGACGAGTAAGTCTGCCCTCTTGTTCCCAAACAGTCCGACATCCGACCACTGTTATATCCGAATACCTCAAAAATGGGAATACTGCACATTTCGATTATACGACCAAATGGAGACCCCATTTCGAATTCTGTCTGGTATTGGTAACGCGTTCTCAAACGAGTATGTAGCGTCTCCGTGTGCTGATAACGCGTTCTCATATGAGTGCGTGGCATCTCCGCGTCCATTACAGTGATCACTCAACATATGACACCCTTCACGGTCCTTATACACCCTACAAAGCCTGGTAAAAACACTAAACACGAACAACTCAGTGCACTCTAACTGCCATTCCACATGTGACAGAAAACTGCAACATGCCCGCCGATAGTGTGTATGCATACGGGGTTACACTGACAACAGACCATGTCCTCTGGGTGCTTCAGTATTTTTTGTCAGGCAATATACACTCCTGGAAATTGAAATAAGAACACCGTGAATTCATTGTCCCAGGAAGGGGAAACTTTATTGACACATTCCTGGGGTCAGATACATCACATGATCACACTGACAGAACCACAGGCACATAGACACAGGCAACAGAGCATGCACAATGTCGGCACTAGTACAGTGTATATCCACCTTTCGCAGCAATGCAGGCTGCTACTCTCCCATGGAGACGATCGTAGAGATGCTGGATGTAGTCCTGTGGAACGGCTTGCCTTGCCATTTCCACCTGGCGCCTCAGTTGGACCAGCGTTCGTGCTGGACGTGCAGACCGCGTGAGACGACGCTTCATCCAGTCCCAAACATGCTCAATGGGGGACAGATCCGGAGATCTTGCTGGCCAGGGTAGTTGACTTACACCTTCTAGAGCACGTTGGGTGGCACGGGATACATGCGGACGTGCATTGTCCTGTTGGAACAGCAAGTTCCCTTGCCGGTCTAGGAATGGTAGAACGATGGGTTCGATGACGGTTTGGATGTACCGTGCACTATTCAGTGTCCCCTCGACGATCACCAGTGGTGTACGGCCAGTGTAGAAGATCGCTCCCCACACCATGATGCCGAGTGTTGGCCCTGTGTGCCTCGGTCGTATGCAGTCCTGATTGTGGCGCTCACCTGCACGGCGCCAAACACGCATACGACCATCATTGGCACCAAGGCAGAAGCGACTCTCATCGCTGAAGACGACACGTCTCCATTCGTCCCTCCATTCACGCCTGTCGCGACACCACTGGAGGCGGGCTGCACGATGTTGGGGCGTGAGCGGAAGACGGCCTAACGGTGTGCGGGACCGTAGCCCAGCTTCATGGAGACGGTTGCGAATGGTCCTCGCCGATACCCCAGGAGCAACAGTGTCCCTAATTTGCTGGGAAGTGGCGGTGCGGTCCCCTACGGCACTGCGTAGGATCCTACGGTCTTGGCGTGCATCCGTGCGTCGCTGCGGTCCGGTCCCAGGTCGACGGGCACGTGCACCTTCCGCCGACCACTGGCGACAACATCGATGTACTGTGGAGACCTCACGCCCCACGTGTTGAGCAATTCGGCGGTACGTCCACCCGGCCTCCCGCATGCCCACTATACGCCCTCGCTCAAAGTCCGTCAACTGCACATACGGTTCACGTCCACGCTATCGCGGCATGCTACCAGTGTTAAAGACTGCGATGGAGCTCCGTATGCCACGGCAAACTGGCTGACACTGACGGCGGCGGTGCACAAATGCTGCGCAGCTAGCGCCATTCGACGGCCAACACCGCGGGTCCTGGTGTGTCCGCTGTGCCGTGCGTGTGATCATTGCTTGTACAGCCCTCTCGCAGTGTCCGGAGCAAGTATGGTGGGTCTGACACACCGGTGTCAATGTGTTCTTTTTTCCATTTCCAGGAGTGTATTTCGCCATTCATCGCGAAACCGATGTGAGTTCCCCTCCCCACTGACCTGCCCCACAACTCAGTTACGGCTTAGGTTTTTGGTAAAGTTGTTTACAAGCCTGGCTTAAATATTGGTTCTTTAAAGTTTATGTGTAGGATTGTACAAAAAATGTTACTTCCCCATCCTTAAGTATCATCAAGGTTCCCCATAACTTCCTGTTCTGTTCCATTCTATATATATATATATATATATATATATATATATATATATGATTTTTCTGTTCTTTTCCACTCGTGCATTCAGTGAGGGATAAATAGATGACTCTATGTCTCCTCTTAGTCCAGTGATCGCTAACCAAGATGAACAGGGTGATTATAACTAAAGAAATAACACCACTGGTCAGAATGACGTCAAATTGCAACGGAATATTATCAGAGAAGGGGGGAAACGTATGGCAGAAGAAAAATAAATAGTTACAAAATATAGCGCTATACGCATCGTAATTAATAGTGGTCGACTACAAATGACAAATGACAATTCATACAACAATGTGTACGTTTGACGTTAAACAAACTGTACTACTCAGTGTGCTTTGGTGTACGGCGTGATACTGTTAGTTACGTAAGCCCATCCACCACGGCAAGGTCATATCACATCGGATGGGAAAAATGGGTTTTTAACTGTCGTGATGTCAAAAACCGCATAAAAAGCATCACTCACATCGATTTTAATTGTCCTGAGGCCAAAAGCCGCATAAAAAGTATCAATCACATCGGTTTTTAATTATCCTGGGGCCAAAATCCGCATAAAAAGCATCAGTAAAAATCAAATTGGATTATTAATTTGCGTGTGACTGGCACAAAACGTGTTCAATATGCTGTCCACCGTTTTCTGCAACAAGTTGAAATCGAGAAACAGCATGTTCCACAACTGATCGAAGTGTTTCCTGGGTCACGTTCAGAATGCGTTGTGCAAAGTGTGCCTTCAATGCAGCTAAGTTTGCAATCGGAACACTGAACACAACGTCTTTCAGATAGCCCCACAGCCTGAAGTCACACGGATTATTAGGTGATCGGGACAGCCAGGGTTGTAGGGAAATGGCGGCTGATAATTCTAGCATTTCCGAAATGGCGTTTCAGCAGCTGCTTAACTGGATTTGCAATGTGCGGAGGTGCGCCATCTTCCATAGAAATGATCCCATCCACACATCCACGCTCTTGGGGAGCTGGAATGAAGTGGTTGCGTAAAAGACACTGATAGCGCTTATCTGTAATAGTACGGGCAACAGGACCGGAAGCACCTGTCTCTTCGAAACAATATGGCCCTTTGTTAAATGATGCCGTAAACCCGCACCACAGAGTGACCTTTTCAGGATGAAGTGGTACTGGTCGATTTGCGTGTGGATTTTCCGTTGCACATATTCGACAGTTCTGTGTATTGACATATCCTGTCAGAGGGAAGTGGGCTTCGTCTCTCCACAAAATCTTCCACGGCCAGTCATTGTCCACTTCCGTGCGAGCAAGAAATTCTAAAGCAAAGGTCTCTCTTGCTGGCAGGTCAACAGGAAACTACTCGTGCACATGGGCAATTTTGAATGGATAGCAAAGAAGAACGTTTGGTAGGATTTTACGCACCGTGCTCCCGGGTAAGTCCAATGTTCGGGCAATTCTCCGTGCACTTCACGTTTGCACACCACCACTCGTCTCCTCCAGCATCGCTGTGCCCACTGCTTCCACCAACGTGTATCAATTCGTTTCCTCCCTCTACCAGGTTGCACACCAAAAGAACACGTCTTTTCGAATTTCCGAATCATTTTCTCCAGATCCACGGCAGTCATCGGACCAACGCCTTTTTTAAGACCCTTCAGTGTCCAGAACTTCTGCATAGCGATGTGTGCAGAGTCATTATTATTGTAATACAGCTTTACAAGCAGAGGGCGATCCTGCATTGGGACAGTCATGGCGAACGTCGCAGACGCGAAAGGAGGAAAAGCCGTGTACTCGGCGTGTTTATACCAACTTCAGTGGGTCGTGCGCATGACAGCTGTTTTCATTTACGTATTCTGACACATACAGCGCCTCTGTTGATCAATTTTCACACTATTTTTTTTCTTTTGCCATACGTTTTCCCTCTTCTCCGATAATATTCCGCTGCAATTTGACGTCGTTCTGACCAGTGGTGTTATTTCCACAGCGTGTTGAAATTTAACTTTAATTATATGGCTCAAATGGTTCGAATGGCTCTGACCACTATGGGACTTAACATCTGAGGTCATCAGTCCCCTAGAACGTAGAACTACTTAAACCTAACTAAGGACATCACACACATCCACGCCCGGGGCAGGATTCGAAGCAGCGACCGCTTGTAAGTAGGCTGTTTAGGTTTTTTTATTTGTAACGCCACCTCTGTATGAAAATCACTGGCTGTGCTGTGTGCAGTCTGTGGCTGCTTTGCATTGTTGTAATATTCGCCATTGTAGTGTTAGGCAGCTGGCTGTGAACAGCGCGTAGCGTTGCGCAGTAGAGTTGGGCAACACGATTCTTTTTCCCGATTCGATTCCTACGATTCAATCTCACATTGCGAATCGATTCCTACGATTCGTTCACGATTCATCTAGTCTGCGATGGCACGATTCTTGCGGAATGCAAAAAGTTCTACATCTTACTCATAGATGACAGGACATGTCTGAAATTGTCAATGGGGTTAGAATCGAACTGTGTCATAAGATATGCCAGAAGTGGTTTATTTATGAGTAAAAATGCACGTGACGTTACAAGTGTGATTCTCGATTTATACGTGTAATGCCTTAAGAAAGGTCACGTTTGATTTGATTGCATCTATTGTTTTATTTCAGTATGACAGGAAAGAGGAGTCGATTTGTGCGAAAGGTGGTGCAAAATTACGTGGTATGCCAGTTTGGTTGTGTGGCTTGAACGTATCTTACTGCAGATGTCTGTTTTGTAGTAACAAAATCTAGCAGTGAGGCAGACGTGGTTTGGCTCATATCATCCTGTTTTTCTGTGCTAAGATGTCTTTCCAAGTCCACATCATCCTTGTAATTCATAACGCAGCTGACAGCCCCCCCTCACAGCAAATTTAGCTTAACTTTCATTTCTTCTAAATACAAGGCATAGGTATTTTGCTTTTAATGTGTCTGAGAACTTGCCGCTGTCACTACTGTTTACGTGAGAAGACGACATACTTCTAAACAGTAGGATTCAATCGTATACAGCGACATTACTTTACTAAAATTTAATATGAATCTGAACACGATAACATTCGAAAACTCGAACTTGAAATTGCTAATTAAAAAGATTTTGTTTAAAGATAAACTTAAAAATCAAAATCCGTATCTTAATATAAAATTTTATCCGAACTTTTAAAGCCGTTCCCAAGAAACAAGAAATTCGCGTTTTTATTTAAAAAATTCTTTTGTGTAAAATCGCGTGCTGTAAGGAAAGACACAAAGACAGATAATCATAAAAACCAAAACCTTAACTACATTCAATACGTACTAACAAAGTTTTACGAGATGGCGTTATAAAAACATGTGAAATAGCGTTTTTATAATATAAAATTGCGTTTTTACGAATGGAACTATGTGGGTGAACTTAAAAAGCAAAAACCAGTCTAAATACAAAATGTCATGCAAATCGTTAGGGCCGTTTTCGAGATACGCGAAATATAATACATAATCGTGTGTATAGAAGGTGTGTGTGTTTTGCATTGCATCTGCAATAAATAAGAGGTACGTATTTATTCATCATACTTGGATTTCTTGATTTTAATCGTTTGTCTTGGGAGCTGTGTACGCGCTGTATGTCGTTTCTGTCATCACTAGTTCGTGTATTACTCGCGCAAACTAAGCTGACGCCGGCGAGGTGGCTGATGGTAGCGATAGTAAATGGGAAATGCCTTTACGCTGGTTCCCGTCAGCCACCGCCAACTGTCAGCTTGGTTTTCACGAGTAATATTACGGCCCAAGTGACCGCTTGGTTTTCACGAGTAATATTACGGCTCAACGAACTGCGTTTGTTCGTTCCGAGCTTCCTTTGTTCACACGCATGCTCCACTTGACTGCCATCTGGCGGTCATAATCATTCGGCACGACTCGGCATGATTCGGAAGTTGCCTTCGAAAAATAGCGTACTAAGAATCGATGAATCGTTGGAACTTGGAATCGTCACGACTCGGAAACACGCAATCGTTCTTACGATTCTTTTGAACGACGATTCGTCCGTATCACGATTCGATTCTTACGATTCTTTATTTAGAGTCGTTCAAATGAACGACTCATTCACGAATCGCCACAACTCTATTGCGCAGTTGGAGGTGAGCCGCCAGCAGTGGTGGATGTCGGGAGAGAGATGGCGGAGTTCTGAAATTTGTCATGAACTGCTATATATATATATATATATATATATATATATATATATATATATATATATATATATATATATATATATATGATGACTATTAAGGTAAATACAGTGTTGTTCTCTATTAATATCTTTCATTTGCTAACTATCCCTATCAGTAGTTAGTGCCTTCCATAGTTTGAATCTTTTATTTAGCTGGCAGTAGTGGCGCTTGCTGTATTGCAGTAGCTTGAGTAGCGAAGATTTTGTGAGGTAAGTGATTTGTGAAAGGTATAGTTTAATGTTAGTCAGGGCCCATTCTTTTGTAGGGATTATTGAAAGTCAGATTGCGTTGCGCTAACAAAATATTGTGTGTCAGGTTAAGCACAGTCGTGTATAAATTTTTCTAAAGGGGACGTTTCATATGTCGACCCTTAGCCTAGGATACCTCACTGGAATCTTCTGATTTTTTCTTGTAGTTTGTGTAATTAGTGTAGCTATTGTTTATTGCTAGCGCGTAATAATAGAGAGAATTTCCTTTGTAGTTGTAGTTTTTCATTGTTGTACAGTAAAACAGTTGTGGCATGCATGTAGATTTGCACCAAGTATTTCGCAGCTGCAATTAACTAGATATTATTTTCAGTGTTATGTTAATGTGTTCTCTTATTTTTGCTCTTCAAATTGTGTTTTTCTGTGTTGTCGTGTGAAATACTGTGACAATAATGGCGTGTGAAAAACGTAATACTAGGCTCCAAAGTAAACTGAGAAATGACAGTGAAAACGAAAGCAGTGTGTTAGCGCCACCGAGTAATGAATTAGCTGATGTTCAAAGTAATAATTTGGTAATTGTGCATAGGGAAATGGAGCGGGCGGCAAACAATGGCGTAGACAGTGAAACAATTAGTGAGCAGGGAAGCATTATCGATCGGTCGGTCGGCAACAGCTCGCCTCAGGAATCCGAAATGATAGGACATAATTTTGCAAATACTGTAGATTCAGGTTTTGCGTCCTCACCGTTTTCTCAAATGAGTCAAGACACATTTTTCGCTTGTCAAAATGTGAATGTTGCCGGTGCAAATTCACTGCCGAAAAGCGTAGAGAAACAGACTCCAGACACTAACACATTGTTATTGCAATTAATGCAGCAAATGAAACAAAATCAGAGACAAACACAGCAACAGTTAGACACAATGGAACAACACCAGAGACAAACACAGCAAAAGCTTCAACAGTTAGACACAATGGAACAAAATCTTCAAAAGTTAGACACAGTGGAACAAAATCTTAAAAAGTTAGACACGACACTTGAACAAACACGTGAAGATTTAACTAGTGAGTTACATAACATCGAATCGAAATGTTAAAATGTCTGTAATGATGTAAAAACACAAATTTGTGAGCATTTTCAACCTATTTTTTCGTGGCATGAAAATGCATTACAGAATCACGAAGCAGCCATAAAAGAACTGCAAACCATTGTTCATGAAAATCATGAGACCTTGTTGGCTAAAATTGACTCAGTTGCATCTACCGATTCGGTTACGCAACTTGCAAAAACTCAGGAAAACTTAAAGGACACAGTAGATTCGATTTCAACACAAATGGACACTCTGAAACTTGGTTCAGAAAAACACACTGAGGAAATGTGTTCACTATCGGAGAAAGTAGCCGAACTTTCGGATCAGTTCACTAACTTATCTACGAAGGTAGATGATAATCTGAACGACACAAAACCGGTAGTCTTTAATGACACAGAAGAGAGCGAACAAATTAGGAAACTGAAACAAAATCTGAATCAAATTAATACGCAACACCAAAGAGAAATCCGGGAAGTACAAGATCAGCTGACACAGGTAATACAAGAATTACGTATTTCAGAGGACACTCGCGCTCCAACACGGGAAGAGGGACTTAGAAATACGGAAAAGCCGCAAAATAATAACACAGGGCATTTCGGAAGTTATGAAAGAAATTGGCAATGTCCACCGAATTTTGAGATGGAACGGCCGACACGACCTAACAATGACCGATATGCTACTCGCCGACATGATGACTTTGACTATAAGCTGTTCATTACTACACGTAAATTCAAAACATTTAAGAATTCTGGCAACGACATTCATCCACAAGCGTGGCTCCATCAATTCTCTCATTGTTTTCCTCCCAACTGGTCATTGGAGCACAGATTAGAATTTATGTGTGGCTACTTAGAGAATGAACCAGCTGTAAGAATGCGATCGGTCATTCACGATTGCCACAGTGAAGGAGAATTTTATCATGCCTTCCTCTCTGCATATTGGTCTCAAGCTACACCAGACCGAGTAAAACACAGCATCATAATGATGAAACGTTTCGAACAATCTGAATTTTCCAGTCTTGTCAAATATTTTGAAGACATGTTGCACAAGAATCAATATCTTTCAAACCCATACAGCCCTTCAGAACTCATCCGCATTTGCTTAATGAAATTGCCTGAACATTTAAGAAATATTATTTTAGCAGGACGTTGCAAAGACGACATTGAAGCTTTTCAGGGACTCTTACAAGAATTGGACATTTACACTGACAATCGGGGAACGCGGAAACAGGAACATAACAATTACAGGTCACATCCGCCACAATTCCGCGATGAAAGAAATATTAACTGGACACGTCAAGGCTATCCTTACAACGTAAATCGTGACCAAAACAGACACCACCCATATGACAACCACTGGCAGAGTAATAGTTACAGAGAAAGATCGCATTTTCGTAGTAATGAATGTGACAGAGACAACCACAGAAACAGACAATATGGTAACCAGAACTATTATTATCAAGGGAGACAGAATAACTTCAGACGCAACAGTTCAGCGCGCAGTTACGATTCAGGAAGAAATTCTCCACCACATGACCGACAAGAAAGAAATTATGAAATCTACTGACATGACGACAGATGAGATATTCGTAACGACAGACCTGAATTGCATCAGAACTGGCGGGATTCAAACAGGGCAGGGCCTTCTCGTCAGAGTGCATTTGTAGAAGTTAGGTCTCCTAATCCCAATAACGGCGCGCGCCAACAAAGAGACAGACAATGACTCGCACAGCAGGCAGCTGCGTGCGCCCGCTGGCTCCGAGAAAACTAACATAAGACGCTAGCCTTGAGAAAAATTTTAGCATTCTTTACCGATGTATAAAACATGACAATTGCTTTTCAGTTGAAAGTCTGAGTACTATGAAGAGTAAAGGTTTACACCACATTTCACATGTAAAACCGTTTATTGAAAGATAATCTGCTTTTTAACTTTGTCTATGCCATATAACTTTTCACTTTACATTGCTAGTAAGCTTTGTCAGACTTAGAATCTGTTAACAAGCAACAATGTTTGAAGTTAAATATCCAGTCAAGAACCAAGAGATCTTATTTAAGCAGAAATTACGAATGCATTGTTATAGGGAACAGACGACACAGTGTTATTGTGTGTGTACATTCTTGCTTGTTTGTTGCACGATTACGTAACGACTATAAGGCTCACATACTTAGAACATTTACCAGTACTGCTAATGAGATTTTAATGCAACATTTTGGTTTACTTGCAAATACATTATGGATTCAAGGTGCTTTCTGAGAGATACCAGGTGACACAGTGGTTGGTTTATTTGACAGCTACACGACTATATCACGACGCTACTAATGTGTGACACAATTTACCTTGTTGCTTTTGCGGTGTATCTGTTTTATATATGCACAGTTTTTCTAAATTCTTCTGGAAAGTAAAACATGTTTTAGTAGTAACTTTTGTGGTATAGCAACAATGAGACAGCCTTTTTCGTGGCACAACAATACGTTACTGTACAGTACTTTCTTCATCACAACAATAAGCGTAATAACTACGATATCTATACACAAAGCATTTCACTTTTGTTTATCATGAGGTAAGTACATTGACTTCTGCAGAACTTAGCTTTCAGAGGACGATAACTACGACACTTCCACAGAGATTATCTTACAACAAGATGCACAGTTTAGCGCTACAGTACACGCATTTGAGTGATTAATTTTGTACTTAAAACATTTATTTTTAAAGATATTTGAAGTACAATGATACAAAGGTATTCCGTGATACATTTCATTCCATTGCTGTAATCTGTAACACCCGAGGGTATTATTCATTAATCCTCAGGGGGGTACACGCTTACTTTGTGTACCATGTGTGTGGCAACCACAAGGAACCCTAGCTAATATGGTATTTGCTTATACAACTTTACACATCGATACCATATTTCT
This sequence comes from Schistocerca nitens, assembly GCF_023898315.1. Lineage (NCBI taxonomy): Eukaryota > Metazoa > Arthropoda > Insecta > Orthoptera > Acrididae > Schistocerca > Schistocerca nitens. The sequence continues at coordinate 388,083,179 of NC_064620.1, forward strand.
CTAACACACAAATTACACAGCTATCTGATCATGTAACTGAGAGATAAACATTTTTTTTACTACATTAGTGACAGATGTTTACGTAATTACACAGTTGAATAACTTCACACGTATGAAACTGCATTTTGTCAGTACTTTGTGAACTGTTCATATTTTTTTGGAACCATTGTGATACTATGAGAACTTTGAATGATGTATTTGGTATGGGATCATGATTTTTGAAGTGCGTTTGAGGCGGATGACACTTTTGACATGAGCAGAGAATTTTTTTAGGTTTTGAAATTATTGGAGGAAGCTACGACGATTTTGAGAGTTGACTGAGGTATTATGATGTTATTTTTACGATGACGATGTGTATTATGCTATTGAGGTATGTTTATGATGAACAATTTGATGCTATATGGGGAATTTGATTATGCTATGTATTTATTACGATGAAATAGTGAAGTGTCGTCGCAAGATTGACGTGTCGACGAATATGTATATGTGTAATAAGGTAAGGAGTAATGAAAAGTGATTAGGGACTCTGACTTGTGGAAAAGGTTGTTGGAAACCAAGAATCGTACTTCAAGGTTATGAAATGTGTGTAAATGTGTGACTGTATCACAATGCTGACGAATATTTTTTTTGGACACTTACATTTATAGGATTTTGTTTCTACAGATTTGCAATGCTAATTCTTGATCTGTGAAATATTTTTATATAAGACTGCCACTGTAGCGGAAACTGCTGTCGTAAATATTTCCGTAACAAAGTTAAGTGACCACCTGCACGTAATACGTCGTGGGCACCCAGATGGGCGACAGCCGCCCGAGAAAAAAAGCCATTAGCGTGTGCCTTCCAGCGGCACAGGTAGAAAAAGAAAAGAGAGGCCATTATCCTCGCTATTGACGTTCCTTTGTAGAAAGCATCGCAAAAACGACACGGTCGAACTTGAAAACACATGATTATACTGTGGAGCTCTTAATTTATGATGTTTACTAAAACGATGAGAAACATTTCACGGCTATTGTCTTGCTATTTGAGAGAAATGCCATATGGCTTGCTTTATGTTTAATATCTAGTTTCTAGCTGCACTGCAGCATTGGTTAAAATAAAATTTAATAGATGTACTAATATAAATATTTTATGCCTACAGATCCAGTAAATAATTTTATGATCTATTCAAAAAAATGAAGGAGCATAAAAAGATATTTCCCTTCACAGGAATTGCATACGGAATTTTCTTTTCAACTACTGGGTAATTTTTTTGGTAGAATAACTTCTTGTGGTGCACCACTTTAATTACATAGTCATTAAGATGTGAATAGACATTTCCCTTATCTGCATTGTTATCTTTAGTGTACTATTTTTTCTGCTTGAGATATGTCATGTTTAGGTATTTCATTTTCTGCTGCTGTTTGCCAGGCATAGTGTTGCTGAATTTGAATTTGTGTTACTCTGCTAAGCCAGATTTATTTTTCTTGTTTTCTGCTCATTGCCTTATATTAGTTGTAATATTGCATTTGCTTTGCTAATTTATGCTGCTTGCTTTGCCTTTTTTTTTATCATTGTTGTTTGTGTTAATTGTTTTATGCTGCTGCATTGCCTCATCCCTTAGTTTAATATCTGAGCTCAGTAGATTTAAGTTAGCTTAAGAGGGGGTAGTCTATATAAGAACCTAACTATGGAGAATAGGGAAAGAATGCTTTGGAGGTTATATGAAACAGATTTGGCAAAAATGAGTATTGTGCACTGAGAAATAATTATTTTGAAAGAAATATGAATAGAATACAGAAAGCAGGTATAGATAGGACTTTTTGGGAATAATGATGAACGAAGGGAGATCTCCAAGAACAAAACATGTTTTGTTCGCAAAATACTGCAGTACCAAAAGTTACACTGAAAACGAACCCTGTCCTTTCCATTGTGTTATCCCCCTATGTGTTTGTGTACCCTTGTGTATTTGTTTTCTTCCTGTCTCTGTGTACTGTTTCATAGAGCTTTTTTCTCTTCTAATACTAAGTTACATTCACTATAATGAGGAATACTGTTATCCTCAAATACAATTGGCATTAATAATATGTTATTTACTTTGTAAATATGTTTAGACATTATTTATTCTATTTTGTTTTAATGCTCATGTGTGAAGTTGATGTTTCAATAATTATTCTGATCTTTTATGTGTTTACTTATGTCATAATTCCTGTAACACTGATGTATATGCTTATTTCTATTCTTTTGTAAAGCCCCTATTACTACAAATGTTATCTGTATTGTTATGTTCTTTAATGATGTATTTTGTACCTTTGTAATCGTATTCTTATAAAATTGTAATTGACACCAGTTCATCATATTATTAACTTGTAAGTTACATTTCACTGCACACGTTTCTGTTGGTCATAGTATATGGACAATATGTGAGAAGTAGGGACTGTTAGTGTTTGCACGTGTGTTAATAATTCAGCAAGGGACTGGATAACAGCATTGCTGGTTCTAAGGACAATTAAAAAAAAAAAAAACTTTGTGAGTGCACAAGTGGTGGTTTATGGACTTGCTATATTGTCCGCAAGACTCTTCGATGGTGATTGTGCACCTGCACATTTGCAACAGATGGCTGCTGGCTGTCTCTACGAGGACTACAGTGGGTCTGCGTCTTTGCTGACTCACCAGTACCATTATCTCTACAAGGACTACAGTGGGTCTACATCTTTGATGACCCACCAATACCATTATTTCTACAAGGACTGCAGTGGGTCTGCACCTCTGGTGGCCCACGAGTACCGTAATCTCTACCAGGACTACAGTGGGTCTGCTCTGTGATGACCTACCTACCAATACTCTTCAAAACTTCGACTGACTCTGCGGTGGGTTTACTCTGTTGTGGCCCATTACTTGTCTGCATTTCAAGAGTCAGCACTGTCTTTCCGTTGGAAGGACACGACTTCTTCAAGACTGCATGGAAATCCACTACTTCTGTGTGCAATTTCTTTTACTAATGAGACTTTGTGAAAAAAAACTGTAATTACTATTATGATGAATGATCAGAACTATCTTTATGGACTGTGAGAAAATTTTAGCTTTTGACCAACATTGTATCAATAAGTGTGTGCATTTGATATCTTTGTTATTGTAATTATGAAAAATTTCTTCAAATCTGTATTGGCCACTGTCCAACACAATTTGTAAAATTTTTTGTGGGGAGCATGGGGGCTATGTAAGTAGGCTGTTTAGGTTTTTTTATTGGTAACGCCACCTCTGTATGAAAATCACTGGCTGTGCTGTGTGCAGTCTGTGGCTGCTTTGCATTGTTGTAATACTCGCCATTGTAGTGTTAGGCAGCTGGCTGTGAACAGCGCGTAGCGTTGTGCAGTTGGAGGTGAGCCGCCAGCAGTGGTGGATGTGGGGAGAGAGATGGCGGAGTTTTGAAATTTGTCATGAACTGCTATATATATATATATATATATATATATATATATATATATATATATATATATATATATATATATGATGACTATTAAGGTAAATACAGTGTTGTTCTCTATTAATATCTTTCATTTGCTAACTATCCCTATCAGTAGTTAGTGCCTTCCATAGTTTGAATCTTTTATTTAGCTGGCAGTAGTGGCGCTTGCTGTATTGCAGTAGCTTGAGTAGCGAAGATTTTGTGAGGTAAGTGATTTGTGAAAGGTATAGTTTAATGTTAGTCAGGGCCCATTCTTTTGTAGGGATTATTGAAAGTCAGATTGCGTTGCGCTAACAAAATATTGTGTGTCAGGTTAAGCACAGTCGTGTATAATTGTTCAAAAAAGGGGACGTTTCACGCTTTAATTATATACACCCCGTACAACGGTAGCCACAGAACTATCTTTCTCGAAAACTGGTTCTCTAGATTCATTCAGTAGCGTTTCGCTAGAGCAACTTCACCTATCATTCAGACACCGTCATTTAACTTGCACAATCATCTCAATTACGCTATCGTATGAGCTATAGCGACCTGTTAGGGCTTTAACAGTAACTTTGAATAAGACGAGAGTCTTCTGTCGTGAATACATGGTAAGGACTCCGAGAGCTGGGCTAGTACTCTAGAACTGGCCCTGCTGGCGTCTTGTAAGTGATATCCTTATCAGATGCTCCAAATTTACTGGGAACTCATACTGCAAAATTAAATCTTCCATTCACATCTCTCCTAAAACTTTTATTTGTTCATCATATTTTAGAATTATACTAAACACGAATTCAGTTCTTCATACAGAATCTCTGACAGACCATCATCCTCATTTCATCCCCATCCAGCGCGGAGGTCGCCCAATGTGGCATCGAATGTAATAAGACCCGCACCAAAGCGGCTGGACCTGCCCGTAAGGGGCCTCCCGCCCGATGACGCCAAACGCTCTTCTTCTTTTCATCTTTTAAATACACTCACGGAAATGGAGAATGTTATACACGAACATCTCGATATCAGTTCCAAATAGAACAAAAGTTTAATTATATAGTACCTGTTATTTGATATACATCTTCACAAATTTGATAAATGTCATGGTACTGCAATTTCCATTTCCATCAATATAGTATTAAAACACTTGTTAATGTCCAATCCTTCTCAATTTTTGCATCATTTTTATATTTTAAGTCTGCCTATGTAGATGAGTGGTCAGTGCGGCTAACTGCCATGATGGGGACCTGGGTTGGGTCCCCGGTCCTGCCAGTGAATTTTCCTTGCTGGGAAGACTGGATTGGGGTGCAATCAGCCTCGCGAGGTCGCCTGAGGAGCTAGTCCAGTGGCCACCAAACTGCGGCCCGAATCAAGTGTTTGTGGGATCTAAGATTCTCAGCCGCATTTCATGATATAATGCATCAAACAACTATAGTCCATGCAGAATGCTTTGGTCTAGTTAAGACGCGCAGAAAGCAGGGTACATGTTGGGATAGTGGTAGTGGTGGCGGTTATGGGCAAATATTCTAGGGGAAATACTGAGCGCTGGAGGGGAAGTGCTGTTCTAACTGAAGACCATGTTCACATTTTTTTTTTGTAAATATTAACTGAGGCCCCTCCATGCCCACACTTGCATTGCGACCATTGTAAAAGATCTACTGTCACCTCTGCTTTCTTTAGTATCTAAAAGTAATTGTGCCAGAAATGCAACGATTTGTTTTCGCCTGGCTTGAGAACCATTTGAAACTTTCAGAGAAGCTTCTAGCGTGTCGAATTTTGAGCAGAACATACGCATTTCTCTGGTTGCCATGTTAAAATTTGCTTATTTGGCAAAACTCAGCGGTGTGTGCAGTCTCACCACACTAACATGTTGTGCAGGCACGATTGCTAAGGAATTCTGAAACAATGGTTTCATTAAGTGAGGAAGTGAGGAAAAGTAAGGTTAGTAGCTTATGGAAAACCACATCCTCGGTACAAAAAAAAAAAAAAAAAAAAAAAAAAAAAAAAAAGTGTAATGACTTCACTTATGTTGTTCCAGAACCCATAGCATTTCTCTTTTCTCCAGTTATTGATGGCCATTAAAAATTACATACTTCTAACCAAAAAGGTGTAGTTATTGGAATAACACGGTAGATGATGAAGTTTTACATAATAAGGTTGAGGTAAAATACTCTCCATTTTGACTGCTATCATTTGCCAAAATCTCATTTCGATATCTGAAACCGTTTAATGAAATGTAAGGAATGTTGTGGGTATTTCATTCTTTATCGCTGGTACAACGCGTTCGCAAATGAGTGTGCTACATCAGATCAGGTCTCTCGAGTTTGGTGACACAAGAATGAAAAATTCGAAATGTCAGCTAAATTTCACACGCAACGACATATTATGTAATAGGCACCAAATGTAAAATCATAGCGACCCCTAGTTTTCATTGCACACATTTCTGAATTACTTCCACGTAAATATCACAGTAACTATGACCACTAACGAAATGATGGGCACATCATCTTGAACCTGACATGTAAAGCTCCAAGTAAAGCAAAATTGAATTTTTTTATTATTAATTTCCGTAAAATCTTTTGAGAAAAACTGCGGAACTTGCACCTCGATTCTGTCATGACTGACAAACAGGATGGTGGAAAACAGTTGTCGGCTACCTCTTCCGAACAAATGCATGAATTCGTCCAGTGTTTTGGAGGAAGAAAACTGCTCACTGCGCGTCGGCCACCATATCCTGCGCGAGGAACAACAGGCGAATCCAAAAACAAGCTTCTTAAGAGTGTATTTTTCGTGCCGAGTAACAAACACAAATACTTAGACTGTAACGTTTCAAGATTTGGATAATTTTAATTGACATCAGTGACAGAGACAGAATGGGATGTAGCGTGGCCGTTGCGGGGTTAATAGTAGTGAGAGGAGGAATATTTTATTGTTTATCTCCCAATGTTGACAACTCACGAGCAAGCGCAACTAGCACCAATCGCCTTTGTTGTCCGTGAAATTGTAAGGGGAAGCTCGTTCTTTTATTTTTTAGTAAAAATATTTTTTACTCTGCGTCGTCTGATGTTAGAGAAGTAATTTATGTTCTTGTTACCTCACTTGTATGCAGTATATTAACTTTTTACCATATCAAAGTTTAAACGTCCTTTGGCCTCCAAATGTAGTTCCTCGTTATGTACTTCAGTTTGATAATTTCTTGTGTGGATCACTAATGCCGACATGGCGTCCGATCGGGGAACGTGCCGACACAACTCGTCGGAAGCAGTAGCCAAGGTGTTCACTCAAATAAGAGTTATTACTTCCAGAAAACACGTATAATACAACAGATACAACAGATAAAACTGACTTCTCAACCCTTTTATACGCAAAACTATCATCAGCCTTTCTATCCCTTTGTGGTAATTTTGAATTAATTAAGTTATATTATTTAAAGCCTTGTCTATTCTAATTGACCTAATACAAAAGGCAATTGTAAAACGTCCGCTGTAACCACTTGGGTTTCTTTGAGATACTAGGACACTAAGACGCCTAAAAAACGTGCTCCGAAATCGGAAAAACAAACATGCGATCGTGTTGTGACAGCACTGCCCACAGTACCCGCTTGGGTATGAAAAATGAGTCACTTCGTAAGCCTTCAGAAAATTGCATGTGGTTCAAGATTCAAAATGTGTACGAGGTCAGCTTCTATCAGTAACAATGGGTTGGTGAAAACTGAATTTCTCTATAAGTGCTAATTTATCCTCGCCCCCCCCCCCCCTCTCCACCACCGCCCCTGTTCCATGCGGCCCGATGTGTCGCTCTACGATGTCAATATTGGCTCTTAAGCAAAAACGTTTGACGTCCACTTAGGTAGTCGATTGACTAGTAGTGGTTCCTAGATCAAGAAACACGACAATAACTAGGACAGCGGTGTGCCGACCATACGCTTCTCCATACTGCAACCAATGATGGCACTGGTGAATATGACACGGCGGTCGGTCGGCTCCGACTGGTCCGTCCAGGGCCAGAACACTGAACTTTTTGTATCTGAAACTTAACTGCCTGAAGAGTGGAATATGGAACCAGTGCAATCGCACCCCTGTCTCTGAGAAAACGAAATAGTAAAGAAAAAATTAGTTTACTCATGTTGAGTTCGAAGGAGCGACCTGTAGTGATTACTTAGAAGAAGATAAACGTCTTCGCCGACGTTGCTATAAAAACTTTCATGAGTGATGATATATTTCATATGGAGATATCTAGCAAAGTTATGCCTTCTATTTGTCAGATAGAAGGTGGTATTGCCCTGTTGCACACAGGTGCTAGGTAGTGGTTAGCTCTTCAGTGCTTTCATCTGTATGCTGCTGCACGTTAACTTGAGATACGGTGCTGTAATAAAACGATTTATGAAAGGAAGCCTCTAAGTATCCTGTTTTTAATTATTGCCGCGCGGAGTAGCCGCGCGATCTATGCCGCCTTGCCACGGTACACGCGACTGTCCCCGTCGGAGGTTCAAGTCCTCCCTCGAACATGGGTGTGTGTGTTGTCCTTAGCGTTAGTTACTTTAAGTCAAATTGAATAGTGTGTGAGCCTAGGGACCGATGACCTCAGCAGTTTGGTTCCATAAGAAATTACCACAAATTTCCGGATTTCCTATTAATTATTTTGGCTTTTGCCGAGTCTGTCACGTATCTACATTGGATAACCTTTTTGTAGGTTGATGTATGACAATAGATGGCTGGCTACATTACTGTATTCATAGGCATTAAGTTATATATTACTCCGTAACTTATATTAATATAATGCAATGAATGAACTTTCGTAGGTTTGTGAGTCAGGATTGCGTTTTGGTTTCTCATGTTCATTATTATTTGCCTACCGACGTCCTTGTACTCAATCGAAGGTGCGGACTGTAATTATTTTTGAGGGTTTTCCGTTGGTATCCTACATAATATTCACGGCCGTGATACAGGCTATCACATCACCTAATTTTTTTGTGCACTAAATGTGATGCGTTGCACTATCATGGTATAATTTTCAGATTACTAAAAAAATATTATCGTAAAGTATAACTTCTGTTTTTCATGATAAGTTTGAAAAGAAATATTTTTCTTTTGTAACTATGTTTGTCGCTTACTTAGCGATACTGTCAAAAAAAGGCACTTGCAGTTTTGTAATGATGTAACATAGGTGTCGCAAATATACTGTATAGGGTTTCATAGCAGTATTCTGTCACGAAGAAATAATTAAAAATACTTTATAAACATTACAGAATTTTTACTTACGTATATTTGGAATCATGGTTGTTATTAAATTACATATTTGACTTTTACTAATAGAATTTATATACTGCAGCGACACCTGTTGTGCTTGTGGTCAGTTCGTCTCAAGCATCGGCTAGTGATAACTATCCTTGTGGCGCCCTGGTAGCCAATGACGTGTCATGTTATGGGAATGATGTTTTTGGCAAATAGTGATGTACATAGTAATTTTAATTTTGAAGTGCCAACGCATGAGTCATTTCATGTTTTATGTATCTGAAAATACATTGCAAAGATTTTGTGTGTAGCTGGCACAAGACGTTCGCAATAAACTTCATGAAAGTACGTTATCATTTGCTTCTTTTGTGGGTTAAACTTTCATTATTTTTATAACAGCTTGTAGCACGACTTCTGGTGGTGATGAACAATAAAGTTTTTATAGCAATCTAGGCTACGAAATTCTTCTTCTCCTAATTAAAAAAAAAGAAAGTCTTTCAGTATATTCTGAACAAACGCTCTAGGTATTGAGATTCTCCTTCTGAAATATCAGCTTACTTGGATAGCACACGATCATATTGTTTTATGACGTAGCATGTATGTTGCATATACAGTTTTGGCGGGCTATACTTGCAGCCGTCATACTCATGTCTGAAGATGGTTCGATTCAACGGAAAGCAGTCATAACTTCAGAAATGTACGTAGTCAAGACGGACACTAAAATCTGTTAATTGACGTAAAGTAAAACACTAGAAGACTGAAGCATACGAAGGTGCAGGACTGCAACTACTGAGCGTTAGGTGGAGTTTAGTAAGAAACAGGCCTTAGCTGTAGAAAATTTACATCTACAACGTGATAAGGTTCACCGAACTAAGCCGGCCGGAGTGGCCGTGCGGTTCTGGGCGCTACAGTCTGGAACCGAGCGACCGCAACGGTCGCAGGTTCGAATCCTGCCTCGGGCATGGATGTGTGTGATGTCCTTAGGTTGGTTAGGTTTAATTAGTTCTAAGTTCTAGGCGACTGATGACCTCAGAAGTTAAGCCGCATAGTGCTCAGAGCCATTTGAACCATTTCACCGAGCTAAGTAGACAATACTTGTAAGAAGGGATGTTTGTAAGAAACAAAATGAGCTTAGTTAATGAGTCGAAAAACCAGTCAGCATACGAGGGGCGTTCAATAGATAATGCAACACATTTTTTTTTCTGGGACAGTGTCGGTTGAAAAATGCGGGATTTCTTGCGGAACACCGTGGAATTTTCCCGGTTCAACTCCTATAGTTTCAGGAGGTTCTGATAGGTGGCGGCGGTATAAGTAGCCTTCACAATGGCCTCTGTAACGGAGGTGCATTCGAAGCAAAGAGCTGTCATTGAGTTTCTTTTGGCGGAAGATCAGAGCATCGCAGATATTCGTAGGCACTTGCAGAATGTCTACGGAGACCTGACAGTGAACAAAAGCACGGTAAGTCGTTGGGCGAGCCGTCCGTCGTCATCGAACAAGATCGCACAAACCTGTCCGATCTCCCGGCCGCAGGCAGCTGCGACTCCTGCAATGTTGGATGGAACGTGCGGACACTCGTTCCACGTGATCGAAGGATCACGATCAAATATGTCGCTGCACAACTCAACGTCTCTGTTGGTAGTGCTGAAACACTCGTCCATCAGTTCTGCTACTCGAAGATGTGTGCCCGATGAGTTCCTCGCCGTCTAATAGAGGAACATAAAGAGCCGGCCACTGTGGTTCAAAATGGTTCAAATGGCTCTGAGCACTATGGGACTTAACAGCTATGGTCATCAGTCCCCTAGAACTTAGAACTACTTAAACTTAACGAACCTAAGGACAACACACAACACCCAGTCATCACGAGGCAGAGAAAATCCCTGACCCCGCCGGGAATCGAACCCGGGACCCCGTGCTCGGGAAGCGAGAACGCTACCGCGAGACCACGAGCTGCGGACCCGGCCACTGTGCCCGAGCGGTTCTAGGCGCTTCAGTCCGGAATCGCGCTGCTGCTACGGTCGCAGGTTCGAATCCTGCCTCGGGCATGGATGTGTGTGATGTCCTTAGGTTAGTTAGGTTTACGTAGTTCTAAGTCCAGGGGATCGATGACCTCAGATGTTCAGCCCCATAGTGTTTAGAGCCATTTGAACCATTTTGAACATAAAGAGCAACGAAGGACCATTTGTCTGGAACTGTTTGCGTGTTACGAGGCTGACTGTAACATTTAACAGGCGATGAAACATGGACTCATCACTCCGAACCAGAAACAAAACGGCAATCCATGGAGTGGCGCCACACCACCTCTCATCCGAAGAAAAAGTTCAAAACCGCACTCTCAACCAGTAAAACTATGGCAACGGTTTCTGGGACTCTGAACTGGTATTCTGTTTGATGTCCTCCCTCATGGTGCAACGATCGACTCGGAAGTGTACTGTGCTACATTTAGGAAGCTGAAGAAAAGACTTCAGTGTGTTCGTCGCCACAAAAATGCAAACTAACTCTCATTCTCCATGGCAACGCAGTGCCTCACACTAGTCTGCGCACTCGAGAGGAATTCACGCAACTTCACTGGGATGTTCTTCCTCTTCCACCCTACAGCCCAGATCTCGCACCTTCTTATCTCCATCTATTATCCCAATGAAGGATACACACGCGGGAAGCAGTACATGGATGATGGGAGGTTACTGATGCAGCAAGACGTTGGCTCCGACGTCGACCAGTAGGGTGGTGTCATGCAGGCATACAGACCCTTCCAGGTGGTGTAAGGCAGTCGCATTATACGGAAATTATGTTGATAAGTAGGTTGTTGTAGGAAAAAGGTTGGAAATAATTTGTTGTACCGGAATCCCAATTGAAACCACCCTGCTATCAGAAGTTTTAGTTAGTTTTAGTTATGTCATGTTCTGTACATCATTTTCCCGATTATTTTATCGATATGATGTGGAACAAGTCAGATTACAAGATATATATACACACACGAATAGTGCTAATATTAATACACTACTGACCACTAAAATTGCTACACCAAGAAGAAATGCAGATGATAAACCTGTATTCATTGGACAGATATATTATACTAGAACTGACATGTGATTACATTATCACGCAATATGGGTGCATAGATCCTGAGAAATCAGTAGCCAGAACAACCACCTCTAGCCGTAATAACGGCCTTGATACGCCTGGGCATTGAGTCAAACAGAGCTTGGATGGCGTGCACAGGTACAGCTGCCCATGCAGCTTCAACACGATACCACAGTTCATCAAGAGTAGTGACTGGCATATAGTGACCAGGCCACCATTGACCAGGCGTTTTCAATTAGTGAGAGATCTGGAGAATGTGCTGGCCAGGGCATCAGTCGAACATTTTCTGTATCCAGAAAGGCCTGCAACAAGCGGGCGTGCATTATCCTGCTGAAATGTAGGGTTTTGCAGGGATCGAATGAAGGGTAGAGCCACGGGTCGTAACACATCTGAAATGTAACGTCCACTGTTCAGAGTGCCGTCAATGCGAACAAGAGGTGACCGAGACGTGTAACTAATGGCACCCCATCCGCTTCCAATGTGCGTTCACTGCGATGTCGCAAACACGGATGCGATCATCATGATGCTGTAAACAGAACCCGGATTCATCCGAAAAAATAACGTTTTGCCATTGGTGCACCCAGGTTCGTCGTTGAGTACACCATTGCAGGCGCTCTGGTCTGTGATGCAGCGTCAAGGGTAACCGTAGCCATGGTCTCCGAGCTGATAGTCCATGCTGCTGCAAACGTCGTCGAACTTTTCGTGCAGATGGTTGTTGTCTTGCAAACGTCCCCATCTGTTGACTCAGGGATTGAGATGTGGCTGCACGATCCGTTACAGCTATGTGGATACGATGCCTGTCATCTCGACTGCTAGTGATACGAAGCCGTTGGCATCCAGCATGGCGTTCCGTATTACCCTCCTGAACCCACCGATTCCATATTGTGCTAACAGTCATTGGATCTCGACCAACGCGAGCAGCAATGTCGCGGTACGATAAACCGCAATTGCGATAGGCTGCAATCCTACCTTTATCAAAGTCGGAAACGTGATGGTACGCATTTCTCCTTACACGAGCCATCACAACAACGTTTCACCAGACTAATCATTTGCATATCACAGCATCTTCTGTCTTGTCTGTAGCACGTCATCTTCGTGATGTAGCAATTTTAATGGCCAGTAGTGTATTACTGAAATTTTTAGTTCTACACATATTTTTTTTACCATTTCTGAAACAGAAACTCGTCCATGGAGTAGAAGGAGTTGTCCAAAAGAAATGATTTTAAGCTAGATTTAAAACTTGATCTGATACCTGCCAGACACTTTTAGTTGTTGGGCAAATGATGAAAGATTTTTGTTGCTGAATAATGTACTCCTTTTTGAGCAACTGACTGCTTCAATAACGTATAGGAAAGGTCATTTTTCCCTCTAGTGTTGTACGTACGAACATCACTGTTCTTCGCCGATTGGGATGGATTATTTTTAACGAATTTCATTAGCGAATGTATGTACTCTGATGGTGCAGTTAAAATACCTAACTCCTTGAATAGGTGCCTACATGACGTCCTTGGATGAACACCACTAATTATTCTCACTGCTCTCTTTTGTGCAATCAATACTTTATGTCTAATTGGTGACTTACCCCAGAAGACTATTCCATAAGACTTTATTGAGTGGAAATATGCAAAGTACGTTAGAAATCTGATCTGAATACCAAGACTAGTGATTATATGAAGAGCAAAAGAAGCTGAACTTAGTTGTTTGATAAGCTCAGTAATATGCTTCTTCCAATACAAGTTGTCATCAATGGGAACACCTAAAAATTTGGAGAAATCTACCCTGTTAACTGAGCCCTGTTCATATGCTACATCAATTGTCGGTATGACTCTATTCGGTGTACAAAACTGGATATGGTGAGTTTTTTCAAAATTAAGGGAGAGTCCACTTTCTGAGAACCACTTAATAATTCTTTGAAAGACATGCTTAACAATATCTTCAGCTGCTTTTTCTGGAATGGGATTTATTATAACACTCGTGTCATCTACAAAAAGTACTAGTTCCGCTTGCTGAACGTTAAGTGGGAGGTCATTCACATGAATAAGGAACAGCAGAGGACCGAGAATTGAACCGTGTGAGACTGCCTTTGTGATAACTCCCCATTCACCAGAATTTACCACCCTCCCAACATTGTTTGTGCTATTCAGCAGTCATAAGATTCTGACACTCTGAATTTGGCACTGCATTTCACTTTCTTCGAATTCCGTACGATAGTACCAAAGTTTTCGTCTTCCCATCGTATCCCCGACATGCTCTAAGGGTGACAAATTGGAGGACTGGTCAGGCCAATCAAAGATCCGTACATTCCTCAAGGCGATTGTGGTGTGAACTGCAGTATGGAGTCTTGCATTACTCTGCTGAATATGCCATTTGGTACCCTGGTCTTGAACTGTCTGGCACGATAGGGTTTAGCAATCTTGGCACGTACTGGCATGCATTTAATCTCTGTTAAACAATTACCAAGTCAGTTCAAATGGTTCAAATGGCTCTGAGCACTATGGGACTCAACTTCTGAGGTCATCAGTCCCCTAGAACTTAGAACTACTTAAACCTAACTAACCTAAGGACATCACATACACCCATGCCCGAGGCAGGATTCGAACCTGCGACCGTAGCGGTCGTGTGGATCCAGACTGTAGCCCCTAGAACCGGTCGGCCACCCCGGCCGGCTCCAAGTCAGTCTTGTTAACATATCCAACTGTTCCACAAACCATAAGAGGAGTTGGAGCGGTGTGGGTCTCTAGAGTTGTTGCTTCTCTGATCTTTCACTGGATCTTCTATAGGCACAATGGCTTCCTTCTGACCGCCACAAACAGAAACATGAAGGAATAACACTCAAAGTTCCAATTGACTCTGACTCTATGGCATACAGGTTTCTGTTGTCTGTGCTATGGTCGTTGTCTCTGGTATGGTGTCAGCGTTAAACGACGCATGGTATATCTCAACACTGCTCGCAGCAATCTGTTCCCGATGATTTGCGAAGACACTCTTCCTGTAACTTCTTCCAGGATATCAGCTACTGTCGTCCGTCAATTCGCCAGAGCTATAGTTGGAGTCACGAACGCTGGCGGACGAGCTTAGACCTGTCCTGTGCATCTACGTCGCGCAATCTCCGACGGGCAGTGAGTGTTCAGCTGCGTTCTGAGCGCTCTGCTGTAAATATCGGAACCAATACGAACATTAAATGTGATTGTAGCTCGTTAGTTGGTGAATTTTTATTTCGCGAGTGCGAGTTGTCATCGCTGGTGGTAGTGGTGGGCGACAGATACTACATATGCGATGGATAGAAATAATTTTGCCGTTACACGCTTTCTTGAAGCGCAAAGCACGTATATGGACGTGCCGCGACTGTCGCTTGGAAGCGACGACAGTGTGATCCCCATCTGTTACTCGATCTACGCGAATCGCCATGATTCGTGAATCTGACCATAGACGAGCAATCTTACGATCTTTTCGTGAAGCAGACCTTGTGGAAGGACTCTTTCCTACTCTTCTTGGCACACTGCTGTCTTGAGGCCATTTCGTCACTATTCGTTCAACAGTCATTGCACTGCACTGACGTGACAAAAGACATGGGATACTCCTAATATCATGTCGGACCTTGTTTTGTCCGCCACAGTGCAGCAACTTGACGTGGCGTGTACTCAACACGTTGTTGATAGCTTCACGCAAACACCACTGCTCTCGGTCGCTAAGTGAAGGCCGTCGGTCACTGCGTTGACCGCGGTAAGAGGTAATGCCTGAAAATTGGCATTCTCGGCACACTCTTGACACTGTGGAACTCCCTAATGATTTCCGAAGTGGAATCCAATGCGTCTATCTCCAACTACCATCCCGCGTTCGAAGTCTGTTAATTCCCATTGTGCAGCCTTAATCACGTCGGACACCTCTTCACATGAATCACCTGATACAAATGACAGCTCCGTCAGTGCATTGCCCTTTTATATCTTGTGCACTCGATACTACCGCCATCTGTATATGTGCGTATCGCTGTCCCATGACTTTCGTCACCTCAGTATATATTCTACTGTCGCTGCGATCTGTTGGTACGATGCTCCCGTCTACGTCAAGCCCTGTTTCGACATTTCTCAGAGTCTGAAAGATGGCGACAAGCTGCTCATTCACGTCCTTTGGGCATGCCGTGTTGCGCAATACATTTGAAACGTTCGGGTAACGTTAGAGAACTCCAACAGCCCGCAAATATTCACATGATTCTTCGTACGTAGGAATGGCTCGATTTTGTAATGAAACTAAGCTCGAATAAGGATCAATTTTTAAACAACATACCCTAAGAGCAAGGATATACTGGAATATTGCACCAGCGGAAAAATGCTCCTATAGGAGCACAAAAAATGCGAATATTTTCCTGTTTATTTAAAAGACTTTGACTTAAAAGTAGGGGTACCAGCTGCTTCATTCTACCTTCCTCAGCGCCTCTAAAATTTTTCTCAAAAATTTTGGCATGCGAACATTTTCAATCTTTTTTTAACAATCATTTCATCTCAGTCTTCGAAAACTTCCCCTAACTACTCATTCACACGCATTAGTTCATCGCTGTAAGTCGTTCATACTCATCCGCTACCAGCTGCCCTTTCTCACTCATTCAATCAGCCCAACTCATTGTCATCATCTCTTTGTGTCTCTCTGTCACTGTCTCCTGAGTCACAAAGTCCCCTTCGTTCTACTCTACTATCTACGTGTCCTCTCACTGACACTGTCTCCCTTTTCTCATTTCTTCCTTTCCTACTACTGCTGTCTCTTCTCATTATCATTGTCTCTCTCTTCTTCGTTATCACTGTCATATTCTCTATCTCTCACACCCTTCCACTTTCTCTTTCTCTTTATTTCTCCCCCACCCCTCTGGCATCGTCTCTTTCGCTCTTTTCCTAGCATTGTTCTGTCACTGTCAGCTATGTTCTACTGCCGCTGTGTCCTCTTTCTCTCACACTAACATTGTCTCCTTTCTATAACGCAATCACTGTCTACCATCTTCCAGTATTTATTACTTTTCCGTCAATTTGCCACTGCCTTTCTGTTTTAGCATAAGAAAGCGCGAATATGCTTGCATGCCAAAACCCTTGGGAACATTTTTAAAGGTGCTGAGCAACTTTTCAGCCAGTCTTTTAAATAAACAAGAACAAATTCGCCTCTTTTTGTGCTCCGATAGAAGCAATTTTTCGCTGGTTTCCTTCTTTCCCTCGGTGCAGCAGGTCATCTAACTCATATGAAAAGAACTGTATTCGTCAGTAAAATTTTACTTATGTGAAATTGAAATAGCGCAAAACTAATTTTAACCTCAGACCATATTTTACGTGCAAAAAATAAAAAAAGTGCTTCAGTACTGCAACGTGGGGTTCCCAAATGGTAACGGAGACACTTTCCATCATACTTCTCCTTGGTATGGCACTTTATAGTTTTCGCCTCACACCGGATTTTACGTGCGTATTTTACGTGTACAAATAGGGCGACTGGAAATCTCTGCACCTCGGAAAGGGATGATGATATGAAGCAAAATTTCAAGGTTGTTCGAAATTGGGATCTGAAGAATCCATCATAAAATTTACAGCCATCTGCTGTGAATAGCAGTCTCCGAAACCATTGTTCAGTTTTGGTACCATTAAAATTTGCTGCGGTTATTTATTATTTAGATTTCGCCTCATATCGGATTTCGCTTGTAGAAGTAGGGTAATTTTGAATCTCTGTACCTCTGTATCTCTGATAAAGATACCAAGAAAATTTTCGAGTGTGTTCGAGATCGGGATCTTAGGAATATACCGTAAAAATTTCAGCCATTTTCTGTGCATAGCCGTCTAGGAAACTCGTCTGAGTTTTGATCCGCTGGCGACAATATAGCGAAAACAATGTTTTTGTTTTTTTCTGAGGAACCGCCCTTGAACTAATGATGTCTCCATAAGTCCCACCGTAGACCACATCAAATGCAAAAAGAACCAACTGATTCGCTCCGTTTACCTAAGCAGGTGGAAGTTTGTAATATTCATAATTGGACTATGTACTTTAAAGTAGTGAGACTAAAATGATCGTTATGTTGGATATACAAATAGACCCTAGCCCAAGGCCTATCCGAATCACCTAATCCTACCTTTTTATCACTAATAGAACCCGAGGTATGAGCACCGGAAAATCCCTTTCTTGTATCCGGCGTTTTGGAATGTATTAGGTACGCATGCTGTCACGTGGCCCACCGATTGATAGAGCTCAGTCAGGGTGTTCATGGTGTAACATTTTCCGTTTTTATCATTGAATACCGTCTCAGACTTGTATATAGTTAACAGAGATGATGCCTGTAGACAAGCTGTACAACTCACTCTTGAGTTTATAGAACAGTGTTGATAACAAGTTAATTGTGATCATGAGCTTTGATTTACTTGCTGGCATTACGGTGCCCCACGCTTTCGCTATTAGCAGTGGGGTATTGTTTACCACCCCCATATCCGTATATAAATTATTAGCCGCAGATCTTCCCGAGCGAAAAGGTGCTTTGCGATTTCAACAACAGATTTGGTTCCAAAAAGCTACTAAGTACAAGATAACAAATTTACAAACACATTACATTTTAAGAAGTAGTACACGTAATAACCAAATTCTATATTTGCTAAATTACTACCAACGTTTTCTAACTGCCAACGCACGCTTTACTTCGAGGATTCTACGTGACAGAAACTTTCATCTTTGCCAGAACACTCGTTTCACCAAGCGATTTAACAGCCCATATTAAAACATTCCCGCGTTTTGTTTTCCCGTGCCGAGGCTCTGTAGTGAATGATGCGGGTAAGCGAACGTCTATAAACCCGTTAAAAATAGACTTCTGCAGCAACAAAAGTGCTGGCTGCACAGCCTGTGCTAGCCTGCTGGCAGACTGTAGCTAAACAGCTGTCCTCGTGTGATTTACCGTAGCCTGCAAGCACTCGGCACAGCTGAGTATACATTCACATCAGCTCAATCCTAATTCTCAATGGTAGTAAATCTAAACCAACTTACAATCTCTTTAAACTCAGGCAACGCGAAAAACAAACACCGAACTAATAACTGATCAACGAAATAGTGAATGTTACAGAGACACTGTTAGCTACTTAGTTTCCTGAACTGCCTGTTCACAAATAGTGATATTTCGAGTAACTTGTGGTAATTTTGGTAGTGACATTCATTGATGGAATGAGCTCGTGCTGTTCAGTATTGTTTAGAAAAAAGACATACCGTAACTGCAACAACGTTCTAGTGCCATTCTAGCTAGAAACCTAGGGTACGGTAAACACAAACGGAAAACTATATTGAGTTCCAGGTTACTGTGATAGTGATTCGAAATACGTAATAAATTCATCGACCTTTGTATATTGTACGCACAAGAATTATTGTACATACAAGAACTGTAAACAAAACTTAATGCACAGATATAATATTTCTTGAAGAGCAGTATTTTTGGTTACAAACATTGTTTAGCTTTAGACAGGAGTTAGCAGATAATCTATACACTACTTGAATTCACGTTTGCTCACACAATGTGCATATTACCATTTCTTAAAGTAATTAATACTCGTAAATGTCCCATTGTATGCTAACTAAAATAGTATATGACGTATTTTCGTTACTTTCAAGCACAAGGGTACTAAACGTCTGTAACACCACTCGAAGATGAGCACTTAGCCACTCAGAGCTAGGAACATTTTATGTTTAAACATCCACAAAAGAAATTATCGACTATCAGTCAGTTTCATGCCCGCAACACTATCGTCGATTTGATTTGAGTAAAATTTTTAGACGTACCCGTAGGAGTTCTGGCACTAGCGGGTAGAGTGATAAACTCCGACCCTTCAGGTCTCGGCTTGGTGCGGAGATTTTTCATCGTTTTAGCCGTTCCAGAACGGCCTTAGGTCCATTGAGCCATCTGTCATCGTCGACTTCTCTGACGTAATATCTTGATGTTGTCATCTACTGTATATGCCCAACTATTGGTTATATCCACAAATCAGATGGAGCAGCAGCTAACATCTTCACCGTAACGGCGACTAAATTTGGGATTTTCATAATAATTAATATTAACTCTTTGCGCTGTCGATCACCCTTCATTTGTTGCTGCATTACCGAAGACAAGGTAGTTAATAACGTCTTGGATGTTAGTGATTATTTACTAAACCACACGTAATTATGGAAAACACTTTAGTTTTTTATTAACAACATTCAATAATAATGGAATGATCATGAATGATTGCGTTTTGTATAGAAGGAAAATGGGGGTTGATCCTACAATTACTCTCAGCAAGTACGGCAACTAGTGTCTGTGAGTTTTATAGTTCGTCACGCAAAGATATTATAGCAAGGACTATGGTCCATTACTATACATCGATACAGTCATTCAAACTTCATACGCTTTTACTTTCACAAAGCTAAGTGTCCAGTTGCGTTTTTATATTCAATTCAACTTCCCTCGTATAGTCCACAGATCATATTATCAGTGTCGGTACCGGTTTGAATTGCCGCCATCGACGGTTTAACATCTGAGTGTGCTTGTAGGCTGAATAAGGGAGTTAGGCTTGACTCAGCTGATATAACAATTTATTAACGACGCCCTGCGGGCGGAACAGACAATGTAGTTGTTGTGGTCTTCAGTCCTGCGACTGGTTTAATGCAGCTCTCCATGCTACTCTATCTTGTGCAAGCTTCTTCATATCCCAGTGCGTACTGCAGCCTACATCCTTCTGAATCTGCTTAGTGTATTCATCTCTTGGTCTCCCTCTATGATTTTTACCCTCCACGCTAACCTCCAATACTAAATTGGTGATCCCTTGATGCCTCAGAACATGTCCTACCAACCGATCCCTTCTTCTAGTCAAGTTGTGCCATAAACTTCTCTTCTCCCCAATCCTATTCAATACCTCCTCACTAGTTATGTGATCTACCCATCTAATTTTCAGCATTCTTCTGTAGCACCACATTTCGAAAGCCTCTATTCTCTTCTTGTCCAAACAATTTTTCGTCCATGTTTCACTTCCATACATGGCTACACTCCATACAAATACTTTCAGAAACGACTTCCTGACACTTAAATCTATACTCGATGTTAACAAATTTCTCTTCTTCAGAAACGCTTTCCTTGCCATTGCCAGTCTACATTTTATATCCTCGCTGCTTCGACCATCATCAGTTATTTTGCTCCCCAAATAGCAAAACTCCTTAACTACTTTAAGTGTCTCATTTCCTAATCTAATTCCCTCAGCATCACCCGATTTAATTCGACTACATTCCATTATCCTCGTTTGCTTTTGTTGATGTTCATCTTATATCCTCCTTTCAAGACACTGTCCATTCTTTTCAACTGCTCTTCCAAGTCCTTTGCTGTCTCTGACAGAATTTCAATGTCATCGGCGAACCTTAAAGTTTTTATTTCTTCTCCATGGATTTTAAAACCTACTCTGAATTTTTCTTTTGTTTCCTTTACTGCTTGCTCAATATAGGGATTGAATAACATCTGGGAGAGGCTACAACCCTGTCTCACTCCCTTCCCAACCACTGCTTCTCTTTCATGTCCCTCGACTCTTGTAACTGCCATCTGGTTTCTGTTCAAATTGTAAATAGCCTTTCGCTCCCTGTAAATTACCCCTGCCACCTTCAGATTTGAAAGAGAGTATTCCAGTCAACATTGCCAAAAGCTTTCTGCAAGTCTACAAATGCTAGAAACGTAGGTTTGCCTTTTCTTAATCTAGCTTCTAAGATAAGTCGTAGGGTCAGTATTGCCTCACGTGTTCCCATATTTCTACGGAATCCAAACTGATCTTCCGCGAGGTCGGCTTCTACCAGTTTTTCCATTCGTCTGTAAAGAATTCGCGTTAGTATTTTGCAGCCGTGACTTATTAAACTGATAGTTCGGTAATTTTCACATCTGTCAAAGCCTGCTTTCTTTGGGATTGGTATTATTATATTCTTCTTGAAGTCTGAGGGTATTTCGCCTGTCTCATACATTTTACACACCAGATGGTAGAGTTTTGTCAGGACTGGCTCCCCCAAGGCTGTCAGTATTTCTAATGGAATGTTGTCTACTCCCGGGGCCTTGTTTCGACTTAGGTCTTTCAGTGCTCTGTCAAACTCTTCACGCAGTATCATATCTCCCATTTCATCTTCATCTACAGCCTCTTCCCTTTCTATAATATTTCCCTCAAGTACATCACCCTTGTATAGCCCCCAATATACTCCTTCCACCTTTCTGCTTTCCTTTCTTTTCTTAGAACTGGGTTTCCATATGAGCTCTTGATAGTCATACAAGTGGTTCTCTTTTCTCCAAAGATCTCTTTAATTTTTTACCCCTAGTGAGATAAGCCTCTACATCCTTATATTTGTCCTCTAGCCATCCCTGCTTAGCCATTTTGCACTTCCAGTCGATATCATTTTTGAGACGTTTGTATTCCTTTTTGCCCGCTTCATTTACTACATTTTTATATTTTCTCCTCTCATCAATTAAATTCAATATTTCTTCTGTCACCCAAGGATTTCTACTAGCCCTCGTATTTTTACCTACTTGATCCTCTGCCGCCTTCACTACTTCATCCCTCAAAGCTACCCATTCTTCTTCTACTGTATTTCTTTCCCCCATTCTTATCAATTGTTCCCTCATGCTCTCCCTGAAACTCTGTGCAACCTCTGGTTTAGTCAGATTATCCAGGTCACATCTCCTTAAATTCCCACCTTTTTGCAGTTTCTTCAGTTTTAATCTACAGTTCATAACCAACAGATTGTGGTCAGAGTCCACATCTGCCCCTGGAAATGTCTTACACTGTAGAACCTGGTTCCTGAATCTCTGTCTTACTATTATAAAATCTATCTGAAACCTGCCGGTATCTCCAGACTTCTTCCATGTATACAACCTTCTTTTATGATTCTTGAACCAAGTGTTAGCTATGATTAAGTTGTGCTCTGTGCAAAATTCTACCAGGCGCCTTCCTCTTTCATTTCTTACCCCCAATCCACATTCACCTACTACGTTTCCTTCTCTTCCTTTTCCTACTATCGAATTCCAGTCACCCATGACTATTAAAATTTCGTCTTCCTTCACTATCTGAATAATTTCTTTTATCTCATCATACATTTCTTCAATTTCTTCGTCATCTGCAGAGCTAGTTGGCATATAGACTTGTACTACTGTCGTATGCGAGGGCTTCGTGTCTATCTTGGCCACAATAATGCGTACACTATGCTGTTTGTAGTAGCTTACCCGAACTCCTAAGCCGGCCGGTGTGGCCGTGCGGTTAAAGGCGCTTCAGTCTGGAACCGCGTGACCGCTACGGTCGCAGATTCGAATCCTGCCTCGGGCATGGATGTGTGTGATGTCCTTAGGTTAGTTAGGTTTAATTAGTTCTAAGTTCTAGTCGACTAATGACCTCAGAAGTTAAGTCGCATAGTGCTCAGAGCCATTTGAACCATTTTTTTGAACTCCTATTTTTTTATTCATTATTAAACCTACTCCTGCATTACCCCTATTTGATTTTGTATTTATAACCCTGTATTCACCTGACCAAAAGTCTTGTTCCTCTTGCCACCGAACTTCGCTAATTCCCACTATATCTAACTTTAACCTATCCATTTCCCTTTTTAAATTTTCTAACCTACCTGCCCGATTAAGGGATCTGACATTCCACGGTCTCATCCAGTTTTCTTTCTCCTGATAACGACGTCCTCTTGAGTAGTCCCCGCCCGGAGATCCGAATGGGGGACTATTTTACCTCCGGAATATTTTACCCAAGAGGACGCCATCATCATTTTGCCATACAGTAAAGCTACATGCCCTCGGGAAAAATTACGCCCGTAGTTTCCCCTTGCTTTCAGCCGTTCGCAGTACCAGCACAGCAAGGCCGTTATGGTTAGTGTTACAAGGCCAGATCAGTCAATCATCCAGACTGTTGCCCCTGCATCTACTGAAAAGGCTGCTGCCCCTCTTCAGGAACCATACGTTTGTCTGGCCTCTCAACAGATACCCCTCCGTTGTGGTTGCACCTACGGTACGGTTATCTGTATCGGTGAGGCACGCAAGCCTCCCCACCAACGCAAGGTCTATGGTTCATGGGGGTAGGAACAGACAATAATACACTGCAATCAATAACTCGTGCGAAGGCGTGAGAAAAGTTCAGTACGGTAAATTATTCCGTATCTAACACTTAGATTCACGCTTTACGTCAAGTAGTAGAACGTGGAACAGAAAACCACAATCAAAGAGTAAATCACAGAACAAATGTCGCTTGTGTATAGCGTCTCTGGCGTTCAGCGGGCAAGTTTCGCGGCACTGTACTTGCAAACACCCGCGCATGTCACGGCGCTGGACGATGACAGAAGACGCCACATCAGCCCCCATGGTGGAAGCGGAGCGTCATTCGAAAAAGCGTGCTGGAAAATTGACATGTCGTCCTTATCTTGAGGTGCGTGATGGTGGGTCAACTGCGGTCCCCGGCTGCGTGTGTGTCGGCGACGACATTGACGGAATGATCGCAGAGTGAGGCGGAAGTCGTGGTAGGTCAGGCGTCGTTGCTTCCGGAAAGACGTACGCCAGTTTCACGCGGTCAGTGGAGACTGTAGTCGGTTTCCCATTGATCAAGATGTCCACAGTCTTGCTTCCTCTGGTTACGACACGGTGTGAGCCGGAATGGTGGTTGGAGCGAGGGTTTAATAACTTCCGTTCGTAACATGACTTGTGTGCAGGAGGATAGGTCACGATGGACAAACGTGGCAGGAGTCCCGTGTCGGTGAGGTTGCTGCGGATGGAGGCGAGCCACATGTCGCAGTTGGCGGAGAAATTCCGGCTGGTCGCCCGTAGGATTCGGCAGAAGGTCGGTAGCCACGAATTCTCCCGGCAGGCGTAATGCTTAGCTGTAAACCAATTCGGCTGAGGAAGCATCCAGTTCTGGCTTGAATGTGCTTCAGAGTCCAAGTAATACGACAGGAAGTCCTTTGGTCCATCTGGTGACATGACACATCAGGGCAGCTTTTAGGGTACAGTGCCATTGCTCTATTAAACCATTGCTGGCAGGGTGATAGCTCGTCGTCCGGTCGTGAAGGATGCCACAAAATTTTGTCAACTCCAGAAACAAATCGGACTCAAACTGACGTCCCCTGTCTGTCGTAAAGTGCAGCGGGCAACAAAAACGTCACACCCTGTGTGTGATGAAGGTGAAATCGATAGTTTCTGCCGTAACATTGTCCACTGGTGCAGCTTCCGGCCATCGAGTGTACCGATCAATCATCGTAAGTACGTAACGGTGACCATCGGCTGATGACAGTGGGTCAACAATGTAAAGGTGGACACGCGTGAATCGTGCTGTCGTGATTGGAAAGCATCCTACCGGTGAGTGGACGTGGCGATTTATCTTGCTACGCTGGCATTTCAACAGCATCTCGTCCGTTCGCGGCAGTGCGTTTGCATTCCAGGCCACACGTAACGCGTTGTTACTAAGCGTGTCGTAGCTCGTATGCCTGGGTGACGTAAGTTGTGCAGCGAATGGAAAGGGTCCTTCCGTAATTCCAGAGGTAGGAAGGGTCTCCGCTTCGATGTGGACACGTCACAATATAGCTTTACGCCGCTTCCAGGAATGTCTACCAGCTGCAGGTCCAGCGCTGATTCACCATTTGACAGAACCGCTCGTAATTCCGCATCAGCTTGCTGTGCTGCAGCGAGGTTGGCGTAATCGATCGTATTAGCGATGATGCTGACTCTGGACAAACAGTCGGCCACTACATTGTTGATCCCAGACACATGACGTGTATCAGTGGTAAACTGAGAAATAAACATGAGCTGGTTGTGTTGTCTGGAGGAACAGTTCATGTTGTTCTAACGGAATGTATTTGTTAGTGGCTTGTGATCCGTAAAGATAACAAATTCACGTGCTTCTATTTCGGTCTGAAGTACTTGACAGTTTCGTAAATGGCCAGAAGTTCTCTGTCGTATACGCTCCAAAGTCTCTGTGAAATTGCCAACTCGCGTGAAAAAAATGCGAGTGGCTGCCACGTGTCACTACACTGTTGTTGCAACACAGCGCCGACTGCGGTCTGGCTAGTGTCGACTATCAGTGCTAACGTGGCGGTAGGATCTGGATGTGCCAGCAGGGCTGCGTTAGCGATGCTTTTCCTGGCCGCTTCGAATGCGACAGTCATTTCGTGAGTCCAAGTTATGGGCGCGTTACGCTTGGCTGTCGGACCACTTAGCGCTGCGACTAAAGGTTCCTGTAGCTCAGGAGAGTGTGGTAAATTGCGGCGGAAAAAATTTAACACCCCGAGGAAACGCCGTAGTTCCTTAGCTGTAGCGGGCCTCGGAATGCGCGAAATGGCTTCCACCTTCTCAGGTAGTAGTAGCGATCCTTCCGCAGAAATTCTATGTCCGAGAAAGTCTACTTCAGGTTAGCCAAAGACACGTTTTGAGGTATTGAGCACGATTCCGTAGTGTTCCAATCGCTTGAATACTTCGGTTAGATGGTGGCGATGTTCCTCAGGCGACGACGAAAAAACCAAAATGTCGTCCAGGTATGCAATCGCAAAAGGTAAACCCTGTAGCACAGAATCTATGAAGAGCTGCCATGTCTGTGCGGCGTTCCTTTGTCCAAAAGTCATGAACATGCTCTGGAATAAGCCAAAAGGATTGATGATGGCAGCCTTTGGAATGTCACCTTCGGCTACAGGTATCTGTGTGTAGGCTTTTGCACAGTCTAACACAGTGAACACTACTGAACCACTCAATGCGTAATTGTAATCGCGCAACAAGGGTACGTGATAACGATCGGGTATTGTCCTGGCGTTCAGGGCTCCATAATCGCCACACGGCCTTCATGCACCTTCCTTCTTTGGCACTAAATGTAATGGTGAGGACTAAGGGCTGTTGCAAGATCGGATTACACCTTCGCGCAGCATACAGTCAAATTCTGTCTTTGCTATTTTGAGGCGATCTGGGGCTGCGGCCTACAAGAGGTAGGGGGTCCATCAGTAGTCTCAATATAATGGACGGTATCATGTGTTACCTCCTTAGGTGCCCCGGGTGGTCGTATCAGGGCTGGAAATCGTCGTAGCAGCTCCGCAGTATAGACAGCGGCATCTCGATGGAATCCGGAAGTTGTTAGGCCGGTGGTGTTGTCAACGAGGCGAGAGTTCCTCATGTCAGACAGCAGATTATAGTGGGCGAGGAAGTCGGCTCCGATGATTGATTCGGCAACGTCCGCGACGGTGAAGTCCCACGCTAAAGCGCGCCGCAACCCGAGGTTGAGTTCCAAGCGCATCGTGCCATAGGTCGTAATCCGGGAGTTACTAGCAACTGTGAGGCAAATGGGCGTAGACGGTCACTTCTGACGTAGCATGGTTCGAGGAAAGATTGACAAATCGGAACCAGTGTCTACTAAGTACTTCCAGGTGGAGCGTCGGTCACTCACAAACAGGCGCCTGGATGTCGGACAGCAACAGGATGAGTCGCTCACTTCTGATCGCCGCTGCCGTTTGGGTAAGCGCAGGGCGTCGTGCTTACTCGCCAAACTTGCGGTGGTACCAACAGACTGTTCTGGCCGTGTCGTAGACGAGGCTGTCGATGATCGGCTGCGTGAGCGACGACGGAATCGATGTCGGCCCCTGTTGTCCGTGTCGCGGCAGCGTAACAGCTCGCTGATTTGCCGTGATAACAAGTCCACTTTGTTGGCGAGAACATCATAATCAGCGAGTGAAACAGTTATCGCCGCGCAGGCGCACACCGCGGTGGCGGAGCTAACTATTGACGGCGTCATTGCCTCTTGGATCTTATCAGCTAATTCGGCCACTGCATCTAAAGACGCGTCAGTCTGCGACAGCACGATTGCCTTCACTGGTGGTGGTAACCGGCTGCTCCAGATCGTGCGCAGTAAGCTGTCCGGGACTGTACCTGCGTCTGTTTTACTCCGCAGATGACGTAGGTACTGTGGATGTTTCTTGTCGCCGATGTCCTCTTGGGTAAGCACCTGCCGGATTCGTTCTTCTTGCGAAGCGGACACGCGCAGAATTAGTACTGCTTTCGCCGGCCGGAGTGGTCGAGCGGTTCTAGGCGCTACAGTCTGGAACCGCGCGAGCGCTACGGTCGCAGGTTCGAATCCTGCCTCGGGCATGGATGTGTGTGATGTCCTTAGGTTAGTTAGGTTTAAGTAGTTCTAAGTTCTAGGGGACTGATGACCTCAGAAGTTAAGTCCCATAGTGCTCAGAGCCATCTGAACCATCATCCAACACTGCTTTCAATCGGCAGGCTAATTATGATGTCTTCAATCTCAGCGGCGTACTGGTGATCTAGGTGGCTGACCACCAGCGCGAATTTCGTGGCGTCTACCGTGATACCCGTGTAGGAAAAATTTGCTTCAACTTGCGCAAACCACAGGTACGGATCGTGCGGCCAGAAGGGTGGTTGTCGCACCGCTAGACGCGACACAGAAGTATTTGTCGGCTCTGGCGGATTCGCCATCTCAATTTCTTGCAAGGACTTCTCGTAAATTCAGCGTGCACGCAGGAGATCATGTCACGGTCACCACCTTGTCGGTGGTTTAACATCTGCGTGTGCTTGTAGGCTGAATAAGGGAAGTAGGTTTAGCTGATGTAACAATTTATTAACGAAACAACAAATCATATCACAACTTTGCCGCACGCACAGATGGGACATATTGTGTATACAAGAAACACACAAGAAAGAAGGGGCAATAAGACCAGAAATAGAAGGAATGAAATTAGCCATAGAAAATCCACATCCTAAATATGGCAGCGCTGTCTTCACAAAACCTGAGATGGTCATAATATCAACTAACAGAACTACATACAATAACATAGAATTACTGACTGTCGAGTGTAGCACCTTCACCGTAACGTCAGTATACAAGCCGCCCGGAGAGAAGTTCAAATGGCTCTGAGCACTATGGGACTCAACATCTTAGGTCATAAGTCCCCTAGAACTTAGAACTACTTAAACCTAACTAACCTAAGGACATCACACACACCCATGCCCGAGGCAGGATTCGAACCTGCGACCGTAGCAGTCCCGCGGTTCCGGACTGCAGCGCCAAAACCGCTAGACCACCGCGGCCGGCGAGAGAAGTTCAACTTAACTTTGCCGCCAAACTTCAACAACCAGAAAACACAGTTCACCTTAGGAGATTTCAACTGCCACAGCACATCATGGGGCTACAAACATACAGACGACAACGGACATAAATTAGAGCAATGGGCGGAAATAAATAACTTATCCCTGATCCATGATCCCAAGCTACCATGCTCGTTGAGCAGCAAAATCTGGAAGCGCGAATACAACCCTGATATTTGTTTTGTAAGCGCAAACGTGGAAGACCGATGCTTAAATACTGCATACGCACCTCTTCCTAAAACACAACACCAACGTATCGGAATCCAAATATACGCTGCTTTGAGAACAACGAAAATACCATTCCGCAGACGCTTCAACTTTAAAAAAGCTAAATGGACAGAAATAAAAAATCTACACCCAATTCCAGAAAATTATCAAACTTTCGTAGAGACCCTCCAAAAGATTTCTCGAAGACACATACCCCGAGGCTGCAGAGAGCATTTCATCCCAGGTCTCTCTGACGAATCAAAGAACATCCTGAGGGAGTACGAAATGCTTTACGAACAGGACCCCTTTAGTGAAGAAGTAGTCCAATGTGGAGAACACTAATGGAAATGATTAGTGAATCAAGACAAAGGAAATGGGTCGAAACTCTGGAAAGAATGGATATGACCCACAGCAGCAAAGTCGCTTGGAACTTGATAAAAAAACTTAATTGTGACTCTGGGACAGCTAAACAATGCTCTTCAGTAACACCCAATCAAATTTCCCACCAGCTCCTACTAAATGGAAAACTCAACAAGAAATACAAAATTGTTCAGGCTTTCGTGGCCACTTGTTGACAAACTGCCTATTGGCTTCTGTCTCGGGTTCTTCGGCCGACGTTCATCTAATGATTTTTCTGACGTCGCTCGCTGGCGAAACGTCAGAAAAATCATTACATGAACGTCGGCCGAAGAACCCGAGACAGAAGCCAATAGGCAGTTTGTCAACAAGAAATGTCAGAAAATAAAAATCAGCATAATTCAGAGTCAAGAGTCAAGCATGTTCGAAATACCATTTACCATGAAAGATCTTAATCATGGAATGAACTCAATGAAAAACGGGAAAGCAGCGGGAGTCGACGATATATGCGTGGAACAGATCAAACAGCTCGGACCTAGTGCCAAGCAATAGGTCCTGCAGCTCTTTAATCATTGCTTAAAAACGTGTAAGATCCCAAAGATGTGGAGGAAATTGAAGGTAGTGGCGCTACTAAAATCTGGGAAAGACGCAGGTCAACCGAAGAACTACCGCCCAATAGCACTCCTGTGCCATCTGTACAAACTGTACGAACGAATAATCCTAAACCGCATAGCAAATATCGCAGACCAAAAGCTCATTCCCCAACAGGCTGGATTCAGACCCGGGAAATCATGCACCAGTCAAATCCTAGCACTCACAGAACACATAGAGGAAGGGTTTGAAAACAAACAAATAGCAGGTGTAGCATTGGTGGACTTAAGTTCTGCATACGACACCGTCAACCACAGAAAGCTCAGGGAAAAACTGTACTGTACATTTAAGGATCATCAGTTCACAAAAATCATTGAATCTCTGCTGCAGAACAGTCAGTTCTATGTAATGCTGGACGAAAAAAAAAGCCGATGGCGTCGACAAAAGAACCGTCTCGCCCAGGGCAGTGTGCTGGCCCCCCTATCATTTAACCTATACACCAATGATCAACCAACACCGGAACGTACTACCCATTTCTTGTATACCGATGATCTGGCCATTACAGCGCAAGGAAATAGCTTCGAGGAAGTAGAAGGGAAATTTATACCTGGAACGAGCTGGGCGTTCCCTAATCGGCCCGCGCCGAATCGAGTGTTCCGTCTGTGGTCCGCGCCCGCCAGACTCAGCTTCAATGGACCCCTCCAGTCGCAGAAGTTCCGACTGCCGTCCGCGCCCGTTTTGGCCGTCCTCAACGGTTGTGGTCGTCATCTGAGGTGACCTCTGCACCAATTATTCTGAATTTTCCGGTCTGGTACGTACAGGTTTGGTGATTTTCTCGGGCGTCCAGAACCGAACGTAAACTACTGTCCGATTTACCCACAGCTACTAAAGGACTGCTGTATGGAGAGGTGGAAAGCTCAATAATACCCCATTACAACATCCTTCGAATTTCCTTCGCCACCTTTTCATTTTTTGCCCAAGGTATTGAGTATGATGCTTTACAGAACGTCTGATGAGGGCATATATCCACCTCGTACTCATAGTCCTTTATAACACCGTCACCTAAGAACCGGCTTTACAAATCGCTGACCACATCAGGGCTGACGAAAGGTAAAAGGCTGAAATATTCCGCGATTTACTCGATAAAATACACGGTCATCCATACGACCCCAAATATGACGACGACCACGAGGAAATTATTTTTAGGGCACTTCATTCACTTCTGTAGAAAAATACTACACCATCCCCGATCATCCACTATTGAAAGAAATAACAGAATACGAGACAGCCTCTGCCATACCAAGCTGCAAAAATATAGATCCTGGAAATGAATGCATTGTAATATTTCATCTCATCTACCACAGGGACATGTTCAAACAGTAAAACCTTTATTTAATGCACTTTTAATTCAAAAGCCTGTTGCATCCCAGTTGAAACGTGCATAAATTAGAATAATTCCGAAACCGGGAAACCCCAAAAACAATCATACAGATCTATCAGACTACTTTCAATAATTGGCAAAACCTTTAAAGCAGTCATTAACAACAGACTAAAAAAGACGCAGAAGACAACAGCATTATACCACACGAATAAAATGGTTTCAGTCACAGTACCGCTGATACGTTATTAAGAGTAACTAGAAAAGTAGCAGAAGACTGCAACTTAACAGGTGTGATTGCTGCTCTCTTTCTGGACATAGAAAGCGTCTTCGATAAACTATAACATGCCGGACTTCTTCACAAAATGCTAAAAGCAACTTCCCATCTGAAATAGTACAAGTAGTAGCTAACCTAATTTCTAAGTAGGAAAGTACGAGTTGGAGATTAGAAATCATCTTATTTCACAATCAAAGCGGCAGTCCCTCAGGATGCCGTCATCTCCCCATTGTTATGTACGTTATATACAGCTGACACCCCTAGACTAGGGTGACCAAACGTCCCGGAAAACCGGGATTGTCCCGGTTTTCATCCCTGTGACCTGGTGTCCCGAAAATTTGTTTAGGGACGCTCAAAAGTCCCGGAATTCGGTTTTAAAATACATTTCGTGAAACTTTCTCAAATTTTTGGGATTTCGCTGTATTGAAGGAAATACAACTCAAGAAATTAATATATTTTATCTAATTTGTCTAAAACCTCCATTGTCCCATACTAGTAATCACGGTATCAGTATTGATACACTCAGGCAATAATTTACTTTGAGCGGTACTTTGGCCAACAAGTAGTAAGTTGTATTATTGTAACAGAGCTATGAAACCGTCCGATTGTCGCGCCACTTACTCACACACTCATTGTCAGATCAGTGTAGTAGCTGATATTTTGTCAGACAAACTGCAATAGTTTTTTCTCATATTAGTCGTATTATTGCTGCAGTACTATGAAACGCAATGCCGAAACGTGCCTGCAAGTTCAGTGACTGTTATTCCAAGGAGTGGAATTTCATTAAGAAAGTTCGTTTTGATTACGAAGCAGTGTGTTCCGTATGTAACTGTTTTATTAGTATAAGTCATGGTGGACGTTCCGACATAGTTGATCACATCAGGACAAAGAAACACATTAACAGATACAGTGCACTGAGCTGCAGTAAAACTCTACACAGTTATTTTGTGAAACATCAGTCAAGTGAAGAGACGAAAGTTCGAGCAGCCGAGCTTACACTAGCCTACCACACGGTAAAACATCACCAAACTTATAGATCTAGTGATTGTACTAATAAGCTTAACAGCATTATGTCTGATGATTCTTCCATTGCAAAAAAGTTTAGTTCAACAAGAACTAAAGTGTCAGCCTTAGTGAAAGGAGTTATTGCTCCCCAGAGTGTAAAGGAAAGTCTTGAATACATCAAAAAGTCTTCTTTCTACTGGATATCCACTGATGCCAGCAATCATAAGGCCACTAAAATATTTCCGTTTGTTGTTCAGTTTTTCGATATTAATCAGGGAATTCAGACCAAACTTTTGAAGGTGAGTTCCCTACCTAATGAAACATCTGACGAAATTTCAAGATTTTGTATGAATACTATCGAAATGTTTGATCTTGAGAAAAATAAATGTGTGACATTTTGTGGAGACAACACCAATACAAACTTTGGTGGTTTAAAAAGACAAGGCAAATGCAACGTATTTACCAAATTAAAGGCAACATTGCATGAAAACATTGAAGGCATAGGGTGCCCTGCACATGTTTTACACAATAGCGTGCAGACATTTGCTGATAGTTTAAGCTGTGATATTGAAACTATCGTCATGAAGGTATACTCACACTTTTACATATATACTGTTAGAACAGAGAGGCGTAAGGAGTTCTGTGGTTATGTGGGAACTGAATATATGAATGTAATGTGTCACTCGAAAACTCGCTGGTTATCACTGTTTCCAGCAGTTGCAAGAGTAATCCGCCTGTTTGAACCGTTAACAGATTTTTTCCTAAATGAAGACAAAGCCCCCAAAATATTGGTTCAGTTTTTCAGTAACCCTTTAAGTGAAGCCTACTTATGGTTCATTCACAGTCAGCTTAGCACTTTGCAGCATGGGATAAAGGAAATTGAGGGAAGCACGAAAAGTGTAATAGAGGTAAATGATGTTTTGAAAAATACTCTGGAAACTGTTACTAAGAGGAAAGAACAGCAGTTCATTTCTTTTAATGTTAAATCTGTCCTTAAAAGAGCAGAAGTATCGGAAGCAGCGGAAAGGAGTTTTAGAGAAGAAGTTTCATGACACTTGTGTAGAATATCTCAGCAAGTGGAGCGCCTCATATTTACCCTCATCGCCGGTGTTTGATTGGATGTTACTGAAGAGAGTGCCAAAATGGGAAAGTGTTGAAGGGACAGTTTCTTATTTGAAGAGTAAAGAGATTGAAATCGATGATTCCATTCTCTTTGATCAGTTCGGCATACTGACAAATTTTGTTTAAGGAAGTCTTCACAAGTGGAATGATGAAAAAAAAAAAAAAAAAAAAACACCATTGGGATGTCATGAGAAGTGGGTGAGTTTTTTTAAAAGCTGTGACTGTCTTCAGCATTACTCTGAGTTGGTAATAATTGCAAGGTATTTATTTGAAATCCCAGCCCATAATGCCAATGTGGAAAGAATATTTTCGTTCATAAATATCCAGTGGACTGATGAAAGAAACAGAATGGAGGTGGACTCTCTTGAAGCAATCCTGCAGATCCTGTACAACTACAAAATGGATTGTACCGAGTTTTATCACTGTGTCTCAAAGAACGAAGAGATGATCAAGAAGGCTGGAGGCAGTTAAAAATACCCTTTTCTCCAAGGAGAGTCAATTCCATCTACAAGTGCTCAGTAATATTAAAGCTTATGTTAATACTAATTGATTAAAAGTAAAATGGCTGTAAAATTTTGTAAAATCGTAATACATTTCTTTATTACTGTATACGTTTATTAAGTGCCATTAATTATACAGATAAACTAGATTATATCAATCTTTTGTATCCTCTTTTTAGTTATAATAATCGGGTTAACAAAATGTATCAACAAAACATTAATATTTAAAATTAAGAAACCTGGATGCATGTGGAATGAGGTGTCCATTGGCACCCTGGTGAATGTGTCCCGGTTTTCACCGAAAATAATTCGGTCACCCTACCCTAGACCCAGGTGGTAGAATGAAGATATAGCTCTGTACGTGGAAGACACCACTTATTGGTGCCATGCTTCCACCTGGAATGCAATCAATGAACATGCCAACAGCTACATCAGCAAACTTGCAACCTGGCTCAGTAAATGCAGAAACCAACCCATTCAATACAGAAATCATACTAATCGCCAACAACATGACGCCCACAAACTGAACATTCGTTTTGTCCACAAGAAATTACTCGACAATCAAACGTCAAATATCTTAGAATCTATGTAGATGAACTCTTAAACTGGCAGAAAAACATGACTGATAAGATTAAACAAGCTGAAAGCCGACTTAACTTAGTACGCCTCATGAAATACCGAACACGTGGAGTACAGCAACCAGTTGCTCTTCATACATATAAAGTATTTGTCCGACCCATTCTCTAATATGGATAGAAACGAGAAAGTAAGAGTTAAAGTATTATCTTAAGAGTAGTAAGGAAGATTGATTAGTGGTATTGATATTTATTAGTGTGTAAGAGGAAGCGCTGCTTGGAGGTGTTTATGTCGTAATTACGAGACAAAACATGTGAGAAGGAAAGGTTGGAGTCATGAGTTTGGTTTACATATGATATTATTAGTATTAGTATTAGTTATACAACTTAAACAAAGTGTATATTGGAGGAATGATGACAAAGATTGTACTTATTTGTTTCTTATTGCAAGAAGGACTTTGGAGAGGATTATAATATTTTGTTGTTGTGATACAACTTAAAGTAGGAGGGCAGGTACCTACTGATTAAAAAATACTTGTACCCACCCATAGACTGGAAATATTGTTGACGATAAATAGTAATGTAAATGGGTGGTATCTGTATCTATAATGATCAAACACTGTAGCACGGTTTTGACTCTATGAACCTAATGATGAAATCATCAGCTTATTTAGAGCTGTCAGTTTGCAAACGACCCAGCTAGTAGTGACGATAATCCGACTAGTCAATATAGAAGATTCTGCTCTGACTTAATTGCTGGGAAGGGGGGGGGGGTGAGAGGGGGTATGTGACGGATCGCGTGGCGCGTCAATCTACATTTATTTTATTTTCTTATCTGATATAAGTATAGAACTTTTTCATAAGTGATCACTGGTGAGCTAGCAAGCTTACTATGAGTGTGTAAAATGTATATCTATTAATGTTTTTGGAAAATGTGTTGCAGAAAGTTTTTATTGTGACACCACATAGCATCCTGAGGAGTTGGATGAGAGAAAGGTATTCAGTCAATGTTGCATGAGTGGCAACAGTTGGCTTACAATAAGTAAGCAGTCGTGGAGTGTTGATGCCAATGCAGCGATGTAAAGCCCTTGAAATGATAACTGTGCGATTTTAGTTCCTTGTTTGCACTGTGTACCGAAAGACGTATGCGCCACGCAAGGCTTTAAACGAAAGAACATTGTATTTGCTTTAACTGAAAATACTTAAAAGTTAGCCAGCGATTAAAGAGGCGCAGTACATCTATGTAAGTGCGGACGATATAGTTTCCTGAGTTACAGTATTGATGACTCGCGAGTCGTAAGCTGCAGTGGTTGAACTGGTGTTATTCATCAGTAATCGTTCATGCGAATTTAACTTGAACAGTTAGTTAATTTCTGAAAGAGATTATATGTAATTTTTTCGGCGCAATAATTATTCTTCAGAATTTATATGAACTCCATGTGAATTTAACTTGGCTGATACTCATCTCACAACAGTTCCTGCAAAGAAGACGTGATTTCGACGTCACATGCAACATTGACTACATCCTAGACTGTGATATCGACAATCGATGCCACAGGAAATAACGTATCTAGGGATACACTCCTGGAAATGGAAAAAAGAACACATTGACACCGGTGTGTCAGACCCACCATACTTGCTCCGGACACTGCGAGAGGGCTGTACAAGCAATGATCACACGCACGGCACAGCGGACACACCAGGAACCGCGGTGTTGGCCGTCGAATGGCGCTAGCTGCGCAGCATTTGTGCACCGCCGCCGTCAGTGTCAGCCAGTTTGCCGTGGCATACGGAGCTCCATCGCAGTCTTTAACACTGGTAGCATGCCGCGACAGCGTGGACGTGAACCGTATGTGCAGTTGACGGACTTTGAGCGAGGGCGTATAGTGGGCATGCGGGAGGCCGGGTGGACGTACCGCCGAATTGCTCAACACGTGGGGCGTGAGGTCTCCACAGTACATCGATGTTGTCGCCAGTGGTCGGCGGAAGGTGCACGTGCCCGTCGACCTGGGACCGGACCGCAGCGACGCACGGATGCACGCCAAGACCGTAGGATCCTACGCAGTGCCGTAGGGGACCGCACCGCCACTTCCCAGCAAATTAGGGACACTGTTGCTCCTGGGGTATCGGCGAGGACCATTCGCAACCGTCTCCATGAAGCTGGGCTACGGTCCCGCACACCGTTAGGCCGTCTTCCACTCACGCCCCAACATCGTGCAGCCCGCCTCCAGTGGTGTCGCGACAGGCGTGAATGGAGGGACGAATGGAGACGTGTCGTCTTCAGCGATGAGAGTCGCTTCTGCCTTGGTGCCAATGATGGTCGCATGCGTGGTTGGCGCCGTGCAGGTGAGCGCCACAATCAGGACTGCATACGACCGAGGCACACAGGGCCAACACCCGGCATCATGGTGTGGGGAGCGATCTCCTACACTGGCCGTACGCCACTGGTGATCGTCGAGGGGACACTGAATAGTGCACAGTACATCCAAACCGTCATCGAACCCATCGTTCTACCATTCCTAGACCGGCAAGGGAACTTGCTGTTCCAACAGGACAATGCACGTCCGCATGTATCCCGTGCCACCCAACGTGCTCTAGAAGGTGTAAGTCAACTACCCTGGCCAGCACGATCTCCGGATCTGTCCCCCATTGAGCATGTTTGGGACTGGATGAAGCGTCGTCTCACGCGGTCTGCACGTCCAGCACGAACGCTGGTCCAACTGAGGCGCCAGGTGGAAATGGCATGGCAAGCCGTTCCACAGGACTACATCCAGCATCTCTACGATCGTCTCAATGGGAGAATAGCAGCCTGCATTGCTGCGAAAGGTGGATATACACTGTACTAGTGCCGACATTGTGCATGCTCTGTTGCCTGTGTCTATGTGCCTGTGGTTCTGACAGTGTGATCATGTGATGTATCTGACCCCAGGAATGTGTCAATAAAGTTTCCCCTTCCTGGGACAATGAATTCACGGTGTTCTTATTTCAATTTCCAGGAGTGTAGTACGATAACCGAGACATGAGACAAAAATCACATCAGTAAACTCTGGCCTAATGGATAATGTCGTGGTTAACGGAATTTTTCATCTTAAGCGTTGTTAACACATTCTGGGAGTTTCTTATGAATGTAACAGAAGTATATTCCACAATATTCAATGACACTTAACATTTACACCTCATTAAAGAACGAAGGATGATATAAATAACTGGCTGTTCATTTCATAATACGTGGCGATTTCCGAGTGTGTGCTTAGGAAGGAACGTAAGAGGATAGTTTAAACCGCACGAGCGAAACGAGGAGCAATAACGTTCACATTCTTCCTTGTCACAAATATTTAGCGGGTACACTCATTTCACAAGACTTCCTGCAACCCAACGACACGTGCGGTTGATATACAGGGTATTTGAACAAGAAATCCCTAGTTTTATGTATAAATTTAATGGGGAAATTAATGAAAAATTACATCATTGAGTACATATCATGAAAGAGAATTCCTTCAAGTTTTGTTTAATTTAGTAGACGCCAACATGGGATTCATTTGTTGCCCTGCACAAGTCGAGACGATATTCCACTTATTCATCAACATTGCAAATGTAATTGCTCCAATCACTGCGGCGATTCGTTCCCGTAAATGATTGATATCTCTGATCTTTTCACTTTATACAAAATTTTTTATGTGGCCTCAAAAGAAAATATCCGTGGGTTTAAGTCTGGGCTTTGTGGTATCCAAGGTATTGGGCCAGCCCTGCATATCCACCTTCTTGGAAAGAGAGTGTCAAGGACCACACTCACATGGTTTCTGTAATGAGGTGGGGCACCATCTTGTTGGAAAAACACAAGCCCCTTTTCCGCCTCCGAACACACGAATTATGGATCTGTTCAACAGCATATTCAGAAGTTCTCGGTCTATCTGGTGATTTTGCCTTTAAAACACTACCGGTTTCCTTGAAAGACTTAAGCCA
The DNA here is from genome assembly GCF_023898315.1 of Schistocerca nitens. NCBI lineage: Eukaryota > Metazoa > Arthropoda > Insecta > Orthoptera > Acrididae > Schistocerca > Schistocerca nitens. Next base: position 388,122,006 of record NC_064620.1, read on the forward strand.
ATGACGGATAGTTTTTGCTGTAGGTGGTTCTGACGTCTAAAATTACGTTGCACTGTTGTAACTTGTAAGGTGGTCATAATTTCGCACCTTACAAGCACTCATCTACATACTTTGCTGTGATTTACAACCGGAATTAGATATCATTTGATAAGTTGTACATCGAACATATGAATATTTAAAGAAGACTGACATTGTCATGTACACCTTGTAAATAGTTTTTAATGCTTATTGCATGGAAGATGACAGAGTGTCTTTGTTATCAAAACAGCGTAATGAATGATTGCCTATACTAGTAGAGGTTGAACGCCAGTGGAAATGAAACGGCAGGCATAACTCAAGCCCTGGGTGGAAAAGCCCGCATAGGTGTGTTGGTCCTGCTTGACACAGGAGGTAGCAAAGACGGACAGTCGGGGCACCTGAGCGCTGAAGCACAATACAGTGGCGGGCGGCCGTTAGTGTAGCGGGGCCCAAAGGATAACCAGATAATACTTCGAAAATTCTGAAAGTCTTGGACGCAGCAGTCAGGAACGAGGAAGCGTTACCTCGGAAATCACGTAGGCTGGGTTATTTCCTAGGATATTTACTTTGAGAAGCGTACCGTTGTATGTGTTTCTTATTAACGGGGATAAGTATTTCCTCACAAACTTTCTGCACTGGACGACAAAAGACTGAAATATGGTTGGTCGGCGATCGGAAAAATGTGTAGAGATGGAGAATATTCTGTGGTTTCGAAAATATGATTCGCTTTCTGTAGTTACGAGGAAGGGGAGCCAAGCTTTGCCGGGAAGCCAGCAGTGGAGATAAAGTGGTCATCCGTTTTGAGTGCCCGTGTTTGACGGTCGCTTAATATCAGATTTTGTTAGTACAGATGGACTTGATGTTTTTGCTCTCAGGAGATTTTATAGCTAGTATGGTTAGGCACGATACTGTTGCGAACTTATACGATTCTGGACTTCGCCTCTGGGTAGGGAATCGTCATCGAGCAAGCAGCATTCAGTGACTGAGAGCACTTCCTCTGTCTATACTCACGTAGAGACATTATCTGAATTCTGTCATTGTGGCTGGGAGCTCGTGTTTCTTGTCTGTACAACACAGAGAGGAGAAGACAGTATTAGAGCATACTAGTCAGAGGACCGCCTTCTGCCGTCTTAGTCTTTGAAAGAGTTTTTTATTTTGTGGCTGTAGTTCTTCGATAATAACAGACATGTACGAGAACCATCAATCCGACGCCCCCGACACAGTATATGCGGTGATATTGCTAATTGCTTCGGCTTATTAGGGCTTAAACCTAAACAGCTGTGACCACTAACTTTTACTTCCACTGAGGTTGCACACCACTGTAGATCATCTTTAAAAGTAGTGTCTTCTAGTGTTTGGTACATAGATGATGTCAGCCATCCTACGTTATTTATATTAGATTGGGTAGCCACAAAAAGGGGCAGATTTGGGTAACTGATCGCTAATATTAGTTAGGAAAGACATTTGTGTCTCTTTATGTTGTGTAAAGGGGCTGTAATCTACAATAAACGTATAACAAGAGATAGCATTTATCGTTTTGTATTTACTAGTTCCCTTGATCATTCATTTATGTTTATATTGTAATTTATATGTTAAAGAGCAAGAAGGAGATCCTAAGATCTGCTTCAGGGGGTAGTCAGACAGGGCCAAATCTCCATTTTTGCGATCAGTATTTTCCGTTGCAAACATTCATTTTACACCTGCCTGGAGTAGCATCGTGGAAATTTATTCAATTTTCACAAGCCAAATAACACACTGCCCTTAATGTTGCACAGTACACATTGTTGCCAAGTTGCTCTGCACTGTACTGCGAGCATGCCTGGACTGAACGGAGGGAACAGAGAAAAAAACCAGCACTGGTGCCATCTCAAGGTCAAGTAGACCTGCCAACTGCAGGGGAGCCAAATTTGGAGAGTTGATGAATCAAATACCACAAACTAGAATAGTGTATGTCACTTTGTACAGATTCTAGGACACTTTAAATTAGGGAGTTCTTTTCAAACACACTGTATTTCTGCCGATAACGGCATGTGTGAGCTGGGACCCACGCAAGAGTGGCCCGCAGTGAACGCTAACGGAGGCCAACTCCAGTTACTGCGATTGTCAATATTACGTGTGATGTCAAAAAGACGGCATGTTTGCTGGATTTATTGTGAAAAGAGTATCACTCATTTAACTCTAATAAACTGTGAACAGTTACGAATTTTAACTTGGAGTCCAGTTAAATGAACATTTTTATCAGTGCAACACTAACCATTAATCCTTGCACATTCTAAAAGGGTTGGTCTTAGGCTCCTTTAGTTGGCACTGGTAGTGGAGCTAAGTTCGTTCTACCCTACATTCCATTGTTGCCAAATTTATCAAGATGGCGGCGATGACGACAGCCAGAATGGCAGCCTGTAGACTTGGCAACAGCACATGATGTCATCCAAGATGGCGGATTTTGTCGGAAAGTTTGAATTTTGGCGGAAAGTTTGAATTTTGGTAGGAAGATAGGTCAATTGGGCTATCTCCACTAGCCTAACTCTCCAGAAAAAAATTGGTGGGAAATTCAAATTCCAGCAAGATAATGCGCCACACCACGAAAATGGCGAGAAAAATAGACCAATTGAGCTAACTCCACTAACCTAAGCCCCCACCCACTAGAAAATGGCGGGAAGCTCCAACAGGATAATGTCGCAAAAGCTGTACTTGCCTTCATTATTATCATTTATTAGCATTTACTATCATTTATTATTATTTATTGTCATTTATTATTTTTTATTATTATTATTTATATCATGCACGTGTGTTCGCTACGAAGTCTGGTGTCCAACTGTGTTAGTTCATTGGCCCAAAATTTGAATTTTGGCGGCAAAATAGGTCCATTGCGCTATGTCCACCAGCTTAACCCCCCAGAAAAATTGGCACCAAATTCATATTCCAACAGGATAATGGCTGCAAAACTGTCCTTTCTGTATTATTATTCATTATCATTTATTATCATTCATTATCATTTATTATTTATTATTATTGTTATTATTATTATTATTATCATTATTATTGGCCTACCTCCACTAGAAAATAAAGTACACTCCTTTCTCCCTCCATCAGCCTAGTGCAGGGGAGTCCTTTTACCACCAGCCCCTAGGAAGTGGTGGTGGTGGTGAGCTTCATTTGCAGCAATTTTCTTACATTTGTAGCGAAAAATGGAAGTGAACTTTGTTTACTGGCAGACTGCACACTTGGCCCCTGATCCTAGAGGAATTCCAACACGATAATGTATCGAAAACTGTACTTCTATTTATCATTATTATCATTTATTATTTATTCAAGATGTCCGATTTCGGCGGGAAGAAAGCCATTTGCGTTACATCCATAACCAAAATCTGTCACAAGTTCAAATTCCAACACCATAATCGATCACACGTACGAAATAGTCCACATCCTTTGAACTTTGACTGTCACTTATGTTTTTTCACTGATAACCTATCAAAATCACGTCAAATAATAAACTACATTTGTACTAACGTAATTCACATCCTCTGATTTTGCAGGGAAAAAGGACCGAAGTCTTTATTTCAAGCAGTACCGTCATCACACCCAGTGTGCTCGCCACTAGGTCCAGACTCCAACTGACTTAGTTCAAATCGTCACCAGCAGAGGAGGCTACCCCTGGCGCCACCAGTCAGCGGTGGCCCGCGTGCACTCCACTGGTCCAGCGGCCGCTCGGACCGTGTTGGTCCGTTGGGGTAAACATGTTTTGCTCATTCGGACCTGCCGATTCTGACATCACAAAGGTAGGTTGTCCGTTCACCACGTGTAGTCGTCCCTCCCACAAGTTTTGCGCCAAAATTGTTCGCCCGAGAGTGGAATCTTCCCCATCGTCACATAACCGCCAGTCCACCACGTGTTTGCTCGACAAAGAATGCTCTTGCTTTGTTAACTGACACAAAATCGTCTGCTCTACTATCGCGCGTGCGTGCGTTATAACCAGACCCGCGCCGCGCCGCCGCCCTGTTTGCGTCACACACACTTGGACACCACCTCCATACACGCCCCGGACATAGTCTTCTGTAAATATGCTAACACCCACATCACGCATCTAACCTATCAATTACGTAAGTACCTAATTCCATTTCAATTTTAATCATATCAAATAATTCAATTTACAATTTCATATAGGTAAGAAAAGGTGGTCAACTACCCACTTTCAACTACTTTTCAAGGACCAGACCGCCACCTCTTCCTAGGAACCCTTGCTGAGTTTGAATTCTGGCAGTAAAGAAAGGTCACTTGCGCTTTCGCTGCCACCTTAAGAAAATCGCGCGTAAAGAAAGGACACTTGTACTAACCTCAGCCACCCGACTGCCACTTCCTCCAAGGAATCCTTGCTGAGTTTGAATTCTGGCAGTAAAGAAAGGTCACTTGCGCTTTCTCTACCAACCTAAGAAAATTCCGCGTAAAGAAAGGACACTTGCGTTTTTCGCTACCAACATAAGAAACACACTAGGCTGAGGGAGGAAGGAGTGTACTTTATTTATTTGCGAGCAATTTATTTAGGGATGGAGTATATGTATCACAGAACACACACATGCTCTGACATGCCCCACAGCATACAGACCTGCAAAGCGCTCCTACGTAACTCATGTATAAAGCTCTACACATACTCTTCCTAATTGTAAACTATCAAAAATAACACATTGCACAGCCTACAGACATGCGAACCACTCATAAACAATGCACAGCATTTACGTCCATATAGCCAAACAACTCATAAATTGTCAAAATAATAATCCATAAGACTCTGCTTGCTAATCGTCAACTGTCGAAATCATACACCAGCCTTTATTTAAACAATTAGAGGCAACACCACCACCAAACGTGTTCGCCACTGGGTCCATTGCCCAACTGACTTAGTTCATATCGATGCCACTAGAGGATGCTGTAGTGACGCAAGTACCGTAGTCTGAGATGGGACCACCTAGTGTGTTCACCACGAGCTCCAGACCCCAACTGTCTTAGTACATTTCCTCGCCGTCAGAGGACGCCATAGTGACACCAGCTGATGACGGAAGTACAGCTATCCATTATGGCGGTAAACAGTGTGTTCTCCATGAGGTCTACGACACTGTCGTCCATTTCATGACGTAAATCAAAATCGTGAGGGAAAATGACTCAGCCTGCTCTGGGCTGCTGGCGGGAGTAAAGAACGAGTTCACTCTATTTAGTTTCAAACGTTTTCTTTAGCGATCAAATATATCCATCACATTGATACAAAATATCCACATTAATGTGCTTGGCGTCACAAGACAGAGTCTGCAGACACGTAAACAACTGCTAATTTCAGTACACAATACCAAACTGCTCCTAAATAATGCAGTACACATATCTGGAAACACGCCAAGTACTCGTAAACTGTCTAAATAACGCATGGCACATCCTACAGGGTTGCTCACAGAATAACGCAACAGATGCGCACAAGCACCCACCACCACACACTCTCCCCCACGAAGTCACACACCTGACAGCCCTCAAACTGCGCACGGGTCCCTGCTCGGCTTCCGCAAACATGAGGTGGTGACAGCCGCATTCATACTCCACGCCTGTGAAATTCCTATCCAAATACGTGTTCACCTAGACACAGCTCCTGGCGCGACCGGCCAGGGACGCACGCTCCGCCGCACCCGCCATCCACCGCCACTGAACACCGGTGAAAGTTGCATTCCTCTATACAGTCACCGTTATACTGTCATAGCACTCCAAAGCACGTTCGCACCAGTCTCTTACTCGAGGCATCTCCAGGCGCTACTTGTCTTTACCACTGAATGCAGAACACCACAGAGCGTGTTGACACATGCGCTCAATCGCACGTACCCGCCCCCAAGGATGACCGACGAAACACCGCCAAGTGCACGCGTATAATTATTCCTACGTCACATATCTTTTGTATAAAAAAAAAAAATTAGAGCCAAGTCGACCTCTCGGGAATTGTATAGTGTCCCAGAAATAGTTAACACCCGCTTTCTTCGTGCTTCAGTTTGTATGCACGGAAATTCTCACCCTAACAGAACCTGTTTACCAAAATATCGCCTAATCATCTTCCTCCCGGACATAACGTGATAGCCTTCCTGCTCTCAACATACGCAAGTGTCCTTTCCGCTCCTATATCCCACCACAATCAATCGAGCTTTCTCATTAGCGCTTATCGAATTTATCTGTCGAATTACTTATGCCGCAGGTACCGAAGCACCATCCACCTTTTCTTTCTCGGACTTCCAGTGGTTATTTTGCAAAGATTGCTAAATTGCACAGACAGTTCCCTCAATCTATAGACCCCCAACCTGTTCATTCTTTCTACAGACGCTACACTCAGTGGTAATAAACTATTTTACACTGATCACCATTTTGCACCAACAACTAAACATGGGAAATTTGTCTACAAGTAATCAAATACATACTATACTAGCAAGAATATTGGAGCGTCAAACCGATCTCCAACACGGGAATATATCACCGAGTACCGTCTCGATCTAGTAAACATGCAATTCATATCCCCAACCATACAAAATCACCCCCTTTACATCAGAACCGAAGTCACTCTCAGAACTGATGTTCAAAGGTTCAAAATGGTTCAAATGGCTCTGAGCACTATGGGACTCAACTGCTGTGGTCATAAGTCCCCTAGAACTTAGAACTACTTAAACCTAACTAACCTAAGGACAGCACACAACACCCAGCCATCACGAGGCAGAGAAAATCCCTGACCCCGCCGGGAATCGAACCCGGGAACCCGGGCGTGGGAAGCGAGAACGCTACCGCACGACCACGAGATGCGGGCGATGTTCAAAGACATGGTCCTTTCCCCTTAGCATAAACGCTCTACTCATTCCGCTTTCTTGCTCGCATTTCTACAGTCACCTCCAGATTAGTCGATTACAAGAACACCCGTATTTTTGCCATAATATTATACAATTTTTGCCGTACTTCTCGATATCAAGCACACAGCACTAGCCACCCGATCGCTAACGCAACATAATGCGCTAGATATAGATTGTAAATTATTTCTCCACAAACACCAAACTTTAGCGAGGCGCAGCGTGCTGTAAACCATTGACTAATTAGAAACAAGTAGAGTAAACTGATATTCGCACTCTCGAATACCGAAGTCGGTGATGTAACAGATCCCACATGATCAATATTGTTTACAAACCAATTACGGTCTTTCCCACGTCTAGAGAACAGGCAAACGTGTGTCCAACACACCACAATCCATATTCCCTCAACTAAATAAAGGCATCAAATGTGCAGAAGCAGTCGACCGAACAATTTACATGGGAGGGAATAACTCTCCACCGCAAACGCACCATCTTCTCAAAGTTACACTTGATCACGAAAGCAGCTCAGCACATACTTAGCTCTCAATTCGGTCGTCTAGAACATGGTAAAGTTAACTGTCATACATTCCTACACTCCAACAGGCCTCTGCATTCGGAAGACCACTACAATAATATGGGAACGCGAATCAACACCACCACAGACTTTGCATACACGAACACATTCTAGAAAACGCCTCACATATTTCTTCTATCATTATACTTACAATTAAGTCTTACGATCTAGGTCTCAACTGAACGGTATTGAGCAATGAGCGAAGTATTGGAAATACACTCCGTTGAACGCTGTGGCTCTGAAAATACCTGTACCTTCCTTAGCACTAGACATTCTCTTCCCTTCGCTATCACAGTATCCCAAGTCAAATCCACACCCTCCCTACAACAGCACATAGACATTTCCTTTACACAAACAGATATACTTTATAAACCTGATCCTCAAATGCGGACATATCACACACCTGCCTGATGAATTTTGAAAGTCATTCGGCTAAGAAACGCAGTATGTGATCGGCATTTGCAACTCCCTCACGCCGTTAGATATTTATCCAGTATGTGTAACGTATTCTGTCTCGATACCATGTCAGATGTTCCGTTATATATCCACTGAGATAAAGGCGATGACTCATTGAGAAGGATCACAGCCACAAGTGAATCATATCTCGAAACGAGTCACCTTTCTCGAACCTATCTGCTACAGTAAGAATCCAACATGGTCTTAGTCAGCCCCTAAACATCTTGCAACTGTTCCCATTTATACAGCTTTGCGCATGTGATCATGCCATTTTAAGTCGGAACTGAGCAGAAGTCGGACAAAGCCATAACCACCACCTTCTGCAGCCCGTCTAGAAACAAAGCGAACTGAGTTACTGCGACAGGACCGTGTTTTGACCATTCGGCGGAAATGCGAGCATTGTGGTGCGTTCCCAAACTACATACAAGTACTACAGATCCACGTCCATTCAAATCTATAAGCCCAACATCCTATCATCGTTATTCTCTACCCTCCCCCCCCCCCCCTAGCAGACAAAAATTACAACTACAGAAGCTCAAATAACTCCATTCGATATAGAACTCACATAGATGCCATTACTCGCGCGTTGACGCAAAGCTGCGTTGGGATTCCAGAGAGAGACAGAGAGAGGGAGATAGAGAGAGAGAGAGAGAGAGTGATTTCGCAGTGCTTCCCTTAATAGCACAGCGTGCAGCCCTCCAGGCATTCCTAACAGTATACTTCGCCCCTCACTGAATTTACCCCTCAAACTGCTGCCACCACTGCTCCCTGCGTCGAACAAACTTATTAAATACACACTTATTGACACACTACAGACGGTAGTTTAAAGTTTCATCATCTCTACTCTAGGAGAATGATCGTATCCCACGTACTATACTGTAAATCGCAAGAAACGCCCACGGTGGCCCTGTTTAGTTGTTTGAAAAACTTGTTTTCTAACGCGTTTTGTACAATGCCAAACACTTCTTTTTTCTGCCACAACTTCGACCTCAGTCAGATTCTAAACTGGCATTAAGACGCTCTGATCCGCGACGTCTCACAGAAAACTAGATATCACACTATGTAAATCGTATTCTTACCGTGGATAGCATAACACTGAATTATTTTTAAATAAAACACTTACAACATAAGGAAACTAGAAGAGTTTGGCAGCGTTGTGGAGAGTTTCCAAACTACCGTGCGAAAGTCTTTCATGACCTCTACATTTAACTTCATATGTCGCCGTGACGGAACAGATGATGGCTCGGCGTTCCATTTCGAGTTATTCGTAATTTTGCGCTCATGTACGCGATCGCTGTTTAGCTGCTAGCAACCCCCAGAAGTTGTCTCCCACCCACAAAACTTCTTCCCCAACTCAAACAAGCTATGTCACTCAGTCATTATGTGGTAACCGATGCGCGGATATGATGGAAAAGACACCTTCGACGTACTGTAATATTAAGCAACAGACTTGATAGTGCGAAGAATTTTGCACTAAGTTCAGCACCGGCCATTGATGTGACAACATGGCCACCAATTTCAGTATCACAGCTAAACCACCCCTTTTACATCGCTTTGCGAATATGATTGTGAATGTGGGTAGATTACTGTGCAGTACATGCATTCATTGTTAATTCTCGAACACATACATGATCAAAGTACACCAGACAATGCTCTACATATTTGTAACACTTCGAGCATAGTATTTAGTTTACGATCTGTCTCTCAGAGTATGGAAGTCACAGAGCATTCTTCCCGTCTTAGGGTGAAAGACCAACCTCACACGGTCATTGACCAACACACCCTGCAGCACCGCTAGAGAATTAATCTCCAAGCGATCAGTAGAAGAGCGCTACCCTCGACATCTCGTGAATGAATATAGCTTTGCATGTCCCAACCCATTCCAGTGCACGATATTTCTCGAGATGTTACCATGTCGAGGAGCTGATCACTCCTTATCGATGTATAGTAACAGATTTCAAAGTGTCGTAATGTAATATCATACAGTTAAGAAGGACAATAAAAGACTTATTTTTATACGCGATGAAGTTCGAGACGAATTGAGTTGGATTCTTTTTTCCTTAAATCAACGAAGCTACAACTCTAAATTATTGTTCTAGTGTCCAGGATCTGTACTTGGAAGGTATTCGTAAGATAGAGAACATAAACACACACACTCATAGGACTACGACCTTCTGCACTTAAAAACTGGCTATAATGTTAGATCGAAAACCTTTCCTCCTATCAGACATACATCCTTCTTCACAGTTTCTCTACGCTGAACTATCTTACCGAATGGTAAAACATTTGCTGTGCATGATACGAGCGCAATATAACTTTGCAGAGACATATAGTGTCCACTGTTCACAAGCTCTCACAGTTCAGAAATTATACGATGCCTGCATAAGGCCTACATAAAATGATAGTTACTAGCGGGGGATACATCCTACAAGGAAACAGATAAATGCAAAGCAGCAGCGTCTGACATGTGAAAATTACAAGTCATTCCGTCACTAACTCTGTAAACAGCATATCAGTCGGGAAATGCGTACACAGGGATTGCAGCGCATCACAAGCTCTTACCACTAAGTTAGTTATGACCCTGAAGTCTCGATTTTACACCCAAGATGCGACAGGGGTGATCGCATAAATGAAAGCTCCTTTAGAGGAGTGTGTCAAGTTTCTTCACACATGAGATGGAAGTCCTCTGATGACCGACAGGTTTACCATTAACGATCGCAAGTAGACAGTGCTTTAAAACACGTATGGAACACGTAGCTGTATACCAGTGCAACGCAGGCTATGTCGTGACTGTTGCATCCGGAATCACTGGTACCTCAATAGACATACAGTATAATGCAGCCTCAATTGGAAATGAAATTGACTGCCTCCCTTTTTCCCTTCGTTTCGATGTCCACGTTTTCTGGGATTCCTCCTATTGCAGCATACTTGGTCCGATATACAAATTGTTCATTGCGAACCAGAAGATAGCAAAGTACTTCCTCAAGTTCACCGCATTATGCTCTATATGTGTGTGTTCGACACTGCCGGCGTGAACCCTACCGCTACCTGCAGAAATCCATTCCAGAATAGCACAAGCTGCTTTCTCCCTAGTGTTTCTCACAGACCATGCGTGATGTGTCCAGCTGCGTGCCTACATACCCAGTGTGGTCCACACCTCATGGTGGAATGCGCATCCTGCTGTCAATATACCTCTCAGAAACGTTAAACGTTCACACAGCTAAAAGCATGTGCACGCTTGTGAAGACACCCTTAATCATAAGAGCATTCTCCTTGTTTGGAAATAGATCACCGTCTAAGCACAGACGGGGGTGATTCAGAAGCACTGTCAAACAGAAGAGAACAAAAGTCATGAATTTTCAGTATCCTACAACTACAGGTCTGGAGATGCACTAATGCCAAAGTGGCGGATGAGTGATGGCATCCCTGCCAGAGATGGATGGTATGCTTGTCTTTGAACGCTTGCTTTCTCAGAACTTTCAGTACATACCTTGCCTCCATCTTGTTCGAATCAGTTTGTAGACGCTCCTATGTCCTGGCACAAAAGCTGTATTGTGAATGAATCTAGCATTATGATTGGCTCTTATAGAATTTACCCACCGAATTGCTGATTCCAGCGCTGTGGAAGCACCATCAGCATTTTTCCTCTTTCTGCAGACAAGGCTTTCAGCAGTAAAAAACTATTTTACACAGACCACCATATTACATCAACAATTAAACCCTGCAATGTGCATTACATGTCGTGAAATACAGAAAGACTCTTACACAATTATAATGCTCTCCCACTGAGGACAAGAGCTTGAATATTAGAGCGTGAAACTGATCTGCAGCCAATCAATACATCACCGCATATCTTACATTTCGTCAAATACGGAAAGACACCTACTCAATTACACTGTCCTCCCACTGGGGACAGGAGCTTGAATATTAGAGCGTGGAACCGATCTCCAACTCAGCAATATATCACCACATACCTTGTCGATGTAGTAAACATACAATTCATATCCTATGCCATACAAAATAGCCCCTTTTACATCAAAAAGCCCTCCGTGAATCGAAGTAACTCTCAGAACTGATGTGCAAAGACTGACCCGTTTCTCCCTTGGTACAAATGCGTTACTGTTTCTGGTCCAGATCTGCCTGCTTGCTTGCGTTTCTACACGCTTCTCCAGACTCTGGGATTACACAAACATAAGTATTTCCTCATCGTTTGCCACCATATAATACCATTTTCGATGTACTTCTAGATATCAAGCACACAGCAGTAGACTACCGATCGCTCGTGCAATATAATTCCGAAGACATAGACTGGAAATTATTTCTCTTCAAACCCGAAACTTTAGCGCTCATCCCATCTGTGGGACCTGTACATAAGAATTCGAGACAAATAGAGGAAACTGATGTTTCTGCTCTCGAATACCGATGTTTATGATGTAACAGATTCCTAATCATCCCTACAATTTACAAAGTCAAATAACCTGTTTCTCATGTCTAGAGAACTGGCAAACCTGTCTTCCACATACTAGATGCACACACAACAATCCATGTTTTCTCAACTAAATCAAGACGAGAAACGGGAAGAAGCAGTCAACCGAACAATTTACATGCGAGAGAATAATGGCTCAGTGTAAACACATGTCCATATTGAATCTTGCCAAATTTCCACATGATCATGAAAGATATCCAACAAATACTAAGTATTCGTTCGCTATTCGGTCGTCTAGAGGACAATCCGGTTAAGACGTCTACATTCCTGCACTCTCAACAGGTCTTTCCATTTCGTGGGCTTCTATCGTTAACTGGAAATGTGAATCATCCCCGGACAGGTCACCAGCACTGCACGCCAAGCACACACAGGTACAATAATCACCATAGGAAACCAGTCACATATATATTTTATCCATGTACTTACAACTAAATGTTATGATTGAGGTCTCAGTTGAACGACATTCAACAATGAGCGAAGTATCGGAAATACACTCTGTTGATAGCTGTGGCTCTGGAAATAGAAATACCTGCACCATTCTTATGACTTGACATACTCTTCCCTTTGCTATCACAGTACTCGATGTCAAATCCATACCTTCTTTACAATCGGACATAGTCATTCCCCTTTGCACAAGTCAGAACACAAATACATACATTATAAGCCTGACGCTCAAGTCGAACCTATCACACATCCCCTACTACTACTACTAAGTATAATACTTGACCAATAAATGATTCCACACAATGCAAAATAATACTGACTTAAAATCAACGATGGATGGACATGTCTCACAAGGTTTTCTTGCGAGTGCAACCACTGTGTCTTAGAAGAAAGATAGACGTTGGCTATTTTTCTGCATAATTTGTTGAAACATGAGTTTAACATCTGTATTAGTACAAGAAATTTCTGGCTGAGAAACTGTATGTTTATTCGTGTCTGCATTACATGCATGTTCATGACATTATTAGTAGACTGAGGTAAATTTTGCAAATCGTTAGACTGAGAGCAATTCTGGAAATCAGCTATGGTACTTTGTGTGTCCTGAGACAAAGTAATGTCAGCATTGACAAAAATATTGGAATCAGTAATTGGTTGCATGACTGTAATGGAAACTATCTCACTCTTAGCATCTGACGCAGGCCTTTGCTGCATTGTTACATCAACATTCATGGCTAAATTGCAAGTAGAAATGTCGGAAACGAGATTACTGTTGGTAACTGAATTTTGTTCGGAAACCGTTCCTGTAGCACTAGAACTTCGCGATTTACTATTGGTGGTAGTATGCAGTTTGACCATTATTATAGCAAAGTAAAAAAATTTCAAAGAAAAAAAAATCATACAAAATCACAAATGAAATGCTGAAAGAAAAATACACAAATAGGTAGTAACTGAAATGCACAGCGGCTATGGCAATAAACAAAAAGGTCTTCAATATTGGTGAAAAACTGAGAACGTAATCTGTCTACCGAAAAAGTGTCAGAAAATTACTCAGAGTTTGTACTGCACAGATCTGCCGCCAAGTTGATTGGTTGGTTTGTAGAGGTTGAGGGGACCAGACCATAAAGAACGTCGGTCCGTTATTCCATGACCATGAAACAGCCACAATGAAAATAAAACAAGCAATGGAGATGACAAGGGACGATACAGAACAAGAAGGGCATAGACCATAACCAGAAAATATGAATTTAAAACCTACAGAGTGTTACAGTGGTTAGCCGACCATGGAAAGAAAAAAAAAAAAAAAGGAAAAGCCACCCACCAAGAGACAAAGAGACACACTAAAAACTCGAATCTAAAACCTTAGGCCAAGGGCCAGACTCAACACAAAAAGACATACAAAACTCAGATCGAGCGATAAAAGCCCCCTGCACGAATAAAACTCAAAACTAAGCCTGCTATTGCAGCTTCATCCGTTAAAAGTGCAGGGAGCGTATCAGGTAGCGAAAACATCTGCCTGAACACAGTTAAAAGCGGACAGTCCAACAAGATGTGGACCACTGTCAACGCCGATCCACAGCAACAGAGAGGTGGGTTCTCATGGTGCAATAAATGACCATGCATCAGCCAGGTGTGGACAATGTGTAGCCAGCAGAGAACAAGTGAGTCCTTGAAGGAGGCTCACAAAGAGGAGTGCTACACACCTGTGGTCTCCTTGATGATCCGAAGTTTGTTGGGGGAAGGCAGGGTGCGCCATTCATCACTCCAAGTACCAAGGACTGCTGCAATACTGACTGGAGATCACATTCCGGAAGGCCAATCTCCAGGGCTGGTATGCTGATGACCAGGGTGTCAACACGTCCATTACCCGGGATGCCAACATGACCTGGGGTCCACACAAAGAGTATGGAGTGGCTCCAATGGGAAAGAGTACGGAGGGACTCCTGGATAGCCATCACCAGACAAGAGCGAGGAAAACACTAGTTGGTAGCTCATAAACCGCTCAGGGAGTCACTACAGGTAACAAAGGACTCACCTGAGCAGGAGCGGATATACTCTAGGGAGCGAGAGATGGCGACCAGTTCAGCAGTGAAAACACTGCAGCCATCCAGCAATGAGCGTTGTTCAGATTGTTCCCCAAGAGTAAAAGCATACCCAACTCGACAAGCAACCATCGAATCATCGGTATAGACTACGGCAGTGGAAAGAAAGCATCAGCAGAGGGCATGAGGAGGGACTGAGTCTTTCGGGCCTTGTGCCAAATCCAGCTGAAAGCATAGGCGGAGCACACACCACTGGGGTAGACGTATTTGGGCCTGGAAAAGAGGTGGGAGAGGGAAAAACTCAAGCCCAGAGAGAAGAGGCTGGATACGAACCGCAATCAGACACCTCGACCGGGGTTGCCGTTCAGGAAGATGGACGACCAAATTGGGGAACAGGAGACGGTAATTTGAATGCACAAGCAAGCTACAAACATATGCAGCATAAGTGGCCAGTAGTCATTGGCGCCAGATCCGCAATGGATGGACACCAGCATCCACAAGTAGGCTGTCAACAGGGCTCGTGTAGAAAGCTCCAGTGGCGAGTCGGATCCCACAGTGAAGGATATGGTCAAGCGACTGCAATGCCAGGCTCCCATAATCGAGATGGGACTGGATCAATGCGTGATACAGATGGAGAAGAGTAGACCGATCTGCACCCCCAGGTGGTGCGACTCCAGCAATGAAGAGCGTTAAGATGGCGCTAGTATGTTTGTTTAAGCTGCCAAATATGAGGTAGCCAAGTCAACTGGGTATCAAAAAGAACGCCCTAAAACTGATGCATCTCCACCACAGCAAGAGTTTTGCCGTCAAGACTAAGTTGAGGCTCAGGTCGAACAGCGCGACACTGGCAGAAATACATGACAGAAGTCTTGGCAACCAAGAACTGGAAGCTGTGCGTAACAGCCAAACACTGCCCCCTGTGGATAGCGTCCTGTAGCTGTTGTTCAGCAAACATAATACCTGTGGAGCTATAGCACAGGCAAAAGTCATCAGCATACAAATAAGCTGATACGGACGTTCCCACAACTGCAGCTAGACCATTCATAGCAACTAAAAAGAGGCAGACACTCAAGACAGAGCCTTACTGGACCCCATTCTCGTGGACTCGGGAGAAACTATGGGAGGAACCAACTTGCATGTGAAAGGAATGAAGCGACAGAAAATGATGAGTAAAAATTGAGAGCGGGCCCCTAAGATCCTACCCATGAAGCATGGTGAGAATGTGATGTCGCCACATTGTGTTGTATGCATGCGTTCCGCATGTCAAAAAAGATGGCAACCAGATGCTGACAGTGGGTAAATCCCATACGGATGGCAGACTCCAGGCAGACCACATTATCGGTGGCAGAGCAGCCCTTATGGAACCCACCCTGAGATGGAGCCAGAAGGTCCCGAGACTCTAGTAGCCATCTCAACCTCCAGCTCACCATTTGTTCGAGCAACTTGCACAGACCGTTGGTGAGGCTAATGGGGCGGTAGCTGTCCACCTCCAGTGGGTTCTTGCGGGGCTTCAACACTGGTATAATAATGCTTTTCCGTCATTGAGACGGGAACTCACCCTCAACCCAGATACAGTTCAGAGGTCTAGGAGGTATTTTAGAATCTAATAGTGGACGCAATCCAACCCAGGAGCCATATCAGGGCAAATAGCTAGGGCACTTTGGAATTCCCACTCACTGAATGGAGTATTGTACGATTCGGGGTGGCGCATATGGAAGGAGAGGCTCTGATATTCCAACTGCTCTTTCAGGGAGCGGAAGGCGATGAAATCTGGGACTGCTCCAGAGTGTGGTAACAGTCGACAGCCAGTGGGCCAGGCAAGGAAAATATGGCACTCATGG
This sequence comes from Schistocerca nitens, assembly GCF_023898315.1. Lineage (NCBI taxonomy): Eukaryota > Metazoa > Arthropoda > Insecta > Orthoptera > Acrididae > Schistocerca > Schistocerca nitens. The sequence goes on from NC_064620.1 coordinate 388,138,721, forward strand.
GCATGGAGTTGTGATGGCAGTATTGCACGCACAATTTACTTTCAGTGGAGCAACATCAAGGCAGGAAACTGCAGCGTTGCGTTAAGTTATTGCGATGTATGAGGCGGGGCACTAGGACAGAGCCAAGAGTGGCGATTTGTAAGTAGCTGATGTGTGGGAATTTATACCTGCCATAGTTTCTATCTCTCTCTGACACTTCACCAGAAGCAAGGGAGAAACCAATATAAATAGACAGGCAATATTTAGCTTGGGACAGATTGTGCCAGGTCAGTCGTGTGTTGGGACGGACGTTTTTTGGTCTTTGCTTATAGGGCCAGTCTGGTAGTAATGTTATAAGTATTCTGCATCAACTTGTACTTTATTTCTATGTACTTATTCGGGCTATATGCCGCCTGTGGGGACACAACACTGGGGCATGACGGAATGGCAGCCTGGAGATCGCATGGTCTGCCTGAAAAAGGGCAAGTACAGCAGTCTGCAGCGGGTCCAGGAGAGGCTCGGTTCAAATGGTTCAAATGGCTCTGAGCACTATGGGACTCAACTGCTGTGGTTATCAGTCCCCTAGAACTTAGAACTACTTAAACCTAACTAACCTAAGGACATCACACACATCCATGCCCGAGGCAGGATTCGAACCTGCGACCATAGCAGTCGCACGGTTCCGGACTGCGCGCCTAGAACCGCGAGACCACCGCGGCCAGCCAGAGGCTCGGTTCCACTTGAGTCTACGGACCAAATTTGGTTCCCACCTGGCGTACCAGGGTCTGGCCGAGGCGCACGCTGCAAGAGGTGCAGCAGCACTGCAACAGTGCAACAGATGGTGGCGGGTGTTGCCAACCAGTAAGCACCACTAGTAGCAAGTTGCAGCCCAGCATCCAGGAGGGCGCGGGTTCGAGTCTGGCCCTGTCCTGGGAGCTGCAGTGCCCCGAGGGCCACAGGTGACCAGTACACCCACCTTCATCCCGTGGTGAGATAGAGCATTGCAAACAGGGCGGAGGGCGGTGAGGACCAGGGATTGTAGCAGTCTCCGGAATTGCGGGCAGCAGTGCGGCACAAGTAGTAACGCATCGGCGGTCGACTTCCAGCAGGGCGGCCTTGATGATGCCAGCAGCAGCGTCAGCAAACCAGAAGTCTGTTGAGCCGGTTGGGCTTTTGGAACAGCGTGTGGGCGTGCGCTGACACTAAGCCTCACCCATCGAGTACTGTAAATTAGCTGATTAAACGAATGTTACTGAATACCGCTGTATCACCCTGCACTGCCCCTCGACACTCTTGAACTTGCTTGGCCTCCTGTCAAAATATGGCGCCTTGGGTCTCGGCTTCAGCTTGGCCATCTGGAGTCTCAGGTTCGACCCCCCGACCCCGCAGAAGTGGTGTGAGAATTGTGCCGGTTACAACGCTGGTACCGGATTTTCACTCCCACATCTTATGTCGAGCAAGTAGCGTTGAGGTGTGCCTGTGTAGAGATGTACTTGAGGTGCTTGGTTGCATTTGTGATGGGTTGTCGTACACCTCTTGTTACGTCTTGTCATTCAGTAGTTGTTCGTCCATACCAGCATAGGGAGGAAAGCACACACGAGCACGATGTGGATGGGTGAGTAACGTTTGATTTATTGTTTATGTGTCATTCTTTTGTGTTTTGAAAGGTTAAGTGTGAATTAGGATAGTCTTTTTCAAATGGCTCTGAGCACTATGGGACTCAACTGCTGTGGTCATAAGTCCCCTAGAACTTAGAACTACTTAAACCTAACTAACCTAAGGACATCACACACATCCATGCCCGAGGCAGGATTCGAACCTGCGACCGTAGCAGTCGCACGGTTCCGGACTGCGCGCCTAGAACCGCGAGGATAGTCTTTTTAAAGGTGTCTTTTGTAAGGTCGGAGGGGCCTGTAGATTTATCTGGATTCAGGGGAAATGGGGGACACGATAACATGGCGCCTAAGCGATGTAATTTTTGTAACCTGTCAGGCCGCGGATTACCGTGTACAAAGAATTGTTTTATTTGAAAGAGATTTCGTCATTTGGCGCGCAATTGTTTAGAATGTAGATGCGTGATGATTCGCCGCAAGAACTAAATTTAGGGACTTGTTGTTGTTGTTGTGGTCTTCAGTCCTGAGACTGGTTTGATGCATATCTCCATGCTAATCTATACTGTGCAAGCTCCTTCATCTCCCAGTACCTACTGCAAAGTACATCCTTCTGAATCTGCTTAGTGAATTCATCTCTTGGTCTCCCTCTTCGATTTTTACCCTCCACGCTGCCCTCCAATGCTAAATTTGTGATCCCTTGATGCCTCAGGACATGTCCTACCAACCGATCCCTTCTTCTAGTCAAGTTGTGCCACAAACTTCTCTTCTCCCCAATCCTATTCAATACCTCATTAGTTACGTGATCTACCCACCTTATCTTCAGCATTCTTCTGTAGCACCACATTTCGAAAGCTTCTATTCTCTTCTTGTCCAAACTGGTTATTGTCCATGTTTCACATCCATACATGGCTACACTCCATACAAATACTTTCAGAAACGACTTCCTGACACTTAAATCTATACTCGATGTTAACAAATTTCTCTTCTTCAGAAACGCTTTCCTTGCCATTGCCAGTCTACATTTTATATCCTCTCTACTTCGACCATCATCAGTTTTTTGCTCCCCAAATAGCAAAACTCCTTTACTACTTCAAGTGTCTCATTTCCTAATCTAATTCCCTCAGCATCACACGACTTAATTCGACTACATTCCATTATCCTCGTTTTGCTTTTGTTGATGTTCATCTTACATCCTCCTTTCAAGACACTGTCCATTCCGTTCAACTGCTCTTCCAAGTCCTTTGCTGTCTCTGACAGAATTACAATGTCATCGGCGAACCTCAAAATTGTTATTTCTTCTCCCTGGATTTTAATACCTACTCCAGATTTTTCTTTTGTTTCCTTTACTGCTTGCTCAATATACAGATTGAATAACATCGGGGAGAGGCTACAACCCTGTCTCACTCCCTTCCCAACCACTGCTTCCCTCTGATGTCCCTCGACTCTTGTAACTGCCATCTGGTTTCTGTACAAATTGTAAATAGCCTTTCGCTCTCTGTATTTTACCCCTGCCATCTTTAGAATTTGAAAGTTGTCTAAAGCTTTCTCTAAGTCTACAAATGCTAGAAACGTAGGTTTGCCTTTCCTTAATCTTTCTTCTAAGATAAGTCGTAAGGTCAGTATTGCCTCACGTGTTCCAACGTTTCTACGGAATCCAAACTGATCTTCCCCGAGATCGGCTTCTACCAGTTTTTCCATTCGTCTGTAAATAATTCGTGTTAGTATTTGGCAGCTGTGGCTTATTAAACTGATAGTTCGTTAATTTTCACATCTGTCAACACCTGCTTTCTTTGGGATTGGAATTATTATATTCTTCTTGAAGTCTGAGGGTATTTCGCCTGTCTCGTACATCTTGCTCACCACATGGTAGAGTTTTGTCAGGACTGGCTCTCCCAAGGCCGTCAGTAGTTCTAATGGAATGTTGTCTACTCCAGGGACTTTGTTTCGACTCAGGTCTTTCAGTGCTCTGTCAAACTCTTCACGCAGTATCGTATCTCCCATTTCATCTTCATCTACATCCTCTTTCATTTCCATAATATTGTCCTCAAGTACATCGCCCTTGTATAGACCCTCTATATACTCCCTGCTTTCCCCTCTTTGCTTAGAACTGGGTTTCCACCTGAGCTCTTGATATTCATACAAGTGACTCTGTTTTCTCCAAAGGTTTCTTTAATTTTCCTGTAGGCAGTATCTGTCTTACCCCTAGTGAGATAAGCCTCTACATCCTTACATTTGTCCTCTAGCCATGCCTGCTTAGCCATTTTGCACTTCCTGTCGATCTCATTTTTGAGACGTTTGTATTCCTATTTGCCTGCTTCATTTACTGCATTTTTATATTTTCTCGTTTCATCAATTAAATACAATATTTCTTCTGTTACCCAAGGATTTCTACTAGCCTTCGTCTTTTTACCTACTTGATTCTCTGCTGCATCCACTACTTCATCCCTCAGAGCTACCCATTCGTCTTCTACTGTATTTCTTTCCCCCATTCCTGTCAATTGTTCCCTTATGCTCTCCCTGAAACTCCGTACAACCTCTGGTTTAGTCAGTTTATCCAGGTCCCATCTCCTTAAATTCCCACCTTTTTGCAATTTCTTCAGTTTTAATCTACAGTTCATAACCAATAGATTGTGGTCAGAGTCCACATCTGCCCCTGGAAATGTCCTACAATTTAAAACCTGTTTCCTAAATCTCTGTCTTACCATTATACAATCTATCTGATACCTTTTAGTATCTCCAGGATTCTCCCATGTATACAACCTTCTTTTATGATTCTTGAACCAAGTGTTAGCTACGATTAAGTTATGCTCTGTGCAAAATTCTACCAGACGGCTTCCTCTTTCGTTTCTTAGCCCCAATCCATATTCACCTACTATGTTTCCTTCTCTCCCTTTTCCTACTCTCGAATTCCAGTCACCCATGACTATTAAATTTTCGTCTCCCTTCACTACCAGAATAATTTCTTTTATCTCATCATACATTTCTTCAATTTCTTCGTCATCTGCAGAGCTAGTTGGCATATAAACTTGAACTACTGTGGTAGGCGTGGGATTCACATCTATCTTGTCCACAATAATGCGTTCACTATGCTGTTTGTTGTAGCTTACCCGCATTCCTATTTTCCTATTCATTATTAAAACTACTCCTGCATTACCCCTATTTGATTTTGTATTTATGACCCTGTATTCAACTGACCAAAAGTCTTGTTCCTCCTGCCACCGAACTTCACTAATTCCCACTATATCTGACTTTAACCTATCCATTTCCCTTTTTTAAATTTTCTAACCTACCTACCCGATTAAGGGATCTGACATTCCACGCTCCGATCCGTAGAACGCGTTTTCTTTCTCCTGATATCGACGTCCTCTTGAGTAGTCCCCGCCCGGAGATCCGAATGGGGGACTATTTTACATCCGGAATATTTTACCCAAGATTTTCGCCATCATCATTTAACCATACATTAAAGCTGCATGTCCTCGGGAAAAATTACGGCTGTAGTTCCCCTTTGCTTTCAGCCGTTCGCAGTACCACAACAGCAAGGCCGTTTTGGTTAGTGTTACAAGGTCAGATCGGTCAATCATCCAGACTGTTGACCCTGCAACTACTTTAAAAGGCTGCTGCCCCTCTTCAGGAACCACACGTTTGTCTGGCCTCTCAACAGATACCCCTCCGTTGTGGTTGCATCTACGGTACGGCTATCTGTATCGTTGAGGCACGCAAGCCTCCCCACCAACGGCAAGGTCCATGGTTCATGGGGGGAGTGTTTAAGGAGTAGCACAGTGAAATTAATGGTAACAGTGGAGCTATAAGCAAGAATGGTGTAAACACGCTAAGTAGCAGAGGCTGTGGCAGTGACTGCAACGGAAGCTGTAGCCGCTCTAACGGAGAAAATTCGGGTATTATCAGAGGCGTGGATACGGGAGAAGGAAAAATATGAAGAATTAGCAGGGAGATTTGACGCATTGCAAGTAGGGGAAGGGATGTCGGGTAAAAGTAAATTGCAGGTCATTGAGAGTCATAGACCATTTGACCCGGCAATTGCGGCATTGATTAACCCCTTTTCGGGTAAAGCAATGTAGGAGGTGTCGGTATTCCTTAATGACATTATCACAATGGCTGAGGCCAATGGGTGGTCGGATGTTGTAATGTTGAGAGTGGCGAAGTAAAGCTTGATAGGGGACGCCAAGTCGTACATATTTTACCATGAAACGTTGAACAATGCTTGAGGTTGGGTTACGCCAGAAGTATCAAAAACAGAATAGTACCAGGTTTTTAGTGAAAAATTAAGTGCGTTAATTATGTGGAGAAATGAGACTGTGGAGGTTTTCCCAGGCAGGATTTGAAAACTGAATGTACAAACGTTCGAACTGTGACAGAATGGGGAGATTAATAAAGTGCTGTTACAAGAGGCCGAGAACAGGGTGTTAGATTTTTTTTTTTTTTTTTTCGTGGAGTACCGCCGGAGATGTCACGTCGGGTGAGAGTGAGAAATCCCAGTGATCTTGCGGCGGCTTCAAGGATTACCACATACTTAGAGGAGGTAGATTATGCGACGAAGCAAAGGGTGGAATATAGAGTCCTGGCAGCGGAAATTAAATGTTTTGGTTGTGGCCAGTAGGGCATATTAGGAGGCAATGTCAGCGGTGTTACTAATGTGGAAAAATGGGTCACCGAGCAGTGAACTGCCGGCCGCGGTGGCCATGCGGTTCTAGGCGTTGTAGTCCGGAACCGCGCGACTGCTACAGTCGCAGGTTCGAATCCTGCCTTGGGCATGGATGTGTGTGATGTCCTTAGGTTAGTTAGGTTTAAGTAGTTCTAAGTTCTAGGGGACTGATGACCTCAGATGTTAAGTCCCGTAGTGCTCAGAGCCATTTGAACCATTTGAGCAGTGAACTGCAGGAGTAAAAGTAGGGGGGAACCTCGGCGGCAGCAGCCGTTAAACGGGAACGGGATTGCGTCGAAGTGCGGTCCCGGTGAAATAAGGTAATGTGCTTGTGGGTGCACAGACGGAATGCTGCTTATTAGGCTTGGTGAACGGGAGGGAACAAAGGTTTCTTGTTGACACGGGGACACACGTGTCTGTTATTAGTCTGGACCTGGTCAGCAGGTGAAGGCTTGAGCCACCACGTTATAGGTTACGTGGGGTGGGAGATAATAAAGTGGAGTCATTGGGTACGAAGGTACTTCAATTCGTGATCGCAGGAACTAAGTTTAGTGAGCAGGTAGAGGTGTTACCATGTGTAGGTGAGGGGTATTCGGTGATTTCTAACTGGACTTCCTTGACAGACATCGTGCGAGGATAGATCTGTGGCAACAAACAGTGGAACTCGGTGGAACAATGTTTCGCACGGGGGGAAACGGTTGCAAATGGACGAATGCCGCAAGGTGCACTTAACATGAAGGTGACGCCAGCTAAACTGCGAATGGATTCATTAAAGGTCGATCAGCAGGATAACATACCGGCAGGAACAGGGAAGGTAGTTTGGGTTTCGATAAATGCGGACTTACGAAAGGAGACGTTGTACATGGTGGAGCCACTCTCGAGTAATGAAGAGTTGGATAATGCGCACTGTTTTGTGCGGAGGGGTTTAGCTCACGCAGGTTATGTGGAAGGAGATTATAGAGTTCCTGTAAGTACAGATAAAGTCAGCAGTGCGGATTTTAGCTTGTCGAAGGGTTGTTATTGGCCACGTTGGGGGCTTTTGATGAAGATGACCTCGATAGGGAGGACTTAGTGGCGAGCCATAAGCAAAACGTCGATGCAGGGCAATTATGGGGAAAGTTTAGCATTTGCGGGGAGACTACAGGGTTGCGTTGGAGGAATTATTATTGACAATTAGCGATTTATTCGGAACGGAGGTTAGGTTACCGGCAACACCGATTATGAAGCATCACATACCAACGGAGGATAATACACCAGTGATTAGGAAACCATATAGGATAGCACGTCATATACAACCGCTACTAGAGGAGTTTATTGAACAACAATTACGGGATGGAATCATCGTACCTAAGAAGTCGGTGGATGATATAAGGAAATACAGGTTTTGTCGTGATTATAGGATTCTGAATGCGAAAACCATTTCGGACGCATATCCGATTCCGATTATCACGGACACATCGGACAATCTGGGACAATTTAAGTGTTTTACAACGATGGATTTACGGAGTGGATACCATCAGTTGGAAGTAGCGCCAGAAGATAGGGGAAAATGCCGCTTTTACTGTTCCTGGGGGACAGTATCAGTATAAACGTATGCCGTTCGGGTTGAAGAATGCACCGGCAACTTTTCAGCGATTATTAGATGAGACTTTAAGGGGATTGAAACCAAAGACATGTATGGTTTACCTAGATGGCACGTAGTATTTTCGAAGGATATACCAGAACATGTATCGCGTTTAAGAGAAGTCTTTAGAATATTGCGGTCGGCACGGTTAGGTTAACATTAAGTTTAGAAAAATGTAATTTTGCGCAGACGCAGGTCAAATATTTAGGTCATGTAATTGGTGAACGAAGGGTTCAAACCGATCCTCGGTTAACAGAGGCAGTTCAGAATTTTCCGACACCATGCACAACGAAGCAATTACAATCGTATATTGGGTTATGTTCATATTGTCGTAAATTTGTAAAAGATTTTGCTAAAATAGCCGAACCGTTAACAAAGCTTTTACAGAAAGGGGTTAAATTTCAATGGACGGAGGAATATCAGGACGCTTTCGATGAATTAAAGATGAGATTTGTTTCTGGTCCGGTTTTGGTGTTTCCGAAATTTGAAGAAGACTTCATCTCATCATGTGACGCTTAAAATGGCGCAGTAGGATGAGTTTTGCGGCAAATGGTAAATGGACAGGAGCCTCCGGTGGCGTATGCTTCTACACAGTTAAATAGGGCAAAGCGGAATAATTCCACAACAGAAAAGGAGATGTTGCTGTAATATAAGGAGTAACGTATTTTCGTTGTTACCTTTATGGTAGGAAGTTTATGGTCGAGACGGATCATGCAGCGTTGAGAGGTTACTGGGACTCTCTAGTCGATTAACGCGGTGGGCTCTAAAATTAAGTGAATTTGACTTTGGAGTAATTCAGAAACCAGAGAAGAAACACGGGAATGCGGATACTTAACTCGCAAGTTAGACGCATTAGAAGTAATGGGTAAGAGTGTTGCGGAATGGCAAAGGGCACAAGCAGAGGATGAGGAGTGCCAGGGTTTTACAACTAAACCACATTTCATTGTGGAGGGAAATTTGTTGTGTAGAGCTACCAGGTGCTGACCACTGGTAGTGGTACCAAAGAGTTTGAGAGAGGAAGTCTTAAAATGGCCCATGATCATGTGCTCTCGGGGCATGGTGGTCTTTGAGCAACGGGTAGACGAGTAGCAAAACGATTTTGGTGTCGCACTCGGAGAAGGGATGTGGAACAATACGTAGCAAATTGTGTGCCGTGTGCGCAGCGAGCAGATGTGACGCGTGCAAGAATTCCATTGCAATGGTTACCAGGGGCTTCGAAACCATTCTAGTTTATCGGGCCAGATATTTGCGGGCCATACAATAAAACACCGGCAGGGAATAGTTACGGTCTAACTGTAATTGATCACTTTTCGCGGTTTCTAGCCATGGTCGGAATACCAGTCCAACAGGCAAGTACGGTAGTGCAAGTTTTAGACAATAACTGGTTATTGAAGTTTGAGGTGCCTGATACCATAATTGCGGATCAGGGAACGAATTTCATGTCCGAATTAATGTCACAGTTGTGTCGTCTATTGAGAATTAAGAAATTACGGACCAGTCCATTTCATCCGCAGGCGAGTGGAAAAACGGAGGGAGTACATAGGACAATTTCGAAACTGCTAAGTTATTATGTGAATGGAAAGCATGATAACTGGGATGTTTATCTTCCATACGTGGTATCGAGTTATAACACTTAAATACACTCGGGGGTCGAAATGTCACCGTTCGAGGTGGTCTATGGAAGAAAGATGCCATCGCCATTTGACGTTCTATGTCCGAAATCGAGAGTTAAAGGGGACGCAGTGAGGGAATTTGCACGAACAATATGGGAAGTCTGGAAGAGGGTACAGAAGGCCAATACGAAAGTGCTAGAGAGGCAGGAAGAACCGAATAAGCGATTAGGACCTTTACCACAGTACAGGGTAGGTCAATGGGTATTAACCAGGAATCCATATACACTTAAGGGAAAGACGAAAAAATTTTTGACGAAGTACCACGGGCCATGCCAGGTCGTGGAGATGACTTCGCCTGTGAATGTTAAAGTGCAGCTGCAACAAAAACATCCATTATCCATGTGGGTAGAGTGAAACCATTTTAAAGGAATGGTGGACGGATTACCTCAGTTACAAGGATGTGACCCGATTGCAGAGTCTAGGCAAAGCAAGCGGAAGAAGAAGGTCTCGGGGGAAGGACAAAAGCGGATGCATAACGTTCCGTATGCGTTACGGTCACGGAGGAAGTAAATTATTGTATGTGTAATATTATATGGCATGTTTACATTTTGTGTTTTTGTATCAAGAGATAATTTGAATTTTTTTTTTTTTTTTGTGTGTGGTTTCTATCTCTTTTTTTCTCGCGTTTTGGTGGGTCCGGTAATAGTTGCGTTTTCTTGTTTGTTGTTTTAGTTTTTGTCATTGTATGGGAGAGACTATTTTTTTTCCAGAGAATTCGATACGGGCAGAGTGATCTGTCGGTAATTTTTGAGGATGTCGTACGATGTTGTAGTAACTTGTAGTGGAATAGAGGTGGTACACGCATGTTTCGTTCCTTTTCTTCGCAGGGTCAGAACGTATGTAGACATGCTGGATGATAGCCATGGGGATGCTGATCTGTAGTCACAGCAGTGGAGCCAGGCATCAACAGATAACGATCCAGACCTTGCATTCGGGGGTACTATATTCATGGCAGCCAGATATATTAGTAACAAGTCATAAGTGGTCGCTACGAACAACAATAGAGGTATGGAAGATCAGGAATGAAGTATGAAAATTACAGGAATCATTTTCGGAATTGTATACCATGGGGGAAAGGAATCACATATTAAAAGAAGTACAAGAGAAGTATCAAGAATAGTAAACTTATGGATCAATTGTCTCGTTAGTGGAGAGTGTGCCACAGGCAGTAACTAGGCTCAAGAGGGGATGGATAAATGCAGAGGGAAAGATACTGAAAACAGTGTTCAGTACAGCGGATGTCGATGATGTCCGAGCATTGAATCAATCGATAATGCAGCGAGCGGTCAGTGAGGTTAGAGGAACCGTAGAGTGGCACGCAACACGCTTGTCAATCCTAGAAATGGGGGTCTTGAATAACACCAAGCTCGCACGAACCTTAGCGGAGGAGTTGACTTGATACACGGGAGAGACACGGGAAATTATAAATAGGGATTTGGAGATGCTGCAGAAACGATTAAACATATTGGATGGTTCGTTGGCAATTGCCAGGTTGTTCAGAGCATTAGCAGACAGATTAAGTGATGCACGTACAGAAGTTACGATGTTACAGGAGGCAGTATATTATGCGGTAATTGGGCATCTTAGTCCAGTGTTAATCTCGACAGACGATCTTTTCAGAGGATTACGATTAGCGAAGGGGCAATTTCCACCAGATATAGAACATGTAATGGAGATAACATGGGCCGCTATACCAATATTCTTTCACGTATCGTTGGTACAGGTGAGGACGGATGGGGCGCGAGTTTACATCGATGTCAATTTTCCTGTAGTCGGAGTTGACTCACGTTATGAGTGTTACACTAGTCATTCATACCCAGTAAAATGAAAGGAGATCAGTAAATGGGTGCAGATTAGGACACGAGACGTACTTTTTGCTTCGGCAACAGAGAAGATCACGGAGTACTACCATTGTCAGAGTCGGAGAAGGACGGGTGATGATTTGCCCTAATCGACCAGTTTTTTCGGATAGTAGTACATGCGAAGTTGGATTGTTCCTGGAGATTACGAATGGATCAGATTATGAGAAAGGGGTGTTATCGACACATTCCTACTTCCAGAAGGTGAGGAGGCATTGGATACATTAGGGGGGGGGGGGGGGACCATCCCGGCATTTGCCTGGAGCAATTTTGGAAAATCACGGAAAACCTAAATCAGGATGGCCGGACGCGGGATTGAACTGTCGTCCTCCCGAATGTGAGTCCAGTGTGCTAGCCACTGCGCCACCTCGCTCGGTGTTATATTCGGTATTTACGCCGATATGGGTGATGGTCACTTGTTATACCAATCAGAGAGCGGATAAAATAAGGAGGTTGCAACTGCGAGAGAGTGGAATAGTTATAAATGGTACGGTTTGTGAGATTGTGGGGGAAGGATTTCCGTCTTCCAGAATCACGTACGGGTGAAACAGCATTAACTTTGTCACAGGGAGCGTTGTTTTATCCGGAAAGGGTTCTGGAGATATTACCAGTACAGAATATGACATATTTGAACTCCACGTTATACCCTGAGTTTTTGGAAACGTTGCATTCCTTTATTAATGCACAGGAAGTATCTATCACAGTTAATAAAGTATTGGAATACGGTCAAACGTTACAACAGCATCGGAGCAACAGGATAATGACAGTTTGCATTTCAGCCACAGGGTGTATCGTTTTTCTATTTTTCTTGAGTATAGCTTTGTGGAGAATGTGGAAACGTGCACCAGTGGAAGAGGTGCCAACACATCAATTGCCTACGGCATGGGTAACCAGCGTAAACAGTGTATAGGTGTAGACTGGATATTTTGATGTACTTGTTAGTTTTAGTCTGTAGAATGTAAGTTTTGTTAACAAGGTATGTTTACGCAGCCACATGCCAAGTCTGTTTTATCTCGATTCGGGACGAATCTTGTTGAAAGGAGAGAGGTGTGCTCCGCTAGTGTCAGTCCTAGTCGAGGGAAAGGGAGATTTTATAATATTCAATGAAGGCGCGGATGGGCGATGAAATCTGGCGCCCCTGGCGGAGTGTGGTAACAGTCGACAGCCAGCAGGCCAGGCAAGGTAAACACGGCACTCGCGGGCATGGAGTTGTGATGGCGGTATTGCCTGCACGATTTGTTTTGAGTGGAGCAACAACAAGGCAGGAAACTGCAGCATTGCTTTGAGTTGTTGCGATGTATGAGGCGGGGCACTAGGACAGAGCCAAGAATGGCGATTTGTAAGTAGCTGACGTGTGCCAGGTCAATTGTGTGTCAGGACGGACCCGTGCTGGTCTTCGCTTATAAGGGCCAGTCTGCATAAACTTGTACTTTATTTCTATGTACTTGTTCGGGCTATAATCTGCCTCCGGTGACACAACACCGGGCGGGATGGAATGGCAGCCAGGAACTTGGAGATCGCATGGTCTACCTGAAAGAGGGTGGTGACATCACTCTGCAGTGGGTCCAGGAGGGGTTCGGTTCCACTTGAGTCTACAGGCCACGTTCACTTCCCACCTGGTGTACTGGGGTCCGGGCAAGGCGCACGCTGCAGGAGGCACAGCAGTGCTGCAACATCGCTAGAGACGGCGGCGCGTGTTGCCATCCAGTAAGCACCACTAGCAGCAAGTTGTGGCACAGCATCCAGGAGGGCGTGGGTTCGAGTCTGGCCCTGTCCTGGGAGCAGTGGCGGCCCGGGGGCCATGGGTGACCCGTACACCCACCTTCATCCCATGATCGGAAAGAGCAGGCCAAACGGGGCGGAGGGCGGCGAGGACCAGGGACTGTAGCAGTCTCCAGAACTGTGGCAGCACTGCGGCGCAAGTCGCAACGCATCAGCGGGTGGCGACCACGAGACCAAAGCCGACTTCCAGCAGGGCGGCCTTGATGATGGCAGCGTCGGCGTCGGCGTACCTGGAGTCTGCTGAGCTGGCTGGACTGCTGAGCCGGCTGGACTCGCGGGAAAATACACAGGCGGCCTGCCGACACTACGCTTCACCCATTGAGTACTGTAAATTAGCTGAATAAACGAATGCTACCGAATACCGCTGTATCACTCTGCACTGCCTCTCGACACTCCTGAACTTGCTCCATCTCCTGACAAAATACTGCGCGGTGGGTCCTGGCTTCAGCTCGGCCATCTGGAACTTCAGGTTCAACCCCCCGAAAGCCGCAACATAAGGGATTGGGCTCGGGCAAGGAGCCGCTTAAAGGTAAGGACGTGTTCCAGTATTGGGTGCCGCTTATGACGTTGGAGGGCCCACCTGCGATCTCCAGTGACCACCAAGGCACAGGCCTCCGCTGAGGGGACCCAGAAGAACAGGGAATTGCAGATTCCACTGCAGAAATGGTGCCGATAGTTATCGTGTGAACCACCACATCAGTGGCATTATGAGAAAGAGGCTCAATAGTGGCAATAGATGTGAACGAGTGCCAGTCAGCCTTATTCAAAGCCCATCTGGGGAGGCGCCCAGAAGAGGGACACTGTGGCAGTGACAGAAAGATCGGAAAGTGGTCACTACAGCACAAGTTGTCATGCACATTCCATTGGACAAACCATAGCAGACCAGGTCTGCAGACCGAAAGGTCAATGGTTGAGTACGTGCCACGCGCAACACTGAAATGTGTGGAGGCACCATTATTTAAAAGAGAAAGGTCGAGCTGTGCCAACACTTGCTCAACGACAGTGCCTCGGCCCATTGCCACCAATCCACCCCACAAAGGGTTATCAGCGTTGAAGTCGCCCAGTAATAGAAGAGGTGGCGGCAGTTGGGCTATCAGCGCAGCCAATACATGCTGTGGGACATCACCAACCGGTAACAGCCCATGAAGTCCACACCCTAACACCGACTGCCTCTAAAGGCGTTGAAGAGGCACACCCTCATTGTAAAGAGAGTTAAGTACGTAGACGCAGACTCCACCAGATACCCTCTCATAAACTGCCTGATTCTTATAATAACCCTAATAGCCACGGAGGGCTGGGGTTTGCAAAGCCGGAAACCAAGTTTCCTGGAGAGCAATGCAAAAGAAAGGGTGAAGGCTGAGAAGTTGTCAGAGCTCAGCAAAGTGGAGGAAAGAAACCGCTGCAATTTCACTGAAGAGTGACATCGTCCGCAGCCGAAAAAGGTGTGAAGGGACCAAGAAGGCAGATTACGCCGCCGGGTCATCTACCACTGCTGAAGGAGAGCCTGAATCAAGAACCATTGTATCTGAGATAGAGGCGAGATTGAGTTCGTTTGGGGACGCTAAAATCAGCAAATCGTCCACAGATGCAAAGCTCATAAGGACAGGTGGCACAGAGGCAACTGTAACCTCTTCCTTCTTACCCAGTTTTGTCTTCTTCTTCTCCTCTCCCCGCTGCTCCTTAGGAACAATCTGGGAGGGGGTCGCAGAAGGAGGTTCAGGGACAGACGAAGAGTGAGAAACTGTTCGATCTGTCACTCGTAGCTCCTTGAGCCACTGTCTGACGTCAGCTGTCGTGCTGGAGGGTGCTTGAGAAGGTAGACGTCCAAGACACCCTTTCCACACGAGAGAATCTGGAGGAGGATGGTGTACCTCCGGCAGGGGGGGGGGGGGAGGGAGGGGGTCCAATAGGCCCGTCAGTTTTGGGGGGGGGGGTTGGTCTCCCAAGGATGTACCATGGGAGTACCAGAAGGAGCAGTGTCCCCCATCATGGACACAGGGGAAGGGTTGGGGCGACCCTGAGGACCCACTGGAGATGTAACAAATACAGGGACAGCTGTCACCAATGGGGACAATGAAGTCACAATAGCAGCGTAGGGACAATGAAGTCACAGTCGCAGCGTAGGATGCAGTCATTGCAACAGTATGAAGGCATTCGTATTTCCTCTGCATCTTGATAAGTGAGCCTGTCCAGGGTTTCGATTCCCACTATTCGCCGCTCCTTGTGGAGAACAGGGCAGTCAAGCAAGCAGGGGGAATGGCGCTTCCCACAGTTGACACAAGTGGGAGGAGGCACACATGGAGCACCTGGGTGCAGAGGACGGCCACAATCCCTGCAGGTGGCGCTGGTGGTACAGCGAGATGACAGGTGGCCAAACCTCCAGCACTTGAAGCACCACATAGAACGAGGGACATAAGGTTTCACAGCGCAATGGTAAGCCATCACCTTGACCTTTTCAGGTAAAGAGTCACCCTCAAAAGTCAAGATGAAGGCACCGGTAGCAATCCTGTTATCTTTGGGTCCTCTATGCATGCACCGTATCAAGTGGACACCCCGTCGCTCCAAGTTGGTGCATAGCTCCTTATCTGACTGCAAAAGAAGGTCACGGTGGAAAATAAGACCCTGGACCAAGTTAAGGCTTGTATAGGGAGTAATCGACATGGGGATATCACCCACCTTGTCACAGGCGAGCAACGCCTGTGACTGGGCTGGGGAGGCCGCTTGTATGAAAATGGCCTTGCTAAGCATTTTAGACAACGCCGCCATTTCCCCAAACCTGTCTTCAAGGTGGTCTACGAAAAACTGGGGCTTCGTTGCCTGAAAGGTCTCTCCATCAGTCCTGCTGCAAACTAGGTACAGAGGCGAATATGGCTCTTGAGGCCTGGTCGCCCTACGGTCCTCCCAAGGTGTAGCCAGGGAGGGGAACGATCAGGAATCATACATTGCAGTATCAAAATCATTTCTGATACGCTTGGAGACTGTTGGGGCCGAGCGATCACCAGCTTGATTCGATTTAACTCGTTTCATTGCGAGTCATCCGCTCTGATGCCACCCAGGGGCTCTCCCATGGGCGCCACCCAGCCTCAGCAAGGGCCCTTTCGTCAGATGGCTATCGCCAGGAGTCTTGGTGCCCCATAAGTATGAGCACCTACTCCTTGGCATACGTGGGGAGGTCTAAGCTCAGGCATCAGCAGTGCGATCCCTATGTTGCCAGGGGGCTACCACCGATAGGGTACATGACAACCCCAGAACGACGGACTGGTTCCCGCGCTGGATTTTGGGTGTCGAAATGGTCCAGAATCGTCGTGTGCGCGAAGGATCGTACGGCACAGGAGAGGAGGAGGAGGCAACCCATAAGTCATTGGGTGCAAATCCCGCTACATGACAAAAAGATCTTGGTGCATGATGGACAAACAAAAAACACCAAGTAAGGCGTCCTTCCCCAAATGGCACGCACTATCAACTGAAATTTACAAAAGGTGGAGGTCAAACCGGAAAGGCCGAAACGTGTGAGACTTGTTTTAGTCGCCTCTTACGACAGGCAGGAATACCGCGGGCCAATTCTAACCCCCAAACCTGCAGGGGGGTGCCGCCAAGTGAAAGTGGCTAATTGTTTCTGTTGTATGGTAATGTATAGTTATATTTACTGGTATTTTGTCTGTGTGGTAATGTGAAGTTAAACTCGTGGTTAGAGACACAGTTGAACTCGTATTTAAGTTCGTAAGTAATTTCGTAATTCTTGAAAAGTGATCAGCAATGCAGAAGTTAATCAGAAATGCAACATTAAAATGTGTACTGCAATGCTCGTACTGAGTGTACAGTCTGTTCTGTTAAATTTAAGAAAACTGTCCTGTTAGCAATAATACAAGCAATGTGACTGTTAGAAAAATGTGAAATATAAATAAGTACCAAAAATTCCATGTCTGAAAAGTATGTCACTGTTGAAATGTTAATTGTATCGCGTGTAAATTATGAATGGCCTACCTGTTTGTGAAATGAATGTATGGTGTGCTGCTGCTATCTCCAAACTACTGCGGCTACTGCTGCTATGCTAGTTACAAAAATAAAAATTCGAACTACTCGCAACATGATGTGCAATGCATGCTTTAAACTATAAAGACATCCATAAAACGTCTGTGTTAATAAATTTCGTTACTGCAGTGATCATTGTAGTTAAAGTTCTGTTACTGAGGAACTCTGGAAAGCAAAATTATACATAAAAGAAACTTGAAATAAAGAGACGAATGCTGATTAATGGAAAAACAATAAAGTAAGTGCGTTAAAACAACTCTCACTAAGGCAAAATATTTTAACACTTGAAATATTAAAAATTCACTTTACATCAATAGTGGAAAAACCTGAACAAGCTCTGTTTACTTTCATACAAGCACGTGTGTTATCCACCTTCGAAGAAAAATCAGTAAATAAGACATTATCATAAAAATCCCCAATTCTAAATCTCTGACCAAATCAATTACTAAGCTTGGCTGTCTCGGCAAATGTGCTGTTACAGTACCTTTTGAAGTCTCCTGAATGAATTTACAAAACATCTCTCCATAAAAAAATAATGTAAGAAAATTATTTCCGGCACACAGCATGGCTTAAAAACATCTTACTCCATCACAAGATTCAACTCGAGTCCTGTCTCTCTACGAGACTGTTACTCCAGTCACAAGCAAAGGTTTGCTAACAGTCCCTCGCAGTGCAATCTCTTTGGGAGAGATTGTGCCCGCTATTACTCAGATGCTATTCAAGCTTTACTTTTCCACATGACATCTAAAATATTACCAAAATTACAATTTTCTGTGTAAAGCGAAACCTTTACAATGTGACCTGGGTGGCGTAATATTTTTGGAAGTGAGGTTGTCCCAGAACCCACAGGGGGCGGCAAGCATTTCCTCCTTCATGCTTACATGCAGCTAATGCCTGTCAATGGCAGTACGACGCCATGTGTGGGAGTGCGGGGCGCCTTTCCATGTTTACTTACTACTTCTGAAAATTAACGTCTGCCGCGTGTAGAAAGCGCAAGCCACAGGAAACAAACTCTAGCCTCGCACTGGGCCTCTCTGAAATTCTCGAACCCAGTTACAAGGCTATGGACGTTGGCAGGAGGACGTGCGGGTGGTGTAAAGTCGTGTGGCCTCAGATCGCAGTAGGGGAGAGTTTCATGTTGTCGTTGGAGGCTGGAAAGAGACGCACTATTTTTGGTGGGGTTCTATATTGGCGAGAATCGTCTTGATTGGGCCACAGACGTTCGTAATTTTATGACTGGCGCCTGGCATCTTTTGGTGGCATGGAACATGCAGGATGAATTGAGCGCCGCAAGAGAAGAACTTGGCGATAGAACACGAAAGTGTCTCATTGGACTTGGCACTAGGATGAGTTGGTGTCTGGTTCGACATTCCAGTTGGATGCGATGGTGTTCTGATCAATAACATACAACGTCAGGGACAGCACTTTTGAGTGTGAGTATGATTCATAACACTAGAAGTTGTTCTATTTGATGGAACACTTGTGGAATCCATGATGATCGCCTGTCTCATCTCCCTTTGCACTGCTAATGAGTGTGTCGACTTCAAGGTTTTAGTCACCGACTTTCAGTCACTGTTCTGATCGATATTTACAGGATTAAATAGTTGAACATCGGAAGAGAGCAAATTCTTAAGACGGTAAGAATTAATTTAACTGGTATGGGAGGGTGGGTGGGTGGGTGGGTGGGGAGGGGAGGGGTGTGAGACTGCTTTCCATTTCATCTGCATGCAAATCTATATAGAAATAATCATCACTGGTTTTGTTTATTCATTTTATATGTTAACTGTGTTTATGAATAAATGTGGGTATTGGATTTAATCATTATTTCTGTTCTGTTCCTTTACATATATTAACTTGTAGTTTTTTTAACCTACTTGCAAGAAGATCTAAATCATAAACAACATACTACTCCAGTCAGGCAGTGTTAATCAGAGTGAGATTCTGTGCAAATTCCCCATTTCAAGAGCTATGCGAACGGCCAGAATTTTTGCTTTATCCCTTTAACTTTGTGCACAAACATTTAAAGGTTAGTCCTTAAAGAGGTGGCCCTACCGCAATTACTTTTGAGGGTTAACCGATATCCTAAACCACAGGGCTTTGCACACTCCTGAATCCTAGCAGTGTTCATGTGTGGATGCCTCAATTGATCTGGTTTACTCCACGGTTACATTCTATGACCCACTCCTTAGTAGGAGCGCTGCAGCTTAGATGCGGTTGCAACATAGTCTCTAGATTTGTTTCTGGTTTTACTGATTTTACGTCTGTGTTCTACAGCTGGAACTTGATGTTAGGAACTTTCATTAGTTGGTAATTAATTCATTGTCAGTATTTGTAAATACAGTCCTTGAAAAGGCTCTGGAAGCTAAACAAGAAGAAGTCCTCTTTTATGATGTTGTGACACTGGGTCGAGTGGGCTGGAAGTGGCACGTCAGTTACAAAAACACAGTCTCAGGTACTGGAGAGGTGTTCCGCAGACTGCCTTACGACAGGTCAGCTTGCTCCACATACAACGCCAGGGACAGCACTTTAGAGGTAAATGTGACAACAAGTGGACGCTTCTGTCACAATGCCGCCACTTGGACTAGTATATCTAGGCCTCCAGCCCAGCAAAGATCACTTCGCACTGGGACTTACAGTGGGGACGTGTCTCTTGACAGCTGATGTGAGGCTTGTCGTCGGGGCCCACGGGAAATGCAGGCCCCGCAACGAAATTGTGACATGACATTAGTTGTCTTGCCTGACATACTCGTATACGACGAATGCTCGGCTCCATCTATGAACAGGCAGGAATTCGGTATGTCAGTGAAAAGATTACCCACTGAAGGTCTTTTCCATGTGATATCGAAAGCTTGCATGTATTTAAACGCTAGTAAGAGATTATTAAACTGATCTAAAATACACTCCTGGAAATGGAAAAAAGAACACATTGACACCGGTGTGTCAGACCCACCATACTTGCTCCGGACACTGCGAGAGGGCTGTACAAGCAATGATCACACGCACGGCACAGCGGACACACCAGGACCCGCGGTGTTGGCCGTCGAATGGCGCTAGCTGCGCAGCATTTGTGCACCGCCGCCGTCAGTGTCAGCCAGTTTGCCGTGGCATACGGAGCTCCATCGCAGTCTAACACTGGTAGCATGCCGCGACAGCGTGGACGTGAACCGTATGTGCAGTTGACGGACTTTGAGCGAGGGCGTATAGTGGGCATGCGGGAGGCCGGGTGGACGTACCGCCGAATTGCTCAACACGTGGGGCGTGAGGTCTCCACAGTACATCGATGTTGTCGCCAGTGGTCGGCGGAAGGTGCACGTGCCCGTCGACCTGGGACCGGACCGCAGCGACGCACGGATGCACGCCAAGACCGTAGGATCCTACGCAGTGCCGTAGGGGACCGCACCGCCACTTCCCAGCAAATTAGGGACACTGTTGCTCCTGGGGTATCAGCAAGGACCATTCGCAACCGTCTCCATGAAGCTGGGCTACGGTCCCGCACACCGTTAGGCCGTCTTCCGCTCACGCCCCAACATCGTGCAGCCCGCCTCCAGTGGTGTCGCGACAGGCGTGAATGGAGGGACGAATGGAGACGTGTCGTCTTCAGCGATGAGAGTCGCTTCTGCCTTGGTGCCAATGATGGTCGTATGCGTGTTTGGCGCCGTGCAGGTGAGCGCCACAATCAGGACTGCATACGACCGAGGCACACAGGGCCAACACCCGGCATCATGGTGTGGGGAGCGATCTCCTACACTGGCCGTACACCACTGGTGATCGTCGAGGGGACACTGAATAGTGCACGGTACATCCAAACCGTCATCGAACCCATCGTTCTACCATTCCTAGACCGGCAAGGGAACTTGCTGTTCCAACAGGACAATGCACGTCCGCATGTATCCCTTGCCACCCAACGTGCTCTAGAAGGTGTAAGTCAACTACCCTGGCCAGCAAGATCTCCGGATCTGTCCCCCATTGAGCATGTTTGGGACTGGATGAAGCGTCGTCTCACGCGGTCTGCACGTCCAGCACGAACGCTGGTCCAACTGAGGCGCCAGGTGGAAATGGCATGGCAAGCCGTTCCACAGGACTACATCCAGCATCTCTACGATCGTCTCCATGGGAGAATAGCAGCCTGCATTGCTGCGAAAGGTGGATATACACTGTACTAGTGCCGACATTGTGCATGCTCTGTTGCCTGTGTCTATGTGCCTGTGGTTCTGTCAGTGTGATCATGTGATGTATCTGACCCCAGGAATGTGTCAATAAAGTTTCCCCTTCCTGGGACAATGAATTCACGGTGTTCTTATTTCAATTTCCAGGAGTGTAGTAACTCGCTATCCGCCAGATAGTGTCGCTGGAACTGTAGTGTTATGAGCTGCGGTATATCCCATGGGGCCTGTGTGTCTCGTTGTCCTTGCCTGTCCTGTCCTGATATTAGTCTGGGCTTCTGACATGTCCACTGCGTGTACTCTGCTGTGCCCCACTTTGGTCCTGACTTCGACTCCAGCCACAGCACTGATGCAGCCTCAGTGCCAGCCGACTGCCTCCTCCGACCGCACAGGCTGCTATATGCAACAAGGGGATAGCACCAGTCAGCCTGATGCTCTCGGGCATCCAACTGTGTCCACTGCGGTGGAGGCAATTAGCGCCTAGCCCCTTGTCATCTCCGGATATTTCTTTTTAAGTGATTAGGCTTATTCTCTGTTCACCTTTAATCTAAGCCCATAAACGTTCACAGATTTCAGATATGTAGGTTTTAACAGTTTATATACAAATAGTGGGGCACCGCCTGCATCAAACATAGACTCAGTAGAGGACAAGTTTGTGGCGTTTACCACTACCTGCCACCATGTTATGTATGTCAACTGTGAGCTACGAGCCTAACTGCTGCCCTTTACACACCAAAGAGGTATTCATACCAAAGCATGGGCATTTTACATCATGAAAGGGAGGATTTACGATTTTCGTTCCGAAACTGACGCCTCTTATTTTTTATGTGCAGAATTTTGAATGTCCAGAAAATGACCATATAAAACTAACTGTAAGGAAACACTGATGCCAAACTAAAGTTTGTGCCAGTATTTCTGGCACGCCGCACACAAACAGCTGTGCTCTTGCCCTGGTTACGTTCTTGGGAAAGGCAAGGTGACAACAAAGGGATTGTAAGACCGCGAAGAACGTGGTAGAGAGCCATAAGCAACGTGCACTGGGGAGGTGTTGACTCCGAGAATGCAAGTGAATGAAGGTACGTTGTGTGGGGCCCGGTGCCAGGATGCCTTGAGAAGCCCAACAGGATGGCGACGTAGCGGCTGCTCGAAGAAGAAGCAGCTGTTGGGCAACGTAGTTTAGCTGCAATGCGCAAGTTCTATGTGCAGTCATTATACTTTTGAACAGATTCAGCCATCCGGTGGAAGGCGATCAACTTCTTTTTTCTTCAGTGAGGACATTCCATATTCATAGCCACGTACTTCTGTGTGCTAAAACTTGGTCGCTCCTTCATTTCAGTTGGCCTTTGTGCTTTCTCGACCTGTCAGAGACCGCGCAGGATACGGTGGACGATGCGCAGTGACCAGTTTTTGTCAAAAACGCTGGGTGAGTTCCCTTCATGCCCCTTGACTCTCATAACTGCCTTCTGGTTTCTGAACAACATGTAAATAGCCTTCTGCTCCCTGCGTTTTACTCCTGCTACCTTCAGAATTTCGAAGAGAATATTCAACTTTCTGAAAGCCTACAAATGCTGTAAACGTAGGTTTGTCTTTCAGTAACCCATATTCTATGAGAAGTCGTAGGTTCCTAAATTTCTCCTGAATTTTAACCGATCTTCCCCGAGGTCGGCTTTTGCCAGATTTTTCATTCTTTTCTAAAGAATGCATTTGAGTATTTTGCAGCCATGGCTTTCTAAACTGATAGTTCGGTAATATTCACACCTATCAGCACCTACTTTCTTTGTAATTGTAATATTCTTCTTGAAGCCTGAGGGGTACTTTGCCTGTCTCATACTTCTTGCACACCAGATGGAAGAGTTTTGTCATGGCTGGCAGTCCCAACTCTCTCAGTAGTTCTAACGGAATGTTGTCTACTCCCAGGGCATTGTTTCGACTTAGGTCTTTCAGTGCTCTGTCAAATTTTTCACGCAGTATCGTGTCTCACATCTCATCTTCATCTACATCCTCGTCCATTTCTAAAATATTGCCCTCTAGTACATATACCTTGTATAGACCTTTCAGTTTTCCCTTCTTTGCTTAGACATGGATTTCCATCAGAGCTCTTGATATTGATGTGGGGTCCTGCCCACTCATCTCGTATAGAGTGCCTAAACGATGCTGCGTTCTCGGAATGCTACACAACAATTCGAGCAAATCACGTTAATAGTTTTTATTACAAATTAGAAGACTGACAATACTTTAAATTTACAATGGTGTCGCAAGCGATGGGCGACATGCAACCAATCAAAATTCTTGGCTGCATACAAGGTCAATATAAGCAATTGATAGGGATCACATATCACTGCTATCGTAGTGCTCTCCTAGTACTGTGCAAATACTGTCCAATACTGTCTGGCCGAAGCTGGTAGGAGCGGCGCTTATATTCTCTTCGGCTAGAGGGCGCGCCTGTCGTGGTGCGGTCCTTCTTAGCGGGCTATTGGCTGATGTCGTCTCACCACCTTCGTGCTCTTGCGATCTTCATCTTTGTGCTGGCACTTGTCGATATGCCGGAACATTCCTCCCCAAAAAGCGACGGATCGTCGTCGTGTAGGAAGTGCGCCCACGGTGGGGAAGGCAGGAGTGTGGGCGCAACGTCGAGCTGGAAGCGATGGCTGCAGGGGGCTTCAAGCTTCCTGTTGTACCCCGCCATTCAGCCTGCGCTCTGGCGGAAACGTCCCCCGGAAAGCGACGAGAAGGGTACGCCCCCACCTCCTGCTGCCATGACCCAGATGAAGAAGGCGGCGACTGCTGCGGTGTGGGTGGATCCAGCTCCATCGGTAGGACGAGAGGAGGCGGAGGAGGAGGCGAAGGCTCCATCTCCATGGGATTATCCCGCTGTGTCGTGATTACACCCTCTGGCGGCTGCTGTCGACGTGCTGTCCTCTGAATCCGTGAGTCTGGGGGAATAGAGACTGAAAGATCACTGTGTACATGACAGAGGCAAAGTTGATTTTGATGTCGGCGCTGCAAGCCATCTGGACCTGAAAGAAGACACATGCAAGTGCCAAGTCGACGGACGATCTCGCCTCACGCCCACCGTCTGCTGCCGCTAAAAAACCTGTAAAAATAATATCAAGTGGCGCGAAGCGATAGTTGCGGCCTTCCTTCGGCGCCGGATGCAGAGGAGGGTGGAGCAGGTGGAGCAGTGTCCGACGACGGCGGCCATGAAGCAATTCTGCCGGCGATGGTCCATCTCGTGGATGCGAACGGTATGAGGCGAGGAACAATTGCAATGCTTGATCCCTGGTGTGTCTGAAGTTTGGCCATCTGTTGTTTAAATGTTCTGACAAAACGTTCCGCTTCACCGTTTGACTGTGGATGGAACGGTGTACTAGTTAGATGCCGTATGCAGTTGTGCTCTCAGAATGTTTCAATTTCCTTCGAGGAAAAAAATTGATGACAACATCTGAATTGCCGACGTGCAAAGTACCGGCGCACTACAGAATTTTTTATGCTACGTGAGGAACGAGGCAAAGATGTGCCAATGTATTTTAGAAAAATGTTCAAATTTGAATCAGCTTTCGTGGCCTGTGCAATTTTCCTATAGTTCAGCGGAAAAGACTGAAGCAATTCAGAAATTTGAGCATCGATGTGACAACAAGATGCAGTAGAAGCATCAAAGTCTGTATCAGGGCCAATCAGAAGAAGTGAAAGCGCGTCCGCATTACCATGTTGAGCGGTCAGACGATACACAATCTCGTACTGGTATTGAGACAGCAACAAAGCCTATCTTTGCAATTTTTGGGCAGTTCGTACAGGAACCGGTTTCGTCGGATGAAACAATGACTGCAAAGGCTTGTGATCCGTTACTAAATAGTATTTTCTGCCATACAAATAGTGGTAGAATTTGGTGACACCATACACAATAGCCAAAGCCTCTTTTTCAATTTGTGAATAGTTATACTGAGCATTAGACAACACTTTTGATGCGAAATCAATACGCCTGTCTTCATCACCAATTGTATGCGAAAACACTGCACCGATTCCGTAAGAGGAAGCATCAACTTGCATTACAACTGGTGTGTCAGCATCAAAGTTAACTAAGCATCGATCACCGAGCTATGCACGTTTAAGTGTTTGAAAAGCTACTTGGCACTCATCTGTCCAAACAAAGAGGACATTCTTCCGACGCAAACGATGCAATGGAGCTGCAATTTGTGCTGCTTTCGTTATGGACAGAATATAGTAGTTCATTTTCCCTATTCATTTTCCTAATTGTGTGATGTTGCGAGCAACTGGCAAGTCTCGTTTGGCTAACAAATACGACTGAAGAGGATGTACACCTTGATTGTTGATGACATGACCACGATATTACAACTCAGGTTTTAAAAAAATCACACTTGTCCAGTCTACACTATAGTCCTGCCTCAGATAACACATGAAACAAAGTACGTAAATTTGCAATGTGTTCTTCAGGTTTACGACCTCTTATACAACAACATCGTCGAAATAGTTTGAACAGTTTGGCACTTGTGCAGTCAGGCATGACAATGGATAAGTATCGATGACAGTTTGTGGGTTGACTGTGTAAGTAGGCTGTTTAGGTTTTTTTATTGGTAACGCCACCTCTGTATAAAAATCACTGGCTGTGCTGTGTGCAGTCTGTGGCTGCTTTTCATTGTTGTAATACTCGCCATTGTAGTGTTAGGCAGCTGGCTGTGAACAGCGCGTAGCGTTGGGCAGTTGGAGGTGAGCCGCCAGCAGTGATGGATGTGGGGAGAGAGATGGCGGAGTTTTGTAATTTGTCATGTACTGCTATATTTATATATGATTATATCAAGGTAAATACAATGTTTGTTCTCTGTTAATATCTTTCATTTGCTAACTATCCCTATCAGTAGTTAGTGCCTTCCATAGTTTGAATCTTTTATTTAGCTGGCAGTAGTGGCGCTCGCTGTATTGCAGTAGCTTGAGCAGCGAAGATTTTTGTGAGGTAAGTGATTTGTGAAAGGTATAGTTTAATGTTAGTCAGGGCCATTCTTTTGTAGGGAATTTTGAAAGTCAGATTGCGTTGCGCTAAAAATATTGTGCGTCAGTTTAAGCACAGTTATGTAAAAAAATGTTTAAAAGGGGACGTTTCATATGTCGACCCTTAGCCGAGGATACCTCACTGGAATCTTCTGATATTTTCTTGTAGTTTGTGTAATTAGTGTAGCTTGTGTTTATTGCTAACGCGTAATTGTAGAGAGGACCTCCTTTGTAGTTGTAGTTTTTCATTGTTGTACAGTAAAACAGTTGTGGCATGCATGTAGATTTGCACCAAGTATTTCGCAGCTGCGCTTGCAATTAACTACATATTATTTTCAGTGTTATGTTAATGTGTTCTCTTATTTTTGCTCTTCAAATTGTGCTTTTCTGTGTTGTCGTGTGAAATACTGTGACAATAATGGCGTGTGAAAAACGTAATACTAGGCTCCAAAGTAAACTGCGAAATGACAGTGAAAACGAAAGCAGTGTGTTAGCGCCACCGAGTAATGAATTAACAGACGTTCAAAGTAGTAATTTGGTAACTGTGCATAGGGAAATGGAGCGGGTGGCAAACAATGGTGTAGACAGCGAAACAATTAGAGAACAGGGAAGCATTATCGATCGATCGGTCGGCGACAGCTCGCCTCAGGAATCCGAAATGACAGGACACAATTTCGCAAATACTGTAGATTCAGGTTTTGGGTCATCACCGTGTTCTCAAATAAGTCAAAACACATTTTCTGCTTGTCAAAATGTGAATGTTGCCGGTGCAAATGCACTGCCGAAAAGTGTAGAGAAACAGATTCCAGACACTAACACATTATTATTGCAATTAATGCAGCAAATGAAACAAAATCAGAGTCAAACACAGCAACAGTTAGACGCAATGGGACAAAATCTTCAAAAGTTAGACACAACGCTTGAACAAAATCAGAAACAAATGGGACAAAATCTTCAAAAGTTAGACTCATTGGAGCAAACTCTTGAACAAACACGTGAGGATTTAACTAATGAGTTACATCACATTGAATCGAAATGTCAAAAAGTCTGTAATGACGTAAAAACACAAATTTGTGAGCATTTACAACCTATTTTTTCGCGTCATGAAAATGCACTACAGAATCACGAAGCAGCCATAAAAGAACTGCAAACTACTGTTCATGAAAATCATGAGACCTTGCAAGCTAAATTTGACTCAGTTGCATCTACCGATTCGGTTACACAACTTGCAAAAACTCAGGAAAACTTAAAGGACACAGTAGATACTCTGAAACTTGGTTCAGAAAAAACACACTGAGGAAATAAGTACACTATCGGATAAAGTAGCCGAACTTTCAGATCAGTTCACTAACTTATCTACAACGGTAGATGATGATCTGAATGACACAACACCTGTAGCCTTCACTGACACTGAAGAGTACGAACAAATTAGAAAATTCAAACAAAATCAAAATCAAATCAATACACAGTACAAAAGAGAAATCCGGGAAGTGCAAGATCAGTTGGCACAGGTAATACAAGAATTACGTATTTCAGAGGACACTCACGCTCCAACACGGGAAGAGGGACATAGAAATACGGAAAAGCCGCAACATAATAACACAGGGCATTTCGGAAGTTATGAAAGAAATTGGCAATGTGCACCGAATTTTGAGATGGAACCGCCGACATGACCTAACAATGACCGATATGCTACTCGCCGACACAATGATTTTTACTATAAGCTGTTAAAAAGAAAAAAAAAAAAAAGAGGCAGAATAACTTCAGACGCAACAGTTCGGCGCACAGTGACGATTCAGGGAGAAATTCTCCACCACATGACCGACAAACAAGAAATTATGAAATTTACCGACATGACGACAGACGAGATAATCATAACGACAGACCTGAATTTCATCAGAACTGGCGAGATTCAAACAGAGCAGGGCACTTACGACAACGTGAATTTCTAGAAGTTCGGTCTCCGAATCCCATTAACGACGCGCGCCAACAAAGAAACAATGACCCGCACCGCAGGCAGACACCTGCGCCGGCTGGCTCCGAGAAAAATAACATAGCGCTAACCTTGAGAAAAATTCCAGTGTTCCTTACCGACGTATACCACTTGATAATTGCGTTAAAGTTAAAACTCTGCGTACTAGGAAGAGTAAAGGTTTACACCACATTTGACATGTAAAACCGTTTATTGAGAGATGATCTGCTTTTTAACTTAGTCTTTGCCATAAAATTTTTCACTTTACATTACTAGTATGCTTTGTCAGACTTAAGAAACTGTTAACATGCAACAATGTTTGAAGTTAAACATCCAGTCTAGAACCTAGGGAACATTTTTAAACAGAAATTACGAATGTATTGTTATAGTGAACAGACGACACAGTGTTGTATTTGTACATTCTTGCTTGTTAGCTGCACGATTACATAACGACTATCAGGCTTAAATACTTAGGACACATACTGGTACTGCTAATGAGATTTTAATGCAACATTTTGGTTTAGTTGAAAATACATTCTGGGTTTAAAGTACTTTCTGTGAGATACCAGATGACACAGAGGTTAGTTTATGTGACAGCTACACGATTTTATCACGACGCTACTAATGAGTGACAATTTACAATGTTGCTTTTGCGGTGTATCTGTTTTATATTTGCACAGTTTTCTGAATTCTTTTGGAAAGAAAAATATGTTTTATTAGTAACTTTTGTGGTATAGCTACAATGAGACAGCCTTTTCCGTAGCACAACAATACGTTACAGTACAGTACTTCCTTCATCACAACAATAAGCGTAATAACTAAGATATCTATACGCAAAGCATTTCACTTTTGTGTATCATGAGGTAAGTACATTGACTTCTGCAGAACTTAGCTTTCGGAGGACGATAACTACGACACTTCCACAGAGATTATGTTGCGAAAAGACGCACAGTTTAGCGCTACAGTACACGCATTTGAGTGATTAATCTTATACTTAAGACACTTATTTTTAAAGATTTTTTAATTACAAAGAAAGTTTTCCGTGATACATTTCATTCCATTGCTGTAATCTGTAACACCTGAGGGTATAATTACATTAATCCTCAGGGGGGTACACGCTTACTTTGTGTACCATGTGTGTGGCAACCACAAGGAACCCTAGCTAATATGGTATTTGCTTATACAACTTTACACATCGGTACCATATTTCTCTAACACATAAATTACACAGCTATCCGATTATTTAACAAAGAAACAAACATTTATTTTACTGCATCAGTGACACATGTTTACGCAATTACACAGTTGGATAACTTCACACTTATGAAACTGTATTTTGTCTGTACTTTGTAAACTGTTCATATTTTTTCGGAACCATTGTGGTACTATGAGAGCTTTGAATGATGTATTTGGTATGGCATCATAATTTTTAAAGTACGTTTGAGGTAGATGACACCATTGAAATGAGCAGAGAATTTTTTTTTAGGTTTTGATATTATTGCAGAAAGCTACGACGATTGAGAGATTTGACTGAGGTGTTATGATGTTATTTTTACGACGACGATGTGTATTATGCTGTTGAGATATGTTTATGATCAATAAGATGATGCTACCGTATATGAGGAATTTGATTATGCTACGGATTTCTAAGATGAAATATTGAAGACGTGTCGACGAATATGTATATGTGTAATAAAGTAAGGAATAATGAGTAGTGGTTAGGGAAAAAGGATGTTGGAAACCAAGAATCGTACTTTAAGAGTTATGAAATGTGTGTAAATGCGTGAATGTACCACAATGCCTACGAAAATTTTTCAGACACTGTTATATTCATACGATTTTGTTTCTACAGATTTGTAACGCAAATTCTTGACCTATGAAATTTTTATACGAGACTGTCGCTGTAGCGAAAACTGGTGTCGTAAATATTTCGGTAAGAAAGTTCAGTGACCACCTGCACGTAATGCGTCGTGGGCACCCAGGTGAGCGGCCAGGTGTGTCAGACGCCTGGAGAAAAAGCCATTATTGCGAGCAGCGGCACAGGTAGAAAAAAAAAAAAAGGGGCAGGCCATTATCCTCGCTATTGACATTTCCTTGTTGAAAGCATACTGTGGAGCTCGTAATTTATGATATTTACTGAAATGCCTAATGAAATGACGAGAAATATTTTTACATCTGCACACCTGATTACGACAAGCGTCTTTCTACGAGAGTTGTGAGAATTTCTACTAACTTATGAAATGTCACATGACTATTGAATGATACTTTTATGCTTTGCCTTTCATAGTTGCTTATTTCATTTGATATCTAGTTTCCAGCTGTGTTGCAGCATGGGTTTTATAAAAGAAAATAAATAAATTTCATTTGCTAATGTGAACACTTTCTGTCAACAGATCTATTAAATAATTATTTTATGACCCACATTCTTCGAAAAAGGAGCTCTTGGAATGGAAAGAACAATAAGAAGGGACTAATAACAGGAACTGCATACATAATTTTCTTTTCAACTACTTGGTAATTTTTTTTCGTAGAGTAAGTTTTTGTGATGCATCACTCTAGTGTTAAGATGTGACGTAAGTTTTAAACATGGCCATTTTTACTGTAATATTTTTTCTGCTTGAGCTATGTCATGTTTAGGTATAAGTTGCTGCTGTTTGCCAGGCATAGTGTTATTGAATTTGACTTTGTATTATTCTGTTAAGCCAGTTTTACTAATGATTTATTTTTATTGTTTGTTGCACATTGCCTTAGATTAGTTGTAATATTACAATTGCTTTGCTAATTTCTTAATGCTGCTTGCTTCGCAAATCTGCGTTTTTTTTTTCATTGCTGTTTATATTAATTGTTTTATGTGATGCTGCATTGCCTCGTCCCTTAGTTTAGCATCTGAGCTCAGTAGATTTAAGTTAGCTTAAGAGGGGGTAGACTATATAAGAAACTAACTATGATGGATTGGAAGAAATGCATTGAGAAGCTTAAAGAAAATGCTTTGGCCAAAAAAAAGGGTATTTTGAAAGAGGATATGAACCAAAAAAGTAGGGTTTAGGGACAACAGATATAGGTAGGATTTTCTTGGAAATAAATAATGAGTTAAGAAATATGTGAAATAAATACAGAAAGCATGCTTGGATAGGATTTTTTTGGTGGAAGCAAAGGTTGAAATAAGACGAAAGATCTATGGAATGAAGTTTTGGGTTGGACTGCAGTACCAAAAGTTACACTGAAAACGAACCCTGTCCTTTCCATTGTGTTATCCCACTATGTGTTTGTGTACCCTTGTGTATTTGTTTTCTTCCTGTCTTTGTGTAGTTTCATAGAATTTTTTTCTTCTAATACTCAGCTACATTCACTATGATGAGGAATACTGTTATCCTCAAATATAATTGGTATTAATAATATGTTATTTAAATTGTAATTATGGTTAGATATTATTTATTATGTTCTGTTTTAATGCTCATGTGTAAAGTTGATGTTTCAAAAGCTATTCTGATCTTTTATGTATGTACTCATGTCATAATTCCTGTAACATTGATGTATATGTTTATTTCTATTGTGTTGTAAAGCCTGTACTACAAATGTTATCTGTATTGTTATGTTCTTTAATGATGTATTTTGTACCTTTGTAATTGTACTCTCATGTTATAATATTGTAATTGACACCAGTTCTTCAAATTAAGTATCATTTCACTGCACACGCTTCTGTTGATCATAGTATATGGACAATATGTGAGAAGTAGGGACTGTTAGTGTTTACACGTGTGTTAATAATTCAGCAAGGGACTGGATAACAGCATTGCTGGTTCTAAAGACAATTCCAAAAACTTTGTGAGTGCACAAGTGGTGGTTATGGACTTGCTACATTATCCGCAACATTCTTCAATGGTGATTGTGCACCTGATAGTCGCAGCAGATGGCTGCTGGCCATCTCTACAAGGACTACAGTGGGTCTATACCTTTGATGATCCACCAATACCATTATTTCTACAAGGACTGCAGTGGGTCTGCGCCTCTGGTGGCCCACCAATACCGTAATCTCTACCAGGACTACAGTGGGTCTGCTCTGTGATGACCTACCAAACGATATTCTTCAAAACTTCGATTGACTCCGCTGTGGGTTTGCTCTGTTGTGGCCCATTACCTGTCTGCATGTCGAGTCAGCACTGTCTTTCCGTTGGAAGGACAACGCTACTTCTTCAAGACTGCATGGAAATCCACTACTTCCGTGTGCATTTTCTTTTACTGCTCAGACTTTGAGAAAAACACTGCTATTTTACCGTCATGAACGATCAGGACTGTCTTTATGGACTGTGAGAAAATTTTAGCTTTTGACCAACATTGTATCAATAAGTGTGTGCATTTGATTTCTTTGTTATTGTAATTGTGAAAAAAATTTTAACAAATATGTATTGGCCAGTGCCCAACAAAATTTGTAAAATTTTTTTGTGGGGAGCATGGGGGCTATGTAAGTAGGCTGTTTAGGTTTTTTTATTGGTAACGCCACCTCTGTATAAAAATCACTGGCTGTGCTGTGTGCAGTCTGTGGCTGCTTTTCATTGTTGTAATACTCGCCATTGTAGTGTTAGGCAGCTGGCTGTGAACAGCGCGTAGCGTTGGGCAGTTGGAGGTGAGCCGCCAGCAGTGATGGATGTGGGGAGAGAGATGGCGGAGTTTTGTAATTTGTCATGAACTGCTATATTTATATATGATTATATCAAGGTAAATACAATGTTTGTTCTCTATTAATATCTTTCATTTGCTAACTATCCCTATCAGTAGTTAGTGCCTTCCATAGTTTGAATCTTTTATTTAGCTGGCAGTAGTGGCGCTCGCTGTATTGCAGTAGCTTGAGCAGCGAAGATTTTTGTGAGGTAAGTGATTTGTGAAAGGTATAGTTTAATGTTAGTCAGGGCCATTCTTTTGTAGGGAATTTTGAAAGTCAGATTGCGTTGCGCTAAAAATATTGTGTGTCAGGTTAAGCACAGTCGTATGTAAAATTGTTTAAAAAGGGGACGTTTCAACTGTAGACTTAAAGTCAACACAGAGGCGAATGCGACCTGAAGGTTTGGGGAGCGAAACCATTGGAACTTGCACATTGACTAGCTGATATGGGCGCAATAACTCCGCTATCTTGCAATTCTTCACGTTCAGCCGCGACTTTGTCCTGTAATACAATGGAAACAGATCTGCCCCATCAAAATTTTGGCTGACAATTGTCTTTCAGAGTAAGATGTGCAACAAAATTGTTAGCTTTGCTTATACGTTCAGAAAAGAGGCCCGGGAATTCTTTTAGCAAGCTAGCTACACTGTCTTTTGCATTGAATGTAGACACTGACAACACATTGTCCTGAATGTAAAGGCGAAAAAAGCAAAAGAATAAAGACCAAATATGTTCTCACAATTGCGTGATTCTTGAATTGTGAAAATCACTGTTCGCGTATGCGAGTGAGACATGGCAGGCACAGTACATGTTCCGAGAAGGGAATGTCTTGTCCATTATAAGCTGTCAGTTGCGTGCTAGTTATAGACAGGCATGGGGAACTTAACAGTTCATATGAGTGACGATTGAGCCATGTGACAGAGGCACCCGTGTCCAACTGAAATTTCACACGTTTCCCACAAATAAGCAAATGAACAAAAAGTTTGTTTGACTGTGCATCACTGAAGAAACTGTACGTTTGCTAGTTTTGCTAATGCCCGTAGCAGACTTTGAATATGTGGCATTAAAAACATGGCTCATGTGGCTAGATTTTATTTTATTTTTTTTTTTTTTAGTGGGACGAGTTCTTATGTTTGTTCTGTTGCAAACATACGGATTGTAAATGTCCTTTTTTACCACAACGGTAACACTGAGCTCGTCGGGAGGGCAGTCTTGGCGTTTGTGCCGTGAATAACACCGAGGGCAAGTCTTAATTGTGTTCGCCTGAGTAGCGAACTGCTTACACGACGTGGAAGGTTGTTTACTTGGCGTAGCGAGCTGCTGCCGCTGCTGAATGGGCTGATCGCAACTAAGGGACTCAACCCGAGAAATAGCTGGCCGCTCAAATTTCTGAGCCGACGAGGCACCTGTATAGTACTGATGCAGTATTTGCACTACCTGCTGAAATGATGGATCGGACTGCTGCAAAATCTGTTCTCTGAGTCCGACATCAGGTACACTGTACACGATCGCATCATGCAACATAACATCTGAATATAAAGCACCGCAAGCACATTTGAATTTGCATTTCCTTGTCATACCCTAAAAATCTGTTATCCACTCGCGATAAGTTTGTTCTGGCCGTTTTTTGCAATTAAGGAACTGATACCTAGCTGCTACCACATTCACTTGTTGGTCATAGTAATTTAGTTAGCGAAGAGATAACATACGCAAGTTCACTCGGAGTGGCGTCAGGAAAGAGTTTTTGAATTAATCTGAACGCTGCACTTCCTATCATGGATAACAGATATGGAAGTCCCACAGTACTTGGTACATAGTGAGCTAAGAGGTGGGCCTCAAACTGGGACAACCACTCGAGCCATTCCTCTTCTTAGTCACGAAACAGTCGAAAAGGTGGTATTGCAGCTGTAGTAGGCAGTGCTTGATCCGTTGGGGATGCAGCGTTGACCAGTAGCTGCTGCACCGTGTGGAGTAACATGGAGATCTGTTGCGTCTGGAACTAAACATCTGCATTAGCTGTGTGGCATCTAAGACTTGTGGCTGTGACGCCTGAGCAGGGGGCGGGACAGGTGGGGTGGGTATGTTGGAAGACACACATGCAAGAAACAGACAAGGCAAGCAAGCAAATAAATTTTCTGCAACGCTCACCTGAAAACACTGATTAGCAAAAACGACAAGAAACTGTTAAAGCAAAGAAAAACCACTGCAAAGTAAAGGCAAGAGAAAAGCCAGCAACATAAAAAATTCCATGGCTGCCGGGCACTGGGTTCGACGGATACTCATCGCCAAATGTGGGGTCCTGCCCACTCGTCCCGTACAGGGTGCCTAAAGGATGCTGCGTTCTCGGAATACTATAAAGCAATTCAAGAAAATCACATCATCATCATTTAAGACTGATTATGCCTTTCAGCGTTCAGTCTGGAGCATAGCCCCCTTATAAAATTCCTCCATGATCCCCTATTCAGTGCTAACATTGGTGCCTCATCTGATGTTAAACCTATTACTTCAAAATCATTCTTAACCGAATCCAGGTACCTTCTCCTTGGTCTGCCCCGACTCCTCCTACCCTCTACTGCTGAACCCATGAGTCTCTTGGGTAACCTTGCTTCTCCCATGCGTGTAACATGACTCCACCATCTAAGCCTGTTCGCCCTACATCTATAGAGTTCATTCCCAGTTTTTCTTTGATTTCCTCATTGTGGACACCCTCCTGCCATTGTTCCCATCTACTAGTACCTGCAATCATCCTAGCTACTTTCATATCCGTAACCGTGATAAGGTAACCTGAATCCACCCAGCTTTCGCTCCCATACAACAAAGTTGGTCGAAAGATTGAACGGTGCACAGATAACTTGGTCTTGGTACTGACTTCCTTCTTGTAGAAGAGAGTAGATCGTAGGTGAGCGCTCACTGCATTAGCTTTGCTACACCTCGCTTCCAGTTCTTTCACTATGTTGCCATCCTGTGAGAATATGCATCCTAAGTACTTGAAACCGTCCACCTGTTCTAACTTTGTTCCTCCTATTTGGCACTCAATCCGTTTATATTTCTTTCCCACTGACATTACTTTCGTTTTGGAGATGCTAATCTTCATACCATAGTCCTTACATTTCTGATCTAGCTCTGAAATATTACTTTGCAAACTTTCAGTCGAATCTGCCATCACAACTAAGTCATCCGCATATGCAAGACTGCTTATTTTGGGTTCACATATCTTAATCTCACCCCGCCAGTCTATTGTTTTCAACATATGATCCTTAAATAATATGAACAACAGTGGAGACAGGTTGCAGCCTTGTCTTACACCTGAAACTACTCTGAACCATTAACTCAATTTACCGTCAACTCTAACTGCTGCCTGACTATCCGTGTAAAGACCTTTAATTGCTTGCAAAAGTTTGCCTCCTATTCCATAATCTCGTAGAACAGACAATAACTTCCTCCTAGGAACCCGGTCACATGCCTTTTCTAGATCTATAAAGCGTAGATACAATTCCCTGTTCCACTCGTAACACTTCTCCATTATTTGCCGTAAGCTAAAGATCTGGTCCTGACAACCTCTAAGAGGCCTAAACCCACACTGATTTTCATCCAATTGGTCCTCAACTAATACTCGCACTTTCCTTTCAACAATACCTGAGAAGATTTTACCCACAACGCGGATTAAAGAGATATCTCTGTAGTTGTTACAATCTTTTCTGTTTCCATGTTGATGGTTCATGGTGTGGGTTCCTGTAGTCATGTCCTAGTTCATGAACCACGGGCAACGTATGAGTGGCCAAGTAAGTGGTCCCGACAGTCGGGATACCAGTTACTTTGGAATAAGGCTGGGCATCTCGGACATATTCTGAGGCGTGGTCACCTTTGTGCTCATACGGCAAAGACTACCAAATCCACCGGTTAGTCCCTCAACCGTTAGGGGTAAAACCCAATGGGACTCGGGGCAAGTAAGGCTAGCAACCTGCTTCCCTGGTACTTTAAATATGATGCTGGCAACAATCAGAAAATCACATTAATAGTTTTTATTACAAATGAAAAGACTGACAATACTTAACTTTAAATTTACAATGGCGTCACAAGCGATGGGCGACATGCAAATAATCAAAGTCCTTTGCTGTACACAAGGTCCATGTAAGCAACTGATATGTATCACATTTCCCTCCTGTTGTTGTGTTCTTCTAGTACTGTCCACTGAGGCTGGCAGGAGGGGAGCTTGTATTCGCTTGTATTCTCTTCAGCTAGAGGGCGCTCCTGTCATGGCATGGTCCTTGTCACCAGGCTACTGGCTGATGTCGTCTCGCCACCTTCTTCGCTCTTCCGATCTTCGTCTTCGTGCCGGCGCTTGTCTATATGCCGAAACAATTCATACAGGTGGTTCTCTTTTCTCCAGAGGTCTCTCTAATTTTCCTGTAGGCGGTATCTGTTTTTCCCCTACTGATATATGCGTCTAAATACTTACTTTTGTCTTCTATCCATTCCTGCTCAGCCATTTTGCACTTCCCGCCAATCTCCATTTTTAGATGTTTGTATTTCCTTTCCCTTGCTTCATCTGGTGCATTTTTATATTTTCCCCCTTCATCAATTAAATTCAATACATCCTATGTTGTCCAAGGATTTCTACTAGGCCTTCACTTTCTTCCTGTTTGATCCTTTGCTACCTTTACTATTACATCTCTCAAAACTATCAAAAATGGTTCAAATGGCTCTGAGCACTATGGGACTCAACATCTTAGGTCATAAGTCCCCTAGAACTTAGAACTACTTAAACCTAACTAACCTAAGGACATCACTCACATCCATGCCCGAGGCAGGATTCGAACCTGCGACCGTAGCAGTCCCGCGGTTCCGGACTGCAGCGCCAGAACCGCTAGACCACCGCGGCCGGCTCAAAACTATCCATTCTTCTTCTACCGTATACTTTTCCTCTGTTCTAGTCAATCGTTGCCTAATGCTCCGTCTGAATCTCACAGCAACCTCTGATTTTTTCAACTTATGCTGGTCCCGTCTCCTTATCTCCGACTTTTTTCCAGTTTCTTCATTTTTAATCTACAGCTCATAAGCCAATAAATTGTGGCCAGAGCCCACACCTGCCCCTTGAAATATCTTACAATTTAAAATATGGTTCAGAAAACTCTTTCTTACCATTATATAACCAGTCTGAAACCTTCCAGTATCTCAAGGTCTATTCCATTTATACAGCTTTCTTTCATGATTCTTAAACAAAGTGTTAGCGATGGTTAAATTATGCTCTATGCAAAATTCTAGTGGGGGGCCTTCCCTTTCATTCTTTTCTTTCAGTCTGTATTCACCTACTATTTTTCCTTCTCTTCGTTTTTCTACTATCGAATTCTAGTACCACATCACAATTAAATTTTGGTCTCCCTTAACTGTTTCAATAATTTCTTTTACCTCATCACACATTTCTCCAATCTCATTTTCTCCAGAGCTAGTTGACACATAAACTGGTACTACTTTGGTGGGTGTGCACTTTGTGTCTATCTTGGCTATAATGACTCCTTCACTATTGTAGTAACCAAACCCAACCGCGGGAATGCCTTGGGCTGCGGATCGGAGCCGCCAGGCGGGGAAGCCGCCGGCGGTGGAGCACGCACCACCGGGTAAACACAAGGACGAGTCGGACGACAGACCAACGACAACCGACAACGACCGACTATTACCGACACAACAAGGAAGAGAAACAACAGAGGCCTGTAGAAACCACAACACCAAACACCAACAGTAAATCACTCGGAACCAGAGCCAGGCAAATGTCAACAACGAGCAACGAGCAGAATGCAGTACCGCCGAGATAGAGACGCAATCCAGAGCGAGTACCAGACTGACTGGATTAGGGCAGAGCGGGTCCCTATATACGAAACCGGAGGGAGCGGCTATTGGCCGCTGTCTGCACGTGGTGTCGCGGTGGCGCCCTCCCTGCGCGAGAGCCGCTGCGCGGAATAGCCGCCGCGGACGCGGAGCCCTCTGTGAGCTGACCACGTCCATTTGTTCTGCCGCGTGTTCGACTTCCGCGGCGGGAGGTACTAGAACTATGGTGTTCATAATAGCTTAACTGCATTCATATTTTGTTGTTCATTATTAAATCTAATACTGCATTACCCCTATTTGATTTTGTATTTGTAATCCTGTATTCACTTGGTAAGTAGTGCTGTCCCTCCTGCCACCGAACTTCACTAATTCCCACTATACGTAACTTTAACCTACCTGCAAGATTAAGAGATCTGATATTCCATGCTCCGATCCGTAGAACGCCAGTTTTGTTTCTCCTGACAACGACATCCCCCTGAGCAGTTCCCGGCCAGAGATTTTACCTTCAGACGGGAATAGCAGGCTCAAATCACTGCTTCCTATTCTCGATGGCAAGAGATTACTGCGGTTTGGAGGCAGGGTACAAAATGCTGATCTGTCATGCAAGCATCACTCATATTGTCATTTCACTATCATCTCACAAGACTAATAGAGGTAGGTGACCATTGCTGTCTTTCTCACACAGAGTGTCATTTGTTGCTTACATCTCTAATTAGGCAATAATGGGTACCTAAGAGACAAAACGCAGTCCGGCATGTCCTGCATCAGTGATGACTTCTCAGTGGTTAGAGGCATATCCTGCACTACAGCCCATGGTAGATTACCACCCTCACATGTAGAAGCTAGGAGACCTCTCTTCAACTGTGGGATTGATTGCACAGAACCCTTCTATGTGAAAACTGACTCACGGCGTTCCAAATTAAAGGAACAGTGTTCTGTTACCCTATTTGTGTGCCTGGTGACACGAGTACTGCATTTGGAGACAACCGGCAATATGGCTGCTGAAGCATTCCTGTCGACTCTTAAAAGATTTTTATATTTACAGCGACAATGGGACAAACTTACAACTTTGTTGGAGTTAGTCAGGAACTGCAGAGCTACAAACTGCTATAACGACTCACTATCAGCAGACTTAGTTGCTCGAAGAAGGCATCGAATAGCAGTTCATTCCTTAAGGTGTCGAATATGGGAGGAAGTAGTAAAGTCCTTTCGAGTACCACTTACGGCGAACAATGGGAGTCATATGTCCAACAATGCAATAGTTGACAATCCTGACTTGCCAAATTGAGGTTAGCCTGAACTCTCGTCCTCTCACACCCCTTTCTTGCAATCCTATTGACTCCCAAGTCCTCAGGCCAGGTCATTTCCTGACTGGAACCGCACTCACGAAGAGCCTCAGCCAGATCTAGG
Organism: Schistocerca nitens; assembly: GCF_023898315.1. Taxonomy (NCBI): domain Eukaryota; kingdom Metazoa; phylum Arthropoda; class Insecta; order Orthoptera; family Acrididae; genus Schistocerca; species Schistocerca nitens. Next base: position 388,178,978 of record NC_064620.1, read on the forward strand.
TACAGCCAAACTGTGGGAATTACTGCAGCAAGGGTTTCAGATCTTTTGGCGGCGCTGGTCATCTGACAGCCTACATCATCTGCAACAGCAGACCTGTTACAATGCGCAACCTGGCGCTTTGGTCGTAGTAAAAGAAGAGACAACCTGCCACTCATACGCTGGAAGCTGACCGTTATTGAAGGAGTACGCTATGAGCGTGGCGTAATGGTGCATGTCACCACTATTAGCACACCGCGAGGGGTTTTCAGGAGACCAGTCTGTAAGCTACGTCCTTTCTGAGTGAAGTAATAACAAACGCGAAGAGTGTATTCGTGTTTTTTACCTTCTATGTTTTCTTTAGTTTGTTCTGCAAGTACCTTGCAGCAGATTCAGTTTTTTCGTAATTTTTTATGTTTTAGTGTTCTTTTTTTTGTTTTCTTTACGTGAGCGGTTTTCGGGAGCCAGTTACAACCCTTGTATGTTAACAGAATAGCAGCCAGTGGGTCACTCGTTCAAGGGCGCATAACAGGACACTCTTCCCTGCCAGACAACAGTTTTGAATGGAGCTTATCGGTCGTGTGTCGTAGCTCGTCGTAGCCTCGTGGCCCGCGCGCCTCGTACGCTTAACGGTGAAGGTGCGTAATTCGTTTTGTGCATGTTAATTATGAATAATAATCAGTTTTTGAAATCTGAATTGATCGGAACCACTGAACAGTACTTCTAAATTCATCGTCCTCCAGCAACATTAACGGTTTACGTTTTCGTAATTCTTCGCATGCGTCATTTCCGAATGTAACAGGGAAGCAGGGGGGAAAAGATACTGGGACCAGAAAACCGTCCGTCAAACCCCGCAAAGCCTAGTTTACACGACAACGCTGCGCTGCGCTGCGCCACTCATTACTTGGAACGGAAATGGTTTCATATATGACTGCAGACACAGCGACACCAGTGTACAGTTTCGACGTTTTCTGGGTGCCTGAGTCATGTCTGAAATAAAAGTTTTGGCCACTGCACGAATTGTGGTGAAGTTAAAGCACGTTAGCGTGGTATCGCTGCATAGGAAAAGAATGAGAAACGTGTTTGGGTGCGTGATTGGATAACGAAAAGACGTCAGCTCGGTTGCTCAGCGACATTGCTGAAAGATGTACCATTTATAGAATAATCTAGAAGTTATTTTAATCATCTTAGAATGTCATCAAAACAGTTCACGTTTCTTTTACGTTGAGCTAATAATGCACTAAGGAATAAAGATACTGTAATGCATGAAGCATTCTCACCAGAATTGGAATACGAATCACATTGCGGGCAGTACAGTCCAGAAATCTCCGCCTGCTATAAGATGCAGTTTTAGTTGGTGCTAACGCATTTCTATTAACATCAATAATTATTAACCTGAACACCAATAATTACTATTATGAAAAGTTTAAACATACAATAAGACGACAGAAATGATGGACTACGAATATCGCGTCGGACGTTCTCTGGTCCGCTGTAGTGCAGAAACTCAACGTGGCGTAGACGCAGCAAGTGTTTGGAAGTCCGCTTCAAAAATATTAAGCCATGCTGCCTCTGTAGTCGTCCATAATTGCGAAACTGTTGCCCGTGTAGGACGTTGTGCACTAACTGACTTATGACCCATACATATTCGATCGATGGCCAAATCGTTCTCTCGAACTGACCACACTGTTCCTCAAACCAATCGTGCAGAAGCGGTCCGATGACATGGCGCAGTGTATCCATAGAAATTCCATCGTTGTTTGGAAACATGAAGTCCAGGAATGGCTCAAAATGGTCTCCAAGTAGCCGAACATAACCATCTCCGTTGGACCAGAGGACTCAGCCCATTCCATGTGAACACAGCCCACACAATTATGGAGCCTTCATCAGCCTGTACAGTGCCTTGTTGACAGCTTGGGTCCGAGCTGCAGGCGATTTCGTGCTGTTAGCTGAGGCACTCACGTCGGTCGTCTGCTACCATAGCCCACTAACGCCATATTTCGCCGCACTGTCCTAACTGATATGTTTGTCCTACGTCCGACATTGATTTCTGCGGTTATTTCTCGCAGTGTTGCTTGTCTGTTAACAATGTCAACTCTACACGAATGCTGCTGCTGTCGTTCGTTAAGTGAAGGCCACTGCGTTGTCCACGGTGAGAGGTAACGCCAGAAATTTGGTATTCTCGGCCACTCTTGACACTGTGACTGTCAGAATATTGAATTCAGTAAAGATTTTCGAAAAAGGAATATCCCATGCGAGTCGCTCTAACTACTATCCCGCGCTCAAAGCCTGTTAATTACCGTCGTGCGGCCATAATCACGTCGGAAACCTTTTCACATGAATCACCTGAGTGGAAATGACAGTTCCGCCATTGCACTGCCCTTTTATACCTTGCGTTCGCGATGCTGTCGCCCATCTGTGTACTAGCATACCGCTATTCCCCGACTTCTGTCAACTTAGTGTACTACAAATCGCGAATGGGAAGCACTGCTGTAAAGTTTTAAATAAATGAATATTGGATAAAGAATTAACCGTTCAGATTTGTGTAGCCTTTCCCCCTGTCAACAATTTTACTTAAAAAATTAATCGGCCAACTTGATTCAATGGATTTTAATTTTGTAGACTTGAGCAGTTCCACCGTCAGAGGCCGACCGCTGGGACCGAGTGGTTCTAGGCGCTTCAGTCCGGAACCGCGCTGCTGCTACGGTCGCAGATTCGAATCCTGCCTAGGGCATGGATGTGTGTGATGTCCTTCGGTTAGTTAGGTTTAAGTAGTTCTAAGCTCTAGGGGACTGATGACCTCAGATGTTAAGTCCCATTAGTGCTTAGAGCCATTTCATTTCAACCACCGCCAGATGTTTTGCTTGCCTGTATTTTCCTTCATTTATTTGTATAAATGCATCCAATTTAACATATTTTGCCCTGCTGCTCATATGTTGTCAACACATTTGTGTTCAGATACGATATGACGGTCTCAAGCGCAGAAACATGTCGCTGTTTGTTTTTGTAATCAATGTCATTGAAATCTCACAAACACCTATGCGAAACATAAATAACGAAAATGTGAAAATTATCCTCTTTTCCGCACTGCACATTTCTGTACGTGTACCCTCTACCGACACACCTAGCCTCGAGACATATCAGTGTCGCCAAAGCTGGAACAAGCCAAAAGAGTTTAGTTTCAGCAACGAGTTGCGCAATTGCGCGGCGCGCATGTGTAATGGTCGACTGCGCAATTGGGTGCAGCCTAGTGTCGTGTAAACTAGGATTAAAATGGCTTTCTGAGTGAGGGTGTAAATCTAGGTGTGTTATTTTGCTTTCTGTATTTGTTCCCGTCGCCATGAAAATAAATGGGAGGTATTAGTTTCGGAACGAACCTCGTAAATTATTGTAACCAGTTTTGTACTCCGCAAGCCGTCTTACGGTACGTGGCGGAGACTACTTCTGGTACCACTATCTTTTTCCTCCCTTCCCTATTCCATTCACGAATGGCGAGGGGTACAAATGACTGCCGGTAAAGCTCCGTATGTGATCTAATTTCTCCAATTTTCGCGACACGTACGACGCAGGGAGTAATGTGTTCCTCGACTCATCTTGCAACGTAAGCTCTCGAAATTTGAACACAGTATGCCTATTTGTGACGCAGAACGCCCCCCTCCCTTGTAGTGACTGCCACTGGAAGTTGCTGAGCATCTCCGTAACAACTCGTCAGCACACGGAACGTTCGAGCGTCATCGTTGACCGTGCCGAGTTCAACGTGCTGCTGAACGCTCAGAAACGCTGCGACTTGCGCTTACGTACATTTCCCCCTTTGTAGACTTGCTAATCATGTTGTTCCATCTGTAATATACCCAAGTAAACACTTCAGTATCAATGACCATGTAATAAGGGAAAAACGGAAGTGTAATGTCTAGTTAGAAAGGACATCAGTTCATGAAAGTTCCGTTACAAACAGTGTGAGAAATGTTCAAATGTGTGTGAAATCTTATGGGACTTAACTCCTACGGTCATCAGTCCCTAAGCTTACACACTACTTAACCTAAATTATCCTAAGGACAAATACACACACCCATGCTCGAGGGAGGACTCGAACCTCCGCCAGGACCAGCCGCACAGTCCATGACTGCAGCGCCTTAGACCGCGCGGCTAACACTGTGAGATAAATGTACAATAGTTCTCCACATAAGATAAAATTATTTCATTACACTCACATTATAGTAAAACCGTAATGTCATTTTCAGTTGATCACTGTGCCTATTCAGCAGCAGAATCCTTACAACAGGCGAAATCAATTCTTGAAACAAGAAACTGGAAAATTTCTTATTGCAAGTAGTGCTAGCTGTGTTGTAGATTAAACCAATTGAACAACTCACACCTCAGAAAAAACACACTTATATTTACACAACATCGAATGTAATACAATACACTTTTATTAAACCAATAAGAAGGTATCAGAATCTATCACAAAACGCGGAAATCGGTAAAAAAAAAAGAAAAAAACTTTGAATCCAGTGATATGTGACCAGCAACACATCAGCTGTTATCATGCAATTGTGCCACTGTAGTCATTACGCTACGCCGAAGATGAATTGTACGCGACTTTCTTCGTATCTTACTATTTCCTGAAAGCTTTATCGTAGATATGTTACTGGTTCAAATGGCTCTAAGCACTATGGGACTTAACATTTGAGGTCATCAGTCTCCTAGACATAGAACTACGTAAACCTAACTGACCTAAGGACATCACACACATCCATGCCCGAGGCAGGATTCGAACCTGCGACCGTAGCGGCGCGTGGTTCCGGACTGAAGCGCCTAGAACCGCTCGGCAACAGCGGCCGGCAGATATGTTATTAACTGACCTTTAATTATAACAAATGGAACCTATAACAACGCGTTTCTGGTGGATTCTCAATGTGCCGTAGCCTTGAAACGGAGTATTTTCATAATACGCAACTTACATTAATTCTTTAACCACCAGTATGACGTTTCCCGCGATTTTATTACGAGTCATAGAGTGACAAATGGTTTTCAAGAGGTCCTCAGTTTCATAATATTTGGAAACGACATACATAAATATGGGCAACTGAAAGCCAATATCTTGTCTCGCGACTCTACTGAAGAGAGATGGTGTGCCTGTGACGTAGGTGGTGTTCAAATGGTTCAAATGGCTCTGGGCACTATGGGACTTAACTTCTGAGGTCATGTCCCCTAGAACTTAGAACTACTTAAACCTAACTAACCTAAGGACATCACACATATCCATGCCCGAGACAGGATTCGAACCTGCGACCGTAGCGGTCGCGCGGTTCCAGACTGTAGCGCCTAGAACCGCTCGTCCACTACGGCCGACCGTAAGTGGTGTGCTTCCATCTCATTGGTCTCCGTTCAAACGCACGTTCAGAATATCTGACCTGCTAGATATTCCTCTGTACGTTCGGAAAGACTCACCCATGTGTTTTTTCCAGACTATGATGTCAGAAGCTCGGCGCACTCAAACGTTCTATTGCACGGTCCGTGTGCTGACGGCTTAACGCCCTCTTGCCGAGAAAAGGTACGATTCCAATTATGGTGAAAAGAAAGGAGAAGGAAATTATTGAGGCACTTCTTCCCCTAATTCTCAAAATACCCTGAATACGCAACCCTGCACCTCACGCTAGACAGTACACGTTGCGAATCGAGGTCCACTTCGCGCACCAGCTCCAGCGCCACGGCGGCCGGCGGGGGAAGCGGGCGGAACTATTTTGGCGGCGGCGTGACCGTGGCGCTCCCCTCTGCCGCCCCCGGGCCAGCCGGGCGCCACAGAACACACACCGCAGACGCCCCCGTGTCGCGCCAGCCACAGTCTCCCTTCCAGTCGCTGCTCGCCTCGCGCCACGCTCTCTCGCTCAGACTGCCCTCGTCGCGATAACCGCAGCGCACGCCGCCGGCCGAACCACGAGAAGCAGAGCCATCTCTCGCGGCCGTGTGCACTAGGACAACAGTGACGCGGCGCCCGGCAGAGGTAAGGTCAAGGGCCGCGTCTAATGACGCTTTCGGCAGACAGTGATTGCCATTCATTCCTTACACTCTTTCGGGCAGTTTCTTCATCGCGCATAATCTATATCGAGAAGCAATGAGTGCGCCTCTAAGGACAACATTGTGACCTGAATCTATGAATTGAAACTTATTTGTATTGTATTGTATTGTATGTTAACCGGGGGGCTTAGAAACGACGGAGAGGCCCCGTCCCCGCTGCAGCCGCAGTGATCCTCAGCCCCACGACGACTACCGCAGTCCACTTCACACCTCCACCGCCTCACACCGAACCCTCGGTGGACCCCCCTCCCCCCCTCCAGGGAACGTCTTACACAAACGAGTGTAACCCCTATGTTTGCGTGGTAGAGTAATGGTGGTGTGCGCGTACGTGGAGAACTTGTTTGCGCAGTAATCGCCGACATAGTGTAACTGAGGCGGAATAAGGGGAACCAGCCCGCATTCGCCGAGGCAGATGGAAAACCGCCTAAAAACCATCCACAGACTGGCCGGTTCACAGAACCTCGACACAAATCCGCCGGGCGGATTCGTGCCGGGGACCAGGCGCTCCCTTCCCGCCCGGAAAGCCGTGCGTTAGACGGCACGGCCAACCGGGCGGGCGAAACTTATTTACTGATTTACTGGAACCGTTCAGTTTGTTTCTACACCGCGTTTCGGAGGTTTAAACCACCATCATCGCATGGATTTACGTTACTTACGGTAAAAAGACGTATATGTAGGTAAAAAGACGTATATGTAAGTAAAAAGACGTACCCTTTATGTAGGTAGAAAGATGTATATGTAGGTAAAAAGACTTATATGTACTGGGTGTTTCACAATTATTTATGTTACACACTTCTAGAGGATGTAGGGGGGACTTACAAGGGAACCTCCCCGTCGGAACCCCCCCCTCCCCTTCCCCCATATTTCCTGGTAAGATGACCCAGTGGATAGCCCATCAAAACGTAAACACAGAAGAATCATGACAACAGGAAGAAGGTGCACTAAACTGTGAAGAAAGAAGCAAAATCAGAACACTGAACGACCCAACTCAAAATGTGCAACATCCAGCAGAGTTGTCTAGCGGCGGCGTTATGTTTCTGTGGTTACAGTGTTGGACTGCGGACGGGGAGATCCGTATTACAATTTGCCTCGTACCTTATTTGCTTATTTTTTGCCGGCCGCTGTGGCCGAGCGGCTCTAGGCGCTTCAGTCCGGAACCGCGCTGCTGTTACGGTAGCAGGTTCGAATCCTGCCTCGGGCATGGATGTGTGTGATGTCCTTAGGTTAGTTAGGTTTAAGTAGCTCTAAGTCTAGGGGACTGATGACCTCAGATGTTAAGTCCCATAGCGCTCGGAGCCATTTGAACCATTTGAACTTATTTTTTCTTCACGAAATTATGAACTCTCCGTCCGGTCATCGATGTGTCTGCTGTATTCAAATTTGTCTCTGTGACATGGTTTAACGTCCGTTTGCAGCAGCGATGTGTAAAGAACGAACCTCCACATGTACGTACCTCCTACTTGTTCTACACAAGTACCACGTGTTATGACTCTTGCTTTCCGTTTTGGAAGTTTTGACTCTTGAATTCCTTTATTGTAGCATAGTTCACACCCGTTTTTATTTCTGTGAGAAATCTATGCGACATCTCGCCTGCTCTCACTATTCATCATATTTCCTTTTGACGGTAATATATTCTTACCACATGACTTATATTCTACAACCAATGTATGGTATGACTACTGAGAAACAGGTTTTCGTAAGGAGATTGCAAATAAAATGGATACACAGGAACTTTCAGTCAAATCAGTACATTCTTTTTATTTATATTATTGTATGTACATTTGTTAGGAGTTGGGGTGGGTTGTTTTGGTGAAGGAGACCAGACAGCGAGGTCATCGGTCTCATCGGATTAGGGAAGGACGGGGAAGGAAGTCGGCCGTCCCCTTTGAAAGGAACCATCCCGTCATTTGCCTGGAGCGATTTAGGGAAATCGCGGAAAACCTAAATGAGGATGGTCAAACGCGAGATTGAACCGTCGTCCTCCCGAACGCGAGTCCAGTGTTTAACCACTGCGCCACCTCGCTCGGTATTTGTTAGGAGTATAATGTGTAACATATGGAACACACCAAGAACCAGGAAAATACTCGTAACAGAAACAAGGAAATAGTAGGTATTGCGACATACGGACTTCTAATGAACGCCGAATTTTGGCCTATTGATTATTTTTCCATATGTCTATCGCTAAACAAACTTGATTTACATTCATAAACGGCTCTCCGTCGTCACACAGTTTCATGGCGTACCAAACAAACCTATTGTTAGTGTAGTGACTTGACAAGACAGCCAAGTCACTCGGAGGTAGCCGAAAGGCACGCGTTTAAGCTCACGCAGACTGGCGTGAGGTCTGGCACATGACAATGTCTTGAGAATTGCAAATAAAGTACGAAGATCTTGGAATACTTAACTTTAATCCATAATTGGTGTACATCGCTCTTGATGATACATAAAACAATCTCATTATCAACAGGTAATGGCGCCTTGCTAGGTCGTACCCAATGACGTAGCTGAAGGCTATGCTAACTATCGTCTCGGCAAATGAGAGCGTAGTGGTCAGTGTAGCATCGCTAGCAAAGTCGGCTGTACAACTGGGCCGAGAGCTAGGACGTCTCTCTAGACCTGCCGTGTGGTGGCGCTCGGTCTGCAATCACTGCCAGTGGCGACACGCGGGTCCGACGTATACTAATGGCCCGCGGCCGATTTAAAGGCTACCACCTAGCAAGTGTGGTGTCTGGCGGTGACACCACAGTTAGAATTACGTGTGAATGAAAAAAAAGCACCAATAGATTCGATGCGTACAGCTCGCCCCTATGAAACTATACGCTTATTCGCTCGGCTGCGGACTCATTGAATATTGGCGACCACACGAAGAATAGAAGCACGAGTACAATATTCAAATACGATTTTCTCGAAAACGGTTGAGAATTGCGTGTTCCTGTTTACGTATGTCGAAGTCCCAGTTGTGCCCAACAAACATTGTCAGTATGAATCAAAACGGCGAGGGGAAGTTCGTACGATCCCCTTGTCATCCTTAGTTTCTCCAGTTCTAACGAGGGAAACTCCCCATCCCACCCCCTCAGTTTTAGTGGTAAGATAGCCCAGCGGATAGCCCGTCAAAAATTGGACACAGATCAAGCATGAAAACAAGGTGTACCGAACTGTTGAGAAAGAAGCAAAATAGAAACAGTGAACGGTCCAACCTACAGTTTTGCAACATGGAGCGAAATCCAAAGACCACGGCATTATGGTTGTGTGGTCGCGGTGTTGGACTGCCAAGCAGACGGTACGTGTTCAAATCTCCCTGGAGGCCCCTTTTTTTAACAAATTCAGAAACTGTCTGCCCGGTCACTGACGTGTCTGTTCTTCTTATATACCCCTGGCAATTGTCGCACTAAACGGTGGTTACAGAATATGAGTCGTGCGGTAAAAATATATCATCGCACGTAAATGTGATGAATAGTGCGAGCAGGCGAGATGCCACATAGACTTCTCACACAAATGAAAACAACAAGTGAACGGGTGTGATATACGTTACAACAAAGGAATTCAAGAGTCAAAATTTCCAAAACGGAACGCAAGAGTGATAACATGTAGTACTCGTGTAGAACAAGTAGCAGGTACGTACGAGCGCAGGTCCCTTGGTAGGACATCGCTGTTGCAGACCAACTTGACACCACGATAAAGACACAAATCTGAATGCAGCGAATAGACACGTCAGTGACCGAATGGATAGTTCATAAGTTTGTGAAAAATATACCGTGACCAGACAAGCACTAACCACGGCTGTTAAAACTAGCTCAATATTGATCTTCAGCTTGGACCATTCATTGTTTCTATTTTGCTTCTTTTTTCACAGTTCAGCCACCACCTTCCTGTTTTCACGCTTGATCTGTGTTTAGTTTTTGACGGGCTATCTTCGGGGCCACCTTACCACAAAATCTGAGGGGGCTGCGAGGGGAGGTTTCCCTTGTAAGTAGCATACAGGGCAACAAGTTTCCTCCAGCGAACTCAATCACCTGTCAGTTTTTCAGCTTCCTCCCAGTTCTACATCTACATCTACGTGATTACTCTGCTATTCGCAATAAAGTGCCTGGTAGAGGGTTCAATGAACCACCTTCATGCTGTCTCTCTACCGTTCCACTCTCGAACGACACGCGGGAGAAACGAGCACTTAAATTTTTCGGTGCGAGCCCTGATTTCCCTTATTTTATCGCGATGATCATTTCTCCCTATGTAGGTGGGTGCCAACAGAATGTTTTCACAATCGGAGGAGAAAACTGGTGACTGAAATTTCATGAGAAGATCCCGTCGCAACGAAAAACGCCTTAGTTTTAATGATTGCACTCCAATTCACGTATCATGTCGGTGACACTATCTCCCCTATTTCGCGATAATACAAAGCGAGCTGCCCTTCTTTGTACTTTTTCGATGTAATCCGTCAGTCCCACCTGATGCGGATCCCACACCGCACAGCAATACTCCAGAATAGGGCGGACAAGCGTAGTGTAAGCAGTCTCTTTGGTAGACCTGTTGCACCTTCTAAGTGTTCTGCCAATGAATATCAGTCTTTGGTTTGCTCTACCCACAATATTATCTATATGATCGTTCCAGTTTAGGTTATATTTAATTGTAATCCCTAAGAATTTAGTTGAATTTACAGCCCTCAGATTTGTGTGACTTCTCGCGTAATGGAAATTTAGGTGATTTATTTTAGTTCTTGTGTGAATAACTTCACACTTTTCTTTATTCAGGGTCAATTGCCACTTTTCGCACCATACAGATAGCTTATCTAAATCATTTTGCAAGTCGTTTTGATCATCTGATGACTTTGCAAGACGGTAAATGACAGCATCATCTACAAACAAGCTAAGACGGCTACTCAGATTGTCTCCTATGTCGTTAATATAGATCAGGAATAAAAGAGGGCCTATAACACTTCCTTGGGGAACGCCGGATATTACTTCTGTTTTACTCGATGACTTTCCGTCTATTACTACGAACTGTGACCTTTCTGACAGGAAATCACGAATCCAGTCGCACAACTGAGGCAATACTCCGTAGGCATGCAGTTTGGTTAGAAGACGCTTGCGAGGAACGGTATCGAAAGCCTTCTGGAAATCTAAAAATATGGAATCAATTTGACATCCCTTGTTGATAGAGCTTAGTACTTCATGAGTGTAAAGAGCTAGAACGATATTTTCTGAATCCGTGCTGACTATATGTCAATGAATCGTTTTCTTCGAGGTACTTCATAATGTTCGAATATAGTGTATGTTCTAAAACCCTACTGCAAATCGACGTTAGTGGTATAGGCTTGTAATTCAGCGGATTATTCCTACTTCCCTTTTTGGGTATTGGTGTGACTTGACCAATTTTCCAGTCTTTAGGTACGGATCTTACTGTGAGCGAGTGGCTGTATACAACTGCTAAATATGGAGCTATCTTATTAGCATATTCTGAGAGGCAACTGACTGGTATACAATCTGGACCGGAGGCCTTGCCTTTATTAAGTGATTTAAGCTGCTTCGTTACTCCGAGGATATCTACTTCTATGTTTCTCATCTTGGCAGTTGTTCTTGATTGGAATTCATGAATATTTACTTCGTCTTCTTTCATGCCCATGCACTGAAGGTCCTCTGTAAAAGTTCGTTCCTAGGTTTACAAATTCTTCCTCTACTTCTGTGTCCATTATCTGGTTTCCACAACAGTACTGATTTGGGGAGTCTTCCATCTTGCATGTGTAAAACACGCACTGCAAGCTTCAATTTTCTTTGAAAACGATTTTGTGCACATCACTTCTTAGCCAAATTCACCTCTTGAAAAGTGGTCCCTTATAACTGATGTTTAGAATTCGTCTTAATCATCGTTGGTGAAAAACATTGAGTTTGTGTGCTGATTTTACTGACTTTTCGGGGTCTCAAATGCGTATATTGCTATCAGTAGCTTGATACACGAGTACAGCCGACGTTTTGTTGACGTAGTTATAGAGTACAACTACCATACGGATCGCAGCCGTTGGAAGACTGCAGAAGCTGACCCAGTTACGTTGCTGATATCTGCATCTACTTTGGTGTTATTACAGATACCGCTGCCAAAATATGGAACTGGTCAACATCCTTTAGTATCTCGTGTTGCACTACAATTTTGAGTATATATAAAGTAAAGCGCTTAATTCAAATGTTTATCCTTCCACAGTCCAAGCCTGTGCTTTGTCTCTTACTCACAGTATAGCCTAACCTAAAATGTTCGCATTTAAACCTGATGCACATCCATAAATAGCTTTTTTTTTAATTCTCGGGTCCACAATTGCATTAATTTTTTTGTACTAAGGTATTTCCTCGTAGCATACTTCAAACGGTGTCATTGTCTATTAGCTAGTTTCACCCTCTTGGATATTATCAAGCACATTACACAACAGCCGTTGGAGTCAATTTGCCAGATGTCGTAATCGGAATATATCAACATGGAACACCGTCAACCGTTGAATGGCGTAGTATCTTACAATAACAGATACCAGGTACTACACCGCGTCTAGTCACTGTTCCAGTACGCAAAGTACAATACATTAAAAAACACAGCGTATGTCTTGAAATAAAAATGCACATGACGTTGGCGAGGTATTAAAATAAAATGGCTCAATGAGGGCGACAATGCGTAATTGCCAATGAAATGAGGTGTCTGTATCAAATAAAACAGTTTGTTGCCAGATAATATCTTCGTACAAGTAATCTTCGTTTCTTTTTCTTTCACCAAACGACGTGGTGGACTGGTACGACACTGGCCTCGTGTTCCTTTCAGAGCAATTCGCATTTAGATTTTTCGTCGTTTCCCCAAGCGCTTGAGGTACATGTCCAAGATTCCGCAGTCCGAGCCTGTGCTTTGTCTCTTACGATTTCGTTGCCGGCGCAGCGTTAAACTCCTCAGTCAGCGTTAGCGTTGTGAAAGGTTACAATTACCGCTCACTTGCTCTGAATAAATTTTTCCGTGTTTCCCTCCTTTGTCACACAGCAACCGAATTGGTGTAGTTGTCAAGACGCTGGACCCGAAGTCCTGCTATTTAGGTTTAGGCTGTCCTTGATTTTCCTGACGCACTTACTGTGTATCTGTGGATGGTTCCGTAATCGGTTTACTGCTCCATCCTTATCCATTCGAGTCTGTGCTCAGTCTCTTAACGCAGCTGTCGCCACAGAAATTTCTGTTCAGCTTTTCATGTTCTTTAGACAATGGTTAAAGGCGGAATATGCTCAGATCAGAGAAACTAATTTAAATGGAAATTAAACACCAATAACACTAAGAAAAGTTCAGTATTTTCAGAAGTTAACGAATGAACTAAAATGTGGGTAACGTATCTCTTGACCCTTCAGCGTGAGCCTAAATGAATGTTGTAAACATTTAGAAAGCACGCTTATATCGTCGTGTACGTCGGAATAAGTTTTCTTGCTCTCCTTCACCCTACTATTTGCAGCAAAAGCTGGCTGCTGACAAATGCGCTTTTCTTCCGAAATGAGCAAATTACTTCTCCCTTGGCAGTGCAGTCTGCATATCGAATAATGAATTTCTACGTTTTTGTTTAATAGATACTTGGTTCCTGCCTTACAACGTAAGATGTAATGGCAGACAGCTGCAGCGTCATACTGCTCTGTAAAAATGCTCGGCCGCATAACCTTAGTGCAGTTTATCAAAGACAGCAAAAGTGGGGCAACTGAAAATTGGGTTACTTGATAAATCTGTAGAAGGAGTAGGCACAAAGACAAATCACGAAGAATATATTCGCTATGAGGAAGGTACCTACCAGAATTCGATCCGCATCTCTAGCAAAGTTGTGCGAAATCTACCACTTCCGAAATTCAGCATGCATATGTGCGAAACAACCCACTACGTCCTTCAATTACGCACAAGCACACCTCTCTGGACTACGAATGTTCAGCTGCTCTCGCGTTGTTTGGCTCTCGCCACTCGTAACAGCGTTATCTAAAGAACGTAGTTTGCTTTACTTGCTTACTTCCGAAATTCAGCATGCATATGTGCGAAACAACCCACTACGTCCTTCAATTACGCACACCTCTCTGGACTACGAATGTTCAGCTGCTCTCGCGTTGTTTGGCTCTCGCCACTCGTAACAGCGTTATCTAAAGAACGTAGTTTGCTTTACTTGCTTACATTTTCCTGTCCGTTCAGTGCTGTAGCCTGATACAGCGGCAAGTGGCGACAATTAACGATGCGTATAACTTTATTTCTGAATGAATCCACTACTTGTGTGACTTGGAGTTGGCTGCGTGCAATGGTATGGAAGTTTGATGACGCTAACGAAATGTGTGCTTAGCTGCTAGAAGACTCTTCACAGATTATGGGAAGAAATAATCGGGAAATGATAATAGAAATTTTACTTTCCCAATATACAATGTGTTGCATGAGGAATGGTCAATATTCAGGAATATGACAGGAACAAACATATACAGTAAGTAACCAGTGACAAAATTCAAGTCGTCTCACATTGTCGCGAATGTGAAGATTGTGAACACTGTATGTGAAATAGGTACAAGTTTCCCGCATGTAACGTTCGCGATGGAAGTGGTCGTATGGTGTTAGTAGGACTACACTGCACCATTCCAACAACTTGTTGCTGTTCCTGCCTAGTTTGTTGAACTATAAGCTCAGAAGAAAAATGGGAACTTGAAAGAATACTTGTTTCACGTAGTGCGCTGAAAACTCCGGCAATCCGCTCGGGAATTCGAGGTGTCGGAAAGAGCCGACGGTGTTCGTCAGCAGCAGGAGCACTATGGTCGCAGGAGCGGTAAACCTACATCCTATCTGCATTCTCTTTATTAGTCTAGATGTGTGGCAAAACGTCAGAGAGGTTGTATCGTAAAGACACATACGAACGCGCCACTAGCTAAAAACAATGTAGATTAAATGTGTTCTATCTCGGAAACTATTCGAAACAGGACAGAGGTGCACATGAAGTTTTTTGTTTCAAATGAGGGTTCCTTTCATATCACTGAATGCTTACCAATCCTTCCGGCACATCCTGTATATGTAGATCATGATATTCTCTTTAGCTTCCTACCTACAGTTTAAGTGTGACAGTACAGATTGCATCAAAACTGTGTCTGTTGGCTGGTCGTAACAGCTAGTGATAGCTAGCGACGATCGTGCTTCATAGAGGTGGCTTGGATCCGAAATCACGCAAAATGTGCCTTTTCTTCTATCTTTCATTATCTTATTTCTTGATTATAATTAATTTGGATTAGTAACCCAGTCAACAATTAGAAATTCTTTGTGAAATTGAGACCGAAAGGAAAATCCCGGCCCGAAAGCAATCTGTATGCTCCTTTAAAGATTTCATAAAAATCGCTACGTTATTTGATACTAAGTCTGTATGGAATTAATTTTACCCCTACCATAGCTGTTTTAAATTTCATAATTGTTCCTAAAGTCACTGTTATTATAAATAAAAGTAATGTAAATGTATTGCCACGTGCGTGATAGAATCCACAGTTCCCTGAAAAAGTCTTCTGTAAGATGTTTGGTTATCAATTTTGCATGAATTTTGCACTGATAGCTTCTACGTCTATACTCTACAAACCACTGTGAAGTAGATTAAAAAGTTTTTTGGGATAGTTGCATTGGGTTCAAATGGCTCTGAGCACTATGGGACTTAACATCTGAGGTCATCAGTCCCCTAGAACTTAGAACTACTTAAACCTAACTAACCTAAAGACATCACACACATCCATGCCCAAGGCAGGATTCGAACCTGCGACCGTAGCAGTCTCGCGGTTCCGGACTGAAGCGCCTAGAACCGCACGGCCGCCGCGGCCGGCCGATAGTTGCAGGACGGTACTGATTGAAAGTGTGGAGTGTGTGCTCATAATTCTGTCTTCAAGTCAATAGAGGTTTCAAAGCAGACAGAACAGAGATTTTTGATTAACGTAACCACAGGAAAGAGTCACCTCTATAAATTATCCATCTGGAAGCCTAGGAATGTTAAACACGGAGTTTCATTTAGTTTATGCCCATTGATCTCTACATTTAGTACCAGCAGGTCATTTTTATTCGTTTGGAGTTGCCTAACATGAGTTTTCATAAGACTGATAGTGACAATGTTTGCTGTAAATCAGTTATATGCCTATTATACTACTCTCCAGGCTTTGTATGGTGCAGATGTGTTTGGCCCCATACCAGCGTACATGCATCATCAGCAGTTGTCACCGTTTTGTAATAGCCCTCCAAAGATAATTCGTTTAGGTCAAGAATAGAAGAGAACCAAATTCTGAACCTTGCGAGACACCGCATTTAATATTTCCCCACTTTGAATTTGGTTTGGATCCTATGGAATCATTTTAATGTAACACCATGTTTTCAATCAGCAAGTGCTGTTGTGCTTCGAAGACCACTTGTGTAAATAAGAACGTTTATCTCTCAGTACTGGAAGTACGCAGTACAAAGCAAAACTTTACAAACACATCCTCGTGAACGTTGGTTCTAGATTACTCAGGCCCTAGAACAAATAAATACACGATTGTGCGAATCTTAAACGTAATCAAAAAGTTACAGCATGTTTTCCCACAAGAAGGGTAGCACAAGAGATCCGCAAAACTATCGTTCTGTATCTTCGACATCCATATATTGTGGAATATTAGAGTATTCTGATTTCAGTTTTAATAAGGTATCTCAAATGCAGAGATCTCCTAGATATCAAAAAGCATGGATTCCGAAAACATGTCACATAAAATACTGAAAGCCATCGATCAAGGAATTTTGGTAGATGTAGTGTTTCTTGAGTACCGAAAAGCATCTGACGCAGTACCACACGTATTCCTATTATCAAAAGTACGATCGTATGAGCAATCGAAGTAGTTCGATTTCCCTTTCCGACGTGCAGCAGCGAAGTATGTTGGCGTCTCTGTTATATTAACGACCTTGTAGGCAATATTAATGATAACCTCAGATTTTTCGCTAATATTGTGTTCATCTTTAATGAAGTACTGTTGGAGAAATGCTGCACAAATATTCCGTTATATCTTAATAATTATGCACTTCACAAAACGAAGAAACGTAGTAATCTATGACTACAGTACCAGTGATGGAATCCGTCAACTCACACAAATAAAAATTTGTAACGAAATGAAATATATAAATTGTACAGGCTTGGTCGTAGGTAAAGCAAGCGGTAGTAGGTTGCAGGGCAATGCAGTCAGTCTACAAAGGACCTGCGACCCGTCAAAGAATACTGCTCAGGTATGTGCCACCCATAACAAAAAGGACGAACGGGGAATACTGATTGTATACAAGAAGATCAGCACGAATGGTCACAGATTTTTGACCGTAGTGGGGAATCTATGAAGGGCGTTCAGTAAGTAATTTAACACTTTTTGTCGGTTAATTTCGGTTGAAAAAATGTGGGACATTGTGAAATATTCCCGCTACAATACCCTAAACCTTTATGAAGTTACGATAATGGCGGCGCTATCTTTAGCCTTCAGAATGGCGTCTGTAACGGAGGTGCGTTCCAATTAGAGAGCTGTAACTGAGTTCCTTTTGTCGGAAAACTAGCGCATCACAGATATTCATAAGAGCTTGCAGAATGTCTACGGAGATCTGTTAATGAACAAAAGCATGGTGAGCCGTTGGGCGAGGCGTCTGTCATCATCATAACAGGGTCGCGCATACCTGTTCGATCTACCGCTTGCCAGCCCGCCGCATACAGCTGTGACTCCTGCAACGTTGGAACGAGCGGACGCTCTCTTTCGCGGCGATCGACGGATCACAATCAAAAACTTCGCTGATCAACTGGACGTCTCTGTTGCTAGTGATGACACAATCGCCAACCAGTTGGGGTACTCAGAGCCTAACAGAAGACCATAAACAGCAACGAAGGACCATCTGTGCGGAATTGCTCGCGCGTTAAGAGGCTGATAGTGATAATGTTTTAGTCGACAGTCGTCACACGGGATGACAAGTGGGTTCGTCACCTCAAACCGGAAACGAAACGGCAAGCCATTGAGTGGCACCACACCACTTCTCCTCAGAAGAAAAATTTCAGTTCAGCCCCCTGAGACGATGAAGCCGTGGCGACGGTCTCCTGGGACTCTGAAGGGGTTATTCTGTTTGACGTTTTCCGCGAAGAAACGACTTCAGCATGTTCGTCGCCACAAAAACGCAAAGGAACTTCGCCTTCTCCATGTCTGCGAAAGGCCTCACAAAGGTCTGCGCTCCCGAGAGGAGTTCAAAAAACTTCATTGGAGTGTTCTTCCTCATCCTACAGCCCGTATTTCGCACTTTCCGATTTCCATCTGTTCGACCCAAACAGGGACAGACTCCTTGGGAAGCATTACGCGGATGGTGCGGAGGTTATTGATGCAGCAAGACGTTGATTCCGACATCGACCATTAGAGTGGGTCCATCTGGGCCTACAGGCACTCTTAGTAAGGTGGCGTAAGCCGTCGCACTGGAGGGAGGTTACGGTGAAAAATAAGTTTTAGCAGAAAGAGTGGGGAAAATTGGCTGTATTGGAGTCCTGATAAAACCAACGTGCTTTCAAAAAACAAAAATGTTGCATTACTTATTGAACGCCCTCGTAGGAATGTACTACAGCCATCTACGTATCACTCCCGAAGGGATCGCGAAGAGGAAATTAGATTAGTTATAGAGCGCACAGAGGTGTTCAAGCTATCTTTCTTCCAATACATCATACGCTAATGATATGGGAAGAAGCCATAAGTGGTAGAATGGTAGATGTGCTCAGCACTCCACTGTGGTTTGCAGTTGTAGATTTACCGCGTTCATATCCATCAGACAACATTTTATGACGATTGTGATAAGGACGGCTAACCGTTTCCATTCCAAATGTGCCACCTGGAACAGTCGTAAACCATGTATTCCACATAGGTAAGGAACTAGTAACAATAAACCTGTGATTCTCGAACATTTCTGATCAAGAAGGCTAGTTGTCACACGTGCCTCGGGAAACTGTGACTACACCGTCGCAGGTAGTTGTCATATCACGTCTTCAGGTTCTGTAATCCATTTCGCGAAATTATTTGTTATTGATTTAGATCTCGTAAATTTTTCTCAGATCTCCGTGGGGCCCCAAAAAAGGGTCGGTTGGACAGAACTTCGATAACGCTGCTCTAGGCTGTTTCTGTGCGTCACTTTTGTTTTTCCTTTGCCATAACAAAAGGAATGTAATAGTCAAACGTTAACAATGATATCAAGTTTTATTCGTTACTCTCTTAAAACCAAATTATTATAAAACAAGCGTACATACAGCTTGTGATACGTTTGTGTGTGGCGAGGAACGGCGTCAACAATTATATCTGATTACGCTCTGCATGCAGTGAGTTAAAAAACGCCTTCAGTCACAAATTTTCGTGTTTTATTAAGTACACGATGCATTTCGGAATACAGTCACGTTTGAAGCTGCAGAATATGGATAAAATTAAATTAAAGCCTTGGCTGTTCTCTCACCGGCGTAGCCTCCCTCTTGGCATATGCCACTCGTTTCCTATCTGTCCAACAGCAAACGAGTATATCCGTCAAACTGTAAAGACTCCATGCTTTCTTCATACCTTGCTATTTTCGTTTTCTTTCCTCCATCCCATAAGTTAACCTTATCCCGCTGTGTCTCGCTGTTCTCACTGTCGGTCAACTTCTTCTTCAGATTTTATTCCTTATGTTTCTGTTAGATGGCGTTTCTCAAATTCGACAAAAAAGTAATGAGGAAACTGTTAAAACAGTTTAATTAGGCTGGCATTTCTGAAATACAACGTATTTATTACTACATCCAATATTATTAGTACCAGATTATTATTATGAAATTGATTATTATTTATTGCTTATGTATTATGCACACTTAAGCATTATACTTCTATCTGCCAATATGATACTATTATGAGAGACTATCTGAACCTTCGTTATACCGTATGGATTTCCAGTTCGTATAGTAATGTGCTCTTTACGGAATCTCGGTGAAAGATACAAATCTGACCTAGATGTGACTGCTGTACGTGTTAACTTTATGCGTAGGTATTATGTATGAATTTCTAATACAGAATATTTAGACAATCTTTTAACTGTACGACATCGGTATGTAGGTTAGCCAAACCAACGTTTACGTATGTACCTGTGTAGGATTCTTGACTGGACTAATCACGTAATATGAAGTGCACCTATTTACTGCTACGAATATAGAACAACACAATGTTTCTTTAACACAGTACTCTGAATGCGGTAGTATGTTTGTCCTAACAACTGAAACGCAGAGACATACAGGATAAACATAGGATGTAGCTGTAGACAATCTGCATCTGTGCAAAATGAATAAGCACTCACTGTTCCTTAAATTCACTAAGAATGATATGGAGTACCAGCAACGGACACGTATCTGTAATCTGCAGTGCATACCTACCTTGATTATAATCATCTGCAACAAGATGAACTGGGAGAAATCACATTGCTTTTGATATTACAAATAAATCTCGCGCATAAGACAAGCGCCTTTAAACCATTTACTAATAATCGGATCACGCATGCTGCAGTGCGTGTCCAAATAATAGTATTTAAAAACTTTTAAACCGGTAAATGGGATGTGAAGGTCAATGAGAGATAATTGGAAAACTATTGATATTTAGTTGTGTATTAACCATGAGCGACTAACACAAACAGAATCTGCATTGATGATCACATTATCAGTTACTGTAATTTGGATTTAAAACAGAAAGCTTACGAAGTGAACACTTGAAAACTTCCTCTTACACTCAGTGCTTTCAAAAGAAAGAGGCAAAGAGTGATTTGGGTCTTTCCTGATTTCATGCCTGTACTGTAATGAGGTGCTCAAACCGACAGTGTCCTTATAGTCAAAACACAAGATACAATATTGAAAAAAAAAACTGAAAACAACCCATAAACAGGCGGCGTTTGCTGCAAAACTAGGGCACGCGAACGCATAGCCAGATATTACCACACTTCATATGTTCCAAGCCGCGGCAACTGCATTCCGAAGTCAATGCTCCACAGCAACACGGCTAAGACATGTCCAGTTCTACCAACGCTCGATAAAATAGTGCTAAGCATCGCGGACTGACTAAGCTGCAATATAAACTTCAGTATCCAAAGTGTCTCCTCTGTACAAGTTATCCGAAAATACACCGTCTGTGGCAAATATTACAAACAAAACCATCACCTCTCATGTTACAGAAACCTTACACATTTACTGCTTATGTACTTCACGTATTGTATAAGGGGGGGATCAAAAAGTTTCCATTTGAGGACGATGCTGCAGCGTATAGGTAACCCATCGCGACGCCGATGCTGGTATGTAAGCACCGACATGTAGGTAAGGGATTAGTGTTGCCTTCGAAACGTTTCTATCGCCCCTTATAATATTAACTTATTAAGAATGTCTGGTTAGATGTAAGTGAAGGCCATAAGCTCTAATATCACCAGGTGAAATAAATGCATCAATAAATAAATATACAAGTATCTGTGATGATGTACGAACATTGACTCGTGGCACGAGTTATTGTGCTTAGGAGATTGCGGGTATCCCTTATCTCACGACTCCATTGTGTTTCGCGGTAAACAGTCGTGTAAAGAACTATTATAAATATGCGCCCTGACGTCACAGGAAGTTTATGTTTGCGATACTGTTCCACCAATCTCTTTTTTACACACAGTCTGTGTTCCGCGCCAAAGTATTTCTGGAACGAGCTGTGTACCTGCCCACCGCTGCAGGGCTGCGTCTGCTCTTGAGAAGTCAGTTTGCACTGTTTGCCATACATTCTTCGGCTTCTACCACAAACCACTCTTTCCTCTATTCCCCCAAGCCGAAATATATGATATGGTTCAACTGAACGTCACGTTCGTAGTGTGGTTTACTCTAGATGTTTACTCCGCTCTTTTACTCTGTCTCTGTCTCTCCCTCTTCTCCTATAGCGTAGAAAAGGCTCTCCATGAAGAACTACAGAGCTAACGGTGCTCAGTCGGGCGCTAGACGTCTTAGGATGAGAAGCCTCGTAGGCTATTATCGAGTTATCTTGCACAAACTTACGTGGTCATCTAACAACTCACATTAGCGTGATATCTGAAAACATTTCAAGTCTTCATCCAGGAAGCAGGTACGGGTTCCAGTCCAATAGCCGCTACAGAACATTCTCACTGCGTTAATTCTTACAATTTTTAGAACGGAACATAAAGCTGTGATGTAAATTCATGCATCTGAGCAGCAATTAAATATCAGCAGCTCTGAAGACTGAGGTTCGGGACGGGTCGAGTTCACAGGCTTAAATCAAATGACAGGCCCATATAAACGTGCAGTCTTCAATTTATTCATCGTAAATTATGTTGAGGTGCACACCAACTCAAGCACAAAAAAATGGTTCAAATGGCTCTGAGCACTATGGGACTTAACATCTGTAGTCATCAGTCCCCTAGAACTTAGAACTACTTAAACCGAACTAACCTAAGGACATCACACACATCCATGCCCAAGGCAGGATTCGAACCTGCGACCGTAGCAGTCGTGCGCAACTCAAACACAGGTCGACTGTCTTTCCACTTGTAAAGAAATCAAAGTAAACCTACATCTACATCTACATGGATACTGTGCAAATCACATTTAAGTGCCTGGCAGAGGGTTCATCGAACCACCTTCACAATTCTCTATTATTCCAATTTCGTATAGCGCGCGGAAAGAATGAACACCTATATCTTTCCGTACGAGCTCTGATTTCCCTTACTTTATCTTGGTGATCGTTCCTCCCTATGTAAGTCGGTGTCAACAAAATATTTTCGCATTCAGAGGAGAAAGTTGGTGATTGAAATTTCGTGACAAGATTCCGTCTTTTAATGATTTCCAGCCCAAGTCCTTTATCATTTCTGTGACACTCTCTCCCATATTTCGCGATAATACAAAACGTGCTGTCTTTCTTTGGTCTTTTTCGGTGTTCTCCGTCAGTCCTATCTGGTAAGGATCCCACACCGCGCAGCAGTATTCTAAAAGGGGACGGACAAGCGTAGCGTAGGGAGTCTCTTTAGTAGGTCTGTTGCATTTTCTAAGTGTCCTGCCACATTTGCTATGTGTTCCTTCCAATTTAAGTTGTTCGTAATTGTAATACCTAGGTATTTAGTTCAATTTACAGCTTTTAGATTAGAATGATTTATCGTGTAACCGAAGTTAACGAGTTCCTTTTAACACTCATGTGGATGACCTCACACTTTTCGTTATTTAAAGTCAACTGCCACTTTTCGCACCATTCCGATATTTCTTCTAAACCGTTTTGCAGTTTGTTTTGATCTTTTGATGACTTTATTAGTAGATAAACGACAGCGTCATCTGCAAACAACCGAAGACGGCTGCTCAGATTGTCTCCCAAATCGTTTATATAGATAAGGAACAGCAAAGGGCCTGTAACACTACCTTGGGGAACGCCATAAATCACTTCTGTTTTACTCGATGACTTTCCGTCAATTATTACGAACTCTGACCTCTCTGACAGGAAATCACAGATCCAGTCACAAAACTGAGATGTTATTCCATAAGTACGCAATATCACTACGAGCCGCTTGGGGGGTACAGTGTCAAAAGCCTTCCGGAAATCCAGAAAGACGGAATCGATCTGAAATCCTTTGTCAATAGCACTCAGCACTTCATGTGAATAAAGGGCTAGTTGTGTTTCACAAGAACGATGTTTTCTAAAGCCATGTTGACTGTGTGTCAATAGACCGTTTTCTTCGAGGTAATTCATTATATTGATTGGCGACTCCATGTTGTCTTGTGCACAACGACCAGATAATAGGTATACCTGAAAAAAGAGACAGCATTGGTCGTATATTTTTACTATTGCAAAATCGATTTTCTGTCACTGAGTGACCATCTTCAGTGCTATATTGTATAACTTAAATTGGGATGCACTGTTGACACTATGCTTACGGCGATCACCGTGATCACGGTGATCGCCGTAAGCATAGTGTCAACAGTGCATCCCAATTTAAGTTATACAATATAGCACTGAAGATGGTCACTCAGTGACAGAAAATCGATTTTGCAATAGTAAAAATATACGACCAATGCTGTCTCTTTTTTCAAGTAATTCATTATGTTCGAACACAATGTATGTTCTAAAATCCTGCTGCATATCGACGTTAGCCGGCCAGAGTGGCCGAGCGGTTCAAGGCGCTTCAGCCTGGAACCGCGCGACCGCTACGGTCGCAGGTTCGAATCCTGCCTCGGTCATGAATGTGTGTGATGTCCTTAGGTTAGTTAGGTTTAATTAGTTCTAAGTTCTACGGGACTGATGATCTCAGATGTTAAGTCCCATAGTGCTCAGAGCTATTTGAACCGTTTTGAACCATATCGACGTTAATGATATGGGCCTTTAATTTAGTGGCTTACTCCTACTACCTTTCTTGAATATTGGTGTGACCTGTGCAACCTTCCAGTCTTTGGGTACAGAATTATAAAATTGTAAGTGGTAATTCTCGCTGTTCTAATTTTCATTGCCTACATGTGCGATCAACAGACGCAAAAATCTCTTAAAGCACCAGGCAATGACAACCAATACGGCAGACTGTAGCCTAAATAATGCTTCACTATGAAAGAGACTGATTTCAGACAAAAGCAGAAACACGTAATAACATGTGGCGCCTTAAGTGTGACGGTATCTAACAGTTCATTCTTCAAATACAGCATGTATAGAAAATTGAAACATTGGGAGTAATATTAGGACGACGAAATCAATCCGAAATAAGAGATAATATTCACGACACCTGGTTTTTCCTCTAAATAATACCATGTCAATATTTTTCAGTCATAAGTTATTGAACTGATGTTTCGGTAGTATTCACACGTGTCGGCACCTGTCTTCTTTGGAACTGAAATTATTGCATTCTTCCTGAAGTGTGAGGCTGTTTCGCCTGTGTCATATATCTTGCACACTGGGTGGAATAATTTTGTCATGGCTGGTTCTCCCAAATATCTCAGTTGCTCTGAGGTTGGTTCAAATGGCTCTGAACACTATGGGACTCAACTGCTGTGGTCATCAGTCCCCTAGAACTTAGAACTACTTAAACCAAACTAACCTAAGGACATCACACACATCCATGCCCGAGGCAGGATTCGAACCTGCGACCGTAGCAGTCGCACGGTTCCGGACTGCGCGCCTAGAACCGCGAGACCACCGCGGCCGGCTAGTAGCTCTGAGAAAAACGCAGAACAGATTGGGAGGATGTTAGGCATAGCAGTTGCGTAGACATGGAGATTTTAGTGCAATATACGAAAAAAATGGATGACAGCATGAAACCAGTAAACAGACTGTTGACTTAAAAGAAACTTAGTAGTTTACGTTTCAGTTACCTCAACTTGCGTTTTGTTATTGAACGAGAATCTTAAATACTAAATTTATTGCATGAAATATGCAGAAATCTGATACCGTTCTCACTTTATATGTTTTCATTATTGTTTGCATTTTTTGATGTCCCTTTCTCTTTAAACGCGAATTAAGAGAGGCACCTCATGTCTATTTGGAACACGGGCTGGCTATTAGTTCTTAGTATAGAGAAATATATAAGCGATCAACGAGTCACAGGTGAACTCAGTCATATCAAAATGAAAGAAACACTGAATGGAATGACTGGTCGAGATACGAAGTAGGACTATGACATTGGTTCGGTTGAGCGTAAAGAAAATGAAAAACTACTATTAAGTGATGGGATAACGGGAAATTGCAGACTGTCTACGAAAGAGAGTGGTTACGAAATACTTGTATTACCTATCATTAAAAATGTTATTAAGAACAAACTCTATGAATAATGTGGTACATATGTGTGAATTTCTGCGTGATGTAGGATGCACAGTACCTTGAGAAAGTAGGAAAAAAATGACTTCAGGGAAAGAAGCAGGCTGATACATTCATAACATTACGTCCAAACCGACGTAAATTCCCAGAGAACTCGACAGAGGTAATAAACTCCCTGAAAAACGTTGTGCAAAGCATGGAGAAACGTGACAGTTACAGTACTTTGTTATTTGAATCAACAGTTGCGTTATTAAGTCAGAATGCACATTCGGTTGGACCAACGGGGAACGTCGGGCGTATTTAAAGAAGGGCAACCCGAAAAGTTACAGGTTAATTTCAATGGTGGGAGAGCGTAATACAAATAAAAAAAAAAAAAACTCAGCACGCAGGTAATACGTGTAGGATGCCTAGCACTTCACGGTACTGTACGTACTTGGAAAATTCCAAGAACTGATGGGAGCAGAATCTACAAATATTCTTCAGAGTCCTACATATCGCTTTGGTAGAGCCTAAGAAGAGAAAATTAGACAAATAACAGCTCGCACAAAGGCACGTAAATAATCATTTTTGCCTCGCTCCGCTCATGAATGGCACTGGTAAGAAACGAATAAAGTGTATCATCTTCCATAATAGTAATGATTTGCAGAATATACACTGCCTTCTCGCAATAAGAAAATAGCTTCTGCACCGAGAATACAGTTTTAATTTGCAAGTAGATCAGTAGCAGACAGGCTGTTTGCATGAAGTTAATTCTATCCACTTAGACCTACTCTGCAGTAATATCTGATGGAATGTGCTTGTTGTCCCGTAGACCTCACAATCGATGGAGCCCATGTGGCTTTGGGAACCCCTAGGGACGACTTTTCTCTCGGCCCGAACATTCGGCTATGTACACCCCTCACTACCTGACCATGAATGCCTCTCTGGTGTCAGGCATTCCTACCTGCGAACCCTGCACAGGACCACCACGCCCCACGCGTGCCAGAATGTCAAGCGAGAAAACGTTACAGAAGCAACAAACCCAATACCTAACTTGGCGTTGGGCACACGAAGTCCGATTCAGGAACGATGGCGGACCGCGCATTTCGCGTCACGGAAGGGTATTATATTGTTGCAGGTTCCAAGCACAGTTGTAGTAAGTGCATATACGTGCTTTGCTCTTGAAGAATGTGTGTCCACTGCAAATTTTAACTCTATGTGTAGAATTTGTCGCTTAGAAGCACCATCAGCGACGGCAACTCGCAACAAATCGAATACAAATTCACTAAATAACTCGCTACGATCACGTTTAATGCTCGCATTGGCTACGCCGTTAACAAAATGGTTCAAATGGCTCTGAGCACTATGGGACTTAACTTCTGAGGTCATCAGTCCCCTAGAACTTAGAACTACTTAAACCTAACTAACCTAAGGACATCACACACATCCATGCCCGAAGCAGGATTCGAACCTGCAACCGTAGCGGTCGCGCGGTTCCAGACTGTAGCGCCTAGAACCGCTCGGCCACGCCGGCCGGCCTACGCCGTTAATAGCAAAGCGCTCAGAACATTACTCAACGCTCATTGGGTGTCGGAAAATGCGTGGTGTAGGTGCGCTGAACAATCCGAAACTTAACAGCCATTGTTCGTGACGTGAATATTAATAGAAAAAAAAGCCCAAAATTACGTTACGTGACTTTAATTTCCTGAATGTAGAGCAGATTCTTTTTTTATCTTTTTTATTGGCTTTTAGGTCGTGTGCCTATAATCATGTACATACACTTTTTAACGTTTAATACGAGTACTTCAGACAAAAGCAAAATAACTTAACCAGGACAGTTATCTACTCCTCACAGTGCTCTCCGAAATCTTAATTCAGTGACTGAACTCATAATTAATGAAATTATAAGTATGGGTGGAAATTAAAACTAGATTATCTGGTAGGTATACTTGGGCTGATAAATTCATACACGACGTACGCACATCTCTCCGCAAACAGAACTGTTTTTCCAGGTGTTAATCTTAGTCAAACGGATAAAAATATATTTTCATACTTTCATATGTAAGAAATACTCCAAAATGGGACGCATCTGAGATATAAATTTCATGATAAACTCTTTGTAACAACGAAAGAGGGGAAAAAAAACCATGAGCTACGATGTTCGGAGATTGAAGTAGTCTGCATGTGAATCAAAAATGGCTCTGAGCACTATGGGACTTAACTTCTGAGGTCATCAGTCCCCTAGAACTTAGAACAACTTAAACCTAACTAACCTAAGGACATCACACACATCCAAGACCAAGGCAGGATTTGAACCTGCGACCGTAGCGGTTGCGCGGTTCCAGACTGTAGCGCCTAGAACCGCTAGGCCACTCCGGCCGGCGCGTGTGAATCAATTGTCATAATACTTAAGACTCCGTTGAAGGCTAAACGACGAAGTTCTTCGCACGTGAGTAAAAAGTACTCATAGTAACTGAAATATAAGCACGACCATACGAGAAAGGGACTTGCTCCCCTATGAAGTGCCAGAGTAAAGAGAAAATTGCGCGATGGTTTATGGACGACCTGATGCTTCTTGTAAAACTATAAACGAATCATATTCGAGCAAATGGCGGCTAGTCTTCATTTATTTCTTAGTCAACAAACTGTTGCACTGTCGCGAAAGACAATGTGTAACAAACGCCAAATTCTGTAATTTTCAGGTCTTTGTAGAACAGGCATAGCTCGAGGGTTTGATTCTGGGAGGTCACAGTTTGATAGTAACATAAGTAACATTAGCTTTATGTCATTCATACTACTGGGTTCCAACTACACACTGCGGTGCGAGACCTGAGGATGACCTGCAGGGAAAGTCAAAACCGGTAGTAATTAATAAAGCGAACTGTGATCCACATGTTTTTTTCATTTATTATAACAAATGAGATCACGGATCCTAAGACATGGCGTAAATTACATTAGGGTATGTTTTACAAGGGTAGCTTTGTTATATTTTTAAGTGCGTGTATTCTATATTTATTAAAGTAATAGTTTTCATTGTTTACAAGATGTAGACCGTCCATTACTTCTGCTTGGTTTCCCCTTTTTCTGGAAATCTGAAGATGGTCACCACTGACCGAAATCGATAGTCTGAGGACAAAGTTTCTAATCTTAGACCGGAATAAAAGAAACAAATTCTACACTTTCTGGATCACTGTTTTTATCCGCGACGTCGTTGCAGCTTGCAAGAAGCCAAAAAATTGCACTTGCTTCCGTTGAAATTTGGATGTGGTGTCTTTGGGTGAAGTTTTCCTTGTATTCCTGTTATGCTTTTGTGAAATTTATCGGCGGGAGTCGCTAATAGCCAACTGCAGGCGATTTCATGAACTGTTAACAGTGTATGTATTCCAGTCCAGTGGTCGGATGTCGGAATCTTCTGGGGAATATTTAGACAGCTGCAGGGTTTTAAGTTACCGACTTCAGACTTCCAGAGTAGCAAGACGTTAAACCCTGTCTCACGTGTCAAAGCGAGGCTGGCTACTCTTGTATGTATTGATCTCAGAGGCACACACCTACAGAGCATTAATTCTGCTCAGCCAACAAACGCTTCAACTGAATACGTGAACCTATACGTCCCATAATTTGTCTCGAGTACCGCACAGCGTTTATTAGCCCTTTTTTACACTAGCGACTTTCTGGTCAAATTCGACTACTCGAAGTGTGTGCGCCCCTTATAAAGCAGCAGCCAACTACGACACGAGTGTGCCTATGACGTCAACGATCCATACAGATTGTACCGAGAGTGAATTTCTAAATTTGTAAGTGTGCTGCGTTCATAAACAAGGGACTAGGTGGCGTCTGCTAGCATCGGAAGTTAAACTTTCGAGATCGAGATCATTCACATTGGCCGCAGCTCGTGGTCTTGCGCTCTCGCTTCCCGCGCACGGGGTCCTGGGTTCGATTCCCGGCAAGGTCAGGGGTTTTACCTGCCTCGAGATGACTGGGTGTTGTTGGGTCGTCTCCATCATCATCATTCATCCCCATTACGGTTGGAGGAAGGCAATGGCAAACCACCTCCGCTACGCCTAGTCGACGATGCGGGTATCTTGCATCGTCCCCTATGCTCCTCGGAGTATGGGACATCATCATCATTCACATCAAAGAAATGGATTCTGTGTTTTTGTGTCTTGTACGGCAAGAAAGGAAGAATGAATTGATTGTTGGTGTTAATAACGATCATCCTCTTTTACCTCCTCTGCATTACTGCAGATGACGTGTCACTGAGCACATTTGTTCTGTGCATGCAGTACACGTGAGGCGCCTAGTTGTTTCCACTGCACTGTGTGGAATACGAAGGTTCTGTTATAGTTCACTAACCTACTGTCTTCAGTTGGATGTCCCGAGCCCAGGAAACA
Source organism: Schistocerca nitens (assembly GCF_023898315.1). Taxonomy (NCBI): domain Eukaryota; kingdom Metazoa; phylum Arthropoda; class Insecta; order Orthoptera; family Acrididae; genus Schistocerca; species Schistocerca nitens. The sequence goes on from NC_064620.1 coordinate 388,209,195, forward strand.
GCACGCAAGTCGTAGGTTCTGTTATCTTGAGCCTGAAACTGACTTTTAGCGAGGTTCTGTTCTGAAATAATGTATCATTTCTTTGGGATGCCACTCCCGTATTTTAATATAGCCACACGAGAAGATTCAAATGGCTCTGAGCACTATGGGGCTCAACTTCTGAGGTCATCAGTCCCCTAGAACTTAGAACTACTTAAACCTAACTAACTTAAGGACATCACACACATCCATGCCCGGGGCAGGATTCGATCCTTTGAACGTAGCCGTCGCTCGGTTCCATACTGTATGCCTAGAACCGCTCGGTCACCCCGGCTGGCACACGAGAAGACTACATGATCCTAATACAAACACCTTCTGATACAGCAAAGTACATGATCAAACACAATGTTTACGAAAATGTATCTTTACACTATTTGTGGCACGTGTCTGTGCCTCATGACTATCGGAGTGAATCTTTTAATGCTGAATACTGACAAACATCCTGCGACAGACATGTCTGTTCTTCTCGACTGCCTAATTCAGAGAGACGAACAGGAACTTATATAAAAATTGGAAACACATCCAACGGCAGACAACATGTCTGTTCTTCTCGACTGCCTAATCCAGAGTGACGAACAGCCCGAAAAACTTCGCGCGCCATACCAGAAAAGGGGTGGCCCGAACGCTTCCGAAGTGCTTCGACTGCAATTTCGTCAGTCTTTTGTTTTTTATTTAAATTGTTTTTAATAATTCTAAAATGACTGATTGATAGTCAGCTGTCGAGAGATATTTATATTAAAAAGTGAAGTCATTCCAATGAGTAGTTAAGCTAATAATAATAACTATACTTTAACGTTTTGGCGCCCTTGCTCCGAACACAGCAGCCAACCACAGAGCAGTAGCATTATGCAGGCGGTCTTTCTCACGGGAATGTTACCGAATCTAACATCTTTCACAGGTACCTCACACCACATTTCGTCATCTATATACTTCTTGCATCTCCACTGCTCGGGGAACAGCTTCTTGGAGCCTAATTTGATGGCTGACTAATCCAGAAATATTACACTTCTTAATCATTATTGAGTTGTTTGCTTAGTTTCTGTGAGACACTGAGAATATACAAAACATTCTGGTATTTTTTCCTATTACTGTTCTCGCACGAAAGAAACGAAATGTCTGAAGCCAAAAGATATTTACCGTGTTACAGAGAAAGCATCTACAGTGTGGATAAATAAGAACGTAAAAAGACCAGCGGAAAAATGCTCCTATCGGAGCGCAAAAATAACGAATATTTTCTGTTTGTTTTAAAAGACTCTGACTTCAAAGTGGGGTACCAGCTGCCTCAGTCTACCTTCCTAACCTTTAAAAATTTTCCCAGAGATTTTGGCATGTGAACAGATTCGCTTTTTTTTAACGTGCAGTTGACTTCAGACTTCTACAAGCTCCCATAACCTTAAGTCACTCACACCCACGAGTCCATTGCTGTATGTCGCTCATACACATCCACTTCCAGTTGTCCTTTCTCACTCACTCATTCAGCCCACTCACTTTCATTAACTCTTTGTGTCTCCCTGACATTGTCTCCTGTGTCACAGCGACAGTCCGCTTCGTCCTGTCTTACTACTACAGTTCTTTTCACTGTCACTGTCTCCCTCTTGCTCTCTCTTACTGCAATATCTCATTCCTTCCTTTCCTATTGCTACAGTTTCGTCTCACTGTCACTATCTCTCTCTTCTTCATTGTTACTGTCATATCCGCTGTCTCTTATTAACACTGGTTCTCACCCACTTTCACGTTCTCTGCCACTGTCAGCCTAGTTCTACTGCCACTGTGTCCTCTTTTTCTCAAACTGTCATTGTCTCCTTTGCTCTTTCTATAACACAACCACTACCTGCTATCTTCCAGTATTTATTACTTTTTCATCTATTTGCCACTGCCACTGTCTTCTTCTCTATCAGCATAAAAAGCACGAACACGTTTGCATGACAAAATTTTTGGGAAACGTTTCAAAAATGCCGAGGAACGTAGACTGAGGCAGCTGGACTCCAATTTTCAGTCGGAGTCTTTTAAAATAAACAGGAACTTATTCGAATTTTTTGTGCTCCGATAGGACAATTTTTCCACTGGTTCCCTTCTTTTCCCTGCTGAATAGCGCATGTAACTCATGTGAAAAGAAATTTATTGGTCAGTAAAATTTAGATAGTTTACTTAAGTGAAGTTGAAATAACGCAAAATTAATTTTACAACTCAGACAAGATTTTACGTGCAAAATTCTAGAACATGCGGTTCCCATATGATAACGGAGACGCTTTACAGCATATTTCTCCATAGTGCGTCACTTTATAAACTACATTTTCGACTCACACCGGATTTTACGTACGTGTCTTACCTGTACAAGTAAGGTAACTTTGAACCTCTGTATCTCGGAAACTGATAAGGATATACAGAAAATTTTCCATATCGTTCGAGACCAGATCTTAGCAACATATTGTAAAAATTACAGACTTCGCTGTGCATATCCGTCTCGGAATCCGCGGGTGGGTTTTGGTGCCCAACAAACACGGATTTTTGAGAACGGGGAGATGGCTCTTGTAGATAAATGCTTAGAGAATATACCGTTATAATTTGAACAATTTGCTGCGATTGTTTATTATTTAGATTTCGCCTCATACCGAATTTTACATATAGAACTAGGAAAAGTTGAGCCACTGTATTTCGGAAACGGATAAAGATATCACGAATATTTTCAAGGTTTGTTGGAGATCGGGGCATTAGGAGCATATCGCAAAAAGTTGAGCCTGTTTCTGTGTGTAGCCGCCTTGAAATCGTCGGTTTGGTTTTGATCCGATGGTGATCGTGAAAAGACTTTTTGTGGGATTTTCCTGAGAACTGTCAGTGAGCTAGTGGTACCTCCGTAAGTCTCACCAAGCCCACCATAGCCCACACCAAACGCAAAAAGAACCAACCGATTTGCTCCACTTGCCTAAGCAGGAGCATGTGTGTAATATTCATACTTTCACCCTGTAGTGCAGGATAGTGACACTATGACAGTCCTTCTGTTGGTTATACAAATAGTCCCTAGCCCAAGGGCTATCCAAAACACTTGAGCCCACATTTTCATCACTAATAGAAACAAAGATATAAGCACCGGCAAACCCTGTTTTCACACACAGTGTTTTGGAACATATTAGATGTGCATGCTGTCGCATGCATAACGTTAAATGTGTTCTAATGAAAATTACACACATCAAAAAAAGTTCTGCATCACCCAAGTTCCCTGAAGATAGACATTGACTGTGGATATTGTATCAGCCGATCAGTTCCAGTCATTCCACCTGGAAGAAGATACACGGCTCGTGTTGTCTGTAGTTCAACCATGCCTAGATGGTCAATACCGCGGTTCGATCCCATTTGCATTGTTACTTTGTACCAACCAGGAAGGGCTCTTAACAAGGGAAGTGTCCAGGCGTCTCGAAGTGAACCAAAGTGATGTTCGGACATGAAGGAGATACAGAGAGACAGGAACTGTCGATGACATGCCTCGCTCAGGCTGCCCAAGGGCTGCTAGTCCAGTGGATGACCGCTGCCTACGGATTATGGGTCGGAGGAACCCTGTTGAATAATGCTTTTTGTGCAGCCACAAGACATCGTGTTATGACACAAACTGTGCGCAATAGTCTGCATGATGCACAACTTCACTCCTGATGTCCACAGCGAGATCCATCTTTCCAACCACGACACCATGCAGCGCAGTATAGATGGGCCCAACAACATGCCAAATGGACCGCTCAGGACTGGCAACAGATTGTCTTCACCGATGAGTATCGCATATGCCTTCAACCAGACAATCATCGGAGACGTGTTTGGAGGCAACCTGGTCAGGCTGAACGCCTTAGACACATTGTCCATCGAGTGCAGCAAGGTGGAGGTTCTCTGCTGTTTTGGGGTGACATTATGTGGGGCCGATGTACGCCGCTTGTGGTCATGGATGGCTCTGTAATGGCTGTACGATATGTGAATGCTATCCTCCAAATCATAGTGAACCACATTGGCGAGGCATTCGTCTTCAGGGACGACAATTCACGGCCCCATCGTGCACATCTTGTGACTGGCTTCCTTCAGAATAACATCACTCGACTAGAGCGACCAGCATGTTCTACAGACATGAACCCAATCGCACATGCCTGGGATAGACTGAAAAGGGCTGTTTATGGACGACGTGACCCAGCAACCACTCTGAGTTCTGGGAACCGGGGTGATGCAAAACTTTTTTTGATGTGTGTATATGTTTTATCGAGCAGAAAAATATGTTGTTCTACATATTTGGAAGACGATTCTCCCATTCTTTCAATTTTCAGGAGTGAAAGAATATACCACACAACCTTTGACAACAAGTTTCACTACGAATTTTGCTTTCGTCATTAATAACTCTGTTATCATTGTTTGTTCCTACATAGTTAGATTTTTTCGTAAAATGTGTGATCCCTCATAACGTTACATTTACTGTTCAGATGCCAAACTGCAAAACAGACACCTCTCAACAACACACGCCATTTTGGAACTGACTTGTATACGACAACGGCCACTCGAAACAGACTAGACTCAGTACAGCAATGAAACACCAGGGGCGCTGCGGTAGACTCACTGGTCTCGAGTAGCCAATCGAGACAAGAAAGTCGATCCCGTAAAAGGGGCTTAAGACTGCGTCACTCCTGGAGCGCGGCCACGGCGACGAAAGTAACGTTCCAAACCGAATAAAAGACGAGTTCGTGCAGTTCTTTGCAATAAGAATAAAAGCAGAGATAAGAGGAAAAGAAATACTTAAAACCGAATGTTCGAAATGCCTGTGTACATTAATCATTACTTTAACTAGAAATTACATAATATATTCTCAAATTCTTTTCAGTAACATTCTCAACGATAAACTGTGAAATCTTCACAAACTCGGGGAACTTGAATTTTTTTTTCGTTATCGTTAGCCGTTACCGAGAGCCAGCGGTTCAAACTAACCGTAAAATGTGCTCGAATATCCGCTCTTAGACGTAAATGTATTTTTATCTGACGTAGTGAACACGTGGCAACAGTTCTAGGGCATGGCAAGGGTTCTGAGGTCACCAAACTATGATTTTAGCCAATATTTTTTCATCAACACAATTTCATGATGGGCCGTCTCAGTATAATGGACACTTCACGTGTATACAAATATATCCAAAATGGTGCTGCAGTGACAAAAAAACTGGCTAATGAGGCAGTTGGTTCCTCACGTTTCCGTCAGAGTCTTTTAAAGAGGAAAATATTCGTCTTTGTTGTGTTCATTCAGGAGCATTTTTCTGCTGGATGACACTTACTCGGAAGAAAAAGCCTAAAAGCCTCTGGCAGCGAGAGCGGTGGAATTTGACCTACAAGGAACGTGTATTTTAGTTTAATCATAGCATCTAACTGCGGTAAATGGGTGCCTTAAACAAAATAACAGAGATAGAAACACACAAAACACACACACAGAAAGAGAAAGAGAGAGATAAAACACACACATTTTAAGGAATATGGTTCAAATGGCTGTAAGCACTATGGGACTTAACCTCTGAGGTCATCAGTCCCGTAGACTTAGAACTACTTAAACCTAACTAAGGACATTACACACATCCATGCCCAAGGAAGGATTTGAACCTGCGACTGTAGCAGCCGCGTGGTTCCAGATTGAAGCGCCTAGAACTGCTCGGCCACAGCGGCCGGCCTAAGGAATATGCATATAGAAAACATGCACAGAGTAACCTAGCAAGAGCATAATGGGAATGTTCAGAATGGAATATGCAGGAAGGAACGCAATAACGATATGCTCTTACCTTGTGTGGAAAAGCTACTCAAATGTTGGCGCTGTTCTTTATGAATCCTCAGCTGTGACTACTGAGACACTTTGAGCGGCTGAGCAACTGCCTTTCTGACAAAGAGACGCTGGATGATTAGTATTTTTGCTCTTCATACTCGTCCGCTGACTGTTTTACCAATCTGAGCGGGCTTGTCCTGAAGTGACCATCCCAGACTGTTGCCTTACGCAAGACAAGAGCAAGCGCCTCCCAATGCTGGCAAGACATGGACACGTAGTGCAAAAAGCACCGCACACGCCCTGGATGCTGTGGCCCAGGAGACAAATTGTCATCAAACTTGATCTCTCCCACGCTTGGCAGCCCAAATTGGACTGTTTTTCTCACACCAAAACTTTCAAAGTAGCTATCCCATACTCAAATAAGCTGATGAGATAAGCGTGTTAGGGATCCGACAGCTTGTTGGCAGGTTTGTGGAGGTTTGTGGCATTAGATTTCTATGCACAAGTCATGTAACTCACATAAATAACGGGCCGTTGATTTGCGTATGCGGTGATGGCATCCGATTGCGACTCAGACGGTTTCCATAGGATTTACATCAGACGAATTTGGTCGCCGAGACGTCAACGTGAGTCCATTATAATCCTCCTCAAACCACTGTAGGATGGTCCTGGTTCCGAGACACAGTCCACTGTTCTGTTGGAAGATAACCCCGCCGTCGGGGAAGACATCAAGCACGAAGTGATGCAGGTGGTTCGCATTTGTCATCGTGTCTTCGATTACTACAACAGGTCCTATGAAAGCTTAGGAGAACGTCTCCCATAGCATAATACCGCTCCAACCAGCCTGTGTCAGAGGCGTGCTGCACGCTTCGAGCCGCCATTCGCCTCGATGACGGCATTTGTGGAGACGACCATCGACCGGGTGTGGCAAAAATGTGATTCGCCGGAAGAGCCGACATGTTTCCATTGATCGACGGTCGAATCCCGATCGTCTCGTGCCCACTGCAATCGTAATTGACGACGTCGTTGGATCAATATGTGAACACGTAAGGGTGGTCTGCTGCGCAGCTGCATGCTTAACAATGTACGATGGACGGTGTGCTCCGAAACACTTGTACGTGCACCAGCATTGTGCTCTTTCGGTAGAGATGCCATAGATCACCATCTAACCTACTTTACAGAGCAGGCAAGCCCCCCAGTCCCACGCTCTGTGACGATTCGTGGACATCCAAACATTTAGCGCCTAGCGGTAGTTTTCGCTGTCCTCCTACCTCTTTCCGTTGATGCTCACGACAGTAACATGTGAACATTCAGCCACCTTCGCCGTGTTTGAGATAATCGTTCGCAGGCTCTGTGTAATAGTAATAATCCGCCTTTGTCTGAGTAATAATAATCTGCCCTTTGTCAGGCTCTGAGTAATAATAATCTGCCCTTTATCAAAGTTCCTTCTCCCAGTGGATTTCCCCATTTGCAGCCCATATCCTCGCTAGGGTGCTGCCCCGTCCGTGTCTGCTCCGCTTACAGACTTTTGTTACCGCGTCACGTGATCGCAGCTTCCATCTTGCATCCAACGTCGCAGTGGGCAGTGGTCATAATTTTTTGGCTTATCGGTGTAAATGTGCAGTCAGCATCACACTTAATGGGAATAATCTGGAAGTAGACGATAATTCAAAGAACTCATTAGCTGTTCTGATTTTACAGATTAAATTTGGTAACTGGAGAATAAGCCACTTTTTTTTTTGTATCTTTTCACATCAAGGGATTCATCATGCACCACTCATTTATTTTCCCAAGTTGCGATTTCCTACTAGTTTGAACATATTAGTCACGTCATGAAACAGCTTCAAACGTCTGATTGCTTTACAAATGAGTTAAGTACTTGCCTTTAAGCTTGTAACTCAAAAAAAGTTTCGTAAAGGCTTGAAATTATGCTTAACCCTCCTAAAACCGAATATTTTCTGTCACACCGAGGACCACTGGCGTCTCCAGTGATCCCATTAGAAACTATTTTTTTTATCAAGGATAATTTTAATAATTGTTGAAAATGATCGCATTCCTTATATTTTTCCATGTTCTAAAACTTGATGGTAGTGGCATAAGCGTAAATGAAAATGCAAAATTATTTCTAATGATTTATTTCAGCAAAATTTACAAACGATGCTGATGAAACTACAAATGTTTTTGATCAAATTTTGAAGCGACAATTATGAGAAACTGCATGAAGGCAAGATATGGCCGAGAGTTTTTTTCACTCAGAACGTTCACATTTTGGGCACTTCCCACAGTATTTTCCGTCCACAGATCTTTCAAAATGGATACCGTTCTATTTTTCCCGTCTGAAGTGTTGATCAAAATACTATAGAAATAATATTGTCCAGTTTTCTGCCAATGAGTTGCATTCGTAAGTTTATGGAGAATGTTCATTTCTTGTAGTTAGTCCATTCTGCCCAGCATGGTATAAGATGCAGTCATATTATAAATGCATTTAGTGCACGCACTAATATCGATCGTACTGTGAGAGCCCGCATCTCGTGGTCGTGCGGTAGCGTTCTCGCTTCCCACGCCCGGGTTCCCGGGTTCGATTCCCGGCGGGGTCAGGGATTTTCTCTGCCTCGTGATGGCTGGGTGTTGTGTGCTGTCCTTAGGTTAGTTAGGTTTAAGTAGTTCTAAGTTCTAGGGACTTATGACCACAGCAGTTGAGTCCCATAGTGCTCAGAGCCATTTGAACCATTTTTCGTACTGTGAGAAAATATCGCTGGTCACCATCTGCTCTTCCTCTTTGCAGTATACGTTTAGCCAATCCACTGTAACTACGCCTGACTTTTATCTACGATAATGATCGAAGCAGAAGAAATTAATTAAAATTTGTGTTGCGGTCGGGACTCGAACCCGAGTCTTCTTGCTTGTTAGACAGAAATGCTAGCCATTACACAACCACAGCACGATGGTCAACATTGCTGCACGAACTACCCAAGTTGAGTTCCCTCCCTAACAAAACTTCAACTCTTATCTTCTGCTTATTTTCCCATACAATGTCACTACTGCCAGGGCTCTCCGACATTGGAATAGCACTCCAGCATTGGACGTAATGGGAAAGTCCTGTACCATAGATGATCTTATAAGAACGCACGACTTCGTTTTATTATAATCAACAATCATTATTGGCTGGGATTTTTCACGATCTACCTTTTCCTTCCCTGGATTCATTGTACTGAGCAATGTTACAACTTTACCCTTTTTTGGACAACTGGAATCAATTGATACATGCTCTTGAAACCCAAACATGGATAAGTGAAAGAGTCTGATAGTCCTCCTTTATTTCTTCTAATTTTTTCAAAAGTCCCCTACCCAACTAAGGCACATACTGCCCACAACTTCAACCTATATTTTCCTGGTTTTGAAGGAATGTATTGCCGAAATGGACATCTACCAGAAATATCACAAGTTGTACGTCAATTGTTACATTGCTGTGAGAAACAGAAACGTCTTCAAAAATCTTTACCCATATTTAAAATATTTATCTGAGGGGAGTCTGCTTGTCACAAGCACGGTTGTGACGTCCCGAATCCTCGTTGTCAAATCAGATGCATCTTGAAATTTGGATAAAACGATTTCCAGCCATTGCTCCACTAAAAATGGGTCTTCCGTTCTCTTTATTCCACAGATGTGCAATCGCTTCATCATGGGTATTGAGAGCATCTGCTAGGATCGAGACACCGATAAAGCTCTCCAGTTCAGCGGCATCAAGTGGAATCCATCTACTAGTGTAATCTGACTTCCCTCTTTGTTAGTCCATTTTAATATTTCATCAACTACATTCTTCCTTTAAAAAAAAAAAAAAAAAAAGCTGAAAAGCTGATCCTGCGGTATCCACATTTTTACTGCGAATTTCGGTGCGTCTCTCCTCTCTTCCTCAAGTTATTCTTAACTCGTGTTTGTGCCACACTTCGTCTTTGTATTTTGATCTATACCAAGGAGATAAAAAGTACATACCGTAACTCTAGGCGCTACTGCACGTAACTTGTAATACAATGAAGTCAGAAGTGTGTGTCACTCACTTTAGAGGCTGTATGTCGGCGCTGCCCAGATCTTCTTCTGAACTTCCGTCTGATTCTGATATATTCTCTTCTAAGACGTCTCTGCATCGCTGATATCATTATTCGATTCTTCAGAGAGAGGATTATCATACAGTAATATTTCGAGCACTTTCTTTTCGGAAAGGTGACAAACCATTTCCAGCTAAATGCAACAAACGCAGAACTAATCTCCACAAGCATGCAACCCATAATTGATGGCTGATGAAACTCTGTCAGAAATCACTCTTTTCAACAAAATTTATAAGAATTTAATAAAACAAATACAGCAAAAGTAACAGATTGTAAAACAACTTTAATGTATTACACACATCAAAAAAAGTTTTGGATCATCTCGGTTCCGAGAATTCCGGAACCTCTACAGAAAAGTGGAACATCATTTCCGCCCGTTTTATTGCTCCAGAAAAACACACATTGCGTGTTGTATCACCATACAGCGAGACCTCCAAAGGTGGTGGTCCAGATTGCTGTACACTCTGGTACCTCTAATACCACGGCAGCACGTCCTCTTACATTGACGCATGCCTGTGTTCGTCGTGGCATACTATCCACCAGTTCGTCAAGGCACTGTTGGTCCAGATTGTCCCACTCCTCAATGGCGATTCGGCGTAATTCCTCAGAGTGGTTGGTGGGTCACGTCTTCCGTAAAAAGCCCTTTTCAATCTATCCCAGGCATGTTCGATAGGGTTCATGTCTGGACAACGTGCTGGCCACTCTAGTCGAGCGATGTCGTTATGCTGAAGAAAGTCATTCACAAGATGTACACGATGGAGGAGCGAATTGTCGTCCATGAAGTAGAAGGCCTTGCCAATATGCTGCCGATATGGTTACACTATCGGTTGGAGGATGGTTTCACATCTCGTAGAGCCGTTACGAGGCCTTCCATGACCACCAGCGGCGTACGTCGGCCCCACATAACGCCAGTATTGGGACTAGGCCGGTCCCATTCCAAAGTACCATTATCCATGATGGCGGCCTTGACGTCAGAGACATTATGAACTGTTTTGATAACACCGCCACCATTCCAAAGCATCGTTATTCGACAACAACAAGGTCGCACCCAGTGTATCCGGCACGTGATGCCTCTCTAGTCTTTATTACCGCCACCAGAGTAATCAGTCATCAAGTCAGCTGATGGCGTTGTGGGGTGGTGGAAATGGCTGCAACCAATACGATCCCTTAATTGAGTCACATGTTCGACTTCTACCAATAGGATTCAACTATCCTATGACCTCATTGTAGGAGATATATAAGTTAAGTTCCGGGACCTCAGTCATGGTCACTCAGTCAGCGGGAGACAAAGAAGAACAATCATGAAGCGCCAGTCGACCTCCAGTCAAACGGAAAAGTAAGTATCATATTTCACATTATCCTATCTCGTTCATTATCCTTATTATTATTCAATGTTTTCACTTATTCGCTAATATCTAATCATTCATCTTCTTTTTTTAAACAAAGCGCCACCATGCTTAGCTCCGCAGACGCGTCCGAACCTGCATCATCATTAGCTTCGTCAACCATCTCATCCGGACCTACACCAGCGGCAGCCGACTCATCTGATCCAGTAGCGACCACGTGGGATCCTGTAAGCCACCTAGCTCACATGTTGGAGCAGGACAAGGAGTTGCTGCTCTCCGTCCCACTCAGCAACTTGTGTGATGAAGACGCTCGATCTGCTCACCACACAACGACTTCAACCACTGGTGTTGTTAAAGATCAACTAAATGGTGGTCAGTACTGGATGCCGACATAAAACTCATCACAATCGAACACTCCCGTGATAGTGCAACCACCGAGTTTAGATACTGTAAATAAAAAGAATACGTCTAGTGCGGCTACGCTATTCACCACGACATATAATTTAACCTCCAGTGATTCCAAACGTGTGAACATTGCTATAGACGCCCATCATGTCTGGGGTATCCAAGCTATAATGGAGATTGAAAATATTTCCAAAAGTGTTAAAGTCCCGATTTCCGAGTTCGACTGGGCCGGGATCTGTCATGCAGGGCGCTACATCAATCAACAAATGACCACCGAATATGATCCAACTCATTCCCCACCAGAAATTCGTCTTGCCGATGTCACACTTTCCATTACTACTGTATATGATGACTGTGCCTTATGCGTTAAATCAGGTGTCGACAGCGTCTATCTAAGACATCCGACAGTTATCAAATTATTCAACCTAGACTCCTCTATACGGTTTGCTCTCGAGAGACTGAATCGTTGGGTCCCTAGCATAGAGGCAGCATATAGTGATGTTAAAAACTCTCTACGTGTTAATAATATACATATTTACGATTTTGAGCAGCATCTTCGTTCGCATATGGCCATTAAAACTACAGACTTCCAATTGAAATGCGTGTGTCAAAAACCAGAGTACTCAGAGTCACCTATTGGACTGCGTGAGATACATGCAGAATTTATTGCCAACCAAAGAGAATTATTTGGTATATATTGTACAGGTTCTAAGAAGAAACGTACAGATTATGATGACATCCAAGAAATAGTACATCCAATGTATGATTTTTAAATAAATAATTTATATCTAATCTTATCTCCTGTTTCTCTTTTATTTCATACCACCAGTCCTATTATAATCAAATTGTTCCAATAATTTTTTAATTCTACTCAAATTACGATCATCTTACTCTTCATACTTGTGTTCCTCGTGTAGACAGTATAGCTCAATCGGTTAAGTGATCGAACTATACTGGCTACACACAAATATTATTATTATTATCCTCTCAGTTATATTTTCTATATATGTCAAGTACTTGTTTGTACATGGCTCATTTACTATCATGGCTGGCTGGGTGAAGCACCCTCGCCACAAGGACTTTGTTGTCGGTGATTGGTCATGTGAAGATTCAAGTGAAGAGCAGAACAAGAACAAGAACAAGAAAAACGGAATTCTCCTTCCCGATAATATAAGAGCAATTATTGTAGGCCCATCCAACTGCGGCAAGACTAATGTCCTCATGACTCTGCTAACTCATGTGCAAGGTGTCCGATTTGAACATGTCTGTCTATTCTCAAAAACACTCTTTCAACCCAAGTATCAGCTATTGCATGAGATATTTCGAGGTGTAGATGGCGTTACATACACAACATTCAGTGAAAGCTCTGATATCCCCCCACCTGAAGAAACAAAACCAAACACAGTATTCATATTTGACGATGTTGCAGTAGAAAACCAAGACCAAATTCGAAAATATTTCTCTTTCGGTCGCCATATGGGTGCTGACGTATTTTATCTAAGTCAAACATATTCCAGAATCCCCAAACAACTTGTTAGGGGTAACGCAAACCTCATTATAGCCTTCAAGCAAGACAATCTTAATTTAAGACACATTTACCAAGCACATGTGGGGACGGATATGTCGTTCAATGATTTCTTAAAGATATGTGCAGACTGTTGATAAAACAAGAAAACTGTATGATGGTAGATACAGACGAAACTTTCAAGAATTTTTGCATATATAACAAGGTAATAGACGTTAGCACATCAGTCTACGCCATACCATGGACAAATTCGCGCGTATGTCCACCTCTCAACCTGAGATGATCGGTGTACACAGACAGAACATTCGCTTGTAATTGGATGCGAAAATTCAGGCTATGGCTCTTAAAGTTGCAAGTATGCGCAGGGAACTAGATACCTATTACCAAACCCTTCTGAGAATGGTGAATGCGTTAAATGAGCTAGTTAATCAAGTCAGTAAGAAAGTAACCGACTTAACTGAAAAGGTCGATGATATTCAGGGAAAAATAGATGTAAACCTGATTGTTGTCGATAAGGGCGATCATGATCATACTAAGAAGCTGAAGAAAATGAATGCATATATAAAGTCCCACGTCGCAGAGATGTCTGATTAGTATACGTTGAGATGTCGACGACCAAACAGAAAGTCATTCAAGCGCGTAAAGCAGTCCGAGAGAAATTACGGCTGCTTAGGTTAGGGCATATTGAACGTCAGCAAACACTAAGAGAGACCTTTAAGCCCGTTACTGAGTCTCTCCGACAGCTCTCACCAAAAACAAAAACGACCCAAAACGACAGTCTTGCCATTGATGAATTCATTATTAGTCACGCACCAGGTCAGATAGATAGAACATTCGGCGTTAGCCCGGGAAGACCGTACATGTTGGGCGCGCATCCCATAACTGTAACAGAAGACAAAATACAAATAGCTGATAGACAGTTTGACCGAACACCAGGCTTAATGAACCTTATTTTCCTAAGACCAACCAAAAAACCTATAAATTATTCAGTTAGTGATAAGGACACGTACCGTCAAATACTACACATGACAGGTGTACACAAGATCACCAAAAGCCTAACCAACAGGAAGTATAAAACCATTATAAAACCAATACTTGAAGACCAAAACAGCAACAACGGTGCCAGCAGCGGAGATGGTATTGACATTGGTCTTAAGGCAGTGAACAATCGAGTCCCTCAGTATATATATTATGACGACCCCAACGAACTAATAGATCGACTACGTCTGCTCATGGCATCAGCTGCTGCAGGTAATACAGCTCATTCGAATGAATTTATCTCCATAATCTCTGAGCTTCGAGAGAGAGGTATCATCGAATAAGTATGGAGACCGTAGTTCGAGAACTACACAAACCAGCACGCAAAACATACCCGCGCAGGCATGTCATGATTAAAGGGATGGATGACTTGTGGCAAGCTGATCTTGTAGATATGCGACAATATTCACATGAGAATAATGGATTCAAATACATTTTAATTGTTATTGATACATACTCCAAATTTGCATGGGCAGTACCAGTCAAGACAAAAACCGGTCCAAATGTCGCTGATGCTTTTGAACGCTTGCTACAGATAGGAACCAATCGATGCCCGGACAATCTCCAAACCGATCATGGTGGTGAGTTCTACAATAGGTACTTCAAGACAGTGATGCAGCGGTATGGAATACATCACTACTCGACATTCACTCACCTGAAGGCAAGTATCGTAGAGCGCTTGAACAGAACAATAAAAGGCCGAATGTGGATGCGGTTTAACCTTCGTGGCTCATACAAATGGACAGATATCCTCCCAGAAATAATTGCTCAATATAATAGAACCAAACATAGCACAATAAAAATGCGGCCAATTGATGTTCGTGATAACACACTCATGGATACGGCATACTTTCACATTAAGATACTGGATCCACGCAAACAGAAATTTAATGTAGGTGATTTGGTGTGTATCTCAAAACACAAGACCGCATTTGAGAAATCATACCTACCGAACTGGTCAACTGAGATATTTACAGTTTCAAATGTGCAGCGAACGAATCCTAGAACTTATTTATTGAAATACAGTAAAGGTGAAGAAATTGCAGGCTCCTTCTACACTGAGGAGATGCAGAAGAGCTCACAACCAGATCTTTTTCTCGTGGAGAGAGTCATAAGACGACTTGGAAATAAGGCCCTAGTCAAATGGCTTGGTTTTCCTGCTACACAAAACAGTTGGATTGATGCCAGGGATTTGCTATATAATGAACATTCATCGCCCACAACCACCACAGTAGCCTGACATGCGCGATCGAAGGCACATTAGAGGAGGCGGTGGTGTTCTGGACAAACTACCTTTGGAATTACACATCCCGGGATATAACTACTGCGGACCTGGGACAAAGCTTCAGAAACGCTTGGCGCGAGGTGATAAGGGAGTGAATCTGCTTGACGAAGCGTGCATGGAACACGACATTGCATACGAAGCAAATAAAGATTTACCAAGTCGTCACATTGCAGATAGGATTTTAGCTGATAAGGCTAAGGCGATACGGAAAAGAAAAGATATTGGTATAGGTCAACGCATCGCGGCATTCGCAGTTGATAAAACCATGCGCGGAAAAATGCAGTTAGGATTAGGAGTGATGAATTTCAAGCGAGTTATGAACGCTGCACGTCGCGCACTAAACATGAAGAACAAGAAGGGTTGTTTGAAGAACTGTATCCTGACAGCGATGTATGCAGCTAAAAACGCAATGAAGGACAAAAAATCACCAACGAGAAGATCCGTTAAAGCACCTCGCATTCTACCAATACCCAAGACATCCGGCGGTTTTATTCCTTTTCTCATCCCAGCCCTCTCCGCGCTCTCAGCGGTAGGTTCGCTCGCCGGTGGGGCTGCAGCTATCGCTCGAACAGTCAAGAATGCGCAAAACTCGCAAACCCAGTTAGAAGAGGCGAGAAGACATAACCGCATGATGGAAGCAGCAGTCATTGGAAAAGGCCTATACTTGAAACCGTGCAGGAAGGGTCTTGGTCTATTCATAAATAAAAAAAAAAAGCCCAATAGCGGTCCTACCAGATCGACCACTCACAAATACAGACCTTGTTAAGTTTGTTAGGCATAAATTCAAGATACCAAGATTCCGTGGTGTGTTTATGAGGGATACATTACCTAAGACTATGTGGAAAACTGGTGAATGCGGTATTGTGAATTTAGATGTTGCCGGAGGTCCTGGCACCCACTGGGTGGCGTACGTTATGAAAGACGCTGGGGCAGTCTACTATTTCGACTCCTTTGGTGACCTGCAGCCACCCGAAGAATTACAGCAATACTTCACTCACAGAAGACATGTACTATACAATTATCAACGGTATCATGACTTTAATACATACCTCTGCGGGCATCTTTGCATCATCTTTCTCTTGACGTTCACAAAGAAGAAGAATAAGAACAAGAACTAACGTATATAAGCAGGATGTTTAAACATTCATTCATCAGTTGACGTTCAGATGCAATGTCGTACACTTTGACGTTGAAAGGACGGTCATCTGTATTGCGTGCAAATTACTTCCCACCAATTGATTTGAGTGCAGGTCAATGGAGTGTTGCATTGATTGGACTGGAGACGTACAACAGCATCCCGAATATCACCAACACTAACAATAAACTGCATCTCGATATTCTTGAAATAGAATCTGGTGCATACGATATTGACGATTTAAACGAACTCTTAAAACAGTCTGGAAAAGGTATTGAACTACGTGCAAACATCAATACACTTAAATCTGAAATAAGGACTCTAAATGCAACGATTGACTTTAACCAGAAACATTCAATAGGACCCCTGCTTGGATTCACAAAAGGGCAGATTTTGAAGAAAGATCCTACTAAATTTTACAAGTCCAATCAGTCTGTGGATACACTCCCAGTCAGCACAATACGTGTCGAGTGTAACATTGCTACGAATTCCTATCTCAACGATACTCTCATTCACACTATTTACGGATTCTTCCCCTCAGTTGCAGCGGGGTATAAGATTGTTGAGACACCTGCCAATGCAATATACCTTCCAGTGACTGCTCAGACATTGGGCTATTTGGAGCTGCGTATTGTGGATCAGAATAATAAACTTGTCGACTTTCGCAGTGAGGAAATCATTATACGATTATATCTAAAACAAGATGGGTGTGCGGTACAAAACAAGTGCACGCAATACACAGCGCGCCACTTCGCTACTGAACAGCAAACTGATAACACCTGCGAACTACGAATTTCTTAAATCAGTTGGTCTCAAACCCCGCAATGACGTCATCACTCAATATAACCAATCCGGTAGAGTATGATGACAGAATTATACGTCAAGAATACTTCTCTCATAAATCTTACGCTTCAACCACGTTTAACAAGAATGATGAAATCAGGATTGTCATACAGCACCAGGACACACTCACTCTTCCGTGCAAGAGTTTCATATATCTCGAGGGGTCATTCAAGAAAACTGATGGCACCGATACAGTTGGGTCCAAGCTGACACGCAACGCATTGGCATTCCTCTTCCAAGAGATTCGCTATGAACTGAATGGTTCTGAGATTGATCGTACACGCAATGTTGGCCTAACATCGACCCTTAAAACATACGTCTCGGCATCACCAGCAGATCTGCACAGTTTAGAAAATGCTGGATGGTTCATAGACGATGCGGAGGGTAGAACACCCCAGGAGTACAAGCGATTTACTGCATGCATACCTCTAAAAATACTTATGGGATATTTTGAGGATATGAGACAGATTATTATGAACGCTAAACAGGAACTTATTCTCGTGCGGAGTGCGACAGACAATAACTCGTACATTCAAGGAGCTCAAGAAGAGAATAGGATCACAATCAACAAATTAATATGGAAAATGCCTCACGTCAGTGTATCCGACGAGGAACGTTTGAAGCTTTTGAAAGTATTGAATTCAGGTACATTTCTGTCACTGACCTTCCGCTCATGGGAAATCTTTGAGTATCCAGTGTTACCGACCGCGAGCAGACAAACATGGGCTATTAAGACCTCCAGTCATATCGAGACACCCAGATTCATTATACTTGCGTTTCAGACTGATAGAAGAGCAAATACATCAAACGATTCCACCGTGTTCGATAACTGCAAGTTAACTAACGCCAAAGTCTACCTCAATTCAGAATTCTACCCATATGACAATCTACATCTGCAATGGAATGAAAATGTATACAGCCTCGCGTATGACATGTATGCAAGGTTTCGTCCTTCTTGCTATGAAATTGCTGAAGGAGAGGGAGGGGGGTGTCTACTGAGTCCTCGTAAGTTCAAAGAGCTTTCACCGATCATTGTAATAGACTGCTCTAAACAGAATGAGATAATTAAGTCTGGACCTATAGACGTTCGAATTGAATTTGAATCATCGACAAATTTCCCAGAACACACCGCTGCATATGCCTTAGTCCTACATGACAGAATAATCAATTACTCTCCGCTCACAGGTGTTGTGCAACGAGTTGGGAAATACAGAAGCGTCCGATCTTACCCGTCGGCTTTGACCCATGACGTCACAAATACCGCGGAAACGACCATAAACAACAATTCCAATATGGCGGATATAAAAACATCGAATACGTATTGTAAACACTGAAATACACAAGTTTCACAAAAAGCCTAATGACTGTAACGGGACAAGCGTGGGAAATTGGGGGTTTTTGGGTGGGGAGAAACTAAATATGTCGTTATGCGGTGGGGGGAGTCTGCAGTGCCCCCCCCCCCATCCCCCCACAGGCTTCATTAGTGTCAAATCAATATTTTCGAATCATAGGCGGCCGCTGCCGCGGCCGCATTCCAAAAAAAAACCTCCCAACCTAACCTCAAGTGGGCTACGCTACAGATCAATACGTTCATCAAATTGCTTCATATTACGTATACATGTTCTTTAAACAAGAGTACATCAAACCATGTATTAGGTTTTCCGCGCCGTAATGACGTCACACACCACAACACGCTTACGTCACGGGTCAAAGCCGACGAGTAAGATCGGACCTTTCTGTTGACCCACGAGTTGTATAAATGAAAATGTGTTGTCCTGTGCATTGATCATTTGACGATGGCAACTCAGCCTGTGAAGATCATTGCAGATGTTCAAGGATTCCATGATGGAGAGCGAAGACAGTTCGTATTTAAACAAGTTGCTTTTGTGACCTACACACAAGACGCAGGAATAATTGAAACCTTCTCCGCAAATATTCGATCACCAAGACCGTTCACGCAAGTGAAATCTTGTAAAACACGGACCAGTGCATTGTGGTTAACTAATTTTTATCATGGAATTCACTGGGATGATCCAGGCATACCCTATAAAGATGTGGTGATCGCACTTAAATTATTCGATCACAAGGACACCATCGTTTACGTGAAGGGAAAGGACAAAACCTCCTGGATGCGTCAAATATTTAAATTTGCATCTATTCAAGACCTTGAATGGTACGGATGTCCATCCATCCATCGACTGAAGAACATTTACCAAAAAAGTGCTTTTGTATCTGCATATGAGAATGTAAAATTACTTTTCACTTTTATTAGAAATAAATAATAATTTATAAGATTGAGTGTTTTTTCTTTCTATGACATCCAACGTCCCTAGTATTGTAAGTTTATTCTTTTTATATTGTATATGAAGGGAACTCCACTGGAACTGTCCGAGAGAGACACATACGCCGGCCTTTGACGTGGAATGAGCCTAATGTCATAGTTAGGCGCGGATGCGTCAGATGCCGATCTCGCGGCCTCCGTCGAAAGCGACAGACACAAGCAGCCGCTGCCGGCCTCGCGGCCGCTGTGGAAAGCGATGCGTCAGATTACGATCTCTAAAGTATCTGTTGACGTAGGGCTGTAAGAGATAGCGCTGCAGTGTGCTGTGTGTGTTCGTGACAACTAACCCAAGTCCGGCACTTGTGATTAAAAGCAGGAAACCTTATAACTTTATGCATTGCGATGTGGCTGTATGTACGTATTCTGCATACACACATAAATAAATTTATAATATTTTTAATAAAAAGAATAATCATTATTAGGGTATCAAATAATAATAACATTTTTTTTACAATGAAATAACTGAGTTTATTATTGAATTCAGAATTTAACATTTTTCACATTATATATAAATATGAGTTTACAGATATAAGATTGGTTTTTAACCAAAAATATGAACTTACACATCTTTTTAGATAATTTTTTTAAAACAATTTTAGACAATTAAGAAATATATAGAAGCATTCGCTTCAGATAAATTTATATATATAATTTTAAAGCTAATGCAGAGGTACTACCCTATCTTACAAAGTAAATAATATCGCTAATGAAGTTCCACCAGAAAAACAAAACACTTTTAATTAATACCAAACCTATTTGTTTCAAGTCAATGGCTCTAAACATTTTCGAAAAGAACAACAACAAATTGAATATATATTTTTTTCCAAGTAAATCGATTTAAAGATTTTAAACTACAAGAAGAAGGTGAACATATATATTTTTCTTTAAAGTGGATGCCTGGAAACATTTTCCACTAGAACAAGCAATTGAACATATAGAAAGAATTTAATTAGTGGAACTCATACACTTAAAAACTAGTTCTGACTGGATGGCTAGCGGTGGGTGAAACTTACAAACTAAAATCTGAGCTCTATAATGACTAGAAGTGATGCATATATTACGTGAGAAAATTTTATTATTTTTTTTTTTTTGTTCATACAGAAGTTAATTGGCTAAATTTATAGCCTTTTCATATATTAATAATGGCCAGCAATATGTAGATATAAAGACTTTTTAAATAAGTTTTTTTTATTTTATTTGTTATGATTTTCTTTGAAAAAATAATGATTATATTTACATACACACACACTTAACACAAGTTCGCGCTCATTCGCACACTCAGACATGCATGGAAGCACGCAAACTGATACACGCAACAAAACACTCTCATCCACTATTTACACTATGATAAAAGAGTCATACTATTTCCACGCATAGCCCACATTCGTAACATTCACACGCTCATTCCCTCTCTATCACTCAACCAGAGTCCCCCACCCCTACTTTCGTTTCAAGTAAATAGTGTGAGTATGGGAGGGTTCCCACCCCATCCTCACAAATGACTCTTTTATCGTCATGAGGAGACAGTCCGACTTTAGACTGCAGCACAGTGTACACCTCGTGAGCTCGTGATCGAATGCTAGTTTGTTGAACCATGTGTGGATGAGCGCCTTCAACGCTACGACGGTACAGGCACTGCAAATAGTCCTCGACCGTAAGCGCACGAGACGCGATCCGTCTAACACCCTTTGCCCGCCTCAGAGTGCTCCCGTCTACTGTGCGATATGCATACATTTTCGATCTCAGTCCCACAAACTCTACAATTGGTAAACCATTCGACTCGTCTTTCATGAGACCGATAACCTTCTTGTTCTGTGGAACAATACCATAAGGATTATTGACCTCATAAGAAGAGGTGTCGAATTCTTTACCATTGCACCTAATTACTTCATATGGATCACAGTTCTTGATCCAGTAGATAAAGCTGTCTGTATCCATATAAAGTAATTTTGGATCTATGAAATGAGGTTTCGCAAACTCATAGTGGAATCCGTACATGTAGAATTTGGAGATATCGAGTATACACATCCCCAAATAGATGGGTTTCATAAACTCTACTGCAGTCTTCGACATCTCCACAGCAACAAAGTTTTCATTGAAGATGGTGGCACGCTTAAAATTTGGCCTGGCTATACATTTTATCACGCCATAACGCCCTTCCCATGCGGTTCTAATAACAATATCGCGTTCATTTCTTACATTTTGCATAGTTTTCCCGAAAATGGAATTATTCATTAATTTATAAAAGTCTTTTTCAAAATCATTACTCGCGACCGCCCTCTTTTCGGTATTTAGTTCAATATACTCCTTCAACCAGGGGGATTGCTTGAAGGAGATTGCCCGGGTGATTTTAATGAGCTCCATTCCTAATCTGAGACACTGCTGGAGGTTACGATAATGAATAATATACCTCTGCTTATCCCCAACAGTGGCCAGCAGTTTAGGGATGGTGCTTCCTCGTGGAATTTGTTGCTCTGGATATAACGGCAAGTCGCTTGTCTCTCCATGCAAATTATTAGGGTACGCGATGTCTGCCTCAAGCACATACCCTACATCAGAATCGGCCGCATGACCCATTATCTGTCCACCTAATCCCTTCAATTCGTCTTCAGACACCCATTGGAACCCGGCAACCGGCAGCGGTTGCTTCATAGCATGCCCATACAAATTGTTAACATCTAAGTACAAAATGTAACTAGAATCAAGGGATGCGTTGTACTCGACACCCATCCGCGGGTTATTTGCCTTGGCGTATCTGTGAACACATTGACAAAGTCCACCGCGGATCCCTCGCTCAAAAAATAGAAGCATCGAAGCATCAGTCAAAAGTTCAATGTTGCAATCCGTTTTTTTGAGCATAGCGTCCCAGGACATCCCCAGGTGCCGTGTAATAAAAGACAGGGTCCAGAGAGTACGTGGTCATACATACACTCCGGAACTTTTCGAAAACATCTGCGAGCAAACGAACGTCCGTGTCCATGTACAACCTTGCATATTCTCCCAAATTGGGGATGTTGAATTCCTGCCAGACATTAACGGCATGCTCATAATCTGTGATAGTTATGGTATCGCCTGTGAGAGTACTGGTAAAAGAAGTTATGTCGGGAAGCCTGGTTTCATTGAGTTTTGCCATACTATCAAGATACTCGTACGGGAAAACTCCTTTCCTCGTCGCAAGTTGAAACTTTTCCTCATCGGTAAATGCAGATCGAGTGATATGCATATCATTCCGAGGTAAAGTCTCAACCAGTTTCTGGAGCGAAGTCTGCATAAATCGTAGAGAGTCAAGGAAGCGGAGCGTAATTTTCGGCGTCATTCGTTTTGAAAAAGAAATGTACTTTTCAACACTTTCAGGCAGGATACTGACCTGATCATTCTTCATACCGAACTTAGCCAAGTGCTCAACGAGAAAATGAGCGTCATACCCGCTCAGATTATGAAAATAGACGGGTATGTGTGTAGGTAACTGATACTTCAAGTTGCATGCTTTGTGGGCTGCACCGCGGAACTTACCCGTAAGTTGACAATGGTCTCTACGAGGAGTCTCCGCTTTTCTATCTAAGGCCAGCCCGCAAATATGACACTTAACAGCCTTTTCATACAAGTCATCATTTTGCTTTGATTTGGTCATGGGAATATTGATGCTGTAGAGCTTGTGAACTTGCCAAGAAAGTTTTTCAAGCTCAGTGAGAAGCCAAACCGCCGGGTCGTCCCCTACATAAGACTGATAGCTATTAAGTTTACAATCATATGCGCATACAACTTGGAACGCAGCCGCATAAGGTATGTGTTTTTGTGTGAAGGTTGTGTGTGAAGCTAAGGGGTTCCCTTCACAACGAGTAATAGGAGCCAGCAAGCATTCAAAATCGGCGTACACAACAAAAGGACAACGCTGCTGGTGGTGAGCATTTTTAAATTTAATGAAGTTATTTTCCTCAGTGGGCATAACAACACGTACCGGGTCCTTGCATGCACAATCTAATAGATGTGTCGCTAATAACTCTTGAGATGAAAAATAATTCAAACACCTTATACAAATATGTTGTTTATGATCATTTTTACTTAACTGGGAGGAAATGAGTCGGGACATGTCTTTGATCCAGACGTAGTGATAATTATCACGTTCGGAGAAGAGCAGCATGTTGACATGCAACTCTCGCTCACCTGCAAATTTTGAGAAATGGAGGGGGCCTACTACTGTATGCTTGTTCTGCTCATCTGACTTGCTTTTCTTCTCCAGGCCATAAACGTGGACCGATATTGCGGTATTCTGAGCCTCAAACTTAGGTATGTCCTGGATTCTTAAAGGGAACTCTATTCCGTCAAAGTTATACTGTCTCTTAATATCTTTGACTTTGTAACTGCTAGGACGCTCGGGATGATGTTTGTAATTGTAATTTCTCTCGCAAGCCAGGACTGACCATGCAAAACATGCATTATCATAGTTATTTTGAACATTAATGCACGCCTGCTTTTTCTCAATATCTATAGGGAGTTTAATATAACTGGACCCTACATTCATTGGATCATAGACATGTATATGGATGTCGAGGTGTGGTATACTGCTGAGCGCTTTAGCGGATCCACGTACTTCCATCTCGGAAAATCGGGCCATAATAGCGCTCAAGGTGGATTCTCGATACCACTCAGCAATCGATGTGCTCCGAGAAATAATGCCATTGTCACCCCCTATATATAATGCAGAGTAGCCGTCTCCGCGTCACCTTGATGTTTAGGGGGGTGACTCAGTTCACAGCATAATACCGCACTGCATTTAATGGCGTTAAATTCCGGATCTTCTAAGAGTTTGAGGAGCTCGGTCTCCAAGACGGGGAGGCACGCCTCCAAAAACCTTACAGGATCGCGATACCTCCCGCCTGGATTCTCAATTCTGGTGAAAGAGATTCGCCCCTCAAACGCTCTAGCAACTGCTGAGTATTCTAAGGGAGTCATTACGCCGTTATTCTGATCGAATTCATTATCGATAGGACGGGGGAGAGAACTACCGCTAGCCATAGGGAAATTAC
This sequence comes from Schistocerca nitens, assembly GCF_023898315.1. Classification (NCBI taxonomy): domain Eukaryota; kingdom Metazoa; phylum Arthropoda; class Insecta; order Orthoptera; family Acrididae; genus Schistocerca; species Schistocerca nitens. The sequence continues at coordinate 388,234,049 of NC_064620.1, forward strand.
TATTATTACTATTGCTACAACTAGGAGTCCACCTGATAGATGAAGGGGCTGGTGATGGGTGATCGTAATCATCATCATTTGCGGGGAGAGGTATACGTCTCGGAACGCATACCTTGCGTGGGAGGCGGCGGCGAGCTGCTGCTTCTGGGGGAGGAGGGGGTGACAGCCGGTTTGAAGGGCCAGGCTGTGGCGACGGCGGACGGGCTGCGCTGCTGCCTCTACCTACCGGTGGCGCGGGGGCTCGGTGTTGTCGTTTTTCGCAGCCAAACGGTTGCGACAGCGCTGGGGAAGGAGCTGGCGCGTGTTCTGCATCCGCCTCCCGCGAAGCCCTTATAGGGGCTACGCAAGACGCTGCGTGTCTTTGCGGTTCGGTGCGCCCGAGTCCCGCCCCCGCAACCACCGCTCTAGGAACACGGCCTACGCCGTGTGATATACCTGTAAGATAAATAAGAAAAAAAATTAATTTAGTGATTTATATTTAAAAGAGCGATAAATAATAACAATAACATCTACATCTACATCTACATCTATACTCCGCGAGCCACCTTACGGTGTGTGGCGGAGGGTACTTATTGTACCACTATCTGATCCCCCCTTCCCTGTTCCATTCACGAATTGTGCGTGGGAAGAACGACTGCTTGTAAGTCTCCGTATTTGCTCTAATTTCTCGGATCTTTTCGTTGTGATCATTACGCGAGATATATGTGGGCGGTAGTAATATGTTGCCCATCTCTTCCCGGAATGTGCTCTCTCGTAATTTCGATAATAAACCTCTCCGTATTGCGTAACGCCTTTCTTGAAGTGTCCGCCACTGGAGCTTGTTCAGCATCTCCGTAACGCTCTCGCGCTGACTAAATGTCCCCATGACGAATCGCGCTGCTTTTCGCTGGATCATGTCTATCTCTTCTATTAATCCAACCTGGTAAGGGTCCCATACTGATGGGCAATACTCAAGAATACTCAAGAATAAGAGTAGATAATGGTAGTTATGTGAAGGAATGTTAATGTTCAAAATTATTCACCTTCTCCGCTCTGACTCCATGGTTTGAGCAACTCATTGCCAAAATCAAGTAGATCCTCAAACCACTCAGGCAGGTTGATATCCTCCTCAAACCGGTCAGGCAGGTTGATCTCCTCCTCCTCCTCCTCCTCCTCCTCCTCTAAAGACTGAGTGTCCTGTGTGGCGGGCGCCGTTTGAACGCTACCGCCGCCTCCTTGAACGCTTTGGGTGGTAGAACTGAATGCTGAATTAGGCGCATCTACAAAGAAAAGACAAGCTTATGAGGACTAAATGTATACAATCAGGAAACGGGTATATATTAGATGAAATTATTTAAGTTTAAGAAGTATGTTTGTATTATAAATGTACTTACATTCGAGCTGCGCTTGAGCCATTTCCATCTCGATCTGCTTGTCTGGATCAGTCAAGATTTGATGGAAGAAATCTAGAAAGATGGAGAAGACTGAATATAATATCGCGTATGGAAAGGGAAGTATGCTTTCAGTTAAGTGATAGAGAAATAAGCGGACCAGCAAATTTAGAAAAAAAAAGAGGAAAGAAATGAAATATTTACAAAGAGCACTGCACAACAAATATAACAGACACACAACACGTGGAAGCTCTATCTTTATAGCGGACACGGTAAATTAATTATAACACATACAATATGTGGAAAGTCATTCTTTACAGAGATATGTCCAAAACGGATATAAGACTTAACACACACACAAACATAGAATCCGTTAAAAGACTTAGTAAACTTTACAGAGAGAGATCGAAAACGGATATAACACGTAACATACAACACGTGGATGAACAATATTTATAGAGAGCAGTACAAAACAAATGTAACACGTAAAATAAAAGATTCAGACGCCCAAGTTAGAGGTAAAAAAAGGCGTGGATAAGCATTTTTTATAGAGAGAGAGAGATTCAAAAGGGGTAAAAAACGTAAGCCGGAACACACACACAGAACAAGTGGAGGAGCGATCTTTATAGAGAGCATTATAAAAGATATGTAGCACTCATACACAGAGTTAAAGGGTGTAGATATCAGAATACTGAAAATGTACTTACCAGGGAATGGGACTTCGTCCACATGAGCACGTTTGCTGCTGCTGCTGCTGCCACTGGCGGATCGTGATCGCTTCATTTTTGCACGTTTAATTACGAAGACGTGACAAGTATTGGATGAATGAAGTATACGAGCAGTGTGAGAGTGAGGTGGGCCGTGCACTGATTTATATAGGTCCTGCCTAGCGCGTGTATGTAGGCGCGGTGTTGTGACATAGAGAGAGATGGCGCTAACTCTCTCGCTCTCTCTCTCTCACGCCTCGCTACGGTAATAAAGACTAGAGACGCATCACGTGCCGGATACACTGGGTGCGACCTTGTTGTTGTCGAATAACGATGCTTTGGAATGGTGGCGGTGTTATCAAAACAGTTCATAATGTCTCTGACGTCAAGGCCGCCATCATGGATAATGGTACTTTGGAATGGGACCGGCCTAGTCCCAATACTAATGCCACTCCAAAACATCAGGGAACCTCCACCTTGCTGTATTCGCTGGGCAGTGTGTCTAAGGCGTTTAGCCTGACTGGGCTGCCTCCAAACACGTCTCCAACGACTGCCTGGTTGAAGGCATATGCCAGACTCATCGGTGAAGAGAATGTGATGCCAATCCTGAGAGGTCCATTTGGCATGTTGTTGCACCGCGCTACATGGTGTCATGACTGCAAAGATGGACCTCGCCATGAACGTTGTGAGTGAAGTTGCCCTGCCCATGATGCATCCTGTTGCGCACAATTGAGTCGAAACAATACGTCCTGTTGCTGCACGAAAAGCATTATTCAACATGGTGGCGTTGTTGTCAGGGTTCCTCCGAGCCATAATCCGTAGGTTGCGGTCATCCACTGCAGTAGTAGCCCTTGGGCGTCCTGATCGAGGCATGCCATCGACAGTTCCTGTCTCTCTGTATCTCCTCCATGTCCGAACAACATCGCTTTGGTTCACTCTGAGACGCCTGGACACATCCCTTGTAGAGTGCCCTTTCTGGCAAAAACTAACAATGCAGACGCGATCGAACCGCGGTATTGCCAGTCTAGGTATGGTTGAACTACATACAACACGAGCCATGTACCTCCTTCCTGGTTGAATGACTGGAACTGATAGGCTGTCGGGACCCCTCCGTCTAATAGAAGCTGTTCATGCGTGGTTGTTTACATCTTTGGGCGAGTTTAGTGACATCTCTGAACAGTCAAAGGGACTGTGTCTGTGATAAAATATCCACAGTCAACGTCTATCTTAAGGAGTTCTGGGAACCGGGGCGATGCAAAACTTTTTTTGATGTGCGTATAAAATCCTAAGAGAGACGTGGTTTGGATATGATCCCAATGGTATTCAGTGATTCTGTTACGATTTTCTGCAAAACAAAAAACATTAAAGAAGTTGTTGTTGTTGTTGATGTGGTCTTCAGTCCTGCGACTGGTTTGATGCAGCTCTCCATGCTACTCTATCCTGTGCAAGCTTCTTCATCTCCCAGTACCTACTGCAACCTACATCCTTCTGAATCTGCTTAGTGTATTCATCTCTTGGTCTCCCTCCACGATTTTTACCCCCCACGCTGCCCTCCAATGCTAAATTTGTGATCCCTTGATGCCTCAGAACATGTCCTACCAACCGGTCCGCTCTTGTTGTCAAGTTGTGCCACAAATTCCTCTTCCCCCAAGTTCTATTCAATACCTCCTCATTAGTTATGTGATCTACTCATCTAATCTTCAGCATTCTTCTGTAGCACCACATTTCGAAAGCTTCTATTCCCTTCTTTTCTAAACTATTTATCGTCCATGTTTCACTTCCATACATGGCTACACTCCATACAAATACTTTCAGAAACGACTTCCTGACACTTACATCTATACTTCCTGACACTTACATCTATACTCGATGTTAGCAAATTTGTCTTCTTCAGAAACGCTTTCCTTGCCAATTCCAGTCTACATTTTATATCCTCTCTACTTCGACCATCATCACTTATTTTGCTCTCCAAATAGCAAAACTCATTTACTATTTGAAGTGTCTCATTTCCTAATCTAATTCCCTCAGCATCACCCGACTTAATTCGAATACATTCCATTATCCTCGTTTTGCTTTTGTTGATGCTCATCTTATATCCTCCTTTCAAGACACTCTCCATTCCGTTCAACTGCTCTTCCAAGTCCTTTGCTGCCTCTGACAGAATTACAATGTCATCGGCGAACCTCAAAGTTTTTATTTCTTCTTCATGGATTTTAATACCTACTCCGAATTTTTCTTTTGTTTCCTTTACTGCTTGCTCAATATACAGATTGAATAACATCGGGGAGAGGCTACAACCCTGTCTCACTCCCTTCCCAACCACTGCTTCCCTTTCATGCCCCTCTACTCTTAGAACTGCTATGTGGTTTCTGTACAAATTGTTAATAGCCTTTCGATCCCTGTATTTTACCCCTGCCACCTTCAGAATTTGAAAGAGGTATTCCAGTCAACATTGTCAAAAGCTTTCTCTAAGTCTACAAATGCTAGAAATGTAGGTTTGCTTTCCTTAATCTTTCTTCTAAGGTAAGTCGTAGGGTCAGTATTGCCTCACGTGTTCCAACATTTCTACGGAATTCTAATGGGATGTTGTCCACTCCCAAGGCCTTGTTTCGACTCAGGTTTTTCAGTGCTCTGTCAAACTCTTCACGCAGTATCGTATCTCCCATTTCATCTTCTTCTACATCCTCTTCCATTTCCATAATATTGTCCTCAAGTACATCGCCCTTGTATAGACTCTCTATATACGCCTTCCACCTTTCTGCCTTCCCTTCTTTGCTTAGGACTGGGTTCCCGTCTGAGCTCTTGATATTCATACAAGTGGCTCTCTTTTCTCCAAAGGTCTCTTTAATTTTCCTGTAGGCTGCATCTATCTTACCCCTAGTGAGATAAGCCTCTATATCCTTACATTTGTCCTCTAGCCATGCCTGCCTAGCCATTTTGCACATCCTGTCGATCTCATTTTTGAGACGTTTGTATTCCTTTTTGCCTGCTTCATTTACTGCATTTTTATATTTTCTCCTTTCATCAATTCAACATTTCTTCTGTTACCCAAGGATTTCTACTAGCCCTCGTCTTATTAGCTACTTGTTCCTCTGCTGCCTTCACTACTTCATCCCTGAAAGCTACCCATTCTTCTTCTACTGTATTTCTTTCTCCTGTTCTTGTCAATTGTTCCCTTATGCTCTCCCTGAAACTCTGTACAACCACTGGTTTAGTCAATTTATCCAGGTCCCATCTCCTTAAATTTCCACCTTCAGTTTTAACTACAGTTGATAACCAATAGATTGTGGTCAGAGTCCACATCTGCCCCTGGAAATGTCTTACAATTTAAAACCTGGTTCCTATATTTCTTTCTTCATCTGCGGAGCTAGTTGGCATATAAACTTGTACTACTGTGGTAGGCGTGGGATTCGCATCTATCTTGTCCACAATAATGCGTTCACTATGCTGTTTGTAGTAGCTTACCCGCATTCCTATTTTCCTATTCATTATTAAACCTACTCCTGCATTACTCCTATTTGATTTTGTATTTATAACCCTGTATTCAGCTGACCAAAAGTCTTGTTCCTCCTGCCACCGAACTTCACTAATTCCCACTATATCTAACTTTAACCTATCCATTTCCCTTTTTAAATTTTCTAACCTACCTACCCTACCTATCCGATTAAGGGATCTGACATTCCACGCTCCGATCCGTAGAACGCGTTTTCTTTCTCCTGATAACGACGTCCTCTTGAGTAGTCCCCGCCCGGAGATCCGAATGGGGGACTATTTTACCTCCGGAATATTTTACCCAAGAGGACGCCATTATCATTTAACCATACAGTAAAGCTGCATGCCCTCGGGAAAAATTACGGCTGTAGTTTCCCCTTGCTCTCAGCCGTTCGCAGTACCAGCACGGCAAGGCCGTTTTGGTTAGTGTTACAAGGCCAGATTAGTCAATCATCCAGACTGTTGCCCCTGCAACTACTGAAAAGGAACCACATGTTTGTCTGGCCTCTCAACAGATACCCCTCCTTTTTTGGTTGCACCTACGGTACGGCCATCTGTATCGCTGAGGCACGCAAGCCTCCCCACCAACTGCTAGGTCCATGGTTCATGGGGAAGTTATGTTAATGCATTATGGAACTATTACTTTTTTCCAGTAAAAGTGAGTTTCTTTGTAATTTTGAGGAATACAGAACAATTATTATTTTACTGAAAATCACGCTCTGGTGTCACTAGAGACCCCACGCTGTTAGGGAGGGTCAAAGTTTGTTGGATGTCGCTGAGCCCTCCCATTCCCAAATACTGAATGAATTACGTCCGCTCATTCGCACCGTAAGTTACGCTGCCTTAAGACACACAGACCCAGTTTATGACTGTAATACTTGTCGTATTGTGTAAAACTTTTAACCTAATGCAATCCCTCTTCATGAGCAGTTTATGACAGCATTTTGAATTTTTAAATTTGATCAATAATGACCTGAAATTTTGTAAATCAAAGTGTTATTGTCCTTAGAAGCCGTTAGATAGGCAACCTGCAAGTAGGATTGTGAACGAGTTAGCCGTTTAGTAATATAGATTACTTACCGGCTTTAAATGGAAGTGTGTCTGCTTTCCCCCGTTTATGTCAGCATTTCCCCAGGCTCACTTACGGAAAAAATGAAGTTCAGGGATACGTACTGTATTCAACACACAGCGAACACAGCATTCTCTAGTTGGCTTCCGTCACCCCAGCACTAGCACAAGAGGGGCGCAGCGCAGAGGACGCGGTTCCCTCACCACATCTGTTGGCGAGAACCGATGACTTAGCTTGGGTTTAAGGGAGAGCCGCCGTATGCAGCGAGCAGTTTCGTCTATGCTTTTGCGGTTCTACTTCTATGTTACTGATACAACTACTCACACTACTGGGTGAGATTTGAATTACGACTACTGATCACTTTACTGGATCCGCGTCTGACTTATTCTCTGGTCGTACTGATACTGCAGAAAGGCATTAAACTTCAGAACTTGTGTCTCTTGTGTCAGTCAGATCTCCATTTATGTTGTTAATAAACCCCACGTGTTCCACTCCCCACCACAGAGTAATTTTTATAGACACTTAATTTCAGTTGGGGAGGGGCAAGGAGAAAAGCATGGCAATCCTTTAAGAATGTTTTGAATGGTTCTTTGTGAAGCTTCAAACCATAAAAACTTGAAAGAACCCGTATGAACATCTGCAATGTATGACGTCACTTAAATCCCATTTTTTGCAATCACGGCTGTATTTCTCGAAGCTAAAATGTGTGATGTTAACGATAAATACCAAATGTCATTCTCAATGGAGAGAAGTCTTCCGAAGTAAGAGTGATTTCAGGTGTGCCGCAGGGGAGTGTCATAGGACCGTTGCTATTCACAATATACATAAATGACCTAGTGGATGACATCGCAAGTTCACTGAGGCTTTTTGCAGGTGATGCTGTGGTGTATCGAGAGGTTGTAACAATGGAAAATTGTACTGAAATGCAGGAGGATCTGCAGCGAATTGACGCATGGTGCAGGGAATGGCAATTCAATCTCAATGTAGACAAGTGTAATGCGCTGCGAATTCATAGAAAGATAGATCCCTTATCATTTAGCTACAAAATAGCAGGTCAGCCACTGGAAGCAGTTAATTCCATAAATTATCTGCGAGTACGCATTAGGAGTGATTTAAAATGGAATGATCATATAAAGTTGATCGTCGGTAAAGCAGATGCCAGACTGAGGTTCATTGGAAGAATCCTAAGGAAATGCAATCCGAAAACAAAGGAAGTAGGTTACAGTACGCTTGTTCGCCCACTGCTTGAATACTGCTCAGCAGTGTGGGATCCGTACCAGATAGGGTTGATAGAAGAGATAGAGAAGATCCAACGGAGAGCAGCGCGCTTCGTTACAGGATCATTTAGTAATCGCGAAAGCGTTACGGAGATGATAGATAAAATCCAGTGGAAGACTCTGCAGGAGAGACGCTCAGAAGCTCGGTACGGGCTTTTGTTAAAGTTTCGAGAGCATACCTTCACCGAAGAGTCAAGCAGTATATTGCTCCCTCCTACGTATATCTCGCGAAGAGACCATGAGAATAAAATCAGAGAGATTAGAGCCCACACAGAAGCATACCGACAATCCTTCTTTCCACGAACAATACGAGACGAATAGAAGGGAGAACCGATAGAGGTACTCAGGGTACCCTCCGCCACACACCATCAGGTGGCTTGCGGAGTATGGATGTAGATGTAGATGTAGATGAACAAGAAAAGATGAGATGACAGTACATGTGCTAAGACATCACCGAATAACTGCTACATCTACGTCTACATGATTACTCTGCAATTCACGATTAAGTGCCTGGCAGAGAGTTCATTGAACGACCTTTAAGCTACTTCTCTGACGTTCCACTCTGTAACAACGCACGGTAAAAACGAACACTTAAATCTTTCCGTGCGAACTCTGATTTCTCTCATTTTATTAAGATGATCATTTCTCCCTATGTAGGCGGGCGCCAACAAAATATTTTCATACTCTGAGGAGAAAGTTGTGACTGAAGTTTAATGAGAAGGTTCTGCCGCAGCGAAAAGCGCCTCTGTTTTAAAGACTGCCACCCCAATTCGCTTATCATATCCGTGACACTCTCTCCGTATTTTGTGATAATACAAAACTGGCTGCCCTTCTTTGAACTTTTCGATGACCTCCGTCAACACTATGCGAAGCGGATCCCATTTCGCACAGCAATACTGAAGAATTCGTGTATCATATCCGTGGCACTCTTTCCGCTATTTTGCGATAATACAAGACTGGTTGCCCTTCTTTGAACTTTTTCGATGGCTTCTGTCAATCCTATTTGACGCGGATCCCACTTCGCACAGCAAAACTCCAGAAGATGGCGGACAAGCGTGGTATTAGAGGGAGCTGTAGAGGATAAAAACTATATGGTAAATAGATATTTGAATACATCCAACAACTAATTGAAGACATAGTGTACAAGTGCTACTCTGACATGAAGATGTTGTTGGCACAGTAGAGGAATTCGTGAGGGGCCACATCAGAATACAGATGACTAAAAAAAGAATAAAGAAAAAAAAGTGGTTGTTAAGCACCACAGACAGGCCAGGAAAGAGGCGCTCTTAAGATATTTAATACTTCTTAAAAATCTTTTTCATCTTTTCTGAAATATACATTAAATAAATATCATCATCTCAGAAATGAGAGTGACAATTTATTCATGACTTTCACATTATGTGCCGAAAAATCGCAGGGGAAACATATTCTCTCCAGTTTATAATGTGTGTTCTGTAACGGCATCGACCTAGGTGTGTGGTATCGACCTCCTGTGAAGATGGATAGGTCAGTATAACACTTGTCCATTTGTCAGGGCAGATGGTATGACCCCCCACCCCCTCCCCCCCAGCACTCCAAGACATGCGGCCTATCTAGTGGAAGCAGCAGCGAATTCAGTAATACTCAGGTTGAAACACGTTGATTTATTTTTCCAGTGCAGCATACATCGCAGATACAACCCCCACATGTTCCTCCTCGACAATACACAGTCGAAACCTCGTCTGTGGTCGTCACGACTCAGTGTCGCCAAAATCAGAGCAACCTTCCGTGGTAAGCAATCTTGGCCAATGGTGAAGCTGGTTTAATTTATTACTTCGCAGACTGACATGGTTATACCACTGGAAAGTTGTGCCAGCAGCCTGTCCCAGCAACTGCTGGTGACAGAAGCGATGGCATACAGGGAGCGAACTCCAGTTTCCGACGTTTGGCTGGCAGTGCATGGCGAGAGGAGACTCTAAGGGGATCAGTGGATAAAAGGGTCCTAGTTCGATCTTTAGCTCATAGGAGTTGGTGCTGACTCCTAAAGCGGACGGTCCCGTAGGATGATGGAGGATGATGACTAAATCAGCAAAAGGCACTAGCGTGACGATGCTTCTACGGCCCCTACTCGTATGGTGGCAAGTCGCTCCACAGAGGTCACAGGATCGATGTCTTTTGCCCTTTAGTCGGGCAATACTTTTACGTGACAGAGTCTGGTGTATTGACGTACAGATGCCCCAGTCATCACAAAGATCCCCTGTCACAAAGCTGCAGGCGTGCCCTGAATATTGGTAACAGCTCTCGTGGTCGACCAGGTGGTCGTAGCAATGTACTGAAGCTAGTCATGATAGCGAAATGCTAATTACTGCAATGGCGGTGGCTGGCAGCAACCAGCCCACCTCAATTCGGACATAAAATAGGGTGTATAATGATGTGAATACAGTCCATTTTTGCTTTTTCTGGTGATAGGTTATCGTAGCTACTCAACGGCTTGATCTGTTATCTAGTTCCCTCTGTCTCAGCCTTAAGAGTGTGTTTATGTTTAAACCTGGTAGACTGTCATTCAAGTACTGTACCTGCCTCTTTCCATGAGAATCCGACAAGCTCTTATTTGCCACCGAAATAATTCTGGATTGTCACGTCCTTAAACGACCAACGACTCTGCTAACATACTTCAATAGATTTTTCATTTCGTGAAGTACTTGTAGAAAGAAACACTATTACGTCCCAAATGAATTAAATGCTAATTGTCAACATTTTGTTGGTTCCCAATTAGGTTTTCCTTTTCAAACTACTAACACTATGCTCTCGTGACAGAACCATTCTTCTACCTAGATGGGTAAATTACAGAACACTTATCTCTCACACTGTGTCAGGAGAAAATTAGTCTCCAGTCCATCGCCATTACGACAAGACTTGGACGACCTGAAATACAAATTACAGGGTGAGTGAACTGTCCCTACCGATGTCGTTCAATGCAATCGTTTGATACAACCCACAATGTTGTATCTGGCCTTCAGAAACCACGCGCGAAATTTTCATACGCTATCCCTCGCTACACATAAACTATTACTCCTACAGAAAATAATGAATAGGATCTTTTTGTGGGATATTTAATGTACTTAAAAATTGAACTGGGATATGTTTTCACTGACGGCCACGGTCTTCGAGCTATTCAAGAAAAATATACAGAAGACATCTTCAAACGCACCTCCACCCCTCACTTATCCCTCACCAGTCAGAATTCCTAGTGCCTTCTTCGTGTCATTCCCTCTTACCACTGTACAAAAAATTACAAATACACGAACTATTCCTGATATTCGACCTTTTACGGCCTCTATTGATTGGGCCGTTTCACCACCAGCATAGCCGGCTATTTCGTTAACATGTTAATTTAAACGTGCTCGTGAGGGTAACGAAAGAAAAACGACTTCTGTAAACTTTACGCTGAAACTAATTACGTTGATAATTCAACCCAAACCTAAGCCTTACAAGCACAGTAGTTTCGTAGTCTGAAGGGCTGACAAATACAACGATGTAAGTGTTTTATTTTATGCTGTTAAAATTCACAAAACTAATAGTCAAATTTACACAGACGACAGTTTTACAATTTGTAAATGCTCGACTAAGCCGGAAGTGTAATGAGGCCAGTCAATGAAGACCAAAAGAGGTTGAATGTGCGGAATAATTCGCGCAGTCACAAATGTTTGTACAGCGGTAGGTCGGAGCGCCATGTACAATATACTAGAAATCCTGATCGGTCGGGTCTGAGCGTGGGATTGGGGTTGCGTGTGAAGGTCATTTTTGTAAGTTTTTCTTTAATAACTCGAATACTACGGTCTCTATCGAAAATTTATCCCAGTACAAAATTTAACTACGATTTCCTACAAAAAGGTTCTATTAATTTTTTGTAATAGTTAGCGAGAAGCGAGGGAGAGAATATTAAAATGTAGGGTGTGATATGCTGGCCCGACATAACATTGCGGGTTGCATAAAACGACATTGGTAGGGGCAGCTGAATCACCGTGTATTTCAGACAGAATTGAGATCTCACCGATTATAGGTTTTCAGCACCATGTAAAATAAGTACTTCAAGCAGTTTGCTATCAAGATATGTGCAGCTGAACAGATAAATATCACTGAACAAATTTAATTTGTTTCTCAAAATTTGGTTAATTTATTTAACAGATTTTTTATTGCAGAATATTAGCTCACAGCTAAGCTTACGTTACCGGCTATCGCTTTTCACTCTCTACTGCTACAGGGAGAGCGCGCTGTTTGAGTTCCGGCACACCGTACAGTCAGTGTCTTTTCAAACAAATACAAGGAGAGTTGGCAGAAGGAGTCTCCTGCCGCGAATATTTTGGGAGGTGGCTTCCTGTTCTCAGATATGCATTCCATCCTTTTCAGGTGTTCATCCGTTAACAGCTTCATGGCAATGACTTTCAAAATCGGTTACTGCTATCCAAATAGCATATACGAACACCGCAAAGTGACATGGTGTTTCTATGTATGACTTAGCGAATGATTCATTGTTATCAAACCACGTGCAAGTCAATCTTCACAATGTGCAGTACTGGTCAGATGAAAATTCACTCTGAGAGAGGTGGATAAACTGCTATTCCAGTTTGTCTGCATGTGGTTCTGGAATTTCGAGAATCGCATCATTCGTCCCTATTTTATTGATGCCATTCTAAACAGCCACAAGTATTTTCAGTTCGCTCTGCACAGATAATTGCAGACGTTCTTAATAGAACATTTTGAGATAGCTGGATTAGTACTGCTCTCAGTATTAATAAGGAAACTTTATTGACAGATCAATTTTAATTCAGGAAATTATTCAGGAAATTATCTTATGACGGATCAGCTCTGACCCGCGAGATACGTTTAAACTTTTCACTGTTCCCGAAACGAACAATTCATGTCCTGTAACTACAAAACATCATCCATAAAAATTCCGAGACTCGACCAGTGGATTGGATAATGGACGCTACTAACAGCCAATACACCACCTTTTGTTGGTTCCTAGACAGTTCTGCCGATAATACCAAACAAGACAAAGCAGGATATGTCAATAAATTTAAAATAACACAAAAACACCATACTTCAATTTTCTGTAGAAACAAATGTAATTCACTGGCTTGAACTCTAGCCCAACAAACGGTTCCACGAAATGTTATGAAACCTCTTCTTCCGAACACGATCAAGCTCAGTAAACTACGACTCTCCTTTAGAAAACCGGAAAAGCAGAATGGTACGCCAGTGCACAACTTGCACACTTTCGAATTCTTTTAGGCTTTCTGTACTGGAAAAGAAATTTTGCTGGCCAGGAACACTTTAAAACAGCACATCCCCTCTGAAGCCACACGATGCCTGCTGACTTGTCACTTCACGAGCAATAAACAGCCCCCCGAAACGCTTTTAACATTCAGGCCGTTCGCCAGTCAGCCTCAGAGACAGAATGCAGGCGCTTCCAAAGGACATATCTTGCTCCCACAAATGGCGACCTGTTGCAAAGTGCTACTTCATGCTAGGACTTCTTGCAATTTTATTCACAACATGGAAAACATCTGTAGTCAAGGGGCAGTTTCCCACCCATAGGCCGCCATAGTACGCTCTCGCAATAAATCACGTAAGGATACACGGTACGTTTCTGGCTGAATATTATGTAAAAATCAAGACCTATTTATTTCAGGCACTGTTTATAATGTATATGTTATACAGATTTTTTGTTGACATCAGGTAATGCAGCACACTTTCTAAACAAATTAGAAGTATTTTGAATATTTTTGAACCTGCTTAGGGTTATTAAAAAATTACAAAGAAATTGATGCAATTTTTTTCCAAAATGCTTCCTCAAATTGCGGTACCATTTAATCCAATGTTATACATTGGAAGGAGACCTAATTTTTACCAGATATGCATGACATGATGGCTGAGGTGCTAGACCTATTTAATTCCACACATTATGTATATTACAAGGATAAAAAATATCACATCTTACATTTTAATTTTTATAATTTTTTCAAAATAAAATGTTATTTTTTCTATAATTTAGTTGATTTTGCAATAAAGCTTCTTTATAAACTTTAGGAAATATTTGTACCTGAATTCTGAAAAAAACAACTTGTGTTCATTTGTTCATGTTCACGCTTCCTCTTGTGATTCCTTTTAGCACTTCTTGCTTCTTTGGTAACTTGAAAAGCGAATCTTTCAGCTTCATGCACCAGTTGTCTGTCACATGCAAGCAATTGATCTTCCGTATTAGAGCCACATTTTATGCCTAAATTTCTCAGGACTTCCAACCTTCCTATCACTCCATAATTGAAACATATCACTGCATCTAGAACACCAACTTTTAATGTATTTAGTCCTACAAAAACATTCTTGGGTAATCTTTGCCATATGCAATGGTTGACATTTTCATTTGTATTCTGAGTGCCCCCTTGAAGATACTTACTAAGCAAGTCAGGGTCACTCACGTCTCTAAGACTTGGTTTTATTTCACTCATAACAGGCTCAGGAAGAGAATGCTTATGATGGTATATTTGACCACTTTCTTTTCCTTTTTGGTAACCACACCAAGAATATGCTCCTTTAAGGCTAAGTCTCTGAACATGATGGTCATCTGGGGACAACTTATGAAAGTAGGTGGCCCATACAGCCCATATTGTCACTCAATAAGTTTAATGAAAAATTGTGGGAAACGCAGAAAGTTGAAAGATTCTAAATACCTGGGGGTGATCTTCAGAGAAGGCATATTGAGTGGGTTAGAGATCAAACCGAGGATCCAAGTCTCTATCAGCTTTCTAAATCTCGTAGTCTGTCAAGCAATTTCAAACTACAGCTGTATAAAATACTGTTTCATGAAGATGAAAGTACTGAATAATGAGACTGACAGTTAATTTGTACTACTAAGGACACAGTCAAAGTTGAAAATCTGACAATTCTCATTTCAACTGTCTCATCAGCATTGTGAACACGAAGAAGCTGAAGGCTGGATACAATTGACTTATTGCATGAAACACTGAATGTTGGGCGAAAAAAAAAAAGAAAAAAAAGTTGACGCAACATTGAGCGACTTGTGTGTCGATGATGATGAAATGACAATGAGGACAACACAACACCCATTCCCCGAGTTCTCCGAGTGGTTGAATATCTCCAACCCAGCCAGGGATTGAACCCAGGCCAGCTGCATGGCAGTTAGATGAGCAGATCACTCAGCTAAGGCGCAGAACAGTTGGGTACAAAATTACATTCATTATATCTGTCCATCCTAAGGGCTAAATACTGCCATGTAAGAGGCACTAGTGAAGAGTTAAAATGATTCACAGTGTGCCACATGACACGGGACAATAACAGTGTACAGGCGTCACAAACACCCGAAACAGTTGCAACTGTTGTGGGCTGCACATACATAGGAGAATTAGTCTGCAAACTGACAGGAACTGTCAGAGATTTGCTGACCGAACAGACCCAACGTTTTAATGACTATTCTGGATTTCTTTGGAGTGTGTTGCAAGTGAACACCATGAGCAAAAACCATGCTAGCAACACAAGACTAGTAGGCCAGTTTCAGAAAAATAGTGTACCAAAATGAAATTTTGAACCCAGTTAGTCATCACAAAATACACATAAAAACACCCCAGGAAAATCTCTGAAATGATATTATGCAGATAAGGTTAATTATTCAGTAGAATGTCAAGGATATATCCTGCAGTTTCAAGAAACAGACATTTAGTTCCATAAATGCAGGAAAAATAAATATCGCTAACTCATCTTTTGTTCCATCAAGCAATAACTTTATCCACTGCTGACGGATATTTTTTGCTTTCCACTCGTATTGTTATGATGCCTGCCATACACAATATATTTTGTGTATATTAATATTTACAATAGGCCGAAAATTAGGCTAAGATAAGAAAGATCATCAATTACTTCTGCTAAGATTAGTGATTATTCCTTGCTGACCAGTGTGAAAGATCTTTGGAATCGGTCTTCTACATAAGCCAATGTTATTTTATGATTGCAGGAGTGGCGCTAGGCAAGAGCTAAAACTTGCCATGTCTCTCTACTCATGAGGTGCTTCCAGAACATGTACTACACGAAAAAGTAAGTAAATTTTAATTTAAAAAATATAATTCATTACTTACATGACAAATTAAATTTACTGATTACACTGAGGTGACAAAAATTATGGGATAGCGATGTCCACATATACAGATGGCGGTAGCATCCCGTACACAAGATATAAAAGGGCAGTGCATTGGCATAGCTGTCGTTTGTACTGAGGTGATTCACGTGGAAAGTTTTCCGACGTTATTATTGCCGCATGACGGGAATTATCAGACTCCAAACACACAATGGCAGTTGGAGCTAGATGTATAGAACATTCCATTTTGGATGTCGCTAGGGATCTGAATAATCTGAGACACACAGTGTCAAGAGTGTACCGAGAATACCAAATTTCACGCATTACCTCTCAACACTGACAATGAAATGGCCGACTGCCTACTCTTAACGCCCAAGAGCAGCGGCATTTTCAAAGAGTCGTCAGACCTAAAGACAAGTAGCACTGTGTGAAATAGCTACAGATTCCCGTATGGAGGACATAGTGATAGACATCCCTGGGGTTGTGAAGCAGCTGAATGGGTTGAAAATAAATAAATCGCTAGGTCCTGATGGTATTCCAATTCGGTTTTACAGAGAGTACTCTACTGCATTGGCTCCTTACTTAGCTTGCATTTATCGCGAATCTCTTGCCCAACGAAAAGTTCCGAGCGACTGGAAAAAAGCGCAGGTGACGCCTGTATATAAGAAGGGTAGAAGGACGGATCCTCAAAATTACAGACCAATATCCTTAACATTGGTTTGTTGCAGGATTCTCGAACATATTCTCCGTTCGAATATAATGAATTTCCTTGAGACAGAGAAGTTGCTGTCCATGCTTCAGCACGACTTTAGAAAGCATCGCTCCTGCGAAACGCAACTCGCCCTTTTTTCACATGATATCTTGCGAGCCATGGATGAAGGGTATCAGACGGATGCCATATTCCTTGACTTCCGGAAAGTGTTTGACTCGGTGCCCCACTGCAGACTCCTAACTAAGGTACGAGCATATGGGATTGGTTCCCAAATATGTGAGTGGCTCGAAGCAATAGAACCCAGTACGTTGTCCTCGATGGTGAGTGTTCATCGGAGGTGAGGGTATCATCTGGAGTGCCCCAGGGAAGTGTGGTAGGTCCGCTGTTGTTTTCTATCTACATAAATGATCTTTTGGATAGGGCGGATAGCAATGTGCGGCTGTTTGCTGATGATGCTGTGGTGTACGGGAAGGTGTCGTCGTTGAGTGACTGTAGGAGGATACAAGATGACTTGGACAGAATTTGTGATTGGTGTAAAGAATGGCAGCTAACTCTAAATACAGGTAAATGTAAATTAATGCAGATGAACACGAAAAAGAATCCCGTAATGTTTGAATACTCCATTATTAGTGTAGCGCTTGACACAGTCACGTCGATTAAATATTTGGGCGTAACGTTGCAGAGCGATATGAAGTGGGACAAGCATGTATTGGCAGTTGTGGGGAAGGCGGATAGTCGTCTTCGGTTCATTGGTAGAATTTTGGGAAGATGTGGTTCATCTGTAAAGGAGACCGCTTATAAAACACTAATACAAACTATTCTTGAGTACTACTCGAGCGTTTGGGATCCCTATCAGGTCGGATTGAGGGAGGACATAGAAGCAATTCAGAGGCGGGCTGCTAGATTTGTTACTGGTAGGTTTGATCATCACGCGAGTGTTACGGAAATGCTTCAGGAACTCGGGTGGGAGTCTCTGGAGGAAAGGAAACGTTCTTTTCGTGAATCGCTACCGAGGAAATTTAGAGAACCAGCATTTGAAGCTGACTGCTGTACAATTTTACTGCCACCAACTTATATTTCGCGGAAAGACCACAAAAATAAGATAAGAGAAATTAGGGCTCATACAGAGGCATATAGGCAGTAATTTTTCCCTCGTTCTGTTTGGGAGTGGAACAGGGAGAGAAGATGCTAATTGCAGTACGAGGTACCCTCCGCCATGCACCGTATGGTGGGTTGCGAAGTATGTATGTAGATGTAGATGAAATCAATGTGGGGCGTGCGGCGAACCGTATGTCAGGAAAGTGGGGCAAAATTTGGCGTTAATGGGCTATGGGACCAGACGACTGATGTGCGAGCCTTCGCTAACAGCACATCGCCTATGGTGGCTCTCCTGGGATCGTGATCATATCGGTTGGACCTTAGATGACTGAAAACCGTGGCCTGGTCAGATGAGAACCAATTTCACTTGGTAAGAGTTGACGGTAGGGTTCGAGTGTGGCGCAGAGCCCCAAGAAGCCTTGCACCCAAGTTGTCAACAAGCCACTGTGCAAGCTGGTGCTTGCTCCATATTGGTGGGGCTGTGTTTACATGGAACAGAGTCTTCTGGTCCAACTGAACCGATCATTGACTGGAAATGTTTATGTTTCGCTACTTGAAGACCATTTGCAGCCATTCATGAATTTCATGTTGCCAAACAATGATGGAATTTTTGTGGATTTCAATACTCCCTGTCAGGACTTAGTTGAAGAACATTTCAGAGAGTTCAAGCGAATTATTTGACCACCCACATTGCCTGACACGAATCCCATCGATAATTTATGGAACGTAATCGAGAGGTCAGTTTGTGCAGAAAATCCTGCTTCGGTAACAGTTTCGCAATATGGCTCAGTATTTCTGCAGGGGACATCCGACTTGGTGCATGCCATGTTGAGTCACTGCACAATGATGGGAAAAAGGAGGTCCGGCACGAAATTAGGAGGCATCCCATGACGACTTTTGTCAACTCAGTGTATTTGCCCATTATTGATCCCGAACATGCAGAATGATTACTCTACTTGATTTCAAGAAAAACTGTGAAGATGGTTCTTTAGGGACTACAGTGACTAAGAACAATGTGTGAAACTGCAAGAACATTACAGTCTTAGATTTATAAGATGATTTTACACATGGTATAAAACTCTGAACCACTAAACATTATAGATTATAAGGAATAACTTACAGGCCATGGTAACCAATTATTGAGTGTTTGCAGTTAGTGGTATCGAAATAGATTTTGACAGTGTTAGACGTTATTTCAGTAACTGCCGATACTATGGGCCACCTGCTGCGACATTCAAGCTCACAATATATGACCATAGGGACTCATATTTGTAAGCAAATAAGAGGTTATTTCCTTGGAGAGACAACGACATGATTCCAGCATTCTTACATCTGTAGGAATAACTTCTCTTGACATGACTTACTTTACCTTATGTGATCAGGCCCGGGTGACTGTGCTCAGCTACAAGGCTTGTGTTCCACTGGATTCTGTTTCCTGATTTCTGCCACCAGCCACCCAAATACCAATCTGCAGCAAGGTCTCATGAATTCCGTCTCTTCTTTTTTTTGGTCTGCCACATGGTCTTCATCTGTGGTGAACAAAATGTATGGATTTCAAACATCAATAGCAATAGGACAAAAGCGTTTCTGGCCCACTTTTGATATCAAATTGATATGCAGATTAATTAAATGCGACAGCTGATTGATTTATGACCTTAAACTATTGTTCTGCTAAGTGGTTTTTCGTGTAACCACCCCTCTCCTCTTAACCTATAGTTCTGTTAAATGTTTCATGATCCCTGAGGGTTGATTTGTGACTGCCTGGGGATAATCAGTCCTTATGAGAAATGCTCATCATCCCTTTCCCCTCTTTCTCTCTACTGCACTGGGGAAAGGGACACTTGTTCAGTTCAGAGCCATTCTTACCCCTCTGGGGAAAGGCCACAACCCTCCCCTCCCCCACTTCCCCCCTCCACTCCCCACCTGGAAATTGGCCAGAAAAAGATGTATTCTATGCTGTAGAGGAAGGTTTCACGATATGAAATTCAAATCAATGTCAATAATATATTGTTGAATATTCATTATTTAATCAATTTGCAGGAGACAGGCTCTTCTTTGGTTGGAAGTAACTCAGTTGTGGTACCTCCACTCTTATGACGTCACCCCACGTCCTATTGATGAATACTGGTGCAATTAGTTCAAAATCTGTACTGCATCGATCCCCCAACCCACCAGTTCCCTAGAAATACAGAGACACTTTTGATTGATCACTTGCATATTTGGGAGCAAATATCTCATCAAATTGATTGACCTTGTGGAATATTGCAATTTATAGGAAAAACACTCCTCATATATCTTAGGTCTTGTATATACTGACTCATGACTACACAAGCACCCTCCTCCACCATACATCTGGTGAAAAACACCCTCCGATCACCTCTTTGTGTGGGCCACACTGCACCGCACATGACAGATCGCTGGCAACCCTTTGACTACCGAGCACTGGACAGGGAGGCACCTGAGGATGAATGCGTGATACCATATGCTGTCTTCCTTTGAAATCTGATACCAAACAGTCTTCCTGTTTTCTTTCCAGACACACATATTCCACACAAGTTGAATGGAACCAGTTGCTGTATGTGCTTTCCCTATTATGCAGATACTGACTGAGTTAGTTCACAAAACATTCAGCAGAGGACCCTGGGGGAAAGCAGCACACCCAACTTTACTCCCTCCAATCCTCTCCTCCCCTTCCCCCTTGTCAATCTGGTTACTTTCTGTTGGATAAAGCATCAGGTAGCAGCAGCTCTTTGATACTGGTACCTGGGGGCTGTTGAAACACATATTCTCTCTCCCCCCCCTCTCTCTCTCTCTTTCTCTTTCTCTCTCTCTCTCTGCCACCCTCCCCCCCTCTCAAGTGACTACTTCTTGACCGTGAAACGTCCCCTTTGAACAATTATACATGTCTTGTTAGAGATTACGGTATTGGTGGGCCACCAGATGTGCAGACCCACTGCAGTCCTTGTAGAAATAATGGTGTTGGTGAGTCATCAAAGGTGTAGACCCACTGTAGTCCTTGTAGAGACGGCCAGCAACCATCTGTTGCGACTGTGCAGGTGCATAATCACCATCGAAGAGTCTTGCGGACAATATAGCAAGTCCATAAACCACCACTTGTGCACTCACAAAAAATCTTTTTTGAAATGTCTTTAGAACCAGCAATGCTGTTATCCAGTCCCTTGCTGAATTATCAACACACGTGCAAGCACTAACAGTCCCAACTTCTCACATACGGTGCATATATTATGACCAACAGAAACGTATGCAGTGAAATGATACTTAATTTGATGAACTGGAGTCAATTACAATTTTATAACATAAGAATACAATAACAAAGGTAGAAAATACATCATTAAAAACATAATAATACAGATAACATTTGTAGTAATACAGGCTTTACAAAAGAATCGAAATAACATATACATCAGTGTTACAAGAATCATGACATAAGTAAATACATAAAAGGTCAGAATAACTTTCAAAACATAAACTTCACACGTGAGCATTAAAACAAAACAGAATAAATAATGTCTAAACATCTTCACAAAGTAAATAACATATTATCAGAAAAATTTTACAACATAACTCTTACTAGCTAAACACATAAAGACAGGAAAAACACAAATTCACCTAGTGTAATAACACAAAAATACAGGACAGGCTTTGTTTTCAGTGTGACATTTGGTACTGCAGTCCAACCCAAAACTTCATTCCATAGATCTTTCGTCTTATTTCAACATTTGTTTCCACCAAAAAAATCCTATCCAAGCATGCTTTCTGTATTTATATGTTCACATATTTCTTACCTCATTATTTATTTTCCATTATCTTGCCTCATCATTTATTTCCAAGAATATCCTACCTAAACCTGTGTCCCTAAACCCTACTTTTTGGTTCATATCCTCTTTCAAAATGCTTTTTTGGCCAAACCATTTTCTTATAGCTTCTCAATGCATTTCTTTCCATTCATCACAACTTGTTCTCTTATATAGCCTACCCCATCTTAAGTTAACTTAAATCTACTGAGCTCAGATGCTAAACTAAGGGACGAGGTAATGCAGCAGCACAAAACAATTAACACAAACAGCAATGATAAAATATTCAAATTGGCAAAGCAAGCAGCAATATTACAACTAATATAAGGCAATGCGCAGCAAACAAGAAAAATAAATCCGTAGCAAAACTGGCTTAACAGAGTAATACAAAGTCAAATTCAGTAACATTATGCCTGGCAAACAGCAGCAGCAAATGCAATAACTTATATCTAAACATGACAAAGCTCAAGCAGAAAAAATATTACAGTAAAAATGGCCATGTTTAATACCTATGTCACATCTTAACACTAGAGTGATGCATCACGAGAACTTACACTAGCAGATAAGTTACCAAATCGTAAAAAAATTATTTATGCAATTTCTGTGAAGGGAAATGTCTATTTATGTGCCCTCGTTTTCTTGGAAGTAGATCATAAATTTCTTATTGGGTGGATCTGTAGGCATAAAATAACTATATTAGTACATCTATTCAATTTTATTTTAACCAATGCTGCAGTGCAGCTAGAAACTAGATATTAAACAAATTGAGTAATCTCTCAACTAGAAGGACAATGGATGTAAAATTTTTATCATCATTTCATTAGGCATTTTAGTAAATATCATAAATTAAGAGCTGCACAGTGTAATCATATGTTTTCAAGTTCGAGTGTGTCGTATTTGCGATGCTTTCTACAAGGAATGTCAATAGCGAGGATAATGGCCTCTTTTTTTTCTCCACCTGTGCCTCTGAAAGGCACACACTAATTGCTTTTTTCCAGACGACTGTTGCGCAGCTGGGTGCCCACGACGCATTACGTGCAGGTGGTCACTTAACTTTCTTACCGAAATATTTACGACACCAGTTTCTGCTGCAGTGACAGTCTCATATGAAAATTTCACAGGTCGAAAATTTACGTTACAAATGTGTAGAAACAAAATCCTGTAAATATAACAGTGTCCAAAAAATTTTCGGCGGAATTGTGATACATTCACGCATATACACACATTTCATAACTCTTTAAAGTACGATTCTTAGCTTATTGATCATAAACGTACCTCAACAGCATAATACACATCGTCATCGCAATAATAACATCATAACAGGTCAATCACATCTCAGAATCGTCGCAGCTTCTTTCAATAATTTCAAAACCTAAAAAAAATTCTCTGCTCATGTCAAAAGTTTCATCTACCTCAAACGTACTTTAAAAATCATGATCTCATACCAAATACATCATTCAAAGCCCTCATAGTATCACAATCGTTCTGAAAAATATGAAGGGTTCACACATTACAGACAAAATACAGTTTCATAAGTGTGAAGTTATCCACCTGTGTAATTGCGTAAACATCTGTCACTGGCGTAGAAAAAAAATGTTTGTTTCTCTGTTAAATAATCAGGTAGCTGTGTATTTTGTGTTGGAGAAATATGGTACCGATGTGTAAAGTTGTATAAGCAAATACCATATTAGCTAGGGCTCCTTGTGCTTGCCTCACACATGGTACACAAAGTAAGCGTGTACCCCCTGAGGATTAATGTAATAATACCCTCAGATGTTACAGATTATTGCAATGGAATGAAATGTATTATGGAAAAACTTTGTATCATTGTACTTCAAATATCTTTAAAAATAAATGTTTTAAGTACAAAATTAATCACTCAAATATGTGTACTGTAGCGCTAAACTGTGCATCTTGTTGTAAGATAATCTCTGTGGAAGTGTAGTTATCGTCCTCCGAAAGCTAAGTTCTGCAGAAGTCAATGTACTTACCTCATCATAAACGAAAGTGAAATTCTTTGCGTATAGATATCGTAGTTATTACGTACCTTACCATGATCAAGAACGTACTATAATGTAATGTATTGTTGTGCTACGGAAAAGGCTGTCTCATTGTAGCTATACCACAAAAGTTACTACTAAAACATGTTTTACTTTCCAGAATAATACAGAAAAACTGTGCAGATATAAAACAGAAACACTGAAAAAGCAACATTGTAAATTGTCACTCATTAGTAGCGTCGTGATAAAATTGTGTAGCTGTCACATAAACTAACCACTGTGTCATCTGGTATCTCACAGAAAGTACTTTAAATCCAGAATGTATTTTCAAGTAAACCAAAATGTTGCATTAAAATCTCATTAGCAGTACTGGTAAATGTTCTAAGTATGAGAGCCTTATAGTCATTACGTAATCGTGCAACTAACAAGCAAGAATGTACACACACAATAACACCGTGTCGTCTGTTCACAATAACAATGCATTCGTAATTTCAGTTTAAATAAGTTCTCTTGGTTCTTGACTGGATATTTAACTTCAAACATTGTTGCATATTAACAGATTCTAAGTCTGACAAAGCATACTAGTAATGTAAAGTGAAAAGTTATATGGCAAAGCAAAGTTAAAAAGCAGATTATCTTTCAATAAACGGTTTTACATGTGAAATGTGGTGTAAACCTTTACTCTTCCTGGTACGCAGAGTTTCAACTTTAAAGATGTGGTGATGAAGTTTTCAAAGGCGACTTTCTGAATGTAAAGAATACTGAAATTTTTTTCGAGGTTGCCTTCTGTGTTACTTTTCTCAAGCCCAGCCGGTGCGCGTGACAGTGCGTCCGCAACAATGTTCTCCTTGCCGGGAATGTAGACTATTGTGAAGTGGAATTCTTGCAGAAACAATGCCCAACGTTTTAACCTGTCATGATTTAATTTTGAAGACATA
Organism: Schistocerca nitens; assembly: GCF_023898315.1. Taxonomy (NCBI): domain Eukaryota; kingdom Metazoa; phylum Arthropoda; class Insecta; order Orthoptera; family Acrididae; genus Schistocerca; species Schistocerca nitens. The sequence goes on from NC_064620.1 coordinate 388,258,658, forward strand.
AGAAATTGTAATGCACGATGATCACTGTATACTTTTACGTGCTTACCAGAAAGAAAGAATTGGAATTTGTTAAATGCCCAAACGATAGCTAAAGCTTCTAATTCAGTAACGGAATAATTTTTTTCCGATTTTGTTAGCACTCGGCTAGCAAAAGCAATGGCTTTCTGAACGTTTCTATGGCTTCTTGAAATAAATGGGCACCAAGACCGATTTTAGAAGAATCCGTGCTAAGGCAGAAATCTTGTGACAGATCTGGATGAGCTAGTATTGGCGCGTTAAGTAGCGATTCTTTCAAAGAATTGAATTCCAACTGTGCTTGTTCGTCCCAGTTCCAAATAGTATTTTTTCCAGTGAGAGAACAAAGTTTTGGTGTAGCAAGAATTTGCATATTCAGAAAACGACGGTAAAAATTTACGAGACCTAGAAAACTGTGGGCTTGTTTTTTTGTGGATGGAACTGGAATGGCTCTGATTGCTTCTAACTTTTCAGGATCCGGCTGAATGCCTTCAGAAGAAATAATATGTCCCAAAAACCTCACCTTTGACCTACCGAATTCAGACTTTTCCAAGTTAACTGTAATTCCAGATTCTGCAAAAATACGTAGGCCTAACAAACTGTTGAGGATGCAATTATGTTGTTCCCATGAAGCTTCTGCTATTACAATATCGTCCACATATAAGGTGATGTGACGTTTTAAGAACTCAGGTAATATGGAATTTAGCCCGCGAATGAATGCTGCCGAAGAAATGTTCAAACCAAAAGGAAGTTTCCGAAACTGATAACAAACGCCGAAACAAAGGAAAGCTGTGTATTTTCTACATTCTGGATGAAGTTCGATCTGATAAAAGCTGGATCTGAGATCAATGGAAGACAACACTTTTACACCATTAAAATTTTGAAGAAGTTCTTCCAACGTTTGTGGCCTGCCTGTTTCAGGAATAATGATAGTATTGATTTGTCTGGAATCTAAGACAAGCCTGATCGATCCATTTTTCTTCTCAACAACATGTAATGGATTGTTGTATGAGCTTACTGCAGGCTCAATGATGCCCTCGTCAAGCATAGATTGTATTTCTGTTCTAATACGGTCCCTATAATGTGCTGGAATTACGTATGGTCTAACATAAAATTTAGTATGCTCACGAACACGAAATTGGTATTGAAATACCTTGATTGTTCCTGTTTTGTGAGTAAAAACTGTGGAATGTGCTTGTAAAATCTCAAAAAGGTCCTGCCTATCACTGTCATTACAATTGTCAATTATTTGAATTTTTTCTGAATTAACTCATTAGTTTCAAATATGCCGTCGATATCATCCCTCTCAGTACTTGCAGAGTGATTGTTAGTGTCTAGGTCCGTAGAAAATTCCGAACTGTTGTCTAACAGAAGGTAAAGCCGATTAATTTCCTCGTCATGGTTTGAGAGCCAATCTTCAAATTTCAAAGTTATTGACTTACCTTCTTTCTCTAAACTTATTTCAGCATCGTGAAAGTTTAAGATTGCTTTGTATTCATTCAAAAAGTCTACTCCCAGTATAATTTCCGTCGACAATAATGGAACAATAAGAAAGTTCATAGAGAAGCTGTGGCTTTGACAAAAAAATTCTTAGTTGGTTTGTTGGCGTACATCTACACTTTTTCCAAAGATTGCACCTTGTAATTTAATCTTACGTAACGGAAGTGTGGGGCAATTGTTCGATTTGTTACATTTGCTAAAGGCTGTTTCACTAATTACTGAAATGGGACTACCAGAGTCAAGTACTGCCGTAAATTTTACGTCATTTACTGTAATGTGAATCACAGGATATGCAATGTTGTTATGTTTTACGTCGTGTTCCTGGAGTAAGATGTCCCTAATGTCTTCCATTTTTACGTAATTACTAGCTACGGCAGCTGCGTCGTCAGTTTCATACGTACGTTTCGTGGCTGCCAGCGGTATGAGACATTGCCTATTGTCTCTTTGTTGGCGCGCGTCGTTATTGGGATTTGGAGACCTAACTTCTACAAATTCACCTTGTCGAGAGGGCCCTGCTCTGTTTGAATCCCGCCAGTTCTGATGCAATTCGGGTCTGTCGTTACGATCATATCGTCTGTCGTCTTGTCGGTAGATTCCATAGTTACTTTCTTGTCGGTCATGTGGTGGCGAACTTCTCCCTGAATCGTAACTGCGCGCTGGTCCGTTGCATCTAAAGTTATTCTGTCTCCCTTGATAATATTTATTTTGGTTCCCATATTGTCTGTTTCTCTGATTGTCTCTGTGATAGTCATTACCGCGGAGAGGTGATCTTTCTCTGTAGTTATTACTACTCTGCCAACGGTTGTCATATAGGTGGTGTCTCTTTTGGTCACGATTTGTGTTGTGAGAATAGCCTTGTCGTGTCCAGTTATTATTTCTTTCATCGCGGAATTGCGACGGATGTGACCCGTAATTGTTGTGTTCCTGTTTTCGCGTTCCGCGATTATCAGTGTCAATTTCTAATTCTTGTAAGAGTCCCTGAAAAGCTTCAATGTCGTCTTTGCAACGTCCTGCCAAAATAATAATATGTCGTAAATGTTCAGGTAATTTGATTAAGCAAATGCGGATGAGTTCTGAGGGGCTGTATGGGTTTGACAGGTACTGATTCTTGTGCAACATGTCTTCAAAATATTTCACAAGACTGGAGAATTCAGATTGTTCGAAATGCTTCATCATTATGATGCTATGTTTTAGTCGGTCTTGTGTAGCTTGAGACCAAGATGCTGAGAGGAAGGCATGATAAAATTCTCCTTCACTGTGACAATCGTGAATGACCAATCGCATTCTTACAGCTGGTTCATTCTCTAAGTAGCCACACATAAATTCTAATTTGTGCTGCAATGACCAGTTGGGAGGAAAACAATGAGAGAATTGATGAAGCCGTGCTAGTGGATGAATGTCGTTGCCAGAATTCTTAAATGTTTTGAATTTACGTGTAGTAATGAACAGCTTATAGTCAAAATCATCGTGTCGGTGAGTCGCACATCGCTCATTGTTACTTCGTTTAGGCGGTTCCAGCTCAAAATTCAATGCGCCTTGCCAATTTCTTTCATAATTTCCAAAGTGCCCTGTGTTATTATTTTGTGGTTGCTCCGTATTTCTATGTCCCTCGTCCCGTAGTGGAGCGCGAGTGTCCTCTGAAATATGTAATTCTTGTATTACTTGTGCCAACTGATCTTGTACTTCCCGGATTTCTCTTTTGTACTGTGTATTGATTTGATTTTGATTTTGTCTGAATTTTCTAATTTGTTCATACTCTTCAGTGTCAGTGAAAGCTACAGGTCTTGTGTCATTCAGATCATCATCTACCTTTGTAGATAAGTTAGTGAACTGATCTGAAAGTTCAGCTACTTTATCCGATAGTGAAATTATTTCTTCTGTGTGTTTTTCCGAACCAAGTTTCAGAGTGTCCATTTGTGTTGAAATCGTATCAACTGTGTCCTTTAAACTTTCCTGAGTTTTTGCAAGTTGCGTAACCGAATCGATAGATGCAACTGAGTCAATTTTAGCTTGCAAGGTCTCATGATTTTCATGAACAATAATTATGGCTGCTTCGTGATTCTGTAATGCATTTTCATGCCGCGAAAAAATAGGTTGAAAATGCTCACAAATTTGTGTTTTTACGTCATTACAGGCTTTTTGACATTTCGATTCAATGTTATGTAACTCAGTAGTTAAATCTTCACGTGTTTGTTCAAGTGTGATGTCTAACTTTTGAAGCTTTTGCTGTGTTTGTCTCTGATTTTGTTCCATTGTGTCTAACTGTTGCTGTGTTTGTCTCTGATTTTGTTCCATTGTGTCTAACTGTTGCTGTGTTTGTCTCTGATTTTGTTCCATTGTGTCTAACTGTTGCTGTGTTTGTCTCTGATTTTGTTCCATTGTGTCTAACTTTTGAAGCTTTTGCTGTGATTTTGTTCCATTTGTTGCATTAAATGCAATAATAATGTATTAGTGTCTGGAATGTGTTTCTCTATGCTTTTTGGCAGTGCATTTTCACCGGCAACATTCACGTTTTGACAAGCAGAAAATGTGTCTTGACTCATTTGAGAAAACGGTGAGGACCCAAAACCTGAGTCTACAGTATTTGCAATATTGTGTTCTGTCATTTCGGATTCCTGAGGCGAGCTGTTGCCGACCGATCGATCGATAATGCTTCCCTGTTCACTAATTGTTTCACTGCCTACACCATTATTTGCAGCCCGCTCGATTTCACTATGCACAATTACCAAATTACTACTTTGAACATTAGTTAATTCATTACTCTGCGGCGCTAACACACTGCTTTCGCCTTCACTGTCATTTCTCAGTTTACTTTGAAGCCTAGTATTACGTTTTTCACACGCCATTATTGTCACAATATTTCACACGACAACACAGAAAAGCACAATTTGAAGAGCAAAATAACAAAACACATTAACATAGCATTGAAAATAATATCTAGTTAATAGCAAGCGCAGGTGCGAAATACTTGGTGCAAATCTACATGCATGCCACAACTGTCTACGACAATGAAAAACTACAACTACAAAGGAAATTCTCTCTATAACTACGCGCTAGCAATAAACAAAATCTACACTAATTACACAAACTACAAGAAAAAATCAGAAGATTCCAGTGATGTATCCTCAGCTAAGGGTCGACATATGAAACGTCCCCTTTGAACAATTATACATGACTGTGCTTAAACTGACACACAATATTTTTAGCGCAACGCAATCTGACTTTCAAAAATCCCTACAAAAGAATGGCCCTGACTAACATTAACCTATACCTTTCACAAATCACTTACCTCACAAAAATCTTCGTTACTCGAACTACTGCAATACAGCGAGCGCCACTACTGCCAGCTAAATAAAAGATTCAAACTACGGAAGGCACTAACTACTGATAGGCATAGTTAGCAAATGAAAGATTTTAATAGAGAACAAACAATGTATTTACCTTAATAGTGTTGAAAAATCATAATATACATAGCAGTTCATGACATCCAGTCTTACAAATTTCCAAACTCCGCCATTTCTCTCCCCACATCCACCACTGCTGGCGGCTCACCTCCAACTGCGCAACGCTACGCGCTGTTAACAGCCAACTGCCCAACGCTACAGTGGCAGACAACAATGCAAACTAGCCACAGACTGCACACAGCACAGCCAGTTATTTTCATACAGAGCGCTACGTGGAGTTACCAATAAGAAAACCTAAATAGCCTACTTACAACCGATGAGCGTCTGTTGTGTGTTACCAGAAACCACACTAATCCCTCTTATGCCCTGAACAAAGCAGTGGATACTTGGTAAACCCCAGCTGTGAATTCTTGGAAATAGTCTACTTGCGCTGTCCCCATTCTATCAAACTGATTGACTAATTAATGAAATCGATGCCCTCTGAATGAGAGAGTTTTTCCTTGCTCCCTGTTGGTGGATACGAGGTCTGGCATATTTGGCGGGAAATTCTAGAAATATCTGGTATTCAGTCCCACAACTACCCAATTTCCAATTCATTCTCTTCCCCCTTCTGGATTCCCTTTCTGCATACTGGTGGATGCTGGCACAGTTAGGTCGTTTTTACGGGAAATCCATTATGTTGGAGGTATCAGAAAATTGTAGTGAGAATTTGAAATTTCAGCTCAGTTGGGCTTTGTCAAGCAATTTGCAGGAGACAGGCCAGGGTTTGACTGGAGTTTGCTCAAAGTATCACCACTTGTACTGGAAAAAATAAATTGATCAATCGGGAATGTCCGCAGCTCGTGGTCGTGCGGTAGCGTTCTCGCTTCCCCCGCCCGGGTTCCCGGGTTCGATTCCCGGCGGGGTCGGGGATTTTCTCTGCCTCGTGATGACTGGGTGTTGTGTGCTGTCCTTAGGTTAGTTAGGTTTAAGTAGTTCTAAGTTCTATGGGACTGATGACCATAGATGTTAAGTCCCATAGTGCTCAGAGAGATTTGAACCAAGAGCCAATCGGGAATTTTTCATCGCAATTGGAAGCGATACTGTACAAAATTACTGCTGTCATTTCAAATTTCGGCGGGCATTTATGCCGCCATGGTTGTGTTATTCTCAACCCCCTACAGGTCTGCTAAATGTATTTTTTAAAGCACTATAGAATTTCCAAGTTGGTTCTCTCTGCTAAACCAGGAAGGAGAAGGAGGGGAAAGAGCCTACTGCATGCTAGGAAAGTAACAATAACTAAACCACATTTATTTAAACAAATACCACTCCATCTTTTTGCCACAGGACAGAGTCCACTGGGATGTACTGAGAAGCAGTCAATTCCACATATAGCAGCCAACGGTTCATGGACAGTACAAATGGTTCAAATGGCTCTGAGCACTATTGGACTTAACATCTATGGTAATCAATCCCCTAGAACCTAGAACGACTTAAACCTAACTAACCTAAGGACAGCACACAACACCCAGCCATCACGAGGCAGAGAAAATCCCTGACCCCGTATGGACAGTGCATGTTAACAAATACAAACCATGGTCCATTACATAGTAGTTGGCATTACTGGATGTCGGAGATCGAGGAAATTTCATTAGACTACCTCTGCCAGTCATCTTTGCACACTCGTCTCCTAGAATTCACACGCCAGTCGTACTAGATGCTCACGAAGAAACTGCTGCCATGACCGCCAAGCCGACAATTGGTCAATTTAAATGGGGGGGGGGGGGGGGGGAGAGAGAAATAATCGTCCAGCAAAAATACTAGCTGAATGTTCTCAAATTTCTACATAAAATTCGGAAAATATCGCCACACACACGATCGCGAAAGCTTCCCAAGGCATACTGACTATCTGTTCACTATTCATCCGCTCATGGGGCGACACGATGAGGTCAACCAGCTACCTCTGCCACGTGCGCAGATACCAAGTAGAAAAAAAATGGTTCAAATGGCTCTGAGCACTATGGGACTTAACATCTGACGCCACCAATCCCCTAGAATTTAGAACTACTTAAACCTAACTAACCTAAGGACTTCACACACATCCATGTCCGATGCAGGATTCGAACCTGCGATCGTAGCGGTAGCGCGGTTCCAGACTGAAGCGCCTAGAACTGCTCGGCCACACCGGCCGGCTACCAAGTAGAGTCGTCCTAGGAAACCAGCCACATATTTACAGTGTAATTACAATTAAATATTGCAATAGCACCACCAATCTGGTGACATTCAACAATTAGCCAAGTACCGGAAATACCTCCTCGTGATTTCCCATGTAAATCTATATCCTCTTTATGACTCGACATAATTTTCCACATAAAATCTTCCATACCCCTTATGGCTATCAATGCACTGAAATTTCAGTTTTTCACATTAAATCTGTCCCTACCGTATGAAGGGACATAGTCCCACCCACATCATTTTCTTTACACATGACGGAACACTGACCACAGTAATTTTACACTCCAACAAAAACACGTTTCAGACAAGCAATGTAATTTTCATTTATATGTGTACAGTATCCAAAAGAATTACGGTATATCCACACTCACACCAGCTAGGTGTCTCGATTCTCCTCAGGTATAGTAAATGATTCTTCCAGCCAATCATATTCGAGAATAGACTACTGGTATTTTTAGTCAGCACTTCCGGAAAGTGCTGCATTCCATCAAGCCTCACTCAAACAAGTGCTGTAAAGCGCAGGTGTCCAGCACTATGTTATAATCAACAGCGTTCCAACAGATGAAAGGGTTGGAAAGACACCACCAATATGGGTTGGTGTACTGTAATATATATTGCAGTCGATAGTGCAACAAAGAATACGTGAGGATCTGCTTCAGGGCGTTCTGTGTATTCATGATGTTACAGCCAATTTGGCTGCTCTGTTTGTAAACTACAGCAGATCCAGTTGAACCTTTGAACTGATATATTGTGCAGGTGTTTACGAAGTGAATCTATCATCCTTACAGTTAGATGTATTCGTCAATGTGTTGAAATCACAACTGCCCATGAAAATCTGTCCTCCCTTAAAGACTAGACATACGTAATATTTTACAGAAACATTGGCCTGATCACTTCCCACACACGTATGGTGATATGTCGAAACACTAACCACAGTAACTTTACATTCCAACAACATAACATTCACGACAAGTAATTTCAATGCATTTTACCCAATTACTCGAGGTCCAAACTACCACTCTCGACTAATTGTCACGTCAGCAAAACGTCGCGTCGATCTCGTGATGCTATCAGCCAGGGACATTGCAGCACGGTTCTCAATTTCTGTATTATTGCTAAGCCACCCCCTCCATTACTCTGGTAGGGAGACATGCATGTGAACATATCGCGAACCCAGTTACACTACCTACATCACATGACGCAAAATAGTGTTTCTTAGTGTAGGAAATAGCCATCAGCAGGGAGGATGTGCAAAAACTACGTTCCTTAGCCGAAACACTTTATAAATTCGGTAAGATTTTATTACGATTTGCCATTTGCATTTAATTTTTTACTGATTCGGGTTCCCACCTTTTATGTTTTTTAAGATTTTATTACGATTTGCCATTTCCATTTATTCTGCTATTGGTGTGGGTTCTCACCTTTTATGTTTTCTTGTCTACTGGCTGCCTAGAATGCAGGATCCATTTCGGAGTCTCTATAACTGTCCACACAATTATCATATTTAGTGTTTCTGGGTGTTGCCTTTTTTTAGCCATAAATTTTAATGCTGAACTTATGCACTGGGATGTAACATGAAAATACTTTTACCACCCTTCCATATATGTTCAAGTGTCAACTTCGCGTTCTATAAATACTTCATAATCTTTAGTTTCGACGCAGAAGAAGACTAGTGGCACAAGACGACAATCAATCTATTTAATGCAAATGACATACATATCTATCACAGTTTATAATCGATAAGTGCAGCAATAATTATGGTGCTGCACTAAACTCTCAAGGAAATCACGTAATAAGGCATTCTCAATGCATTTGGTACCAACATACTAGAATGCTAACGTTTCTACTACTTTTCGTCATCTTTGTATGATTTCATAGAATAAAAGGGAGACATTTTTATAAATCTGTAATGGGCGGCTAAAAACAGCAGTTTCGTTGCCTGCAAGTAACAATATAAAAACCACCTTTCTATTTCAGGCTTCTTTCTTCCATCTTATCTGATAACTTTACCCTATTATTTCTTCGTCTTCCCTAGACCAGTCAACTTCTTCTTCAGATCTGAGTCCCTCTGTACTGCTGCCATATGTTTCTGTTGGTATGTCATTACTCACGTTCGACAGCAACGTAATAACGAAATTACTTGACACCATAATGCCAGGGTAGTTGGAAAGTGTGGAACCAGGTAATGGCCGAAGTAAGGCCGTGAGGATGGGTGGGTAGTGCACCTACCTCCGAAAGGCAAAGGTCCGGAGTTCGAGTATTGGTCTGGCACACAGTGTTAATCTGCCAGGAAGTGTCACTTGACGCCATGTCAATATGACTGACATTAATGGAATACCATATATTCATACTCTGTCTATAAAAACAAAAACAAACATTATCAGCTAATACAGCTTTGCAGTATGCATAGTTTAATGTTAACTCACTAAGGCCACATCCTACATGAGTGACAGCTTTAGGTGACATAAAATGACCGCAGACCTAGGTACAGAAGTGTCCTAGGTTGGTGACGTCCGCAGCACTGCCTGTCATCCGTCACAACTGGCGATATATGAATATTGTCACTACAGCACAACTGTCAGTGAAGGCTACAGTTGTGAGTTCTTGACAAAGTGCTTGAGCGGATGCGCTGGCTGCTATAATATACTTGTCATCTGATTTTAAGAAAACTATTTGGTGAAAAATTCTGTTTCTTTCATATCTTACAGCTTGATATCTTCTCTTGATAAAGGACTGAATTTCTTTTCGTTATTCGTCTTAGTTATTGTGCTGCACGAACCTAAGTAAATGACTGCACAATTTTATATCTTTCTTAGTTCTCGAGATTTAGGATTTTATGTCTGGCGGCCGGCTTATGTATTGTGCGCCCGATTATGCCCGTGTGTTTTGGGAATCATGACACTGCAAAAATTGTCATATTTCATGAACAGTTCAAGATATCGGCACACGGTTTACCTGTTTTCTTTTTTTATGCAAGTGACAGCATACAAAGAGAAACGTATTTGTTCTATGATGAACACTCAAAACGTTTCTGTCAAATGTTCTAGTGGAGTAAAAACAGGATTCAGTACAAATTACACAATGGAATTCTGCCCGAATTTTCATAGACAAATGAAGAGTCGGAAATGAACTAACTGAATATCAAATTAACCAGCATGAGGTATTTTTTTTTAAAAACTTAATTATTTGAAAGTAATGAGGATAATTAAGAAAAACTTTGTGAGTTGAGAGAACAGTGAAATGTTGCATGAAGAGCTGCTTCTAGCTATGTAAATGAAGTGTCAAAAAGTTCATCTCTTCAAGGCCTATGTATTTTGCACATAAAAAGATGCATTTGCATGATATTTAACTGTCAAAAAGCTTCCTTTGAATCAAGTACTAAATTTAAGACATTTAGAAAACAGAAGACGCTAGGAAGGCAAACGATTTGTCACTAAGATGTTTTCTGAAAAAGACCTGGAAATATGAGAATGAAAAAAATAGGTCAAATGTTTTGTGGAATGATTTGTCTAAAAGTAGGAAATAAAATGGACTGGATAAGCATTTAACGTGCCTTTAAATGTTGCTCTAAGGCATGTACAGCAAATGAGATGCATCAAATGTTTCCTTAATCTATTTTGCTCGTATTTCTTAATTTGAGACGAATCGTTTCGAAAAACATTTAACCTTTTTCTTAACGAAACTTATCATACTTTATTTACAAAGAATATTTAGGTTAATGAACATTGATTGCTGATGAATTACGTTCCCAACCATCAAGTATCAGTAAAATTTCTTGGTTGTTCAATATGTTTTATTAGCAGTTTAACGTGAGTGATATAATGAGATAGGTTCATATACACTTAAGGGTATACGGAACGCCCTATGCTTACAATGTTAAATTAGGCTAAAAGTTAGGAACATTTTCTCATTTGTTATTTGGACGATACTCTTGATTTTTTCACAGAACGCAGAGATGCTGAATTATTAATTTTGAAAAACTAATGTATAGTTTTTCAGATATTTTATTTTTTGTAAATGTTAAAAAAAGTTATACATTTTCACAAGTATTTTAAAATTTACATCCATTAATACAAAATAATTCCACATATCTTTTAATTCAGATATATTAGAAGGTCTTAAGGAACAACTACAGAAAATTTTATCTTTCTACTATAAATAGGCCCTGAAAAAATGTACCTTATACACAAAAAAACTAAAGTTACGGGAAATTAGCTTCAAAGTTTTTACTTCAGTACAAGCCTGCTCCATAGCTTGTATCATCAGAATCATCCAACAGCTTCCTCTTGATGGCTCTGCTATGCTGTCTAGCCATCTTTGAATATACTTTTATGGCATTATCTGAAGACGTGAGCCGTTCCTTGACCAAACAAAGCATAGCTGTGGCAGTTCGTAGTCCTACACAGAGCCCCAACTTCTGCAGAACTTTGCACTTTGTTATATTGCCCTGATTGAATGATGAAACAGCATCATAAACGCCAAAGTGAAGTGTGTTTATACCCACATACACAGTTTTAGGTAGTCTATTCCATATCACATGGTTCACACACTCATTTGGATTTTGAGTCCGGCCATGAAGACATTTCTTTAGTAGACTAATATCTGCGAGGTCTCGGAATATTGGTTTTATTTCATCCATTATGGCAGGTGGCAGGTGATGAGGGTGATTGTATTGTTTCTTAGATACCTTGCCTCTGTTGTACTTGCACCAACTATCATCTCCTTTTGGACATAGCTCATGTTGGGGATTCTCATTGTTTGAAGCTGTATGAAAAAACAGAGCCCAGACTGCTCTTCTCATTAATTCTGCATCTGCTGTATTCTGTCTTATTGCTAGACCATAGCACTTCTGAATATGACCTATTGTAGCATCTGTCAGTCTATTTTTCCCATCTAAAGTTTTTCCATCGCTCAATTTCTTGCCTTTCATGCTAGCCTTGAGCCGTCGAAGTCTTGATCCCATCCTTTTCTGAACATGGCCAACACACTCCAGTTTGGAAAATTTCACATCGTTACCATAGGGTCTCAGTTCCTCAATTTCTTTGAAAGCCTTTGAGTCACCATCTCCAAGATAATTTATGTATCTAACGTTGTACAATTTTACTGAGCGTTGATAAATACTTCTTACACCAGCAACTTCCATACCACCACCTGACCCATAGTAATTTGTCATGCACTCCTCTTCATGTTTGTTTTTCATTTTCTCCTTGCATCTGCAATGCTTGGAAAGTATTGCCACATCAACTACCTTACCAGTGTCCACACTTGTAGCTGTTACTACACCATTCAGAGATGTGTGGGCTCTCTTCTGCCAGCTTCCATCAAAAGCTATGGACAAGTCTCTGCTATTATTATTTTCAACAACTGCTTCCTCAACAGCATCTTTCATGTTTTCCTGTGCCACATCTTCTACAGCAGAGCCTATTGCAATTATGTGTTTGTTAAATTTTGAAGGTGGAGGAGGGAAGTTCATCACACCACACAACATGGCACCTGCAGCCCTGCCCTTTCCTATACACCGTAATCCATAAACCAGTCTAATGTTTATATCGTATAGTTTACCTGTATCTGCAGTAACATGTGAGGAATTGAAGAAAGTAACACTGTGTTTGCAATAACTGCACATCAACTCTAATTCACAAGCAAGTCCTACATGTAAGTTTGTTTTCAATGAAACACCATATTTTCGACATTGTTTGCAGCACACATTGTTCTCCAAAACGTCTGATAATAAAGAGATGTTAATTACCTCATATTTTATAGTCCCAGCATTTAGTTTCTTGTATTCTTCTTCAATTCCAGCTAGTTTTCTTCTTGAAGCACTTTCCGGTGTAGTGGCAGCAGCATCACTCAGTGTATCACTACCAGTGTTGAGGTTAGTCGCTACTGGGACATCAGATACTGATGAAGATGAATCAGGCGAATTTTTAGTACACTTTACTTTCTTGCGCCAATGTACACGGTTTCTAAATACCTTCAGACTAGATCTTGGCATGTTGAAGGAAAGAAAACTCAATGACTTCCCCACATACGACTTTCACAACAATGACATGGATGTACTCACAAAGAAAACAATACAAATGGTGCAGAATCTATTGTCAACTGTCTAGCAATGTAGCCAACAGAAAAGCTAACTCTCTCGTGCTCAATTATATCTCTGGCAAGGCTGTCTACATCAGGTATATTTCGCGTCTCATATACAAGGTGAGGAACATCGCGTGTCGAAATTATTTTAAAAAATTATTTAAAATAGTTCTATTCACGTCATCCAAATATTTTATACATGGTATCAAACGGGAGAGTCTAAATTTTTCGAAAATGCATTTACCCAAAAATCGATTTTTTTCATCGAAAAACTCATTTCGTATACCCTTAAAGTACTTTTGCAAGACCTTAAAAATATACTTCGAGATGCCATGTGAAGAGTATAGACAAAACTTTGTTCACACAGCGGATGATAGGATTATGTCTGAGGCATTTAAAATTTAAGATGTAACCTGGTCCAAACCCAGGACCCACAAAGAGATATGGTACCAATCACAGAAATTGCCGCTAGACCATAGACACCTCGTTACTGTGGTGGGTTATTCTGCCGTACTTGCAGTGGTCAATCATTGTTCCACACTTAACGGCCACTGAAAGCTCGTGGTCACTTTCATCTTTAATGGTCATCTTTAATTCAGTAATGAGACAGTCGAATATATACGTGCTCATCCTCGTATATTTTAAGAATCTGTTTGGTGACCATCTTAGTTTATGATATAATTGATTAAGTTCGACGTGAAGAATCCTCCCTTTGTAAACTTCAGGGACAGAGCTCCTTTATCGCCTTATTTTTCTAAGTAAAGGTAATTTTGTTGCATTATCATCGAGCTACAGCATTCCACGGTTTATGGTCTCCATATTATGAAATTTAGTTGGTCGGTTCTAGTAGCCATCTTGTAGTGGGAGTTTGTTGCTCGCATGCAGAACACCGGGGCCTGTCACCCGACACTGCTGCTTGCAGCTGAATTGTCACGTGCTCAGTGACCTGTGGGACATGACCTAAGGATGTCGGGTTACATGTAAGAAAGCGCCTCAAGCCCCTAATCTTACCAAATGAGATAAATGCATTAATAAGTAAGGCACATTATCATCATACTGTTGGAGACACAGTGCTTGATTTCTTCAGTCGTTCCCATCAGGCAGTCGCAGTACAGTTGACTGGCAGTTATAAGTGACGGCAAATACTAACTGCTATTGAAATATAGGCGCAATAGCTAGCATAAAAAATAGCTATTTAGCCTATCTCAACTATTAATACATACTAGAAGTGCTTGTGCCAACAGCACAGACAGTGCGGCCAAGCGAAATGTGTGCCTGGCGCTGAAGAAGTACACTACTGGCCATTAAAATTGCTACACCACGAAGATGACGTGCTACAGATGCGAAATTTAAATGACAGGAAGAAGATGCTGTGATATGTAAATGATTAGCTTTTCAGAACATTCACACAAGGTTGGCGCCGGTGGCGACACCTACAACGTGCTGACATGAGGAAAGTTTCCAACCGATTTCTCATACACAAACAGTAGTTGACCGGCGTTGCCTGGTGAAACTTCGTTGTGATGCCTCGTGTAAGGAGGCGAAATGCGTACCATCACGTTTCCGACTTTGATAAAGGTCGGATTGTAGCCTATTGCGAATGCGGTTTATCGTATCGCGACATTGCTGCTCGCGTTGGTCGGGATCCAATGACTGTTAGCAGAATATGGAATCGGTGGGTTCAGGAGGGTAATATGGAACGCCGTGCTGCATCCCAACGGCCTCGTATCACTAGCAGTCGAGATGACAGGCATCTTATCCGCATGGCTATAACGGGTCGTGTAGCCACGTCTCGATCCCTGAGTCAACAGATGGGGACGTTTGCAAGGTAACAACTATCTGCACGAACAAAGACAACAACCATCTGCACGAACAGTTCGACGACGTTTGCAGCAGCATGGACTATCAACTCGGAGACCATGGTTGCGGTCACCCTTGACGCTGCATCAAAGACAGGAGCGCATGCGATGGTGTTCTCAACGACGAACCTGGGTGCAAGAATGGCTAAACTTCATATTTTCGGATGAATCCAGGTTCTGTTTACAGCATCATGATAGTCGCATCCGTGTTTGGCGACATCGCGGTGAACGCACATTGGAGGCGTGCATTCGTCATCGCCATACTGGCGTATCACCCTGCGTGATGGTATGGGGTGCCATTGGTTACACGTCTCCGTCACCTCTTCTTCGCACTGACGGCACTTTGAACAGTGGATGTTACATTTCAGATGTGTTACGACCCGTGGCTCTAACCTTCATTCGATCCCTGCGAAACCCTACATTTCAGCAGGATAATGCATGACCGCATGTTGCAGGCCCTGTACGGGCCTTTCTGGATACAGAAAATGTTATACTGCTGCCCTGGCCAGCACATTCTCCAGATCTCTCACCAATTGAAAACGTCTGGTCAATGGTGGCCGAGCAACTGGCTCGTCACAATACGCCAGTCACTACTCTTGATGAACTGTGGTATCGTGTTGAAGGTGCATGGGCAGCTGTACCTGTACACGCCATCCAAGCTCTGTTTGATTCAATACCCAGGCGTATAAAGGCCGTTATTACGGCCAGAGTTGGTTGTTTTGGGTACTGATTTCTCAGGATCTATGCACCCAAATTGCGTGAAAATGTAATCACATGTCAGTTCTAGTATAACACGTTTCTGCAATGACTACCCGTTTATCATCTACATTTCTTCTTGGTATAGCAATTTTGATGGCCAGTAGTGTAGTACAACCTATTGCTGGGTCATGTGACAGACAGAACTTAGCACAGATGAAATGGGTAATCTTTCATAATCTGTATAATTCTGTCCCCCCTCCTGCAATAATATCAAAGTAATAAAGACACCTTGGGAAATTTGTAGAATGTAGTTTATGATTTCATTGTAGCTTGGATTTGTGAGCAGTTGTCCGCACGTAATTCTAGCTGTTTGGCACAATTGACTACTGGCTGCATGGTTACAGTTCGAAAATGTCTCACCACTATTTCAAGTATAAATGAAGCGTCAACAAGTTACAGTAAATTTGGTGACTTTAATAAAGTGTACTAAAGAACCAGGGAAATACACACAGTTATTAAAAACATTAAACTCAGGATTCTCACTGGTAATGATAATTATTTTATTATTTCTGTTGTGATTCACGATCCTCTTCTAATAAGCTCAGGAAAGCCATTAACAGACATCTTACATAAGAACACAACACAGTAAAATTGGTGCAGCACTCACACAAATCGTACTTTGTCTTGAAACATAGGTCGTTATGTGCTCTTGTTTCAGGTTTGCTGAATGGATCCGACTGACTTTGTTGCTTTGTATAGCTCTGCATTGCTGTCTTGTGAAAATGGAGGACATCAGCTTCGAACCGAGGATCCTACTTAACAAAACCTGTGCTTTTACCTCTTGTCGCAGTGCGAGACAAGAATCACCTAATGACATGGATTTAGATACGTGAGTTTCTGGAAAATTATACATGAACTTACTGTGCTTGCTTATTAATTTACTTATTGACTACTTGTTTTCTGGTCCATTAGATTTCTTACTGCCAGGTGTTACTGTGACGCTGATTGCAAGAAATTCCAAGACTGCTGCTATGATATATCCAAAACATCTTACTACGCTTATGATCAAACTTCACTTCATTGGAGCTGTTCACATATACCTTCGCAGGCAAAGGTATGCTCTTATAATTATTTTTCTTTATAATCAATAGAAGTTTCTTTGGAAGTCATAAGGGGATAACAATTTATCGCTATGAGCTGTACGATCCGCTAAAAATTCTCGCCACATCGTAATTAATATTCTATGCTTCTTCTTTACGAATGAAATAAAGTGCTTGCCCATATTTCCTCGTGAACATCTGGACTGGTGCACAGAAAGCTTTCTAGGTTTCCAAATACTAAAACTGAGATGCAATTTTTTGGAAAAAAGTTTCTCCACTTTTGGTCAGCCGTTTGTTCCACTTAACAGCATGTTGTACAGTAGCACTATTGCTGTGCACAGTTTGTAAGGTAAGTGCTCTCCTCAGCAATTGTTTATCTTCTGGATAATAAACCTAAATTGCTCTGATATGTGGAAACAGTGACTTGTAACAGAACCAGTAATGACACAAGTAATTCATTAATAAACTCAATCTGACTTCGGTATGAGAAAAGGAAGTTAAATGAGCAACCCACGCTTACATTTAATAGTGCAACGGAAAATTTCAGACACAGCATTAGAATTTGAACAGCATTGAACATGTATTTCACCGACAACATCCTAAAAATATCAACAATGCAACAGTGAGCAACTTATAGTTCATCACATTGTAACGGAGGTGTAGGCCCCATACTGTAACCATAAGAATCAAATACCAAACATTGAATATCTTCTGGGAATGCGACTTAAAATTGGCTGCACGATGTTGCAGTTTGAAATATATGAATATGCATGGTTTGCCAAGACGTGCTAGACTTCTCGATACAATACTCTCTTGGAGATAATTCTTACAACATAAATAAACACACTTTTGCAGGATCATGTACAGCGTTCCTTCGAGCAGCGTCCGTCGTCAAAGAGGGTGCTGTTTGGGATATTAAATACTTGATGACATTCCTCAAATGAAAGAAATGTCGCAGATAAAGTTATCGTCTTATAACGCCCATCACGAAGTGGTGGCAGAAAAAAGGTCATGCCATACACTTAAACGGCAAGTAAATGACCAAGAAGGTTGAAATGAGAAGTTGTATCACTCAGTTCAAAACCGAATGAACATAATAACACATGAAGTTGTATCACTCAGTTCAAAACCGAATGAACATAACAACACATGAATCCTTGACATCACAAAGATGTTGGAAACACAGTTCGGATATATCAGCATTACGTGAACTCAATTCCATACATGAATCACTGAATAAACTAAATTGAAGAAAAGAATGAAAGAACTGATTGCATATTGTTTGGGATTAAGTGACAAGAATTCGATTTTGTAACCAGACTGGTGCCTATTGACTTCACAAAGACGCGAATCGTTTGCAACGCCACGCATATGAATACGTTCTCACTTACGTAATTCATAGCAAGTTTGGCAACGCAAACTACTGGAAAAGTCACCCGTGCAATGCGAGCAGTTCACGAATAATTTAACATTGTAACTTTTCATCTGGACAATCCCTTCAAATTCAATAAAAAAAAATGAAACTCTCTCACCTGCGGCAGCCTCACGTAATACTAGTCAGCCTTCTACACACTCGAAGCCATGATCGGAGTATGGGTTTAAAAATACCAGTCGGCGTGATCTCTAACT
The DNA here is from genome assembly GCF_023898315.1 of Schistocerca nitens. NCBI lineage: Eukaryota > Metazoa > Arthropoda > Insecta > Orthoptera > Acrididae > Schistocerca > Schistocerca nitens. The sequence goes on from NC_064620.1 coordinate 388,277,162, forward strand.
GCATAAACCTGTCCTCAACCGGGCGAGGCAGCTGACGTTGAGATGCAGCTGTACGAGTTTTGTGATGTCACTTCCTATTATTTCACACTGAGACACAGGATGAGTTCTACGATATTTCAGCAATGTGCTACGGAAAGTTTAACCAGCAGGAGGCAAGAACGTTCTCTAAGTCACAGACAGAACTTCCGAGACGCCATATTGTATTTGCCGTTCTCAGTTGAAGCCCACATCTGGTGGGTTTTGAACTACAAGATACATCCTGTGAATACATGCTGTTTCCAAGCACCAGCACACTGAGAATTTCGCGATAATGTGTCGTTATTGGCACGATTTGTTGTAATAAAATGACGGAAAACGTCATACTTTGCTTAAAGAATTTTCGTATTTAGTTATTTTCGTGTTACAGCTTGAGTGTTATGAAAAAAAAATGGCTCTGAGCACTATGGGACTCAACTGCTGTGGTCGTAAGTCCCCTAGAACTTTGAACTACTTAAACCTAACTAACCTAAGGACAGCACACACAACACCCAGCCATCACGAGGCAGAGAAAATCCCTGACCCCGCCGGGGATCGAACCCGGGAACCCGGGCGTGGGAAGCGAGAACGCTACCGCACGACCACGAGATGCGGGCTGTTATGAAAGTATGCCGTTTTTAATGCAATGGCACATTGAAGATTCATGCAAAATATGTCGTTCGTTATAGTTAAATGTCAGGTAATAACATATTGGCAATTAAAACCTTCAGATGATTGTACCATAAAATAGGGGACGTCTGTTGTGGACGTTCAGTGTAGCATAGTTGGTAAAGCTGAGAGCTAAGCTGTCCTCGCATGGGATGAGGCAGCTAACATTGACGTGGGTGAGAAATCCAACCTACCGAGACACATCGCCCGTGCCACAGGGGTCGTGCTGGTTTACGTGATATGCGACTGTAGCGCTCTCGAGTAGCAACCGTTGGCTGTACCTGGTCCCTAAACAACACAGTTCGTTTACGAAAATAGATCTGTGTAAATTTACTGTGTTAGCTCTATTAAAAGGCACGTTTCCTCAGTTGTCCAATGCTAGTCATGATGCATAAATAAAAACTTCATTATCAATAAACATGTTACAAGGCAAAAAGGAAAGTTCTATGTCCACTCAGTATAAGAACATAAGAGCTTTAAAATCAGATGAACTCACTCTTGAGAGTGAACGGACTTATGCTTACATTACATCAAATATTACAGAAATTGTTTCTATTATTTTAGTAAGAAAATCCCACAAATTTTATAATCCGCGAAGCTGGAAAAAAATGTATTACTGCATCAAAACACGGACCTCATACACATTGTTTTATAACCCGATGCCTCTTCCATCTACGCTACAATGAACTTCTGCAAAGGGTGACCTTCTCTTTTATGTTACAGTCTTTTTTTCATCAGTCTTTTGATGTGTTGATGCGGCCCGCCACGAACTCCTCTCCTATGTTAACCTCTTGCAACCTATGTCCTCAATTATTAGAGGAATGTATTCCAATCTCTGTCTTCCTTCACAGTTTTTACTCTTTATAGTTTCCTCTAGTACCATGAAAGTCATTCCCTCATGTCTTACCAGTTGTTCTACCATCCTATTCCGTCTTATTGCCAGTGTTTTTCGCATGTTCCTTTCCTCTCCGATTGTACGCAGAACTCCCTCATTCCTTACAGTAACAGTCCACCTAATTTTCAACATTCGTCTGAGGCACCACACCTCAAATACTTCGATTTTCTTCTATTCCAGTTTTCCCACAGTCCATGTTTCACTCCCTTACATATACATTCCAAACGTTCATTCCGAGAAATTTCTTCCTTAAATTATGACCCATATTTGATACGCGTAGATTTCTTTTGGCCAGGAATGCCCTTTTTGCCACCACTGGTCTGGTCTTTTTGTCCTCCTTGCTCCGTCTGTCATTGGTCATTTTGCTGCCTAGGTAGCAGAATTCCTTAACTTCATCTACTTTGTGACCATCAATCCTGATGTTAAGTTTCCCATAGTTCTCATTTCTGCTACTTCTCATTACTTTCGTCTTTCTTCGGCTTACTCTCAGTCCATACTCTGCACTCATTAGACTGTTCATGCCATTCAGCACATCATGTAGTTCTTCTTCACTTTCTCTTAGGGCAGCAATGTCTTCAGTGAACCGTATCATTTATATCTTTTCAGTTTGAATTTTAATTCCACTCCTGAACCTTTCTTTTTTGTCTATAATTACTTCTTCGATGTACAGACTGAACAGTAGGGGCGTAGGACTATATCCCTGTCTTGCACCATTTTTAATCTGAGCGCTTCATTCTTGGTCTTCCACTCTCATTATTCCCTTTCGGTTCTTGTACATTTTGTGTGTTACCCGTCCTTGTCTATAGATTACAGGCATTTTTCTAAGAATTTCGAACATCTTGCACCATTTTAAATTATCGATAGCTTTTTCCAGGTCGAGAAATCCTGTGAACGTATCTTGATATTAATTTAGTCTTGCTTCCATTATCAACCGCAGCGTCAGAATTGCCTCTCTGGAAGCTTCACCTTTCCTAAAGCTATACGGATCGTCATCTAACACATCCTCAATTTTCCTTTCAAAGCTTCTCTATACTATCTTCGTCAGGGACTTGGATGCATGAGTTATTTAAGCTGATTCTGTGATAATTCTCGCACTTCTCAGCTCTTGCCGTCTTTGAAATAGTGTGGATGACATTTTTCCGGAAGTCAGACGGTATATCGCCAGACTCGTATATTCTACACACGAACGTGATAGTCGTTTTGTTACCGTACTAAAGACTTAGAGTGATCGAGACATTTGAGCGGTTGAGAATCAGACATAAGGATTTTCTTTATAAATAGGCAATCTCAGTCATGTTGCCGCATTGTTTTCTCTATTAACGTTTAGCTACAGTTCAGAGTAACGTGTATTAATATTGACTTTTGTGAGGACGAAGGATAGGACATTTCATAAGAAGAGATTATGGTGTTTGCCTGCTTCAGTAACGGAGACTTTGTGAGTGACAAAACTTGAGTAACATTAATATTTGGCTGACGAGATGGAAAGTAGTGAAAACTTATACATTATTTAGTTCTTACTCTAAACTCTACTTAATTATGTACAAAACAACAAAATTTCACAAAAGCAAGTCCTTTTGTCAGACGAGTTATGCATATTATTATTATTATTTCTATTATTATTAATTATTATTATTATTGACAGTGGCTGTAGTTGTATAAATTTGTTCATAACCATAACTATTACACAGCAGATGCCATTTCACACATTTAGGTTGATCTGAGTCTAAAAATTTGTGATCATCCAAAATGTATACTCACGAGCCGCCACTGGTGACAGCATAATGGATTTGGTTGATTGTATCACTAAAAGGATCTACCACGCAGCTGAAGTCCTTAGCGTAGCAAAGAATGCAGCCTGTTATTGGGTGGAGCAACGAGTGCTGCTCTGCAATCAGGGGCAGGTGGAAGTCTCTTTGTGACTTTCAAGTGCCTGCCAACTGCAGAAACCTTGCAGCCTTTGCAGTAGTGAGGGCAAAATGTCGCCAAATGCTTAGAGAAAGCAAGAAGAGATCGTGGCAACCGTTCCTGAATACTATAAACAGTTCCATCAAATGTACAGCTTCATGGGAGAGCATCAGGAGTATTTCTGAGAGAGGTGGGAGGTACCCAGTGGCTGCTGCAATGCAGAATGGTACTCACCACACCAATCCTTGAATCATTGTCTAGATTATGGCAGAATACTTCAACAGAGTTACCACTGCTACCAATCAGGATCCAGTTTTACGATATTATAGAGTGGCCGCTGAGAGGTGCAGTTGGAACTTCAGTTCCGTCAATTATGAGGAATACACTGTACTTTTTCCATGTGGGGGCTAGATTCTGGGCTACCTGCCGTGTATGATATGACACCTGGTCACAGTAGATTCCATTATGTGTGTTACACTACCTCACAGGGTGGAGCAAGGTAATCCTCCTCACCCTTTTTAACTTAATTTGTGCATCAGCATGCTTTCCTGATTCCTGGAGAGAAGTAAGTTTAATTCCACTTTCAAAACCTGGGCAGGATCATACATGTTTTTGGGGTTATCATAGTGCTACCCCCACTTGGTATGTGGGGAGTCCTTGAGTGTATATTCAACTACTACATTGTCTGGATTTTAGAATCCAGTCTGCTCCTTGGTCGCTTTCAGTATGGATTCAGAAGACATCATTCTACCTTTGACAATCTGGCTCTCCTGGAAGCGGCTATGCAACAAGCTTTTCTCTAAAGGTACCACTTAAAAGATACGTTTTTGACATTGAGAGCACCTATGATACCACTTAGAGGCACAGTACCCTTGGACAGCTCCATGAATGGAGCTTTCAATGATGTATTCCTGTCTTTATACGATTCTTCTCCTCGCCACATTATTTTAAATACTGAGTTTTGTGATGTCATCTCTGACCACTCTGAACATGTGAACGTTGTTCCTCAAGGTAGTGTTTTAAGTGTGACTGTCTTTTCCATAGCTATTAGTAATGTATCATCGATACTTACAAGTTCTGTCCAGTGTTCTCTGTTGTGGAAGACTTCTTGGTCTTTTTTTCTTCTCCAGTCTTGCAACAACAACAAAAACAACAACATCTCATAATGTTGCAACTGACGATTAGAAGATTGGGAGAATGGGAAGAAGAGAGGAGTTTTAATGTATCAACCAAGATTGTCCATTTTAACAGTTTATTATATGTTTTTAACTTTCTTGCTTGAGGATGAGAGACACTGTTCACAGTTTTTAAGAAACAGTGAGGAATCTTGGGCTCACATTTGATTTTAAACTCACCTTGTTACCACATCTTAGGGACCTGAAAATCCACTACCTAAAATCACCAAATAATTTAAAATATATTACCCACTGTTCATGGAGAACAGATTGTGTATGGATACTCCAGTCTTAAACAGCCTTTGTGTGGTCTCAGTTTGATTATGGAAGCATGGTGACCACTGGTGCCTTTAGAAATAGCCACATACCAAGTCGCTTCACTGGGGCTGGTCACTCATCTTTTAATATCAGGCAGTGACTGCTCATTGTGTGACAGACCTAGAAGATATTAGCAATGCCACATCCCATTGAATGATATTCCACTGCTCTCCACCACTGGAAAGATACGTAGGTTGAAACTTAAATAGTAGCAACACTGCTGTGGAGACACTATGCCATGGAATCTACTACTGTCGCTGATAGCACACGTTGTTGACATATCTACCCTACCTCCAAGCAAATGGACTCGCTCGTCCCGCGTCAACGGCGTGCGCACGATCGAGGGAAACAGTCACCTGTGAGCGAGCGGTCTAACGTAACGGTGTCACTATGTTTTCTAAACAGGAACAACGCAGTTGGATCAAGATTGAATGTGACAGAGGTCGTACAGCATGACAGTGTCATCAAGGTCTTCAAGAGGCGTGCGGGGAATCGGCATTGCCGTACAGAACAGTGGCACATTGGATAAAAGCCTTCAACGAAGGTTGGCAAACTGTGGCAGACATGCATCAGGCAGGTCGTCTTAGCGTCTCTGAAGAAGTGCATGCTGTTGCCGCGTTAGTGGACAGTGATCGACGCCATACGATTCGTGAGCTCGCCTACGAAACCGGATTAGCTTATATAAGACTGTGCTTCGCATCCTGAAGGAACGCCAGGGCTTGCAAAAAATTGCATCACGACGGATTCCGCATGACTTGACGTAAATGCAGAAGTGGATGCGTTGCAACGCTGCTCAGACGCTCTTGGAGCGCTATGAGTGTAAAGAAGAGGCTTTCTTACGCCGTATCGTAGCACTAGATGAGACATGGGCCACATCGTACGAGCCAGCATTGAAACGCCAATCCAACGAATGTCGCCATTGTGGGTCGCCGCGAGTGTCGAAAATGCGACGGACCCCCAGTATGGTGAAAGTTATGGTGATTCTCGTGTGTGACTGTGATGGTGTTAACGCATTAGGTTCCTCCATGGCAGACCGTCAGTGCACAGTATTACTATTCGTTTTTGGAGCATCACCTGCGACCAGCTCTGCGAAAGAATCGGCGACACCTTCTGTGCAACCCACCCATCATTTTGCACGACAATGCCCGGGCGCATACAGCGCTTGCTGTGGCTGCTCTGTGGGACTTGGAAGTACTGTACCATCCACCATACTCCCCGGACTTAAGTCCTTGTGACTTTGATTTGATTCCGAAGATGAAGGAACCACTTCGTGACATTTGCTTCAGAACTGTTCCATAGATTCGACAGGCAGTAGACCGCTCCATTCGCACCATCAACAGAACAGACTCTGCTAACGGTATACTACATCTTCCACATCGCTGGCAACGGGTTCTACACAACGCTGGTGACTACTTTGAAGGACAGCAATGGGTGCAAACATGTAACTCTTTTGTATCGGTTATGAATAAATAGTTGCCACTATTTAAGTTCCAATATTTCAATAATTGACAGCAACCAACGAAGCCCTGTGGGATTTGAGTGAAAGGCTACTTTTTAGAGATGGGTGTTGCTGATTTTAAAGTTTTACACACCCAGTTTGGAGCGGATCTTCACCTTGGCTCCTAAAGAGACCCAGAATTATTTTAGATTTGATGAATTTTAAGGAAGACTGCACTCCAGATTTTACCTTTAAATCTTTATTTTGAAGAATTTTAGGTAGCCAAATAGTGTACATTGATGGCTAAATGTAAGCTGATCCCCTTGGCTGTTCAGTCATATTTCACAGTCAAGTTAATGAGTGACCTTCCCTACAAATACAATTTCTTTACTGCAGAGCTTCCTGTGATCCTAAAGGCAATGGAGCAAAATACGTGCCTTCTGAGAAAAAAGTTTTTCATCTGCTCCTGTTCCCTTACTGCCCTACATGCATTGCAGCAAATGTACTCACCTGGGAAAATGATTCCATTAAACAAGACAAACTACTCTTTCTTCAACAGCATGGGAAGCAGGTATTTTTCTGCTGGGTACCTGGGTATGTGGAAATCTGGGTAAATAAGCAGACAAAGCAGCGAAAGAGGTCTGCAGCGAACACAACATGACATAGCGTACCATCCCCTGCTGCCTGTCATTTCACTGCTGAGTCGGAGAGTTCAACTACGGGAGGAAGAGTGGCTGACCATTAAGGACAATAATCTGTGGTGTGTGGAGCCAACTATCGAGAACAGCATTGTTGATGCCATACAGTTTATCGTATCCTGTATCACACTTCGATAAAAAAATACAGGAATCCAACATTAATAAATTTTTGATAGAAATACACACACACAAAACATCAAATTATTTTGTTGTTGTTACACGTCTGTGATTTTAAATAAAATGATGTAGCTTTAGCTGACACTAACAAACCTTTATTCTAGCCTAAAGATCTCTAACAATGTGCTAGATCCATGGACAAATGGTCTGAACCAAAATGGAATAGTCTCTAAGCAAACTATATAGTACTTCTAACACAACTCTTCTGATCTGTAGTTTTTAGATCCTCTAAACCCACATTTGCTACTGATTTTAAAATAAATTATGTAATACTTTAAGTATCTTTTCAATCCCAACAGACACAACACATACCTGGACTGCTAAACTGTTTATTCAAATCATGCATTCCTGATATCTCCTATAGTGCTGTGCAGTGGCGGATTTAAAAATTTTGCGCCCCTTGGCACACCATATTATATGCGTCCCCCCCCCCCGCCCCCTCCTCCCCAAGAAAACTGTTTTAAATAATAACTTTTACCCGATCACTTCACAATTGCCGTTTTGGGTGGGAGCGCTGTGAGCTGTTTCCGTACTCTGCTATTCGTTGTTCTGAGGGCAGCGTCAGCGGTCTAGTCGCGTTCAATCAAAATGTAATATGGTTCCTGAACTGTACTTGGTGTACGGCAACGGATAACACAAACTTAAAATTGCATTGTGCTAACACATTCTTCTGTCGAAAGACAACAGAAACGAACACAACGAAAATAACTTTTCTTTTATGGCCTAAAAATTCAGCAGAGCGCGTAGGAGACAACGGATTTTTGTTATACATTCACTTTTAATATGTTCTTTTACACGAAACCGCTGGAAATTAAAATAAAAATGTGTTACGACCTAAAAATTGAAGCGAACGTGTCATACATTAGAAATTAATACGTACTTGTACAGAAATGCGTTCAAAATTAAAATTAAACTGTTGTTTTACGATCTAATAACATGAACGTGTAGCAGAGAAAAAAACACGTTCGGTATTAATACGTGAATCTGCAGGAAAGCGTGGGAAATGAAAATGTGTGTGTGTGTGTGTGTGTGTGTGTGTGTGTGTGTGTGTGTTCGAGGTTCACGGGCGCTAAACAGCGGGGTCATCAGCGCCCAAACGCATAAAAACAGGAACACATGCAGTGAAGGGACTAAGACGGACAGCGAACAAGGAGGACGGCTAAAAGAGACAGACCTGACGCAGTTTCAAATCCTCACATACAGAGGCAAAACAAGAGGAGAAGGAACACACGAAAAAGGAAGGGAAACAAGGAAAAGAGAACAGAAACCGAAGGGAAACAAGGAGGTAATCGTGACTGGCTGACCTCTTACCTAAAACCTGGGTGAGCCAGTCACCCAGCAGCACATTAAAACCCTCTCCCTAAAATCCGAGGCAACAAATTGGACAAGACACAAAACCGTAAGACCTTAACTACAGTAGTTGCGTCATCTTGTAAAATAGAGGGCAAATCCGGTGGCAAAGAAACCACCGCCCTCTGGGCAGAGAATAAAAGACAGTCAAGTAAAATGTGGCGGACAGTAATCCGGACGCCACAAGCACTGCAGATTGGGGGGTCCTCCCGCCGGAGTAAAAAGCCATGCGTGAAGGGACTGTGCCCGATGCGGAGGCGAGTGAGGAGAACCTCATCCCGCCTGCATGACTGGTAGGACGTACGCCATGGCCGCGTGGTGGCCTTGACCAGACGCAGCTTATTTTCACCGAGTGCCAGCCACTCCTCTTCCCACTGACGCAGAACGCGAAAACGCAGGAGGGAGGTAACAGCATGGAGGGGGACGGCACATGCAACAACGTGAGGGAGGGAACACGCATCTTTGGCAGCCACATCCGCCAGTTCGTTTCCCCTAATACCCACGTGCCCCGGCACCCAGCAGAAGGAAACCTCCTTCCCCTGCCGTTGCAGGTGGAGTAGGGCATCATGGATGTTCTGGACGACCGTATCCGCTGGGTACAAGTGTTGCATGGTCTGAAGGGCACTCAGGGAGTCAGAACAGATGAGGAACTTCCGACTGGGAACACATCTCATCTGCTCCAATGCCCGCAGGATCGCAAACAATTCGGCATCAAAGATGGTAAACGCCGCAGGAAGCCGTAACTTGACGACTCGATCAGGGAAAACAACAGCACAACCAACAGAGTCCCCCTGTTTAGAGCCATCCGTAAATACTGGTACATGGTCGGGATGCTGGTTTAAAATATCATAAAATAAGGAGGTAAAAACTAACGCAGGAGTGCAGCTCCTCCGGTACTCCGACAAGTCTAAATGGACGCTGGGCCTCTGGAGCAACCAGGGAGGCAGGTGAGTAAAACCTTGTCGTTGGGGGGCCACACGCTCGACACCAAGGGACTCAAGCAAATGCTTGGCACGAATCCCAAATGGTCTCGTTGCCCTGGGACGACTGGAAAAGAGACGTTCCATAGGCGGTCGGGCAACGGTAGGGTACGCAGGGGAGGTAGGACAGGGAAATGAAAATGAAATACAGATTTCGGTGCACAAACTAACAACTAAATACAGACCAACAAATACAGAACTGGATTTGCTATTACACAATTTTACGGACTAGTGTGGAAAAATCAAATTTGTTTTTAATCTAATAGTTAACGTGTAAAGCATTAGGGTTTTTGTAGCTAGATACTGCATAATAAGTGCACGCAAACCTTTAATTCATGTAAGGGCTGAACAGTTTTTACTGCAGCTACTGCTCTCACCATAGCTCTTTCTAACGGTATTAGCAGAGCTTTTACGTATTTATTGACAGAATTGAACTATGTTATTTTTCATCTGAGCGTACTCTCCGATAACGTATATTTCCGCGATAGCAAAACATTTCAGCAGACGCCAAGAATACGCATCAGTTGTAATATACTACAGTATCAGTATGACTTAACAGTACAGCGCCGAGCTGCCTGGGTCATTCGAGTATTGTTTAGCGTCTTCGGCCACGTCTGCACGTAAACGAGGTTTCGTTCCGCGTTCTGCCATCGGCAATTGTAAAATAAACAATTAATACGTAGTTTGTAAATCCAATGAATGTGCTCTAAGTTATAATAAAAATCACATTATAATCTTGAAGTCTTAAAACTAATATGAATAAATAAACTTACCACTCGGCAATGTTTGCGTCTAGCTTTGATGGCAGAAAACTCGTTGATCATATTTTCATAGTTCAGACGATTATCAGTTAGGAGATCGGCTTCGATGTTAAGAATGGACAAGGCATTCAATCTCTCCTCCGACAATTTAGAACGTAGGTGCGATTTCAGTCTTCTAAGAGCCGAAAACGAGCGTTCTGCTGAACAATTTGTAAGTGCCATCCATAGAAATATTCTAAGAGCAATGTCAACATTCTGAAACACGAACTGTAACCTCTCTTTTCGTAACAATTTACTCATTTAGACTGGTATAGCACTAATCTCAGAAGATTTCAAAAGTTCCGCGAAATGTACATATTCACCAGAGAAGGAAGGCTCTAAATCTGTGTCATATGACGCTTGGAGTTTTGCTGCACGTTCAGCAATATCGTCAGGTGAACAGTTCTTAAGGTTACTGAAAACTGTGAAAGAGTTCAACAGTGTTCTACAGCTTTCCTTCCTCCTCAGTAATTCGATATACAAGTTGTCGAGTACTGGGAGAAATGTGTCGACTCTAAATTTTTCCCCTCCAGTCAGAAAAACTTCTTCAGTCCGCTTCTTCGTCTTCATGAAGTTTGCGTTTTCGTGATCTTTTATAGCTGCTTTCATAGTCTATATCAGTCACAATCTCCACGGATTTATTTTCATAATAGTCGAAGATGTCACGATGGATACAATAAATCCTACAAGTGTTCAAATGTGTGTGAAATCTTATGGGACTTAACTGCTAAGGTCATCAGTCCCTAAGCTTACACACTACTTAACCTAAATTATCCTAAGGACAAACACACACACCCATGCCCGAGGGAGGACTCGAACCTCCGCCGGCACCAGCCGCACAGTTCAATCCTACAAGTGATTCATATAATTCATGCACTATTTTAGTATCAATATTTACACTTTGCAATTTCAGATATACACTATTAAATCTTTGGAGTATCTCCTTCCAACTGCCATCATGAATACTGTTTCTGGTCTGCTGAGTTGATACAATAAAGCTGAAGCCTCATTTCGCACACGTGGTTTTTCAAACGTGTTATTGGCAATATGTGTGAGGGCACTGATAACGCTCTCCCAGTTTTCATATAGACTTATACACGCTTCCTCTCTTGCTAACCAACGTATTTTTGACAAACTTTTTACTGTTTTGCTTCCTGGTTCCATGAAAGAAAGAAGTTTATTCCAGCGCTGTGTAGAAGCAGAGAAAAAATTATAAAGGTCTTGGCACTACTTCGAAAAATGAACATGCTTCCTGACGACAGCTTGCAGCACAAGTGCCGACTAAATGCCAAGAATGTACTGCACAAGGCATATAATGCACTTTCGGATTTCGTTCTTTAATGCGAGCCAGCAAAACAGTGTAAATTCCTGACATATTGCTTGTGTTGTCATATGACCGGCCTCTCCAGTTCGTAATATGAATGGAATTTGTAGACAGGGCTTTTACTACAGCCTCAGCTAAGTTTTCGGACTTGTGGCCAGGGTTTGGTAAAAACAGAAGGAAACTTTCAACAGGTTCACCATTCGCGTTCACATATCATAATATGAAAGATAATTGATCAATATGTGAAATGTCTACTATTAAAGAGAAATATTTGGCATGCTTTATTTCACTTATGATAATTTTTTATTCGTTCAGAAAGAAGCTCTATTATTACATCATTGATTGTTGAAGAAAGATAACTTGTATGTCCCTGCCCTGGAGTTCCATATCCTTCAATATGCTCTGCGAGAAAAGGATCAAACTCGGCTATACGTTCAAGAGACATCGTAAGTTGACCATTATGTAATGACTGGAATCTTTCAACGTGACCACGTAGGGGAAGTCCATGACTTGCTAGCTACTTCACCGCTGCAAACACCCTTTTCAACAAACTGCACCATTACATTTTTTCTGTCTCAACATATGTCTCGAAATGGTTGTCTATTGTTCCAAGTGACCTTTTCCTTGTTAAGAGTGATAACTCAGAATTTTTGTGTTCAAGTGAATCTGCAATACCATTAGTAGCAATCGCGGCCTTGCCTCCGAACAATTTACATGGTGCACAAGAAACAGCACCGGTGCTACAGGAGTATACTAGAAAATCACGCAGAGTTGATTCACCATTTAAAATTTTACGGTGAAATACACTTTTGTTCAAATATCTGGTTTTATCATCTAATGATCTTCTTGAATTATAAAAATTGCCGTTACAATTTTGATTAATGCCACATTGTAAGGGGATGTCGATTGTTGATTGACGCACCATTCTCCAGGATCATCACTAACGAGGTTATTTCTTTTTGTAATGCCTGACTCGACTCTTAGTTTTTCGGGAAACTCGAAATAAGGAACAATTTTCTTTTCTTCATTTACAACTTTTGTTTTGTCTGTATTTACTTCTTTTACAACAGCTGCAGTGCCAGAAATATCATCCGTACTACTTGATCTCCTAGTCGAACCAGAAACATTTTTTGCGAAAAATTTATCTACTCTGCCAAGCGTTTTTACAACATTGGCGTCTCGTTCTCGCCTTCCCTTCAATAATTTCCGAAATTCCGCCCCACTTAATTTTGTACGTTTGCTTTATTTCCTGTTATTCATGTTAAGGTACTTACAAAATTGTCAACCAAAAGTCAAAACAAAAGCAAAAAAATTGAAAGAAAGCAACACTGTATCCAGTTCCAATCGTACTACACCACACATGAGCACAAAGCGTTTTACTTCAAACACGGCACACGAACACAAAGATTTTTCCTTTAAATACGGTGCATCGCTGTCCAACTCGGATTACTCGACATAACTGTGCTATGAAAGAACGACAATGCAGAATAATTTAATTTCATTGTTGCCTGTTTCTCTGTTATTAGTGAACAGTAGAAGCACACCTGCCGGCTGGAATTCGTCTCATAAAGAAAACGGGACACGGTAGTTCCTTTTTGGGCTACCGTTCCCCGCGTCGCTGGAATTTTAGGTGGGAGGCAAATATGTTCTGAATATTCTTGACACTGTCTTTCAAATTTAAAAAGCAAATGTTTTTGCAATTTATTGCAGTGAGGTATGCTGGATCGTCTTTATCCCACTTATTCTTAGACCATTGTAGCGGTTTCTGTGGGCAGAAAAGACACGACTACAAAGCTTTAAGTAGTATCGTTGGAAGTTGGTGTGGTGTGTTGTCATTTGTGTGAACACTGCTGTTATGTCTACACGCAAGTGCACCTTTTGTTCCAACATAAAATAAAAATAACCTTTCCTCAAAGAGAAAAAGCTTAGTTAAGAAGTTTAATACAAAATTTGCAATGCCACATACTATTCGATTGCACAGAGTAGGAACTTCGATATCGTGCAGGCTGCAGCACCATAAGTAAGACAAACAAAAGTTGGTTTCTTCTTCTTTTTTCGCAAAAAAGTTACTAAGTAAATAAATAAATAATATTATGAGAAGAAAATTTGCTACTCACCTTATAGCAGAGATGCTGAGTCGCAGATAGGCATAACGAAAACATTTTCACACGTAAAGCTTTCGGCCAATGGCCTTTGTCAACAATAGAAGACCCCACCCATGAAGCATGGGGAGGATGTGATGTCGTCGTGTCGTATAATAAGGCGTCCGCATCTCAAAAAAGCTGCCACCGATTGATTACCTGTGTGATCAACTTCCATGGTGTTTGAGGGTCAGGCGAAATCTAGGTCCTCAGCGGACACCAGAATCTCCACCTCATCCACAAACGCAGACTGTAGTGTCGGCAGACTTGCCAACACTACGCACACTAATTGAAAGAGGCGGCCAAGATGCACGCGCTAACTCACGAAGGATGGAGTGAGGTCTGAAACAGGATAAGTAATGAATGCTAAAAAGAAAAGTACGTAGCTCCTTGAATACTTAACTTTTAATCCATCCTTTATATACATCGTTCTTCATGAGACATCTGGAGATTGTGGCGATACAAGTGAGACTCTTTAGATACAAGCTATCTAAGGCTAATGGCGCCTTGCTAGGTCGTAGACATGGACTTAGCTGAAGGCTATTCTAACTGTCTCTCGGCAAATGAGAGAAAGGCTTCGTCAGTGTAGTCGCTAGCAACGTCGTCGTACAACTGGGGCGAGTGCTAGTAAGTCTCTCGAGACCTGGCTTGTGGTGGCGCTCGGTCTGCGATCCTGACAGTGGCGACACGCGGGTCCGACATGTACTAATGGACCGCGGCCGATTTAAGCTACCACCTAGCAAGTGTGGTGTCTGGCGGTGACACCACACAGACCTTGTAGGTTTCGGTGGGGTGTGTGCCACCGCAAGTTCCTTGGTCTTAGAGGTCTTGGTTGGTTGGTTCGTGGGATTGAAGGGACCAGTCTGCTACGGTTATCGGCCCTTTTTCCAAAACTTCAAACACCAACACAGAATAAAAACGAACACTGGAGAAGACAACAGACGACACAGGACAAGAGAGACTTAGACAGAGACCAGCCAAAAGGAATTAAACAGTGGTTGGCCGACCATAGAGAAAAAAAGGAAAATCCAACCACCTAGAAACACACTAAAAAAAATAACCAGTCTAAAATCGTAGGCCGAAGGCCAGACTCAAAACAAAAGAATGACAAACACTCAGATTAAGTAATAAAAGCCCCCTGCCCGAATAAAACGCAAAACTAAGCCTGCCATGGCAGTGTCGTCTGGTAAAAAGACAAGGAGCGTATCAGGCAGCGCAAATTCCTGCCTAAGCACAGCTAAAAGGGGACATGCAAACAAAATGTGGACCACCGTCAACACCGCCCCGCAGTGACATAGAGGCGGGTCCTCACTGCGTAGTAAATACCTGTACGTCAGCCGGGTGTGGCCAATGCGGAGCCGACAAAGGACAACTGAGTCCCTGCGAGTGGCTCGCATGGATGACTGCCACACAGTTGTCGTCTCCTTGATAGCACGGAGTTATATGGTGTGGTCAGATCGCGCCATTCAGCATCCCAAAGAGTGAAAACTTTGCAGCGTAAGACTGCTCGCAAATCAGTCTCCGGGACCCCAATGTCGAGAGACGGTTTACTGGTGGATTGTTTGGCCAGGCAGTCCACGTGTTCATAGCCGGGTATCCCAACATGGCCTGGGGTCCACACAAAGACCACAGAGTGGCCCCACTCCTGGATAGCCATCACCAGCGGAGAGCGAATGAAACACTGGACGATAGCTCGTAAACCGCTCAGGAAGACGCTACAGATAACGAAGGACTCACCTGAGCAGGAGCGGATACACTCTAGGGTACGAAAGATGGCGACCAGCTTAGCAGTGAAAATGCTGCAGCCAGAGGGCAATGAGTGTTAGTCATAATGGTCCCCTAGAGTGAGAGCATAACCGTCACGACCAGCAACCATCGAACTGTCAGTGTAAACAACGCCAGAGCCCTGATACATGGCAAGGATGGAAAGAAAGCGGCGGCAGGCCTCCGGAGGGAGAGAGTCCTTCGGGCCCTGTGCCAATTCAGGCCGAAGGCAAGGGTGGGACACACACCACGGGGGTGTATGCAGAGGGGCCCGGAAAGGAGGTGGAAGAGGGAAAACCCCAAGCACAGAGAAAAGCTCTCTGACACAGACCGGCGCCCCAGCTGGTGTGGCTCAAACATTGCAGAGCATTAAGATGCCGCCAACACATCTGTTTAAGCTCCCGAATATGAGGAAGCCAAATCAATCGGGCATCAAAAACCACACCCAAGAATCGATGTGTCTCCACCACAGCAAGACGTTCGCCAGCAAGTAAAGCCATGGCTCAGGGTGAACTGTTTGTCACTGGCAGAAATGAATAACGCAGGTCTTGGCAGCTGAAAACTGGAAGCCATGCACTACAGCCCAAGACTGCGCCTTGCGGATAGCGCCCTGCAGCTGAAGTTCAGCAGCTGCTAAGCCAATGGAGCTATAGTAGAGGCAGAAGTCGTCAGCATACAAGGAAGCTGATACAGACGTTCCCACCGCCACAGTGAGCCCATTAATTGCAATTAAAATCAGGCAGACACTTAAGACAGATCCCTGTGGTACCCCATTCTCCTGAACTCAGGGGGAACTATGCCTACGACCAGCTGATTGTGTGCACTTGTGCCACTGTCGGGCGTCAGCCTTCCCGCTTGTGGAAACCTGGGAAGGGAGGGACCCAAGGGACCCCTTGCGAGCGAGAGAAGCTGAAGAAGTTGCATGCTGCTGCAGCTTAGAAGCGGGGACGGATGTCCCTGATGGGTGGGGGGGGGGGGGGTGTTGCTCCCGAGGTAGGTAGTGCAGGAGCAACAGGGGGTATAGTGGCCCCTACGGGCAAGGGGGCATGTGATGTACGGTTCACCAATCCGACTGGAAGTCGCGGAACAGATGGGGCTCACACAGTTGCCGTTGCAGCAGCATAGGAGGAAGTCATTCACACAGGATGTAGTCGTTCATATTTCCTCTTAGCCTCAGTATAGGTCAGTCCGTTCAGGGACTTATATTCCATGATTCTGAGTTCTTTCTGTAAGATCCTGCAGTCTGGTGAGCAAGGTGAATGATGCTCTCCGCAGTTGACACAGATGGGAGGCGGGGCACATGGAGTATTGTGATGTGATGGGCGTCCGCAATCTCGACATGTGAGGCTGAGAGTACAGCGGGAAGACATATTGCTGAACTTCAGTACTTAAAGCACTGCATCGCTGGAGGGATATAGGGCTTGACGTCACAATGGTAGACCATCACCTTGACCTTCTCCAGTAATGTATCACCGTCAAAGGCCTAGATGAAGGCACCGGTAGCAATGATTATCCTTCAGACCCCGATGAACGCGCCAGATGAAAACACCTCGGCACTCTAAATTGGTGCGCACCTCGTCATCATACTGCAAAAATGGTCCCTAATGTAAATAATACTCTGGACCATATTTAAACTCTTATGGGGTTTGATGGTAATAGGAACATCCCCCAACTTGTCACAAGCAAGTAACCTTCGTAACTGGGCAGAGAATGCCGTTTTTATCAGTACTGACCCAGAGAGCATTTTGGACAAGCCCTCCACCTCCCCAAACTTGTCCTCTAAATGTTCTATGAAGAACTGAGGCTTTGTGGACATGAAAGACTCCCCATCAGCTATCGTACAAACTAGGAATTACTGTCGCTGCAATCCTGAGACTTACACTGCTCCCACAGTGTGGCCAGGGAGGGGAACGTTTTCGGATCGTATTTCTGGGCTTGAGCTTTAAATTAAGCCCGAGAATGCTTAGAGACTGCTGGCGGCTGGCCACCAGCGAGAGAAAATATACCACATTTCATTGCGCGTCACCCGAGCTGATGCCACCCACTCTGACCAAGAGCCCTCCCCACGGGTGCCACCCAGCCTCAGAAAGGGCCACCTGGCAGGATGGCCATTGGCGGGAGTCCCAATGCCCCAGGGAGATAGGCATCTACTCCTTGGCATACATGGGGAGTTAACAGCGCAGACATCAGCAGAGAGATCCCTGTATTGTCAGGGGGCTACAACCAACAGGGTACATGGCGGCCCCACCACAATGGACTGGCTACTGTGCTGTATATTAGGTGGCAAGTAGTCCATGGTCGTCGTCTGTGCAGAAAGTTGCACTGCTCATTGCATGGCAGAAGGTGCACACAGAAATGTATCCACGTCCAAGAGATGGAGAGCGGGCAGTACTGCAATGCAACGATGAATAAGGTGGTGAAGGTCACAACGCACGATGGACACAATGCACCAAGTTAGGCGCCCTTCACCAATTGGCTTGCTCTTCGGAATAATTTTGAGATATGGAGGTCAAACCCTACAGGGGACCATCACATAAGGGCCGAAATGTTTGAGACTCCTTTTAGTCGCCTCTTACAACAGGCAGGTTCCCTGTGTTCTCAGGGGGCTACAACCAACAGGGTACATAGCGGCTCCACCACAATGGACTGGCTACAGTGCTGGATATTAGGTGCAAGTAAGTCCATGGTCTTCGGCTTCTCAGAAAGCGACACTGCACCATCTGTGGTGGAAATCGTACCCATTAATTTTTCCACACCCAAGAGATGGAGAATGAGCAGAACTGCAATGCAACAACAAGAAGGTCTCAATGCACGATGGACACAATGCACCATGCAAGGCACCCTTCCCCAATTGGCTTGCTCTTTGGAAGAATTTGGAAGTATTGAGGTCAAACCCTACAGGGGACCATTACATAAAGGCCAAAAAGTGTGAGACTCCTTTTAGTCGCCTCTTATGACAGGCAGGAATACCACGGGCCTATTCTCTCCCCTGAACCTGCAGGGGGAGTCACACAGATAAAGGAGAAAGCTTTTCTAAGTTCCAGCAGTGTCACACAGATAATATATTTATTTTTGAAACAACGGTATGTTCTTGCTACCATGCTCTCAACTGCTTTGACTGTAGAAAGGCTGGACCTGAAACCATACAGTAAAGAGCTGAATATATCATTAGATTCAAAATATGGACTCATTTGTTTATGCATGCAGTATTCTATTATTTTTGATATTATGACTATAAGTGACATAGGTCGATAGTTACCTGGAGTTGCTATATCTTCTTTCTTATGTACTGGTTTAACTACAGATATTTTCACACATTCTGGATTAGTACCTACATTTAATATTTTAGTGATTAGTTTAGTCAGTGGTATTACAATAATCTCTAATGATGTTTTTGTCAACAGTATGTTAGATCCTAATGTTTCTTCCTTCCTACATTGCAGTTGCTAGTAATTCAGTTGCCTGTTAGTGAATATTCATTTATGAATTATTTATTGTATGTAGCAACCATAATGATGTTACTTTATGTGCATATTGTGGAATAATAAAAATATATAAAGATTATGACATTCCTCACATATATTGTCTACATTTATCAAAGATTGTGAGCCACAAAAATAAAATTCTATGAGATCTGATGTGAACACTGCACAAATACAGTATGGTTTAATGTTTTCATATAGGAAGAGTCAATTGCTAATGTACCAATATGTTGTGACACATTATTGAAAATTACAGAACATTTTTTTGCAATCTACTGGAATTATAGTGTGCTGAGTATTCATATAAAATGTTTTTTGTTTTGTAAATTTTATTCCTTTTTGTTTTGAATGGGATACTCTAAATGTGGAACATAATGAAACACAGTTCCACCAGTTACAATAATTTCAGTTCACTTTCCTTCAAATGATACATTCTGGATCATATTGCTCCATGAAAGGTAGTAATTTGTTTTTTCATCCTAATTGTATCCTTTACAGATTAGCATAAATTAAGTTAAAACCTGAAACTAAGTTAACATTATAAAAAATCAATTGCCTGGATTGCTTAGTTGGGCAGGCTTACAAGCTAAAGAAACAGAATTACTCAAAAAATTTTCATTTGGTTTCCAAAATGGCTGGTCTAATTTCAAAAGTGAAACTTGACGCTATCTTCTTCTATGCTGCAAATTTTTGGATGTATAAGGGTGGTCAGAAATAGTCTGAAAAGCTTATAAGGGTGTTGCAGGATAGATTATGTTGACAAATAGTTGTTAAGAAAAAATTTAAAGTGCTGCACTATTTTTGAGTTATTTAGCATTGGAGTTAGCCATTTAAGTTGGTTGTTGGTCATGTAAATTCAGGCAACCCACCAGGTTCATTTAGTGTCAATTGTTCTCTTGGTGTATGTGATGGTGCGTGAAAGTGCTTAGCCTTTGACTTAGGTATGATTCTTGTTACCATCTTATGTAAGTTTTTGTACTGCTCTCTTGTTCTGTTTTAGGAAACCAGATGAAGAACATGTCTGGCATTATTGTCTCTGGTGAGCCAGTTTGACTTGTGCTAACTTCAATACTAATCAACTCCAAAACAGTGCAGCATATCAATTTATTTTATTTTATTTTATTTTATTTTTTTAATAATTGTTCCTCAGCACATCCTATCCTTCAACACTTACAAACTTATTAGATTGTTTCTGAAAACCCTGCATAGTCACTTTGAGACATTTGACAGAACTAGCTGTGGTACAATACAGCTTTAGTAAAACCACTATTAACTGTACAAAACTAATATTCAGTGCTGTTCTTGGATAGAAGCTCTATGATCAGTACATTAATTTACTTGGAAATATTTACTATGGCTATGACTGTCAGCCATTGAAAACTGTTCTCAGAAAAGAAATTAAGTCATTTTCCACAATAGAAAATTAATTATAAACTCTTTTCCAGGATGTATATATGATAAATTCATGCCCACATCATCATACGCAGTTCTCAAATTTATGTTCAGGAACTGCAGAACCATATGATTACAAACAAGATATTCCAGTTCTAAGTCACCACACAGGTTTGTGGTACCAAAATTTCTTCTGTGCTTTGTGTCACGAAGAGCAGGACAACTTGGTGCCAGTGACACTTCACTTTGAATGTACCAGAAATCTGACATCAGACCAGGTAAATCATAAAAGTAGACCTATATTAGTGAACAAATTATGACATACAGTACTTCACCAGGTTTTCATACTATTGCATTGTAAGGAATGAAAAGAACATCTATCCACTGATTTGTTCGCATATCATATTCAGTAAGTTCCATTATGAGGGAACCTCTCAGGGACATAGAACAAGTCAAGATGAATATTACCACAGTGATAAAGAAAGAATAAATTGCTCCCATATGCAATATCAAGAAACAATTATTAATAATGGCACATAATTTATGATAAATAATAAGCAGATAGACCACTACTTTGAAATGGCTGCTGTACTATCTAACTGCCACCATCTGTTACTATACATATTAAAACTATGAGAATGTACTTATTATTGTCTAGAATTAACAGATATTATCCATTAATGACATAAAAAGGAAAATTAACTGGAGAAAACTATCAGATTATGAGATGGAATTGTTTTTTAGTTTTTAGCATTTTACTGTTCCCATTTTTTTTCTTTCTTCCAAAAATAGGTCATATGATAATGAGTTTTTAAGAAGACTAAATCAGTTCTGATACCAACTGTGTGACCTAAAGCCATAACAAATATAATGAAATAATTTAACAAATCATGAGACATAATAGCTGGGCAGGAAATGAAATATTAATACAGCTGATGGATACATAAAAAAGTAAAAGTGACAGCACTAGCCTAGCATTCATGACTATTAGTTTCTTTCTTAGGGAGGGTGGGGGGATGGGTTAGGGAAAGCTAAAACGAAAGGGCAGAACACTCAGATCCGAAGATGATAGGAACCCACCCGTTGTGAGGTCTGAATGACCTGTGTTTACATCCTTCTTCCTCATGGAAGGAACTAATAGTTATGAAATCTGAGTGTTTCATGTACTTTTATGCATGTTTCAAATGGCTCTGAGCACCATGGGACTTAACATCTGAGGTCATCAGTCCCCTATGCATGTTTGTCAGCAGTGCTAAAATATTTGCCTAATTATGATCTAGCACATGACCATTAATATATTGTTAGTGGCTCATCTACTGATGTAGGGACCTGGCTGTACACCTTGCATTGTGCCCATAAGAAATTCTTTAAGTAAGAATCAGGTATCATAAGGCAGATGGAAATAGAAACTAAATAAATAAAATGGGAATGATCAGTTAGGACAAAAATATGAGTTGTAATAAAAAAGTAATGGGAATTTATGTTTCTCTTAAATAGAAACTAAATAAATAAAATGGGAATGATCAGTTAGGACGAAAATATGAGTTGTAATAAAAAAGTAATGGGAATTTATGTTTCTCTTAAATAATCTTTAGTTATTCATCAACATCAACATCGACTTTGACCTTTTCAAAGTACTCCCCCTCAGATAAAGGCCTAATACACTTGTGCCAGCTCTTTTTCCACTCTTGAAAACATTTCAGGGACTCACTTCTTGTTACGCTATTCAGCTTCTTCAGAAATCCTATTTTTATCCTGTATATTGGGGCAAAATGATGTCCTTTCATGGTTTTCTTCAGTCTTGGGAAAAGAAAGAAGTTGCAGGGGGCCATGTCTGATGAATACAGTGCCTGGGGCAACGTACTAGTTTTGTTTTCTTGCCAAAACAATCATGAACAGGAATTGAGGCATGAACAGAAGCTTTATTGTGATGTAATTTCCGAAAGTGGTTTTGTCACAGTTCCGGTTGTTTCCTTTGGATTGATTCACGAAAGTGGCACATAACTTTGAGGTGTTATTCCTTACTGACTGTATGACTATAAGGCAGGAACTTATGATGAACTATCCCAATGTAATAAAAAAATAGTGACAAGAACCTTCACATTTGATCGAACTTGTCAAATTTTTTTGGTTTGGCTCTTCAGGCAGTTTCCAATTGGGGCAGTTGGCCCTTGGTTTCTACATTGTACCCATATACCTGTGTTTCATCACCTGTTGTAACCTTCTTTAGATGCCAACATCTTCAGCAACCCCTCTGATAATTTTCTTTACTTCTTTCACATTGTAATGCAGATTAGTTATCATCTCCAATGCCTTCTCAACTCTCTTTGATATGTTTATACTACTTGTAAACTCTTGTCTTACTCATAGCAGATTTGCCAAAAGCCACACTCAGCTTTTGAATTTGATGCTGCACTTTATTCCATATTTCAAGCAAAATTTAATGCAAATTCTTTGATCCATCTTTTTTGAAAGTACAAATCTGCTAAGTGGTCAAAAACACATACAGCCTTTTTGACTGTCAACAATAAACTGAATACTCAAAACAACTGAAAATGCAGGTATACATCAGCAACATTTGTACCAACAAGATAAAAAAATAATTAAAAAAATTAAAAATTGGGTTATAAAGCCCACGAAATTAAAAATTTTCATTGTGTACTTTTTGGTCAAACCTCATATACTCTGACACCAGACCTATGCACAATATTGGCTTTTATTTATCTCAGAGAAACAAGTTATCTGAAATGGTGGTTCTATAGTTGTGATAATAAATGACAATTAAGTATGAATCAAAATAGTAGGGCAGTTACAGCATAGTTCAGTGCATTTACTCATTAATATAAACAAAATCTCATATATAACCAGTTTACAGAAGTTTGAGAAAGATTCTGAAAGTGAAGTTCAAAACAGTGTGAAACACTTTCGTAGGATTGCTATCAGTTACACTGAAAGAGTAAGTCCAACTACAGCATAACATACTATCATAAGCAGATCCTAAGCTGCTCAAGACCTCATCCCCTTAACTGGCAGCAAATAAAAGACCACCAACATGCTCTGCTCACTACATTCTCAACGAATCGCATGGTTACTATTGTAGTCACCACAGCTCATAATTTCTGTACTACTTTTGTAGTGTTCTTCAATAGTTATTCACATTTTTGGGTTAAATATTCCATACACATATATATAAAACACATACATTCCATTGGTGTGCAGACTAAATATATATATCTTTTTCTTATTATGTTAACTAAAAAAGATTTTTACCTCATAACTCAGAACTACTGGATCTAAGTCAAACTAAGTGCTCCCTTCTTCTTGATGCTGAAGTATTTTCTAATCAGTCAGTCTTAAACATAATATTGTATTATTAAAAACTAAGAATACCAGTATTTACAACCTGACTTTTTAGTGTAACTGTAGAGAATGGGTGTTCCTTACAGTAAAACAATTTTGTCTTTTACACTCAAGCACCACAGAAACTTGTATAGGCATGCAATTTCAGATACAGAGATAAACATGCAGAATATGGTGCTGAGCTCGACAATGCCTATATAAGACAACAAGTGTCTGGTGCCGTTGTTAGACTGGTTACTGCTGCTACAATGGCAGCTTATCAAGATTTCAGTGAGTTTGAACGTGGTGTTATAGTTGGCACACAAGCAATAGGACACAGTGTCATGAATTCGGGATTTTCCCATACAACCATTTCATGAGTGTAGCATGAATATCAGGAATCCAGTAAAATCTGTTTAGCGCCCTCCGCCATAAATCATCATCATCATCATCTAGTAAAACATCAAATCTTCAC
This sequence comes from Schistocerca nitens, assembly GCF_023898315.1. Taxonomy (NCBI): domain Eukaryota; kingdom Metazoa; phylum Arthropoda; class Insecta; order Orthoptera; family Acrididae; genus Schistocerca; species Schistocerca nitens. Next base: position 388,301,499 of record NC_064620.1, read on the forward strand.
CATCACTGTGGCTGGAAAAAGATCCTGCAAGAACAGGACCAATGGTGACTGAAGAGAATTGTTCAGCATGACTGAAGTGCAACCATTCTACAAATTGTTGCAGATTTCAGTGCAGGGCCATAAACAAGTGTCAGCATGTGAACCATTCAATGAAACTTCATCGAAATGGGCTCCTGGAGCCGAAGGCCCACTTGTGTACCCTTGATGACTGCATGACACAAAGTTTTATGCATTGCCTGGGCCTGTCAACACTGACATTGGACTGTCGATGAATGGAAACATGTTGATTGATCAGACAAGTCTTATTTAAGATTGTATTATGCGGTTGGAAATGTATGGGTATGGAAACAACCTCATGAATCCATGGACCCTACATGTCAGTAGGGGGCTGTTGAAGCTTGTGGAGGCTTTGTAATGGTGTGGAGTGTGTGCAGTTGGAGTGACACAGGACCCTAGATATGTCTAGATATGACTCTGACAGGTGACTCCTATGTAAGCATCCTGTCTCATCATCTGCATTCTTTCATGTCCATTGGGCATTCGGACAGATTTGGGCAATTCCTGCTGGACAATGTGACACCTGACACATCCATAATTGCTACAGAGTGGCTCCAGGAACAATCTTCTGAGAATAAACAGTTCTGATGGCCACCAAACTCCCCAGACATGAACATTATTGAGCATATATGGGATGCCTTGCAACGCACTGTGCAGGAGATATCTCCACCCCCCTCGTACTCTTACAGATTTATGGACAGCCTAGCATGATTCATGGTGACCAGCACTGCCATGTCACGTTGCAGCACTCCTGAGTGCTCACGGGGGCCCTACATGATATTAGGCAGGTGTATCAGTTTCTTTTGCTCTTCAGTGTATATCCCTGTCTTGTTCTCATCTCAATGAGATATAATTTGAAATTTCATGGCAGATTAAAACTGTGTGCCAGACCAAGACTCGAACTTAGGACCTTTGCCTTTTGCAGGCAAGCACTGTACCAACTGAGCTATCCAAGCCAACTCACAACCTGTCCTCACAGCCACAATTCTGCCAGTACCTTGTCTCCTACCTTCCAAATTTCACAGAAGCTCTTCTGCAAAACTTGGAGAACTTGCACACCTGGAAGAAAAGATATTGTGGAGACATGGTTTGGACACAACCTGTGGGATTTTTCCTGAATGAGATTTTCACCCTGCAGTGGAGTGTGTGCTGATGTGAAACTTCCTGGCTGATTAAAACTGTGTGCCGGACCAAGACTATGGCACACAGTTTTAATCTGCCAGGAAGTTTCATATCAGTGCACACTCCACTGCAGTGTTAAAATCTCATTCTGGGATATAATTTTTTTGTGTAAATGTGTGTAAACATTAATATCTTTTGGAAAACAAGTTTTGTAGGCAATTAATAATAACATTAGTCATATGTGTACCATTTGGCCTGTGGAAATGCATCATATTTCTATCACTAGTTCAGTGGCATATTCAGACTGGCTGTAGCTCACCTGGAACTGACTTTGGTATTTTCTGATGAGTATTTCAAATATTTACATATTGTTTTTGAGAGATTCTTGCCACACTGGGCTCACTTGTGAGGGGTCACACAAACTGGATGCTCAGTGGATTAAGGATATCCAGGCAGGGTGCTCACTACTGGCTGCCACCAACCTTGGCTGGCTTGCTACCAAATCTCCCTAAACTATTTCAACCATGGTACATTGGCTAGCAGCGGGATCTAAATTCACACCCTCTTTGAACGAACAATATATACACAATAATACATGATACCTTCTACTTGTAATATCATAATCAAACATACTAATACCACCACTTAATAATTGCTAAGGTTGGTTAGTTGGTTTGTGGGATTGAAGGGAACAGACTGCTATGGCCATCGCTCCCTTTTTCCAAAAAATTTTAACACCCACAAAGAAGAAAAACGCACAATGGAGACGAAAAGAGACGACACAGGACAAGAAAGACTCAGACAGAGACCAGACAAACGGAATTAAAATCACACAGAGTGTGACAGTGGTTGGCCGACCATAGAGACAAAAAAGGGAAAAGCCAACCACCGAGAGACACATTAAAAACTCAGGCTAAAACCGTAGCCCAAAGGCCAGACTCAACACAAAAAAGACAAACACTTAGATTAAGTGATAAAAGCCCCTGCCTGAATAAAACGCAAAACTAAGCCTGCCATGGCAGTGTCATCTGTTAGAAGGGCAGGGAGAGTATCAAGCAGCGCAAATGTATGCCTGATCACAGTTAAAAGGGGACAGGCAAACAAAATGTGGACCACCATCAAAGCCACCCCACAGCGACATAGAGGCGGGTTCTCATGGCTCAGTAAATATCTATGTGTCAGGTGGGTGTGGCCAATATGGAGCCGCCAAAGGACAACAGATTCCTTGCGAGAGACCCGCATGGATGACTGCCACACAGTCCTCGTCTCCTTGACAGCACAGAGTTTATATGGTGTGGTCAGATCGCGCCATTCAGTGTCCCATAGCGCGAAAAACTTTGCGGCGTAAGACTGCTCGCAAATCAGTCTCCGGGAGGCCAATGTCCAGAGATGGTTCACTGGTGGCCAGTTTGGCCAGGCGGTCAACATGTTCATTGCCCAGGATGCCGACATGACCAGGGCTCCACACAAAGACCTTAGAGCGGCCGCAACGGGCAAGAGTATGGAGGGACTCCAGCACAGCCATCACCAGACGAGAGTGACCGAAGCACTGGTCGATAGCTCATAAACTGCTAAGGGAGTCGCTACAGATAACGAAGGACTCACCTGAGCAGGAGCGGATATACTCTAGGGCACAAAAGATGGCGACCAGCTCAGCAGTGAAAACGCTGCAGCCAGCCGGCAATAAATATTGTTCGTAATGGTCCCCTAGAGTCAGAGCATAACCGACACATCCAGCAACCATCGAACCGTCAGTGTAAACAACGCCAGAGCCCTTATACGTGGCAAGGAGGGAAAGAAATCGGCGGAGGAAGGATTCTGGAGGGACTGAGTCCTTCGGGCCCTGTGCCAATTCGAGCTGAAGGCAAGGGCGGGGCACACACCACGGTGGTGTACGCAGAGGGGCCTGGAAAGGAGGTGGAAGAGGGTAAACCTCAAGCCCTGAGAGAAGCTCTCTGACTCGGACCACGGTCATACAACATGACATGGCCCGACGGTCTGGGAGATGGACGACTGACTGAGGGAACAGGAGACGATAATTAGGATGCCCGGGCAAGCTAAGAACATGTGTAGCATAAGTCACCAGGAAGTGTGGGCGCCGTATCTGAAGCAGGGGGACACCCGCCTCCACAAGTAAGCTGTTCACAGGGCTGGTCAGGAAAGGGATATTATGGGGATATTAGTGTTTAACGTCCCGTCGACAACGAGGTCATCAGAGTCGGAGCGCAAGCTCGGTTGAGGGAAGGATGGGGAAGGAAATCGGCCGCGCCCTTTCAAAGGAACCATCCTGGCATTTGCCTGAAGCGACTTAGGGAAATCACGGAAAACCTAAATCAGGATGGCCAGAGACGGGATTTAATCGTGGTCTGGAAAGCACCAGTGGCGAGTCGTATCCTGCTGTGAAGGATTGGGTCCAGCACCTGCAACGCAGAAGGAGATGCTGAACCATAATCCAGGCTCCCATAATCCAGACGGGACTGGATTAACCCCTGGTAGAGCCGTAAGAGGGTAGAGCAGTCGGCGCCCCAGCTGGTGTGGCTCAAGCATCCCAGAGCATTAAGATGCCGCCAACACATCTGTTTAAGCTGCCGAATTTGTGGGAGCCAAATCAAGAAGTTCGCCGGCAAGATAAAGCTGCGGCTCAGGGTGAACTGTTCGTCACCGGCAGAATAGCATAATGCATGTCTTGGCAGCCGGAAACTGGAAGCCATGCGCTACAGCCCAAGACTGCCCCTTGCATATAGCACCCTGCAGCTGACGTTCAGCAGCTGTAATGCCAATGGAGCTATAGTAGGGGCAGAAATCGTCAGCAGACAAGAAAGCTGAGACAGACGTTCCCATCGCCGAGCAAGCCCGTTAATTGCAATTAAAAACAGGCAGACACTTAGGACAGATCCGTGTTGTACCCCATTCTCCTGAACTCTGGAAGAACTATGGGAGGCCGCGACCCGCACGCGGAAGGCACGATGCGACAGAAAATTTCGTATGAAAATCGGCAGCGGACCCAGAAGACCACACTCATGAAGCATAGAGAGGATCTGATTGCGCCATGTCGTATCGTATGCCTTGCGCATGTCAAAAAGACAGCGATGAGGTGCTGCGGCGGGCAAAGGCTGTACGTATGGCTGACTCCAGGCTCACCAGATTGTCGGCGGCAGAGCGGCCTTTACGGAACACACCCTGAGATGGAGCCACGAGGCCCGGAGACTCGAGTACCCAACTCAACCGCTGGCTCACCATCCGTTCGAGCAACTTGCAAAGAACGTTGGTGAGGCTAATGGGGCGGTATCTGTCCACCTCCAAAGGGTTCTTGCCAGGTTTCGAAACGGGGATAACAATGCTTTAACGCGATTGCGGCAGAAACTCACCCTCGACCCGGATACGGTTGTAAAGGTCGAGGAGGCGTCGCTGGCAGTCCACAGAAAGGTGTTTCAGCATCTGACAGTGGATGCGATCTGGCCCAGGAGCTGTATCAGGGCAAGCGGCTAGGGCACTGCGAAATTTCCACTCACTGAATGGAGCATTGTAAGAATCTGGGTGGTGGGTGCGAAACGAAAGGCTCCGACGTTCCATCCGTTCTTTAATGGAGCGAAAGGCCTGGGGGTAATTCGCAGAAGCGGAACTCATAGCAAAATGCTCTGCCAAGCGGTGTGCAATGACGTCGGAGTCAGTACAAACTGCGCCATTCAGTGAGAGCGCAGGGACGCTGACAGGGGTCCGGTAGCCGTAGACGCGTCGAATTTTGGCCCAGACCTGCGATGGAGTGACATGGAGGCCAATGGTGGACACATACCGCTCCCAGCACTCCTTCTTGCCTTGGCGGATAAGGAGGCGGGCCTGCGCACACAGCCGTTTGAACGCGATAAGGTGGGCTATGGAGGGATGTCGCTTGTGACGCTGGATCCACGGTGCGTGTATAGCGTGGAGCGTTGCTAATGATTTGTAGCACCTTGTTCTGTATGATCTGCAGGCGGCGCAGTCGTGTGGGAGCTGCATATCCCCAGACGGGAGCTGCGTACGTCATCAGAGGTCTAATCAGTGTCATGTATAAGGACCTCGACACCCTCCTATTCAGTGTGCTTTCCCTGTTGAGCATTGGGTAGAGCTGTTTGAGCCTCGTGTGCGCTCGGTTGGCAACGTATTCGATGTGGTCCCCCCATGTAAGTTTCCGGTCCAGCCAGACACCAAGGTATCTGACTTTCTCTCGGAAACGTAAGCTGCGCGACATCACCATCTGGTGCAAGATAAGTAACAGCCTGTGGCGTCCAAACCCGAACAGCGACAGCCTCTAAAGGTGTTTGTAGAGGGACAGACTCGCTGTGAAGAGAGTGAAGAACGTAGATGCAGATGCCACCAGATACCCTTTTAGAAGCTGCTCTGTTCCTGTGATAACCCTGATAGACACGGAGGGCGGGGGTTCGCATTGCTGGAAACCAAGTTTCTTGAAGAGCAATGCAGAGGAAAGGGTGAAGGCTGAGAAGTTGTCGGAGCTCAGCTAGATGGTGGAAGAAACTGCTGCAGTTCCACTGGAGGATGGTACTGTCCATGGCTGAGAAAGGCGTGAAGGGACTGGGGAGGCAGATTACGCCGCTAGGTCACTTGCTACCATCGAAACAGTACCCGCGCGAGATCCAGGTCTTCAGCAGACGCCAGAATCTCGACCTCGTTCTCAGACGTTGAGCTTGTAGGAAGCGGTGGGATGGGTGGCACCACAATGTCGGGATTCTTGGGAACCTTTTTCTTTTTCTGCTTGGGAACCTTTTTCTTTTTCTGCTTCTTGCGCTGTGCCTTCGGTGGTTCAGGCTGGCAGGGCTTCACTGGGTAAGTCTCAGGGACGGATGACGACCGTGAGGCCCTACGACCAGTGACCTGTTGTTGTTTAAGCCACTTGTGGGTTTCCCCTTTTCTGCTGGTCTGAACTTGCGAAGGGTGGTCCCTAAGGATCCCCTTCCTGGCGAGAGGAGCCGAAGAAGTCTTACGCTTCTCTGGCTGGGAAGTGGGAACTAATGTCTCTGATGGTTGGGAGGGGGGCGTGTTGCTCCTGCAGTAGATGGAGCAGGAGCAACAGGGAGTGAAGTGCCCCCCACCCCCCACAATCAAGGGGGGCGGAGGATTATGACAGATCATAGAGCCAACCGTATGTGACGACACGGAAGATTGGAGAACTGTTGTTGCAGCAGTGGCATAGGTTGACGTCATTGGCACAGGATGGAGCCTCTCATATTTCCGCCTGGCCTCAGTGTAGGTCAGGCGGTCCAGAGTCTTATATGCCACGATCTTCCATTCTTTCTGGAATACCCGGCAGTGCGGCGAGCAGGGGGAATGGTGTTCTCCGCAGTTAACACAGATGGGAGGCGGGGCACATGGAGTATTGGGATGCAAAGGACGTCCACAATCTCGACACGTGATGCCGGAAGTACAGGGGTATGACATGTGCCCGAACTTCCAGCGTTTAAAACACTGCATCGGAGGAGGGATATACGGCTTCACATCACAATGGTAAACCATCACCTTAACCTTTTCAGGTAGGACATAACCCTCGAAGGCCAAGATGAAGGCACCGATGGCTACCTGATTATCCCTTGGACCCCGATGGACGTGCCGGACGAAGTGAGCGCCTCGTCATTCTAGTTTGGCGCGTAGTTCATCGTCTGACTGCAGAAGAACATCCCTGTGGAATATGTTTAAACTCTTATGGGGCGTGATGGTAACTGAAACATCCCCCAACTTATCACAAGCGAGCAACCTCCATGACTGGGCAGAGGATGCTGTTTTGATTATAACTGACCCAGAACGCATTTTGGACAAGCCCTCCACCTCCCCAAACTTGTCCTCTAAATGCTCCACAAAAAACTGAGGCTTCTTCAACATAAATGAGTCACCATCAACTTGCGTACAGACTAGGTACTGGGGTGAATAATCTGCACTGTCGTCTTTAGCCATACGTTCCTCCCATGGAGTGGCCAGGGAGGGAAATGATCTCGGATCATATTTCTTCCCTTTGAGGTTAGACCTCGATCGCTTAGAGACTGCTGGTGGATGCCCACCAGCGAGAGATGATGTACCACGCTTCATTGCGGGGTCATCCGCCCTGATGCCACCCACTCCGACCAGGGGCTCTGCCCTTGGGCGCCACCCATCCACAGCAAAGACCACCTGGCAGGATGGCCTTTGCTGGGAGTCCTGATGCCTCAGAGGGATAGGCATCTACTCCTCAGCATACGTGGGGAGTTAGCACCTCAGGCATCAGCAGTGTGATCCCTGTGTAGTCAGGGGGCTACCACCTAGAGGGTACATGACGACCCTACCACAATGGACTGGCTACCATGCTGGATGTCGGGTGTCGAATATCCGTGTATATCACGATGGTGAAGATGGAAGTACACAATGGAGGGAATGTATGTTACCCGGAACACACTGCAGCTGATGTGGCTGGAAGCTCGGTGTAAGTCCAACTCAATGACAATAACGAATGTGCCAGATCTTAGGGCAAGATGGATATATAATGCACCACATAAGACGTCCTTCCCCAAATGGTATGCAGTAACAGAAAATTTTGGAATGTAGTGGTCAGACCCCTTCGGGGACCATCACATATAGCCCGAAACGTTTGAGACTCCTTTTAGTCACCTCTTACGGCAGGCATGAATACCGTGGGCCTATGTTTACCCACGAATCTGCAGGGGGGTATTGCGCAATCATCTGAGGTTCTGAGGGCTACGGGTATGCTAACTGAGTCATAGTGTGAGGTTGCAGAAGTTCAACACACTTCCCCCCACCGTTTGCCAATCAGTTCACTGGGTGACAATATGGTGTCAGTGGTACATGTGTGAGCAAAACATCAAGGTGGCCGGCCTCCCTCACCTCGGCAGCCATGGATGCAGCAGCCGCACAGCAATCCCAGTAATAAACAACAACACAAGTGCTCCATGCTTCCTGTTTCTCCAACATATTTTATCACTCATGATGGGCGAAATTGTCCTAAGCCGTGGGCTGTTTGCTGCCAGTGCAACAAAACAGGCCACATTGCTCCTGTTTGTAATGCATAATTCCAACAGCCTATTACATACCCAATACATGTTTTATTGATGTCAAGGTTTATCAGAACGTTTTACACATGCAAGTCGAGACTGGTGCTGCTGTGTCATTACACGACTTGCAAATGTACATGGACGTGGGTTCTCCCCCTTTAGCACCAGTGTCACATTCACACATTCATTCATCACCTACAATAAAGAAAGCATTCTGCTATTAGGCAGTTTATTGGCCCTGGTCACAAGTAAATCTGTGGTTCGTCCACTGACTTTTCTGGTGGTGAACAATGCAGACACTGAAAATATGTTTGGTTTGGACGCTTTTAACCTTTTTTGGTTAACTATTTCTGATGCAGTTAATCTCATCTCCAATCAAATGCCTGATACACACCTCAAATATTTATGCTCTGAATTAACTGCCCTGTTTCCTGTGGGATTGGGATGTGCCAATAATTTCAAAGCCCACTTCACAATGAAACCTTTGGCCAGACTCCATTTCTTTTGGACTTGTCCAATGCAGATGGTACTCTGTGGCCAAGTTGAGGTGGAGCTCAACCACCTCACAGCCTCCTGGGTCAACCAACCAATTGCATCCAGTGAATGAGCTAGTCATTGTCAAGAAGCTGACAGGATGGTTATGCCTTTGTGGCGATTTCAAAGTTTCTGTCAATGCCCTGTTTTGCCCTGACAAACTTTTACTAAGCTTGCTGGAGGTCAGTATTCTTTGAATATCGATCTCTCCAATGCATATTTGCAGCTTCCCATTGACGATGACTCTCAATGGCTCTTGGTCATTAACAGGCCTTTTGGCTTGTATCAATACTTGCAGTTACCATTTGATGTGGCAGTACCCTGGTGATTTTTCAATGGTTTCTTGAACAACTTACTAGGTCTGTGCCTGGCTGTGCTAACTATCTTAATGATATTATGGTCTCTGGCTCCTTTACTGCTGAACATCTCAACAACTTATGTACAGTCTCTTTGGTGTTACAGGCCACTGGATTAAAATGCAATTTGTAAAAGTGCTGCTTCTTTCAGCCTTCTATTGTTTATGTTGGGTTCAATGTCTCTAGTGCTGGATTCAAACCCCTTCATAAGAACGTCTTTGCTGTTGTGGCTGTTTGGCGTCCTATGTCAGTCTTGGAACTCCAGGTTTTTTTTTTTAGGTAAGATTCCTTATTATCATCAGTTTTTGCTGGAGGCAGCATTGGTTGCACAACCGTTACATGCCTTGCTGCATAAGGGGATGTCTTTCCACTAGTAGCAGGCATGTGAAACAGCATTTTCCAAATTGAAGTCTATGCTACAGTTTGCACCTTGCCTCATAACCTATCAACTGGGTCAACATTTAGATGTGTTCCAGCACGGGCTGGGGGCAGTCTTAGCTCATAAAAATTCTGATGGCTCCGATTGGCATGTTGCATACATATCAAAGACGCTTAATTTGGTTCAGACTAGATATTTACAAATAGAGGAAGAAGCCCTCACTGTCCTTTATGTCTTAAAGAAGTTTCACGTTTTCCTGTATAGTGTAAAATTCCGTCTCCTCACATAACACAAGCTGTTAGTTTCACTGTTTAACCCTTAAGCGTCAGCCCATCACATTCAACATTGAGCACTGTTTGCCTCTCAGTACAACTATGAGATTCACTTCCACCTCACAGCTATACAAATGCTAATGCTCCTTTCCTCTGTCTGATCCAGACCCAGTTTTTGATAAGGAGGAATTAGTTTCCATGTTTATGAACACACTCAACAGACTGTAGATGGATCTCAAATCACTAATGCTTGGGTTGCACAGGCTAGTGCTACCGGTCCGATTTTGTGGAAAATTATACATTGCATACCACATGGGTGGTCCAAGGTGCCTTCACTGTAAGCATCCAACCCTTCCATAGTTACTGTGTGTTTTGGCATCATTTCTCTGTCATTGATGGTGTTCTACTCCTTGATATGGACTATTCAGCTCCTCATGTAGTGATTCCCTTGGCTCTCCATTCAGCGATCCTGCAATTGCTGCACCCTGATCACTGGCAGGTGTTTCTCATCAAGGTGTTACCCTGCTGTCATGTTTTTTGGCCACGTTTGGATAGCAACATCATTCGTTTGGTTGTAGCATGTTCTGAATGTGCATCACTGCAAGCTGCTTCACAGTCAACCTTGTCTCCATGACCGTAACCTATGCAGGCCTGCGACCGACTCCACATCGATTTCACCAGCCATTTTCTTAATGCATACTGGCTAATAGTAATTGATGCACTCTGTCAATTCCCGTATGTTGTTGAAAGCCCACAACCTTTGGCCTCTGCCACCATGGCATCACTGTCAAAAATATTTTCCATCAAAAGACTTCCAGAAATATTGGTCTCTGATAACAGCCCCCAGTTTGTGTCACATGAGATTGCCTCCTGCAACTCCTGTGGGATTCCCACACTTTTGCCCCACCCCTCCACACATGGTCCAACAGTGAAGCCAAAAGATTAGTTAGAACATTGAAATTGCAAATGAAAAAAATACGTTACTCAGTCCCCATCCAATGTTATCTTGGATCAATTTCCACCTTCCTATCGGTTCGTGCCATTCGGCAATAACAGCCCTGCAAAGTGCTTCACAGGTGTCAATACCAGCTGCTCCTGCATCTTCTGCGATCCGGCCATGGATGGCAACCCATGCAGCCATCATCCTCATTCTAGCCCTGGGTGGCTGATGGGGCACAGGAGTTTGGTTGTTGTGCAAAATGGATTCCCGCTGTCATATCCCAATGGCTTGGCTGCCATCTCTGCAATGTCCATACGGAGGGGGGCCTCTGTGCATGTCATTAAAGCCAGCTGCAACTGTGCATGGATGTCCAGACAACCCAGGCCAGGACACTGATGTTACACGAGTCTCCATTGCTCGACAGATCATTTGATGCAGTGTGTGTGTGTGTGTGTGTTGGGGCTTATGGGCGCTCAACGTCGAGGTCATCGGCGCCCTGACACACATTAAAGGGAACAAATGTGGGCAGACCTAATAAAACTGAAGCACACACGCAAAGAAAGCAGGAAAAGTAGGAAAATGCTACATAAGAAAGTAAAACGTAAGGAAAGGGAAAACGTAGCAACAAGAATGCCACAGTAAATTGTCATTGGCTGGCCACTTACATAAAATATGGGCGAGCTTGGCACACAGTGAGCAAATTAAGATCCTCTCCCTAAAATCTTGGTAAAAACATTTGACATGGCACAGAACTTTAAAACTTTAACCACATTCGTCCGACTGTTGCCTAAAAAAGATGGCAGGTCCGCTGGCAAGTCAGCTGTGGCCCGCTGGTCAGAAAATAAAACGCAATCCAATAAAACGTGGCGCACAGTGACCTGGACGCCACAAGCACCACAAATTGGAGGGTCCTCCCGCCGGAGCAGGAATCCATGCGTCACAGGGCTGTGGCCTATCCGAAGCTGACTGAGGAGAACCTCGTCCCGTCGATGGGGCTGAAAGGAAGTACACCACACACGCGCTGTGGGCTTGACTATACAGAGCTTATTGTCAGTCACTTCCAGCCACTCATCCTCCCACCGATGCATGACTCGTGAGCTCAACAGTGAGGTGAGTGTGTGCAGGGGGATAGCACACTGAGATACTTGTGGATCGAGACACGCCTCCTTGGCTGCGAGATCTGCCCTTTCATTCCCAGCAATGCCGACGTGCCCCGGAACCCAGCAGAAAGCCACCACCTTCCCCAGTCGCTGTAGTTGGAAGATGGCATCCTGGATATTCTGGAGTATTTTACTGCTGGATACAAACGTTGCAATGAGTGAAGGGCACTTAGTGAATCGGAACAGACAAGAAATTTAGGACAGGAAGAATGTCTCATCTGCTCCAGTGCCCGCAAGATCGCAGACAATTCTGCATCAAAGACTAAAAGTCTCAGGCAGTCGGACCTTGAGGACACGATCCAGAAAAACAACAGAACAACTAACGGAATACCCTTGTTTCGACCTATCCGTAAAAACAGCTACATAGTCGTGGTGCTCAGATAAAATGGCAGAAAATGCTACATTAAAAACGGTGGCAAGAGTGCAATCTCTCTTTTACTGCAATAAATCTAAAATCACTCTCGGCCTCTCCAGTAACCATGGTGGCAGGCGGTTAAAACCCAGGATTTGGGGTTGTACAGACTCCACACCGAGGGACTCTAGCACACATTTCACACGGATCCCAAACGGCAACATAGCCCGGGGACGGTGGGAAAAAAAGCAGTCCAGAGGTGGATGAGCAACAAGATGGTGAGCAGGCGAGGTGGGAGCTGCAAGAAATTTACAAGCCTGGCGCACCAGCAGAAGTTGCCACCGGATGGAAAGTGGCGGTTCCCCAGCCTCAGCACAGAGGATGGGTATGGGACTGGTCCGATAAGCACCCATGGCCAGTCAAATCCCAGCTTGGTGGACAGTGTCAAGGATCTGCAAATAAGAGGCCTCGCTGACCCATACACTGTGCACCCATAGTCCAGCCGTGAATGCACAAAAACTCGATAAAACTGAAGGAGACGCGCCCTGTCCGCTCCCCAAGACCTGTGGCTGAGGCACTTGAGGATGGTCAGTGCCTTCAGGGTTCTGGCTTTCAGGTCACATAGGTGTGGCAACCATGACAACCTGGAGTCAAAAATTAGGCCCAGAAACCACACTGTGTCTCTAAAATGTAGGACAGTATCCCCCATATGCAAGGCAGGCAAAGTAAAAAGACGACGAGAACGATTAAAATGAACACAAACACACTTACCGGCAGAAAACCGAAAACCCGTCTTTGCGGCCTACTCCTCTAACCGCCGCACAGTTGGTTGCAACTGACGGCTCACGGTTGCAACACTGGAGGAGGAACAGAAAACAGCAAAGTCGTCCACAAATAAGGAGCACTGTACCGGACTCCTCACTGTAGACGTTATACTGTTGATGGTTATGGCAAAGAGGGTAACGCTTAAAACACTGCCCTGGGGGACACCGTTCTCTTGCTCAAAGCGATCAGAGTGTCACCAACTCGGGTCCGAAAAAACCACTGAGACAGGAATGACCGAATGACCGAAATGGGGAGGCGGCCACGAAAGCCCCATTGATGCAGTTGTGCAAGAATACAGTGTCTCCAAGTAGTATCATATGCCTTACTGATATCAAAGAAGATACCGATACAGTGATGCTAACGGAGGAAAGCCTGCTGAATAGCCGCCTCTAGGAGGGTCAGGTTGTCGACCGTGGACCGAAATTTTCGGAATCCACACTGAGAGCGGCTAAGGAGCTGTCTGGTCTCTAACAGCCAGACCAGACGACGGTTAACCATCCGTTCCAGGCTCTTTCCGACACAGCTTGTCAAGGCGATAGTCCGATAACTACTGGGACATGTGCGCTCCTTTCCTGGTTTGAGGAGAGGGATGAGAATTGCCTCCCTGCACAAGGTGGGAAATACTCCTGTCTGCCATATGAGATTAAAACACTCAAGGAGGATTTCCTTTGACGCTGCTAGCAGATGTCGAAGCATGGAGTACCGGATGCGGTCGTGACCTGGTGCAGTGTCAGAAGTCTCAGTAAGTGCCGATTCAAGTTCCCACATGGAGAAAGGGGAGGCCTCAGAACTGTTCGACCGAAAGTCCAAGTTTGCTCTTTCGACAGTCGCACGGTAGCAACGAAACACTGGATCCTGGCTTGCAGTGTCAGTACTTTGCGCAAAATGCTCTGCCAGCGTCTGAGCAATGGCTCTGGGTGTCGTTTGGAGTTATCCCTGGTTCAGGACTGCGTTTACCGGAAATCCTACGGATGGTTTCCCATACTTTTGTGAAACAAGTGGAACGGTTGATCGAGTCCAGGAACTCCTGCCATGACCTTTTCTTGCTCTCTTTAATGACATGGCGTGCCCTGGCTCTCGCGATTCGAAAGGCGGTAAGATTGACCGATGTTGGGCGGCATTTAAATCGTCAAAGAGCCGCACGCCTGTCCTGGATGGCTGAATGGCACTCTTCTGTCCACCAAGGCACAAGGCGCCGCTTAAGAGGGCCAAAAGACTTTGGTATGGACAGGTCAGCAGCATGATGGATCACAAGTGTGATGTGATCCACCCATTCCTGTACGCTGTTGTGACGTTCAAAGACAGCCAACTGACTGAACAGTGGCCAGTTAGCCCTGCCAATTATCCACGATGGCGACCTCTGTTCCAGCAATACACCATCCAGGAGATGAATGCAAATGGGGAAATGATCGCTGGAATGAAGGTCGTCAATGACCTCCCAGCGAACAGAGTCGGCGAGGGTTGGAGAGCAGAAAGATAGGTCAATGGCTGAGAATGACCCAGTAGCAGCAGAGAAATGAGTCGGAGTTCCATTGTTGAGGATGCACAGCACTTGAGATGTTATGAGGCTCTCCAAAATTCGACCTCGAGCGCAAAGAGAAGTGGAGCCCCACAGGACATGATGGGCATTGAAGTCGCCCAGGAGGAGAAATGGGCGGAGGAGTTGTGCGATAAGATCTGTGAGAGCCTCTAAGGTTGGTTGGTTGGTTTGGGGGATTAAAGGGACCAGACTGCGACGGTCATCGGTCCCTTTTTTCAAAAAAAAAATTTAAAACCTCCCAAAGAGAAGAAAAACGAACAACAGGGAAGACGTCAGACGACACGGAACAAGAAAGACTCCGACAGAGATCAGACAAAACGAAATAAAATCACACAGAGTGTGACGGTGGTTGGCCGACCACAGGAACAAAAAAAAAGGAAACGCCAACCACCGAGAACACATTAAAAACTCAGTTGAAAACTGTAGGCGAAGGCCGGAATCAACACAAAACAATAAAATAAAACAAACACTCCTATTAAATGATAAAAACCCCCTGCCCGAACAAAACGCAAAACTACGTCAGCCATAGCCGAGTCATCTGTTAAAAGGGCAGGGAGTGTGTCAGGCAGTGCGAATGACTGCCTGAGCACAGCTAAAAGTGGACAGTCCAATAAAATGTGGACCACTGTCAAAACGGAGCCGCAGCGACATAAAGGTGGGTCCTCACGTCGCAATAGGTGGCCGTGCGTCATCCATGTGTGCCCAATGCACAGGCGGCAGAGGACAACAGACTCCTTGCGAGAGACCCGCAAGGAGGAGCGCCACACACCGGTAGCCCCCTTGATGGCCCGAAGTTTGTTGCGTGAAGGCAGGGCGCGCCATTCAGTGTCCGAAAGGTCCAGAATTTTGCGGCGTAGGAATGCTCGCAAATCTGTCTCCGGGAGGCCAATGTCCAGAGATGGTGTAATAGTCGCCTCTTTCGCCAGCCGGTCAACATTCTCATTGCTGGGATCCCAACATGGCCTGAGGTCCACACGAAGACCGCAGAGCGGCCGCAACGCGCAAGAGTATGCAGGGACTCATGGATAGCCATCACCAGATGGGAACGAGGAAAACACTGGTCGAGAGCTCGTAAACTGCTCAGGGAATCGCTACAGATAACGAAGGACTCACCTGAGCAGGAGCGGATATACACTAGGGCTCGAAAGATGGTGACCAGCTCAGCAGTGTAAACACTGCAGCCAGCCGGCAAGGAACGTTGTTCAGAATGGTCCCCTAGAGTGAGCGCATAACCGACTCGATCAGCAACCATCGAGCCGTCAGTGTAAACAATGCCAGAGCCCTGATACATGGCCAGGATGGCCTCTGGAGGGACAGAGTCCTTCGAGCCCTGTGCCAAGTCTAGCCGAAGGCAAGGGCGAGGAACGCACCACGGGGGTCTACGCAGAGGTGCCCGGAAAGGAGGTGGAACATGGACAAACCCAAGCCTGGAGAGAAGCTCCTTGACGCGTACGGCGATCGGACAACCCGACCGGGGCCGACGTTCTGGCAGATGGACGACTGACTGCAGGAACAGGACACAGTAATTTGGATGCCCAGGCGAGCTATAAACATGGGCAGCATAAGCAGCCAGTAATTGTTGGCGTCGGAACCGCAGTGGAGGGACACCTGCCTCCACTAGGATGCTGTCCACAGGGCTGGTACGGAAGGCACCAGTGGCAAGGCGTATCCCGCTGTGGAGGATTGGGTCCAACACCCGTAACGCAGATGGGGATGCTGAGCCACAAGCCAGGCTCCCATAATCCAGACGGGACTGGATTAACGCCTGGTAGAGCTGTAACAGGGTAGATCGGTCGGCGCCCCAGCTGGTGTGGCTCAAGCATCTCAGAGCATTTAGATGCCTCCAACACGCCTGTTTAAGCTGCCGAATATGAGGCAGCCAAGTCAACCGAGCATCAAACACGACCCCCAAAAACCTGTGGGTCTCCACCACAGCAAGGAGTTCGTCGGCAAGATAAATCTGCGGCTCAGGATGGACTGTTCGGCGCCGGCAGAAATGCATAACGCGGGTCTTGGCAGCCGAAAACTGAAAGCCATGCGCTACAGCACAAGACTGCGCCTTGCAGATAGCGCCATGTAGCTGACGCTCAACAGCTGCAATTCCTGTAGGGCTGTAGTAAAGGCAGAAGTCGTCAGCATACAGGGAAGCGGAGACAGAATTTCCCACGGCCGCAGCGAGCCCGTTAATGGCTATTAAAAACAGGCAGACACTTAAAACAGAACCCTGTGGCACACCGGTCTCCTGGACGTGGGAGGAACTATACGAGGCCGCGACTTGCACGCGGAAGGTACGATACGACAGAAAACTGCGGATAAAAATCGGCAGAGGACCCGGAAGACCCCATCCATGAAGCGTAGAAAGGATGTGATGACGCCATGTCGTATCATACGCCTTCCGCATGTCGAAAAAGACAGCGACCAGGTGCTGGCGGCGGGCAAAGGCAGTACGGATGGCCGACTCCAGGCTCACCAGATTGTCGGTGGCGGAGCGGCCTTTACGGAACCCACCCTGAGATGGAGCCAGAAGGCCCCAAGACTCCAGTACCCAATTCAAGCGCCGGCGCACCATCCGTTCAAGCAACTTGCAAAGAACGTTGGTGAGGCTAATGGGACGGTAGCTGTCCACCTCCAGAGGGTTCTTTCCAGGTTTCAAAACGGGGATGACAATGCTGTACCGCTACTGCGACGGAAACTCCCCCTCAACCCAAAGACGGTTGTAAAGATCGAGGAGGTGTCGCTGGCAGTCCACTGAAAGGTGTTTCAGCATCTGACAGTGGATGCCATCTGGCCCAGGAGCGGTATCAGGGCAAGCGGCTAGGGCACTGCGAAATTTCCACTCACTGAATGGAGCATTGTAAGAATCTGGGTGGTGGGTGCGAAACGAAAGGCTCCGACGTTCCATCCGTTCTTTAATGGAGCGAAAGGCCTGGGGGTAATTCGCAGAAGCGGAACTCATAGCAAAATGCTCTGCCAAGCGGTGTGCAATGACGTCGGAGTCAGTACAAACTGCGCCATTCAGTGAGAGCGCAGGGACGCTGACAGGGGTCCGGTAGCCGTAGACGCGTCGAATTTTGGCCCAGACCTGCGATGGAGTGACATGGAGGCCAATGGTGGACACATACCGCTCCCAGCACTCCTTCTTGCCTTGGCGGATAAGGAGGCGGGCCTGCGCACACAGCCGTTTGAACGCGATAAGGTGGGCTATGGAGGGATGTCGCTTGTGACGCTGGATCCACGGTGCGTGTATAGCGTGGAGCGTTGCTAATGATTTGTAGCACCTTGTTCTGTATGATCTGCAGGCGGCGCAGTCGTGTGGGAGCTGCATATCCCCAGACGGGAGCTGCGTACGTCATCAGAGGTCTAATCAGTGTCATGTATAAGGACCTCGACACCCTCCTATTCAGTGTGCTTTCCCTGTTGAGCATTGGGTAGAGCTGTTTGAGCCTCGTGTGCGCTCGGTTGGCAACGTATTCGATGTGGTCCCCCCATGTAAGTTTCCGGTCCAGCCAGACACCAAGGTATCTGACTTTCTCTCGGAAACGTAAGCTGCGCGACATCACCATCTGGTGCAAGATAAGTAACAGCCTGTGGCGTCCAAACCCGAACAGCGACAGCCTCTAAAGGTGTTTGTAGAGGGACAGACTCGCTGTGAAGAGAGTGAAGAACGTAGATGCAGATGCCACCAGATACCCTTTTAGAAGCTGCTCTGTTCCTGTGATAACCCTGATAGACACGGAGGGCGGGGGTTCGCATTGCTGGAAACCAAGTTTCTTGAAGAGCAATGCAGAGGAAAGGGTGAAGGCTGAGAAGTTGTCGGAGCTCAGCTAGATGGTGGAAGAAACTGCTGCAGTTCCACTGGAGGATGGTACTGTCCATGGCTGAGAAAGGCGTGAAGGGACTGGGGAGGCAGATTACGCCGCTAGGTCACTTGCTACCATCGAAACAGTACCCGCGCGAGATCCAGGTCTTCAGCAGACGCCAGAATCTCGACCTCGTTCTCAGACGTTGAGCTTGTAGGAAGCGGTGGGATGGGTGGCACCACAATGTCGGGATTCTTGGGAACCTTTTTCTTTTTCTGCTTGGGAACCTTTTTCTTTTTCTGCTTCTTGCGCTGTGCCTTCGGTGGTTCAGGCTGGCAGGGCTTCACTGGGTAAGTCTCAGGGACGGATGACGACCGTGAGGCCCTACGACCAGTGACCTGTTGTTGTTTAAGCCACTTGTGGGTTTCCCCTTTTCTGCTGGTCTGAACTTGCGAAGGGTGGTCCCTAAGGATCCCCTTCCTGGCGAGAGGAGCCGAAGAAGTCTTACGCTTCTCTGGCTGGGAAGTGGGAACTAATGTCCCTGATGGTTGGGAGGGGGGCGTGTTGCTCCTGCAGTAGATGGAGCAGGAGCAACAGGGAGTGAAGTGCCCCCCACCCCCCACAATCAAGGGGGGCGGAGGATTATGACAGATCATAGAGCCAACCGTATGTGACGACACGGAAGATTGGAGAACTGTTGTTGCAGCAGTGGCATAGGTTGACGTCATTGGCACAGGATGGAGCCTCTCATATTTCTGCCTGGCCTCAGTGTAGGTCAGGCGGTCCAGAGTCTTATATGCCACGATCTTCCATTCTTTCTGGAATACCCGGCAGTGCGGCGAGCAGGGGGAATGGTGTTCTCCGCAGTTAACACAGATGGGAGGCGGGGCACATGGAGTATTGGGATGCAAAGGACGTCCACAATCTCGACACGTGATGCCGGAAGTACAGGGGTATGACATGTGCCCGAACTTCCAGCGTTTAAAACACTGCATCGGAGGAGGGATATACGGCTTCACATCACAATGGTAAACCATCACCTTAACCTTTTCAGGTAGGACATAACCCTCGAAGGCCAAGATGAAGGCACCGATGGCTACCTGATTATCCCTTGGACCCCGATGGACGTGCCGGACGAAGTGAGCGCCTCGTCATTCTAGTTTGGCGCGTAGTTCATCGTCTGACTGCAGAAGAACATCCCTGTGGAATATGTTTAAACTCTTATGGGGCGTGATGGTAACTGAAACATCCCCCAACTTATCACAAGCGAGCAACCTCCATGACTGGGCAGAGGATGCTGTTTTGATTATAACTGACCCAGAACGCATTTTGGACAAGCCCTCCACCTCCCCAAACTTGTCCTCTAAATGCTCCACAAAAAACTGAGGCTTCTTCAACATAAATGAGTCACCATCAACTTGCGTACAGACTAGGTACTGGGGTGAATAATCTGCACTGTCGTCTTTAGCCATACGTTCCTCCCATGGAGTGGCCAGGGAGGGAAATGATCTCGGATCATATTTCTTCCCGTTGAGGTTAGACCTCGATCGCTTAGAGACTGCTGGTGGATGCCCACCAGCGAGAGATGATGTACCACGCTTCATTGCGGGGTCATCCGCCCTGATGCCACCCACTCCGACCAGGGGCTCTGCCCTTGGGCGCCACCCATCCACAGCAAAGACCACCTGGCAGGATGGCCTTTGCTGGGAGTCCTGATGCCTCAGAGGGATAGGCATCTACTCCTCAGCATACGTGGGGAGTTAGCACCTCAGGCATCAGCAGTGTGATCCCTGTGTAGTCAGGGGGCTACCACCTAGAGGGTACATGACGACCCTACCACAATGGACTGGCTACCATGCTGGATGTCGGGTGTCGAATATCCGTGTATATCACGATGGTGAAGATGGAAGTACACAATGGAGGGAATGTATGTTACCCGGAACACACTGCAGCTGATGTGGCTGGAAGCTCGGTGTAAGTCCAACTCAATGACAATAACGAATGTGCCAGATCTTAGGGCAAGATGGATATATAATGCACCACATAAGACGTCCTTCCCCAAATGGTATGCAGTAACAGAAAATTTTGGAATGTAGTGGTCAGACCCCTTCGGGGACCATCACATATAGCCCGAAACGTTTGAGACTCCTTTTAGTCACCTCTTACGGCAGGCATGAATACCGTGGGCCTATGTTTACCCACGAATCTGCAGGGGGGTATTGCGCAATCATCTGAGGTTCTGAGGGCTACGGGTATGCTAACTGAGTCATAGTGTGAGGTTGCAGAAGTTCAACACACTTCCCCCCACCGTTTGCCAATCAGTTCACTGGGTGACAATATGGTGTCAGTGGTACATGTGTGAGCAAAACATCAAGGTGGCCGGCCTCCCTCACCTCGGCAGCCATGGATGCAGCAGCCGCACAGCAATCCCAGTAATAAACAACAACACAAGTGCTCCATGCTTCCTGTTTCTCCAACATATTTTATCACTCATGATGGGCGAAATTGTCCTAAGCCGTGGGCTGTTTGCTGCCAGTGCAACAAAACAGGCCACATTGCTCCTGTTTGTAATGCATAATTCCAACAGCCTATTACATACCCAATACATGTTTTATTGATGTCAAGGTTTATCAGAACGTTTTACACATGCAAGTCGAGACTGGTGCTGCTGTGTCATTACACGACTTGCAAATGTACATGGACGTGGGTTCTCCCCCTTTAGCACCAGTGTCACATTCACACATTCATTCATCACCTACAATAAAGAAAGCATTCTGCTATTAGGCAGTTTATTGGCCCTGGTCACAAGTAAATCTGTGGTTCGTCCACTGACTTTTCTGGTGGTGAACAATGCAGACACTGAAAATATGTTTGGTTTGGACGCTTTTAACCTTTTTTGGTTAACTATTTCTGATGCAGTTAATCTCATCTCCAATCAAATGCCTGATACACACCTCAAATATTTATGCTCTGAATTAACTGCCCTGTTTCCTGTGGGATTGGGATGTGCCAATAATTTCAAAGCCCACTTCACAATGAAACCTTTGGCCAGACTCCATTTCTTTTGGACTTGTCCAATGCAGATGGTACTCTGTGGCCAAGTTGAGGTGGAGCTCAACCACCTCACAGCCTCCTGGGTCAACCAACCAATTGCATCCAGTGAATGAGCTAGTCATTGTCAAGAAGCTGACAGGATGGTTATGCCTTTGTGGCGATTTCAAAGTTTCTGTCAATGCCCTGTTTTGCCCTGACAAACTTTTACTAAGCTTGCTGGAGGTCAGTATTCTTTGAATATCGATCTCTCCAATGCATATTTGCAGCTTCCCATTGACGATGACTCTCAATGGCTCTTGGTCATTAACAGGCCTTTTGGCTTGTATCAATACTTGCAGTTACCATTTGATGTGGCAGTACCCTGGTGATTTTTCAATGGTTTCTTGAACAACTTACTAGGTCTGTGCCTGGCTGTGCTAACTATCTTAATGATATTATGGTCTCTGGCTCCTTTACTGCTGAACATCTCAACAACTTATGTACAGTCTCTTTGGTGTTACAGGCCACTGGATTAAAATGCAATTTGTAAAAGTGCTGCTTCTTTCAGCCTTCTATTGTTTATGTTGGGTTCAATGTCTCTAGTGCTGGATTCAAACCCCTTCATAAGAACGTCTTTGCTGTTGTGGCTGTTTGGCGTCCTATGTCAGTCTTGGAACTCCAGGTTTTTTTTTTAGGTAAGATTCCTTATTATCATCAGTTTTTGCTGGAGGCAGCATTGGTTGCACAACCGTTACATGCCTTGCTGCATAAGGGGATGTCTTTCCACTAGTAGCAGGCATGTGAAACAGCATTTTCCAAATTGAAGTCTATGCTACAGTTTGCACCTTGCCTCATAACCTATCAACTGGGTCAACATTTAGATGTGTTCCAGCACGGGCTGGGGGCAGTCTTAGCTCATAAAAATTCTGATGGCTCCGATTGGCATGTTGCATACATATCAAAGACGCTTAATTTGGTTCAGACTAGATATTTACAAATAGAGGAAGAAGCCCTCACTGTCCTTTATGTCTTAAAGAAGTTTCACGTTTTCCTGTATAGTGTAAAATTCCGTCTCCTCACATAACACAAGCTGTTAGTTTCACTGTTTAACCCTTAAGCGTCAGCCCATCACATTCAACATTGAGCACTGTTTGCCTCTCAGTACAACTATGAGATTCACTTCCACCTCACAGCTATACAAATGCTAATGCTCCTTTCCTCTGTCTGATCCAGACCCAGTTTTTGATAAGGAGGAATTAGTTTCCATGTTTATGAACACACTCAACAGACTGTAGATGGATCTCAAATCACTAATGCTTGGGTTGCACAGGCTAGTGCTACCGGTCCGATTTTGTGGAAAATTATACATTGCATACCACATGGGTGGTCCAAGGTGCCTTCACTGTAAGCATCCAACCCTTCCATAGTTACTGTGTGTTTTGGCATCATTTCTCTGTCATTGATGGTGTTCTACTCCTTGATATGGACTATTCAGCTCCTCATATAGTGATTCCCTTGGCTCTCCATTCAGCGATCCTGCAATTGCTGCACCCTGATCACTGGCAGGTGTTTCTCATCAAGGTGTTACCCTGCTGTCATGTTTTTTGGCCACGTTTGGATAGCAACATCATTCGTTTGGTTGTAGCATGTTCTGAATGTGCATCACTGCAAGCTGCTTCACAGTCAACCTTGTCTCCATGACCGTAACCTATGCAGGCCTGCGACCGACTCCACATCGATTTCACCAGCCATTTTCTTAATGCATACTGGCTAATAGTAATTGATGCACTCTGTCAATTCCCGTATGTTGTTGAAAGCCCACAACCTTTGGCCTCTGCCACCATGGCATCACTGTCAAAAATATTTTCCATCAAAAGACTTCCAGAAATATTGGTCTCTGATAACAGCCCCCAGTTTGTGTCACATGAGATTGCCTCCTGCAACTCCTGTGGGATTCCCACACTTTTGCCCCACCCCTCCACACATGGTCCAACAGTGAAGCCAAAAGATTAGTTAGAACATTGAAATTGCAAATGAAAAAAATACGTTACTCAGTCCCCATCCAATGTTATCTTGGATCAATTTCCACCTTCCTATCGGTTCGTGCCATTCGGCAATAACAGCCCTGCAAAGTGCTTCACAGGTGTCAATACCAGCTGCTCCTGCATCTTCTGCGATCCGGCCATGGATGGCAACCCATGCAGCCATCATCCTCATTCTAGCCCTGGGTGGCTGATGGGGCACAGGAGTTTGGTTGTTGTGCAAAATGGATTCCCGCTGTCATATCCCAATGGCTTGGCTGCCATCTCTGCAATGTCCATACGGAGGGGGGCCTCTGTGCATGTCATTAAAGCCAGCTGCAACTGTGCATGGATGTCCAGACAACCCAGGCCAGGACACTGATGTTACACGAGTCTCCATTGCTCGACAGATCATTTGATGCAGTGTGTGTGTGTGTGTGTGTTGGGGCTTATGGGCGCTCAACGTCGAGGTCATCGGCGCCCTGACACACATTAAAGGGAACAAATGTGGGCAGACCTAATAAAACTGAAGCACACACGCAAAGAAAGCAGGAAAAGTAGGAAAATGCTACATAAGAAAGTAAAACGTAAGGAAAGGGAAAACGTAGCAACAAGAATGCCACAGTAAATTGTCATTGGCTGGCCACTTACATAAAATATGGGCGAGCTTGGCACACAGTGAGCAAATTAAGATCCTCTCCCTAAAATCTTGGTAAAAACATTTGACATGGCACAGAACTTTAAAACTTTAACCACATTCGTCCGACTGTTGCCTAAAAAAGATGGCAGGTCCGCTGGCAAGTCAGCTGTGGCCCGCTGGTCAGAAAATAAAACGCAATCCAATAAAACGTGGCGCACAGTGACCTGGACGCCACAAGCACCACAAATTGGAGGGTCCTCCCGCCGGAGCAGGAATCCATGCGTCACAGGGCTGTGGCCTATCCGAAGCTGACTGAGGAGAACCTCGTCCCGTCGATGGGGCTGAAAGGAAGTACACCACACACGCGCTGTGGGCTTGACTATACAGAGCTTATTGTCAGTCACTTCCAGCCACTCATCCTCCCACCGATGCATGACTCGTGAGCTCAACAGTGAGGTGAGTGTGTGCAGGGGGATAGCACACTGAGATACTTGTGGATCGAGACACGCCTCCTTGGCTGCGAGATCTGCCCTTTCATTCCCAGCAATGCCGACGTGCCCCGGAACCCAGCAGAAAGCCACCACCTTCCCCAGTCGCTGTAGTTGGAAGATGGCATCCTGGATATTCTGGAGTATTTTACTGCTGGATACAAACGTTGCAATGAGTGAAGGGCACTTAGTGAATCGGAACAGACAAGAAATTTAGGACAGGAAGAATGTCTCATCTGCTCCAGTGCCCGCAAGATCGCAGACAATTCTGCATCAAAGACTAAAAGTCTCAGGCAGTCGGACCTTGAGGACACGATCCAGAAAAACAACAGAACAACTAACGGAATACCCTTGTTTCGACCTATCCGTAAAAACAGCTACATAGTCGTGGTGCTCAGATAAAATGGCAGAAAATGCTACATTAAAAACGGTGGCAAGAGTGCAATCTCTCTTTTACTGCAATAAATCTAAAATCACTCTCGGCCTCTCCAGTAACCATGGTGGCAGGCGGTTAAAACCCAGGATTTGGGGTTGTACAGACTCCACACCGAGGGACTCTAGCACACATTTCACACGGATCCCAAACGGCAACATAGCCCGGGGACGGTGGGAAAAAAAGCAGTCCAGAGGTGGATGAGCAACAAGATGGTGAGCAGGCGAGGTGGGAGCTGCAAGAAATTTACAAGCCTGGCGCACCAGCAGAAGTTGCCACCGGATGGAAAGTGGCGGTTCCCCAGCCTCAGCACAGAGGATGGGTATGGGACTGGTCCGATAAGCACCCATGGCCAGTCAAATCCCAGCTTGGTGGACAGTGTCAAGGATCTGCAAATAAGAGGCCTCGCTGACCCATACACTGTGCACCCATAGTCCAGCCGTGAATGCACAAAAACTCGATAAAACTGAAGGAGACGCGCCCTGTCCGCTCCCCAAGACCTGTGGCTGAGGCACTTGAGGATGGTCAGTGCCTTCAGGGTTCTGGCTTTCAGGTCACATAGGTGTGGCAACCATGACAACCTGGAGTCAAAAATTAGGCCCAGAAACCACACTGTGTCTCTAAAATGTAGGACAGTATCCCCCATATGCAAGGCAGGCAAAGTAAAAAGACGACGAGAACGATTAAAATGAACACAAACACACTTACCGGCAGAAAACCGAAAACCCGTCTTTGCGGCCTACTCCTCTAACCGCCGCACAGTTGGTTGCAACTGACGGCTCACGGTTGCAACACTGGAGGAGGAACAGGAAACAGCAAAGTCGTCCACAAATAAGGAGCACTGTACCGGACTCCTCACTGTAGACGTTATACTGTTGATGGTTATGGCAAAGAGGGTAACGCTTAAAACACTGCCCTGGGGGACACCGTTCTCTTGCTCAAAGCGATCAGAGTGTCACCAACTCGGGTCCGAAAAAACCACTGAGACAGGAATGACCGAATGACCGAAATGGGGAGGCGGCCACGAAAGCCCCATTGATGCAGTTGTGCAAGAATACAGTGTCTCCAAGTAGTATCATATGCCTTACTGATATCAAAGAAGATACCGATACAGTGATGCTGACGGAGGAAAGCCTGCTGAATAGCCGCCTCTAGGAGGGTCAGGTTGTCGACCGTGGACCGAAATTTTCGGAATCCACACTGAGAGCGGCTAAGGAGCTGTCTGGTCTCTAACAGCCAGACCAGACGACGGTTAACCATCCGTTCCAGGCTCTTTCCGACACAGCTTGTCAAGGCGATAGTCCGATAACTACTGGGACATGTGCGCTCCTTTCCTGGTTTGAGGAGAGGGATGAGAATTGCCTCCCTGCACAAGGTGGTAAATACTCCTGTCTGCCATATGAGATTAAAACACTCAAGGAGGATTTCCTTTGACGCCGCTAGCAGATGTCGAAGCATGGAGTACCGGATGCGGTCGTGACCTGGTGCAGTGTCAGAAGTCTCAGTAAGTGCCGATTCAAGTTCCCACATGGGGAATGGGGAGGCCTCAGAACTGTTCGACCGAAAGTCCAAGTTTGCTCTTTCGACAGTCGCACGGTAGCAACGAAACACTGGATCCTGGCTTGCAGTGTCAGTACTTTGCGCAAAATGCTCTGCCAGCGTCTGAGCAATGGCTCTGGGTGTCGTTTGGAGTTATCCCTGGTTCAGGACTGCGTTTACCGGAAATCCTACGGATGGTTTCCCATACTTTTGTGAAACAAGTGGAACGGTTGATCGAGTCCAGGAACTCCTGCCATGACCTTTTCTTGCTCTCTTTAATGACATGGCGTGCCCTGGCTCTCGCGATTCGAAAGGCGGTAAGATTGACCGATGTTGGGCGGCATTTAAATCGTCAAAGAGCCGCACGCCTGTCCTGGATGGCTGAATGGCACTCTTCTGTCCACCAAGGCACAAGGCGCCGCTTAAGAGGGCCAAAAGACTTTGGTATGGACAGGTCAGCAGCATGATGGATCACAAGTGTGATGTGATCCACCCATTCCTGTACGCTGTTGTGACGTTCAAAGACAGCCAACTGACTGAACAGTGGCCAGTTAGCCCTGCCAATTATCCACGATGGCGACCTCTGTTCCAGCAATACACCATCCAGGAGATGAATGCAAATGGGGAAATGATCGCTGGAATGAAGGTCGTCAATGACCTCCCAGCGAACAGAGTCGGCGAGGGTTGGAGAGCAGAAAGATAGGTCAATGGCTGAGAATGACCCAGTAGCAGCAGAGAAATGAGTCGGAGTTCCATTGTTGAGGATGCACAGCACTTGAGATGTTATGAGGCTCTCCAAAATTCGACCTCGAGCGCAAAGAGAAGTGGAGCCCCACAGGACATGATGGGCATTGAAGTCGCCCAGGAGGAGAAATGGGCGGAGGAGTTGTGCGATAAGATCTGTGAGAGCCTCTAAGGTTGGTTGGTTGGTTTGGGGGATTAAAGGGACCAGACTGCGACGGTCATCGGTCCCTTTTTTCAAAAAAAAAATTTAAAACCTCCCAAAGAGAAGAAAAACGAACAACAGGGAAGACGTCAGACGACACGGAACAAGAAAGACTCCGACAGAGATCAGACAAAACGAAATAAAATCACACAGAGTGTGACGGTGGTTGGCCGACCACAGGAACAAAAAAAAAGGAAACGCCAACCACCGAGAACACATTAAAAACTCAGTTGAAAACTGTAGGCGAAGGCCGGAATCAACACAAAACAATAAAATAAAACAAACACTCCTATTAAATGATAAAAACCCCCTGCCCGAACAAAACGCAAAACTACGTCAGCCATAGCCGAGTCATCTGTTAAAAGGGCAGGGAGTGTGTCAGGCAGTGCGAACGACTGCCTGAGCACAGCTAAAAGTGGACAGTCCAATAAAATGTGGACCACTGTCAAAACGGAGCCGCAGCGACATAAAGGTGGGTCCTCACGTCGCAATAGGTGGCCGTGCGTCATCCATGTGTGCCCAATGCACAGGCGGCAGAGGACAACAGACTCCTTGCGAGAGACCCGCAAGGAGGAGCGCCACACACCGGTAGCCCCCTTGATGGCCCGAAGTTTGTTGCGTGAAGGCAGGGCGCGCCATTCAGTGTCCGAAAGGTCCAGAATTTTGCGGCGTAGGAATGCTCGCAAATCTGTCTCCGGGAGGCCAATGTCCAGAGATGGTGTAATAGTCGCCTCTTTCGCCAGCCGGTCAACATTCTCATTGCTGGGATCCCAACATGGCCTGAGGTCCACACGAAGACCGCAGAGCGGCCGCAACGCGCAAGAGTATGCAGGGACTCATGGATAGCCATCACCAGATGGGAACGAGGAAAACACTGGTCGAGAGCTCGTAAACTGCTCAGGGAATCGCTACAGATAACGAAGGACTCACCTGAGCAGGAGCGGATATACACTAGGGCTCGAAAGATGGTGACCAGCTCAGCAGTGTAAACACTGCAGCCAGCCGGCAAGGAACGTTGTTCAGAATGGTCCCCTAGAGTGAGCGCATAACCGACTCGATCAGCAACCATCGAGCCGTCAGTGTAAACAATGCCAGAGCCCTGATACATGGCCAGGATGGCCTCTGGAGGGACAGAGTCCTTCGAGCCCTGTGCCAAGTCTAGCCGAAGGCAAGGGCGAGGAACGCACCACGGGGGTCTACGCAGAGGTGCCCGGAAAGGAGGTGGAACATGGACAAACCCAAGCCTGGAGAGAAGCTCCTTGACGCGTACGGCGATCGGACAACCCGACCGGGGCCGACGTTCTGGCAGATGGACGACTGACTGCAGGAACAGGACACAGTAATTTGGATGCCCAGGCGAGCTATAAACATGGGCAGCATAAGCAGCCAGTAATTGTTGGCGTCGGAACCGCAGTGGAGGGACACCTGCCTCCACTAGGATGCTGTCCACAGGGCTGGTACGGAAGGCACCAGTGGCAAGGCGTATCCCGCTGTGGAGGATTGGGTCCAACACCCGTAACGCAGATGGGGATGCTGAGCCACAAGCCAGGCTCCCATAATCCAGACGGGACTGGATTAACGCCTGGTAGAGCTGTAACAGGGTAGATCGGTCGGCGCCCCAGCTGGTGTGGCTCAAGCATCTCAGAGCATTTAGATGCCTCCAACACGCCTGTTTAAGCTGCCGAATATGAGGCAGCCAAGTCAACCGAGCATCAAACACGACCCCCAAAAACCTGTGGGTCTCCACCACAGCAAGGAGTTCGTCGGCAAGATAAATCTGCGGCTCAGGATGGACTGTTCGGCGCCGGCAGAAATGCATAACGCGGGTCTTGGCAGCCGAAAACTGAAAGCCATGCGCTACAGCACAAGACTGCGCCTTGCAGATAGCGCCATGTAGCTGACGCTCAACAGCTGCAATTCCTGTAGGGCTGTAGTAAAGGCAGAAGTCGTCAGCATACAGGGAAGCGGAGACAGAATTTCCCACGGCCGCAGCGAGCCCGTTAATGGCTATTAAAAACAGGCAGACACTTAAAACAGAACCCTGTGGCACACCGGTCTCCTGGACGTGGGAGGAACTATACGAGGCCGCGACTTGCACGCGGAAGGTACGATACGACAGAAAACTGCGGATAAAAATCGGCAGAGGACCCGGAAGACCCCATCCATGAAGCGTAGAAAGGATGTGATGACGCCATGTCGTATCATACGCCTTCCGCATGTCGAAAAAGACAGCGACCAGGTGCTGGCGGCGGGCAAAGGCAGTACGGATGGCCGACTCCAGGCTCACCAGATTGTCGGTGGCGGAGCGGCCTTTACGGAACCCACCCTGAGATGGAGCCAGAAGGCCCCAAGACTCCAGTACCCAATTCAAGCGCCGGCGCACCATCCGTTCAAGCAACTTGCAAAGAACGTTGGTGAGGCTAATGGGACGGTAGCTGTCCACCTCCAGAGGGTTCTTTCCAGGTTTCAAAACGGGGATGACAATGCTGTACCGCTACTGCGACGGAAACTCCCCCTCAACCCAAAGACGGTTGTAAAGATCGAGGAGGTGTCGCTGGCAGTCCACTGAAAGGTGTTTCAGCATCTGACAGTGGATGCCATCTGGCCCAGGAGCGGTATCAGGGCAAGCGGCTAGGGCACTGCGAAATTTCCACTCACTGAATGGAGCATTGTAAGAATCTGGGTGGTGGGTGCGAAACGAAAGGCTCCGACGTTCCATCCGTTCTTTAATGGAGCGAAAGGCCTGGGGGTAATTCGCAGAAGCGGAACTCATAGCAAAATGCTCTGCCAAGCGGTGTGCAATGACGTCGGAGTCAGTACAAACTGCGCCATTCAGTGAGAGCGCAGGGACGCTGACAGGGGTCCGGTAGCCGTAGACGCGTCGAATTTTGGCCCAGACCTGCGATGGAGTGACATGGAGGCCAATGGTGGACACATACCGCTCCCAGCACTCCTTCTTGCCTTGGCGGATAAGGAGGCGGGCCTGCGCACACAGCCGTTTGAACGCGATAAGGTGGGCTATGGAGGGATGTCGCTTGTGACGCTGGAGCGCCCGCCGGCGATCTTTAATCGCTTCAGCGATCTCAGGCGACCACCAAGGCACAGCCCTCCACCGAGGGGACCCAGAAGAACGGGGAATGGCAGATTCGGCGGCAGTAACGATGCCGGTGGTGACCGATTGAACCACTGCATCAATGTCATCATTAGAGAGAGGCTCAATAGCGGCAGAGGAGGAGAACAGGTCCCAGTCAGCCTTATTCATAGCCCATCTGCTAGGGCGCCCAGAAGAGTGACGCTGTGGTAGTGACAGAAAGATCGGAAAGTGGTCACTACCACACAGGTCGTGATGCACACTCCATTGGACAGACGGTAAGAGGCTAGGGCTACAGATTGAAAGGTCAATGGCGGAGTATGTGCCATGCGCCACACTGACGTGTGTGAAGGCACCATCATTTAACAGCGAGAGATCGAGCTGCGACAATAAATTCCCAACGATGGCGCCTCGACCTGTTGCCACTGACCCGCCCCACAGAGGGTTATGGGCGTTGAAGTCGCCCAATAGCAAGAAAGGTGGTGGCAATTGGGCTACCAGTGCAGCCAGGAGATGCTGCGAGACATCACCATCCGTGGAAGGTAAAGACTGCAGACGGTAACAGCCTGAGGCGTCCACACACGTACAGCGACAGCCTCTAAAGGTGTCTGGAGAGGGACATACTTGCTGTGCAGAGTGTGAAGGACATATATGCAGACGCCACCAGACACCCTTTCATAAGCTGCTCGGTTCTTATAATAACCCCGATAGCCACGGAGGGCGGGGGTTTGCATTGCTGGAAACCAAGTTTCCTGGAGAGCAATGCAGAAGAAAGGGTGAAGGCTGATAAGTTGGCGGAGCTCAGCTAGATGGTGGAAGAAACCGCTGCAGTTCCACTGGAGGATGGTGTTGTCCATGGCTGGGAAAGGCGTGACGGGACTTGGAAGGCAGATTACGCCGCTGGGTCACCTGCTACCTCCAATGGACCACCCGTGCAAATGCTATCCATTGCGTCCGAGGGACCGGCGAGATCGAGGTCCTCAGCAGACGCCAGAATCTCCACCTCGTCCTCAGACGCAGAGCTTGTAGGAAGCGGTGGGATGGGTGCCATCGCAATGTCATTAGCCTTGGGGACTTTCTTCTTCTTCTGTTTCTCTCTCTGTGCCTTCGGTGGTCCAGGCTGGGAGGGCTTCACTGGGTCAGTCTCAGGGACAGACGACGACCGTGAGGCCCTACGACCAGGGACCGGTGGTTGTTTGAGCCACTTGCGGCTGTCTGCTTTTGTACTGGTCGGAACTTGCGAAGGGAGGTCCCAAAGGGAACCCTTCCTGGTGAGAGGAGCCAAAGAAGACTTACGCTTCTCCAGCTGGGAAGGAGGAACTGATGTCCCCGATGGTTTGGGGGGTGTTGCTCCTGAAGTAGATGGAGCAGGAGCAACAAGGAGTTTAGTGCCCCCCACCATCAAGGGGGCAGGTGTGGGCCTTCGACTCTGAGAGCTGACTGGAGCTCATGGGACTGTAGCAGGAGTGACAGTTGCGGCATAAGAAGATGTCATACGCACTGGATGAAGCCGATCATATTTCCGCTTCGCCTCAGTGTACGTCAGTCGGTCGAGGGTCTTGATTTCCATGATTTTCCGCTCCTTCTGCAGAATTGGACAGTCCGGCGAGCAAGGCGGATGGTGCTCACCACAGTTCACACAGATTGGAGGCGGGGCACAGGGATGATCAGGATGGGATGGTCGACTGCAATCGCGACATACGAGGTCGAAAGCACAGCGTGAAGACATATGGCCGAACTTCCAACACTTGAAGCACCGCATCGGAGGAGGGATATACGGCTTGACATCACAATGGTACACCATCACCTTGACCTTCTCAGGTAACGTGTCACCCTCGAAGGCCAAGATGAAGGCACCGGTGGCAACTTGATGATCCCTCGGACCCCGGTGGATGCGCCGGACGAAATGGACACCTCGTCGCTCCAAGTTGGCGCGCAGCTCGTCATCGGACTGTAAAAGGAGATCCCTGTGGAAGATAATGCCCTGGACCATATTCAGACTTTTACGGGGCGTGATAGTTAGGAGACATCCCTCAGCTTATTACAAGCGAGCAAGGCCCGCGACTGGGCGGAGGATGCCGTTTTTATCAACACCGATCCGGACCACATCTTGGACAAGCCCTCCACCTCCCCAAACTTGTCCTCTAAATGCTCTACAAAGAACTGAGGCTTCATGGATATAAAGGACTCCCCATCAGCTCTGGTGCAGACAAGATACCTGGGCGAATAAGTCTCACTTTCATTCAATGCCTTTCGTTCCTCCCATGGTGTGGCGAGGGAGGGGAACGATTTGGGGTCATAAACGTTACTTTTAAAATGGGCCCTCGAACGCTTAGAGACCGCTGGTGGCTGGCCACCAGCAAGAGAAGATGTGCCACGCTTCATTCCGTGTCATCCACCCTGATGCCACCTACTCCGACCAAGGGCCCTCCCCACGGGCGCCACCCAGCCACAGCAAAGGCCACCTGGCAGGATGGCCATTGCCGGGAGTCCCGATGCCCCAGGGAGATGGGCATCTACTCCTTGGCATACGTGGGGAGTTAACGGCGCAGGCATCAGTAGAGCGATCCCTGTGTTGTCAGGGGGCTACAACCAACAGGGTACATGGCGGCCCCACCACAACGGACTGGCTACCGTGCTGGATGTTAGGTGACATGTGATCCATGGTCGCCGTCAGTGCAGAAAATGGCCCTGCACAGTGTTTGGCAGAAAGTGTACGCAGGAGCATATCCATGCCCAAGCAATGGAGAGCGGGCAGGACTGCAATGCAACGACGAATAAGATGGCGAAAGTTCTCAACACAACATGGACACAATGCACCAAGTAAGGCGCCCTTCCCCAATCGGCTCGCTCTTCGGAAAAATTTTGAGATATGGAGGTCAAACCCGACAGGGGACCATCACATAAGGCCGAAACGTTTGAGACTCCTTTTAGTCGTCTCTTACGACAGGCAGGAATACCGCGGGCCTATTCTAACCCCCGAACCCGCAGGGGGGAGAGCCTCTAAGTTCACTGCATCCAGAGGAGGTAAATAAAGGGAGCAAACAGTAAGCCTCTGATGTGAATGAATTTCAACTGCAACTGCTTGCAGGTCAGTATCCAGGGGGAGAGTAGAGGAGTGGTGGTCATTATTGACAAACATGGCAACTCCACCAATGGCCCTTTCCCAAGTCAGGTCATCCCTGCGATATAACATACAGCCCCTTACTACAGGAGCATCAGTTGTTTTTAATGCGTTTCCTGTAAACACAAGCACAGGTTGGTTGGTTTGGGGGGATTAAAGGGACCAGACTGCTACGGTCATCAGTCCTTTTTCCAAATACTAAAAACACCCACAGAGAATAAAAACGATCAACAGAATAGATGACAGACGACACAGAACAAGAGAAACTCAGACAAAGACAAGACAAGACGAACTAAAATCACACAGAGTGTGACAGTGGTTGGCCGACCACAGAAACAAAAAAGGAAAAGCCAACCACCGAGAAACACATTAAAAAATCAAACTAAAATCGTAGGCCATACGCCAGAATCAACACAAAAAAGACACACACTTACATTAAGCGATAAAAGCCCCCTGCCCGAATAAAACGCAAAACTAAGTCCGCTATGCCAGAGTCGTCAGTTAAAAGGGCAGGGAGCGTGTCAGGCAATGCAAACGTCTGCCTGAGCACAGTTAAAAGAGCGTACTCCAACAGAATATGGACCACCGTCAAGGCCGCCCCACGACGACAAAGAGGTGGGTCCTCACGACACAGTAATTAACTGTGTATCAGTTGGATGTGTCCAATGTGGAGCCGACAAAGGACGACTGAGTCCCTGTGGTTGGCTCGCATGGATGACCGCCACACAGTCGTCGTCTCCTTTATGGCACGGAATTAATTGGGCGTGGTCCGATCGCGCCATTCAGCGTCCCACAGCGCAAAAACTTCGGCAGAGGACTGCTCGCAAATCAGTCTCTGGGAGGCCAATGTCCAGAGATGGTTCACTGGTGGCCAGTTTGGCCAGGCGGTCAACATTTTTATTGCCGGGTATCCCAACATGGCCTGGGTCCAAACAAAGACCACAGAGCGGCCGCAATGGGCAAGAGTATGCAGGGACTCCTGGACAGCCAGCACCAGACGAGAGCGAGGGAAACACTAGTCGATAGCTCGTAAACTGCTCAGGGAATCGCTACAGATAACGAAGGACTCACCTGAACAGGAGCGGATATACTCTAGGGCTCGAAAGATGGCGACCAGCTCAGCAGTGTAAACGCTGCAGCCAGCCGGCAAGGAACGTTGTTCGGAATGGTCCCCTAGAGTTAGCGCATAACCGACACGACCAGCAACCATCGAGCCGTCAGTGTCAACAATGCCAGAGCCCTGATACGTTGCGAGGATGGAAAAAAGGCGGCGGCGGAAGGCCTCTGGAGCGACTGAATCCTTCAGGCCCTGTGCCAATTCCAGCTGAAGGTGAGGGCGAGGCACACGCCACGGGGGTGTACGCAGAGGTGCCCAGAAAGGAGGCGGAAGAGGTAAAGCCCCAAGTCCGGATAGAA
Source organism: Schistocerca nitens (assembly GCF_023898315.1). Lineage (NCBI taxonomy): Eukaryota > Metazoa > Arthropoda > Insecta > Orthoptera > Acrididae > Schistocerca > Schistocerca nitens. The sequence continues at coordinate 388,336,598 of NC_064620.1, forward strand.
GCTCTAGGACGCAGACCGCGATCGTACATCCAGCCCTGGGCCGACGTTCTGGAAGATGGACTTGCCACTTTGGGAATAGTAGCCAATAGTTAGGATGCCCGGGAAAGCTGAAAAGATGGGCAGCATAAGCGGCCAGCAAACGTGGGCGCCGTAACCGCAGTGGAGGGACGCCTGCCTCCACTAGTATGCTGTCCACAGGGTTGGTACGGAAAGCACCAGTGGCAAGGCATATCCTGCTGTGGAGGATTGGGTCCAGCACCTGCAACGCAGATGTGGATGCTGAACCATAAGCCAGGCTCCCATAATCCAGGCGGGACTGGATTAACGCCTGGTAGAGCCGTAACAGGGTAGATCGGTCTGCGCCCCAGCGGGTATGGCTCAAGCATCACAGAGTATTTAGATGCCACCAACACATCTGTTTAAGCTGCCGAATATGAGGCAGCCAAGTCAATCGGGCATTGAAAACCACACCCAAAAACCTATGTGACTCCACCACAGCAAGAAGTTCGCCATCAAGATAAAGCCGCGGCTCCGGGTGAACAGTGCATCGCCGGCAGAAATGCATAACGCAGGTCTTGGCCGCCAAAAACTGGAACCCATGAGCTACAGCCCAAGACTGCGCCTTACGGATAGCGCCCTGTAGCTGACGTTCAGCAGCTGCAATGCCAATAGAGCTGTAGTAAAGGCAGAAGTCGTCAGCATACAGGGAAGCGGAGACAGAATTTCCCACCGCTGCAGCGAGCCCGTTTATCGCAATTAAAAACAGGCAGACAGTGAGGACAGATCCCTGTGGTACCCCGTTCTCCTGGACTCGGGAGGAACTATGGGAGGCCGCGACTTGCACACGGAAGGTACGATACAATAGAAAATTGCGGATAAAGATCGGCAGAGGGCCCCGAAGACCCCATCCATGAAGCGTAGAAAGGATGTGATGACGCCATGTCGTATCGTACGCCTTCCGCATGACGAAAAAGACAGCAATGAGGTGCTGACGGCGGGCCTAAGGCAGTACGGATGGCCGACTCCAGGCTCACCAGATTGTTGGCGGCGGAGCGGCCTTTACGGAACCCACCCTGAGACGGAGCCAGAAGGCCCCGAGACTCCAGTACTCAGTTCAACCGCTGGCTCACCATTCGTTCAAGCCATTGCGACGGAAACTCACCCTCGACCGAAATACGGTTGTAAAGGTAGAGGAGCCGTCGCTGACAGTCCACTGGAAAGTGTTTCAGCATCTGACAGTGGCTGCTATCTGGCCCAGGAGCGGTATCAGGACAAGCGGCGAGGGCACTGTGAAATTCCCACTCACTGAATGGAACATTGTAGGATTCAGGATGGTGGGTGCGAAAAGAAATGCTCCGACATTCCATCCGCTCTTTGATGGAGCGGAAGGCCAGTGGGTAATTGGAAGAAGCGGAACTCAGAGCAAAATGCTCTGCCAAGCTGTTGGCAATTTCGTCGGAGTCTGTACAAACTGCTCCATTCAGTGAGAGCGCAGGGTCACTGACAGGGGTCCGATAGCCATAGAGGCGTCGGATCTTGGCCCAGACCTGCGATGGAGAGACATGGAGGCCAATGGTGGACACATACCGCTTCCAGCACTCCTGCTTGCTTTGGCAGATAAGGGGGCGGGCCCGCGCACACAGCCGTTTGAAGGTGATGAGGTGTTCAATGCAGGGATGTCGCTTGTGACGCTGTAGCGGCCGCCGGCGATCTTTAATCGCCTCAGCGATCTCAGGCGACCACCAAGGCACAGTCCTCGTCTAAGGGGACCCAGAAGAATGCGGAATGGAAGATTCTGCGGCAGTAACGATGACGGTGGTGACGGAGTGAACCACCGCATCAATGGCGGTATTAGAGAGAGGCTCAATAGCGGCAATGGAGGAGAACAAGTCCCAGTCAGCATTATTCATAGCCCATATGCTAGGGCGCCCAGAAGTGTGACGCTGTGGCAATGACAGAAAGATAGGAAAGTGGTCACTACCACACAGGTCGTCATGCACTCTCCATTGGACAGATGGCAAGAGGCTAGCGCTGCAGATAGAAAGGTCGATGGCGGAGTATGTGCCACGCGCCATGCTGAAGTGAGTGACTGCACCATCATTTAAAATGGAAAGATCGAGCTGTGCCAATAAACGCTCAATGGTGGCGCCTCGACCTGTTGCCACTGACCCACCCCACAGAAGGTTATGGGCGTTGAAGTCACCCAGTAACAAGAAAGGTGGCGGAAATTGGGCTAGCAGCGCAGCCAAGTCATGCTGCGTGACATCACCATCCGGTGGAAGGTAAAGACTGCAGACGGTAACAGCCTTTGGCATCCACACCCGAACAGCGACAGCCTCTAAAGCTGTGTGTAGAGGGACAGACTCGCTGTGAAGAGAGTTAAGGACACAGATGCAGACGCAACAAGACACCCTTTCATGAGCTGCCCGGTTCTTATAATAACCCCGATAGCCACGGAGGGCGGGGGTTCGCATTGCGGGAAACCAAGTTTCCTGAAGAGCAATGCAGAAGAAAGGGTGAAGGCTGATAAGTTGTCAGAGCTCAGCTAGATGATGGAAGAAGCCGCTGCAGTTCCACTGGAGGATGATATTGTCTATGTCTGAGAAAGGCGTGATGGGACTGCGAAGGCAGATTACGCCACTGCGTCACCTGCTGCCTCCGATGGAGCACCCGTGCAAGTACTATCCATTGCAGCGAGATCGAGGTCCTCAGCGGACGCAAGAATCTCCACCTCATCCTCAGACGCAGAGCTTGTAGGTAGCGGTGGAGTAGGTGCCACCACAGCTGCCTTGGTCTTACGGGTCTTCAGTGTCGTTTTCTCTCGCTGTTCCTTTGGTTGTCGTGTTTGAGAGGGCTTCTTGGAGTTGGTCTCCGGGACCAAAGATGATCGCGAGGCTCGACGACCAGCGACCTGTGGCTTCTTCAGCCACTGGTTGGTGTCTGCTGTGCCACTGGTAGGAACCTGGGAAGGGAGTGACCCAAGGGATCCCTTCCAAGCGAGAGAAGCCGAAGAAGACTTACGCTTCTCCGGCATAGAAGTGGGGACTGGTGTCCCCGGTGGTTTAGTGGGTGCTGCTCCCGAGGTAGATGGTGTGGGAGCAACACCGAGAGAAGGGGCCCCCATCGTCAAGGGGGCAGTTGAGGTCCACTGACTCTGAGAGCTGACTGTTTGTGGTGCAGCTGAAGGAGCTGGAGCAGGAGTTACAGTGGAGGCATAAGATGACATCATGCGCACGGGATGTAGACGTTCAAATTTCTGCTTAGCCTCAGTGTAAGTCAGTCGGTCCAGGGTCTTATATTCCATGATTTTGCGTTCTTTCTGTAAGATCCTGCAGTCTGGCGAGCAAGGTGAATGAGGCTCTCCACAGTTGACACAGATGGGAGGAGAGATCATGGAGTATCGGGATGAGATAGGCGTCCACAATCTCGACATGTGAGGCTGGAAGTACAGCGGGAAGACATATGGCTGAACTTCCAGCACTTAAAGCATCACATCGGGTTAGGGATATAGGGCTTGACGTCACAACAGTAGGCCATCACCTTGACCTTCTCTGGTAGTGTATCACCCTCGAAGGCCAAGATGAAGGCACCGGTAGCAACCTGATTGTCCCTCGGACCCCAATGAACGCGCCGGACGAAATGAACACCTCTACGCTCTAAGTTGGCGTGCAGCTCGTCATCAGACTGCAAAAGTAGGTTCCTATGGAAAATAACACCCTGGACCATATTTAAACTCTTATGTTGTGTGATGGTAACGTTAACATCCCCCAACTTGTCACAAGCAAGCAACCTGCATGACTGGGCGGAGGATGCCATTTTTATCAAAACTGACCCAGAGCGTATTTTGGACAAGACCTCCACCTCCCCAAACTTGTCCTCCAAATGCTCGACAAAGAACTGAGGCTTCACGGATACAAAGGATTCACCATCAGCTCTTGTACAGACGAGATACCTGGGCGAATACATGTCACTGTCATTCATTGCCTTTCGTTCCTCCCATGGTGTGGTCAGGGATGGGAACGATTTGGGGTCTTAAACGTTAGCTTTAAAATGAGCCCTAAAACGCTTTGAGACTGCTGGTGGCTGGCCACCAGCAAGAGATGATGTGCCACGCTTCATTGGCTGTCATCCACCCTGATGCCACCTACTCCGACCAAGGGTCCTCCCCAAGGGCGCCATGCAGCCACAGCAAAGGCCACCTGGCAGGATGGCCATTCCCAGGTGTCCTGATGCCCCAGGGAGACGGGCATCTACTCCTTGGCATACATGGGGAGTAAACGGCGCAGGCATCAGTAGAGCGATCTCTGTGTTGTCAGGGGGCTACAACCAACAGGGTACATGGCGGACCCACCGCAAGGGACTGGCTACCGTGCTGGATCTTAGGTGCAAAAATGTATAAGGTCGTCGTCACAGTTAAAAGCAACACTGCACAGTGCAGCGTGGTAATCGCACCCAGGGACGTATCCTCGCCCAAGAGATGGAAAACGAGCGGGACACCATTGCAACGACGAGAAAGCCGGCTAAAGTTCTCAATGCATGACGGATACAGTGCACCATGTAAGGCGCCCTTCCCCAATTTGCTCGCTCTTCGGAAAATTTAGAAAGTTGGAGGTCAAACCGGAGAGAGGACCGTCACATAAGGCCGAAACATTTGGGACTCCTTTTAGTCGCCTCTTACGACAGGCAGGAATACCACGGGCCTATTCTTAGCCCTGAACCCACAGGGGGGACAAGCACAGGGGGCGTTGCTGTGCTAGGAGATTCAGTTCCTCCACATGTGCCCAGAATCCATTCATGCTCCACTGTATAATGGGAGCCATCTATCAGGGTGGGAGTACCTTCATCCTCACTTTCTGTTGGGGAGGAGAGCTCACAACAGGTGGAGGATCAGTTTTGGGGTGAGATGATTGCCCCAGTCTGACATCAACCTCCATCGCCTCTGAAGAGGAGTCGAGAGAGATGTCAGAGAGAATGACGTCAACATCAGCAGACTGTGTGACTTCAGTCTCCTTCAGTGGGCGAGTCTTTACCTTTGTCTTTGGCTTAGATTTTTTGGTCTGAGGTGGCATTGGATCCAAAACCGCAGAAGCAGTAGAGGGTGTAACAAAAATGGTTCAAATGGCTCTGAGCACTATGGGACTCAACTGCTGAGGTCATTAGTCCCCTAGAACTTAGAACTAGTTAAACCTAACTAACCTAAGGACATCACACACATCCATGCCCGAGGCAGGATTCGAACCTGCGACCGTAGCGGTCTCGCGGTTCCAGACTGCAGCGCCAGAACCGCGCGGCCACTTCGGCCGGCGCAGAGGGTGTAACAGTGCTGGCCAGTGCACAAGACTGGACCCGGGAAGGGGCAGAAAGGTCCATGATGTCAGCTACCATGGCCTGGTCAGAAGGCCATGGGTGGGTGGGTGGGGAGCAGCAGGCTTCACAGGAACGGCAGCAGCACACATACACTGACAAACGCAGGTGCTTGTGCTGACAGGAGCAACCTCCGTTTGTGTAGTGGCATCAGTTTTCAAGACTGGCTGTTTCAGAACGGAAGAAAAGGAGGCAGCGAACGTGGGCGGCTGCATGGACCTGAATATTTTCTTTGCCTCACCATGCGGGATGCGTTTTGTGGTTTTAAGTTCCTGGATCTTCCGTTCCTCAGGGAAAACTCTGCATTCCCTACTCCACACAGGGTGATCCCCAGAGCAGTTGACACACTTGGGAGGAGAGGAGCAACCAACTCCCTCATGGGCGGCTTTACCACATTTCCCGCAAGTGGCTTCCCCTCTACAGCCAAGAGTAGTGTGTCCAAAGTGTTGGCATTTAAAACATCGCATGGGGTTGGGGTAATAAGGCCGTACACTGAGACATAGGAAACATGCTTTCACATGCTCTGGCAATTTGGTGCTGTTAAACGTAAGGATAAATGAGTCAGACTTCATGAAAGCACCATCCACCCTTTTCATAACGTGTTGCACGTCGACAATGCCTTCCCAGGACCATTCAGCCTTCAGTTTGTCTTGGGGAATATTAACGAGATCTCTGCAAGTCACAACACCCTTGCTGTAGTTCAAGGTGTTGTGAAATTCAGTCTCTATCGCAAACTCCCCAAGAAATTGTACCTTCTGAAGGTTCTGGACTTGCTGGAAGCTAGATGTTTCAACCAAAAAGGTTCCATTTCGCAAATGCTTGACAGATTTTAAGGTGCCAGCAATACCTTCTAAGCCTTTCTGTATATAAAATGGTGAAACTTTATCGAAACTCCCCTCCTTTCTTTTAATTATCAGAAACACATTCTGCGAAGCAGTTTGCATTCTGTTACTAGTAACTGAATCAGGAGGACTGGCTACACGAACCCTCTTGTTGGATTGGGTGTTAGAACCCACCAGTGGTCCACCCTTTCCGCTGGGAGGAGAAGAATAAAAGTTCAAAGGTTTCATCTCGGTCCCACGAGCAGCTAGGGAACTAGAAGTCCACCTAGACAGAGCCCCGCATGCCTACGTAAGCCTTATACAACTGAGGTGCGGCAGGTTCCCCAGAGGTTGCCCGCCAACGACTGTTCCACCTCAACAGCCATGTATCGCATCAGCGTGCAGCACACCTTGAGATAGAGGAGTTGTTTATAGAGGTTTATTCCATCCCCCTGATCCGGGCGGTCAAGCCATGATCCCCATTCCCTGAGACACACAACATTCCACCACCACGCCGCAGGGTGGTCGCTGAAGTATGCCCAGAGCTTACGGTATCAGGGGACTGGCGGCGCTTACCAGTCCCCAGCTCAGGAACCCCGGGGTCACCACGCCTGTACCCAGCAAATGAATGCTGAGCTCCTGGGGGCTCACTTGATGCAGCTGGGTCCCTGTGACAACATATAAGGGTTCACCCATCACTGGTGAACGAACCTGGAGCAGCTTCTCCAATACCATTATAAGTACCGATACAGTTGCCATCCACACTGGAGCCATCTGCTCCACCTGTCACCAACTGTTGATGGGGACATGGAGCTCTGCTGATGTCATAGGTTGACACGAGAAGGCGGACTGTGATGCTGTCCGTGCCCCAAGTACTTCCTACTACATACCCCTGTATTATCACGTCATCTCAGCCAGAGCCTCACAAAGGAAGATGCCATGAATATCTTGCAAATCTGAGTTGTTCTCCAAAGAAAGAGGAATGAAGTAATGCACACACACTTGAAAGCTGCACTTATTAGCATTGTGTTGTCATCCATGAGAGTAACTTGTGAAAGAGCAATACTATGAACTTCCGATAGAGCCCACCACAGGCAAGTGCTTATTTAGATCCTAACATGCTATGTTTGTGCTCAGTTATCACATTACTACTGCTTGCATATGTTTGCCTTATTTTATTGTGTTCAGTGTATATTATGATGATTGGCGTACACACTACAGTCTAATAACATTGTATTAACATTCTTGATTGTGTTGTGTGTCCAAGTTACAGCACATTCTTTAGCCCATTTATTGACACGGGGCCTCTTTGCAGCTGTTTCTGTTGTTGATACTCTCACAATGCAGCACTGCTACTGCTGCTATTCAGATGAAACAACTTTACCAGCAGTTCACAGCCTTTCTTCTCAGTAGCCACTATGTTTCATATGGAAAACTTCAGCCTTCTTAACCCTTTACACCAATAGTTACTTCACAAAAGAAATCAGTATGGATCACCAAGTGACAAACAGCATACTAACATCAAAACAAGAACATTTCACATTCTGACTGCTTACAGCACAATATTTTCACATGGGGGCAGACAGTGGAACTACAGTGTACTTTATGAACACACTGATTAATGAACATAACTACAATGTTTCAGCATCGTGTGATGTATACAGCCCATACTGCAGAACTCCGAACACCATCAGTTTTATTATTACCACCTGGTAGAATCAAGGATTGAAGATACCTGCTAGCTACACAAAAAGTTGCAATGTTAATTGTAAACAGTCATCTATCCTTACAGCACACAGATAATTGTTGTGCCATGACAAATACATATGCAGCCATATAAATACTAAGCTAGGAATAGGGGATAAAAAAACACATGTTTAATACAACTAAGAAGCTGCAACATTTTGCAAAGTAGTAGTATTGCTGTTAATATTGCTATTTTAAATTATACTTGAGTAAAAACAATGATTGGCAGTATTTTAACAATGGTCACTTATACATGTATTTTCTGACATCTACTTACGCTGTTAATGCATAGTAGATCATTATAAGTCAATGAATGAATGAAAGAGAATAAAAATATGTAATGTAATCTAGTGCTTGCGCAATGAGAGATACTACTAAGTACTACTAAGAGCCATACATGCTGAACTGAAACTATTACTTTTTTTTTTTTTTTTTTTTGCTGTTGTGAGGACAGTGGCTGCTAATATCAATAAAAATATTACAATATCTCCATCCACTACAAGTTTTATATTCTATCCATTATGGGTTGTGATGACTACACCATTGTCATCATTAGGTGCATGGCTTTTTACTTCTAAATCATTCTAAGTGAGGAACACTGTTGATAACTGCTATATTGTGCAAGGTGACCAGGTGGGTATGTTGCATCTTTCAAGTACAAGAACTATAGGATGTATGCTGCATTCTGATGTGGAAAAATCACAAATGCTGCATGTCACACCATACCTTAGTTAATACAATGTTATGGCTGTGCTTAAAAGAGGTTACACATACACATGTACTTATTATATTCAAACCAGCTTAAAGATCACACTTTCATCATTTACCCACTCAGTGAATGATGCTTTTTTGGTGCAGATTTTTTCATTAATTTTGTTTAAATATAGTTTTCAAACAGAAAAATTTATATTCTGTGATTTCAGGTGCTACAGAATGGTACCTACCAACCACATGCTTTGTCGTGGACTCTTGGCCAAGATGAGTGTAAACTGAAAGTTGGGGCAGACTATTCAAACACATCACTGGATAATGTAGTCATGCGAAGATGTTTGCCTCATGTAAGCACTTGTGCCCATGACTGGACAAATGAAACAGTGGAAAATCTTTGCTATTCCTATACACACTTTGTTTATGGAAGAGTAAATGGAGCAAAAAAGGTAATTTGTTGGAAATAGTTAAAGTGCTATAATTTTTTATATTTTTTCTAATTAACTTCATCTAGCTGGATATTTACTTCTACAATTGTATGAGATGCCATTAGGAACAAGATTATCTGCTACGAATTGTACAATAAATGATCTTCACTTATGTGATTCTTGAAGTTTTCCCAGAGGTTGGAATATTCCATCATTTTCTGGTGTGTATCTCTTTTAACCTGAGAACACTGTAATTTATTGATCGAACAGTCCACACACATGGAAGATGCAGTACAATACAATTAACAATACATGAGAGCCTAATGGAGCCCTGTGTTCCAGCATATGTAATCATTAATTCCAACAGGGACACAGCTGGCAGGCTTCACACACAGCTGCTGTTGTATTAGCAGGCTGGGTGGCCCCTAGTTGCTGAATCAAGCACAAACTTCACATGAGAACTATGCAGTGTCACACACACTAAATTATAATGTACTCACCAAGCGGCAGCAGGAGAACAATCGATTAGTTTCATTGTTATATATCACACACTAAAGTGGTAGTTATAGAACTTCTCTTCCTTTGTGAAGAAGTGAGCACTGTGTTCACATCCACTTCTTCTGTGGTCAATGAAGGTTAGTTGGTCATGCAGCGTGCTGCCACCAGTGCCTAGGGTCAGAAGTCACTCGAGCATGGCAGGTGTGGTGCCTGCCCCCTCTGTGAGAGGCCATACGATAAGATAGGTGATGGTGTTGCAGCTTCCATTTCTGCATCTGAGTCCAACCCCAGGGAAGAAAGTTGCATTGATGGTGGTGGAACAGGCGGTGCCAGCTGCGATGGAGGCAGCTATGTCAGTGCGAAAGCCAGGGTGTCCCTCCGTGGTCCCCAACAGCTGAAGGGGGCACCCACAGCAGAGATGACAGTTGTGAAAATGTGAGCCATGGCAGTGGAGAAGACAGGGGCACTGGCCATGATGTAGGAGCAGGCCTGGCAGATGCAGCAGAGGTGCACCCAGTGCACAGCTGTCCATGCAAGGTGTCAGCCCTAGGTACTCTTGTTGACTGGTGGCACCCATTTTGGCCAATGACCAAACCCACGAGCCCTGTGCTAGGCTGGAAGCATTTTGGTACAGTGTTGGTGGATGGCCTGGCATCAGCCAGAGTACATGTACCAGAGTCTGGAGCTGACAACTGTGCAAAACTCCTCCGATCCATTATCACCAATAGGCATGAACCTTTAGAACTGAGAAACCAATAAGACAATAAGAGCTACTTCTGGTGACACATCCAAAACAAATTTTTTCATCTGAGTCTTAAATGTTCGTACTAGTTGTTCTGGAGAGGAGCCATGATATGTGAACACCACTCTGTTTACAAAACAAATTTCTGAGATATGACTGTAACTAATGACTGATGCCTGTAACTGATTTATGAGGAATATCTTCCATTGTAAAAATTTTGACAAAGCAGAAATAGTTGTCACCACAGAAGCAGACAGGTAGTGTACCACATACAGAAACTTAGAATAAGTATTAGTTACAACCAACCAGTAGAAATTCAAAAAAGTCCCACAAAATCTACACGACTTCATTCTCAAGGCAGCTGTGGATCCAGTTACAGTGATAAGGAAGCATGGGAAGCTGCCTGATGGGTGGTACATTGTGGGCAGGTTGCAACAACTCACACTATTTCCTCATCAATGCATGACCAGAAATCATATTTGCATCCTAATGCTTTTGTACTTGACACACCCCAGTGGTCCACATGTAAAAAAATGCATAACCTCATGCTGGAATGCAGATGGAACTACAACCCGAGGCTCTGTATCCTCTGTAGCAAACAGCAGCACTCCAACCCAAACAGAAAAACAGTTTTGTTGGTTGGTTGGTTGGTTGGTTGGTTTGTGGGACTGAAGGGAACAGACTGCTAGGGCCATTGATCCCTTTTTCCAAAAACTGCAAACACCCACAAAGAATAAAAACGAACAATGGAGATGACGAAGGATGATACAGGACAAGAAAGACTGAGACAAAGACCAGACAAAAGGAATTAAAAGCACACAGAGTGTGACACTGGTTGGCCAACCATAGAGACAAAAAAGGAAAAGCCAACCACCTAGAAACACACTAAAAAACCCAGACTAAACCGTAGGCCAAAGGCCAGACTCAACACAAAGAATGACAAACACTTAGATTAAGTGATAAAAGCCCCCTGCCTGTATAAAACGCAAAACTAAGCCTGCCATGGCAGTGTCATCTGTTGAAAGGACAGAGAGCATATCAGGAAGCGCAAACGGCTGCCGGAGCACAGTTAAAAGGGGACAGGCCAACAAAATGTGGACAACCGTCAAAGCCAACCTGCAGCGACATAGAGGCAAGTCCTCATGGCGCAGTAAATAACTGAGCGTCAACCAGATGTGGCCAATGCAGAGCCGACAAAGGACGCCTGATCCCCTGTGAGTGGCTCGCATGGATGACCGCCACACATTCTTCGTCTCCTTGATAGCACAGAGTTTGTTTGGTGTGGTCAGGTTGCACCAGTCAGTGTCCCAAACTGCGAACACTTTGCAGCGGAAGGCTGCTTTAAAATCGGTCTCCGGGAGGCCAATGTCCAGAGATGGTTTACTGGTGGCCTGTTTGGCTAGGAGGTCAACTTGTTCATTGTCCGGCATCCCAACATGGCCTGGGGTCCAAATGAAGGTCACTGAGCGTCCACTCATGTAGAGGGCATAAAGATACTTATGGATTAACAATACCAAGGTATGCCTAGGGAAGCACTGGTCAAGGGCTTGTAGGCTGCTTAAGTAGTTACTACATATGACGTAGGACTCACCAGAGCAGGAGCAGATATGTTCAAGAGTGTGATAGATGGCAACCAGCTCTGCAGTGAATACACTGCAGCCAACCAGCAAGAAGCGTTGTCCTGTATGGTCAACGTGAGTGTAAGCAAAGCCAACAAGACCGTCGACCAGGGAGCCTTCAGTGTAGATGATGTCTGAGCCCCCAAACTAGCCAAGAACAGAGAGGAAGTTCTGGAGGAGGACCCCAGGTGGGACTGAGCCTTTGGGGCCAAGCAATAAGTCCAGCCAAAGCTGCGGCTGAGGTATTGTCCATGGAGGGGTATGGAAACGAGTCTGCAGGAAAGGTGGTAGGGGGGAAGCGTCAAGGTCATGAAGAAGTGACTGGACACAGACAGCTAAGGGATTTCCAATTCTGGGCCGCCGTTGCAGGAGACGGGGCGCCATGGTGTTGAAAAGAAGACAGTAATTTGGGTGGTGAGGTGAACTATGGACATGTGCGGATAGTTTGCGAGCAATAGTTGCTGCAGGAGCTGCAATGGAGGAATGCCCACTTCTACAAGGATGCTATTCACAGAGCTAGATCGAAAGGCTCCTGTAGCGAGGCAACTCCACAGTGGTGGACATGGTCTAGTAGATGCAGTACAGAAGGGGCGGCTAAACCATACACCATGCTTCCGTAATCAAAACGGGTGTCCAGAACCACTTGGTACAACCGCAGTAGTGTACGACGATCAGCACCCCATTCAGTGTGGCTCAGGCACCGAAGGAGATTGAGATGCTGCCAGCACTTGTCTTTAAGCTGATGAATATGGGGAAGCCAACTTAAGACAGGAAGTGGAAAGTCTCCACTATGTCTAGTAGTTGGTCATAAGGTAAAGTGCGGGATGGGGGTGGACGGTACAACGGTGACAGAAGTGCATCACACAAGTTTTGGCGGCCGAGAACTGGAAGCTGTGATTGAGAGCCCATGACTGTGTCTTCCGTATAGCTCCCTGCAGACGGCATTTAGCTACAACAGTAGAAGAGGAGCAGAAAGAAATACAAAACTCATCAGCATAGAGGAGGGGAGAGACTGACGGTCCTACTGCTAGTGCAAGACCATTGACAGCTATTAGAAAGAGGGGGACACTCAGGACAGAGCCCTGTGTGATCTCATTCTCCTGTGTATGGGGTGCGCTATGGGAAGCACCAATACGAACTCTGAAAGGGCGGTAGGACAAAAATTTCTTTATAAAAATCGGGAGTGGGCCCCGAATACCCCATTCATGCAGAGCAGCGAGGATGTGGTGTCGCCGAGTGGTATCATAGGCCTTCGTGAGACCGAAAAAGACAGCGATGAGGTGTTGTCGCCGGGAGAAGGCTGACCGAATGGCAGACTCCAGGTACACCAACTTGGCCATGGTGGAGCGACCTTGACGAAAACCGCCCTGGGATGGAGCCAGAAGGTCCCGAGACTCAAGGAGCCAACTCAACTGCCAGCTCACCATGGGTTCGAGCAACTTGTGAAGAACGTTGGTGGGCTAATGGGGCGGTAGCTGTCTACCGCCAGTGGGTTTTTGCCAGGTTTCAGAATGGGGATTACGATGCTTTCCCGCCATTGCGATGGGAACTTATCTGCAACCCAGATATGGTTGTAAAGATCGAGGAGGGATCGCTGGCAGTCCACTGAGAGGTGTTTGAGCGTCTGAAAGTGGATGCGATCGGGCCCAGAAGCTGTAACAGGGCAAGCGGCTAGGGCACTTTGGAATTCCCAGTCACTGAATGGAACATTGTACAATTCAGGGTGGCGTGTGTGAAATGAAAGGCTTTGACGTTCCAATCACTCTTTCAGGGAGCGGAAGGCCAGTGGGTAATTCACAGAAGCGGAACTCTGAGCAAAATGCTCTGCTAAGTGGTTTGCAGTTGTGTTGGAGTCGGTACAGTCTGCACCATTCAGTGAAAGCGCAGGGACGCCAGCGGGGGCCCGAGAGCCATAGAGGCGCCTAATCTTGGCCCAAACCTGCGATGGAGAGGTACAGAGGACAGTGGTGGACACATATCTTTCCCAGCACTCCTGCTTGCGATGGCGAATTATGCGGCGGGCCCGCGCACGCAGCCGTTTAAAGGCGATGAGGTGTTCTATAGAGGGATACCGCTTGTGACGCTGGAGCGCCCGCCTGCGATCTATAATTGCCTCAGCCATCTCAGACGACCACCAAGGCACAGTCCTCCGCGAAGGCGACCCAGAAGAACAGGGAATAGCAGATTCTGCGGCAGTAACGATGCCGGTGGTGACAGAGTGAAGCACCGCATCAATGGCGTCATTTGAAAGAGACTCAATAGTGACAATGGAGGAGAACAAGTCCCAGTTAGCCTTATTCATAGCCCATCTGCAGGGGCACCCAGAAGAGTGACGCTGTGGTAGTGACAGAAAGATTGGAAAGTGGTCACTATCGCACAAGTCGACGTGCACACTCCATTGGACAGACGGTAAGAGGGTAGGGCTGCAGATTGAAAGGTCAGTGGCTGAGTACATGCCATGCGCCACACTGAAATGTGTGAAGGCACCATTATTTAAAAGGGAAAGGTCGAGCTGTGCTAATACATGCTCAATGGTGCCGCCTCAGAATGTCGCCACTGATCCACTCCACAGAGGGTTATGGGCGTTGAAGTCGCCCAGTAACAGAAAAGGTGGTGGCAATTGGGCTATCAGTGCAGCCAGGACATGCCGCAGTACATCACCATCCGGTGGAAGATACAGACTGCAGACAGTAATAGCCTGCGGCGTCCACACCCGAACAGCGACAGCCTCTAAAGGTGTTTGTAGAGGGGCAGACTCGCTGTGAAGGGAGTGAAGGATGTAAATGCAGACGCCACCAGTAAGCTGCCTGGTTTCTATAATAACCCCGATAGCCACGGAAGGGCGGGGGTTTGCATCGGCAGAAACCAAGTTTCTGGAAGAGCAATACAGAAGAAAGGGTAAAGGCCGAGAAGTTGTCGGAGCTCACCAATATTGTGGAAAAAACCGCTGCAGTTCCACTGGAGGATGACACTGTCCATGGCCGAGAAAGGCGTGAAGGGACTGAGGAGGCAAATTATGCTGCTGGGTCACCTGCTGTCACCGATTGAGTACTGACAGGAGCGGGATCCATCAAGTCCGAGGGACTGGCGAGATTGAGGTCCTCAGCAGACATAAGAATCTCCACCTCATCGTCAGACACAGAGCTTGTAGGTAGCGGTGGAGTGGATGCCTCCGTAGGTTCCTTGGTCTTAGGGGTCTTCAATTTCACTTTCTTGCACTGTTACCTTGGTTGCCCATGCTGGGAGGGCTTCTTGGAGTCAGTCTCCGGGACTGAAGACGATCGCAAAGCTCGACGACCAGCGACCTGGGGCTTCTTCAGCCACTGGTGGGTGTCTGCTGTGCCTCTGGTAGGAACCTGGGAAGGGAGTGACCCAAGGGATCCCTTCCTAGGGAGAGAATGCAAAGAAGACTTACGCTTCTCTGGCTTAGAAGTGGGGATCGGTGTCCCTGGTGGTTGAGGGGGTGCTGCTCCTGAGATTTGTGGTGTGGGAGCAAAAGGGAGGGAAGTGCCCCCCACCATCAAGAGGGCAGGTGTGCTCCTTCGACTCTGAGAGCTGACTGTATATGGTGCAGCTGATGGAACTGTAGCAGGAGTGACAGTGGCGACATGAGATGATGTCATACGCACAGGATGAAGACATTCAAATTTCCACTTAGCCTCAGTGTAGGTCAGTCGGTCCAGGGTCTTATATTCCATTATTTTCCTTTCCTTCTGTAGAAAATTACAGTCCGTCAAGCAAGGGGGATGGTGCTCTCTGCAGTTGACACAGATAGGAGGCGTGGCACATGGAGTATCAGGATGGGATGGACGACCATAAACGCGACATACGAGGCTGGAAACACAGCAGTAAGACATATGGCCGAACTTCCAACACTTGAAGCACCACATCGGGGGAGGGCTATATGGCTTCACATCACAGCGGTAGACCATCACCTTGACCTTCTCAGGTAATGTGTCACCCTCAAAGGCCAAGAAGAAGGCACTGGTGGCAACTTGATGATCCCTCAGACCCCGGTTGACGCGCTGTACGAAATGGAGACCTCGTCGCTCTAAGTTGGCGTGCAGCTCGACATCGGCCTGTAAAAGAAGATCCCTGTGGAAAATAATACCCTGGACCATATTTAAGCTTTTATGGGGCGTGATAGTAACTGAATCATCCCCCAGCTTCTTACAAGCGAGCAAGGCTCGTGACTGGGCAGAGGATGCTGCTTTTATCAAGACTGACCTGGACCGCATTTTGGACAAGCCCTCCACCTCCCCGAACTTGTCCTCTAAATCCTCTACAAAGAACACAGACACAAAGGATTCCCCATCAGCTCTGGTACAGACGAGAAACCGGGGCGAATACGTTTCGCTGTGGTTCATAGCCTTACATTCCTCCCATGGTGGGCAAGGGAAGGGAACAATTTGGGGTCATACATGTTAGCTTTGAAGTGCGCCCTCGAACGCTTAGAGACTGTTGGTGGTTGGCCACCAGCAAGAGAAGATATCCCACGCTTCATTGCGTGTCATCCACCCTGATGCCACGTATTCCAACCAAGGGCCCTCCCTACGTGCGCCACTCAGCCACAGCAAGGGCCACCTGGCAGGATGGCCATTGCCGGGAGTCCTGATGCCCCAGGGAGATGGGCATCTACTCCTTGGCATACACGGGGAGTTAATGGTGCAGGCATCAGATGAACGATCCCTGTGTTGTCAGGGGGCTACAACCAACAGGGTACATGGCGACCCCACCACTATGGACTGGTTACCGTGCTGGTATTAGGTGCAAGGAAGTCCATGGTCGTCGTCTCCGCAAAAAGCAACACTGCACAGTGAGGAGTGTAAATTGCACCCAGGAACGTATCCTCGCCCAAGAGATGGAGAACGAGCGGGACAGCAATGTGATGACGTTAAAGTTGGCTAGAGGTCTCAATGCACGATGGACAAAATGCACCATGTAAGGCGCCCTTCCCCAATTGGCTCGCTCTTTGAAGAATTTGAAAAGATGGAGGTCAAACCCGAGAGGGGACCATCACATGTATGCCGAAACGTTTGAGACTCCTTTTAGTCGCCTCTTACGACAGTCAGGAATACTGCGGGCCTATACTTACCCCCAAACCCGAAGGGGGAAAAATACCTTTGTGAAAGGCAGCATCACTAGCATATTATTGAAACAGGGGCTGCGCAAATTGCATAGAAGGTGCAAAATTCAATGGTCTAGTGCCTGAATAAATTAAGTTAATATTCTGCAGGTGGTACTCTCGTTGGCCGTATTCGTGAAATATCTTCCAAATAATTACGTGACCTGTGGTTATAGCACGCGCCACTGACGCCTACTGCCTGCAGGTGTAATTTTAATACTTTTATCATGGAATCCCCAAATATAGTGTTCTCATATTACACCTTTGACTGACATTGTACTCAGAATGGAGACTTTTGATGTTTCAAAGACTCAATAAAGTGCAGAAAAATGTACTGTGGTGAGGATTCCCGATAGGAACCCAAAGCTCATAAATATAAAAGTCTTCTTTTCCAGTGACCCTTGCTTCACCATAAAATGATCATGCCTGCGGACTAAAAAAGTCTAGTTCATGATTCGTCTAGCACTTTATATGTGAACAAAAACTGGTGAGGTGCACTGAAGCATCAGTGTAACAAACTACGTGTTGGCTACAGTATATTGCATACAACGACAGCTTCGTTTATGCTCATGTATGATGCTTCAGAATGGTATATATTAGATTGGTGCACAAGTCCATAGCGTTTTTATTTTGCATGTTGGTATTCCGGTTGCAATGGGTTTATTTATCAAAAAATGTTTCAAATGGCTCTGAGCACTATGGGACTCAACTGCTGAGGTCATAAGTCCCCTAGAACTTAGAACTACTTAAACCTAACTAACCTAAGGACAA
Source organism: Schistocerca nitens (assembly GCF_023898315.1). Classification (NCBI taxonomy): domain Eukaryota; kingdom Metazoa; phylum Arthropoda; class Insecta; order Orthoptera; family Acrididae; genus Schistocerca; species Schistocerca nitens. The sequence goes on from NC_064620.1 coordinate 388,354,420, forward strand.
CACACACATCCATGCCCGAGGCAGGATTCGAACCTGCGACCGCAGCGGTCGCGCGGTTCCAGACTGTAGCGCCAGAACCGCTCGGCCACCAGCGGCCGGCCGGTTTATTTATCGATTGTCATTTTTTATTTGTAGTTCACTGTTGCTATTTGAGTTTACATTGTCATTTTTTCATTTGGAGGTAGTAAGTGGAGGTGTGGAAGACAGAAAATGGAAGGCCCAATGGAGAAATGGGAACATTTGCGACGTTTTCTTTTGTTTGAGTTCAGTGAAAGGGTGACAGCAGCAGAGGCAGCCAGAAAGATTTGCTACGTTTATGGGGATAATGTCACTGGACAGTGCAAGACAAGAAAATAGTTTTCTCGTTTTTAGGAGGATCGTCTGGACATTAGTGACTGTCCACATTCAGGAAGGCCTTCGGGGATTGATGAAGAGTATTTAAACGCATTAAACCAGAATGATCCACGTCACTGTACTCGACAACTGGCAGGTGTGATTAACTGTGATCGTTCCAGCAGCCTGTGACGTTTGTATGCTGTGGGGAAGATTCAAAAATCGGTTGTATGCGTCCCGCATGCTCTAAGGCAAAATCACCAGACACAGCAGGTGGCCATGTGCGCATCTATACTTGATCGTCATCAATTAGCTCGTGAACAACACTGTATTGTTACTGGAGACGAAAAATGGTGTCGTTATGCTGACATAAGGAAAAGAAAGAAATGGTTGAGTCCTAATAAAGCAGCAACTCCCCGAACAAAGACCTACGTGCATCCACAAAAGAAAATCTTATGCGTCTGACGGAACAGCGACGGTGTGGTGTACTTGCCCGAGGTGTAATCATCACTCCTGACATTTATTGTCGAGACGTCTTGCAGACGCACTCTAAGAATAACGACAAGGAAGACTGTCAAGAGATGCTACTGAACGACAACGATTGCCCATATTCTGCTGGAATGACAGAATACGCAGTACAGGTTGGTGGGTTGGTTGGTTTGTGGGGTTGAAGGGACCAGACTGCGTCGGTCATCGGTCCCTTTTTCCAAAACTTCAAACACCCACACAGAATAAAAACGAACAATGGAGACGACAAGAGATGACACAGGACAAGAAAGACTCAGACAGAGACCAGGAAAAAGGAATTAAAATCACACAGAGTGTGACTGGTTGGCCGACCATAGAGACAAAAAAGAAAAAGCCAACAACCAAGAAACGCACTAAAAAAACAGTCTAAAATCGTAGGCCAAAGGTCAGACTAAACACAAATAAAAGACAAACACTTCAATCAAGTGATAAAAGCCCCCTGCCCGAATAAAGCGCAAAACTAAGAGGAGTTTGGAAGTCATTCCACATACATCTTATTCACCTAATCTTATGCCCTCAAATAGTCACCTTTCTCGTTCTTTATCGAATAAGCTTTAATGAATCTCCTTTCGGGATGCAAAAGCGCTCCGATCATGGCTCGACGAGTTCTTTGTCTCGAAACTGCGTGATTTCTACAGTCGCGGAATGGAAAAGTTACCGCAGCATCAGCAGACTGGTGTAAATAGTGAAGGAGAATATGTTATCGATGACCAAAGCCTCTGTTATGTGTATCTGTTGTGTTTATTAAACTTATAGAAAAGTGCTAAGAACTTACGCACCAATCCAATATCTAACAAAAAGCTTATCCTTTGTGTGACACTGCATGTGTCATAATTTATTGGTGAGGTCCAAAACACTCGGTGTTACATCCTCCTATAGTTCGCTGCACTAACAAGAGCTTACCTTAAGATCTGAGCTGTCGATGGAAGAGGGGGGAGGGGGGAATCATTAGATGAACGTCGGCCGAAGAACCCGAGACAGAAGCCAATAGGCAGTTTGTCATACGAACATGGCTGAACAGATTTTTAAAAATATTCTTAATGCTGTTCATGGGATAATTTTATGCAGTTACCTATAATAGTAGTTCACAAAATGCAATCACAGAAGTAGATGAGTAAAATCAATACATTGTCGGTTCGAAAAGAACTGTAAATCAGTTCAAATATAAATAAATCTAATACTAACATAAAATAGTATTATCGCCGTATAATTCTACGGTAACACCTAGCTTCAGTTAGATATAACATAAAACATATGAAACAAGCGGACATGCTACACAGACTTTAGTTAACATTCCTTCTCACAAAGAAATGTGCTCTGCGACACACTGTTGGCAGTACTGTTCAGTTTGCCTCTTGAAATACGAGTACTATTTCTCCAGACATCCAAATAAAAATATCGTTAAGTCCTACCTTCAGCTAAACATTACGTTTTAGTGATAAGTACAGTCGCTGCGTAAGGGTGACGTGAATGTAGTACGCCCTGTTCGAATGTTCAAATAATATGTGACTCTTATCATATGTTTCAGATCTACAAGAATCCGCACTGCGCATTGTGCAACCATGCCAAAATGAAAAGTCTGCACTGCTGGTCGGATGACGGCGTGATTGGGAGACAGAAGCCCGAGTTATCATTGATCACATTGCTGAATCTCTACTGGAGTATTGGCGACAAAAACTGCCGTCCACCTACGCATATCTACGACCCACTGCATGAAGTATGTCAGCCTATAGCTGATTCTTGTCCTGAAAACACAATTTATGACAATGGTATATGCGTTGGAAAACAAACGAACGGAACCAACTCTACTCTGGGATCAACAGATCTTAAAACATCATGTGCAGTTATAAGTCTTCGCAGCGAAGAATTTATCGTTCTCAATAACTCTATCCAGTTGGCCCTAAAGACTTCCCATCAGGTGATACCAGAAGGTCAATACGAACTCACTGAGAATGGAGACGCCAAAGTTTGCTACAATGCCATTACTAGCCTCCCCCATGTTCAGGATAGCCTCGTCACCATTATTTGCCTTTCTTTGTCGGTCGTTTGCCTCGCATTGCACAATGTAATTTACTGCATGCTTCCAAAATTGCAGAACCTTCCTGCTAGGAATCTATTCTCCACGTCCTTGTCCCTTTTCTTTGCCCAACTTATTTTTCTAACTGGATTGAGCCCAGTGCTACCTGTTTCCAAGCCGGTGTGCGTTGCAATAGCAGTTTCTATACAGTACTTTTTTCTCACGTCCTTCTTCTGGATGAACGTTCTGAGCTTTGATGTGTGGAAAACATTCGGGGGTAAAACGCTTTCCTACGGATCAAGAGGCAATCACTGGAAGTATGCTATTTACGCGTGGGGCACACCAGTGTTAACAATTTGTTTGTCTATGTTTTTCGAATACGTAGATATTCTACCTGTGCAGTTCCGGCCTAATTATGCACAGTTGAGAACATGTTGGTTCGGTAGTCAAGAAGGTCTGTTGATATTTTTCGTCGCACCAATGTTTGCAGTAATTCTTATGAATGTAGCATTTTTTGGTAGTACCGTATACAAACTCATTAAAAACGACGAGAGTCGACACTTTGCCACGAACGCTCCTCAGAGAGGATCTGTGACGGCGGGAGACAAAAACAAATTCCGTATGTCTCAGAGGAAGCCCAGCTGCAAAACCGTTCAAATTAGTCACGTGACTGGAAAGAGAGATAAAATTCAGTTTTACTTATACCTGAAACTATTCGTTATTATGGGACTCACTTGGCTTTCGGGAATTATTGCCATATTATTTAACTTGGACATTCTTAGGTACATATTCGTTATTTTTAACGGACTACAAGGGGTATTTATATTTCTAATGTTTGACTTCAAGTGTAAAATTGGCGGGATGCTTTGTGGGACACTGTTTAGGCATTGTGTTACGCAGCCTGACAACTCCACCAAAAGCAATAGCACTTCCAGAAGCAACTTGAACAGTGTCGAAGCTAAACATTCTTGCTTGTAGTAGTGGATTCCGTGATAATGAGAACGGATTACTGCTCTGGGAAATCGTACCGAACGTACTGTATGCGGTTATCAAGTTATTTCATGTTGAGAATGTGGTAATGTCACAGGTATTGTGCACATTGTTGACTGATAATATGTGAATCTTTGCAGCCACATGATTTTTTCTACATTACAAGATGTTACCCATCCTTATTGAAGTAATATACCGCATAATGAATAGATACTGGGAACCAAAGACGATGGTGATAGAAATGGGTAACGTTCTCGTCCATAATACACTGCAATCAATTATTGAACGTGAAGCTGTAATAGACATGGTGTTAGCTCAATTTTGTAGAACGAAGGAAAATTTTTCTGTGCTCTTTTCATTGAGGTGGTTGAGTATTAGTGTGGAACGACGTTGTGTATGGGCGCGAAAACTGAACCAACGATCAATCATTTGTACAGCGGTCTTTTCAAATAGTTCAGAAGTTAGTCTCTGAGCTATCCGATTAAGTGGGAGTTACAAACAAAATTCTCTTTACAATTGAGAAATGGTTGTTATAGAATTCAAGACGAATTCTGAAACTGTGAGAGTAAAACAACTTCGTTATTCTAAGAAAATACAAATGGGCATTCTTGAGAGAAATAAGATTCTTTAACGTGTGTTGCTCTAGGTCGGATATGTGATGCATCTGGCTGTTAGAGTCACTAGCGTAACTAATAAACACAAAGGATTCACTAATGGAGTGAGGAAAGTGTGCAGCATAGCTCCTGAGTTAGGACATGTAAAAGCTATCATTCATTGAATGGGACAGCTTGACTCTTGTCGACTTAAAGAAGAGTTGAACAGTCTGTTCCCAGAACGTCTTTGTCAGTGCTAGATAATCCGTACCAGAGTTCTGGGCTCAGTCCAGGTGAATAGCTATTGATCGGAGTGCAGCGCGATGGATTGGTGATATCCTGGAAATGTAAACAGCGAACTACTTCTGCTTTCTGCACGCTTCCTTCAGCAGTGCGATATCGTTGTCCAGCATGTTCTTGTTGTGTATGCCGTAGTCATGGAGGCTCACGTCTTCCATATTGCCTCCATGGTGCTATGCTCGGAGTGGACATGGCAGTTATTGTTTCCATTAGTCAGGCTAACTCATTGCAAATGCTAAACAGAGTTTGTATTTCGTGTGACTCCTGTTCGGAGAGCCTTGTTGGATATTAAAATATATTTCATGCACAGAGTACTATGAAAACATTTGCCCAAATAAGCGAAAAGAAGGCTGCATTAGTTTTAGACTTTTTGTGATTTTGATTTCTAATATGAAATATTTTCAGTATTCTATAGATTTTGCATCCTGCTTATAGGGACTCAGTAAATGGCAGACGGTCAATGAGCAGCTTTTACATGGACTGCCTTTCAAATTAAAGGTCTTTCTTCTTACTCCTCCTGGCTCAGGTGGACCAGTTGTGACTGGCGGTTCAAATGTCTCTAAGCACTATAGGATTAACATCTGAGGTCATTAGTCCCCTAGACTTAGAAGTACTTAAACCTAACTAACCTAAGGACAACACACACATCCATGCCCAAGGAAGGATTCGAACCTGTGACCGTAGCAGCAGCACGGTTCCAGACTGAAGTTCCTAGAACCGCTCGACCACAGGGGCCGGCAGTTGGGACGGAGCGACCGCCATTTATTCCTCCTCCAATGGCGTCATCTGGATGCGGCATGGAGGGGAGAGAACACCACTTTCCCAACCGTTGTCGGTTTAGCAGACCTTTGTGTCATTATTTCTAATTCAACTAGCTCCTCAGCCGGCATCACTAGGCTGAGTGCACCCTGTTCCTGTCCTCTCACCAAGTGAAAGTATCTGCCAGCACCATAAACTGAACTAGGATCCTCCACATAGCAGCGACCCAGGCTGACCTCCGGATGCAGAGTCTTCATACTAGGGGTACACAATATATGTAAAGACGGTCATATCATCACTATTATTAAATCGTTTTGAAAGTTCTACGGTCACAGCCAGAAGTAGGTTTCTTGTATTTTAATCGCGAAAATACTCATCATTTTGGGCGAATTTTTTGTTGGTTGTGTATCACTAACGTGTTTTCTCCAGAAGGGCGCAATACTGGCACATGACAGCGAAATACCAGAGTGATGGGTCCAGTTGTATAAGTGCCAGAGAGAGGCGTTGTGTCCAATGGACTTCTGTTAAGAAGAGACTTCGCCGACCCTCTGCAGTCATATCTCATCACAGAGCTTTTCTCATTGCACCTCTCTGACCTGTCCCTCTTTTAATGAGTATGATGCAGAGTAGTCTGTCTCTTTATACCAATGGCCATTATGTAATGGAAGTAAACGTGGTCGACTACTGTGGTGCCTGGTACTCTGGGTGGGTCCCACTTCATGCTGCAGGCTTTTGAATCTCGTATCTCTGAACGGCTTTTAAAATTTTATTTCTGATTACTTTTAGATTATCTGCTATTATGAGTTCAGACTCATAGTTGAGCTTGAGTAAAAAGGATAGTATTCTCTGGAATAGACTGGATTTTGCCTGAATGTGAGATTTTAACATGGTCTCGAAACCTGTGGTCTATGACGTTGGGCATAGAGAAACTGACAGGTACTAAAACTCTGAGAATTTTAGCTTGATGATATATCAGAAGAAAATCCACAGTAAGTGGATACCTACAGTACTAATTTTTCTTGTTAAATGGGGGCAAGTTCAAAAAGCATTCTTCAGATAATAGCCAAACTCATTGTCAATGATGACAACATTGGATAGACGATTATATCTGTTTTCCAAAGTTGCGCACTAGGTCATGGTAGTCATTCTTGTCTGATAGTGGCCCTTTCAGCTGATAATTGATTAATAAATAAAGTAAATACTTTAGAGTGCTAAGAGTTTGTGTTCTACATTTTATGAATTATTGTCTCAAACAGTGATGGAAAAAAATCTGTTAAAATGTAGAGTATTGTAATCACTGAAGCATATGCTGAAAGAAACGACTGAAATTATTTTTACAACACTACTGTAAGAAAATATACTTCTAGGCTATTACATAAAAATGAATGACAGTCATTTTTATCAGCTTTATCAATCATAAGACAGCAAAGAAAAAGTAACATTAAGTAGGGAAAACTTTCCTAATGTTTTGGATAATGTCATATTTAATTTTGGGCTTCTAGGCCATCATTAGCTGAAAAATTAATCGAATCAAATACTCACTATAACTGAAATATGGGCCGATATTCCAATGTACATACAATAGAAGAATAGATTCTCACTGTGGTGTAATTGGAATACCTTACAAAGAAAAATTATTTTTCTTAGTTTAAAATCACTGCATAAGTATTAATGTTTTTACTATCTACCACTGTTCTGTTTGAAGTCTCTGACTTGTAGTCCCCAAAACCATTACAAACATTCTATTTTTTATATTAATAAACTTCTCATCCACACATTGTCTCTGCTGGACAGTCTGTTTTAACTCAAAGAAAGATTCTTCATCTATACTGTTAGTTTAGAGTTTTTATTGTGAGTCAAGTGAATTTATTAATTTCATAGACCATACAGGTCTATCACATTGAATTTTGTCATGAGATGGAAAATCAAAAGCAGTGGATGACATTCATTGTCCACTATCTGAATGCACCCTTTAACAGGGTCGAATGTGGTTAAAGATGGGTAACATTGGGCTGCCAAAAGCAACAGTACTGACAAAAGTAATATTAAGACATGTTTACAAACATAGGTTATAAAGAAGTCCAATTATCAGTAATATTAAAATAAAATTAACAACTTGGCTCTTGTGTGTCCTCATGTTACTGCGTCAAACTGGGAAGCATTGTTACACCCTAGCTGCAGTAGCCACTAAACTATGTTTATATTTTTGCTACTTACTAAATTATTATCGAAAATTTATAGATATGTATTACAACTATTTGTATGTCTTGAACATGAGGGCGAGATGAAATAAATCCCTTTGGATCTCACAAAGCAGAATAACATACATTCCAGAGACTGATGTTTCGTTAGTGATAAATTTACGCAAATTTATTCATTTACATTGTCATTTGTTAAGTTACAATATTTTTTATTAATGGTTTGTGAGCTTTAATATTTTCAGAAATTTAAACTGACTCTTGTGTTATGTGACTATGTTACTTATGACACAGTGCAACTGTAGAACAATAAAATGTATAAAGCCAATTGTCTTACCTCTTTGTTGAATTTCAGCGCTACTTACATTTCGTTGCTACTTACAGTCATTATATCTTAAATGAATTACATGCACTAAAATAAAATGAATGAAATTCAGAGGAGAGGACATCAGTTAAATGCATTGACATTATACGTATTCAGAAGTGGTCACTCTCGTATGTGGAAGTATCCATCATCAGAAATGAAAAATTATTCCGGACCAGGGTATGCTGCTTATTACAAACTGTCACCTAATCGTCAAGTAAATGAAGTTGTTAACAGAAAAAATATAAGCTGTAGATGTTTCTTTACAACAGAGAGCTTTAACAGGATAGAGAGGACCTGCAGGCAACAAAAATCGCTTTGAAGCTAAACTGGTCTGTATAAAAGTAAAAAATAAATACTAATTGTTGCTGATGATTTAAATATAAGTTTTCTTAAAAACTCTTCAAGTAAGAATTTATTGCGGTTAGTAACATTATCATTCAACTTAATTCTTAATTTAAACTTCTCAATTTAGGTAGGTAATTGCTAAAAAACAGCCACGGATATAATATTTTTGTGTAAAGGTCTAATGAGCAAAACTGTGTTACAAAACAGTAGTGAATGGCTTCTCAGACCAGGACATGCAGTTCCTTTTGTTAAATGTTTAGCTATACTGACCCGGGAACAAAATCTACTAAACAGGAGATAACGAGGCTTGTCAATGGGTCAAAAATTGATAATTTTAAGGTCAATGAGTCAGATGCGGTTTTTGCAACTGTGAAATACTTTCCTACGTTATAGAAGCGAATATTAAATTTGAACTAATATTGCGAAAATATTTTGAACTTGGATAGCTTGGAATGAAAATCTTTCTGTTTATTGCAAAGGAAAACAACTGATTTTCTAAAACATTCTCTGACATACCCAACTTGAAACAGGTCACGTTGACCAAATTAAATGTGTAAATGTGTGTGAAATTTTATGGGACTTAATTGCTAAGGTCATCAGTCCCTAAGCTTATACACTACTTAACCTAAATTATCCTAAGGACAAACACACACGCCCATGCCCGAGGGAGGACTCGAACCTCTGCCGGGACTTGACCAAATCATATGCAAGTGACGTATATGGGAAGGCAGTAAGATCCGTTGGCTTTCGGTTTGGCAGTATTTGACAGCCATTTCTAGGTACAAGTAAATGAAGAAAGGCAGCGCGTTTTTGTTATTAAGTAACGTCTTTATCAATTACTTTCGTTTTAATGTAATCTACGAGTAATTGCTGATGTTTGATACTAACGACAAAAGGATTCTGTAGACAGGGAAAGAACCTGTTCTTGGGCAACTACTTCTATAATGACCAAAAGACATTAAATTATCTTCAAGCACATGTTTTCAAGCAGTGGTATGAAGAAAATGATAGTAATAATGACAGTAATAATATTATTATCCGGTAACTTCACACTTGACTGTGGGTTTTCCGAACTAGGAAATTTGCTGAATTAGTGAAAATTTCAAAATGACTTTACATCGAGGTTATGACGCCTAGAAGAGTGTTTACATCCTGCTGACATGAGAATAGTATAATATCCGCGTCAGAAGCTTGCTTCTACTTAACCATTTAATAGACTCGCATTTTTTCCACCATGACTAATTTTGTAAGTTAAGCACATCATCCGTTACAGCACACACTTGGAGCTAGGAAATGTGGCCACAATGGTCTGGTGGAACGAACTATCACAGATGCAATGTGTGGGTACAGGCATTTACTTTTAAGAGGCACAAACAGATTTACTTTACCTCTGGTAACCTCAAGAGAAAGACGTTATAACCCAGAATGCGCAATAAACATCACATTCCTTTATTACCAACTGGGCAGAGCTGGTTTACGTTTGGAAATGACATAGGCGGAAGTCAAGGTAAACAGAAATACTTTCCCCAGTAAACTTACTTACATTAGAAAATTTTATTATATTTGATGAACCAATAGCCATTTAAAGGAACAGGGCTCTTATTTTACTTGTTCTTGATTTAACAAAAGACGTTGAAAAATTTCGTGCTGGAATGTGAATCGAATTCGTATCTCCTCTTTCGAGGATCTGAATCTCTCGGAACAGTATAGTTCAATCATTTCGTTCCTTTTCTCAAGACTGCAATCTTCTCTAGGTCTCCTCCAAAGGTAAGTATGTGGGTCCGAATCCTGATCCAGTACAAAAATATTCATGATTTCATTTTAAGCCCTATCACGTGCACACCGGCCTGCTAGTGAAAAATAACGTGCATTTTTAATGTCCGTTCATGTTTCCAACAATCGCAATAGGTGTCATTATTTCTGGTCAAACACGCACACATCTTACTGTTGGTGAGTAAATAACTGATACTTAAGCTATATTCGTGGATGATAAAGAAGGACCGCGGATGTGAGGTTCGATTGTCGCTCAGGCACAAATATTTGTATCCTTATTTTAGATTCAAACACCTAGCAGCTGGTTAGAAAAACCGATACGTAACATTTGATTTTACTTAGTTAACAATCCGATTACGTGTTGGGTTCGTATCTCCATCGCAGAACTTCACATCATGTGCTCCACCTTTAAATGCATGCACACTTTGTTATATTAGAATGGAGGTATATCAGACATCTTTCGTGGTTAGTTAACAGGGACGAAAGTATCTTCGTAAGAGTCCTGGTTTATTACAAAAACTGTCGTCTTTTATTTTCAAGTTTAGATTTGGTTACTGATATAAGCGAAAATTTCGGTAATTCATGACTCTTCATGGCTAGTCAGCAATATGATTTGATTTGATTAATACTTGTGCCATAGAACAGGAATACGACATTTCGTAATGATGTGTAACGTGTCATTCTAATGAAAGATTTCTTTACATACCATGATTCAATCTCTTTACAACAATTTTTTTCTCTGTCTCTCTCATACTTCTTTATATTCATCTCTCTCTCTCTCTCTCTCTCTCTCTCTCACTCACTCACTCACTCACACACACACACACACACACACACACACACACACACACATTCTTTTTTTTATTTTTATTTGTTTGTTGTGCTCGACTATCGGCCAGGCACGAAAACATCCGTGAATGAGTTTCTTAGTTTAGGGTAAACTTACGAAAGAAATATAAAAACAACTATGGTAGTTACTGATGTATGATGCTTGGTTTGCAATCAGTTCTGAGTGTTATTAGTAACTACACTCCAGTCCCTAAACCAAGTTACAGAAGTGCGAATCAGACGCATTACATATCCAGGCTGTGGTAGCCATGTCTTTGAGATGTCAGATATGGTCACTTCCCAGCCCGCTGTAGGAACTCATCGGTTTGTCTTTGTTGTGTACATAGTTCCGCGTAGTCAGCGCGTACACAACTTTCCCACTAGAGCGCGCCCCGCTAAGCACAACAGCGCAGGCGCAGCGCTCGTCAGTCTCCGCACTACAGGATGGCGCTGTCTTAGAGATGGACCAAATTCTGCTTCCGCCGATCCCCGTATTAATATGTCACGCAGCCAATCAGATTGCTGCTAACATAGAACCTTTTCTCCTCGTGGATCACACTCGCGCAGTGATACCTGAATGCGCGAGGTATTATAACGAGTGTACAGACCTCAAATTAGTCAATCTGCATTAGTCTGCATTTGTCTGTACCAGTCTATAGTCAAGTTTCGGTCTGCGCCTAATAAGATTATCATATTCCTGTACATAGCCATGAAGATAAATGAATAGACACTTTGTCAAGTATCAGAGATATGTGAGAATAAGATTAACGTACCAAGACCAAAGCAACTTCGGATTGTCAATTGTAAACAGCATCCAGAATCAAGTTAAGTAATTTCTATGCTTTTTATTATTTTAATAAATGTGTGTGAAAATTAATCAAGTTCTGTTTAAAGTTGGTCACCGTCCATCTGCTACTCTAAGCGTGCAAGTGGCATTTCTATCGTCTGACCTAACGGCAGAAGATAAACACGCCACGATAAGACCACGAGACATATTGCTGACACTCGCCTACTTCGTTAGAGCGACAAGTCAAATAATCTGATGGTGTGTGTACCGAAGGTCTTACAGTGCGCACACCAGTCTTCTTCCTGCTGGTACTGTAACTGAGATTTGGCAACAAGGCAAGGTATGTTTGGCAACTCTGTGATCGACGAGTTACTTCCTGGTGTGCAAGGAATTAAGCCTCAAAGTTCACTTGATTTTTCCTGTCATTTCCATTGAATAATCTGAGTTACTATCGCTTGAGGTGTAACAAAAGATTCTAAATTTACGGTTTTCAGCCCAGAAAAGTCGCTGCTCGTGGAAATCGCAAGTAATCTCGTCCTTTAAATAGCGGTTTACGAGTTGTAGGCACTGTTGGACTCTTAATAGGAAGCCAAGAAATATACCTCTGTGGTAACGTGCTGACCTGTATATAGCGTTTGTTGTGAATTGCGGTTCCAGTCTCGCCGACTGCAACATTTTTATCCATTCTGTGAAAGAGCTACAAGCATTCAGATCAAACATTGATAAGGAAATTGCAAGAAAATACTTTCGGCTCATAGTGCAATGGTGAAAAACTTACAATGCTGCACAACAAGTAACACCTCCTTCAGCTGCTGACAAGCAAATTTTGGGTTTCTAGGAATACATAACTTTATTTATGAAATGGAACATTTGCATACCTCTTGAGTAAGAAACAGCATACCAATTAAACACAGACTCAATCGAAATCTAAGTGAGTAGTATTTTACTAATTCGTGCCGATAGTCACGCTTGTGTACAGATACTCAGTTGTATTAAAACAGACTTTCGTCTTAAGATTATCGTGGGTAGTTTTATTTCATTTCTTGTAATACAGTGCACAATTTTCGTAAGGTTTCTTTTAGTGCTGTTAAAACATGAGAAATTAATCATCAACGATACATGAGAATTCTCTGATGTTATCTATAACAGTCTAACACTGCACAACCAGTTTATTGATTACATGCATGTAGGAAACTTATTCTGAGTTAAAGCTGTCAAACAAGGTTTAAAGAAGAATAAAATGCCTGTACCACACGACAGCTAATGTAGAAAATACTTTTCTGACGTATTTTGTTACGATGCGCTCTCCCCATACATAATACAAAAGTTTCGAGATGCATCTGCTGCCTGGCCGTCTATTAAACCCGAAAAGAACAAACTTCGCAGAAGTTAGCCCTTTTTCCACATGCAAGTAGCTGACACGTAGCTACAGCAGCTCTAGAAGTCAGCAAGAATTCCTCCAGAACTTCCGCTTTCCACAGTGCTGTGAGATAATGCCTCTGGCTGGATCTAGGCTTCAGGCAGACAGTTACAGCTCTTCTTTTGCACTGCACGAAGTTCTCCACAAACAGATAGCGCAACAGTGTAGTTCAAGTGGAAAGGAACACTTCCTATTTAAATTTCTGCATCCTTCACTGTTGGCAATTCTGTGTAGGTGCCAGTTACATGATTGTTGTTGTTGTTGTGGTCTTCAGTCCTGAGACTGGTTTGATGCAGCTCTCCATGCTACTCTATCCTGTGCAAGCTTCTTCATCTCCCAGTACCTACTGCAACCTACATCCTTCTGAATCTGCTTAGTGTATTCATCTCTTGGTCTCCCTCTACGATTTTTACCCTCCACACTGCCCTCCAATGCTAAATTTGTGATCCCTTGATGCCTCAGAACATGTCCTACCAATCGGTCCCTTCTTCTCGTCAAGTTGTGCCACAAACTCCTCTTCTCCCCAATTCTATTCAATACCTCCTCATTAGTTATATGATCTACCCATCTAATCTTCAGCATTCTTCTGTAGCACCACATTTCGAAAGCTTCTATTCTCCTCCTGTCTGAACTATTTATCGTCCATGTTTCACTTCCATACATGGCTACACTTCATACAAATACTTGCAGAAACGACTTCCTGACACTTAAATCTATACTCGATGTTAACAAATTTTTCTTCTTCAGAAACGATTTCCTTGCCATTGCCAGTCTACATTTTATATCCTCTCTACTTCGACCATCATCAGTTATTTTACTCCCTAAATAGCAAAACTCCTTTACTACTTTAAGTGCCTCATTTCCTAATCTAATTCCCTCAGCATCACCCGATTTAATTTGACTACATTCCATTATCCTCATTTTGCTTTTGTTGATGTTCATCTTATATCCTCCTTTCAAGATACTGTCCATTCCGTTCAACAGCTCTTCCAAGTCCTATGCTGTCTCTGACAGAATTACAATGTCATCGGCGAACCTCAAAGTTTTTACTTCTTCTCCATGAATTTTAATACCTACTCCGATTTTTCTTTTGTTTCCTTTACTGCTTGCTCAATATACAGATTGAATAACATCGGGGAGAGGCTACAACCCTGTCTCACTCCTTTCCCAACCACTGCTTCCCTTTCATGCCCCTCGACTCTTATAACTGCCATCTGGTTCCTGTACAAATTGTAAATAGCCTTTCGCTCCCTGTATTTTACCCCTGCCACCTTCAGAATTTGAAAGAGAGTATTCCAGTTAACATTGTCAAAAGTTTTCTCTAAGTCTACAAATGCTAGAAACGTAGGTTTGCCTTTTCTTAATCTTTCCTCTAAGATAAGTCGTAAGGTTAGTATTGCCTCACGTGTTCCAACATTTCTACGGAATCCAAACTGATCTTCCCCGAGGTCCGCTTCTACCAGTTTTTCCATTCGTCTGTAAAGAATTCGCGTTAGTATTTTGCAGCTGTGACTTATTAAACTGATAGTTCGGTAATTTTCACATCTGTCAACACCGCCTTTCTTTGGGAATGGAGCCGGCCGAAGTGGCCGTGCGGTTAAAGGCGCTGCAGTCTGGAACCGCAAGACCGCTACGGTCGCAGGTTCGAATCCTGCCTCGGGCATGGATGTTTGTGATGTCCTTAGGTTAGTTAGGTTTAACTAGTTCTAAGTTCTAGGGGACTAATAACCTCAGCAGTTGAGTCCCATAGTGCTCAGAGCCATTTGAACCATTTGAACTTTGGGATTGAAATTATTATATTCTTCTTGAAGTCTGAGGGTATTTCGCCTGTCTCATACATCTTGCTCACCAGATGGTAGAGTTTTGTCATGACCGGCTCTCCCAAGGACATCAGTAGTTCTAATGGAATGTTGTCTACTCCCGGGGCCTTGTTTCGACTCAGATCTTTCAGTGCTCTGTCAAACTCTTCACGCAGTATCTTATCTCCCATTTCGTCGTCATCTACATCCTCTTCCATTTCCATAATATTGTCCTCAAGTACATTGCCCTTGTATAAACCTTCTATATACTCCTTCCATCTTTCTGCCTTCCCTTCTTTGCTTAGAACTGGGTTGCCATCTGAGCTCTTGATATTCATACAAGTGGTTCTCTTCTCTCCAAAGGTCTCTTTAATTTTCCTGTAAGCAGTATCTATCTTACCCCTAGTGAGACAAGCCTCTACATCCTTACATTTGTCCTCTAGCCATCCCTGCTTAGCCATTTTGCACTTCCTGTCGATCTCATTTTTGAGACGTTTGTATTCCTTTTTGCCTGCTTCATTTACTGCATTTTTATATTTTCTCCTTTCATCAAATAAATTCAATATTTCTTCTGTTACCCAAGGATTTCTATTAGCCCTCGTATTTTTACCTACTTGATCGTCTGCTGCCTTCACTACTTCATCCCTCAGAGTTACCCATTTTTCTTCTACTGTATTTCTTTCCCCAATTCCTGTCAATTGTTCCCTTATGCTCTCCCTGAAACTCTCTACAACCTCTGGATCTTTCAGTTTATCCAGGTCCCATCTCCTTAAATTCCCACCTTTTTGCAGTTTCTTCAGTTTCAATCTGCAGTTCATAACCAATATATTGTGGTCAGAATCCACATCTGTCGCTGGAAATGTCTTACAATTAAAACCTGGTTCCTAAATCTCTGTCTTACCATTATATAATCTATCTGATACCTTTTAGTATCTCCAGGATTCTTCCAGGTATACAACCTTCTTTTATGATTCTTGAACCAAGTGTTAGCTATGATTAAGTTATACTCTGTGCAAAATTCTACAAGGCGGCTTCCTCTTTCATTTCTTCCCCCCAATCCATATTCACCTACTATGTTTCCTTCTCTCCCTTTTCCTACTGACGAATTCCAGTCACCCATGACTATTAAATTTTCGTCTCCCTTCACTACCTGAATAATTTCTTTTATCTCGTCATACATTTCATCTATTTCTTCATCATCCGCAGAGCTAGTTGGCATATAAACTTGTACTACTGTAGTGGGCGTGGGCTTCGTGTCTATCTTGGCCACAATAATGCGTTCACTATGCTGTTTGTAGTAGCTAACCCGGACTCCTATTTTTTTATTCATTATTAAACCTACTCCTGCATGACCCCTATTTGATTTTGTATTTATAACCCTGTAATCACCAGACCAAAAGTCTTGTTCCTCCTGCCACCGAACTTCACTAATTCCCACTATATCTAACTTTAACCTATCCATTTCACTTTTTAAATTTTCTAACCTACCCGCCCGATTAAGGGATCTGACATTCCACGCTCCAATCCGTAGAACGCCAGTTTTCTTTCTCCTGATGACGACGTCCTCCTGAGTGGCCCCCGCCCGGAGATCCGAATGGGGGACTATTTTACCTCCGGAATATTTTACCCAAGAGGACGCCATCATCATTTAATCATACATTAAAAATACATATTTCTTCTCTACCAAGTAAACGTTAGGTTGAGCCACAATAAAGTCAGGAGTGGCGATATGTAGAAACACTAAATTTGGTTCTGAACTGGGATGCAACTTAGACCGCCCTTAACGCGGAAATTGATCTCTTCGTGACAATACAGCTCGACTACAATTTGTTGTTTGTTCAAAAGTGCAGATTCCTCAACATCTCCACATATTGCGCGTGAATGGGTTCGAATCCTGGTCTGGCACTAAAGTTTTCATTATGTATTATCAAGCTCTAGCATGAGAACACCTATCTGCTGGTGAATAATAATTTTGATTTTTAATGTATTTTCAATTGTTGTCAACACTAACGATATCTGACGGTTTCGACTCCTAGTGAGACACAGAACTATTTGCGAGATCACTGTAAGTTCAAGGATGTTATTCCGAGCTGCTGGTGGAGAAAAATTCGGTAGCTGACGTCTCTGTGTGTAGTCAACAACGATATGAGAGGGGTTCGATTCTCAGTCAGCACTGAACTCTTCGTCATATTATTTCTAGTTCAAACATGCTCACATGTCGCGTCTGGTGTTACAAACTCATATTTAACGTTCGTTTTCTTTAGAATATAACAGCGATAAGTGCCGGGTTGGAGTCTTGGGAAGGAAACAATTAGTGTTTCGTCATTTCAGTTAAAACATCTAGCTACTGCAGAGAAAATCCGATATGTCACAGTTGATTATGCTTCGATAACAAGCCAATTAGGTTCTCGGTTCGAATCCGTGCCGAACACAAAGCTTTACCTCACGGAATTTCAAATAAGTTACTGGTGAAGAAGCAATATTTAACATCTCTTATAGTTCGTTAACAGGGACAGTAGATGCTGCGTAGGAACTTATGTCCGTTAAAAATGTTCACGTTACGTAATTTAAAGTTGATATTTGCTAACTGATACTGTCTAAAATCGAGGTATATCACTCTCTGTGTGCCTAGTCAGGAATGACTGTTAGTTTCCGTCAGTCAGGAAATCTTTACTTAGTCTGCATGACCTGGGTTTGAATACATATGCAGAACGAGACAGTTCGTCGTGTCATTTGAAGTTCATACGTATTCTCAACTAGCAGCTCGTGAATAACTTACATTTTTAATCATTTTGTGGTAAATAATAATTACGGTAAGTTACTTTAAAGAGGATTACATATCTGACGTAATAATGTGAGGGGTAACATTTCAGGTATGTCATTTATTGTAATAAATGTGAGCTTACAAGCCTTAAGGACAGTCTTATATGTAATAAGGTGTTCCCTGATATTTGTAGTATTGTGGTATTGCTTTACAAATTGAGTTATTGCGATACAGAGCAGTGTTTCCTAGTGGTGACATGTTGGAACCATTTTCAATAGTCAAACGACTAAAGCGATGAACGATTAGAGGACCTGCTAGACAGCTGCGTTATGCGGGCTATATGCGAATCAGGCGAAATGCAATTCAGGTCGTTCGGATACTTTTGAGCACGACTGTACGTTCAGTGGTATATATGGATACTCTCTGACAAATGTGTTGCAAATAGCCGATACTAAAGACATAATACATTAAAATCACATACCTGATGCTGATTTGTAAGATAATTCTTTACGTACACTGTAGAGCATGCAGAGTGAGGAAAATTTTTCATGATAACGTTATGAGAGTGCGACCCTCAGGAGTCGCAGATCGAAAGATCGACTACACATCTAACACCTAAAGAGATTCGTTTAATGGATGTTAACCACTTTCATAACTCTGGGCTAGTGCAGAAGGAAGAAGGAGACGAATGTATGTGGAGTACTTGTGAGTGATGTTCAACATTTGAGACGGTACTGAAAGACAATAAGTGTATTGATTGAAACGTACGACGAGTTTGACTTGCAAGGACGATTTGCATGTTGTAGTTAATATTTGATGCCAGTAGTGAGATGCACTGAGCGCTGAACCAATGTGGATTGTTAGTGTAAAATACACCGGGAGTATGAGACACCAAGGTGCTGTGTAATAACTTGCCACCTCAGGTAAAGGTACTTGAGATCAAGAAACTGAAGATGCAGAACTTGTTTCACTATTTTGTCTCTGCTGTTCACTGGGGATGCAACTGTCATCTGGTGGAAGCCCACCTTTGTGATGTTAAAATTGTTTTACAGCAGTACCACCCTTGGATGCAATGGTTTGGCGAGGAACACTATAATGTAAAAAATGGAGGTAACCTGAGCTCACAAATACAGGTATGGTAACTATGATAAGGAAATATTTTGCAGTTGTAATGAATATCATGATAAAGACTTATGCATTTTTATAGTATCAACGTTCTGGACATGTACCCTTGTGTGTTTCATAAAATTGGTATGGGATGCTGATTAAAGAGAATACTTTTACTCAAAGACAATAAATAAAAGAAAGCATCAGAAGTGTGTGGGTGGGTGGGTGGGTGGGCCGGCGTCAGCGCGCATGCGTGCACGCACGCACACACTCGAGTGTGTGTGTGTTGGGGTTTATGGGCGCTCAACATCGAGGTCATCAGCGCCCTGACACACATGAAAAGGAACGAATGTGGAATGACCTAATAAAACTGAAAAAACGCACTCAAAGAAAGCAGAAAAAGAGGGAAAAGACTACATAAGAGTGTAAAACCTAAGGAAAGGGAAAACATAGCAACAGGAACGACACAAGAAATTGTCATTGGCTGGCCACTTACATAAAATATGGGCGAGCTTGTCACACAGTGAGCAAATTAAAACCCTCTCCCTCGCACACACTCGAGACCAGTGAAAGTAATGCGACCTTGACAGACTGACATACCGTGGAGGGTGCACCCTGCAGAGTAAACACAGCCGTTCTCACCTCAGCTGCCTGGAGAGAGCCACGTATCTGTCGGCTCATACCTGCTGCCACTTGAGGTAGCAGCTTAACCCTTTATGAGTTGTTCCTTGCCACGAGTGGCAGCTCACTCCACTCGACTTGAGACCCCATTGCACCGCAGATGCTTATGACTTGTTCTACCAATTTACAACAGCCTCGTGCCAACTATCTGTCAGACAACGAGGTTATGCTTCAGAGGTCGTCCAACCTATGGCTGTGGTTATAACTGAGTGAATGATTTGCTACTGCTGTATGATGACTGTGAATGGAGTAATTAATTGTAGACGGATTTGAGTATCTGTGGATTGTGACAACAATGTGTGTGAGGCCATCAACGCACTGCCTTCATTCATGAGTATTCTCAGAACGTTCAGATTCTGTGTAATATTGTGCGCCTGGTGTTTTTCTTATTGCGTTGTTTTCGTTGTGGTCTTCAGTCCTGAGACTGGTTTGATGCAGCTCTCCATGCTACTCTATCCTGTGCAAGCTTCTTCATCTCCCAGTACTTACAGCAACCTACATTCTTGTGAATCTGCTTAGTGTATTCATCTCTTGGTCTCCCTCTACAAATTTTACCCTCCACGCTGCCCTCCAATACTAAATTGGTGATCCCTTGATGCCTCAGAACATGTCCTACCAACCGATCCCTTCTTCTAGTCAAGTTGTGCCACAAATTTCTCTTCTCCCCAATCCTATTCAATACCTCCTCATTAGTTATATGATCTACCCATCTAATCTTCAGCATTCTTCTGTAGCACCACATTTCGAAAGCTTCTATTGTCTTGTTTTCCAAACTAGTTATCGTCCATGTTTCACTTCCATACATGGCTACACTCCATACAAATACTTTCAGAAGCGACTTCCTGACACTTAAACCTATACTCGATGTTAACAAATTTCTCTTCTTCAGAAACGCTTTCCTTGCTTGCCGTTGCCAGTCGACATTTTATATCCTCTCTACTTCGACCATCATCAGTTATTTTGCTCCTCAAATAGCAAAACTCCTTTACTACTTTAAGTGTCTCATTTCCTAAAATGATTCCCTCAGCATCACCTGATTTAATTCGACTACATTCCATTATCCTCGTTTTGCTTTTGTTGATGTTCATCTTATATCCTCCTTTCAAGACACTGTCCATTCCGTTCAACTGCTCTTCCAGGTCCTTTGCCGTCTCTGACAGAATTACAATGTCATCGGCGAACCTCAACGTTTTTATTTCTTCTCCATGGTCTTCAATACCTACTCCGAACTTTTCTTTTGTTTCCTTTACAGCTTGCTCAATATACAGATTGAATAACAACGGGGACAGGCTACAACCCTATCTCACTCCCTTCCCAACCGCTGCTTCCCTTTCATGCCCCTTGACTCTTATAACTGCCATCTGGTTTCTGTACAAATTGTAAATAGCCTTTCGCTCCCTGTATTTTACCCCTGCCACCTTCAGAATTTGAATGAGAGTATTCCAGTCAACATTGTCAAAAGCTTTCTCTAAGTCTACAAATGTTAGAAACGTAGATTTTCCTTTCCTTACTTTAGCTTCTAAGATAAGTCGTAGGATCAGTATTGCCACACGTGTTCCTACATTTCTATGGAAACCAAACTCATCTTCCCCGTGGTCGGCTTCTACCAGTTTTTCCATTCGTCTGTAAAGAATTCGGGTAAGTATTTTGCATCCGTGACTTATTAAACTGATTGTACGGTAATTTTCACATCTGTCAACACCTGCTTTCTTTGGGATTGGAATTATTATATTCTTCTTGAAGACTGAGGGTATTTCGCCTGCTTCATACATCTTACTCACCAGATGGTAGAGTTTTGTCAGGACTGGCTCTCCCAAGGCCGTCAATAGTTCTAATGGAATGTTGTCTTCTCCTGAGGCGGTTTCGATTCAGGTCTTTCAGTGCTCTCTCAAACTCTTCACGCAGTATCGCATCTCCCATTTCATCTTCATATACATCCTCTTCCATTTCCATAATATTGTCCTCAAGTACATCACCCTTTCATAGACACACTATAAACTCCTTCCACCTTTCTGCTTTCCCTTCTTTGCTTAGAACTGGGTTGCCATCTGAGCTCTTGATATTCATGCAAGTGGTTCTCTTTTCTCCAAAGGTCTCTTTAATTTTCCTGTAGGCAGTATCTATCTTACCCCTAGTGAGATAAGCCTCTACATCCTTACATTTGTCCTCTAGCCATCCCTGCTTAGCTATTTTGCACTTCCTGTCGATCTCATTTTTGAGACGTTTGTATTCCTTTTTGCCTGCTTCTTATTATATGTATCCTGAAATAAATTTACCGGTACACCACTACATAAAAACGAATGTGAGGAGGCTTGTAGACAAGTGCGCTTGTGTATTTTCTTGGTGTTTACTTTGGAACCAGCTTTACCCTTATAATCCAAGGCATGATATTCATCAGACGATGAGTACGTGAAACGAAAGGCAAAAATGATACCCATGTCCCAGTTAAAATGTCTTTGACGAACTTGTGCTACAGGTGAAGCTCAGCACATTTTGTCAGCAGCTCGTGGTGCGGTCGTTGGCGTTGCTGCCTGTGGATTGCGGGTCCCGGATTCGATTCCCGGCCGGATTGAGGATTTTCTCTGCCTGCGGACTGGGTATTTGAGTTTTCCTCATCATTCCATCGTCACCATCATCATTCGAGACAGTGGCTGGCTTGGATTGTGTAGAAATTGGACTGTGTAAAAATTGGGACTTTGTAAGGGCGCTGATGAGCGCACAGCTGAGCGCCCCACAAACCAAAAATCAAAATCATCAGCACAATTTCATCAGCATCTATTTTATACACAAAGAGAAGGTGACGTACACAGCAGTTTTCCCTAGACCCTTACGAAGCGTTTAATGTCATATGTACAGTCATTTTCTGCAGGCATGGCGAGCTTTTTGTAGGTGGCTCACAATAAGGGAGATTACGTGAAGGATCAAGCTGAGTAATAAATTCGTTCAGTGCTGAAAACTACCCTTGAAAGCAGGTAAAGACTGCAGAATTTGCTTGGTCCCAACTTCTCTCAACGGGCGACTGTGGGGCGGCTATCTGCGTAAAAAACAGTCTTGCCTGAGGCATGGGAGGTTAATACCACAGTTTGTCTCAGCAGACGTGCTACTCAGGAACGTTAGTTTAAAACACTTGTAATCAATTTTCTGACTGGAGAGCACGTTCTTTCTGTGTGTACCTACGTGTAAGTCTTTCAATTCGTGAGCTTCAGAATCCTGTCATGGACTGGGAGAAGTTTGCTGTCTTCCTCCCCACAACTTGGAATTATTTATTAATGATAACAAAATCCGCAGGAGTACGAGTTTGTTTAACTTATGTACAAAACCATTACTGAACGGAACTCGCAGCGTCCGCTGCAATTTGCCAGCGTTTTTCCTACACTTGTAGAAACAGGCAAGTTACAGGTGGTTAAAATAGATCACACTTATTACTAGCAGAATGAAGACTAAATACTTGTGGACAGGAGGCTGGGAAGAAAATACTTGCCGCCAGATAACACTTGCACCCATATGGATGTTTCCATTGTAGTTCCGAGTGCAGAAGTCAAGCCAGACTCAACTGTTACCACCGCTGTATGAGAGTGGTAATAATGAGGTTTCAATAGAATCACCAAGTCGGTTGTAGTTAACTTCCATGAGGGCCTAACTGCACAATTTTAACATTCTCAGCCATACCGTTGCTTCTGTCACGCACTTTATTGATTCTGCTGGTGTTCGTTCTTATTTTTCCGGTTTCTTGTTTTTAGCCACATCCCATTCTTGCAGTATTCACGACTTATTCTAGTGATTATACATTTACTGTGGTCACTCACCCGACAGAAAGTTAGATTTCAAGAATACAATCCTTCATTCTTTCATTAAATGTTCCCTTGCTTATCTAAGTGAAATATATGTTGACGCTTTATGATGATAAACTTTGAGTCTTACAGTGACTGCTCTGTCCTTTACGGATAAAAATCCCTCTCTCAGTAATATATTCATGTGTAGTGTGGTACCTATAGAAGCACAACAGTATTTTTTATTTACTTTCTTGATTAAATGAAATTTATTTGTATTTGGAAAAGATGTAAGATGAAATATGTTGTCTGGCTTTAAAATGTAAAATCATAAAAATTATACCAGTTAAAATGTAGCGGAATAGAGTAAAAAACGACCATCTTCGTCAAATTAATATTCGTGGTTTTACTGACATTCTTCACTTGTCACTTTCCTCTTTATCTTTGCTCCTCATTGTAAATGCATTGGTGCAAATAATTGTCTATTTTACACCAGTAATGAGTTTATTTTTATAATTTGTTAACGTTAATCTGTTATATTATTAACAATTTAAAAAGTGGAAAAGTGGGTGAGTGTTGTATAAACCTCAGGACACGCAGTTAAGTTTTCATATATTTCTGGGGTATTATCTAATGCACCACCCAGTTATATTATTTTATCCGTATTTTCGGAAAATAAGGATATTTATTTAGTGTAATTTTATTCGTTTACTCTGAGGGGCAAGGGTTGGTTGGTGGGAGTATATATTTCGTTTATCACTCAAAAGTAGTTAACAATGTTACCCAAGGATACAAAGGAAATCTATGTCATGTACACATATAACGATGAAGCTGTCATCAACCTGTAAAGTGGTTCGAACTCCACAGTAATTTTCTAGCCATGGTCCCGTTGCTTTCTGCGACTTCTCATCTCATTTATCCAGTCTGTTGTATGCGGCCCTGCAGTTTAACAGAGAATACGAGCCATAATTCGACCTCGCATTACTAACATTAACAAATCATTGTCGAACGTGAAAGAACAGTTACGTGTAAGAAAAGTCTTTGGACCAATCCCGGATTGGTACTTGGACCGTCGTGATTTGTAATCTGACACTTACCCTCTGTACCGCCGAGCAAATTGTAAATCATAATATTTACACTTTCATTAGTAATTAAAACAGTACGTCGCACATTAATAAAGTTAACAACTCTTGTGAATTTTTCAAAATTAAATATTCAAGGTATTTTATGATGAGACTGAAGCACTTCACTGCAGGCAATTGAGAGTTGAACGTCTGCTTTGAAAGGATAAGCTGGAGATAGGACGATAAGCTTAGGGTCGCAATGGTGAGGGAGCAGGAGATTTGGGCTTGACAAGCCACAATACTCTGCTATATAAAAATATGGCATTTCAGTCTTTGATCGCTATTCTTGACCAGTTTCGGGCTAGCTGCCCATCTTCAGGTTTGTTAGACAAAGTTAAAAAAATATAATTAACAAGAGAGATACAATTAGTGATACAAATATCTTAGTTTACAAAAAGAAATTTTGGAACGTATTAAATGGCAACATACCATATATTGCAGTTACAGAGTAACTTGTCAGTACAGAACAATCGGTTCGCTGTCATAACTAAAGTAAATTTTAATTTGTTAAAACCCTATATCGCAGTTTTAGAGAAACCTGATTGGTGACAGTAAAAAGTGCCCTCTACCTATAAGATTTGTGCATCTGTTATTATTTCACCATACTATTAATGGCGAATATTCTTTTTAATAAAACAATTTTTAAACTAATAACATTTGAATCATCTTTTTTCGAGAGGACCATGAAACGAAAAAATTTACACTAATTTAAAATTTCTTTATAAAGAAACATAAAATATAATTAAAATGTAGATATTCTTTCGAAAATGTGCGTTTCCTCTTCTTTGTTTTCATTGGTGGTGTTCTTGGATTCATCTTTACTAATCTATCTTTTTCATTTGGAGTGAATAAAAATTGTATTGCTTCTACCCTTGCCTTTAAATCTGAAACACCAGAAGCAAAGTTGCACAAGGAGGTCGTCGTCGTCGTCGTCGTCGTCGTCATCGTCGTCCAGAAAACCTGTCCTTCTGGAGGATTTTTGGCACCTCGCCAGGGCAAGGAATGGAGTATGACATCACAAAATGTAAATACAAATGTAACCAGTTCTCATCCTCATCACCTGCAGATTCTAAGCTTAAACATTCAGTGTCTTAGAAATAAATCATTAGAACTTGAGGTAGCTAAGAACAGTGCAAATATTGACTGCATGTGCATTGTGGAGCATTGGTGCAGAAGTTTTGAACTAAGTAGCATTAATATTCATCCGTTTAAGTTGGCAAGCCCACAGTGTAGAAAAATACCAAAAATGGATGTGTATGTATATTTACCAGACCAAGTATCAGTTATAAAAGAAGGTGTGAAGCTGAATCATTGAGTGTGGAAAATCATTTTGAAGCAGCAGCTGTGCAGTTGAATGAAATACAGGGAAACGTCATAGTCATGTCAATATATATACCACCTACTGGTGATGCAGACATATTCTTTAACCAATTAGAAATAATGCTTAACACTCTGTTCACCGATAGAGCCACTGTAGTTGTGAGTGGCGACTTCAATATTAATCTTATGAGTGAAAGTAGGCTAAAAGACCAGTTCCTAAATCTGTTGCGTAGTTTCAACCTGCTTCCATACACACACCCACAAGAATGACAAATAATACAGTCAGTCTTATTGATAATATATTTTCAAATGTAGGATGCACAGAAGTTGAAGTAACAAATACTGATTTGGGATTATCAGATCACAATGCTCTTGTCCTCAAAATTCCTTCAAGGCCACTGAAAGAGAAAAAAACACACTTCATGTATAAAAGAAATTTTTCTACAGAGAACTGTGTAGAATTCGTAAATATGCTAACTAATGAGGCTTGGACAGAAGTACTATCCCTAACAAATACAAATGATGCATATAACACATTTTCTTCCATTTTCATGGGATATTTTGAAATGTGTTTTCCAAAAAAGCTGTCAAAAATCAGGTCACATGGCAATACAAAGCAAAGTTCTTGGATCACAGCTGGCATCAAAACTTCCTGTGGAACTCTGAAGAGACTAATTCCTAAAATGAAAACATCCACAGACCCACAATTCATAGATTATGTCAGGAATTACAAGAGGGTATATAGAAAAGTAATTGCTAAAGCAAACTTCATGAGTAATGATAGTTTTATAAGACAGTCTGAAAACAAATCAAAAGCCATATGGGGTATCGTGAAGACAAATGGGGAAGAGTTGTGAATACCAGGACATTAGCATCAACAATTTTAAAAATGTCAATATTAATAAACAATATTTGCCAAATTATATTAACAATTATTTCACAAATGCAACAACTTCATTAAGCTTAAAATTTACAAACGAAGAAAAACCTGAATATCCAAAAACAGCTTGTAGGATGAGGGTAGAGCCAACAAATGAGGGTGAAGTGTTGAAAGTGATACAAAGCTCGAAGCCCAAAATGTCGGCTGGTATAGATGAGGTGCCTGTGTCAATCATAACAAGGACAGCACCACAAATCGCAAATCCCTTTGCACACATAGTCAATTTATCATTCCATGAAGGAGCTTTCCCAGAAAGGCTGAAAATTTCAAAAGCGAAGCCATTATTTAAAAACGGCGACAAGTATCAGGTAAAAAACTATCGCCCAATATCGCTCCTCCCAGGATTTTCAAAAATATTAGAAAAACTGATGAAGCACCGAATAAACAAATATCTAAACGATCATAATTTACCAAACAGAAATCAGCACGGCTTCCAAGCACGTAAAAATACCGAAACAGCAGTAATGTGCTGCTGTTGTTGTTGTTGTCTTCAGTCCTGAAACTGGTTTGATGCAGCTCTCCATGCTACTCTATCCTGTGCAAGCTTCTTCATCTCCCAGTACTTACTGCAACCCACATCCTTCTGAATCTGCTTAGTGTGTTCATCTCTTGGTCTCCTTCTACGATTTTTACCCTCCACGCTACCTTCCAATGCTAAATTTGTGATCGCTTCATGCCCCAGAACATGTCCTACCAACTGGTCCCTTCTTCTCGTCAATTTGTGCCACAAACTCCTCTTCTCCCCAATTCTATTCAATACCTGCTCATTAGTTATTTGATCTACCCATCTAATCTTCAGCATTCTTCTGTAGCACCACATTTCGAAAGCTTCTATTCTCTTCTTGTCCAAACTATTTATCGTCCATGTTTCACTTCCATACATGGCTACACTCCATACAAATACTTTCAGAAACGACTTCCTGACACTTAAATCTATATTCGATGTTAACAAATTTTTCTTCTTCAGAAACTCTTTCCTTGCCATTGCCAGTCTACATTTTATATCCTCTCTACTTCGACCATCATCAGTTATTTTGCTCCCCAAATAGCAAAACTCCTTTACTACTGCGAGTGTCTCATTTTCTAATCTTATTCACTCATCATCACCCGACTTAATTCGACTACATTCCATTATCCTCGTTTTGCTTTTGTTGATGTTCATCTTATATCCTCCTTTCAAGACACTGTCCATTCTGTTCAACTGCTCTTCCAGGTCCTTTGCCGTCTCTGACAGAATTACAATGTCATCGGCGAATCTGTTTTTATTTCTTCTCCATGGTCTTCAATACCTACTCCGAACTTTTCTTTTGTTTCCTTTACAGCTTGCTCAATATACAGATTGAATAACAACGGGGACAGGCTACAACCCTATCTCACTCCCTTCCCAACCGCTGCTTCCCTTTCATGCCCCTTGACTCTTATAACTGCCATCTGGTTTCTGTACAAATTGTAAATAGCCTTTCGCTCCCTGTATTTTACCCCTGCCACCTTCAGAATTTGAATGAGAGTATTCCAGTCAACATTGTTAAAAGCTTTCTCTAAGTCTACAAATGTTAGACACGTAGATTTTCCTTTCCTTACTTTAGCTTCTAAGATAAGTCGTAGGATCAGTATTGCCTCACGTGTTCCTACATTTCTATGGAAACCAAACTCATCTTCCCCGTGCTCGGCTTCTACCAGTTTTTCCATTTGTCTGTAAAGAATTCGGGTAAGTATTTTGCATCCGTGACTTATTAAACTGATTGTACGGTAATTTTCACATCTGTCAACACCGGCTTTCTTTGGGATTGGAATTATTATATTCTTCTTGAAGACTGAGGGTATTTCGCCTGTCTCATACATCTTGCTCACCAGATGGTAGAGTTTTGTCAGGACTGGCTCTCCCAAGGCCGTCAGTAGTTCCAATGGAATGTTGTCTACTCCTGGGGCCTTCTGCTACACTGAACAAATAATCAAAACTCTAGATAAAGATTATAGTGTAGTAGGAGTAAATTTAGACCTCTCCAAAGCTTTTGACACTGTGAACCAGGACATTCTTTTGGAAAAATTGGAAGCGTTGGGTATACATGGGATAGGAAAAAAATGGTTTGAATCATACCTAAAAAACAGAACACAGGTTGTAGGGTTGACATCAACGTACTCCAACCACAAAATAAATTCAGTATCAGAGGCGAAAAATGTAGAAATAGGAGTACCACAAGGCAGCATCCTAGGGCCCACATTGTTTCTCGTCTATATAAATGATTTTCACACATCAGATGATGCAGCCAAAGCAATAATATTTGCAGATGATACTAGTGTGATAATAAGTGCACCAAAGCAATTGCTACCAACAACTGCTGATAAAGTACTAAATTACATCCACTTTTGGTTCAATGCAAACAGGTTGACAAAGCCTTAGACAGAGTGACATCCACGAAATTGCAGGGGATTCATGTGGATGAAAACAAATTTTAATGACCACGTAGTAAAACTTGCACAGAAACTTAATTCAGCCTGTTTTGCCCTCAGAATTATTGCAAAAGTTTGTACCTCAGGGGTGCCAGAATGGCATATTTCGGCTATTTTCAATCTCTTGCCACATACGGAATAATATTTTGGGATTCCACAACAGGGCGCCTAAAACAAATTTTTTTGTTGCAGAAGAGGGCCATCCGAATAATAACTCAGTCATCCACAGACACACTGCAAACCCATATTCAAAAAGCTTAGAATACTTACTATACCATCATTACACATATACAAATGTGTATTGTATGTCAGGTCCCACATTGCAGATTTTCAGACAAATGCCGACTTTCATAACTACAATACCCGTAATAGCGCAGCACTCCATACTCAGCGAACAAAAAGAACGAATACACAAAGGCATGTGAGCCACATCGGTGCAAAACTGTACAACGCACTGCCAGTCAACATCTGGCAGTCAGAAGATGATAAATTTAAAACAGAATTTAAAAAATTTCTAGTAGAACAATGTTTTTATTCTGTAAATGACTATGTAGGTCAATAATTTTTTTCTGATATTTATAAAGGCAAAATGGAAAATACTCTATCTGTACCTAATCATTCATTACCTAATCATTCATTACCTAATCATTCATTACATTTATATACTTAAAGGACAGCTGTTGTGTGATGTAAATGTATACTTAAGCAGTGTTGTGTATATAAGGACTTGCCGTTTAGGGAGGACAAAACTAAAGCCTTATGGAAAACAGACTATGCATTTAAAATAACAAGCAGGGATGTATATAGGCTATATTAATTTCATTGCATTATTATTAACTTCATTGTATTATTTTGTTTCGTACTTTTTACGTATATATTGTTTGTGTCCCATTTCTTTGAAATGGCTTACATGCACCCTTGACAACATCCATACAATATTTATTGTCAACAGATGGATAAATAAAATAAATAAATAATAAACAAACCAATGCGTGTTATTTGTAATGGGAAGGAAGCCGTTAATGAGCCCTTGACTAAGGCTTTGTACCGTAAGTTAAAATCTGCGTACAAATACCAGCAAGTTTACAACGTACAAAATAGTGTGTTTTGCGAACGAAGTGAAGGACATTGCAATTCCAGAGGACGCCGTCAAGCCTCATTGGACGTCGTGAACCTCTACGCTAATATACCAATAGCGGAAACTTTGCAAATTATAAGGAAAAACCTGATAAAAAATAGGTCAATGAGCATGGGTGAAATCGTCGAACTCGTTGATAAGCTAGAATTCACGTTGAGTTTTAATAGTTTCATCTTTAACGATAAAGTTTTTATTCAATATGAAGGTTTAGCTATGGGAAACAGTCTATCAGGCATTTTAGCTGAAATTTTTATGAATGACTTTGAGAACAAAGTTTTCAGCTCTTTTCCAGAAATGAAGGAGAAGTTAATTTATTACAGACGGTATGTTGACGACACTATTTTATTATTCAAAGGGAAAAAAGAAGTAGAAGAAATGACTAAAGTTTTAAACGAGCAGCACCCAAAAATTCAATTCACGCTAGAAATGGAGAACAATGGTGCGATTAACTATTTAGATTTGACCGTCAGAAAGGAGGGAGGGAGGCACGTTTTCGGCGTCTATAGAAAAGACACTTGCTCCGACAACATCATAGAAGCGACGTCGCACCAACCGGCACAGCATAAAAGATCGTACTTTCATGCAATGTGCAACAGAGCCCTGAGATTGCCACTAAACGAAGATGAGTTGCAGAAAGAACTAGGTATTATTAAGCAAGTAGCAGCAGCTAATGGATACAGGACACAAGATGTAACACGTATGTTTAACAAGATCAAAAACAAATCCGCGGGTATCAGTAACGATTCTAGGAAAATTAAAGTTAAGAAGAAGTTTGTTACCCTGACATAAAAAGGGCGTGTGTTGGATAGAACTGCTAAATGCTTTCCAAAAAAATATTGCAGTGGCATTCGAGAATGAAGGGCAAATGGCACATAGACTAAGGCATAAACCAGCAACGACAAAACAAATGAAATACAATTCCGGATTATATAAGATAAAATGTGCTGAATGTGACAGTTATTACAAGACAAACAGGGTGGAATTTTGAAATTCGATACAGGGAACATTGCAGTCATAGCAATCGGACAGTATTTGGAGCACATGTAAAAGATAGTAAACATGAAGTGAGTAATATAAATGAACAAATCGAGGTGTTACATAAAGCTCCAAAAAGTCTCTATCTCAACGTGCTCGAAGAGATTGAAATATACGCTCATCAAAGAAAAAGCCCAGGCCTACAACTTAATGAGCAAAGCGATTTTATGCACAGGAGTTGTTATGAGATTTTTAAAGACCTGTTTTGGGCTTACTCTTGAATGCAACAGCACGCTCTAGTAAGAACCAGCTGCTGCGGAACGGCCCTCAGCGTACTGGCGGCGAGGTGAATTGGGCGCGGCGGAAGAGGACTCGGCGTGGCGTTGTATACGTTCTGAGGTAGGGAAATCCTCTCCACCACCAATCAAAACAAAGAAGAGGAAACGCACATTTTCGAAAGAATATCTACATTTTAATTATATTTTGTGTTTCTTTTAAAGAAATTTTAAATAAGTGTAAAATTTTTTCGTTTCATGGTCCACTCAAAAAAAGAACATTCATATGTTATTACTTTAAAAATTGTTTTATTAAAAAGAATATTCGCCATTAATAGTATGGTGAAATAATAACAGACGCACAATTCTTATAGGTAGAGGGCACTTTTTACTGTTACCAATCAGGTTTCTCTAAAACTGCGATATAGGGTTTTAACAGATTAAAATTTACTTTAGTTATGACAGCGAACTGATTGTTCTGTACTGACAAGTTACTCTGTAACTGCAATATATGGTTTGTTGGCATTTAATACGTTCCAAAATTTCTTTTTGTAAACTAAGATATTTCTATCAGTAACTTTTATTTATTTTTTATTTATTTATTGATTTATTTAACCTGGCAAGATTAGGGCCATCAGGCCCTCTCTTACATCTAACCAGCCATTCTACTTATTTTACATTCATATGTTTTAGTAGGCATGTTAAATTACATCTAGTACAAAAAGTGAAATAAACAATTAGAAAGGTACACATGGAAAAATACATACATATAGAGTTTATATTCATAGATCATAAGTAGTGTTATAATTAGACATTATTGAAGAGATAGATTTTAGATAGGAGTGCTAGCAGCAGGGAGTATGAGGGAGACTCATGGTGAAGGGAGGAGAAGAATAGAGAGACATGATGAAACATAATTAAGGAAATATAAAGGAAAAGAAGATTGCGTGGCTAATAGAGACAGATGAAGAAGAAGGCATCTCAGGAGCAAGATAGGAGACGCTAGCTTTGCTATTTGACAGATGAGAGGATTGGCCTCGTACATTAATTTTGTGGAGAACGTTATGAGGATGATAGTAGGAAATGCTTCAACTTCTTCTTAAAAGCAGCAGGAGATTGAATTTTGCGCAAGGTAAGGGGCGGTTTGTTCCAGAGGCGAACAGCGGCAACTGAGAAGGAGTTTGCAAAAGTTTTTGTTTTGTGAGTGGGCACAGTTAGGATACCAAATAAGAGTGACCTCGTGTTTCGATTATGATGGCATGACAGGTTTTTAATCTCTGAAGCAAGGTACTGGAGTGCTTGCGCGACGAGGAGTCGGTGAAGTAGACATAGAGTGTGGTAGTCACGCAATTTGTCCGGCCGCAGCCACCCTAGCTCGGAGTATGAAGCACTAACATGATCATATCGGCGAATGTTGCAGGTGTAACGCACACAGGCATTCATGGTTAGTTCTAGCCGTCTTTTGTTTTCACTACTCATGCCTTGTTGAATGACATCACAATAGTGGAGGTTTGGTAGAACGAGTGCTTGCACGAGCTGGCGTTTCAAGTCCTGTGGAAATATAGAGCATAGAGACAAGCAGACGTCTTTCGGCACACTGCGACTGTATTCTCCGCCCAGTTGAGATGCTCAACCAAAGTTACACCCAAGTTCTTAACTGTTTTCTGATATGGTATTGGAGTACCGTCGAGCAGAATAGGAGGTAGCCGTTCGCAGAAATCTGAACTTATTAATTTCTGATGGGATATTAAGATCTTTTTTGCATTTAGTTTAAGCCCCAGGTTTTTCGCCCATGTCACTACTGAGGACAGATCATCATTCATCTGAGCGATTGCAGTGTTTACATCTTCAGGTCTGACGCTTAGGTAGAGCTGGAGGTCGTCTGCATCGAAATGATATTTACAGGAGGCCAGAACCGGCGAAATATCGTTGACATATAAAGAAAACAAAAGTGGTCCTAAGACTGATCCTTGTGGCACTCCCAAGGAAACATGTTTCCAGGAAGATTTTTCATTTACGCAGACAACACATTGCTGTCTGTCTTTTAAGTAGCTTTCAAACCATCTCATTGCACTATCAGAGAAATTAAGCTGTTGCATTTTTCTGAGCAATATGTCAAAGTTAACAGTGTCAAAAGCTTTGCTGTAGTCCAGTAGCGTCAATATTGTTGCCTTTCGATTGTCGATGGCATATTTCAGGTCATCAGTTACTTTAATTAGAGCAGTGTTTGTGCTGTGATGTTTACGGAAACCGGATTGAAATTTGTCATATAGGCTGAATTCATGCAAGTGTTCAGCGATTTGGTCATGAACAATATATTCAAGTGCTTTGGAAACAGCAGGCAGTATGCTAATTGGTCGGTAATCACTAGGCAGTTGCGGGTTTTCGATCTTAGGGATGGGTCGAATTATGCTTCTTTTCCATGCAGTGGGGTATATTCCGTTCACGAGGGAAAAATTAAATATGTCAGTTAAGACAAGTACTAAGATATCGGCAACATTCTTAATCATGGTTATACCGATACTGTCGTTGCCTATTGCATCATAAGAGATTCTCATTATTGCTTTTCTTGCCGTATTTGTTGTTACATGTTTTAGATGGAAGGTATCGTTGTTAGTTATCCTGTTTGGGGATTCTTGTGGACGGTAATTATCAGCCATGCGGGTATTCAGAGGTGCAGAGAAGAATTAATTTAATTCGTTAGCTGGCACATGAAAAATAGTTTCCTATTTTGCCTTTCCGACCCCCAAGCTACGGAGATTCTTCCATAGAGTCGTGGGCGTCAGATCGCTGCGTACAAGGGAGCGAGCGTGCCTGATTTTAGCATTGCGAATGCATTGTTTCACTCTGTTCCGTAGCTTTCTATATTCTTCGAAACGCTCGGGTTTCGGATCTGCCTTGAAACGCCTGTGGGCAGCATCCCTATTAGTAATCATTTGACGTAATTCAGCTGTCAGCCATGGAGCAGGAGATTTTCTTACACGTATTGTGCACACAGGTGCATGTTTGTCATAGAGGGCAGTGAGTTTATCACCAAGTTCATTAATTTTGCCGTCGATTGTGGGTTCTCTGATTATTTGATGCCATGAGATTTCTGAGCAATCGGCTGTTAGAGCGTCTAGGTCAATACGTTTCATGTTCCTACAACTTATGTAACGCGATTTGATCCTCGGGGGCTGCACAGAGTAGGACAAGAATATTACATCATGTGCTGAGAGGCCAGGGGCAGATATTTGACCAACATCTCTTACTTTGTCAGTCTGTTTCGTTGCGATTACGTCTATAAGAGTATGACTGTGCGCCGTATGGTGTGTAGGTTGTAATGGAAGAATGTTCATGCTATTGCAACTAAACAGTCTTCTTAGGTTTATTGCGGAGGGAGTGTGTCTTAGCAGGTCTATGTTCAAGTCACCCATTACGATGACATGTTCGTATTGACACTGACGTGAATGTAATTCCGACTGGAAGGAACTCATTGAGCTTATTTTTGGCGGCTTGTACACGACGCCAGTCAAGAACTTCCGACTTTGTATATTTATTTCAATGAACATGAATTCAGCCTCTTTTTCTTCAGCAGGGTTTGACGTACATAAGACTTTCGCTTTGAGGTCTGTTCGTATATACGCGCCGACCCCGCCACCTCGCTTTTTTGATCTGTCTGCTCTAAGAAATGTGTACCCTGGGAGATGAATAGATGCAGAGGATATGTGTGGTTTCAACCACGTTTCGGATAAGAGGATTACGTGGTAGTTTAGTTGGTTGAAGAGGAGGCTAAGTTCTTCGTAATGTGCAGGTAAAGACTGGATGTTGCAGTGAGCTGCTAAAAGCTCTGACGCGTTCCGCTGAGCAGCCTGGAGTAGGGTGGCAGACTGGTTTGTCCCTTTGTTACGCACTACCTGCCGCGAGGGGCACTGGCCGCTGCTTCCGCCATTTGAAATAACGCAGGGGTGTCCGAGATTTTGCGCGCCCTGTTTGTGACTCCGCGAGTGCCGAAAGAAAGGCGACTGCAAGAGATTTCCTGAGGTTGCGGGAGTATAGAAAATGGATTAGTGGTATTCGGTGCAAGGAGAATATGACTAAAATAGTGATGGCTGTGTGTTACTGTGTATCCTATGTCGTAAGAGGAGAAATGTAATTAGCGTATTTGAAACAGCTTAGGCTGGAAATAAGGGAAAGGGGAGTGATTTAAGAGGCCGATGCTGCCAGCAGAGAGAAGTAAGCTTAATAATTAATAGATTATCGTAGGAAGCTAGAATGATAAACTAAAGTGATACTGGTAGTGCTTATCGTAGGAAGCTACAATTAGATTGAAATTTGCTAAAGTGATAGTGATAGTGATTTTTGTTATGAACAATTTAAACCGAAGAGATGGGTGATTAATGAACTAAAGGAGAGACTAATAACTGCAGTAGAACTATTACAGAATGGAAGAGAATAAACTGAGAAAATGAAAAAAGTATTAGCAGTAACTAAAATTAAGTAATAGTTAGGGCTACAGATACAAAAGAAATAGTAAAAAGTTAATACAGTTACAAAAACAATTATTTGAAGGTACAAATATGGGTATAACTAAAAAGTTAATACAATTACAAGACTATATCTGAGTATAGGGCTGTTACAATTTGCAAATGGTGTTAAGTTTGCACTTTTGGCTCGAGTAGCTTCACTTAATACTATTCACTTCTGTCATGTTTGTGACTGTCTTCTTTCCAGCTGCTGTCTTAATGATTACTCTGCCATCCTGAGCCCACACATTCTGAAGACCGAAATGGGATATGGCACTGTTTAAAATCTTTAGCCGTTCGTGTGTCAGATCTTCCCTTATTGTAAGCCCTGTCCTTGCTAACTACTTCTTCTTCTGGGTAAAGATCTCTGCCCTTTTTCGGTACGAGACAAATTTAATTATTATTGGACGAGGTTTGGTAGCACCTGGTAGTTTTTGTCCCACCCGATGACTCCTGTCAATGTCTGCCTTGGTCACTTCAACGCCTAATTTTTCACGCGCAACCTGTATAAGCAGGTTGTCTGCGTCTTCTTCCTTATTTTCTGCTACTCCAAACAGTCGTAGACTATTTCGCCTTTGGTACTGTTCTAGCTCGTCTGTTGCGGCAGATAGTTTCACTTCCAACTCTCGTGCCTTTTTCTCGTATTCAGACACAGACTTTTTTAGTGCTGTAATCTCGGCAGTATTGGCCTCAACAGTTTCACGCATTTTGGCCAATACTGCTGCCGTTACAGTATCTGATATAGTGCCTGCTATCAGATCGAGATTGTATCTCTCTCTTGTTAATTATATTTTTTTTAACTTTGGCAAACAGATCTGAAGATGGGCAGCAAGCCCAAAACCGGTCATTGAAAATAAAGAACCGCGATCAAAGGCTGAAATGCCATATTTTTATTTAATGAACGATCGCGGAATTCCCATTAAGACAGTTATGTCTAGTTTTGATAAACTTTGCTATATACCACTGTGGTAGGCACGTAGGCTTTTCTGTTCTTATGCAATTACAATTACGATGTGCATCAGCTATGTAGACAACTACTGTTTTTAATACTTTCTTAGTCTGAAAGGTTCAAAATTCTTCGTTACGTATGAAGCAGTAATTCTGCTGAGGTTAGGTGAATGCGACTAATGATCGACTATTTACAGTTTAGATGTTCTCTAGAAAGGGGCCTTAAATTAATTTATTTCCACCTTTCCTTACTTAACTGAATTTGCTTTGGAGTTAATAATCTCTGCACAGAGTGTTTCAGATGAAAACACATCCCTTTTTTTTCGTTGGCTTTTCAGGATTACTTCGTTATATTTGCCCGGCGTCGCATTGCAGTTGGAAAGCTCTACACATCTACGCACATATTGTTTACATTTAGCAGCTGCATAGCTGCCCTCACTAGCTCACATATCCCTGTTAAGCGTTTAGGACTGCTGTGGCAGTGGTGCTGAGTTACATAAGCTGGAAGAGATGGCAAAATTATCTTAACTGCGTTTCGACACCTCTCATCTTATTCCTCTCCCCTTGCCAGGCGCCGACGGGAGGTCGTATTGGCAGCTGGTTCCCCTTGTTCGTAGTAGATAGTCAAATGAGTTACTACAAAGAGCGGAAAACCGTCACAACACGACCCACCATTTGAAATGACTAATCTTTCCTAAAAGTATATTTGTTACATCTCTCAGTTTCTGGCGGTTGCTACTGCTACTGGTATTGGTCGCTATTGGTCGACCAATACACAGACGGTTAATCCTGGATGTGGAATGAGGCTGTAATTGTTGCCCGATGATGTCCCACATGGCTCGACTGGAGACAGATCTGGTGATCGAGCAGGCCAAAGCAACATGTCGACAATCTGTAGAACACTTTGGGTTACAACAGCGGTATGTGGCAGGGCGTTATCGTGTTGGATAACACAGGCCAGAATGCTGTTCATGACTGGCGTACAGTATTGCAGTCAAGGATCATGGGATGACTACAAGAGTGTTCGTGCTGTCATACGAAATCGCACCCCAGACCGCAATATCGCAGAAGGAACATCCAACTTTTCGTACCCTTACTACACCTTCTCATTCTTATAGGTTGTAGAGCTGATAAATGTCTCTTGACTAGAGATGGGCAAACTCGTTCATCCTTGGGAACTAGTTCACTGATGATCGTTCTTTTTTGGGAACCGTTCATTTTTACTCGTTCACCGTTCATTTGTGCTTGGTATATGGTTCTTATGAAAAACTGAAAACTAGTAGTGGAGGGCACCAAGAGCGGGCACTTGCCTCCCCCCTGGAGTATAGAGTTTTTATTCATTACAGAATTCTTACACACTTTTAGAAGTAATTTCTGTGATTCTGCAGAACTTCTCGTTTAGCCAACTGTAGCCTTGTATGGCTGATCGCAGGGAAATAATTTACGGTGGCGCACAGTAAACCGGCCCCGAGTACAGACTGCTCGCCAATTACGGACGATGTGTTGCCCGTTACGAGCAGATACAACAAACAGACAAACATGTAATAATTAGGCAGTGAAGAAATAACAAGCTAATGCAAGCAACAATTGCGAAACAATCGATGACGATGTGTAGAGAGCTGGAGAAGAGAACATGAAAATCACACGCGACGCGAATGGGCGATAGCTCATGTAGTCTTGTAAACCTGTTGGTCGCTGTTTCCCAACTTAATAGACCACAAGTGTCTTGTATAAAATTCTTCGTTTCGACTTCCACTACATAACTATGCTACGTCGTAAACAATAATCGTTTACACCCTACATATACTTCACGTTGTCTGAGTTCGTAGGCGAAGTAGAGACTTCAAGGAAGGATAAAATAAAATGTGGTTTTCTCATACTTGCGTTACACGCTTATTAAAAATTGGGTTTTTATGTTGCATTATTAAAGTTAAAGCAGCAACAACAATAATAATAATTAAGTTCGCAGTAATAAAGTTTTTGGTTTGAAAGCTCCTTCTGAACAAATTTTTTTGAGATAATAAGTAAATACGATTTTACGGCAATCTGTCTTTTCAAATGGAGAGGCACCGCTTTTGCTACTGAGCCAAAATGACCCGCAACCAACTTTTTATTTTTTTTTTTTTCGAAGAAACCAAACTAGTAGGTAATGCAAATTGGAAACAACCAAACTTAAAAATAATTAGAGCCTTCCAAAATGTAATGTTTTTTATATGAAAGATACACGAAAATCGTTTTATATGAATTTTCTTACACTAAAAATTAAGCAAGTTTTTGAAAGTTAACTGCTAAATCAAGTCGATGAAACCAAAAATATATGAATAACAAAAAAACTTGCCTTCTTATAAGTATGTCTTCTGCTGTTCATCGATATAATGAAGTGAACTGACATGTCCTTTTGTTACATGAAAAGACGCACCTGTTACATACAACGTAATTTTTATGTAATTTACGTAACTATAAAATACTTTTTGATTGTCAGTCGTGGACGCTGAATAGCCAGAACCAAGTGCAAGAACAGTTTGGAACACATGTAAAATAGGCGAGCGCAGTGAACGAAACGAACGACTGGATACTGAACTAACTAGGAGCAGTCGGCAGTGGAACTGAGACAGATGACCATGCGAAGAACGACGAG
This sequence comes from Schistocerca nitens, assembly GCF_023898315.1. Classification (NCBI taxonomy): domain Eukaryota; kingdom Metazoa; phylum Arthropoda; class Insecta; order Orthoptera; family Acrididae; genus Schistocerca; species Schistocerca nitens. The sequence goes on from NC_064620.1 coordinate 388,394,093, forward strand.
TGCGGCAGAGACTGAGACGAGCACGCGACCGAGGCTGGAACGAGAACTGCTGAAGTGACCGCCGCGACCGAAGTGCACTAGTGAACTACGAACCGATCGTTCCTCGTTCCCGGGAACTATAAGAAGACCGCCGCGACCGAAGTGAACTATGAACAGATCGTTCCTTGGAATTCGTTCCTCGGTCCTTTCGTTCATCTTGGTGAACCGTTCCTTTGCACCCGTTCGTTCGCAAACTACCCATCTCTACTCTTGACTAACATCAACTCACCTCGTTCAATCTCAAAAGTAACTACCGCTCACGAAATTTACAGTGTGTATTTAAAACAAACATGATCTGCATTCTCATAGTGGCGCTACTGGGTTGTTTCAGCTTTTTTCCGTCAGTGTATGCGGAATAAAAGTACCTATTGATCATGTGATCCGTCTCAGTGACAAATATTCCATTTTCGTGACGGAGAGATTCAGCGAAAGATATAGGAAATTAATATACCAGAAAATGTGTTTGTGGTATTACACAAACGGACATAGAAAAATGGTGGCTGTTCGCAGCGCTGAGAGAATTAATTTTTGAGCGTGTGAAAACATTTAAACATATAACGTGAATGCGGGATCGAGGACACGAGCGTGCGACGTCGCTTCGAAGCGGTGCTATAATCTGAAAAGCTACAACATATATTTAACTTATTAAAAATTTTATTTCAGTGGTCGTTTAAGCATTTCTGTCGTCGTTCCTATAAAATATTGTGCTCTGTTGTCTCTATGTTGGTCATAGGGTATGCTAACAACAAAGCTATGTCACCTGAACCGTCGACGACCGTTGCCTAGCAATTACTTCCGTATTCTCTCGAGTACTAGAAGTGCCTATCCGAATTCGCTGTTTGAGTTATTGAGTGAAAGAAGCTTCAGCTTTGATTCAAGTGTTGTAGAGAGAATTTTGTGTTTCGAGAACAACTATCGAAACATTTTAACGTTCTTGGGGAGCTTTAGAAGCTTTGAACGAAGCGAACACCCAGCTTCAGAACCGAGGAGCATTGTACCTGCAAGAGGTATGAGCTATTCGCGTATCTGTCACTTATTTATTCACCTTTCGGAATCATCTGTAGTTAGAATATCGTAGAAGTTTTTAATTGTCTGTGTACTTAGTGGAGAAATACTAGCAGGTTGAAGCATGTGGTAGAGTGTGATGTGATTTCAGAACCTGATGTTACTAACAGTATATAACGTGAAACACCGTTTTGTATCAATTTTTCACGGAGATTCAAATATTAAGTGCTTGTTTTTTTCAGACAGATTTCAATACTTTCTATTTGGCGTAGTTCATGCACTTTTATTTTGTATTCTCAAAGTAATTTCTTAGTTCCTCAATGGCAAACGTGTCCTTTTCTACTCGTTTGTTTTGACCCATGATATCCTATGTGACGTCCTGACTTTATGTTCAATTGTGTGAAAGCGGACTGCTATTAAAAGTTAACCTGTGGTTGTGTTACTTACCAGTGTAATCTGTGATGTCTGTAAACTATGCTCTTATTCCAAATTCGTAGCGACATACGAGGGTTTGGTTTGCGTGGAACCTGAGACCACAGATTAAACTGCCGTGGAGAAACCAGTAACGATTATATTTTTATTCTGTATCCTGCAAATATTTGTCTGCTTCTTTCCGCATATCACACGATTTCCCAGGGTAAGGGTGGGCAGGACCTTCAGAGCATAAGATGAAATGAAATGTCGTGTGACGAGGGCCTCCCGTCGGGTAGACCGTTCGCCTGGTGCAAGTCTTTCGATTTGACGCCACTTCGGCGACTTGCGCGTCGATGGGGATGAAATGATGACGATTAAGACAACACAACACCCAGTTCCTGAGCGGAGAAAATCTCCGACACAGCCGGGAATCGAACCCGGGCCCTTTGGATTGACAGTCTGTCGCGCTGACCACTCAGCTACCGGGGGCGGACAGAGCATAAGATAAATTTTTGTGAGTGAAACGATTAGTGATTATGGTTATCATTTGATTCTTATAATTATTTAGCTGCATTTTTAATGTGGCAAGTTCGTCGAGAGTGAGGGTGGCCCTAACGAAATAGCATTGATGGTGGTAATGTTATTCATATTTTTTTTAAATTTGCAAATGTTTCGCCGTTTTTCGAATGTGACTCTTTGAGACGCTGCGCTTATGAAATCCACTGGTCCTAAGAGGCTCAATTTGTTTTTACCGGTCGCTCACTCTCGAGCTGCATAGTTCTTTTTTGTTTTTTTTGTTTCGTAATATTTGTTTAGCTGAATTGGATAGAGGTTTTGGTATTTATTGGTGGATTATTTGTTTTCGGTTTCTGAGTAAAATGGCTCCGAGCACTATGCGACTTAACTTCTGAGGTCATCAGTCGCCTAGAACTCAGAACTAATTAAACCTAACTAACCTAAGTACATCACACACATCCATGCCCGAGGCAGGATTCGAACCTGCCACCGTAGCGGTCGCTCGGCTCCAGACTGTAGCGCCTAGAACCGCACGGCCGCAGCGGCCGGCTTCTGAGCTATTTATTTCCGTTTGTAATGTGATTCCAGTATTTTGTACTTTTCTTTCGGTTTATTCTAAAGGAATTTGTGTATATAATTTTTCGATTAAGTTGATGTTATGTGGGTGTTGTTTTGTATCTCTGTCCTCGGTTTAGGAATAGAGTTCACACGAAACATGATACCAACTGTCCATGTGTATGTCTTTTTGTTTCTTTTGTTCACTTTATTCTGGAGAAATTCGTGTGCGTCATTCTTGCATAATGAGATTCGTGTGTGTGTGTGTGTGTGTGTGTGTGTGTGCTATTTTCCAGTAATGTTCTTTTGTGGAGGTGTCTAGTACCACTGTCTTCATTTCATCTGTATTGGTCAAGCGAATTATTGGAATCCAATTTTGTGTTTACTATATATTTTCGTTCGATTTATTCTAGAGAAGTTCTTAAATGTTCTAAGGTTTAGTAACCTTTTTAGTATGTCCCCTTCCACAACTCTCCCATTCCTGCGATTGTCCCGATAATTTCATTTCATATGGTGATTCAAAAGGTTCCCATGATTTTTTGTTTGTTAAGAAGTGCGTTATACAATACACAACGGTATATTTTAACGGAAACGATCGATTTCGGTCTATGACAAGACCATCATCGTGTCCAAAAACCGTCTCAGCTATCCGTCTGAGTAAATGGAATCGAAGTTATCTGATGTACATTGTTCTGTCATTGATACCAGCTGTACATTCATATCATTACGTCCATTTAACCTCCACAACTTTTTTTCGCAATATTCGATATATATATATATATATATATATATATATATATATATATATATATATATAATCAATTATGGATCTTTGTACATCTGCTAACTACTGTTCCAATTAAACAAACGCTTACGAGAGATAGTTTTTGGACCCGATGATTTTCTGGTTCTAGACCGATATCGATCGTCTGTTATTAAATATGTCGTTACAGCTGTGTGCTGCATATGGCAGTTCTTAACATTTATTAAAGCTGTACAGCACCACCTACACAAAATGTTTTATGTTTGTTTTTTATTGTAATGGACTATATTGCTGTCCGCGTCTTGAAGAATATCATCGGGCTCTTATTAAATGTTATCTGTGGTTGTCGTAGTATCTCGTGTAAACTATCCACTTTACTCCAAATATGAGTGAGTCGTGGGTCAGAGCAGACGGATAGAATTATAGCATGCTCTGTTCCTTTCAGTTGCTGAGGTTCACGACAACGATGTTAGCAATCTTTCTCAGTTGTCGATTACACATACATAGTGTCTATAGTCATAACAGGGTCATGCTGCTGGAATTTTCTTCTGTCTGTGAAAACGAACACATTTTGGAAACTGATGCCATCTGTTTTGTGTCATACTGAGCTGACCTTCCACCGTAACAAAGGAGTATAACTCTCTTATTGCTTAAAGAAATTGAATTAAGAGCTTGGAGTATTTTGAATTGGTAAATTCTTTGTGAATTTATTAGTTATTCGGGCGTTTTCATCCTAAAGGATGTATATCTTTCAATAGCAAGGCATGATTATTTGGTCTGATATATATTTAAATTACTAAAAATTTTACTGCAGTGCTTGTTTACCTATTGATATCGACGTTCCTATAAAATAATGTGCTCTATATTTGCTGGGAGTGCTATTAGTGGGGTTGCTATTTAATGTTGATCACAGGTTATGCTAACAACAATGCTATGTCACCTAAACCGTCGAGGACCGTTGCCTAGCAATTACTTCCGTATTCTCTCGAGTACTAGAAGTGCCTATACCAATTCGTTCTGTGAGTTATTCAGTAAAAGGAGCTTCAGCTTTGATTCAAGTGTTGTAGCGTCGAAGTTTGTGTTTCAAGAACAACTAAGGGAACTTTTCAAAGTTCTTGCGGAGCTTTAGAAGCTTTGAACTAAGCTAACGCCCAGCTTTAGAGTCGGGGTGCACTGTACCTTCAAGAGGTATGAGCTATTCACTTAAATGTAACCTATTTATTTACCATACAAAGCCATCTGCAATTAGAATATCGTACAAGCATTTAAATGACTGTGAATTTAGTGGAGAAGTACTGGCAAGTTGAAGTTTTATGACAGACCGTGTTATGATTTCGGAACACGTAATTAGTACAGTGTAACAAGTGAAAGATCACTTTCTTAATTTTTCATACAGGTTCATAAGTTAGGTGCCTGACTTGTAGAGACGAACCACTTACTGAGTTTCTGAAGAAGTTCACTTACTTTTGTCATACCTTCACAGATTAATCGCGTAGTTTCACAATAAGTATCACCAACCTCCTTGCTTCTCAGTTGTACATACATGTTGGCTGTGATCATTGTACAGTCGTGATGCTGGAACTTTCTTCCGCCTGTGAAGAAGAAGACGCTTTGGAAACTGATGGCAGCTGTGTAGAGTAACATTTAGTCGAGCTGGCTCTGTAACAAGAGTTTTCGTGTCCTGTTGCTTCAGGAAATTGAATTAATATCTTGGACTGTAGTTAGCTGTTGAATCCATTGGGAGTTGATTAGCTATTCAAGTTTTTTCATTAGATACTGCTGGATACCTCCCAGTCGCAAAATACCATTATTTTGTGGTACATAAAACGATTTATGTAAAATTTTTCAGCACTGCTCGTTTACCCATTCCTATCGACGTTGCTAAACTGTGTAGAGCTCTGCAGCTACTTTCGTTGCTGTTTAATGTTGCTATGTTACCTAAACTGTAGAGGACGGTTGCCTAGCAGTTACTTGCGCATTCACTCGAGCACTTCAAATAACGATACGAATTCGTCGTGTGAGTTATTGCATTAAAGAGGCTCCAGTTTTGATTCATGTATTGTACTGTTACACTTTGTGTTTCGAGTTCAAATAACAAAACATTTTAAAGTTCTTGAGGACGTCTCGAAGCTTTGAACGAGGCGAACGCTGAGCTTCAGAAGCGAGGTGCAATGTATCCGGGAGAGGTATGAACTACTGACTTAAGTGTCTTCTGTTTACTTACCGTATAGAATCAGATGCAGTTTCAATATCGTATAAGCTTATAAATGACTGGATCTGTAGCGGCGAAGTACTGGAACACTGGAACGTGTCGACGTAGTGTGATGTGTTTTCGCGGTATGTAAAATGGAAAAAAAAATTACAGTTCCATTCACATTCTAGTACATTGTTTCAATACGTCATGCAGCTACAAAGGTTACGAGAGAGCGTGACTTATAGGGACAGATCTATTTGGTGAGGTTTTCACAATTTTAGTTGCTGGAATCGTCTATTCTTTAAATTATTATTTAGTTTCACAACGAGAGCGGCGTCGCCTATCTCTGTCACCAAATCTGTTATATTCTACCTTCTGTAAAGAAGAGGGCAATACGTAAACAAGTTCCAGCTGCGTGGAGTCATAATGAGTTGACATGGCATCATATCAAAAGTATTTTCTCTTTCTGTTACTCATAGAAATAAAGCCGGCCGGAGTGGCCGTGCGGTTCTAGGCGCTACATTCTGGAGGCGAGCGACCGCTACGGTCGCAGGTTCGAATCCTGCCTCGGTCATGGATGTGTGTGATGTCCTTAGGTTAGTTAGGTTTAATTAGTTCTGAGTTCTAGGCGACTGATGACCTCAGAAGTTAAGTCGCATAGTGCTCAGAGCCATTTGAACCATTTTTTGAAAGAAATTAAATTAATACCTTTGAGCATCGTTAAATGTTAATTCCGTTTGGATTCTATAAGCTGTACTGGCGCTTTCTTCATTCAAATATCGCTGGTTAAATTTCAATCGTATATATGGTTGTCATTGTTCAGTTTCTCCCGGCGTATTTGTCTTTCAGTCTCACCATATCCGTAATTCCGTGGATTTCGTGAAACGTCTCGACAACTTCAGACTCAAAAACACTGATATTCTAGTGAGCTTCGACGTGGTTTCACTATTCAACAGGGTGCCTCTACGAGAGTCAGGCGAGCTTATTGGGCAGAAATTTGACGAGAAGACCACTGAATTCTTTAGGCATGTCTCGACCTCAACGCATTTTCTGTTTAATGGGGTATACTATGAGCAAACGGATGGAGTCGCAATGGGCAGCCCACTCTCACCGGTGGTCGCGAATTTGTACATGGAGTACTTCGAGGAGGAAGCCTTTGCGTCATCCGATTGGAAACCTACTTTTTTCTTCCGTTATGTCGATGACACGTTCGTCATCTGGCCCCATGGTAGGGACAAGCTCCTGGAGTTCATTACACACCTAAACTCCATACATCCAAACATCAAATTCACTATGGAGACCGAAACAGAAGGAAGGTTACCTTTCCTGGACGTCCTGGTCAAGAGAAGAGCTGATGGTACCCTGAGCCACGGTGTGTACAGGAAGAAAACGCACACTGACCTGTACCTGCATGCAGACAGCTGCCACCAGCCTTCTCAGAGGAATGGAGCACTAAAAACACTAGTACACACTGCGCGCAGCATCTCAGACGCAGAGAATCTGCCCCAGGAATTGGAACACCTCATGTGTGTCAGGGCGCTGATGACCTCGATGTTGGGCGCCCATAAACCCCAACACACTGGAACACCTCAAAATCGTGTTCCGAAAAAACGGGTACTAGGAATGGCAGATTAGACGCGCTCTCCGTCCCACCACCACAGCACAACCTGTGGAGACGGATGAAGTCGCGGAAGAAGAGGTAGCCACTGCTTTTATTCCGTACAATGGCGCACTATCGGGGAAAATCGGCCGTATATTAAAGAAACACCGAGTTAAAACCGTCTTTTGCCCGCCCAATAAAACACGGGCATTACTGGGAAGTGTGAAGGATGACCTCGGTTTGAGGAAGGCTGGCATATACCAAATTCCCTGTGAATGTGGGAAGACTTATATCGGACAAACAGTACGCACCATCGAAGATCGTTGCCGAGAACATCAAAGGCACACTCGACTGAAATATGCAAATAAGTCGGCGGTAGCAGAGCACTGTTTGTCCGAGAAACACGAGATGGATTATGAGCGTACCAAGATCCTGGCTCAGACCTCTAAATATTGGGACACCGTTATAAGGTAGGCTACGGAAATTCGCACCAGGGAAGACCTTATCAACCGAGATTGCGGCTACAATCTCAGCAAGGCTTGAGACCCGGCATTGAATGTAGTTAAGAAGACTGTCAGCAAGAAGTACGAACTGGCGACCAGGACAGACGTAGCAAGCACATCGACGCTACGACAGATTCCGACTTCCAGATCTTCGCGACTGCAGGGGCGCGGGCGCGGACGGCGAAGAGAGTGGCCCGCGGGGGGAGGGGATTTAAATCGGCCGCCCGCCCTCAGGAGCTGTCGATGCGCGGGAACCTGTTCGTCGGCGGCGGTCTCAATGCAAAACACCCGGAGTGGAACTCCAGGGTCACCACCATCAGCGGCAGACGGCTGCTCCGGGTCGTTAACGACCACGACGCCGTGGTGCTGGGTCCCTTCGACCCGACGCGCGGCCGTCCCGACGTGCTAGACATCGCGATTGTGAAAGGGGCAGCACACAACGCGATCGCGACCACTCGCTGTGCCCTATCTTCCGATCACCTGCCAGTGATCTTCGACCTGGATACAGACGGAATGGCGCCACCTGAGCACCGCAGCGCCCGCCTCAACACCGACTGGGCGCACTTCCAGCAGCACCTGGCGGAGGTGGTCACAGCCACACCTGACCCTGACGAGGAGGGGGTGGATGCAGCACTAGCAGCATTCACCCACTACACATTTGCGGCGGCAGATGCAGCAGCGCCGCGAGGACCGCGGAAGCCGAAGGACAACTCCGAGCAGCTTCCGCCGGACATCTTGGCGTTGATCCGTGAGAAGAACCGGGTTTTTCGTGAGTGGCAGATCACGAGAAACCCTGCCACCAAGCGGCTGCTAAACCGCTTGCGCCGGGACATTTCGGCCGCCACTGTAATCGGGACTGGGCTGGCAAAATAGCCACGCTCAGGATCGATGACGGAAGCGCCTGGGCCATGACCAGGAGCTTTCTGCGCAAGGGGCAGCGCATCCCGCCGCTACAAGTTGGCCGTGACGTCGCCGCAGAGCCGGACATGAAGGCCAGCGTGCTCGCGGACACATTCGCGGTGGTGGTTGGGATGTTTAAGGGGGACTAAACAGCTAAGGTCATCAGTCCCCCATTCCAAAAACAGGCGAGACATAGTCACGAAGCAGGTAAAACCCCAAGGGGAAGGAGACTCCCCCCAGGCAATAAAAGAACACAAATGCAGCAACGAACACTACAGACAAGAAGAGTACAGACAAACACCAGACAAAAAGAAACAGAAGAAAAGAAGATGGCCGGAAACTGGTTGACTGACCGCGAGACAAAAAAAAAGGGAAAGAGTCAACCAGCAGACTATACACCAAAACAGCAACAAATTTGGAGAGACGCGAGGACAAAAGACACAGAATGGGAAAGGTGCAGGACCTCCCTAAAGAGAACCATAAAAAGGACTACCACGGATAAAATGTAAAACGTCATCAGCCATGGAGGCATTGTCGCTTAAAACCAAAGGCAAAGTGCCCGGGAGATGAAAAGACTCTCGGAGAGTGCGCAGTTGGGGACACTCCAATAAAATGTGAGCGACCGTCAGCCGGGACCCACACCGACACAGGGGGGGATCCTCCTGACGCAAAAGATGGCCGTGCGTCAGGTAGGTATGGCCGATGCGGAGCCGACACAGGATAACAGAGTCCCTGCGAGAAGACCGCAGGGAGGAGCGCCACACATTGGTCGTCTCCTTGACAGTCCGCAGTTTATTAGGCGCTGTCATGCCTCGCCACTCAGCAGACCACATACCAAGCACCTTACGGCGCAACACCAGCTGCTGATCGCGAGCCGTGAGGCCGATCGCCAAAGCTGGGGCGTCGATTGCCCCTTTGGCCAGCCTGTCAACACGTTCGTTCCCTGGGATGCCAACATGACCTGGCGTCCAAACCAAGACCACCGAACGACCAGAACGGGCAATGGCGGAAACAGACTCCTGAATAGAGGACACCAGAGGAGAAGAGGGAGAGCAGCAGTCGATGGCCTGAAGGCTGCTCAGGGAGTCACTGCAGATGACGATGGACCTACCTGAGCAGAAACGCATATGCTCAAGAGCGCGCAATATGGAAACCAGCTCTGCAGTAAAAATACTGCAGCCAGACGGCAAGGAGCGCTGCTCAACATGAGCAGCGTGAGCAAAAGCGTAGGCAGTGCGACCATCAACCAGGGAACCATCAGTGTAGACAGTTTCACAGTCCGAAAATGAGGCGAGGAGCGCAAGAAAACGGCGACGGAGGGCCACAGGCGGAACCGAGTCCTTGGGTCCCTGTGCCAAGTCCAGATGGACGGACGGCAGGGACAAACACCAGGGAGGCGTAGGTGCACGGACCCAGAAGGGAGGCAGAAGGCCGGCCGCGGTGGTCTCGCGGTTCTAGGCGCGCAGTCTGGAACCGTGGGACTGCTACGGTCGCAGGTTCGAATCCTGCCTCGGGCATGGATGTGTGTGATGTCCTTAGGTTAGTTTGGTTTAAGTAGTTCTAAGTTCTAGGGGACTGATAACCACAGCAGTTGAGTCCCATAGTGCTCAGAGCCATTTGAACCATTTTATGGAGGCAGAAGAGGGAATGACCCCAGTTCCGACAGCAGGGACTGGACACGGACAGCTACAGAAAGCCCAGACCTAGGTCGCCGTTCGGGCAGATGGAGGACCATGGCAGGGAAAAGCAGGTGACGATTGGGATGGCCTGGCGAGCAATGCACGTGGACAGCATAGTCGGCGAGCAGTCGATGGCGGCGAATCCGCAGCGGGGGAACCCCGGCCTCCACCAGTAGACTATCCACGGGGCTGGTACGAAAAGCGCCAGTTGCAAGCCGAACCCCATAGTGGTGTATGGGGTCTAACAACTTCAACACAGAGGGTGATGCAGACCCATAGGCCAGGCTCCCATAATCAAGCCGGGACTGCACAAGGGCTCTGTACAATCGCAGCAGCGTGCAGCGATCTGCACCCCAAGATGTGTGGCTAAGGCAGCGGAGGGCGTTGAGGTGCCGCCAGCATTTTTGCTTCAGCTGAGTAACATGAGGAACCCATGTGAGCCGGGCATCAAACACGACTCCCAAGAAGCGGCAAGTGTCCACCACTTCAAGAAGGTGGCTGTCGAGGTAAAGTTCAGGATGAGGGTGGACTGTCCGACGCCTGCAGAAGTGCATGACTCGAGTCTTGGCTGCAGAGAACTGAAAACCATGAGTCAGAGCCCATGATGCTGCCTTGCGAACGGCGACTTGCAGCCTGCGTTCGGCGACTCCCGTAGTCGTGGAGCTAAAGGAGATGCAGAAGTCGTCGGCATACAAAGAAGGAGACACCGATGACCCCACGGCTGCAGCCAGACCATTAATGGCCACTAGAAATAAGGAGACGCTCAAAACCGAGCCCTGCGGGACACCATTTTCCTGTATATAAGATGAACTAGAGGCGGCACCGACTTGCACCCGGAAAGAGGGGCGCAATAAAAGGGTTTGAAGAAAAGCCGGGAGCCGACCACGAAGACCCCACTCATACAACGTGGCGAGGATGTGATGCCTCCATGTGGTGTCATACGCCTTCCGCAGATCGAAAAATACAGCAACGAGATGCTGACGTCGGGCAAAGGCCGTACGGATAGCAGATTCCAGCCGCACCAAATTGTCCGCTGCAGACCGGCCCCGACGGAAGCCACCCTGGGATGGAGCGAGGAGACCGCGCGACTCAAGGACCAAACACAAACGCCGCCCCACCATACGTTCGAGCAATTTGCACAAAACGTTGGTGAGGGTAATGGGACGATAGCTGTCCACCATCAGTGGGTCCGCACCGGGTTTCAAGATGGGGACAATAAGACCCTCTCGCCATTGCGACGGGAACACGCCCTCGCTCCAAATGCGGTTGAAGATGGCGAGGATGTGTCTCTGGCAGTCCCTGGAGAGATGCTTCAGCATCTGTGCGTGGACGCAGTCCGGTCCTGGTGCTGTATCAGGGAAATCAGCGAGGGCAGCAAGGAATTACCTCTCGCTGAAAGGAGCATTGTATTTTTCAGAACAACGCGTGTGGAATGATAATGGCGTCTGCTCGGCCCGCTCCTTGAGAGAGCGAAAGGCGGGGGGATAAGTTGCAGTCGCAGAGCTCTTAGCAAAGTGCGCAGCAAGGTGTTCAGCAATGGCGGCCAGCGTCTGTGCAGACAGCGCCGTCCAGGGAGATCCCAGGGACACCCATAGGGGTCTGGTATCCATAAATCCGCCGGATCCGGGACCACACGAGCGAGGGGGAGACACGGGAGCCCAGGGATGAGACGTACCTCTCCCAGTACTCCTGCTTACGACGTGCAATAAGACGACGGGCGAAGGCACGGAGCCACTTAAAGGCGATGAGGGTCTCGAGAGACGGGTGCCGCCTATGACGCTGGAGAGCCCGCCTACGGTCGCGAATAGCCTCAGCAACCTCCGGCGACCACCGGGGTACAGCCTTCTTCCGAGAGAGTCCAGAAGAGCGGGGGATGGCAGCCTCGGCCGCCGAAATCATTGACATGGTGAAGACACGGACCACCTCGTCAATGTCACCCTTTGGGGGAGATGCAATGGTTACCGTGGAAGTAAAAGCCGGCCAGTCAGCCCTGTGGAGAGCCCAGCAGGGCAGGCGCCCAGAAGAATGACACTGGGGCAGTGACAAATAGATGGGAAAATGGTCACTACCACACAGGTCAGGATGCACTCTCCAGTGGAGAGACGGGACAAGGCCGGGGCTGCAAAGAGAGAGATCAATGGCTGAGAACGAGCCATGGGCCACACTGAAATGTGTGGGAGCACCGGTGTTCAGGAGGCTAAGGTCGAGCTGAGCCAACAAATGCTCCACGGCACGACCGCGGTCATCGGAGACAGTCCCACCCCATAGAGGGTTGTGGGCATTGAAATCGCCCAGCAACAAGAAAGGTGGAGGCAGTTGGGCTATCACAGCAGCCAGGACATGCTGCGCGACAGCACCATCCGGTGGAAGGTAAATACTGCAGACGGTAACAGCCTGTGGCGTCCACACCCGAACAGCGACAGCCTCTAAAGCTGTTTGTAGAGGTACAAACTCGCTGTGAAGAGAGTTAAGGACATATGTGCAGCCGCCACCAGACACCCTTTCATAAGCTGCCCGGTTCTTAAAATAACCCCGATAGCCACGGAGGGCGGGGGTTCGCATTGCTGGAAACCAAGTTTCCTGCAGAGCAATGCAAACGAAAGGATGAAGGCTGATAAGTTGGCGGAGCTCAGCTACATGGTGGAAGAAACCGCTGCAGTTCCACTGGAGGATGGTATTAGCCATGGATGGGAAAGGCGTGAAGGGACTGGGGAGGCAGATTACGCCTCCGGGGCCCCTGCTGCTACTGAGTCACCACCTGTACAACAGCCAGCCATTGCGTCCGAGGGACTGGCGAGATCCATGTCCTCAGCGGACGCCAGAATCTCCACCTCATCCTCAGACGCAGAGCTTGTAGGAAGCCGTGGAATGGGTGTCACCGCAATGTCGGTAGCCTTGGGGAGTTTCTTCTTCTTCTGCTTCTCGCGCTGTGCCTTTGGTGGTTCAGGCTGGGAGGGCGTCACTGGGTCAGTCTCAGGGACAGACGACGACCGTGTGTCCCGACGACCAGGGACCGTCGGTTGTTTGAGCCACTTGCGGCTGTCGGCTTTGGAACCGGTCGGAACTTGCGAAGGGAGGTCCCCAAGGAATCTCTTCCTTACGAGAGTAGCCGAAGAAGTCTTACGCTTCTCCGGCTGGGAAAGGGGAACTGATGTCCCCGATGGTTGGGGGGGGGGGGTGTTGCTCCTGAAGTAGATGGAGCAGGAGCAACAGGAGGTTTAGTGCCCCCCACCATCAAGGGGGCAGACGTGGGACTTCGACTCTGAGAGCTGACTGGATCGGATGGAATTGTAGACGGAGTGACAGTGGCGGCATAAGAAGCTGTCATGCGCACTGGATGAAGCCGATCATATTTCCGCTTCGCCTCAGTGTACGTCAGGCGGTCGAGAGTGAATTGCACGTGAATTGCACGTGAGTCACGCGGCAAGGCAAGGAGCTCAGTTCGTCAGCGCACCTGACGATGGCGACATGTCTGATCGCCGAAATATTGTGCCCGTTGGACACTATGAACCGGCAGTATACCCGTGGACTGTTCGAGTAAATATGGCTATTACGTCGTACATGTTGTTGAATAGTTCACATGGCGCTGAAGAGTGATTCTAGGTTTAGTATTGAACTTAGGTTGTTGATGACTCTGCCACCAACAAGGGAAGGCACAGCCCGGTGAGAATACACTGACTCAGACAAAGGATATTTGTAAAAATCGTAATCTCCTCAGACACTGCGGAGAGATTTGGGATTTAAACCACCAAACTGTTGCATAGATTGTTTACCAGTAACTTCATATCACAAACGAGATGTTCCCTTAAGTACTCACTAATTAAATTACTGATCTTGCCTCACGGTGCTATATTGAACGAACGGATGGTAGAAATCAAATCGCGGCGTAATGTCTGTCCAAATGCGAAGTTTAAATAACTATACTTGGTGTACATCTGAAACTAGTGTAACGATGCACTGTCTTGTTTATAATACTGTCTGTCTGTCTGTCTGTCTAATAGTGATAGCTTTAAGTAACTGCTATCGAAACAAAATTATTCATTGCAGAATAAATGTACCTCGTAATGAACACACCTTTGGCTGTCATCGAAGAACTAGTGTTAATTTTATTCATCTGTTGGGAATTAGTAAAAGGGAATTTAAAAAATGAATTCCTCACCAGTCATAAATGGATAGTATTTTTCAAGTAAATCAATGATATTTAATCGATCTGGATGTTACAGATCCGTTGTAACCCTGACAGCTCTTATTATTACATAAGTTTAAATTTAAAGACATGACATCACGGTCTCAAGTTTTTCCTTGCGATACACTTGTGAGACATCACAATAAGATTTACTCGTGGACACGGTATGGTCGTATCTAACGTGCTGCCCGTTATCGTTGCAGCAATGTTCCGACGAATCAAGGCGTTTTTCTCCCGGTGTATGGGAGGGGAGAAAGACGAAGGTCTGCGACTGGAAAAGACCTTGGTCGCCGCTCGACGTACCTTTGAGGTGAGCCACGTCACGTTGCATTACTGATATAATAAGCAAAGCACTAAAGTTTTAGAGCTTCTTCATTGTCGATAGGGTGGTCAACAGGTATTACAGACTGTCACGATTTACTGTAAATGAATCTGCGGTTCGCTATAAACATCCCATGTGACAATTCATTATGAATAATACATCTAAGACAGGAACCTCTACTAGACTATTGACTATGACGATTGTGTGTTGGTTTCCGTGCAAAAAAGCAGTACGTTTATGCGAAGAATGAGGTTCAATGTGCTAAACCAGTAAAAACGCAACAAAGAATTAAAATTTTGAAAAAAGTCTAAAAACCTTACTTACACACGCAAACGCACGCGACCACACACACACACACACACACACACACACACACACACACACTATATATATATATATATATATATATATATATATATATATATATATATATATATACCATTTCGATGCCTGGTAATAAAAGTGATTGCGTTTCACTAGTTTAGTACAACGATCTAAAGTACCAAGTAAGAAACTTATTACGTCAGAACGAGTCTCTGAAGGCCCCACGGTACTCACCGACTGCCACGTCACACTTAACAGATAGGCTTCACTGGCTGCAAATATGAAGGGATCATTGTCAGTTTTCGTGACCGTATCTAAAATAAAGCCACAGAAGAACTTTACTGGCGATTGGATGGATTTCTTCGTGACTGGAGGGAAACGGAATTTTGCTGGTCACTCAGCAACACACAAAAGCCTTCAACCTTGTCTCCAGGGATTGGTTGGTTGGATTGGGGGATCAAAGGGACCAGACTGCCACGGTCATCGGTCCCTTTTTCCAAATACAAAGAACACCCACAGAGAATAAAAACGAGGAACAGAAAAGAACACAGACGATACAGAACAACAGAAACTGAGACAAAGACAAGACAAAACGAACTAAAACCACACAGAGTGTGACGGTGGTTGGCCGACCATAGAAATAAAAAAAGGAAAATCCAACCACTTAGAAACACGTTAAAAAACCAGGTTAAAAGCATAGGCCAAAGGCCAGAATGAACACAAAACAATAACATAAAACAGAAACACTCAGATTAAATGATAAAGGCCCCCTGTCCGAATAAAACGTAAAACTAAGTCAGCCATTGCGGAGTCGTCTGTTAAAAGGGCAGGGAGCGTATCAGGCAGCGCAAATGTCTGCCTGAGCACAGTTAAAAGCGGACAAGTTAATAAAATGTGCACCACCGACAAAACCGCCCCACAGCGACAGAGAGGCGGGTCCTCACGACGCAATAAATAACTGTGAGACAGTCGGGTGTGGCCAATGCGGAGCCGACAAAGAACAACTGAATCTCTGCGAGTGGCTCGCATGGATGACTGCCACACACGCGTCGTCGCCTTCAGAGAACGGAGTTTGTTTGGCGTGGGCAGATTGCGCCATTCAGTGTCCCAAAGCGAGAGAACTTCGCGGCGGAAGACTGCCCGCAAATCAGTCTCCGGGAGGCCAATGTCCAGGGTGGGTTCACTGGTGGCCTGTTTGGCCAGGCGGTCAACATTCTCATTGCCCGGGATACCGACGTGACCGGGGGTCCACACGAAGACCACAGAGCGGCCGCAACGCGCAAGAGTATGCAGGGACTCATGGATAGCCATCACCAGACGAGAACGAGGGAAACACTGGTCGAGAGTTCGTAAACCGCTCAGGGAATCGCTACAGATAACAAAGGACTCACCTGAGCAGGAGCGGATATACTCTAGTGCTCGAAAGATGGCGACCAGCTCAGCAGCCGCTGCAGCCAGCCGCCAAGGAGCGTTGCTCGGACTGGTCCCCTAGAGTGAGCGCATATCCGACACGACCAGCAACCATCGAACCGTCAGTGTAAACAATTCCAGAGCCCTGATACGTGGTCAGGATGGAAGAAAAGCGGCGGCGGAAGGCCTCTGGAGGGAGTGAGTCCTTCGGGCCCTGTGCCAAGTCGAGCCGAAGGTAAGGGCGAGGAACACACCATGGGGGTGTACGCAAAGTGGCCCGGAAAGGAGGTGGAACAGGGAAAAATCCAAGCCCGGAGAGAAGCTCCTTAACATGCACAGCGATCGGACAACCTGACCGGGGCCGACGCTCTGACAGATGGACGACCGACTGCGGGAACAGCACACGGTAATTTGGATGCCCGGGCAAGCTAAAAACATGGGCAGCATAAGCAGCCAGTAATTGTTGGCGTCGGAACCGCAGTGGAGGGACACCTGCCTCCACTAGGACGCTGTCCACAGGGCTGGTGCGGAAAGCACCAGTGGCAAGGCGTATCCCGCTGTGGAGAATGGGGTCCAGCACCCCTAACGCAGATGGGGATGCTGAGCCATAAGCCAGGCTCCCATAATCCAGACGGGACTGGATTAACGCCTGGTAGAGCCGCAACAGGGTAGAGCGGTCGGCGCTCCAGCGGGTGTGGCTCAAACATCGCAGAGCATTGAGATGCCGCCAACACGCCTGTTTGAGCTGCCGGATATGAGGCAGCCAAGTCAACCGGGCATCGAAAACCACCCCCAAAAACCTGTGGGTCTCCACCACAGCAAGCAGTTCGTCGGCAAGATAAAGCCGCGGCGCAGGATGGACTGTTCGGCGCCGGCAGAAATGCATTACGCGGGTCTTGGCTGCCGAAAACTGAAACCCATGCGCGACAGCCCAAGACTGCGCCTTACGGATAGCGCCCTGTAGCTGACGTTCAACAGCTGCAATGCCAGTAGAGCTGTAGTAAAGGCAAAAGTCGTCAGCATACAGGGAAGCGGAGACAGAATTTCCCACGGCCGTAGCAAGCCCGTTAATGGCTATTAAAAATAGACAGACACTTAAAACAGAACCCTGTGGCACACCGTTCTCCTGGACGTGGGAGGAACTATACGAGGCCGCGACTTGCACGCGGAAGGTACGACACGAGAGAAAATTGCGGATAAAAATCGGCAGAGGACCCCGAGGACCCCATCCATGAAGCGTAGAAAGGATGTGATGACGCCATGTCGTATCGTACGCCTTCCGCATGTCGAAAAAGACAGCGACCAGGTGCTGACGGCGGGCAAAGGCAGTACGGATGGCCGACTCCAGGCTCACCAGATTGTCGGTGGCGGAGCGGCCTTTACGGAACCCACCCTGAGACGGAGCCAGAAGGCCCCGAGACTCCAGTACCCAATTCAAGCGCCAGCTCATCATCCGTTCAAGCAACTTGCAAAGAACGTTGGTGAGGCTAATGGGACGGTAGCTGTCCACCTCCAGAGGGTTCTTTCCAGGTTTCAAAACGGGGATGACAATGCCTTCCCGCCATTGCGACGGAAACTCCCCCTCGACCCAAAGACGGTTGTAAAGATCGAGAAGGCGCCGCTGGCAGTCCACCGAGAGGTGTTGCAGCATCTGACAGTGGATGCCATCCGGCCCAGGAGCGGTATCAGGGCAAGCAGCTAGGGCACTGCGAAATTCCCACTCACTAAATGGAGCATTGTAAGGTTCTGGGTGGTTGGTGCGAAACGAAAGGCTCCAAAGTTCCATCCGCTCTTTAATGGAGCGGAAGGCCTGGGGGTAATTCGCAGAAGCGGAACTCATAGCAAAATGCTCTGCTAAGCGATTTGCAATGACGTCGGAGTCAGTACAAACTGCTCCATTCAGTGAGAGCGCAGGGACGCTGACTGGTGGCCGATAGCCGTAGACGCGTCGAATCTTGGCCCAGACCTGCGATGGAGTGACATGGAGGCCAATGGTGGACACATACCGCTCCCAGCACTCCTTCTTGCCTTGGCGGATAAGGAGGCGGGCCCGCGCATGCAGCCGTTTGAAGGCGATAAGGTGGTCTATGGAGGGATGTCGCTTGTGACGCTGGAGCGCCCGCCGGCGATCTTTAATCGCTTCAGCGATCTCAGGCGACCACCAAAGCACAGCCCTCTGCCGAGGGAACCCAGAAGAACGGGGAATAACAGATTCGGCGGCAGTAACGATGCCGGTGGTGACCGATTGAACCACCGCATCAATGTCATCAGTAGAGAGAGGCTCAAAAGCGGCAGTGGAGGAGAACAAGTCCCAGTCAGCCTTATTCATAGCCCATCTGCTAGGGCGCCCAGAAGAGTGACGCTGTGGTAGTGACAAAAAGATCGGAAAGTGGTCACTACCACACAGGTCGTCATGCACACTCCATTGGACAGACGGTAAGAGGCTATGGCTACAGATTGAAAGGTCAATGGCGGAGTAGGTGCCATGCGCCACACTGAAGTGTGTGAAGGCACCATCATTTAACAGCGAGAGATCGAGCTGCGACAATAAATGCTCAACGATGGCGCCTCGACCTGTAGCCACTGACCCACCCCACAGAGGGTTATGGGCGTTAAAGTCGCCCAATAGCAATAAAGGTGGCGGCAATTGGGCGACCAGTGCAGCCAGGACATGCTGCGAGGCATCACCATCCGGTGGAATGTAAAGACTGCAGACGGTAACAGCCTGTGGCGTCCACACCCGTACAGCGACAGCCTCTAAAGGCGTCTGGAGAGGGACAGACTCGCTGTGCAGAGTGTGAAGGACATATATGCAGACGCCACCAGACACCCTTTCATAAGCTGCTCGGTTCTTATAATAACCCTGATAGCCACGGAGGGCGGGGGTTCGCATTGCTGGAAACCAATTTTCCTGGAGAGCAATGCAGAAGAAAGGGTGAAGGCTGATAAGTTGGCGGAGCTCAGCTAGATGGTGGAAGAAACCGCTGCAGTTCCACTGGAGGATGGTGTTGTCCATGGCTGGGAAAGGCGTGACGGGACTGGGAAGGCAGATTACGCCGCTGGGTCACCTGCTGCCTCCGATGGAGCACCCGTGCAAATGCCATCCATTGCGTCCGAGGGACCGGCAAGAGCGAGGTCCTCAGCGGACGCCAGAATCTCCACCTCGTCTTCTGAGGCAGAGCTTGTAGGAAGCGGTGGGATGGGTGCCAGCGCAATATCGTTGGTCTTGGGGACTTTCTTCTTTTTCAGCTTGTCGCGCTGTGCCTTCGGTGGTTCAGGCTTCATGGGCTTCACTGGATCAGTGTCAGGGACAGACGACGACCGTGTGTCCCGACGACCAGGGACCGGCGGTTGTTTGAGCCACTTGCGGCTGTCGGCTTTGGAATCGGTCAGAACTTGTGAAGGGAGGTCCCCAAGGGACCCCTTCCGTACGAGAGTAGCCGAAGAAGTCTTAGGCTTCTCCGGCTGGGAAGGTGGGACTGATGTCCCCGATGGTTGGGGGGGGAGTTGCTCCTGAAGTAGATGGAGCAGGAGCAACAGGGGGTTTAGTGCCCCCCACCATCAAGGGGGCAGGTGTGGGACTTCGACTCTGAAAGCTGACTGGAGCGGATGGAATTGTAGGAGTGACAGTTGCGGCATAAGAAGCTGTCATGCGCACTGGATGAAGCCGATCATATTTCCGCTTCGCCTCAGTGTACGTCAGGTGGTCGAGAGTCTTTATTTCCATGATCTTCCGCTCCTTCTGCAGAATCGGACAGTCTGGTGAGCAAGGCGGATGGTGCGCACCACAGTTCACACACAGTGGAGGCGGGGCACAGGGATGATCAGGATGGGATGGGCGACCGCAATCGCGACAGACGAGGTCGGAAGCACACCGTGAAGACATGTGGCCGAACTTCCAACACTTGAAGCACCGCATCAGGGGAGGGATATACGGCTTGACATCACAACGGTACACCATCACCTTGACCTTCTCAGGTAACGTGTCACCCTCGAACGCCAAGATGAAGGCACCGGTGGCAACTTGACGATCCCTCGGACCCCGGTGGACGCGCCGGACGAAATGGACACCTCGGCGCTCCAAGTTGGCGCGCAGCTCGTCATCGGACTGTAAAAGGAGATCCCTGTGGAAGATAATGCCCTGGACCATGTTCAGACTTTTATGGGGCGTGATAGTGACGGAGACATCCCCCAGCTTAGTACAAGCGAGCAAGGCCCGCGACTGGGCGGAGGATGCCGTTTTCATCAACACCGATCTGGACCGCATCTTTGACAAGCCCTCCACCTCCCCAAACTTGTCCTCTAAATGCTCGACAAAGAACTGAGGCTTCACGGATATAAAAGATTCCCCATCAGCTCTGGTACAGACAAGATATCTGGGCGAATACGTTTCACTTTCATTCAACGCCTTTCGTTCCTCCCATGGTGTGGCCAGGGATGGGAACGATTTGGGGTCATAAACATTACCCTTAAAATGAGCCCTCGAACGCTTAGAGACTGCTGACGGCTGGCTGCCAGCGAGAGATGATGTACCACGCTTCATTGCGGGTCATCCGCCCTGATGCCACCTACTCCGACCAAGGGCCCTCCCCACGGGCGCCACCCAGCCGCAGCAATAGCCACCTGGCAGGACGGCCATTGCCGGGAGTCCTGATGCCCCAAGGAGATGGGCATCTACTCCTTGGCATACGTGGGGAGTTAACGGCGCAGGCATCAGTAGAGCGATCCCTGTGTTGTCAGGGGGCTACAACCAAGAGGGTACGTGGCAGCCCCACCACAACGGACTGGCTACCGTGCTGGATCTTAGGTGCAAAACTGTCCAAGGTCGTCGTCGCAGTTAAAAGAAACACTGCGGAGTGCAGCGTGGTAATCGCCCAAGAGATCGAAAACGACCGGGACACCATTGCAACGACGAGAAAGCCGGCTAAAGGTCTAATTGCACGACGGATACAGTGCACCATGTAAGGCGCCCTTCCCCAATTGGCTCGCTCTTCGGAATAATTTAGAAAGATGGAGGTCAAACCCGAGAGGGGACCATCACATAAGGCCGAAACATTTGAGACTCCTTTTAGTCGCCTCTTACGACAGGCAGGAATACCGCGGGCCTATTCTTACCCCCGAACCCGCAGGGGGGACAAGAATGCCTGGACTATGATGCTAATACGGAGGTGCTTGAGAATGGAAAAGGCCCTAATACATTGTAGAGAATTATGCTGAAATTTCTTGTAAAAGCAGAGCTTCACATAATATTCGTCCAAGACAAGTGACTGGCTGAAGACAATGTTGCAAACCATCTGGTTGCTCTACGAGTTACCTGCTAACTGGGATTAATACCTGAGGACCAGAGGAAATTTATTCCTGAATTTCAGACTTCGAAGCCTAATGTTGTCTTTGGAGGAGTCAGAGAATAGAGAAACTAGAACTGTCAGCAAAAATTGTCACAGTCCCACTTACAACCCTTTCCAGATAAAGAACACACCAGAACAGAGAATAAAAAGGTCATGGCGACACTGTACCTCGAATAATTCCTCTGTAGCCCCCCAGCTTAACAGTTCGCCCATAGCATAATGGTAACTATTACAGCCAAACAATGTATACTCACTATCGCTATCTACAGGCCCATACATTATTAATAAGTGTTACACTTCGTAACACCTGTACATATTAAGAAGTATCGCTATATATGAATTATAAAAGCATTCTTTATGATAGAACTAATATGTTCTTTTCGAACAGGAGCGTCAGTTTACACTTTACGTGTTCTTTGTCGAGCTACTGCAGAGACGTCTGCAGTGAGAAGATGAAAGCCACACTGCTACGGTGAGTGAAACTTCGATCTGCAGATTTTAGTTTCTGAGTGTAATTATGGTTTCATGGCCACATCGTAACTCCCTTCAGAACGGTAACCTGCGTTTGCGTTATTTTTCCTACTCTACAATTGTACGTTTTTAATATCACTGAAATGCTGTCAGCTTAGGTACAGAGACAAGCCTACAAAATGCAAAATTCTATTCTCTAAGCGAAAATTCTGTTGTACTGGGCTGTGGGTGGTTATCACAATGCTTGCAATACTGTGCTTCTATAACGGTTTTGAATTGTGAGCGGATACGCAGCCATTTTCGACAGTGTATTATTTCGCCAGTGTATTATTTCGCCCTACTATTGCTAGGTTCTACGTAATCTTAAGAATGAACGGTACAATGTGCTTGTCTACCCTGTCACAGTATGGAGGGAGTTTCAGAAAACATTCTTATCTCCTCCCGTGCATGAAAGAGTTATCAAGTTTTCAGTATAGTTTCACGTTGATCATCGTATGCTGGTCTTTTGGTTCTGTTTTATTATACTGCGTCAAGGTTTACTTTTCTGTCCTATAATTATCCCTGACACCTTCGGAATTTCAGTTCAACATTTTGGGAACTTGTTTTAAGAAACTACGATTCTGGCATAAGTGCATATACCAACAGTCTCAGTTGCCTTGGTTGCTTTATGCGTAGAACGTAGTTAAGTCTAATGGTCAGTATAAAGGTAGAAAAGTTCTCATACTTGTGACAGCCACCTGCCATCATGATACAATGATCAGAAGGAACTATACTCGGGGAACAGGATAGAGGCAAACAGTCATTGCTGGTAGTTCTCACATTTAAATTCCTATAAATAATACTTAGCAATCTTGAGTTGATGAGTAGGGGAGACAGAAACATCCCTTCACTATACCCGTATCTGGGATGCAAAACAATTTATAAAATATATTGTCGTTGCACTCTTTTACTACACATGTGCCAATACTTATAAACTAGTAACTCCATTTCGTGTCTATTTTACGGTCTCAACAATATCGATACAGAAATCGACCCTATATTAGCCTCGGGTCCTACAGTAATTTTGCAGTTTTCTTTACACATATCAACCCACCGTAATGTGATCTCGTTTTTAATTCTGAAATTTAAATTTGTCGACAGGTCACTCCAGTGGCTTTTCCACCAACCTCAGAGGCTCAACACTCCACACCACGCAGCTCTTCATAGTCACCAAATCTTATGCTGCCTGTTGGGCGTGCCGCCGTCAAGTCAGCGCCTGGAGAAGAGTCACTCCAATGGCCCCCCGCAAACCCATGGAGGCTCAACACTCCACACCATGCAACTCCTCATAGCCACCAAATCTTCTGCTGCCTGCTGGGGGCGCCATCGTCAATTTGGCGCGTGGAGGCGGCCTTCTGGCTGCTAAACTATTCGACCACGATACCGTGGCCAATACCACCTGAAACCAAAGTTGCCGATTCAATAAAACTTCGGCTTAATGGGATAATATAGTCGCGTTGTTTATTTTAGTTCCAGTGAGGTGGCATTATGGTAACACACGGGCCTCGCATTTGGATTGACAGTGGTGCAAGTCAATAATTCGTCCATCAGCATCTATGGTTTCGGTGGTTTCTTTAAGTAGATTAAGGAAACCACGAGGATGTTTCCCTCGTAATTCGACTCGTACGATTTTCTCCACAATACATGCTCCGTTTGTTATTACCCCTTCTTCTATGGACGTTAGGTCCGAATAATTGCTACATCTTTTCTTTATTGATTAAGAGATTCATTTGAGGAATTTTTTTGAAAAAAGCTATTGTAATATTGGTGCACCAATACAAGCATTTAGAACCCACAGAACTTGCCTTTCAAAATTTGCTAAGTAAGTTCATCAGCAAATTCATTCAAACTAATAACACTTAAGAGGAATGTGACTAAAAGATCTCTGCATCTAAGGATAACAAGTTAGTGCCTGTCATCCCGACGGTTACTTATTAAATCACTGCACCACATGTAATATAACCCTAAACTATGCAGAAACTACACCATAATCAACATCCGACATCGTCAGTATACATTGTTATCGGCACTCGGTTAGTTCGTTTTCATTAATGACACCCCCCCCCCCCCCAACACTCGTTCCTGTAAAACTATATGGGTGCGAAATAGAAGGTACGTTGACACACTAAGCAACTGGTCATAAAAGTAGCATTTGCAACAGGGAAACATAAGTTAGTGTAATCTAACTGATGCTGCATTTCACTGTACCCCTTCGTGCGAACAATAATTGGTTAGTACAGTGATGCAACTACAGACAGGTAAACGAAGCATTTGTGCTACGAACGCATAGCTCAGCCGTAAGACATACACAATTCACAGAGCATGCGCGACCATTACCGCTTATAGCGCGGACGTCGCTTCTTATAACGTACCCCTTCCCCTGTGATTTTTAATACTTTACCTTTCACTTTGAGCACTGTAGTAGTGTCAGAGAAGAAACGTCTGTAGCAGGAGACTAATTTTTACTTTTTATTTCCATTTCCCCGAAAATAATGAGTTGGTGCACGTCTCAGAGAAAACTGCAAATATCAAATGAGGGGCAATGAATATGCAATCGATCTGCGCAAGCCTTGTGAATAAGTGGATCAATGTTAATCACAAGGTTCAAAATGGCTCTGAGCACTATGGGACTTAACTTCTGAGGTCATCAGTCCCCTAGAACTTAGAACTACTTAGACCTAACTAACCTAAGGACATCACACACATCCATGCCCGACGCAGGATTCGAACCTGCGACCGTAGCGGTCGCGCGGTTCCAGACTGTAGCGCCTAGAACCGCTCGGACACTCCGTTCGGCTAATCACAAGGGAGTTGCACGTTCGATATATTAACATTGACCCACGTACCTTTCCCATATTCTAATTAAAAAACATTGATCAAAATACATTATTCCATGATCCAAAAGAAAAGAAACAAAAACATTGATCCTCACAGTTCCTCCCATGACTTAATTAAAAAACATTGATCCACTGACTGAGTGTGCTCACACAGATCGACTGCGTAGCAATAGGAAGCACAGATATATTTCACTACATTTTCTTGTATATCATGAGTTGTGACACTGTCCTTGGTTTGCAGATACTACCACAGTTTAAATAGCTACGACTCTAATAAGAAGCAAATAAATCTATAATCTACTTTTACGCCAATGTTTCGCCCTTTCTTCCGAAAGTCTTACTTCAAAACACGTTGTCTGCCTGTTGGTCTCTCATTGGCTGTGTAACATTAACAGCTGACACGGCTTCTTTTGCTCCCATAGTACATCAGGGCAAGCACTGGCAACATTCCTGCACGGAACGCGTAAGTACGGCACTGGCCCTATTCTAAACTTTTCCTGAAACATCGGTCCATGTGTATAACTCAACTGAAAAACTAGTCACCAGTATAAAGAGCAGGAAGTGATACTAATACAGAAAGCCAAAAATTGATGCCCATACATACGGCCAAAAGTCACTGAAATTGACGAAACGCGGGAACAAGAACAACATTTGGGATTACCGCACGTTCCGATTCCACACGCTTGCTGTGACCTATGACGTTATATCGGCGATATAAAGCATACTTTATTTATTATGACAACCACAGATTTAATAACAGGACTCTGGCATACTTCACCACAAGATAGACCATTATGATCGCAAACGAACTTAAAGATGCGAAATATTTCAGTCACTTAATGAAATGAAACTAATGAGACAATCACGGGAATTAGGAAGTTCTAGGCGGGGCAAACTAAAAATATTACAATAAGACTAACATCACTCCAAGAGAGTAACATAATCGAAATATAACTCACGAATTCCTCCAGAATAAACCCAACCAAAAAGAATAAGAGACACACAACTGGAATAGAATGTATTTCTTGACCTAAGTAGCGCAAACGAAGACAGTGATACCAACCCCACCCTCCCCCTCCCCCGCCCCACGTCAAAGAAGGAAATCCATTATGATCAGTATTTGAAATTTCACCTGAGATACATAGCTAAAACTAAGACAGTGATGTAGACAATAGTAGTAGAGCAACCTATGTGTCAGAGCACTCTGCATTGTTGTCAAATTTATTCAAGATGACGGCGATGACGCCATCCCAGATGGCGGGTGTAGACTTGGCAACAGCACATGACGTCATCCAAGATGGCCGATTTTGGCGGGAAGATACGCCAATTGTGCTATGTCCTCTAACCTAACACTAGAAAAAATGGCACGAATTTTGAATTTTGGTGGGAAAATAGGTCTATTGGGCTTTGTCGACTAACCTAAGCCTCCAGAAAAAATGGTGGCAAATCATTTATTATTATTATCTTTCTTTCTTTTCTCAGACGTTATGTCTGGTCAGAAATGGAAAGTGATGCGGACCTTGATCAAGCGTGACTTCCTTTTAACTGTACGGTATATGTTATATTGCATTTAGGAACTTTCGGGTAATTGAACATGTATCAATAATTACGGATTTCTGTAGTTGTATATATATAAGTTTGGATGTAGCTGTATTGCATTGATGTACTGGTGGATATTGTATGGTACGACTCCTGTAGTCGATAGTATAATTGGTATAATGTCAACTTTATCCTGATGCCACATGTCCTTGACTTCCTCAGACGGTTGGATGTATTTTTCAATTTTTTCTCCTGTTTTCTTCTGTGTATTTGCTGTATTGGGTATGGATATTTCGATTAGTTGTGTTAATTTCTTCTTTTTATTAGTGAGTGTGATGTCAGGTTTGTTATGTGGTGGTGTTTTATCTGTTATAATGTTTCTGTTCCAGTATAACTTGTATTCATCATTCTCCAGTACATTTTGTGGTGCATACTTGTATGTGGGAACGTGTTGTTTTATTAGTTTATGTTGTAAGGCAAGCTGTTGATGTATTATTTTTGCTATATTGTCATGTCTTCTGGTGTATTCTGTATTTGCTAGTATTGTAAATCCGCTTGTGATGTGATCTACTGTTTCTATTTGTTGTTTGCAAAGTCTGCATTTAACTGTTGTGGTATTGGGATATTTAATAATTTGCTTGCTGTAATATCTGGTGTTTATTGTTTGATCCTGTATTGCAATCATGAATCCTTCCTTCTCACAGTATATATTGCCTTTTCTTAGCCATGTGTTGGATGCGTCTTGATCGATGTGTGGCTGGTTTGGTTTGGTTTGGTTTGGTTTGGGGGATTAAAGGGACCAGACTGCGACGGTCATCGGTCCCTCTTTCCAAAAAATTAAAACCACCCAAAGAGAAGAAAAACGAACAGCAGGAAAAACGTCAGACGACACAGGACAAGAAATACTCTTACAGAGCTCAGACAAGACAAATTAAAATCACACAGAGTGTGACGGTGGTTGGCCGACCATAGAGATAAAAAGGAAAAGCCAACCACCGAGAACACATTAAAAACTCAGCGTAAAATCGTAGGCCAATGGCCAGAATCAACACAAAAGAACAGAACAAACACTCAGAGTAAACGATAAAAACCCCCTGCCCGAATAAAACGTAAAACTAAGCCAGCCATAACAGAGTCATCGGATAAAAGGGCAGGAAGCGTATCAGGCAGCGCAAATGTCTTCCTGACCACAGCTAAAAGGGGGCAGGCCAACAAAATGTGGGCCACTGTCAAAGCCGCCCCACAGCGACATACAGGAGGGTCCTCCCGGCACAGTAAATAACTGTGTGTCAGCCGGGAGTGGCCAATGCGGAGCCGACAAAGGATGACTGAGTCCCTGCGGTTGGCTCGCATGGATGACCGCCACACAGTCGTCGTCTCCTTAATGGCACGGAGTTTATTGTGCGTGATCCGATCGTGCCATTCAGCGTCCCAAATCGCAAAAACTTTTCGGCAGAGGACTGCCCGCAAATCAGTCTCTGGGAGGCCAACATCCAGAGACGGTTGTCTCGTGGCCTCCTTCGCCAGGCGGTCAGCATGTTCATTGCCCGGGATACCGACATGACCGGGGGTCCACACAAAGACCACAGAGCGGCCGCAACGCGCAACAGTATGCAGGGACTCATGGATAGCCATCACCAGACGAGAACGAGGAAAACACTGGTCGAGAGCTCGTAAACCGCTCAGGGAATCGCTACAGATAACGAAGGACTCACCTGAGCAGGAGCGGATATACTCTAGGGCACGAAAGATGGCGACCAGCTCAGCAGTGTAAACGCTGCAGCCATCCGGCAAGGAACGTTGTTCGGAATGGTCCCCTAGAGTTAGCGCATACCCGACACGACCAGCAACCATCGAACCGTCGGTGTAAACAATTCCAGAGCCCTGATACGTGGCCAGGATGGAAAAAAAGCGGCGGCGGAAGGCCTCTGGAGGGAGTGAGTCCTTCGAGCCCTGTGCCAAGTCGAGCCGAAGGCAAGAGCGAGGAACACACCACGGGGGTGTACGCAGAGGCGCCCGGAAAGTAGGTGGAACAGGGAAAAACCCAAGCCCGCAGAGAAGCTCTTTGACGCGCACCGCTATTGTACAACCAGAGCGGGGCCAACGTTCTGGCAGACGGACGACCGATCGCGGGAACAGGAGACGATAGTTAGGATGCCCGGGCGAGCTTAGAACATGGGCAGTATAAGCGGCCAGCAAACGTTGGCGTCGGAACCGCAGTGGAGGTACACCTGCCTCCACTAGTACGCTGTCCACAGGGATGGTGCGGAAAGCACCAGTGGCAAGGCGTATCCCGCTGTGGAGAATTGGGTCCAGCACCCGTAACGCAGATGGGGATGCTGAGCCATAAGCCAGGCTCCCATAATCCAGGCGGGACTGGATTAACGCCTGGTAGAGCCGTAACAGGGTAGAGCGGTCGGCGCCCCAGCGGGTGTGGCTCAAACATCGCAGAGCATTGAGATGCCGCCAACACGCCTGTTTGAGCTGCCGGATATGAGGCAGCCAAGTCAACCGGGCATCGAAAACCACCCCCAAAAACCTGTGGGTCTCCACCACAGCAAGCAGTTCGTCGGCAAGATAAAGCCGCGGCTCAGGATGTACTGTTCGGCGCCGGCAGAAATGCATAACGCGGGTCTTGGCTGCCAAAAACTGAAACCCATGCGCTACAGCCCAAGACTGCGCCTTGCGGATAGCGCCCTGTAGCTGACGTTCAACAGTTGCAATGCCAGTAGAGCTGTAGTAAAGGCAAAAGTCGTCAGCATACAGGGAAGCGGAGACAGAAGTTACCACGGCCGCAGCAAGCCCGTTAATGGCTATTAAAAACAGACAGACACTTAAAACAGAACCCTGTGGCACACCGTTCTCCTGGACGTGGGAGGAACTATACGAGGCCGCGACTTGCACGCGGAAGGTACGACACGACAGAAAATTGCGGATAAAAATCGGCAGAGGACCACGAAGACCCCATCCATGAAGCGTAGAAAGGATGTGATGACGCCATGTCGTATCGTACGCCTTCCGCATGTCGAAAAAGACAGCGACCAGGTGCTGACGGCGGGCAAAGGCAGCACGGATGGCCGACTCCAGGCTCACCAGATTGTCGGTGGCGGAGCGGCCTTTACGGAACCCACCCTGAGACGGAGCCAGAAGGCCCCGAGACTCCAGTACCCAATTCAAGCGCCGGCTCACCAACCGTTCAAGCAACTTGCAAAGAACGTTGGTGAGGCTAATGGGACGGTAGCTGTCTACCTCCAGAGGGTTCTTTCCAGGTTTCAAAACGGGGATGACAATGCCTTCCCACCATTGCGACGGAAACTCCCCCTCGACCCAAAGACGGTTGTAAAGATCGAGAAGGCGCCGCTGGCAGTCCACTGAAAGGTGTTTCAGCATCTGACAGTGGATGCCATCTGGCCCAGGAGCGGTATCAGGGCAAGCAGCTAGGGCACTGCGAAATTCCCACTCACTAAATGGAGCATTGTAAGATTCTACGTGGTTGGTGCGAAACGAAAGGCTCCGACGTTCCATCCACTCTTTAATGGAGCGGAAGGCCTGGGGGTAATTCGCAGAAGCGGAACTCATAGCAAAATGCTCTGCTAAGCGATTTGCAATGACGTCGGAGTCAGTACAAACTGCTCCATTCAGTGAGAGCGCAGGGACGCTGACAGGTAACCGATAGCCGTAGACGCGTCGAATCTTGGCCCAGACCTGCGATGGAGTGACATGGAGGCCAATGGTGGACACATACCGCTCCCAGCACTCCTTCTTGCCTTGGCGGATAAGAGGCGGGCCTGCGCACGCAGCCGTTTGAAGGCGATAAGGTGGTCTATGGAGGGATGTCGCTTGTGACGCTGGAGCGCCCGCCGGCGATCTTTAATCGCTTCAGCGATCTCAGGCGACCACCAAGGCACAGCCTTCCGCCGAGGGGACCCAGAAGAACGGGGAATGGCAGATTCGGCGGCAGTAATGATGCCGGTGGTGACCGATTGAACCACCGCATCAATGTCATCAGTAGAGAGAGGCTCAAAAGCGGCAGTGGAGGAGAACAAGTCCCAGTCAGCCTTATTCATAGCCCATCTGCTAGGGCGCCCAGAAGAGTGGCGCTGTGGTAGTGACAAAAAGATCGGAAAGTGGTCACTACCACACAGGTCGTCATGCACACTCCATTGGACAGACGGTAAGAGGCTATGGCTACAGAGTGAAAGGTCAATGGCGGAGTAGGTGCCATGCGCCACACTGAAGTGTGTGAAGGCACCATCATTTAACAGCGAGAGATCGAGCTGCGACAATAAATGCTCAACGATGGCGCCTCGACCTGTTGCCACTGACCCACCCCACAGAGGGTTATGGGCGTTGAAGTCGCCCAATAGCAAGAAAGGTGGCGGCAATTGGGCGACCAGTGCAGCCAGGACATGCTGCGAGACATCACCATCCGGTGGAATGTAAAGACTGCAGACGGTAACAGCCTGTGGCGTCCACACGCGTACAGCGACAGCCTCTAAAGGCGTCTGGAGAGGGACAGACTCGCTGTGCAGAGTGTGAAGGACATATATGCAGACGCCACCAGACACCCTTTCATAAGCTGCTCGGTTCTTATAATAACCCCGATAGCCACTGAGGGCGGGGGTTCGCATTGCTGGAAACCAATTTTCCTGGAGAGCAATGCAGAAGAAAGGGTGAAGGCTGATAAGCTGGCGGAGCTCAGCTAGATGGTGGAAGAAACCGCTGCAGTTCCACTGGAGGATGGTGTTGTCCATGGCTGGGAAAGGCGTGACGGGACTGGGAAGGCAGATTACGCCGCCGGGTCACCTGCTGCCTCTGATTGAGCATCCGCGCTAGTGCTATTCATGGCGCCGAGATCAAGGTCCTCAGCGGATGCCAGAATCTCCACTTCGTCCTCCGAGGCGGAGCTTGTAGTAAGCGGTGGGACGGGTGCCACCGCAATGTTGGTATTCTTGGGGACTTTCTTCTGGTTCTGTTTCTGTTTCTCCCGTTGTGCCTTCGGTGGTTCAGGCTTGGAGGGCTTAGAGGGCTTCACAGGGTCAGTCTCAGTTTCGGAGGACGACCGGGAGGCCCTACGACCAGGGGCTGGTGGTTGTTTGAGCCACTTGCCGGTGTCTGCTGTGCCGCTGGTGGGAACTTGCGAAGGGAGGTCCCCAAGGGATCCCTTCCTGGCGAGAGTAGCCGAAGAAGTCTTACGCTTCTCCGGCTGGGAAGGGGGAGCTGATGTCCCCGATGGTTGGGAGGGTGTTGCTCCTGGAGAAGATGGAGCAGGAGCAACAGGGTGTGAAGTGCCCCCCACAAGCAATGGGGCTGGTGGATGCTGACCGATCTTAGAGCCGATTCGTGATGATGGGAGAACCGTCGTTGCAGCAGCGGCGTAGGTTGACGTCATTGTCACAGGATGGAGCCTCTCATATTTCCGTCTAGCCTCGGGGTAGGTCAGCCGGTCCAGGGTCTTATATTCCATTATCTTCCTTTCTTTCTGCAATATCCTACAGTCCGGCGAGCAGGGGGAATGGTGTTCTCCGCAGTTAACACAGATAGGAGGCGGGGCACATGGAGTATCGGGATGCGAAGGACGTCCACAATCCCTACACATGAGGCTGGAAGTACAAACACCGCATCGGAGGAGGGATATATGGCTTCACATCACAACGGTAAACCATCACCTTGACCTTTTCGGGTAATACATCACCTTCAAAGGCCAAGATGAAGGCACCGGTGGCTACCTGATTATCCCTCGGACCCCGATGGACGCGCCGGACGAAGTGAACACCTCGTCGTTCGAGGTTGGCGCGTAATTCATCGTCGGACTGCAGAAGAAGATCCCTGTGGAATATAATACCCTGGACCATGTTGAGACTCTTATGCGGCGTGATGCTAACGGAAACATCCCCCAACTTGTCACAATTGAGCAACCTCCGTGACTGGGCAGAGGATGCCGTTTTGATGAGCACAGAACCAGAGCGCATCTTGGACAAGCCCTCCACCTCCACAAACTTGTCCTCTAAATGCTCCACAAAAAACTGGGGCTTGGTCGACAGGAA
Organism: Schistocerca nitens; assembly: GCF_023898315.1. Taxonomy (NCBI): domain Eukaryota; kingdom Metazoa; phylum Arthropoda; class Insecta; order Orthoptera; family Acrididae; genus Schistocerca; species Schistocerca nitens. The sequence continues at coordinate 388,426,784 of NC_064620.1, forward strand.
CGATTCTCCATCAACCCGCGTACACACGAGGTACCGGGGTGAATATTCTCCACTGCCTTCTTTAGCAAGACGTTCCTCCCATGGAGTAGCTAGGGAGGGAAACGATCTCTGATCACATTTTTTCCCGTTGAGGTTAGACCTCGATCGCTTAGAGACTGCTGGTGGAGGCCCACCAGCGATAGATGATGTACCACGCTTCATTGCGGGTCATCCGCCCTGATGCCACCTACTCCGACCAAGGGCCCTCCCCACGGGCGCCACCCAGCCACAGCAATAGCCATCTGGCAGGACGGCCATTGCCGGGAGTCCTGATGCCCCAAGGAGATGGGCATCTACTCCTAGGCATACGTGGGGAGTTAACGGCGCAGGCATCAGTAGAGCGATCCCTGTGTTGTCAGGGGGCTACAACCAAGAGGGTAAATGGCGGCTCCAGCACAACGGACTGGCTACCGTGCTGGATGTTAGGTGACATGTGGTCCATGGTCGCCGTCAGTGCAGAAAAGGGCCCTGCACAGTGTTTGGCAGAAAGGGTACGCAAGAGCGTAGCCATGCCCAACCGATGGAGAGCGGGCAGGACTGCAATGCAACGACGAAGAAGATGGCGAAAGTTCTGAACACAACATGGACACAAGGCACCAAGTAAGGCGCCCTTCCCCAATTGGCTCGCTCTTCGGAATACTTTAGAAAGATGGAGGTCAAACCCTAGAGGGGACCATCACATTAGGCCGAAACATTTGAGACTCCTTTTAGTCGCCTCTTACGACAGGCAGGAATACCGCGGGCCTATTCTAACCCCCGAACCCGCAGGGGGGAGTGTGTGGCTGAGTTAGATGATATGGGTGCTTGCCATGTAGTGTTTTCTTTTTCCAATTTACTTTCTTCGTATCTGTTGATGTTATGTGATCTAAAGGGTTGTAGAGGTGGTTATGAAATTGTAGTGTGTAGTGTCCCTTTTGCAATATTCACCATTATCGAGGTGAAACATAAATAAAAATGACTGTATGTGACTCAAAATGAATTGCAAACATTGATTTATCTGCGAAAGGTAATAACACTAACTGTCAAAATAAATAGTCATATCGATAAATGCAGAAAAGACATTTTTATTGTATGAGATTATAATGTGATTATCTTTGTAAGAGTATAAAATACAATACAATGCAATGCTCATTCTTCTGTCTAGTCTGTTTTGTTCTGTTCGTTCTGGTGTCAGCTGGAATAAGGTACGCGAGCTATTGTGCTGCATTAGCATTTGTTTCTGTCGTAACGTAATTGCAAATATTTAATGGTGTAAACTGTGTCCTAGTAAGAATATATTAGTATAAAGTGATCTCCGTGTGTTATTTCAAGAACCTACGCCACATTTATCTTATGAAAATATTTAATGAAAATTATTTAGCATGTTTCCAGCTGCTGCGGAGCGAGGAACAGTGATCTCTGATTGTTAACAATTAGTCGCCATTACGCGGTACATTTAAAAATATTTTTTCACAGCACAATGTCTGATAGCCGGAGCGGAAGAAATTATGTAAAAATATTCAGTGAGATTAATTGAAGTAATCCAGTGAAACAATTTTATTAAAACTTGTCTATTTTCTATGATAGTGAACTGGAGCTGAGTAATACTACGCTATTGCATTTACAGTAATTTGTAGGGAGCCTGGCGCTCGATAAAACCAGATATAATATGTAATTGGCAACCTATGAAATTCATTATTTTGCTTATTATATCTCTTTTGTAGTTTTTTGAAAGCTAAAAGTAAAAACTAACTCCACTAAAAATCAGTAACAGATCACGATAAATCAAAGGAAAAACAAATTTACTAAGAGAGTGCGTCCTCAAAATAAATTGTTACATTATTTTTTTAAAGAGATATAATAAATAGCGCCCTGTTACGTGAGGCCCGAAGAGATAAAATATTTTTTTTAGGGTTTGTATGTATGTAATTGTTAACATGTATTGTATGTATTCTAATGTCTATCAAATTCCATTTCATGTATAAACTTGAATGAGGAAAGCAGAGAAGAACTGTATAGACCCTGAGAAGACAAGATAGCAAAAAGAAAAAAGAAATCAGGGTATGGACCACTATGCTTAAGCTTGCTACATAGGCACGTATCATCAAAGTATAGTATCATAGATGGTACATGGTGTACAGTGGTGTAGATATTAATATTTTGTGATTTTGGAAACAATAAGCAGTTTGACTTGTGAACTTAGTCCGCATTTGTAGTTTGGAACAATTTTTGTAGTTAGCCCAGTGAAAGTTATCGTCATTATGGGAAAAGTTGGACGTTTGTTAGATTTGCAACCAGATAATGTGTCCAATGTTACAAATAATGTGCAATTATTGAGCGATATGGATAGTGACACTGACTTACTAAATATTAATAGTGATCGAGGGGGAGAAAATGTAAACAATGTAGTTTCCGGTGATATGCCAGGAAGTAGCCAGCAGACGAAAACAGTAAAACCGATAAGTACTACTACTAGGGCTAGTGATAATTTTCCAATGATTAGAACAACTACCACACCGGTATACTCACCAATACCGGATCCATTTGCTGTATTTTTACGGAAATTAGAGAAAAAGAACGAACAGCTAGTCAATCAGATAAGGGAACAAAATGAAGAAAGAGAAAAGGTCTTAATAGAAAGTATAGGTACAATGTTCGAAAAGATACATTCAGAAATGACAGAAATAAAGAAAACCACTACTGCCAAACAGATGATACAACGCGTATCAAAAGAATTCGTACCGAAAACAGGAAAACCACTAAACGTTCTAACAGACAATGCTAGATATTTCACTGGTCAACTGTGGAAGGAGTTTCTACGTGACCAAAACATAAAGCGTATATTAGTTGCACATTTCCACACGGAAGCAAGTCCCGTAGAGAGAATTTTTCGGGAACTCAACAGATTTATCCGAACATATACTCATCAGCAACATACAAAGTGGCCGGAATTGTTACCCGTCTTTGAAAATATACACAACAATCTACCTCTTCCAGCTACCGGATACACGCCCAATGAGTTATTATTTAGTACTGCAGAACTAAATGAATGGATCACGCCGCTACCAAAATTGCCGCGCACAGATAAAAGGCAAGAGGATAAAATAAAGGACGACATCAGCAACATGACGAGCTGCGCTAGTCGACGAAAGAGTCGATATGACAAGTCAATAAAACGGACAGTCGCATATCAGATAAACGACTTAGTTTTGATAAGAAACCATCCTAAGTCGTCACTCATAACAAAGAAGAACAAGAAATGGCAAATGCTATATAATGGACCTTTTAAAATTATACAAATACCGCACTGTTGTAGCTACCTTATAGCTGATATGATGAGCGGGAAGGTCAAAGGATTGTATCCCTATAAGGACTTAAAGAAATTTGTGGTACCTGACAATAGGACATGAATGGTTTACCGTATTTTTGTGTAATATGTAGGTTTCGCACAGACTTCAATATATAATTTTGTGTAGTTGTAAGAATTTGATGTTTTGTTTGTGCTTAGTATGTAAGATGTTTTGTCATTATTTCAAGGAATGATTTGCACATCAGCCTTCAAAAATGAGTAAAAAGAAGCTAAAGGACCATCAGCCCAATGATAGAATTTGTTTAGAAACATAATCAGTAACTGTGAGATGTTTTTCAGTGGTTATTAGAGTTAGTAACTATAAATTTTATCATGCTGTGTGATAAATGTTTATTTAAAGAATGCGCTAAATATTCTAATCTGTCACATGAAAAATGAATAGAAATGGTGTATGCAAAAGACGGTGCACATACCATGTGACATCTGTGATGCTGTGCTTTGACCTTAAAAGAGAAAGTATAAGCATCTAGCCACAATATTTGAGATTAAATAAGAGCTCTACTTTAGAGCCTGTTTTTGACAGTTGCAAACCTTTTATAGGACACGCGATTACGCTAACAGCTTATGGAGCAAGCACATGCGCAGCGGTCCTAATTCCCAAATGAATATACACTATGACAAATTTATTAATGCTCAAATATAAAAGTATTGCAAGTCAGGCCAGAATCTGTTGCATGTATGATGTAACACTTAATTGTATACAATAACAGAACAAAAGTGCTTTTGATCTGTGAAATTTCATTGTAACATATTGTGTAAACGAACAGACATCTGTGTCACTATGTGATATTAAAAAAACCAGTAATCATGTAATACAATTGTATCAAAGTCGTGCTGTAAGCAATACTAACAGGAACTATAATAGTGTGTTGGTATTCGCGGAGGAAGTGTGAACTTCGAGAACTGTATTAGTGATCAACTTGGACAGTGAACACTTATGTGCTGTTCAACTGAAAAAAGGCGAGGTACAAACATTAACTAAACATATCTGTGTGCAGTGACCGAAAACACAAAACTGTGATCAGTGTGTGTTCGAAACTGTACAGACAACATTTTTAGTTTGGACGCTACCTCCTGTGCGCCAACAATTAATATAACGTCACGGACCACGTAGTAGGACGTTACTGCAACGGCAACTACAGTGGAACGCCGTCAAACAAAAATTGTGAAACATAAATATTCCATACGGAGTGGTGACAACAGGGATGTGCAGTGCTTACTTCAGCATCATATCTCCTGCATCATTCAGCACCAGTACGTGCAAACGAACACGAAAATACCAAGTAACTGAGCCTGTGCCTCGATGATGCAATAATGTTGAATAATCAATTCTTACCCACAGCCATAACATCTTACAAAATACGTTCTATAACGTATGTGCATTTATTTCATGATTTGCACGGGTCAACATCCTCTCCCGTGCTGAAAACTTTAACGAGCGGTGCGCAACAATGCAGACGCACCACGCAGACAAAATAACGTCGTTCCGTACTCCACATCCTGACCGCCGCCTACGGACAAGAAAGAAGACAACAGTTTCCAGCCGACGCTCCATGGCAAAGGGCACGAGGCATCGCGGTAGCGACATACAGCGTCATCCACACCACACGACGAGAAATTCGCTGACAAAAATAAACTCAAAATATTACCAACACAATATAAAAAATTTGATGAACACTTTCATATAAAAACTATATGTTTGTTTCTTTTTCAGAAAATTTTATATTTGATGTAAATACTTGTAATACCAAAACATGTAGAACCAACTTATGTAAGTAACACAAAGGGTTAAATCTATCAGCTCTGCCGAGGTTTTTCTGGCGTTTCCCTGCGGCCCTCGTCCAAATGGATGAGCTTGTTATGTAAAAAGACTCAAAATGAGTGTGTATCCATGACCTAATACACGGTAAAGTTAACTGAATGTGACCAACGAAAGAAAGAAAAGTGACACTCTTGGTCTACAAGAACCAAACATTAAGTAGTGTGTTCCTTGCAGCCCAGGGGGCCGTGTAGCGTCCCTTTTGCAATATTCACCATTATCGAGGTGAAACATAAATAAAAATGACTGTGTGTGACTCAAAATGAATTGCAAACATTGATTTATCTGCGAAAGGTAATAACACTATCTGTCAAAATAAATAGTTATATCGATAAATGCAGAAAAGACATTTTTATTTTTTGTTTGTATCCTAGATATTTATAGGCATCTGTTTTTTCCATCGCTTCTATGCAGTCGCTGTGGTTATCCAATATGTAATCTTCTTGTTTAGTGTGTTTTCCCTTGACTATGCTATTTTTCTTACATTTGTCTGTTCCAAAAGCGATATTTATATCATTGCTGAATACTTCTGTTATCTTTAGTAACTGGTTGAGTTGTTGTTTTGTTGCTGCCAGTAGTTTTAGATCATCCATGTATAGCAAATGTGTGATTTTGTGTGGGTATGTTCCAGTAATATTGTATCCATAATTTGTATTATTTAGCATGTTGGATAGTGGGTTCAGAGCAAGGCAGAACCAGAAAGGACTTAATGAGTCTCCTTGGTATATTCCACACTTAATCTGTATTGGCTGTGATGTGATAGTATTTGAATTTGTTTGGATATTAACTGTGGTTTTCCAATTTTTCATTACTATGTTTAGGAACTGTATCAATTTAGGATCTACTTTGTGTATTTCCAATATTTGTAGTAACCATAAGTGGGGTACGCTATCAAAAGCTTTTTGGTAATCAATGTATGCGTAGTGTAGCGACCTTTGTTTAGTTTTAGCTTGATATGTCACCTCTGCATCTATTATCAGTTGCTCTTTACATCCTCGTGCTCCTTTGCAACAGGCTTTTTGTTCTTCATTTATAATTTTGTTCTGTGTTGTATGTGTCATTAATTTTTGTGTCATGACTGAAGTTAATATTTTATATATTGTTGGCAGGCATGTTATGGGGCGATATTTAGCTGGGTTTGCTGTGTCTGCTTGATCTTTAGGTTTCAGATAAGTTATTCCATGTGTAAGCGTATCAGGGAATGTGTATGGGTCTGCAATGTAACTTAAATAATTTAGTTAGATGTGAATGTGTTGAGGTGAACGTCTTTAGCCAGAAATTTGCTATTTTATCTTTTCCAGGGGCTTTCCAATTGTGAGTAGAATTAATTGCTAGGGTGACTTCATGTTGCAAAATTATCACTTCAGGCATTTGTGGTATCATCTTTTAAGTATCTGTTTCTGCTTGTATCCACCGTGCTTGCCTGTTATGTTGTACCGGGTTTGACCATATGTTGCTCCAGAAGTGTTTCATGTCTTATGTTTGGTGGATTGTCTATTTTAATGTGTGTGTTATCTATTGTCTGGCAAAATTTCTTTTGGTTTGTGTTGAATGTTTGGTTTTGTTTCCTTCTATTTTCACTTTTTTTGTATCTTCCAAGTTGTTTGGCCAATGCTTGTAATTTCTGCTTCTTTTCACCTAATTGCTCTATCGCTCCTTGTTGTGAGATTTTACCTAACCTTTTTCGTTTTTTGTCTGATCTTTCATTTCTTATAAATTGTGTTAGCTGTCCAATGTCTTTTCTCAGTTTTTCTATTCTGATCTGTAGCCTATGTTGCCATGCTGGTTTTGTGGGTTTCTTCTGTGTGTTGGTTTGTTCTGATCTCTGCCTAGTGTGTATATTTAGTGTAGTGAGTGCTCCTATATAAACCAGTAGTTGTAACTCTTCCATAGTTGTATTTTCATTTATTTTGTTGTGCATGATTGTGTTGATAGTAGTAGTAGTTGTTGTTGTTGTTGTTTCGACTTGTGGGTTATTTGGTGGTCTATGCAAGAATGGTCTAGCGTCTGTATTTGGGTCTTTGTATTCTATATATGTCAGCTGAAATTTTTCTTCTATATCTACCATGTGTGTCTCTTCGTGTTCTTTTTGTGCTTGTTTTGGTGGCTGTCTTAAGATTTCGTTTTCCTCTGATTGTTTAATTGATGCGTGTTGTTCTTTGTTTATTTGCTCTGGGATGTTTGAGTCCATTACTGTATTTTCTTCTTCTTCTGATTGCACATTATTTTGTTCTAGCATTTGTTGTACTTGTTGTTTGATGTTTTCTAATTCTGACTGGGGTATCCTGTTATTTTTGATTATTACACGAATCTGATCAGCTAGTCGTTGTTCTGTAAAAAATTTTAATTCTGGGTATCTGGTAATAAATGTGTATACTTGTGATCTGTATCCAGTTGTGTTGGTTCCCAAGTTTGTTGCTTGGTAATAACAGAACATGAGGTGTCGGTTAACTTCATCTGACCATCTCATCCTCTGTCTTTGTTTTCCTTCTAGAGTGGTTGCACGAAGCACGTCCTGCAAAACACCTCTATTTGGATTTAAGTCATTTTCCGTGTGGCTAGCAGCGTCGTTACCATTATGGACGTGCAAAGGGTTCAAGCGTCGTCCCCGACCATGACAGCGCTTGACCGAGGCCTTACTAGTTCCGTCCTGAACCAACCAATCACACTAAAAGGGGGGTTAGCCCTATTAGTGGTTTGTTCTTTTCGTCGCCTTTTGCGACTGGCAGAACATACCAGAGGCCTATTCTTTTCCCAGGCCTCCACGGGTATTATAATAATAATTATGTCTTTCCTTTCTGAAACGTTATGTTTGGTTAAAAATGGGAAGTGACGCGGACCTTGATCATGCGTGACTTCCTTTTAACTGTGCGGTATATGTTACATTGCATTTAGGAACTTTCGGGTAATTGAACATGTATCAATAATTACAGATTTCTGTAGTTGCATACATACGTTTGAATGTAGATGTATTGCGTTGATGTACTGGTGGATATTGTGTGGTATGACTCCTGTAGTTGATAGTGTAATTGGTACAATGTCACCTTTATCCTGATGCAACATGTCCTTGACTTCCTCAGCCAGTTGGATGTATTTTTCAGTTTTTTCTCCTGTTTATTGGTAAGTATGATGTCAGGCTTATTATTATTATTGGCCTACCTCCATTAGAAAATTCGCACCAAATTCAAACACGATAATGTCTCAAAAACTGTACTTCTATTTTTTATTATCATTTATTATTATTTATTCAAGATGTCCTATTTTCTCGGCGAGAAAGCCATTTGCCTTACATTAATAACAAAAATCTATCACAAGTTTAATCCCAACACCATAACCGATCACACGTACGAACTTTCGCGATCGCTTATCTTTTTTCAATGGTAACCTATCAAAATCGCGTCAAATAATAAAGTGCACTTATAGTAACCTAAGTCACGTCCTTTGATTTTGCAGGGGGAAAGGGACTGAAGTCCTTATTTCAAGCAGTACAGTCATCACTTGTTCTCCAACTCAATCAGTACACATCTTCGAGATCGCAGCAATGACCAGTGTAGTTGCTACGACGGCCGCGCTCCAACTGAATTAGATCAAATTGTAGCCACCCCCTTGCCCCACCAGTGAGCGCACAGGCAGTTCCCTACAGCGGGGCCGGCCCGCGCTGGCCGCTGGACCGGCGGTGGTGGTTGTTGGGATGTTTAAGGGGGACTAAACAGCGAAGGTCATCAGTCCCCCATTCCAAAAACGGGCGAGACGAAAATTCGCGGAGCAGGTAAAACCCCAGGGGGAAGGAGACACCCCCCCAGGCACTGAAAGAACACAAACGCGGCAACGAACACTACAGACAAGAAGAGGACAGATGAACACCAGACAGAAAGAAACAGAAGAAAAGAAGATGGCTGGAGACCGGTTGACTGACCATGAGAACAAAAAAAGGGAAAGAGTCATCCATCCAACTACAAACTAAAATCTGCAACCAAATATGAGAGACCCGAGGACAAGAGACACAGAAAGGGAAAGGTGCAGGACCTCCCTAAATGGAACCATAAAAAGGACTACCACGGATAAAATTTAAAACGTCGTCAGCCATGGAGGCATCGTCGCATAAAACCAAAGGCAAAGTGCCCGGGAGATTAAAAGACTGCTGGAGGGTGCGCAGTGGGGGACACTCCAACAAAATGTGGGCGACCGTCAGCCGGGACCCACACCGACACAGGGGGGGATCCTCCTGACACAAAAGATGGCCGTGCGACAGGTAGGTATGGCCGATGCGGAGCCGACACAGGACGACAGAGTCCCTGCGAGAAGCCCGCAGGGAGGACCGCCACACATCGGTCGTCTCCTTAACAGCCCGTAGTTTATTCGGGGATGTCAGGCCACGCCACTCAGCATTCCACATCCAAAGCACCTTACGGCGCAACACCAACTGCAGATCACGAGCCGGGAGGCCGATCTCCAAAGCTGGGGCGTCGATCGCCCCTTTGGCCAGCCTGTCGACACGTTCGTTCCCCGGGATGCCAACATGACCTGGCGTCCAAACAAAGACCACCGAGCGACCAGAGCGGGTAATGGCAGAAACAAACTCCTGAATAGATGAAACCAGAGAAGAAGAGGTATTGCAGCGGTCGATAGCCTGGAGGCTGCTCAGGGAGTCACTGCAGATGACGATGGACATACCTGAGCAGGAACACATATGCTCAAGAGCGCGCAATATGGCCACCAGCTCTGCAGTAAAAATACTGCAGCCAGCCGGCAAGGAGCGCTGTTCAACATTGGCAGCATGAGCAAAAGCGTAGGCAGTACGACCATCAACCAGGAAACCATAAGTGTAGACAGTCTAACAGCCCGAAAATGAGGCGAGAAGCGCAAGAAAACGGCGACGGAGGGCCACAGGCAGAACTGAGTCCTTGGGTCCCCGTGCCAAGTCCAGACGGACGGACGGCCGGGGCATACACCAGGGAGGCGTAGGTGCACGGACCCGGAGGGGAGGCAGAAGAGGGAATGACCTTAGTTCCGACAGCAGGCACTGGACGTGGACAGCGATGGAAAGCCCAGACCTAGGTCGCCGTTCGGGCAGATGGAGGACCATGGCAGGGAAAAGCAGGCAATGATTGGGATGGCCCAGCGAGCAATGCACGTGGACAGCATAGTCGGCGAGCAGTCGATGGCGGCGAATCCGCAGTGGGGGAACCCCGGCCTCCACCAGTAGACTATCCACAGGGCTCGTACGGAAAGCACCAGTTGCAAGCCGAACCCCACAGTGGTGTATGGGGTCCAACAACGTCAACACTGAGAGCGATGCAGACCCATAGGCCAGGCTCCCATAATCAAGCCTGGACTGCACAAGGGCTCTGTACAATCTCAACAGCATGCAGCGATCTGCACCCCAAGACGTGTGGTTCAGGCAGCGGAGGGCGTTGAGGTGCCGCCAGCACTTTTGCTTCAGCTGAGTAATATGAGGAACCCATGTGAGCCGGGCATCAAAGACGAGTCCTAAGAAGCGGCTAGTGTCCACCACTTCAAGGAGGTGGCCGTCGAGGTAAAGTTCAGGATGAGGGTGGACCGTCCGACGCCTGCAGAAGTGCGTAACTCGAGTCTTGGCTGCAGACAACTGAAAACCATGAGTCAGAGCCCATGATGCTGCCTTGCGAACAGCTACTTGCAACCTGTGTTCGGCGACTCCCGTAGTCGTTGAGCTAAATGAGATGTAGAAATCGTCGGCATACAAAGAAGGAGACACCAACGACCCCACGGCTGCAGCCAGACCATTAATGGCCACTAGAAATAAGGAGACGCTCAACACCGAGCCCTGCGGGACCCCATTTTCCTCTACATAAGATGAACTAGAGGCGGCACCGACTTTCACCCGGAAAGAGCGGCGCAATAAAAAGGTTTGAAGAAAAGCCGGGAGCTGACCACGAAGACCCCATGCATGCAACGTAGCAAGGATGTGATGCCTCCAAGTGGTGTCATACGCCTTCCGCAGATCAAAAAATGCAGCAACGAGATGCTGACGTCGGGCAAAGGCCGTACGGATAGGAGCGAGGAGACCGCACGACTCAAGGACCGGACACAAACGCCGCCCCACCATATGTTCGAGCAATTTGCACAAAACGTTGGTGAGGGTAATGGGACGATAGCTGTACACCGCCAGTGGGTCCGCACCAGGCTTCAAGATGGGGACAATAAAACCCTCTCGCCATTGCGACTGGAACACGCCCTCGCTCCAAATGCGGTTAAAGATGGTGAGGATGTGTCTCTGGCAGTCCCTGGAGAGATGCTTCAGCATCTGCGCGTGGATGCAGTCAGGTCCTGGTGCTGTATCAGGGCAATCCACGAGGGCAGCGAGGAATTCCCTCTCGCTGAAAGGGGAATTGTATGTTTCAGAATGACGCGTGTGGAATGATAATGGCGTCTGCTCGGCTCGTTCCTTTAGAGAGCGATAGGTGGGGGGGTTAGTGGCAGTCGCAGAGCTCATAGCAAATTGCGCGGCAAGGTGGTCAACAATGGGGGCAGCGTCCGTGCAGACAGCGCCGTCCAGGGAGATCCCAGGGACACCCATAGGGGTCTGGTATCCATAAATCCGCCGGATCCGGGACTACACGAGCGAGGGGGAGACACGGGAGCCCAAGGATGAGACATACCTCTCCCAGCACTCCTGCTTACGCCATGCAATAAGACGATGGGCCAAGGCACGGAGCCTCTTAAAGGCGATGAGGGTCTCCAGAGACGGGTGCCGCCTATGACGCTGGAGAGCCCGCCTACGGTCGCGAATAGCCTTAGCAATCTCCAGCGACCAGCAGGGTACAGCCTTCCTCCGAGGGAGTCCAGAAGAGCGGGGGATGGCAGCCTCGGCCGCAGAAATGATTGACGTGGTCAAGACATGGATCACCTCGTCAATGTCACCCTGTGGGGGAGACGCAATGGTGACATCGAAATTAAAAGCCAGCCAGTCAGCCCTGTTGAGAGCCCAGCGGGGCAGGCGCCCAGAAGAATAACAATGGGGCAGTGACAAATAGATGGGAAAATGGTCACTACCACACAAGTCGTCATGGACTCTCCAGTGGACCGATTGGTTGGTTGGTTGGTTGGTTTGAGGATTAAAGGGACCAAACTGCAGAGGTCATCGGTCCCTTGTTTCAGAAACACACAGAGCACAGGGAAACCATCCATTAGTCAATCGAAGCACAAGATAAAAATTCCAGGGGAAGAAAATCCCCAAGGTCAATAATAAAGAAACATCGAAAACGGAGCACAGCAACAAAAACAACACAGAGAAGAAAGGCAGAAGGAATTAAAACTGCACAGCAGAGGACTGTGGCTGGCTGAGCACGAAAATAATAGGATGAGCCAGCCACTCTGCAACACGTTAAAACCTCCAGCCTAAAAGATTAGGGTGGAGTCGAATTACAACACAAAACAAAGTAAAAGATACAGCACAAGAGGGTGATGTAATAAAATTAAATGGACCCATAAAAGCCGCTTGCGCGAATAAAACTTAAAACCCGATCTGCCATAGAGACATTGTCACCTAAAAGAGATGATAAAGCACCCTGGAGATTAAAAGCACGCCTGAGAGCGGTTAAAAGAGGACATTCCAACAACAGATGGGCCACCGTCATGGTTGCACCACAGCGACAACGAGGGGGGTCCTCTCGACGCAGCAGATGACCATGCGTCAGCCAGGAGTGACCAATGCGGAGCCTACAGAGAATAACAGAATCCCTGCGAGAGGCCCGCATGGAGGAACCCCACACGGTCGTGGTCTCCTTTACTCGCCGCAGCTTGTTGGGTACAGACAGAGTGCGCCATTCGTCTGCCCACATCCCAAAGACCCGACGGCGTAACACCGATTGGACATCAGTGGCCGGGAGGCCGATCTCCAACGGCAGTTTGCGGGTAGCTTCTTTAGCTAACTTGTCGGCGTGTTCGTTTCCCGCTATCCCAACGTGTCCCGGGATCCATATGAACACCACTGAACGTCCACGCTGGTCAAGAGCATGAACGGACTCTTGGATGGCAACAACAATAGGATGGCGTGGGTAGCACTGGTCAAGAGCCTGCAGACTACTGAGAGAGCCACTGCAAACGACAAAAGACTCTCCAGTGCTGGTACGAAGACGCTCAAGGGCACGAAATATGGCTGTTAGCTCTGCGGTGTAAACACTGCAGCCGTCCGGCAAGGAGCGCTGCTCTACATAGTCCGCATGAGCATAAGCGTACCCCACACGGCCATCAACCATCGAGCCATCTGTGTAGATAGCCTGCGCGTCGCGGGATGCGTCGAGGAGAGCAAGAAATTGGCGGCGCAAGACTGCAGGAGGGACTGAATCCTTTTGCCATTGTGAGAGCTCCAGCCGAAGCTGCGGCCGACGAATACACCAAGGGAGCGTATGTGGGTGGACCTGAAAAGCAGATGGAAGAGGCAAAGAATCGAGGTCACTAAGGAGTGACCGAACACGGATCCCAATGGTATGGCCCGATCGAGGCCGCTGGTGTGGGCTATGCACCGCCGCATTAGCGAAAAGGAGACGGTAGTTAGGGTGACGAGGCGAACAACGAACGTGGGCAGCATAGTTGGCTAAGAGTTGTTGACGCCGAATGTGGAGCGGAGGAACCCCAGCCTCAGCAAGTAGGCTATTAACAGGACTGGTGCGGAATGCCCCTGTCGCCTGTCGAACCCCACAGTGGTGAATGGGGTCCAGCAGTTGCAACACTCAGGGCGAAGCTGAGCCATACGCCACACTCCCATAATCAAGCCGGGACAGCACAAGGGCTTTGTAGAGCTGCAGCAGCGTGTTACGATCTGCACCCCAAGTTGTGTTGCTGAGGCAGCGGAGGGCATTCAGATGCTGCCAGCACTGACGCTTGAGCTGACGAATATGTGGAAGCCAAGTAAGCCGGGCATCGAACAGCAATCCCAGAAAACGGTAAGTGTCAATAACCCTGAGCATAGCATCCTGAAGATACAGCTCAGGGTGGGGATGGACAGTTCGACGCCGACAAAAGTGTATAACACAAGTCTTCGCAGGGGAAAACTGAAACCCATGGGCTAGGGCCCACGCCTGCGCCTTGCGAATGGCTCCCTGCAACCGACGTTCTGCAACACCAATGGTGGAGGAGCTGAAAAAGATGCAGAAATCGTCAGCATATAACGTGGGTGAGACAGATGACCCTACTGCTGCTGCAAGGCCATTAATGGCCACAAGGAAAAGGGGCACGCTCAATACAGAGCCCTGTGGAATGCCGTTCTCCTGGATATGAAGCGAACTATGGGATGTGCCAATTAAAACGCGGAATGTCCGAACAGATAAAAAATTCTGAATAAAAATGGGGAGAGAGCCCCGGAGACCCCACCCGTGCAGTGTGGCGAGAATATGGTGCCGCCACGTCGTGTCATATGCTCTGGAGACGTCGAAAAAGACGGAGACGAGGTGTTGGCGCCTGGAAAAAGCAGTGCGGATTGCAGACTCAAGGAAGACCAAAGTATCGGCGGTGGAACGGCCCTGACGGAAGCCGCTCTGGCACGGAGCCAGAAGACCCCGAGACTCGAGCAGCCAACACAGCCGTCGACTCACCATACGTTCCAGTAGCTTGCACAGAGTGTTTGTCAAGCTGATGGGCCGATAGCTATCCACAGTAAGTGGGTCCTTACCAGGCTTCAGCACCGCAACGATGGTACTATCTCGCCACTGCGACGGAAAGACACCATCGCCCCATATGCGGTTGAAGATGGCAAGAACACACCGCTGACAGTCCGGGGACAGGTGTTTGAGCATCTGATTGTGGACGCCATCTGGCCCAGAGGCTGTATCAGGGCACTGTGCCAGGGCGCTTTGGAGTTCCCACAAACTAAATGGGGTGTTATATGTCTCAGGGCAACGAGAAGCGAAAGAAAGCCGTTTGCCTTCCTCCCGGCGTTTAAGCGCACGAAACGCAGGCGGGTAATTCCCCGACGCAGAGGCCCGAACATAGTGCTGTGCGAAATGCTCGGCGATTGCATCGGCATCGGTGGATACCGCACCGTTGATGGTAAGCCCTGGGACACCTGTAGAGTGCTCCACTCCAAAGATGCGCCGAATCTTCATCCACACCTGAGAGGGTGAAGTACGGGAACCAATTGTGGAAACGTACCTCTCCCAGCACTCCTGTTTCCGCCTCTTGATGAGCTGCCGTGCCTGAGCACGGAGACGTTTGAAGAAAATGAGGTTCTCCAAAGACGGGTGCCGCTTATGTCGCTGAAGAGCCCGCCGACGTTCTTTAATGGCTTCAGCGACCTCCGGAGACCACCAAGGCACTGACTTTCGCCGGGGGCACCCTAACGAACGAGGAATGGTACGTTCCGCAGCGGAAACAATCGCTGCAGTCAGTGTCTCAACCGCCACATCGATGGTACCGTGGGGGAGAGATTCAACAGTGGCAGCAGAGGAGAACGGTTCCCAGTTTGCCTTGCTAAATGCCCATCTAGGCAGGCGTTCATGGGATCGACGCTGGGGTAGTGAAAGGAAGATGGGAAAATGGTCACTACCACACAAGTCGTCATGGACTCTCCAGTGGACCGATGGTACAAACCTTGGGCTACACAACGACAAATCTATGGCCGAGAACGTGCCATGCGCCACACTGAAATGCGTGGCAGCGCCAGTGTTTAAGAGGCAGAGGTCGAGTTGGGAGATGAGATTCTCGACATCTCTGCCTCGGACAGTAATCTTCGATCCACCCCACAGGGGATTGTGGGCGTTAAAATCCCCAAGGAGAAGAAAAGGCGTGGGAAGTTGGGCGACAAGTGCAGCCAATTCGGTCAGGGAGACTGTACCACCTGGAGGGAGGTAGATACTGCAGACGGTTATGTCCTGGGTAGTCCTTACACGTACAGCCACAGCTTCCAATGATGTTTGAAGGGGCACAGGAGCACTATATACAGAGGTAAGGACATACACGCAGGCTCCACCTGACACACAATTGTAAGTGCTACGGTTGCAGTAATAACCCCTATATCCACGGAGGACAGGGGTCCGCATTGCCGGGAACCAGGTTTCCTGGAGAGCAATGCATAAAGCAGGTGTCATGCTTAGAAGCTGTCGTAGCTCAGGTAGATGGCTAAAATAACCGCCACAATTCCACTGGAGGATTGTACAAAGCGTGTCCTGTAACGGCATTAAGGTACTGAAAAAGCAGATTACTTCACAGACTCACATGCTGCCACCGACTGAGTGACTGACGTCGCAGCTGCCATCGTATCCGAGACGGCGAGATCGAGGTCATCAGGGGACGCAAAGAGCTCGACCTCATCCTCAGAGGCTGAGCTGACAGGAAGCGTTGGTGCGGGAACCACTGGGTCCTTATCCTTCTTGGAGAGCTTTCTCTTCTCTCTCTTGTCTTTGGGAGGAGGGTTGGCATGCTGGGAGGGCTTTCCTGATGCATTATCAGGAACAGAGGAAGAGCGTGAAGCCCTTTGACCAGCAGCTGGTGGCTTCCTCAGCCACTGGCTAGCATCTAGCGAGACACTGCTAAAATCCTTGGAAGGGACTCCCCCAAGGGACCCCTTCCGAACGAATGAGGCCGGAGGAGGCCGTTGCCTCCCCGGCTGAGCAGCCAGAGGAGGCTGTTGCCTCTCCAGCTGAGGAGCCGGAAGAGGTTCTTTCCTCTCCGGTTGATCAGCCGGAGGAGGCTGGTGCCTCTCCGGCTGAGAGGTGGGGATGGATGTCCCCAATTGTTCGGGGTCCACTGCCCCCAAACCGGGTGTTTTGGGAGCAGTAGAAGAGAGTGTGGCCCCTACCAGCGGTGGGGCAGGCGTAACTTTACTGTTCTGTGGGCCAACTGAGAAGGGAGTCTTCGCAGGAACTGGTGGCGGCAGAGTTGCAGCAGCATAACTCCTCAACATAGATGTGGGGTTGAGCCGGTCTAGCTTCTTCCTTGCCTCTTGGTAAGTTAAACGGTCCAGGGTCTTAATTTCTTGGATCTTCCGTTCTCTTTGGTAGACTACACAGTCTGGCGAGCAGGGAGAATGATGCTCCCCACAGTTAACGCAGGTGGGAGGCGGAGCACATGGAGCATTAGGATGTGAAGGTCGTCCACAATCACGACACGTGGGGCTGGCAGTGCATCTGGAGGACATATGTCCGAACTTCCAGCACTGGAAGCATCGCATAGGGGGTGGGACATAGGGCTTGACATCACACCAGTAGACCATGACCTTGACCTTCTCAGGCAAGCAGTCACCCTCAAAGGCCAGGATGAAGGCACCGGTAGTGACCCTATTATCCTTGGGCCCCTAAAGACACGACGGACAAAGTGCACACCTCGTCGTGCCAGGTTCTCCCGTAGCTCGTCATTAGACTGTAGCAGAAGATCTTTATGAAAAATAATCCCCTGGACCAAATTTAAGGACTTATGGGGAGTGACAGTAACGGGGATGTCACCGAGCTTCTCACAGGCGAGTAACGCTCGTGACTGTGCAGATGAAACTGCTTGTATCAAAATAGCCCCGCTCCTCATTTTGGGAACAGATGCCACTTCCCCAATCTTATCTTCAAGATGGTGAACAAAGAAGAGAGGCTTAGTCCCCAAAAACGAATCCCCATCGGTTCTGCTGCACACAAGGTATCGCGGTGAATACGGCTCCTGTCTGTCCGCAGCCCTACGTTCCTCCCATGGCGTGGCTAGGGAAGGGAACGATTTGGGGTTATATGTCACAGCATTAAATTCTGTCTTACCGCGCTTAGAGACGTTGGCGGTCGTGCGACCACCAGATTGAGACTTCACCCGCTTCATTGCGGGGCATCCGCCCCGATGCCACCCACTCCGACCAGGGGCTCTCCCCACGGGCGCCACCCAGCCACAGCAAAGGCCACCTGGCAGGATGGCCGTTGCGGGAGTCCTGATGCCCCAGAGAGACGAGCATCTACTCCTTGGCTTACGTGGGGAGGTGTCAGCTCAGGCATCGGCAGTACGATCCCTGTGTTGTCAGGGGGCTACAACCTAGAGGGTACATGACGACCCCACCACAACGGGCTGGCTACCGTGCTGGATTTTGGGTGCCATGGGTAGTCCATAGTGATCGTGGGTGCAGATGGTGACGCACTAAGGGCGTGACGTACACAACCCATCAGGTGTGTATGCACAAAATGACGGATGGAGGGTGCAGTGACGACGCCAAGACGATCAAGAGTGCTAAGGCCTTAGGGCACAGAGGACTGATGGTGCACCACGTAAGGTGTCCTTCCCCAAAAGGCTCGTACTTCTGTGGAATTTGGAAAAATGGAGGTCAAACCCTAATGGGGACCATCACATTAAGGCCGAAACGTTTGAGACTCCTTTTAGTCGCCTCTTACGACAGGCAGGAATACCGCAGGCCTATTCTAACCCCCGAACCCGCAGGGGGAGTGGACCGATGGTACAAGCCCTGGGCTGCACAACGACAGATCTATGGCCGAGAACGTGCCATGCGCCACACTGAAATGTGTGGCTGCGCCAGTGTTACAGAGGCAGAGGTCGAGTTGGGAGATGAGATTCTCGACCTCTCTGCCTCGGCCAGTAACCTTCGTTCCACCCCACAGGGGATTGTGGGCGTTAAAATCCCCAAGGAGAAGAAAAGGCGTGGGGAGTTGGGCCACAAGTGCAGCCAGTTCGGTCAGGGTGACTGTACTACCTGGAGGGAGATAGACACTGCAGACGGTTATGTTCTGGGTAGTCCTTACGCGGACAGCCACAGCTTCCAATGATGTTTGAAGGGGCACAGGAGCACTATATACAGAGGTAAGGACATACACGCAGGCTCCACCTGACACACTATTGTATGTGCTACGGTTGCAGTAATAACCCCTGTACCCATGAAGGACAGGGGTCCGCATTGCCAGGAACCAGGTTTCCTGAAGGGCAATGCAGAAAGGTGGTGTCATGCTTAGATGATGTCGTAGCTCAGGTAGATGGCTAAAATAGCCGCCACAATTCCACTGGAGGATGGTTCAAAGCGTGTCCTTTAGGGGCATGAAGGCACTGAAAAGGCTAATTACTTCGCAGAGTCACATGCTGCCACCGACTGAGTGACTGACGTCGCAACTGGCATCGATTCTGAGACGGCGAGATCGAGGTCATCAGGGGGACGCAAAGAGCTCGACCTCATCCTCAGAGGCTGAAGTGACAGGAAGCGGTGGCGCGGGAACCACTGGTTCCTTATGCTTCTTGGAGATCTTCCTCTTCTCTCTCTTGTTTTTGGGAGGAGGGTTTGCATGCTGGGAGGGCTTTCCTGACACATTATCAGGAACAGAGGAAGAGCGTGAAGCCCTTCAACCAGCTGCTGGTGGCTTCTTCAGCCACTGGCTAGTGTCTTGTGAGACACTGGGGAAGTCCTTGGGAGGGACTCCCCCAAGGGATACCTTCCGAACAAGTGAGGCCGGAGGAGGCTGTTGCCTCTCCGGCTGAGAGGTGGGGATGGATGTCCCCAGCTGGTCGGGGTCCACTGCTCCCAAACCGGGTGTTTTGGGAGCAGTGGAAGAGTGTGTTGCCCCTACCAGCAGTGGGGCAGGCGTAACTGGACCGTTCTGTGGGCCAACTGAGAAGGGAGTCTTCGCAGGAACTGGTGGCCGCAGAGTTGCAGCAGCATAACTCCTCAACATAGATGTGGGGTTAAGCCGTTCTAGCTTCTTCCTTGCCTCTTGGTAGGTTAAACGGCCCAGGGTCTTAATTTCTTGTAGCTTCCGCTCTCTTTGGTAGACTGCACAGTCTGGCGAGCAGGGAGAATGATGCTCCCCACAGTTAACGCGGGTGGGAGGCAGAGCACATGGAGCATTAGGATGCAAAGGTCGGCCACAATCACGACACGTGGGGCTGGCAGTGCATCTGGAGGACATATGTCAGAACTTCCAGCACTGGAAGCATCGCATAGGGGGCGGGACATAGGGCTTGACATCGCACCAGTAGATCATGACCTTGACCTTCTCAGGCAAGCAGTCACCCTCAAAGGCCAGGATGAAGGCACCGGTAGCGACTCTATTATCCTTGGGTCCCCTAAAGACACGACAGACGAAGTGCACACCTTGTCGTGCCAGGTTCTCCCGTAGCTCGTCATCAGACTGTAGCAGAAGGTCTTTATGAAAGATAATCCCCTGGACCAAATTTAAGGACTTATGGGGAGTGACGTGAACGGGGATGTCACCGAGCTTGTCACAGGCGAGTAATGCCTGTGACTGTGCAGATGAAGCTGCTTGTATCAGAATGGCCCCGCTTCTCATTTTGGAAAGAGACACCACTTCTCCAAACTTATCTTCGAGATTGTGCACAAAGGAAAGAGGCTCAGTCCCCAAAAACGAATCACCATCAGTTCTGCTGCACACAAGGTATCCCAGTGAATACGGCTCCTATCTGTCTGCAGCCCTACATTCCTCCCATGGTGTGGCTAGGGAAGGGAACGATTTCGGGTTATATGTCACAGCGTTAAATTCCACCTTACCACGCTTAGAGACATTGGCGGTCGGGCGACCACCAGATTGAGATGTCACCTGCTTCATTGCGGGGCATCCACGCTGATGCCACCCACTCCGACCAGGGGCTCTCCCCACGGGCGCCACCCAGCCACAGCAAAGGCCACCTGGCAGGATGGCCGTTGCCAGGAGTCCTGATGCCCCAGAGAGACGAGCATTGACTCCTTGGCTTACGTGGGAAGGTGTCAGCTCAGGCATCGGCAGTACGATCCCTGTGTTGTCAGGGGGTACAACCTAGACGGTAGATGACGACCCCACCACAATGGGCTGGCTACCGTGCTGGATTTTGGGTGCCATGGGACGTCCAGAGGTATCATGGGTGCAGATGGTGACGCACTAATGGTGTAACTGACACAAACCATCAGGTGTGTATGCCCAAAAAGAGGGATGGAGGGTGCAGTTATGACGCCAAGACGATAAAAAGTGCCAAGGTCTTAGGGCACAGGGGACTGATGGTGCACCACGTAAGGCGTCCTTCCCCAAAAAGTAGTAGTAGTAGTAGAGGGGTTTTGTGGGCGCACGACAGCAAGGTCTTCAGCGCCCGTGCAGCATCATAGTGAGACGGGTGTCAAGAAAAAAAGCTCAGAACATTTACATAAAACGGAACATAAAACACGGGGAACAATCATTGGAAAATATGTGCTCACCCACACCGAAGCGTGGGATGAAGCAGGGCGTCAGCAGTAAAACATGGACAACACAGGAAGAAAATGAGAGAGGGAGCTAAAACAATGTAGCAGATGGAAGTGGCTGGCTGACCGCAAGGAAAAAAAGGGAGGAGTCAGCCACTCTGTAATACACTAAAACCTCCAGCCTAAAAGTTTAGGCCAGAGTCCAGACACATCACAAAACTTAAAAACCCTAGACACACACGTCTCATCGTTAGCTAAAACACAAGGCAGATCCCCATCAACTTGTGCTGCTCCCCTTGCATCACGGTATAAAATGCAGTCTGTTAAAATGTGCCGGACAGAGATGTGCACACCACAGGCATCACAAAACGGAGGATCCTCCCGCCGTAATAAATAGCTATGCGTCACAGGACAGTGCCCGATCCGCAGACGTGTGAGGGCCACCTCTTCCCGCCTGAGCAACCGGCAGGAGGAACGCCACGGCCGAGTGGTTGACTTTACCGACCGCAGTTTATTGGCCGTCACCGCCAGCCATTCGTCCTCCCACAACTCCATGCTCTTCCTGTGGAGTGCAGCGATGACTGACTGCAAGGGGATAGGACACTGGACCACATCCTGCTCTCTGCAGGCCGCCTTGGCAGCCCGATCAGCCTGTTCATTGCCCCATATGCTGACATGACCAGGCACCCAGCAGAAGGATACCTCTTTACCCCGCCGTTGGAGCAAGTACAGTTGGTCATGTATCAGCTGGACCATCTCCTCAGTCGGGTATAGGTTCTGCAGTGATTGTAAGGCACTAAGAGAATCGGAGCAGAGAAGAAATCGATCGCCCCGAACACGATTCATCTGCTCCAGTGCCTTCAGGATCGCGTGGAGCTCCGCTGCGAAAACGGTATATTCAGCAGGGAGGCGAATCCGGGTAACATGATCAGGGAACACCACAGAACAGCCAAGGGAAGTCTCCTGTTTGGAGCCATCAGTATAAACGACAGTGAAACCGTGATGCACATCTAAAATGTTAAAAAACAGTGACTGGAATGTAAAATCTGGCGTGCCATCCTTCTTAAAACGAGTCAAATCTAAAATAAGTTTGGGTCTTCGGAGGAGCCAAGGTGGAGATCTGCTCCAACCGCGACGTAAAACACGAAGACCAGCCATAGACATTGCAGCGAGGCAATCCTGTGCGCGAATCCCATAGGGCTGCGTCGCACGTTGCCGGTTATGAAATAACCGTGCCAGAGGAGGCTGAGCAACGGTATGGTATGCAGGGGTGTATGGTGTGGACAAAGTTTTATACGCCTGGCGGACCGTAAGTAGCTGTCGCCGCATATGAAGTGGCGGTTCACCAGCCTCTGCACAGAGGCTTGGTATGGGGCTAGTTCGGAATGCCCCAGTGGCCAACCGAAGCCCTTCATGGTGCACAACGTCCAAAATCTTTAAGTAAGAAGGCCTCGCGGACCCATACACCGTGCACCCATAATCGAGCCGAGATCGCACAAACGCCCTGTAAAACTGGAGCAGACAAGTCCTGTCAGCTCCCCATGTACTGTGGCTAAGACATTTTAAAATACTTAAAGCCTGAAGCGACCGCCGTTTCAGGTCTTTAAGATGAGGTAACCACGTGAGCCTCGAGTCAAAAATGAGCCCCAGAAATCTCACCGTGTCTTTAAAAGACAGAATAGTGTCCCTCAAGCGCAACTCAGGAAAGGTGAAAATCGAACGAGAACGGTTAAAAAGAACACATACAGACTTCTCGGTGGAAAACTTAAATCCACTCTTCAGCGCCCAGTCATCCAAACGCCTAATCGTAAGTTGCAACTGACGAATTGTCGTTGCAAGGCTTGAAGAAGAGCAGAACAAAGAGAAATCATCCACAAACAAAGAACACTGGACAGGACTTTTCACTATGGACGTAATGCTATTAATAGCGATGGCAAAGAGAGTCACACTTAAAACGCTACCCTGAGGGACACCATTCTCCTGCTCAAAGCGATCAGACAGGACGTCACCAATTCGGTATCTAAAATATCGTGGCGAGAGGAAAGACTGAATAAAAAGAGGAAGACAACCACGAAAACCCCATTCGTGAAGCTGCTCCAGGATGAGACGCCTCCAAGTGGTATCGTAGGCCTTCTCGATGTCGAAAAATACACCTATAAGGTGATGACGGCGTAGGAAAGCTTGTTGTATAGCCGCCTCCAGGAGGGCAAGGTTATCGAAGGTGGAACGAAACCTCCTGAACCCACACTGAAAGCGACTAAGGAGTTGCCGGGATTCTAACATCCAGACAAGGCGGCGGTTGACCATCCGCTCCAAGGTCTTCCCTATGCAACTAGTGAGGGCAATACTACGGTAGCTACTTGGGCTCGTGCGGTCTTTCCCAGGTTTTAAAAAAGGGATTAAAACTGCCTCACGCCACGCGTCAGGAAAGTGACCCGACGCCCAAATGGCATTAAAAAGTGCGAGGAGGATTTCTTTGTTGCGCATTGTGAGGTGCCATAGCATACTGTAATGGATCCTGTCGTGACCAGGGGAAGTGTCACGAGCTCCAGACAATGCAGAATCCAGTTCCCACATAGAAAAAGGGCAGTTGTAAACTTCATGAGAGGTGGGCTGGAAGTTCAGACTACACCTCTCAGCAACCGCACTATGGCGCTGGAAACCTGGATCCTGACTGGTTGTGGCAGTAACTGTCGCAAAATATGCTGCCATAGTCTGGGCAATGTCTCGCGGATCTGTGTGGAGAGTGCCGTTATTCATTACAGCAGCTATGGGGCACCTCCCTCCTCTGCCAGAAATTCTCCTAATGGTCTCCCACACAATGGAACTTTTGGTGGAACGATTAATGGTGTTCAGGAACTTTTGCCACGACCTCTTCTTGCTCTCACGAATAATGCGGCGACATCTCGCCCTCGCCACCCGAAAGGCTGCAAGATTCTCAGCAGTCGGCCGACACTTGAACCGCCGCAGGGCCGCACGCCTGGTCCTGATTGCAGAGCGGCATTCGTCACTCCACCAAGGCACAGGTGGCCTTTTCCGGTGGCCTGTAGACTGTGGAATGGATGCTACAGCGGCGTGGTGGACCGTTTTGGTAATATGATCCACCCACACCTCAACATTCGCACAGTGTTCGAATTGGGCCAACTGGCTATAAAGTGTCCAGTCAGCTCCACTGAGCACCCATCGTGGTGGTCTCCTTTCGGGGCCCACGCCATCTGGCAGGTGAATCCACATTGGGAAATGATCACTGCCGTGCAAGTCAGCGACCACTTCCCAGTGAGCACTAGCGGCAAGAGCTGGAGAGCAAAACGAGAGATCTATGGCAGAGAACGACCCAGTCGCCGTGCAGAAATGAGTACTCTGTCCTCCATTGAGCAAGTAGGCACAGGATGACAGGAGAAGCCTCTCAATTGCTCTACCCCTGGGGCAGGTAATTGCAGAGCCCCAAAGCACATTGTGGGCATTAAAATCACCACAAATAATGAATGGCTGGGGGAGCTGTGTAAGAAGGTCGGTGAGGGCCGCTTCATCAAGAGCATCATGTGGGGGCAAGTAAAGTGAGCATACAGTCAATGGATGACGCACGTGCACGGACACAGCGACGGCCTGTAGAGTCGTCGTAAGTAAGAGAGGCGAGGAATGGTAGTCCGTCCTGACGAAAATACCTACGCCTCCTCTAGCTCTCTCTCCACTCAGGTCGTCCTTTTTGTGGAGTGTATAGCCTCGTATCTCAGGGGAGTATGATGGATGGAAATACGTCTCCTGGAGACAGAGACACAGTGGTCTACCCTGAGAAAGTAGACGAAGTTCCTCCACATGCGTCCTGAACCCTTGCAAGTTCCACTGGAGTATGGGAGCCATCTATGTTGGGGGTAGCACCTTCATCCTGTCTCTCCGACGGGGTGGGGAGACCGCAGCAGGTGGAGGGGCAGGCGTGGGACGAGATGATTGCCCCACACATACATCGTACTCCATCAACTCTGGGGAAGAGTCAGATGAAGCCTCGCGTAAAACAACATCCGCATGGTCAGATGGTTTACCACGGGATTTGACCCGCTGTTGCTGCTGCACAGTAGCTTTCTGTGGCTTGGTGGACTTTGGGGGAGCGGATGTGGGAGTGGTAATTGGCGCACTGGGCTTGGGGACAACCTCAGCTGTTGGAGGCGCGAGGGGCTGGACCAAGTCCGCCACTGTACCTTTGTCTGCCGTGCGAGGAGGGGCTACTGGCTCTGGAACACTGGCTGCGTTGCAAGTGCACTGACAGCTACAGGTGTTAGTGCCAACACTCACCACCTCAGTCTGCGTTGAGGCATCGACTTTTGGAGTAGGCTTCTGTAACAGGGATGCAAAAGATGTAGCAAATGTGGGAGGTTGCATCGACTTATAAATCTTCTTGGCCTCACCATAGGGGATACGCTTGGTTGTTTTTATTTCCTGGACCTTGCGTTCCTCTAAAAATATGCGGCAGTCCCTACTCCAAACAGGGTGGTTCCCAGAGCAATTAATACATTTAGCCGGAGACGAGCAACCAACTCCTTCATGAGCAGCCTGACCACAGTTTCCACAAGTCGCTTCGCCTTTACAGCCTAAGGTGGTATGCCCAAAACGCTGGCATTGGAAACAGCGCATTGGGGCCGGGAAATAAGGCCTCACACTAAGGCGAAGGAAGCCAGCTTTAACATGTTCAGGAAGTTTTGTGCTACTGAAGGTCAGAATAAAGGAGTCGGATTTGACAAGAGTGCCATCAACCCTCTTCATGATGTGTTGGACATCAACGATACCTTACGGAGCCCACTCACGTTGCAGTTCTTCCTTGGGAATATCAGCTAGATCCCGGCATGTCACAACACCTTTGCTATAGTTCAAGGTGCTGTGCAGTTCAGTGTCTATGGCATACTCTCCAAGGCATTTAGCAGATTGGAGGTTAGTTGCTTGCTGAGAAGTGGAAGTTTCCACTAGCAAGGTCCCATTACGTAAGCGCTTCACCGATTTTAAGGAGCCACAGATTCCCTCCAATCCCTTTTGAATATAGAAGGGCGAAACCTTCTCGAAACTACCCTCCTTCCGTTTCACAATGAGAAACACATTCGGATTACCAGAATGCATTCTGTTACCTAAGACTGGACTTTTCAAAGAAGCGCCGGAGTCAGGGGGACTGACTGCACGGGCCCTCTTAAGAGACTGGGTGTTAGAACCTTCCAGCGGCCCACCCTTTCCGCTGGGAGGAAGAAAAGAGGATTTCGAAGGATCCATCTCGGTCCCACGAGCAGCTAGGGAACTAGAAGTCCACCTAGACAGAGCCCCGCGTGCCTAGGTAAGCCTTATACAACTGAGGTGCGGCAGGTTCCCCAGAGGTTGCCCGCTATCGACTGTTCCACCTCAACAGCCATGCATCTCATCAGCGCGCAGCACACCTTGAGATTGAGGGTTTTTTTATAGAGGTTTATTCCATCCTCGCGATCCGGGCGGTCAAGCCAAGATCCCCATTCCCTGAGACACACAACGTTCCACCGCTGCGCCGCACGGTGGTCGTTGAAGTATGCCCAGAGGTTACGGTGACGGGGGACTGGCGGCGCCGACCAGTCCCCAGCTCAGGAACCCTGGGGTCGCCAAGCCCGTACCCAGCAAATGAATGCTGAGCCCCTGGGGGCCCTTCCCCAAAAGGCTCGCACTTCTGTAGAATTTGGAAAAATGGAGGACAAACACCAATGGGAACCATCACATTAATAGCCGAAACAGTGGAGACTCCTTTTAGTCGCCTCTTACGACAGGCAGGAATACTGCGGGCCTATTCTTACCCCCGAACCTGCAGGGGGGGCTGGACAGGCGATCGCTCCCACATCGTACACGTGTGTGTGTGTTTGAGGTTTACGGGCGCTAAACAGCGGGGTCATCAGCGCCCAAACGCATAAAAACAGGAACACATGCAGTGAAGGGACTAAGACGGACAGCGAACAAGGAGTACGGCTAAAAGAGACATACCTGACGCAGTTTCAAATCCTCACATACAGAGGCAAAACAAGAGGAGAAGGAACACACGAAAAAGGAAGGGAAACAAGGAAAAGAGAACAGAAACCGAAGGGAAACAAGGAGGTAATCGTGACTGGCTGACCTCTTACCTAAAACCTGGGTGAGCCAGTCACCCAGCAGCACATTAAAACCCTCTCCCTATAATCCGAGGCAACAAATTGGACAGGACACAAAACCGTAAGACCTTAACTACAGTAGTGGCGTCATCTTGTAAAATAGAGGGCAAATCCGGTGGCAAAGAAACCACCGCCCTCTGGTCAGAGAATAAAAGACAGTCAAGTAAAATGTGGCGGACAGTAATCTGGACGCCACAAGCACTGCAGATTGGGGGGTCCTCCCGCCGAAGTAAAAAGCCATGCGTGAAGGGACTGTGCCCGATGCGGAGGCGAGTGAGGAGAACCTCATCCCGCCTGCATGACTGGTAGGACGTACGCCATGGCCGCGTGGTGGCCTTGACCAGACGCAGCTTATTTTCACCGACTCCTCTTCCCACTGACGCAGAACGCGAAAACGCAGGAGGGAGGTAACAGCATGGAGGGGGACGGCACATGCAACAACGTGAGGGAGGGAACACGCATCTTTGGCAGCCACATCCGCCAGTTCGTTTCCCCTAATACCTATGTGCCCCGGCACCCAGCAGAAGGAAACCTCCTTCCCCTGCCGTTGCAGGTGGAGTAGGGCATCATGGATGTTCTGGACGACCGTATTCGCTGGGTACAAGTGTTGCATGGTCTGAAGGGCACTCAGGGAGTCAGAACAGATGAGGAACTTACGACTGGGAACACATCTCATCTGCTCCAATGCCCGCAGGATCGCAAACAATTCGGCATCAAAGATGGTAAACGCCGCAGGAAGCCGTAACTTGACGACTCGATCAGGGAAAACAACAGCACAACCAACAGAGTCCCCCTGTTTAGAGCCATCCGTAAATACTGGTACATGGTCGGGATGCTGGTTTAAAATATCATAAAATAAGGAGGTAAAAACAAACGCAGGAATGCAGCTCCTCCGGTACTCCGACAAGTCTAAAAGGACGCTGGGCCTCTGTAGCAACCAGGAAGGCAGGCGAGTAAAACCTTGTCGTTGGGGGTCCACACCCTCGACACCAAGGGACTCAAGCAAATGCTTGGCACGAATCCCAAATGGTCTCGTTGCCCTGGGACGACTGGAAAAGAGACGTTCCATAGGCGGTCGGGCAACGGTAGGGTACGCAGGGGAGGTAGGACAGGCAAGGAATTGACACACCGTCGCACCATGAGGAGTTTCCGCCGAATGGCGAGCGGCGGTTCCCCTGCCTCAGCACACAGGCTGGGGATGGGACTGGTACGGAAGGCACCAGTTGCCAGCCTGATACCCTCATGGTGTACTGCGTCAAGGATCTTCAGATACGAAGGCCTTGCGGACCCATACACGGTGCAACCATACTCAAGACGCGATCGGACGAAAGCCCTATAAAACTGCAGCAGACGCGCCCGATCTGCTCCCCAGGACCGATGGCTCAGACACTTCAAAATATTCAGTGCCTTCAGGGCCCGCACCTTGAGGTCTTTAAGGTGAGGCAACCACGACAACTTGGAATCAAAAGTGAGGCCCAGGAACCTCACAGTGTCTCTAAAAGGAAGAATGGTGTCCCTCAGACGCAATTCAGGAGAGGTAAAAAGACGTCGAGAACGATTAAAATGAACACACACACATTTGTCTGCAGAAAAGGTAAAACCCGTCTTCGCAGTCCATGCCTCTAAGCGCTTTATCGTAAGCTGCAACTGCCGACTAGCAGTGACAAGACTGGAGGAAGAACAGAAAACAGCAAAATCGTCCACAAACAACGAGCATTGGGCAGGACTCCGGACAGTGGACGTGATACTGTTAATGGCGACGGCAAAGAGGGTGACACTTAAAACGCTTCCCTGAGGAACACCATTCTCCTGCACATACAAATTAGATAGCACATTACCAACCCTATATCGAAAGAGGCGGTGGGAAAGAAAGGACCGAATGAAGATGGGGAGACGGCTACGAAAGCCCCACTCATGGAGTTGATTGAGGATATGGCGGCGCCAAGTAGTGTCATACGCCTTATGAATGTCAAAGAAGACACCTAGACAATGCTGGTTACGCAGGAAGGCCTGCTGGATGGCCGCCTCAAGCAGAGTCAAGTTGTCGATGGTGGAACGACATCTCCGAAAGCCACACTGAGAGGGGCTAAGGGGCTGCCTGGACTCGAGCAGCCAAAACACGCGACGGTTGACCATGCGTTCCAACGTCTTCCCGACACAGCTCGTCAAAGTAATACTCCGATAACTACTGGGATGCGTTCGGTCCTTCCCCGGTTTGAGGAGGGGTATCAAAATCGCCTCCCTCCACGAGTCAGGGTACGTGCCAGATAACCATATCATATTAAAAAAATTCAGGAGAACTTCCTTGGAAGGCAGTAACAAGTGCTGCAGCATGCTGTACCGGATTTGATCATGGCCAGGCGCAGTATCACGAGCCACAGACAACGCCGAATCCAGTTCCCACATTGTGAAGGGGCAGTTGTAGGGTTCAGAATTTGGAGACCGGAAGTCCAAGTGACCCCTCTCGATGGCAGTGCGGTAGCGGCAGAAATCTGGATCACAATTAATAGTAGCGGTAGATTCCGCAAAATGCATGGCCAGTGTCTGGGCAATGTCCCTCGACGCCATGAGGAGACTTCCCTGATGCAGCAATGCCGTGACAGATAGCTGGCCGAGTTTCCCGGAAATCCTCCTGATGGCTTCCCATACTTTCGTAGAATTAGTGGAATGGGAGATGGAGTTCAAGAACGATTGCCATGACCGTCGTTTGCTCTCTTTAATCACTCGCCGCGCTTTGGCCCTTGCCACCCGAAAGGCCGCAAGATTGTCAGCTGAGGGACGGCACTTGAAGCGGCGCAGAGCTGCACGGCGGGCTCGGATGGCTGTGCGGCACTCAGTGGTCCACCAAGGGACAGGACGCCTCTTGGGATGACCGGATGACCGTGGGATTGACAATGCAGCAGCATGGGAGATCACGGCTGTAACATGGTCTACCAATTCGTGGACGCTGGCACGGTGTTCCAAAACAGCCAGTTGGCTGAAAAGTGTCCAGTCAGCTCTGCAGAGGTGCCACCGGGGCGGCACTGGTAATGCCATAGCCTCAGCCAGGAGGCGAATCCGAAGGGGGAAGTGGTCACTAGAATGGAGGTCTGCAGCAACCTCCCACAGAGCAGAATCCGCGAGTGCTGGAGAGCAAAAGGAAAGGTCAATAGCTGATGACGACCCAGAAGCAGTACAGAAATGAGTGGGAGCACCAGAGTTGAGGATGCACAGTTCTTCAGACATCATGAGGTTTTCCAGAATGCGACCCCTGGGGCAAGTAGTCGAAGAGCCCCATAAGACATTATGAGCATTGAAGTCCCCCAGAAGAAGAAATGGGCGGGGGAGTTGGCTAATAAGGTCTGTGAGAGCCTCTGAGTCTATTGCATCCTGAGGTGGTAAATAAACTGAACAGACTGTGAGCCTCCGACCCACAACAAGGTCAACTGCAACTGCTTGCTAATCTGTAACGAGAGGGAGCTCAGATGAGGGGTGCATGGCACGGACAAAAACCGCAACACCACCCTTTGCCCTTTCCCCCGTCAGATCATCTTTCCGATATACGGTATAGCCCCGTAAAGAAGGAGCATCAGTGGCCCGAAAATGTGTCTCTTGGAGACATAAGCACAAGGGGCACTCTCGTACAAGGAGTTGTCATTCGGCCACATGCATCCTGAACCCATTCAGGTTCCACTGTAATATGGGAGCCAGTGATAAGGGTGGCTGAACTTTCACCCTGCCTCTGTGTTTTGGAGGAGAGCCCATACTGGCCGGAGATTTATTCCTGGGACGAGAAGATCGCCCCCGGTCGACATCAATGTCCATCAGCGCTGATGACGACCCACGGGAGATGTCAGACAGTACGATGGCCTCGTCATCGGACCGACCCTGACCAGTCTCCTCAGGTCGCAAAACCTTCACCTTCGTTGTCTTTGTCTTGGGGGGCTTAGAAGGCAGAGCCTTGGCAGCAGGTGGAGCTGTACCCGCCTGGGCAGAAGGCGCCATATGGGAAGAGGCAGGAAGTACCCCAATGTCAGCAACCACGGCCTTGTCCGACGTTGCGGGGAGAGCCGCAGGTTTCAAAACAACCGCAGCAGCACAAGTGCACTGGCAAACGCATGTGTTAGTGCTAACACTAGCAACCTCCGTTTGCGTAGCAACAGTGGCCGTTTGTACCGGTTTTTTCAGAGCGGAAGCGAAAGACGTCGTAAACACAGGAGGTTGGTTGGTTGGTTGGTTGGTTTGAGGATGAAAGGGACCAAACTGCAGAGGTCATCGGTCCCTTGTTTCATAAACACACAGAGCACAGGGAAACCATCCATTAGTCATTCTAAGCACAAAAGAAAATTCCAGAGGAAGAAAATCCCCAAGGTCAATAATAAAGAAACATGGAAAACGGAGCACAGCAACAAAACAACGCAGAGAAGAAAGGCAGAAGGAATTAAAACTGCACAGCAGAGGACTGTGGCTGGCTGATCACGAAATTAATAGGATGAGCCAGCCACTCTGCAACACGTTAAAACCTCCAGCCTAAAAGATTAGGGTGGAGTCGAATTATAACACAAAAAGGAAAAGATACAGCACAAAAGAGGGTGATATAATAAAATTAAATGGACCTATAAAAGCCGCTTGCGCGAATAAAACTTAAAACCCGATCTGCCATAGAGACATTGTCACCTAAAAGAGAGGATAATTCACCCTGGAGATTAAAAGCACGTCTGAGAGCGTTTAAAAGAGGACATTCCAACAACAGATGGGCCACCGTCATAATCGCACCACAGCGACAATGAGGGGGGTCCTCTCGACGCAGCAGATGACCATGCGTCAGCCAAGAGTGACCAATGCGGAGCCTACAGAGAACCACAGAATCCCTGCGAGAGGCCCGCATGGAGGAATCCCACACAGTCATGGCCTCCTTTACACGCCTCAGCTTGTTGGGTACAGACAGAGTGCGCCATTCGTCTGCCCACATCCCAAAGACCCGACGGCGTAACACCGATCGGAGATCAGTTGCCGGGAGGTCGATCTCCAACGGCAGTTTGCGGGTGGCTTCTTTAGCTAACTTGTCGGCGTGTTTGTTGCCCGCTATCCCAACGTGTCCCGGGGTCCATATGAACACCACTGAACGTCCACGCTGTTCAAGAGCATGAACGGACTCCTGGATGGCAACAACAGTGGGATGGCGTGGGTAGCACTGGTCAAGATCCTGTAGACTACTGAGAGAGTCACTGCAAATGACAAAAGACTCGCCAGTGCTGGTACGAACACGCTCAAGGGCACGAAAAATAGCTGTTAGCTCTGCGGTGTAAACACTGCAGCCGTCCGGCAAGGAGCGCTGGTCTACATAGTCCGCATGAGCGTAAGCGTACCCCACACGGCCATCAACCATCGAGCCATCTGTGTAGATAGCCTCAGAGTCACGGGATGCATCGAGGAGAGCAAGAAATTGGCGGCGCAAGACTGCAGGAGGAACTGAATCCTTTTGCCATTGTGAGAGCTCCAGCTGAAGCTGCGGCCGATGGATACACCAAGGTGGTGTATGTGGACGGACCTGAAAATCAGATGGAAGAGGCAAAAACTCGAGTTCACTAAGGAGTGACCTAACATGGATCCCAATTGCGTGGCCTGATCGCGGCCGCCGGCGTGGAATATGGACTGCCGCATCGGCAAAAAGGATACGGTAGTTAGGGTGACGGGGAGAACAACGGACGTGGGCAGCATAGTTGGCTAAGAGTTGTCGACGCCGAATGTGGAGTGGAGGAACCCCAGCCTCAGCAAGTAGGCTATTAACAGGTTTGGTGCGGAATGCTCCTGTCGCCTGTCGAACCCCACAGTGGTTAACGGGGTCCAGCAGTTGCAACGCTGAGGGCGACGCAGAGCCATACGCCACACTCCCATAATCCAGTCGGGACAGCACAAGGGCTTTGTAGAGCTGCAGCAGCGTGTTACGGTCTGCACCCCAAGTTGTGTTGCTGAGGCAGCGGAGGGCATTCAGAAGCTGCCAGCACTGACGTTTGAGCTGACGAATATGTGGAAGCCAAGTAAGCCGGGCATCGAACAGCAATCCCAGAAAACGGTAAGAGTCAACAACCCTGAGCATAGCATCCTGAAGATACAGCTCAGGGTGGGGATGGACAGTGCGACGCCGACAGAAGTGCATAACACAAGTCTTCGCAGGAGAAAACTGAAACCCATGGGCTAGGGCCCACGCCTGCGCCTTGCGAATGGCTCCCTGCAACCGACGTTCTGCAACACCAATGGTGGAGGAGCTGAAAAAGATGCAGAAATCGTCAGCATATAACGTGGGTGAGACAGACGACCCTACTGCTGCTGCAAGGCCATTAATGGCCACAAGGAAAAGGGGCACGCTCAATACAGAGCCCTGTGGAACGCCGTTCTCCTGGATATGAAGTGAACTATGGGATGTGCCAATTAAAACGCGGAATGTCCGAACAGATAAAAAATTCTGAATACAAATGGGGAGAGAGCCCCGGAGACCCCACCCATGCAACGTGGCGAGAATATGGTGCCGCCACGTCGTGTCATATGCTCTGGAGAGGTCGAAAAAGACGGAGACGAGGTGTTGGCGCCTGGAAAAAGCAGTGCGGATTGCAGACTCAAGGAAGACCAAAGTATCGGCGGTGGAACGGCCCTGACGGAAGCCGCTCTGGCATGGAGCCAGAAGACCCCGATACTCGAGCAGCCAACACAGCCGTCGACTCACCATGCGTTCCAGCAGCTTGCACAGAGTATTTGTTAAGGTGATGGGCTAATAACTATCCACAGTAAGCGGGTCCTTACCAGGCTTCTGCACCGGAATGATGGTACTTTCTCGCCACTGTGACGGAAAGACACCATCATATGCGGTTGAAGATGGCAAGAACACATCGCTGACAGTCTGGGGACAGGTGTTTGAGCATCTGATTGTGGATGCCATCTGGCCCAGAGGCTGTATCGGGGCACTGTGCCAGGGCGCTTTGGAGTTCCCACAAACTAAATGGGGCGTTATACGCCTCAGTGTGGCGAGAAGCGAAAGAAAGCCGTTTGCCTTCCTCCCGGCGTTTGAGCGCGCGAAACGCAGGCGGGTAATTCCCCGACGCAGAGGCCCGAACATAGTGCTGTGCAAAATGCTCGGCGATTGCATCGGCATCGGTGGATATCGCCCCATTGATGGTAAGCCCTGGGACACCTGTAGAGTACTGCAATCCAAAGATGCGCCGAATCTTCATCCACACCTGGGAGGGGGAAGTACGGGAACCAATGTTGGAAACGTACCTCTCCCAGCACTCCTGTTTCCGCCGTTTGATAAGCCTCCGTACCTGAGCACGGAGACGTTTGAATAAAATGAGGTTCTCCAAAGACGGGTGCCGCTTATGTCGCTGAAGAGCTCGCCGACGTTCTTTAATGGCGTCAGCGACCTCTGGAGACCACCAAGGCACCGACTTTCGCTGGGGGCACCCTAGCGAACGAGGAATGGTACGTTCCGCAGCGGAAACAATCGCTGCAGTCAGTGTCTCAACCGCCACATCGATGGTACCGTGGGGGAGAGATTCAACAGTGGCAGCAGAGGAGAACGTGTCCCAGTTTGCCTTGCTAAATGCCCATCTAGGCGAGCGGGCAAGGGAGCGACGCTGTGGTAGTGAAAGGAAGATCGGAAAATGGTCACTACCACACAAGTCCTCGTAGACTCTCCAGTGGACCGATGGTACAAGCCCTGGGCTGCACAACGACAGATCTATGGCCGAGAACGTGCCATGCGCCACACTGAAATGTGTGGCAGCGCCAGTGTTTAAGAGGCAGAGGTCGAGTTGGGAGATGAGATTCTCGACCTCTCTGCCTCGGCCAGTAACCTTCGTTCCACCCCACAGGGGATTGTGGGCGTTAAAATCCCCCAGGAGAAGAAAAGGCGTGGGGAGTTGGGCCACAAGTGCAGCCAATTCGGTCAGGGAGACTGTACCACCTGGAGGGAGATAGACACTGCAGACGGTTATGTCCTGGGTAGTCCTTACGCGGACAGCCACAGCTTCCAATGATGTTTGAAGGGGCACAGGAGCACTATATACAGAGGTAAGGACATACACGCAGGCTCCACCTGACACACAATTGTAGGTGCTACGGTTGCAGTAATAACCCCTGTATCCACGAAGGACAGGGGTCCGCATTGCCGGGAACCAGGTTTCCTGGAGGGCAATGCAGAAAGCAGGTGTCATGCTTAGAAGCTGTCGTAGCTCAGGGAGATGGCTAAAATAACCGCCACAATTCCACTGGAGGATGGTACAAAGCGTGTCCTGTAAGGGCATGAAGGTACTGAAAAAGCAAATTACTTCACAGAGTCACATGCTGCCACCGACTGAGTGACTGACGTCGCAACTGCCATCGTTTCTGAAACGGCGAGATCGATGTCATCAGGGGACGCAAAGAGCTCGACCTCATCCTCAGAGGCTGAGCTGACAGGAAGTGTTGGCGCGGAAACCACTGGGTCCTGAGGCTTCTTAGAGAGCTTCCTCTTCTCTCTCTTGTCTTTGGGAGGAGGGTTCGCATGCTGGGAGGGCTTTCCTGATGCACTGTCAGGAACAGAGGAAGAGCGTGAAGCCCTTCGACCAGCAGCTCGTGGCTTCCTCAGCCACTGGCTAGCGTCTAGCGAGACACTGCTAAAATCCTTGGAAGGGACTCCCCCAAGGGACCCCTTCCGAACAAGTGAGGCTGGAGGAGGCCGTTGCCTCCCCGGCTGAGCAGCCGGAGGAGGCTGTTGCCTCTCCAGCTGAGGAGCCGGAAGAGGCTCTTTCCTCTCCGGCTGATCAGCCGGAGGAGGCTGGTGCCTCTCCGGCTGAGAGGTGGGGATGGATGTCCCCAGTTGTTCGGGGTCCACTGCCCCCAAACCGGGTGTTTTGGGAGCAGTGGAAGAGAGTGTGGCCCCTACCAGCGGTGGGGCAGGCGTAACTTTACTGTTCTGTGGGCCAACTGAGAAGGGAGTCTTTGCAGGAACTGGTGGCGGCAGAGTTGCAGCAGCATAACTCCTCAACATAGATGTGGGGTTGTGCCCGTCTAGCTTCTTCCTTGCCTCTTGGTAAGTTAAACGGTCCAGGGTCTTAATTTCTTGGATCTTCCGCTCTCTTTGGTAGACTGCACAGCCTGGCGAGCAGGGAGAATGATGCTCCCCACAGTTAACGCAGGTGGGAGGCGGAGTACATGGAGCATTAGGATGTGAAGGTCGTCCACAATCACGACACGTGGGGCTGGCTGTGCATCTGGAGGACATATGTCAGAACTTCCAGCACTGGAAGCATCGCATAGGGGGTGGGACATAGGGCTTGACATCGCACCGGTAGACCATGACCTTGACCTTCTCAGGCAAGCAGTCACTCTCAAAGGCCAGGATGAAGGCACCGGTAGCGACCCTATTATCCTTGGGCCCCCTAAAGACACGACGGACATAGTGCACACCTCGTCGTGCCAGGTTCTCCCGTAGCTCGTCATCAGACTGTAGCTGAAGATCTTTATGAAAAATAATCCCCTGGACCAAATTTAAGGACTTATGGGGAGTGACAGTAACGGGGATGTCACCGAGCTTCTCACAGGCGAGTAACGCTCGTGACTGTGCAGATGAAATTGCTTGTATCAAAATAGCCCCGCTCCTCATTTTGGAAACAGATGCCACTTCCCCAAACTTATCTTCAAGATGGTGAACAAAGAAGAGAGGCTTAGTCCCCAAAAACGAATCCCCATCGGTTCTGCTGCACACAAGGTATCGCGGTGAATACGGCTCCTGTCTGTCCGCAGCCCTACGTTCCTCCCATGGCGTGGCTAGGGAAGGGAACGATTTGGGGTTATATGTCACAGCATTAAATTCTGTCTTACCGCGCTTAGAGACGTTGGCGGTTGTGCGACCACCGGATTGAGACTTCACCCGCTACATTGCGGGGCATCCGCCCCGATGCCACCCACTCCGACCAGGGGCTCTCCCCACAGGCGCCACCCAGCCACAGCAAAGGCCACCTGGCAGGATGGCCGTTGTCGGGAGTCCCGATGCCCCAGAGAGACGGGCATCTACTCCTTGGCTTACGTGGGGAGGTGTCAGCTCAGGCATCGGCAGTACGATCCCTGTTTTGTCAGGGGGCTACAACCTAGAGGGTACATGACGACCCCACCACAACGGGCTGGCTACCGTGCTGGATTTTGGGTGCCATGAGTAGTCCATAGTCACCGTGGGTTGGTTGGTTGGTTTGGGGAAGGAGACCAGACAGGGAGGTCATCGGTCTCATCGGATTAGGGAAGGATGGGGAAGGAATTCGGCCGTGCCCTTTGAAAGGAACCATCCCGGCACTTGCCTGGAGCGATTTAGGGAAATCACGAAAACCTAAATCAGGATGGCCGGACGCGCGATTGAACCGTCGTCCTCCCGAATGCGAGTCCAGTGTCTAACCACTGCGCCACCTCGCTCGGTATAGTGACCGTGGGTGCAGATGGTGACGCACTGAGGGCGTTACGTACACAATCCATCAGGTGGGTATGCACAAAATGACGGATGGAGGGGGCAGTGACGACGCCAAGACGATCAAGTGTGCCAAGGCCTTAGGGCACAGAGGACTGATGGTGCACCACGTAAGGTGTCCTTCCCCAAAAGGCTCGTACTTCTGTTGAATTTGGAAAAATGGAGGTCAAACCCTAATGGGGACCATCACATTAAGGCCGAAACGTTTGAGACTCCTTTTAGTCGCCTCTTACAACAGGCAGGAATACCGCGGGCCTATTCTAACCCCCGAACCCGCAGGGGGAAAACACAGGAGGTTGCATGGCCTTAAAGAGCTTCTTGGCCTCACCATAGGGGATGCGCTTAGATGTTTTGATCTCCTGGATCTTCCGTTCGTCGAGATAGATGGGGCAGACCCGGCTCCAGACAGGATGACTCCCAGAGCAGTTCACGCACTTCACAGGCGATGAACAATCGGCTCCTTCATGGGCAGGCTGACCACATTTATCACAAGTGGCTATCCCATTGCACCCCAACGTAGTATGCCCAAAGCGCTGACATTTAAAACAGCACATTGGGTTGGGGAAATATGGCCTTAGTGGCAAACGTAAGAACCCCGCTTTAACATGCTCTGGGAGTCGTGGGCAACTGAACGTGAGAATAAACGAGTCGGATTTGACTAGGTTCCCATCGACTCGTTTCATAATATGCTGCATGTCAACAATACCGTCATCAGCCCATTCAGATTTTAACTCGTCTGTGGGGATATCCACCAAATCCCTACATGTCACAACACCCTTACTGTAGTTCAGAGTGGAGTGGAGCTCGGTCTCGATAGCGTACTCACCGAGACAGGTTGCTTTCCTCAGAGAAGTGACCTGACGGGAACTAGATGTCTCAACTAACAGAGTCCCATTGCGCAGTCGCTTCACAGATTTAAGTGTTCCTGCAATTCCCTCAAGACCCTTGTGGATGTAAAAGGGAGAAACCCTCTCAAAGCTACCCTCCTTCCGTTTAATTATCAAAAACACATTCTGAGTATCAGCATGTGCTCTGTTACGACAGTCTGATAAATCTCGATCAACACTAGGCGCTGGAGCACTCGCAGCACGAAGTCGCTTCTTCGATGGGGTGTGTTTTCCTACCAGTGGCCCACCCAAGCCACTGGTAGGGGGAAATGTAGAGGTCGAAGGGTCCATTGCGGTCCCACGAGCCGCTATGGAACTAAAGGTCCGCTCAGACAGAGCCCCGCGTGCCTGAGTAAGCCTTATACAACTGGGGTGTAGCAGGTGCCCCAGAGGTTGCCCGCTTGCGACTGTTCCACCTCAACAGCCATGCATCTCATAGGTGCGGAGCACACCGGAAGATTGAGGGGTTTTTATAGAGGTTGGCCTTCCTCGCAATCCAGGCGGTCAAGCCAAGATTACCATTCCCCGCAGCACACAACATTCCACCGCCGCGCCATACGGTGGTCGCTGAAGCATGTCCGGGGGTTGCGGTGTCAGGAGACCGGTGGCGCCGACCAGTCCCCAGCTCAGGACCCCGGGGTCGCCAAGCCCGTACTCAGCAAATGAATGCTGAGCCCCTGGGGGCAAAGAAAGACTTACACAGAGACCAGACAAAACGAATTAAAATGACACAGAGAGTGATGGTGGTTGGCCGACCATAGGAACAAAAAAGGAGAAGCCAACCACCGTGAACACATGAAAAACTCACTCTAAAATCGGAGGCTGAAGGCCAGAATCAAAAGAAAAAGGACACAACAAAAACTCAGATTAAATGATAAAAAACCCCTGCCCGAATAAAATGCAAAACTAAACATGCCATGTCATCAGTTAAAAGGGCAGGGAGTGTGTCAGGCAGTGCGAATGTCTGCCTGAGCACAGCTAAAATTGGACATGCCGATCCGCAGCGACATAGAGGTGGGTCCTCACGGCGCAATAAGTGGCCGTGCATCAGCCCAGTGTGCCCAATGCGCAGCTGGCAGAGGACAACAGACTCCTGGCGGGAGACCCGCATGGACGACCGACACACAGTCGTCGTCGCCTTGATAGGGCGAAGTTTGTTTGGCATGGGCAGGTTGCGCCATTCAGTGTCCCATAGGTCGAAAATTTTGGGGCGTAAGAGTGCCTGCAAATCAGTCGCCGGGAGGCCAATCTCCAGAGATGGTTTACTGGTGGCCTCTTTCGCCAGGTGATCAATATTTTCATTGCCAGGTATCCCAACATGGCCTGGGGTCCACATAAAGACCACAGATCGGCCGCAATGGGTAAGAGTATGCAGGGACTCCTGGATAGCCATCACCAGACGAGAACGAGGGAAACACTGATCGTGAGCTCGTAAACCGCTCAGGGAATCGCTACAGATAACGAAGGACTCACCTGAGCAGGAGCAGATATACTCTAGGGCTCGAAAGATGGCGACCAGCTCAGCAGTGTAAACGCTGCAGCCAGCCGGCAATGAACGTTGTTCGGAATGGTCCCCTAGAGTTAGCGCATAACCCACACGACCAGCAACCATCGAGCCATCAATGTACACAATGCCAGAGACCTGATACGTGGCCAGGATGAAAAGAAAGCGGCGGCAGAAGGCCTCCGGAGGGACTGAGTCCTTCAGGCCTTGTGCCAATTCAGTCTGAAGGCGAGGGCGAGGCACACACCACAGGGGTGTATGCAGAGGTGCCCGGAAAGGAGGCAGAAGAGGTAAAGCCCCAAGCCCAGAGTGAAGCTCTCGGACGCGGACCGCGATCGTACATCCAGCCCTGGGCCGACGTTTTGGAAGATGGACGTGCGACTGTGGGAATAGTAGCCGAGTTAGGATGCCCGGGCAAGCTGAAAACATGGGCAGCATAAGCGGCAAGCAAACGTTGGCGCCGTAACCGTTGTGGAGGGAAACTGCCTCCACAAGTATGCAGGCCACTGGGCTGGTCAGGAAAGCACCAGTGGCAAGGCATATCCTGCTGTGGAGGATTGGATCCAGCACCCGCAGCGCAGATGGGGATGCTGAGCCATAAGCCAGGCTCCCATAATCCACACGGGACTGGATTAACGCCAGGTAGAGCAGTGACAGGGTAGATCGGTCGGCGCCCCAGCGGGTGTGGCTCAAGCATCGCAGAGCATTTAGATGCCGCCAACATACCTGTTTAAGCTGCCGAATATGAGGCAGCCAAGTCAACCGAGCATCAAAAACCACCCCCAAAAACCTATGGGACTCCACCACTGCAAGGAGTTCTCCGTCAAGATAAAGCCGCGGCTCCGGGTGGACAGTGCGTCGCCAGTAGAAATGCATTACGCAGGTCTTGGCTGCTGAAAACTGGAACCCATGAGCTACAGCCCAGGACTGCACCTTACGGATAGCGCCCTGTAGCTGACGTTTAGCAGCTGCAATGCCAATAGAGCTGTAGTAAAGGCACAAGTCGTCAGCATACAAGGACGCTGAGACAGAGTTCCCACCGCTGCAGCGAGCCCGTTAATGGCTATTAAAAACAGGCAGACACTTAAAACAGATCCCTGTGGCACACCGTTCTCCTGAACTCGGGAGGAACTATGGGAGGTCGTGACTTGCACGTGGAAGGTACGATACGACAGAAAATTGAGGATAAACAGTGTAACAGTGATCTCTGACTGTTAACAATTAGCCGCCGTTACGTGGTACATTTAAAAATATTTTTTTTCACAGCACAATGTCTGATAGCCGGAGCGGAAGAAATTATGTAAAAATATTCAGTGAGATGAATTGAAGGAATCCAGTGAAATAATTTTATTAAAATTTGTCTATTTTCTATGATAGTAATAATTTCAGATCAGTGAACTGGAGCTGAGTAAGACTACACTATTGCATTTACAGTAATTTGTAGGGAGCCTGGCGCTCGATAAAACCAGATATAATACGTAATTGGAAACCTACGAAATTCATTATTTTGCTTATTGTATCTCTTTTGTATTTTTTCGAAAGCTAAACATGAAAACTAACTTAAATAAAAATCAAAGGACAAACGAATTTACTAGGAGAGTGTTTCCTCTAAAATATATTAGTTACATATTATATTTTTAAGAGATATAGTAGATATACTACCGGCAAATGAATGCCCAACCCCTGGGGCCCTGGCACTAGTTGTACCAGGGCGCCAAAAGAAGATTATAGTTGAGGCCAGCCTCCCCCTTCGCGCTGCTGCCTGTAAAATCCTGGCACTAGTGATGAGTGGCACTTACCATTACCTCGGCCTCCAGTTCAACATCAGTGGACGCACCCTTTTCCATCCTAAGCCAGAGGTCGAAGAAGAGCTCCGGATCATCACATGGTAACCCCTTAAGCCTCAGCAGATGCTCTATGCTCTACATTCCTCTATCCTTCCCTGTCTTTACCACAGCTTGGCCCTTGGTAGGACTCGTCTGGGGGCGATTTGGTCTCTCAATGCTTGCATGCATGCAGCCATTATATCTTGGCTGCAGCTGCCAGTGGATACGCCAGTCAGTTACTTCCATGCCCCTATCATGTATGGGGGGGGGGGGGCTTGGAATCCCAGCTACCTGCTGCCTTGGTCGCCTCCCTTGGAGGATGCAGCTTGAGAGCATCGAGGGGCTGGGTGTGGCTGTGGATGAGTCCTCTGGGAAATCCTTCATCAGCACATCCAGAAACTTGACCAATCACTGCGATGGAAGAACAATGTTATAAAAAGTGACTACAAACTGGGCTGATGTTGGGCAGACTGCCTGCATTCATCTGTGGACGGCACTGCACTGAGGATGTCTGCCAGAACGCCAGGGCTGCAGAGCTGGGATTCTAATACATTGCAGTTCCTATGTGGCCACGACTTTATTTCCTGCGTGTGTACCACAATTAACGCTCTGCCAACTCGAGCAAGGCTGCAGCATGGGTGGAATATTGTGACTAGCTGTAGGGCGGGCTGCAGCACCATGGAGTTGGCAAGCCAAGAAGGACCAATAATAACGCATGTTCATTGGGCTCTGAAATGGTGGCAAGGTGCTCTGACTGCACGACTGCAAAGGGTTGCACAATGGACCATACTAGCGTTGGTTGGATCGGCTCACCGTTCTTTTCGACTGTTGCCTGGCCCCTGCCCTGAAGCGACAATTCCCTCCCTACTTGCGAGTGTCTTCCTTTTGCACTTGCAGCTATGTTTATGTTAGAATAACTCCTTTGTAAACCCAGTCTCTGGGTACATTCTCCTGTATGTTCACAATCTCGAATAAAGACGGCTAATAAGGCATAATACACAGGAGCAACTGGCGGGAGTAACTCTCTTAAGCCCACATGATGCGCAATATAAGGTAGTCCCGCAGTCCCCCATGCTTCTGGCTGGGATTAGTGAGTGGTGCCTCTAACCTCTCTGCGGTGAAGTCCAAGTCCCTAGCCTCCCCGAAACGAGGTACGGGTGCAGTGTCAGCTGCTGTGAGGGGAGCCAATGGGAGCCAAGGCAAGCCAAAGGGCGACTGGCTTTTGCAGCTAATAGGGCAGGGCCACAGGGCCGTCACTTGAGGCGTCGGGACAGGCCTAGTCTGTACTAGTATCCGACATGAGACTTGCTATCAAAGCAGTCGTTTGAGGTCTCAAGGCAGCTTAATGCTTTAGTATCTGAGACGAGTCTTTGGTTAATAATGGGCGACAGCTGCGGTAGTCATCTGAGGTGTCAGGCCACCGGTTGGTTGGTTTGTGGGATTAAAGGGACCAGACTGCAATGCTCATCGGTCCCTTGTTCCAAAACTTAAAAACACCCACACAGAGTAAAAAAAGGGTAATGGAGACAACAGACGACACAGGACAAGAAAGACTCAGACAAAGAACAGACAAAACGAATTAAAATCACACAGAGTGTGACAGTGGTTGGCCGACCATAGAGAAAAAGAAAGAAAAAAAAAAGAAAAGCCAACTACCGAAAAACATATTAAAAATTCAGTCTAAAACCGTAGGCCAAAAGCCAGAATTAACAAAATAACATAACAAACACTCAGATTAAACGATAAAAACACCCTGCCCGAATAAAACCTAAAACTAAGCCAGCCATAGCAGGGTCATCAGTTAAAAGGGCAGGGAGTGTATCAGGCAGCGCAAATGTCTGCCTGACTACAGCTAAAAGGGGGCAGGCCAACAAAATGTGGGCCACTGTCAAAGCCGCCCCGCAGCAACATAGAGGAGGGTCCTCCCGGCGCAGTAAATAACTGAGTCAGCCGGGAGTGGCCAATGCGTAGCTGGCAAAGGACTACTGAGTCTCTGTGAGTGGCTCGCATGGATGACCGCCACACAGCTGTTGTCTCCTTGACAGCACGGAGTTTATTACGTGTGGTCAGTTTGCGCCATTCATCGTCCCATGGCGCAAAAACTTTGCGGCGTAAGACTGCCCTCAAATCAGTCTCCGGGAGGCCAACGTCCAGAGATGGTTTACTGGTGGCCTCTTTCGCCAGGCGGTCAACATGTTGATTGCTCGGGATACTGACATGACCGGGGGTCCACACAAGGACCACAGAGCGGCCACAACGGGCAAGAGTATGCAGGGACGCCTGGATAGCCATCACCAGACGAGAACGACG
This sequence comes from Schistocerca nitens, assembly GCF_023898315.1. Taxonomy (NCBI): domain Eukaryota; kingdom Metazoa; phylum Arthropoda; class Insecta; order Orthoptera; family Acrididae; genus Schistocerca; species Schistocerca nitens. Next base: position 388,471,246 of record NC_064620.1, read on the forward strand.
GAAACACTGGTCGACAGCTCATAAACCGCTCAGGGAATCGCTACAGATAACGAAGGACTCACTTGAGCAGAATCGGATATACTCTAGGGCACGAAAGATGGCGACCAGCTCAGCAGTAAAAAACGCTGCAGCCAGCCGGCAAGGATCGTTGTTCGTAGTGGTCACCTAGAGTTAGAGCATAACCGACCTAACCAGCAACCATCGAACCGTCAGTGTATAGAACGCCAGAGTCCTGATACGTGGCCAGGATGGAATAAAAGCGGCGGCGTAAGGCCTCCTGAGGGACTGAGTCCTTCAGGCCCTGTGCCAAGTCGAGCCGCGGGCAAGGGCGAGGAACACACAATGGGGGTGTACGCAGAGGGGCCTGGAAAGGAGGTGGAACAGGGAAAACCGCAAGCCCGGAGAGAAGCTCTTTGATGCGGACCGCGATCGTGCAACCTGACCGGGGCCGACGTTCTGGCAGATGGACGACCGATTGCGGGATCAGAAAATGATAATTTGGATGCCCGGGCAAGCTAAAAACATGGGCAGCATAAGCGGCCAGTAAATGAGGGACACCTGCCTCCACAAGTATGCTGTCCACAGGGCTGGTTCGGAAGGCACCAGTGGCAAGTCGTATCCCGCTGTGTAGTATTTGGTCCAGCACCCGCAACGCAGATGGGGATGCTGAGCCATAAGCCAGACTCCCATAATCCAGACGGAATTGGATTAACGCCTGGTAGAGCCGTAAGAGGGTAGATCAGTCGGCGCCGCAGCTGGTGTGGCTCAAGCATCGCAGAGCATTTAGATGCCGCCAACACTCGGGCCACAGTTTTACTGTAGGATTCATTAGTTTCCAAGTGCCCTTTTAGGGGCAGTGTCCTTTTCAGGACCTCCTTGTTTACTTCTGAGGACAGTGTCCGTTTTAGGACCGCAATGGAGCCGCTAGCAGACCGCACTGCGGTCGCCCTTAAAGTTGTCATCCGACTACCCAATCCCATGTTATGTGGGCAAAGGGCGGAAAATGACAGCATAGATGTTCGGTAGAGGTACCGCTTTAGCGGCCTCGTCGGTGACTTGTCAACGTTGCGAGAGGAATCTCGCAAATACAAGGACTATGGGCGGGAGGGGGAGCTATGCTGGCATTGGCCAGTACCCTCTCGAATTGGTGTTGGCCTCATAGTGGTGCTGCGAAACGCCTAAGACGAAATAAGAGGCCTGCACAAAGAGAAAGTATAAGCAAGAGCAAGAATGTCAACACAGCAAACCGGTGGAAAGACTGTGCAATACGGCTTCGGCTGACTCAGTACAGATGGCAGGGCAAATCTCGTTAAAGACATCTTGGATGGCAATGACAACGTCGATGACACACGACCAGCCAATGCTGACCTTGTCAATTACAATGCTAGCTATTTTGCAGCGGAGCCAGTTCGCCCAGCAGTAAGATTTGTACCCAGGGATCCCACAAAGATTAAAGAAACTTGTCAGCCCTTCTCCCTGAGAGAAACGAATTTGTGGGTAAATAAGTTGAAGAGAACAGCTTCTGGGCCTCTGGGAAATCCTTCATCAGCACATCCAGAAACTTGACCAATCACTGCGATGGAAGAACAATGTTATAAAAAGTGACTACAAACTGGGCTGATGTTGGGCAGACTGCCTGCATTCATCTGTGGACGGCACTGCACTGAGGATGTCTGCCAGAACGCCAGGGCTGCAGAGCTGGGATTCTAATACATTGCAGTTCCTATGTGGCCACGACTTTATTTCCTGCGTGTGTACCACAATTAACGCTCTGCCAACTCGAGCAAGGCTGCAGCATGGGTGGAATATTGTGACTAGCTGTAGGGCGGGCTGCAGCACCATGGAGTTGGCAAGCCAAGAAGGACCAATAATAACGCATGTTCATTGGGCTCTGAAATGGTGGCAAGGTGCTCTGACTGCACGACTGCAAAGGGTTGCACAATGGACCATACTAGCGTTGGTTGGATCGGCTCACCGTTCTTTTCGACTGTTGCCTGGCCCCTGCCCTGAAGCGACAATTCCCTCCCTACTTGCGAGTGTCTTCCTTTTGCACTTGCAGCTATGTTTATGTTAGAATAACTCCTTTGTAAACCCAGTCTCTGGGTACATTCTCCTGTATGTTCACAATCTCGAATAAAGACGGCTAATAAGGCATAATACACAGGAGCAACTGGCGGGAGTAACTCTCTTAAGCCCACATGATGCGCAATATAAGGTAGTCCCGCAGTCCCCCATGCTTCTGGCTGGGATTAGTGAGTGGTGCCTCTAACCTCTCTGCGGTGAAGTCCAAGTCCCTAGCCTCCCCGAAACGAGGTACGGGTGCAGTGTCAGCTGCTGTGAGGGGAGCCAATGGGAGCCAAGGCAAGCCAAAGGGCGACTGGCTTTTGCAGCTAATAGGGCAGGGCCACAGGGCCGTCACTTGAGGCGTCGGGACAGGCCTAGTCTGTACTAGTATCCGACATGAGACTTGCTATCAAAGCAGTCGTTTGAGGTCTCAAGGCAGCTTAATGCTTTAGTATCTGAGACGAGTCTTTGGTTAATAATGGGCGACAGCTGCGGTAGTCATCTGAGGTGTCAGGCCACCGGTTGGTTGGTTTGTGGGATTAAAGGGACCAGACTGCAATGCTCATCGGTCCCTTGTTCCAAAACTTAAAAACACCCACACAGAGTAAAAAAAGGGTAATGGAGACAACAGACGACACAGGACAAGAAAGACTCAGACAAAGAACAGACAAAACGAATTAAAATCACACAGAGTGTGACAGTGGTTGGCCGACCATAGAGAAAAAGAAAGAAAAAAAAAGAAAAGCCAACTACCGAAAAACATATTAAAAATTCAGTCTAAAACCGTAGGCCAAAAGCCAGAATTAACAAAATAACATAACAAACACTCAGATTAAACGATAAAAACACCCTGCCCGAATAAAACCTAAAACTAAGCCAGCCATAGCAGGGTCATCAGTTAAAAGGGCAGGGAGTGTATCAGGCAGCGCAAATGTCTGCCTGACTACAGCTAAAAGGGGGCAGGCCAACAAAATGTGGGCCACTGTCAAAGCCGCCCCGCAGCAACATAGAGGAGGGTCCTCCCGGCGCAGTAAATAACTGAGTCAGCCGGGAGTGGCCAATGCGTAGCTGGCAAAGGACTACTGAGTCTCTGTGAGTGGCTCGCATGGATGACCGCCACACAGCTGTTGTCTCCTTGACAGCACGGAGTTTATTACGTGTGGTCAGTTTGCGCCATTCATCGTCCCATGGCGCAAAAACTTTGCGGCGTAAGACTGCCCTCAAATCAGTCTCCGGGAGGCCAACGTCCAGAGATGGTTTACTGGTGGCCTCTTTCGCCAGGCGGTCAACATGTTGATTGCCCGGGATACTGACATGACCAGGGGTCCACACAAGGACCACAGAGCGGCCACAACGGGCAAGAGTATGCAGGGACGCCTGGATAGCCATCACCAGACGAGAACGACGGAAACACTGGTCGACAGCTCATAAACCGCTCAGGGAATCGCTACAGATAACGAAGGACTCACTTGAGCAGAATCGGATATACTCTAGGGCACGAAAGATGGCGACCAGCTCAGCAGTAAAAAACGCTGCAGCCAGCCGGCAAGGATCGTTGTTCGTAGTGGTCACCTAGAGTTAGAGCATAACCGACCTAACCAGCAACCATCGAACCGTCAGTGTATAGAACGCCAGAGTCCTGATACGTGGCCAGGATGGAATAAAAGCGGCGGCGTAAGGCCTCCTGAGGGACTGAGTCCTTCAGGCCCTGTGCCAAGTCGAGCCGCGGGCAAGGGCGAGGAACACACAATGGGGGTGTACGCAGAGGGGCCTGGAAAGGAGGTGGAACAGGGAAAACCGCAAGCCCGGAGAGAAGCTCTTTGATGCGGACCGCGATCGTGCAACCTGACCGGGGCCGACGTTCTGGCAGATGGACGACCGATTGCGGGATCAGAAAATGATAATTTGGATGCCCGGGCAAGCTAAAAACATGGGCAGCATAAGCGGCCAGTAAATGAGGGACACCTGCCTCCACAAGTATGCTGTCCACAGGGCTGGTTCGGAAGGCACCAGTGGCAAGTCGTATCCCGCTGTGTAGTATTTGGTCCAGCACCCGCAACGCAGATGGGGATGCTGAGCCATAAGCCAGACTCCCATAATCCAGACGGAATTGGATTAACGCCTGGTAGAGCCGTAAGAGGGTAGATCAGTCGGCGCCGCAGCTGGTGTGGCTCAAGCATCGCAGAGCATTTAGATGCCGCCAACACTCGGGCCACAGTTTTACTGTAGGATTCATTAGTTTCCAAGTGCCCTTTTAGGGGCAGTGTCCTTTTCAGGACCTCCTTGTTTACTTCTGAGGACAGTGTCCGTTTTAGGACCGCAATGGAGCCGCTAGCAGACCGCACTGCGGTCGCCCTTAAAGTTGTCATCCGACTACCCAATCCCATGTTATGTGGGCAAAGGGCGGAAAATGACAGCATAGATGTTCGGTAGAGGTACCGCTTTAGCGGCCTCGTCGGTGACTTGTCAACGTTGCGAGAGGAATCTCGCAAATACAAGGACTATGGGCGGGAGGGGGAGCTATGCTGGCATTGGCCAGTACCCTCTCGAATTGGTGTTGGCCTCATAGTGGCAGTGCCGTTCGCTTGTAGGAACAACTGGTTCAATCTCGTCTTTATACTGGCGTCGTCGTTTGAGGTGTTAGTATCCGAGGAGAGTCTCTGGTTTGTAGGCCTATTGGCCGCAGGGGTGCAAGGTTCACAGCCTATCTCCACTCTCTCCTATGGAGTGCGTCAGTTGCGACAATGAATTCAATGGAGCCTCGGATGGAGGGCCCGAATGTACGGGACCGTCAACTTTCTACTGTGGTTACCACGGATGCAAGACTTGGCAGGAATGTTGATTCACCAAGTTTAGGTAACAGCATAACCTGTCCTAAGTGTGGGTTAGATATTGGTAGGCGAACATCGGCCCAACAGAAACAGCATATTCGTAGGTGAAAAGGCATGATTAATGCGCTCAATGAGGACGGCTTGCACAAATGTGCCATTTGTGATAGGGAATTTACGACCTTGATTGGACGGCAGCTGCACGAGAAACAAGTACATCTTGTTCATTTTAATGCCTCTGACCTAGTGCAAGCCAGTGGGAAACGAAAAGGGAATTGGAGTGCCTCTGAGATGGAGGAAATGGCGGTGTTGAGAAGTGGAATGTGAGGGAGATTGGGCTACTCAAATACAGTTAAACTCTTACTTGGGTAGAAAGTTAGGAAGAACAGCGGAAGGCATTAAGAAAAGGAAAGCACTTCCAGAATACAAACAGCTCCTGGAGAATGTGAAAGGTAGGATGGAGAACGTTATTGATATGGTCCCCGATGAGGCTGTAGAATCTGCCAGTTATGCCACTCCACTAGAACAAGGCCGCTGGATAAACAATGAACACATTATTTCCCACTTAGAGGAAATTAAAGACCAGTGCTCACCTCCCTATAGAAGGCTGGTTGATTTGGCTCTGGACAATGCATCGTCTTCGTCCGTCGTCGATGACAGGTCACCAGAATTATCCAAGAACTGAATGCAAGATCACGATGTAGATCTAGAAGAATGAGGAGACAGCCAAAGGTCACGAAGCCACGTAAGGGTGGCAGGAATGAACAGCGGAGAGCGAGGCAGCAGGACAGATCTCGTAGATTCCGAGATGCCCAGTATCGTTAGTTAAATAGTAAAACAAACTTAGAGAAATTCTCAATGGCGACGAGGAGAATGGTAATACCACTAGACCTGACAGGAGTCTGCTTGTGGATTATTTCAAGGGCTACTATACAAGGGAGAAACATGGTCCCAAGATCGTGCTGTCGCCTAGGAATCCCGATTCCATCAGAGAGACGAGTATGCCTTTCTCCTTGAGTGAAACTAGGAATTGGTCACATAAAGCGAACAGCTGCTGGCCCTGGTGGCGTGACTCAAGAACATCTAAGGAGTATTCCTAATGTGGACTTTAAGGTCATGTTTAAAGTGGTGTTTGGTTTGAAACGACTGGCATCAATCTTCACAGTGAGCAAAACTATTCTTCTACCTAAGAAAGGCGACTTGCGTTCTACATCCAACTGGAGACTCATAACTATTTCATCAATGGTAGTACGCCTTGTCAATAAGATATTTGCTTATAGATTGGCCCAGATTATTTCTATCCATTGTGCCCAGCGGGGCTTCAGATCCATCGATGGAATTATGGCGAACGCACTTTCTTTGGATGTGATTATCAAAAGAGCACAGGGCTAGATGAAAGCCAATTTTTGTGGTCGCCCTTGATTTAACGAAAGCCTTCGATGGGGTATCTTGGAGTGCCATACATCAAGCACTGTGGTCGCATGGAGTGGATGAATTGACTCTGGAGTATATACTGCCATCTTATAAAGGAAAAACGACCAACCTGCAGCTCAGTAAAGACACCTTTGGGGAAATTAAGTTTCATAGGGGAGTCAAGCAAGGAGATCCACTCAGCCCTGTCATCTTCAATATGGTAATGGACAGGCTTATGGAATCAATTAACCAGACCTGTGGGGTGGAAGTTAACGGAGAGAAATTAGCTGTTCTTGGTTTTGCTGCTGATATTGTTCTCCTCTCGTCGACTAAAGAGGGCATGGGACAACATATGCGTTGTGTTGAAAGATTTACCAAGAGCACAGCGTTAGAAGTAAATCCATTAAAAAGCTAGGCCTTCCAATTTATTAGAGTGGCAGACTCCAAGCGATGTGCAGTCGAAACAAGGAGTATGTTTAAGGTATCAGGCGCTAAAATACCTGCCTTGAATATGCAAGAACAGCTGCACTACCTGGGCTACACGTTTGAGCACCAGGTAATTCAGACTCCTTCTCCATGTATTTTGTCATTCTTGTTCGACCGACTGAAACGTGCCGTTCTTAAGTCCTGGTAAACGGTAACTGTTCCACATACATACCTCATACCCAGGCTTGTTCACATTCTTCAGAATAGCAACATTACAGCCAAGAAGTTGGACTACTTGGACCACCTAATTATTCAGTTTGTCAAGGCAACTCTTCATCTGCCTAAGACAACTCCAATGCTATTCCTCCATGCTAAGCAGCGTGACGGTGGCTTGGGAATACCTGCATTAAGGCTGCTGATTGGTTGTGTGTTTTACAGGAGAATTCAGCAGCTGTCTTCTGCCAATGACATACATCTGCAAGCCATCACTAGAACAGAAACTGCATCCAAGCTTGTAGCCAAGCTCAAGAGAATCTTAACAGTGAAAGATACAATAGTCGTCCCAACATCTGATGGGGTTACAAGATATTGGCGGACAAATTACACTATTCTGGACTAGGCCGCGGCTTTGAGTACTGTCAACATGCCTCTGAGTGCAATAAGTGGATCAACGATCCTCCACCATTCTGGACAGGTAGGCAGTACATAGGCGCAGTCCATCTGAGAATTGGTTTGTTGCCTACCAGAGGAGCCCCATATATATGGGGTCCTGCCGCCAACTGTAGAGCAGGAGGAACTTGCAGGAACCGGAGAGAGACTCTTCAGCATTTCCTCCAACGTTGCCCACTTACCCACTTTGCTAGGATAGATAGGCATGACCGAATAGGTAGCACAATCCAAAAAGAACTAGATGGTAGAGGCTACAAGGTAATTAAAACTCCATCTGTCACCCTGATCAACTCTGACTGATATGTCCCAGATCTTCTAGTTACCCACGATCCTGAGGTCAGGCCAGGAACTGGGCATGGGACAATAACCGAGACAACTATAATGTACAAATACACCAGGAGTCTCAATCGTGCCAAAATGTTCAAGAGGCAGAAGTATGAGCAGCCAGCTGTTCTCAGCGCTCTCCAGCGGAAATACCATCTAAGCCGGCCACTTGATATTATGCCGCTCGTTGTTGGCACACGGGGTACCTGGGCACCCTGTAACAAGACTATATGGAGCCATTTCCATCTCCACCAGTTCCTCATAAGGGAGCTCATCTGTAACACTGTAACAACTAGTGTCAGAATACATCAACAGTTTATGCGTACAGTTTGGCAGACGGCTCGAAAATAATGAGCACCTCTGCTCGACCATCTATAGAAGGCAATGCTAGGTGAAGGAACCCAGACATGATTGCTTCTTTGCCCCACCAGTGGCATTACAATAACTTGGACAAGATGGCTGTGAGACTGTCCACCTACCTAGTCAAATACACAGGAGCAACTGACTGTAGTAACTATTATTCTCTCTAGCTCTGGCCTTCTAGTGGTGAGGGTTGTGAGGGGTGCTGAGAAAGATTATGCCGAGGCATAATGCTTTTGAAGTTCCCCAACCTATAGAGCATGGTGTCTTTTAGGGGTTGGCAGTTGCCTCCCCCCCCCTGCCTCTGTTCCAGCTGGTGCAGCAACAAGAAGTAAACTTGGCACCATGCCTCCCACTGGAGTGCCTGTGCAAGCTTATGAGCCATCCAGCCAGCCAACCAGTGTGGGTCGAGTGCTGCTCCCTGCCCTCTGCCGTGAGTGTATGCGGTCCTTCTAAACTGAGACAGGGCTTGGTGTCCACCAGCATCGTGCCCACCCTCCTGCTGCCAACATGGAGGTGCAGACAAAGGAAGAAGGCCAGGTGGTCCCAAGAGGAGATGCTGTGTCTGGCACATGCTGAGGCGACTCTGTCCATCCAAGGCTGCCAGTTCTTCACTCAGGAACTTATCAAATCCATCCCAGAGCGTACGCTTGAGTCTATCAAGGGTCAGCATACAGGGCAAGCTTATAAGAACATGGTGTCCAGCTTTGTCGCTAAACTCTATAGGGGTGATCGTGAGCTGCAGGGTCCTGCAGATTAATCTGCTGTGGATTCTTCTTCACCATACTCTTCATCTCTGGGGGAAGACGTTGACCATGTTATCTGGTCCCTTATGGCAGAATTGCCCTCTACTGGCCCATGGTTTCACTCGCTTGATGCTGTTGTGGCTTTGGGTCGCACCACTGTTGTGTTGTGGCTTTGGGTCACACCGCCAGCCGTAGTACCATCCAGGCAATGTTGCTGTCCATCTTGGGCGAATTAGGTAGCAAGGAACCAGCTGTTCATCAAGCTGTTGGTACATGGACCCAACGGACTCCTGAGTAGAAACGGGCATGAAGAAGATGGGAGTATGCAGTGGTCCAGTATGCTTTCAGAAGAATGTGGCACATTGCATTAATGGCCTTCTCAGTGTCACACTTCATCAGCCACCCTCCATGCCAGGGCTGATTGAGTTGTGGAGGGATTTTTTTCACTGCACCTAGTGTGAGGCCTCAGCCTCCACGAGGTGAGGGTCTCTTGGATAAGTTCTTGCCAGTCTCAGAGATTGTGCCCTTCCAAAATCTATGTGCACCCAATACTGCAGAAGAGGCTGTTGCTGCTGCTGCTGCTACTCTCCTTCTGGTCCTGATGGCCTTACACTGGCTCAATTACGTCGCCTTCCTCGTGAGGTCCTCCTCAAATTCCTTAACGTTCTACTCCTTTCACGTTCCCTCCCATCATGTCTCCTCCAAGCTCTGACAACCTTGCTGCCAAAGAAGACCGCCGCAGCGTCCCCTGCTGACATCCGTCCAATCACAGTGTGTTCAGTGCTGACCAGGGTCTTTCAGAAGGTACTGGTTGACCGCCTTATGCGCCACAGTGTCTTGGACGGTCGTCAGCGGGCTTTCATCCCACAGGATGGGCGCTTCATAACACCTTTCTTCTAGATCTGGCGATGACCCAGATACGAGGCACTGCCAGCTCGCTGTACATAGCGTCTCTGGATGTGTCAAAGGCATTCGATTCGCTAGGCCATGATGCCCTTGGTCCTGTGCTGAGGGCCCATGGTCTGCCAGTGTAGTTCATTGACAACATACAGAGGTGTTATAAGGCGGACTCGACATTTATTTGTGGTGGTGGGAAGTCGTCAGATCTAGTGCAGCCTTGGAAGGGATTTCAGCAAGGTGACCCTCTATCCCCCTTCCTTTTTAACATGTCTATTGACATGTCTATTGACATGCTCCTTTCCCGTCTTCCTGAGCGTGTTAGTCCCCGCATTCTCGGTCGGCGAATAAATGCTACTGCGTTTGTTGACGACCTTGTACTGTTTGCCGAGACCAGGGATGGATTGCAAGAGCTACTCACCATCGCTACAGCAGCCCTCTCGGAAGTGCTGATTCTCTCTCGTTGCATCAGGCCAGGAGAAGAACAAGGTCGATGAGAATCTTTCATGCTGGTAACAACAACATACCGGCTTTAGCGATGGGAGATACTTTCAAGTACCTAGGCCTGCAATTCATATGTGGGTGCAGCTTGTTTCATCCTCGGTGGGAGGTCGAGAAGCAACTCGACCCATTAAGAGGGCGCCACTTAAGCCTCAGCAAAGGCTATATTCCCTTCGCTCTGTGATACTACCAGGTAGTTCACATGGCCTGGCCCTGGGTAGGACTTGCTTGGGGGCCCTCTTGTCCCTCGATGTTTGCATGTTGCAGCCATTAGATTCTGGCTCCACTTGCCAGTGGAAACATCCATTGGGTACTTCCATGCCCCTATCTCTCATGGGGGGCTTGGGGGTCACGGGAGCTCGCTGGCTTGGTCCCTTTCTTCGGAGGCCGTGGCTCGTGAAGATGGAGGGGCTGGTATGGCTGCTGATTATACCTCCCAGGACTCCCTCCAATGTGAAATTCTTCAGTTTGACAACTACTTATGATGGAATGGGGACATCATCAAATACAGCAACCAACCGGGTCAGTGTCGGGCTGCGCACCTGCACTAGTCAGTCGACGGCGCTGCTGTGCAGAAGTCTGCCCAAACACCAGAGCAACACTGCTGGGTGTCGAACACTCGGCAGTTTGTCACAGGCCATGACTTGATCTCCTGTCTGTATGCCTGGTCAAAGCCTTGCCTAGACGGTAGAGTACAAAATAGTTCTTGAGTGCCACCCACCTCTAGTCTCTATGACTATCCGAAGTTTGTTGGGTGAAAGCAGGGTGCACATTCATCACCACAAGTACCAAGGACCTTTGCTGCAAAGCTGGCTGGAGATCACGTTCCAGAAGGCCAATCTCCACAGTCAGCTCACTGATAGCCTGTTTGCCTGTCAACATGTTCATCGTCTGGGATCCTCCAGCACTGGAAGCACTGCATAGGAAGAGGGACGTAAGCTTTCAAGTCGCAATTCTAACCACCAAACCCGCAAGCACGGTAGGCGCAGAAAGTGACACTGCATAGGGCATGGTGGAAACCGCACCTCGGAATGTATCCTTGCCCAAGGGATGGAGAATGAGCGGGACTGCAATGCGACAACGAGAAAGATCTCTACACAGTATGGACACAATGTACCATGTATTGCGCCCTTCCCAAATATTCTGAAGAAAGGAGGTCAAGCACTACAGGGGACCAACACAAAGGTTGAAACGTGTGAGACTCCTTTTAGTCGCCTATTACGACAGGCAGGAATACCATGAGCCTATTCTTACCCAGACCCACAGGGGGGAACTGGTGGGAGTAATTATGAATCTCTGGTTCGTAATATATGGCCTGTCTCGATCCACCCCTTAGCATCCTTGGGATGTTGGGTGGATAATGGTTCAACTAGCCTCTCAGTGGGAAATCCTAGCTCTGGCCTTCAAGTGGCAGGGGTCGTGAGGGGGGGCTGAGAAAGATTATGCCTAGGCGTAACACTTTTGAAGTTCCATGACCGACAGAAGAAGGTATCTTTTAGGGCTTGGGGGGTTGCCTCCACCCTTCCTTTATTCCAGGTGGTGCAACCACAAGAAGTAAACGAGGTACCAGGCCTCCCACTGGAGTGCCTGTGCCAGCTGATGAGCTATCCAGCCAGCCAGCCGATGCGGGTCGAGTGCTGCTCCCCACCATCTTCCCTGAGTGTTTGTGGTCCTTCTCCACCAAGACCAGGCTCACTGATGTCGTGCCCACCCTGCTGCTGCCAATGCAGAGGTGCAGACGGAAAGGAAGAAGGCCAGGTGGTCCCAAGAGGAGATGTGTCTGGCACATGCTGAGGTGTGACTGTCCATCCAAGGCTGCCAGTTCTTTAATCAGGAACTTGTCAAAGCCTTCCCTGAGCGTACACTTGAGTCTATCAAGTGTCAGCGTAGGGGGTAAGCTTACAAGAACATGGTGGCCAATTTTGTCACTGAGCTCTCCAATGGAAATCAAGAACAGCAGGGTCCTGCAGATGGGGCTGCTGTGGTTTCTTCTTCGCCACAGTCCTCTTCTCTGGGGGAAGACGTCGACCATGCTATCTGGTCCCTCATTGTAGAACTTCCCTCCTCAGGCCCGCTCGCTTAATGCTATTGTGGCTTTGGGTCCCACCGCCAGCCGTAGTACCATCCAGGCAATGCTGCTGCCCGTCTTGGACGAAATGGGTAGCAAGGAACCAGCTATTCATCAAGCTCCTGGTACACGGTCTCAACAGCTGCCTGAGTGGAATGGGTGCAAAGAAGATGGGAGTATGCAGTGGTCCAGTATGCTTTCAAGAAGAATGCAGCACGTTGCATTAACGGCGTCTCAGTGTCACACTTCTTCATCGGCCACCCTCCACCCCAGGGCTGATTGAGTTCTGGAGGAATTTTTTCACTGTGCCTCATGTGAGGTCTCAGCCTCCACGTGGTGAGGGTCTCTTGGATAAGTTGTTGCCATTTTCAAAGAGCATGTCTTCCAAGATCTATGGGTACCCATTACTGCAGATGAGGCAGCTGCGGCGGCGGCGGCGGCGGCGGCGGCTGCTGCTGCTGCTGCTGCTCTCCCCCTTTGCAACTCTGCTGCAGGTCCTGATCGCCTTATTCTGTCTCAACTGCGTCGCCTTCCTCGCGAGGTCCTCCTTACATTCCTTAACCTTCTTCTCCTTTCACACTCCCTCCCAAACCGTCTATTCCAAGCTTATACCACCTTGCTGCCCAAGAAGACCGCCGCAGCATCCCCTGCTGACTTCCGACCTATCACAGTGTGTTCAGTGCTGAACAGGGCCTTCAACATACCGGCACTAGCAGAGACCTTTAAGTACCTAGGCCTGCTATTCACCACATGTGGGTGCAGCCTGTCCCATCCTCGGCGGGAGGTCTAGAGACAGCTAAACATCATTAGGAGGGCACCACTTAAGCCTCAGCAAAGATTATTTTCCTTTTGCTCTGTGATCCTGCTGGGTATTTTTCATGGCCTGGCCCTGGGTAGGACTCGTTTGGGGGCCCCTCTCGTCCCTCGATGTTTGCACGTGTGCAGCCATTTGATCCTGGCTCCACTTGCCAGCGGACACATCTGTTAGGTACTTTTATGCTCTATCTCTCATGTGGGCGTGGGGGTCCCTGCAGCTCACTGGCTGGGTCCTCTTCTTCGGAGGAGGTGGATTGCGATAATGGAGAGGCTGGGTATGACTGCTGACGATACCTCCCAGGACTCCCTCCGACGTGAAATCCATCAGTTAGACAACTCCTTACGATGGAATGGGGACATCATCAAATCCAGCTACCAACTGGTTCGGTGTTGGGCCGAGCGCCTGCACTCGTCAGTCGACAGCGCTGCTCTGCAGAAGTCTGTCCAAACACCAGAGCAACACTGCTGGGTGTCCAACACTCGGCAGTTTGTCACAGAATCAATGCCTTGCTTATTCAGGCATAGCTCCTACGTGGGAGAGTGACACCAGGTGCTGGGGCATCGCAACGCCATGGAGACTGCCAACCAGGCCATCCAGCAGTGTTTGAGGAGTGATGAGGTCCGCATTGCCCGACATGACGCCATGGCGTCCTATCTGGCGCGAGGCCTCTGTAGAAGGGGCTATGAGGTTCTTCTGGAGCCTCACCTGCGAACATCTGAAGGGTTGAAGAAGCTGGACGTCGTGGCAGTCTGTGGCGAAGCAGCATACATTATAGACGCACAGGTGGTGGGCGACAACCTCGACCTCGATTTCTGTCACCGAGAAAAGCTTGCGGTCTACAACAAGCAGGCTAACCATGCCAAAGTGCGAGAGCTCTTTCCAGCAGTCCGGGAAACCACCACCACGTCAGCAACCATCAACTGGCGTGGAGTCTGATCCCCAGCCCTTCAGGAGGTGGGCGTGACCAAAAGCCACTTCTCTACACTCAGCACAAGAGTGCTATTGGGCATCATTATGGCAGCGCAGCACTTCGACACCATGACTGCCCCTCGCCGCCACACGATGCCCCACACTGGAGTTGGATAGGATGTGCTCAACCCTTCCGCTGCCGCCTGGCGCCTCAGGCGTAATACTTGATTCTGTTCATGTGTTTGTGTTTGATTTATTAGTATATTCTTTGTATGCCATCTTGTAAACCTGCTCTATGGGTAACACTACTATGTATTAGTCACAATCGTGAATAAATCCGGTTAATACAGCCGAATACAAGGAAGCTACTGGCGATAGTAAATATGACTCTCTTGGGAGACCTGAGCAGCAGCTTCGGTGGAATGACGGCACCATACCTATGAGCAACCAGCTGGGCCAGACGTGGACTGATCGGCTACATTTGTCAGTGGATGGCGCTGCCTTGAAGTCTGGACGAACGCCAGGGGAACATAACTGGTTTGTTAAGCTGCGGCGATTCATCACTGACCGTGACTTCACCTCCTGCTAGCGTATTGGAATTGATGCCCTTCCAGCCTGAGCACAAATGCACCAAGGTCGCTTTGGTGACACCTTGAGCCCCACCTTCAAACATCCAAGGGAGTTAAGATGCCAGACATTGTGGCAGTTCGTGGCGATGCTGCCCAACAGCATCGATGCCCAGGTTGTAGGGGTCAACCTGGACATCGACGAGTTTCACCAACAGAAAGTTACAGTGGAGAAGTTGTCCATCAGGCTATCAGGAGCAGACACCCAGCACTTAAGCACAATACCACCACCTCAACAACCATCTCATGGATGGGAGTGTGGTCATCTGCCTCTGCACGAGATCTGCATCAGCTGGGCTTCAAGCAACAACACTTTGCGGTGATGGCAACGTGGGTGCTCATCAGAACTGCTATGGCAGCAAGGCAGTTTGACACCATGATTGCCAGGATGTGCATGATGCCCCAGACTGGTGTTGGGTGATGGCCAAAAGATTTATTTCTTAATGCTGCTGCCTGGCATCTATTTCAGGCACAATCATAACTTTGTTCACGTGCTTTTCCTGTCCTGTCTAGTGTTTGTAATGTCTTTGTCATTTGTAATCCCCACTTTGTGGGTATATATCTTGTTGTATGCCATTCACATATGTGAAGAAAGTCGGCTATTATACCCAATTACATGGGAACAGCTATGTCTCTCTTAAGGTAGCCAAATACACAGGTGTAACCGCTGTCACTAACTATGACTCTGGTTGGTAGGTTGGTTTGTGGGGGTTGAAGAGTCCAGACTACAAAGGCAATCAGTCCCTTTTTCCACGACCATGAAGCACCGACAAGGAAGAAAAACAAGCAACAGAGATGACAAGGGATGACACGGAACAAGGAAGACATAGACAAAGACCAGAGAAGAGGAATTAAAAAGATACAGAGGTTTGCCGACCATGGAAACGAAAACGGAAAAGCCAAATACAAAGAGACACACTAAAAGCTATGACACTCTTAAGGTAAGCAAATACACGGGAGCAAATGTTGTGAGTAACTATGACTCTCTCAAGGTAGTCAAATAGTGGCGTATTCATTCAGGCAGATGCCCCAGTCTTCCCACGACTGAATCGCTGCTGTGGGGCTCCTTCCTTGGATTGTACCTACTGTGCAAGTTATCTCTTCACGAAGGAGCCTCTCTCCACCCCCGGCTCCATCTCTGATCAATTTCTCCCACAGTTGGAGCCAGTCGACTTTTTGCGCCTGTGGGTCCAATCACAAGTGAGGAGGAAAAGGCTACTTTGCTGCATAGAGGCTCTGCCGCCGTCCCTTGCAGCTTCCCATGAGAGCAACTGGCGGAAGTAGCTATGAGTCCCTTAATAGGGCAGGTCCATGGGGCCGGCACATGAGGTGTGCAAGACAGGCCTAGTCTGTACTAGTATCTGAGACGAGACCTCATATCAAAGCTGTTGTTTGAGGTGTCGAGGCTGTTTATCGCCTTAGTATCCGAGACGAGTCTTTGGTAAATAATGGGCGACCGCTGGGGTAGTTGTCTGAGGAGTCATGCCACAGATGTACTATGGGATTCACTAGTATCTAAGTGCCCTTGTTGGGTCAGTGTCCTTTTCAGGACCTCCTAGTGTCCTTCTGAGGACAGTGTCATTTTCAGGGCCACGATGGGGCCCCTGGTAGACTGCACGGCGTTTGACCTTGAAGTTGTCATTGGACTACCCAATCCCATATCCTGTGGGTAAAAAGCGGAAAATGGCAACATAGGTGTGTGGTAGAGGTACTGCTCAAGTGGCCTCGATGGAGACATGTCAATGTTGCGAGAGGAATCTCGCAAATACGAGGACTACAGGCGGGAGGGGGGAGAGCCTTTTGTCAGCACCCCCTCGGAGTGGTGTTGGCCTCGTACTGGCAGTTCCATTCGCTTGTAGGGACAACACGTCAGTCCTGTTCTTATACTGGGCCATCACTTGAGGTGTCAGGACAGTCAATGACTGCCCTAGTAACCGAGACGAGCCCTGGCAGATTAGGCAGACTGCCGTGGGTGAATGGGGTTTGCAGCCTGAACTCTCCCGTCTGTTGTGAGACACTAATTTGCAATGTGCGAAACAGCGAAACAGTTAAGTCTCGGATGGGGGGTTCGAATGGACAGAACCCCCAACACGATCCTGGCTTGCACAATGCCACAGTCCTGATATGGTAATAGATCCACCAGGTACTTCTGGCAGTGTGCTGTATCCCTTATGTGAACTAGAGATAGGCGGCAAAAAACCAGCCGAACAAAAGGAACATATCCGTAGATGTAAAGGGACACCTCTCACAACTAATGAGGAAGGTTTGATAAAATGTCAGCACTGTGATCGGGATTTGTGAAGTATTATAGGAGTCAAGTTGCCTGAGAAGAAGTCATATCCTGTACTATTCAATGCTGAAGATCTTGCACAATGCAAAGGTAAGCGCAAAGAGAACTGGACGTCCGCCGAAATGGAGGAATTAGCTAATCTTGAGGTCAATTGGAAACTAG
The DNA here is from genome assembly GCF_023898315.1 of Schistocerca nitens. NCBI lineage: Eukaryota > Metazoa > Arthropoda > Insecta > Orthoptera > Acrididae > Schistocerca > Schistocerca nitens. The sequence continues at coordinate 388,488,346 of NC_064620.1, forward strand.
ATGGAGTGTCCAAGCGAAGTTAAATGCTGAGCTGGTCAGGAGGATTGGTAGATCATCGGAATCTATCAAGCAGCGCCGTACAAATGCAGAGTACCTGGCTATTCTTGCTGCTGTGAGATAGAGACTGAAGGAGTCAGAAGAGGTTGAGGATGGCACCATGAATCCCCGAGCCAACACCTGAGGAAGATCTACCTAAGGCTTGGATCTTGAACGATGCAATTATCGAACATGTACAAGCATTAAGAAGAAAATGTTCGACGGCCTTCCAGTCTTTGAACACCACTGTGTGTTCAAGATATACTGAGTGGTCTGAGATCGAAGGCCTGGTCTCTAATATTATTGGGAAGCTGGCTGCCTCTGGTGCTGCGAAACGCCTAAGACGAAATAAGAGGCCTGCACAAAGAGAAAGTATAAGCAAGAGCAAGAATGTCAACACAGCAAACCGGTGGAAAGACTGTGCAATACGGCTTCGGCTGACTCAGTACAGATGGCAGGGCAAATCTCGTTAAAGACATCTTGGATGGCAATGACAACGTCGATGACACACGACCAGCCAATGCTGACCTTGTCAATTACAATGCTAGCTATTTTGCAGCGGAGCCAGTTCGCCCAGCAGTAAGATTTGTACCCAGGGATCCCACAAAGATTAAAGAAACTTGTCAGCCCTTCTCCCTGAGAGAAACGAATTTGTGGGTAAATAAGTTGAAGAGAACAGCTTCTGGGCCTGATGAGGGAATTCACATTCACCTGCGTGGTATGCCCAAGGCTGATTTGAATGTCTTGCTAAATACCTTATTTGGCTTGAAAACGCTGCCAGCATCTTTAAAGTTGAACAGAACATTCTTATTGCCTAAAAATGGGGACTTGTCATTTCCCTCTAATTGGCGGGCAATTACGATTTCATCGAACATCATATGTCTCCTCAACAATATGTTGAGCTTCAGAATGTCACTATCAATTGAGATTCACCCAAGCCAAAGAGGCTTTCGGTCAGTAGATGTCATTTTGGCCAATGATTTTATGCTACATGTAGTAATCAAAGAACACAGATAGATCAATGGCTAAAACATACAGGGGTTTCCCACAATATCTAAGGATTTTGACTGTGTGTCGTGGACCACGATTCACTATGCTTTGTGGACCCATGGTGTAGATAACTACACCATGGAGTATATAATGTCGTCATATAAACATCAAGTGACGACGCTGAAGATGAAGTCAGCTGAAATTTGGAGAATCGAATTTTGCAGAGGTGTGAAGCAGGGGGATCCTCTGAGCCCAATTATATTCATTCTGGTGGTAGACCACTTGATGACACCTGTCTGGCAGGAATTTGGTGCAACGGCGAATGGTATTAAGATTGGTGCCCTAGGTTTTGCAGATGACATCGTTCTGCTATCTGACACCCTGGAAGGAATGAGGCACCACATTAAGAGTTGAGACGTTCCTGAAGCCTTCAACATTGGAAGTGAACGCCGATAAGTGTAGGGCTCTACAAGTGGTGCGAGTCGCCCACACTAAGCAATGCGTAATACAGACTAAGCTGCTGTTTAAAATCGATCATAGTGATACCAGCTTTAAATGTGCAGGAACAGCTACAGTACCTGAGGTACCATTTCAATCACCATGGCATCCAGTCACCCTCTCCATCTAAGCTCGAGGTCATGCTAGACGGACTCCACCAAGCTGCCATGAAGCCTTGGCAGAAAGCCAATGTAATTCACACACGCCCGATTCCTAGATTGATCCAAATACTTCAGACCACCAATATCTCAATCAAGAAATTACAGTATGTAGACCATTGTATTTGGCACTTTGGTTGGTTGGTTTAAGGATTAAAGGGACCAAACTACAAAGGTCATCGGTCCCTTGTTTCTTAAAAACACAGAGCACATTGAAACTATCCACCAGTCAGGCGTTCCTCCCATGGCGTGGCTAGGGAAGGGAACGATTTGGGGTTATATGTCACAGCATTAAATTCCACCTTACCAGGCTTAGAGACATTGGCGGTCGGGCGACCACCAGATTGAGATTTCACCCGCTTCATTGCGGGGCATCTGCCCCGATGCCACCCACTCTGACCAGGGGCTCTCCCCACGGGCGCCACCCAGCGACAGCAAACGCCACCTGGCAGGATGGCCGTTGCCGGGAGTCCCAATGCCCCAGAGAGACGGGCCTCTACTCCTTGGCTTATGTGGGGAGGTGTCAGCTCAGGCATCGACAGTACAATCCCTGTGTTGTCAGGGGGCTACAACCTACAGGGTACATGACGACCCCACAACAACAGGCTGGCTACCGTGCTGGATTTTGGGTGCCATGGAGATGGATGGATGGATATGGTGTTATGGGCGCTCAACAGTGTAGTCTTTAGCACCCGAACGGAAACAACAACGGACGAGTGTCACTAAAATGCAGCAAGTGCAGAAATAGGATTAAAATTATAGGTGAAAGTCTACAGAGGCAGTTTGTACGTCAACAGTAGCAAAGAGGAAAGCAGAACATAATGAGGAGAACTGCAAGAGAACGGAGGGGAAGGGGTTAAAATGAAACACATAGCACATGTTTGGAACTGGCCTATTACAAGAATAAAAAAAGGAGTGGTAAGCCACTCGGCAACACACTAAATATTCCAACCTAAAATTTTTGGCTGAAGCACAGAAACATCACAGTACCTTAAAACTTTCTTGACACTCGCCTCGTCATCGGCTAAAATCGAGGGCAGATCCCCACTAATATTAACGTCCGCCCTGACAAAACGATATAAATCACACTCAACTAAAATGTGGCGTACAGTGATTCGTACGCCACAGGCATCACACAGAGGGGGTTCCTCTCGCCGTAGTAAGAAGGCATGCGTAAGAGGACAGTGCCCTATGCGAAGACGTGTAAGGGTCACTTCGTCACGCCTAGGTGACCGGCAGGAGGAACACCACGGCTGGACGGTGGGTTTCACCAACCGCAGCTTATTTTCCCTCACTGCCAGCCATTCCTCCTCCCACAATTGCACATACTTCCGCCGCAGCACAGAAACGACACCTTGCAAAGGAATAGAACATTTTGTCACATCCGGTAACCTGCAGGCGTCCTTGGCAGCTCTGTCAGCTTTTCCCGTATGCCCACATGCCCTGGCACCCAGAAAAAGGACACTTGCTTGCCCTGTCGTTGGAGGATGTACAGTTGGTTGTAAATCAGCTGTTGCAACTTCTCCGCTGGGTACAGGTTCTGCAGTGACTGTAATGCGCTCAGTGAGTCAGAGCAAATTAAGAAGTGTTTGCCCTGAGTAAACCGTATATGCTCCAATGCCTTCAGGACCGCGTGAAGTTCTG